>NC_041051.1:1540391-3025391 GCF_900634775.1 Gouania willdenowi | reverse complement strand
GAGAGTTTGGCCCTGAATAGACTGTGGTATACATTATCAGGAGGAAAATCTAAACTGTAAACAAACATTTTCCATTAGCAAAAAGTTTCTTAAGGTTACCATAAAACATTTTGTGTATGCACATTCAGTTTTGCTCATTTACATTTGGGATTGAGGTTTTTTTTCTCCAGAATAACTTCAGTGTCAAAGTTCTACATCATGAGATCACAGGCACAATGCAAATACTGTGAATGTTATTTCAAAAAGTTTTCAAGACAATAGAAACTTTACTGTCATTGTATTGTACTAGTACAGTGCCCGTTGGAAGTATGTATTCATATAGTGGGAGGAGCTTAAGTAGAGTTGTCAATTATGGCCATATGAGTATGTGTTTGAAGGTTGGATGTACATAGAGGTGTACATACTTTGTACTCTGTAGTGTTTTAAAGGGGTTCATTTATGAGTGCAAAGTAAAATAATGTGTGTGATTTCCCTGGTTTATATTTATGGGACATGAACATGATAAATGTTTGTTTTTTTACTTATTTTTTTCATTTGGTGTATTTTTCTGTAATGTAATGTATGTTTTTTGGAGTCATTATGTGTATTTTTGTATCTTTCTGCTGTGTTTATGATAGTTTTTTGTTGCCATTGTAGTGTGATTCTGGAGTCATTTTGTGAATTTTTATATGTGTTTTTAGTGTAGCTTTGTGCATTTCTAATGTCATTTTGTGTATAAATATTTATTTTTTAATATTTTGAGTCATTTTCATATGTTTGTTGTTGTTTGGTGCATTTTTCTATAATATATGTTTTTTGGAGCCTTTTTGTATATTTTTGTGCATTTCTGTTGTAGTGTTGTGTACTTTATGTATAAATATTTAGTTTTTAGTTTTATTTTACTCATTTAGTATATTTTTTTATTATAAATACTTTGCGTGTGTGTGTGTGTGTGTGTGTGTGTGGCAACCTCCATCTCCTCCGTTGGTTATTTTTCACACGCACGCACGTGTCATGCACATAATCCATCACAGGTTGTTGAGAGATAAAAAAAACCAAAGTCGCAACTCTCTCTAAACGGCTCTGTGTGCGTTCAGCATTTAGGTTTATTCTACACTACACTGGCACTCTCACACGCATGCGCATCAGCCGCGTGTGTGTGTGTGTTTACATTATAGCTGCTAGCATCTTAACACAGACTAAAATAAGAAGAAACACTCTGCATCCTTGTGCAGAACAAACCATAATCATGGTAGAGCCGTGTTGTGGACCCATCCGCTCACAAAAACGTTACATTCCTCCGTCTAAAGAAGCAGATAGTTTGTGATAACGACCGTCAGCACAGCCACCGCCCACAGTCATGGAGACGGAGGAGGAAGTGAAGTCCGGGATCCAAGATTTAAAGGAAGTTTTAGCAGTATAAACACTTTTTTATATTGACCTTTTTTAAACCCAAACAAACGGCGACACAGTCACGTCATGTACCCAGAACCGGAAGTAGCGCGCTCAATACCGCGCTCATTACCGAGAGGGGCCGCAATCTTAAAATGAATGTTATGAACATTTTGCTACACCAAATTACTCTAAAATAACGGATGCACACACTGGTGGTGTTTGGAACCCGTTGACAAAGTCTCAGGTCGAACTCATACCGTGTCGGAGAGATATTCACTCCACGCATGCAAACACACACATACACACACACAGACCTTTCTTGCATTATAGATAGATAGAAATAATGACATTTAAAAAGTCTCATCATTTAGGTACCTCAAACAATAGAGATACTGTATACATGGTACAGGTATAGAAAGATTTAGATTATGTGCAGTATTTGCATTTCAGAGCTATACTCGACACAAAATTCCTGTGACTTCAAGACATAGTTTTAACATTAATTTTTGTTGCACCAATTCTCACGTGAGCACTTCTGACAGTAATCTTACTTTATACCTTATAATTTGCACCTGATATAAAAACTTGTTTTCATTAGCTGTTTAGCCTAATGATGCTCAACTGAAGGTTTTCAGGACTCGTTTCTTTTGTTAATGCAAAAATAAGAGAAAACTCAACACCTGGCTCATAAGGAGGTGCCTTTTGTTATTTTAATCTACAGATAACTCAAATGCTAATCTTCATCTCCTGTTTCTTAAGATACAGTATCAAAAACTAAGCCTCAACGTGTCAGTGTGTAACCACTGTAAAACCTCCACAGAGGTTACTGTACTGTGGATAATTCACAAGTGCTTGAAACACGTCACCTCAGATTAAATTACTTTCAGACGTGAGTGAACACGAGGATGATTGAAATTTATACACGACTTTGTGGCAGTGGAATGAAAAGTTGAAAAAAAGGTAAAATAATGGATGGTATGAAACATGTGGTACCAGAAATCATCCCGTCAGAGGGCTGGATCCAGCTGGTGCATTGTAAAGACATCAGTGAGTAATTACACTGTAATGAACACACCCAGATGCCTGTGAATAAACGTCTTGTGCATTACAACATAGAACATTGAATTAAAATGCACATGTGTAAATGCTAGGGTCATCATTATTTTTCTATATTAAATATCAGGTTTTGCATAAGAACTGAAGTTTCTGCATTAAATAACGCAGTAATGTATACTTATTTAAGGTTTGTTATGCTGTGACTTCAGTGGTGTAGGTTTATTAACTAATGGGGTTCACTGTAGATTACTGAACATAGAGGATCATCTCTTTGGGTTTGAAGAGGATTACAAGCTCATATTGTCATTTTATTGTTGTTTGTGTTTGTTCAAATGACTCAAATAGGAACTTTTTTGTTAGCAAACTAGAGGTCGACCGATATATGAACTTTTTTATTTATTTATTTAGCACTTTAGAGTGGCTATTAAAGGAAAAATAAAGAACATAAAAAACATTTGGTAACACTTTAGTTTAGGGAACATTAACATTAAAACCATGAATTAGTTACTTGTTCACATTAGTAACATATTGGTTCTCAATTAGTTATCATTAAGTACTTATTAATGCCTTATTATACACTTAAAGACAGTCTCACAGTCCAAACAAGATTAGGATTAGGGTTAGGGTTAGGGTTAGGATTAGGGTTAGGGTTAGGGTTAGGGTTAGGATTAGGGTTAGGATTAGGATTAGGGTTAGGGTTAGGATTAGGATTAGGGTTAGGGTTAGGATTAGGGTTAGGGTTAGGATTAGGGTTAACGTTAACCCTAATCCTAGCGTGTTGAGATTGTAATTCATATACAACAACTTCCTTACTTACTACTAATAAGTAATAATTCTGTGGTTATTGAGGGAAAACTCTTAGTTAATGTCTTACTGGTTGTATAATAAGGCCATGCAGAATAAGACATTAATAATTATTTAATAATGACTCATTAAGAATCAATATGTTACTAATTTGCATGCTAATAAATAATGAATTAATGGTTAATAGGTGTTCCCTAAATTAAAGTGTTACCAAACATTCATTTGGATGTATGAATATACAACAAAAAAAGTAATAATAATAATAACATGTGCATGACAGAGGTGGAAGCCAATAGGCTTACAAATAAAAAGCCGATATAATAAGATAAGGATATAATATAATAGTGCCTGATCAAATATCCTTCTCCTATTATATTTTTCAGGTTACTGTTTGATTGTATATTTTAAAATATTTTGTGAGCTTAATTACAGAGTTCACAAAATAAAATAAATACTTAAAGTATGTACTTTAAGTTAAGAAAGATGCTTGAAATAGTTTAAACCACTACTTGTATATTGTTGTTGTGCTTTACCACTACTTACCCGTCCTGTACTTTTTGTTTTACTTGGTTGTGTACGGGTATATTTAAAGTTCTATAAATCCATAGAGTTCTATTGGTGTATTTAATTTAACTTCTAATACTGTATATACATATATATCATATGAGTGTTTCAATTGTCTTTCATAACAAATGTGCTTTTAAAAAAGTATATTTGCCTCAAATATCAGTTTCCAAAATTGGCTTCTACCTCTCTCAAAATGAACAAAGAAATATACAAATCACCATGAAAAATACACATATCCAAAAGCAAAGATTGTCAACAAAATACACAAAAACAATAAATAAAAACACCAAACCCTTGGTTCTATCCTGTATTCTTGCTCAGATTGGTCATTATTCTAAATAGTGAATGTTAATAATGTGGCCGTAAGATCAGATCAGCACTGATGACACATTTCAAAGGTCTAATGTTCTCTGCAGGGCTTGAGGCATGTCGTGGATCCTAAGGAGAACATGAAAACTTTGCACGGAAAGACAAAGCTGCAGCTTTGCTAACTACCTTTAATAATACCAGAAGAATCATGTTTTGATGATCTAAAGTTTCTGATACATTTTTAGTGATTTAAAAACAACAACAGCAGCAGAAAGTCGTTATGGTGACTATAAAACACTTAGCAGAGCTGTAGCCTCTGTTTAGGGAAGGACTTTCCCTTTCAGTTATTTTCAGCTCTTTATTTAGCCTCCACATCCACACCCTTCCTATTAAAGCAACTCTTTGCCATTGCGCTCAGCAGATTCACAGTTACAGCCTGCTGTACCAATAAGTCTCTGAAATCACCCACACTCAGTACACATAGTGACAATGGTGCATTTGTGCATAGTTCAGTGGATGTGTGGCATGTAAGTCCATGTGACAGCGCAGTATGGGGTGCTGTGATTAATGCTAAAATGTGTTTCAGTGCTGCTGGTGCTCAAGTGTGAATGTGTGGGCGTCAAACTATAAATACATCACGCAGTGGATGTGTTCTATACGTTTATGATGGGGTGTATGTAAAATAAGGATTTGTGAAGAGCACATGTTGAGGCGCAGGTGGAGATAAGCGTGTACACATCTCTGACTGACAGGCTGTGTGGGAGGGTACATCCTTTATGGAAGCACGACAGCGCAGGCTCTGGTGTGTCTGAGTGTGGGAAAGTTCAATAAGCCCAGGGAGATAATTCTACGTTGGATGCACATCTGTGTTTGTGTGTTTTTGTGTGTGCGGCTGCGCTGTGTGACCGCCTGGCCCCGACCTCGTGCCAGCAAGGAGCAGGTGTGGCGAGGCAGCCCGGCGTTGCCCGTTGCCCATCTGCGGGGCCGTCTGTGTGCCGCCTGCGCCCTCCCTGTGCCAACGCCACACAGAGCCGGGAAGCCAGGGGGTGGGGGGTGAGAAGGGGTGAGAGGGGCCTAAAGGGAATCAGCCATGGGAGAGAGATGAGGGCAGGGGGTAGAAGGATGGAGGGGGGGCTGGCTCTTTGCCCATACGCACCCCCAACCTCCTTTTATCTTTTCTCTGTGCCTATGCTGATGAGTTGTGATGTAGAGGGAGGGAGGGAGGACGAGGGAGGCATGGGGGAGGAAAGTCCTCTCACTACACGGTTTGTTCTCAGGGTAAAAATGAGCAAAAAGATTTACTCTTTGGAACCACATGAGATTCAACAGAAACACAATGATTGTCAGAGCTGATATTTACAGTAATGACCAATCTGAACGTAAATACACTAAATAACAAAGCCTTTGGTCATTTTCTGTTATTTTATTTGTTTTTGGAGTTAATTTTTGTGTATTTTTATTCATCTAGTTAATTTTGTTTATTTCTGTTTAAATATTTTTGTAAGAGGTTGTGTATTTTGTTGTACTTTTTGTATTTTTCTGTCCAATTTTATGTAATTTTTAGCCATCTTATCTATGTTTTGGTTATTTTTGTGTACTTCTGTTGCCGTTTTATACTTGTTTCTGTTTTTTTGATTTGTCATTTTGTGTATATTTCTGTAATTTTATGTTTTTTGCATCATGTCTGCCGTAAAGGAAACCCACAGACACGCACTAGTGAATCGTAAACTAACTTCAGAAAGAAGCAGACATGTTTCTAAAATGGTTTTACTTGATTTGTGAAGCACTTCATCATCACCTGAACTAGAACAGTGCTCGTCGGAAGTATGGATTCATATGGTGGGAGGAGCTTTAGTAGAGTTGTCAATTATGGTCAAATGAGAATGTGTTTGAAGGTTGAATGTACATAAAAGTGTCTATACTCTGTACTCTGTAGTGTTATAAAGGGGTTTATTTGTGGGTGCAAAGTAAAATAGTTTGTGTGATTTCCCTGGTTTTATTCTATGAGACATGAACATGATAAATAAATAAATAAAGTCTACTGGTTATAAACTATATATCACTCTACTGGTTATAAACTATATATCACTCTACTGGTTATAAACTATATATCACTACTGGTTATAAACTATATATCACTACTGGTTATAAACTATATATCACTCTACTGGTTATAAACTATATATCACTCTACTGGTTATAAACTATATATCACTCTACTGGTTATAAACTATATATCACTCTAATGGTTATAAACTATAAATCACTCTAATGGTTATAAACTATATATCACTCTACTGGTTATAAACTATATATCACTCTACTGGTTATAAACTATATATCACTCTACTGGTTATAAACTATATATCACTCTACTGGTTATAAACTATATATCACTCTACTGGTTATAAACTATATATCACTCTAATGGTTATAAACTATATATCACTCTACTGGTTATAAACTATATATCACTCTACTGGTTATAAACTATATATCACTCTACTGGTTATAAACTATTATCACTCTACTGGTTATAAACTATATATCACTCTACTGGTTATAAACTAGATATCACTCTACTGGTTATAAACTATATATCACTCTACTGGTTAATAAACTATATATCACTCTACTGGTTATAAACTATATATCACTCTACTGGTTATAAACTATATATCACTCTACTGGTTATAAACTATATATCACTCTACTGGTTATAAACTATATATCACTCTACTGGTTATAAACTATATATCACTACTGGTTATAAACTATATATCACTCTACTGGTTATAAACTATATATCACTCTACTGGTTATAAACTATATATCACTCTACTGGTTATAAACTATATATCACTCTACTGGTTATAAACTATATATCACTCTACTGGTTATAAACTATATCACTCTACTGGTTATAAACTATATCACTCTACTGGTTATAAACTATAAATCACTACTGGTTATAACTATATATCACTCTACTGGTTATAAACTATATATCACTCTACTGGTTATAAACTATATATCACTCTACTGGTTATAAACTATATATCTCTACTGGTTATAAACTATAAATCACTCTACTGGTTATAAACTATATATCACTACTGGTTATAAACTAAATATCACTCTACTGGTTATAAACTAAATATCACTCTACTGGTTATAAACTAAATATCACTCTACTGGTTATAAACTATATATCACTCTACTGGTTATAAACTATAAATCACTCTACTGGTTATAAACTATATATCACTACTGGTTATAAACTATATATCACTCTACTGGTTATAAACTATATATCACTCTACTGGTTATAAACTATATATCACTACTGGTTATAAACTAAATATCACTCTACTGGTTATAAACTAAATATCACTCTACTGGTTATAAACTATAAATCACTCTACTGGTTATAAACTATATATCACTACTGGTTATAAACTAAATATCACTCTACTGGTTATAAACTATATATCACTCTACTGGTTATAAACTATATATCACTCTACTGGTTATAAACTATATATCACTACTGGTTATAAACTAAATATCACTCTACTGGTTATAAACTATATATCACTCTACTGGTTATAAACTATAAATCACTCTACTGGTTATAAACTATATATCACTACTGGTTATAAACTAAATATCACTCTACTGGTTATAAACTAAATATCACTCTACTGGTTATAAACTATATATCACTCTACTGGTTATAAACTATATATCACTCTACTGGTTATAAACTATATATCACTACTGGTTATAAACTAAATATCACTCTACTGGTTATAAACTAAATATCACTCTACTGGTTATAAACTATAAATCACTCTACTGGTTATAAACTATATATCACTCTACTGGTTATAAACTATATATCACTCTACTGGTTATAAACTAAAATCACTCTACTGGTTATAAACTAATATCACCGAATGGTTATAAACTAGATATCACTACGGTATAAACTAAATCACTCTACTGGTTATAAACTATAATATCACTCTAATGGTTATAAACTATATATCACTCTACTGGTTATAACTATATAATCACTCTACTGGTTATAAACTATATATCACTCTAATGGTTATAAACTATATTATCACTCTACTACGGGTTATAAACTATATAATCACTCTACTGGTTATAAACTATATATCACTCTAATGGTTATAAACTATCAAATCACTCTCATGGTTATAAACTATATATCACTCTACTGGTTTATAAACTAATATCACTCTACTGGTTATAACTATATATCACTCTAATGGTTATAAACTATATATCACTCTAATGGTTATAAACTATATATCACTCTACTGGTATAAACTATAAATCACTCTAATGGTATAAACTATATATCACTCTACTGGTTATAAACTATATATCACTCTACTGGTTCTAACTATATATCACTCTATTGTTTATAAACTATATATATCTCTACTGGTTATAAACTATATATCACTCTACTGGTTATAAACTATATATCACTCTACTGGTTATAAACTATAGATCACTCTAAGGTTATAAACTAATATCACTCTAATGGTTATAAACTATATATCAACTCTACTGGTTATAAACTATATACACTCTACTGGTTATAAACTATAAATCACTCTAATGGTTATAAACTACAAATCACTCTAATGGTTATAAACTATATATCACTCTACTGGTTTTAAACTATAAATCACTCTAATGGTTATAAACTATAAATCACTCTACTGGTTATAAACTATATATCACTCTAATGGTTATAAACTATATATCCTCTACTGGTTATAACTATAAATCACTCTAATGGTTATAAACTACAAATCACTCTAATGGTTATAAACTATATATCACTCTACTGGTTTATAAACTATATATCACTCTACTGGTTATAAAACTATAAATCACTCTAATGTTATAAACTATATATCACTCTACTGGTTATAAACTATATATCACTCTACTGGTTTATAAACTATATATCACTCTACTGGTTATAAACTATAAATCACTCTAATGGTTATAAACTATATATCACTCTACTGGTTATAAACTATATATCACTCTAATGGTTATAAACTATAAATCACTCTACTGGTTATAAACTATATATCACTCTAATGGTTATAAACTATATATCACTCTACTGGTTATAAACTATAAATC
This sequence comes from Gouania willdenowi, assembly GCF_900634775.1. Taxonomy (NCBI): domain Eukaryota; kingdom Metazoa; phylum Chordata; class Actinopteri; order Blenniiformes; family Gobiesocidae; genus Gouania; species Gouania willdenowi. Next base: position 3,016,085 of record NC_041051.1, on the reverse strand, counting down.
ACTCTAATGGTTATAAACTATAAATCACTCTACTGGTTATAAACTATATATCACTCTACTGGTTATAAACTATATATCACTCTAATGGTTATAAACTATATATCACTCTACTGGTTATAAACTATATATCACTCTACTGGTTATAAACTATATATCACTCTACTGGTTATAAACTATATATCACTCTACTGGTTATAAACTATAAATCACTCTAATGGTTATAAACTATAAATCACTCTACTGGTTATAAACTATAAATCACTCTACTGGTTATAAACTATATATCACTCTAATGGTTATAAACTATATATCACTCTACTGGTTATAAACTATATATCACTCTAATGGTTATAAACTATAAATCACTCTACTGGTTATAAACTATAAATCACTCTACTGGTTATAAACTATATATCACTCTAATGGTTATAAACTATATATCACTCTACTGGTTATAAACTATAAATCACTCTAATGGTTATAAACTATAAATCACTCTAATGGTTATAAACTATATATCACTCTACTGGTTATAAACTATAAATCACTCTAATGGTTATAAACTATATATCACTCTACTGGTTATAAACTATATATCACTCTACTGGTTATAAACTATATATCACTCTACTGGTTATAAACTATATATCACTCTAATGGTTATAAACTATATAGCACATTGTGTCTTTAACAGCTGAGTATTACATATTAGAGGGAGGTTTAGTGTCTCCACAGACTGAACCACTAACTTAAAAACATGCACTTCTTGGCTGTTTAAAGTGCTCCGCTGATGTGTGTATATTAGGTTTCATGCAAACATAATAGACTACAGTGTTAGTGAGCCACTCATCTTCACTGTTATGTTACGCATGTGTGTGTTTGTGTGGCGACATCATGTGGTGCCAATCAGTGCCAGGTCGGCGGTGGGGGGTCGGGGTGAGGGGTTGTAGAGATGCTCACAAAAATATAATAAAGGACATAAATGATAAAAAGTGAATGAATAGAGGGAGAAAGGAGGGAAAGAGAAGAGTATTAGACAGAATGGAAACATAAGGGGAGACGGTGGTGTTCAGTGGGGGCTGTGGGAGCTGTGGGAATGTTTTTCCTCGCCAAGAAAGACGTGAGCAGAGAGAATAAAGGAATGAGACGGAAAGAAAGAGAGACTTGTTGGCAGAGGAGAGGAAGAGCGTGAAGAGGAGGGGGCGGTGTCCAGTGGGCATTAACCAGGAAATGGTGAGACCAAACCCACTGGGAAGGACTCGCCATCACTGCTACTGGGCTACGAGACAACAGCAGACCACGTCCAAGTCCTATCCTCCACTTTTTACACACATTTCCGACAGGACGTGCTGTAACTGATAGCTCAGGAATCACAGCGGTTTGTGACAACGGGTGAATTCTTAGCACGCCATTTCATCCCTAGTCCAACCTCGGACATTTTCTGCCTGGAGAAATGATTATAGTCAACCCATAGTGGACAAACTCGAAGATTACATTATGCTTCAAAGGAAACCTGAGCAGATAGTGGCCCCGAAAAGCTGTTTTTACTGCTGTGGCATGCGGTTCACAAAGCAAAACAAAAACTAAAAATATTGTTTTAAAAATGAGACTTTTTCCATCTTCAAATTGGTCCGTGATGTCAGAAAAGGTCTGGCCTTGTTTGCAAGTCGCATAGCATTATTATTATTATTATTATTATTAAAAAGTGCAACATGCGGCCCTTGATCTTGATATGTGCGGCCCCCGAAGTAAAACTCACAAAATGCCCCAAAAATATAAAATGACGGCAACATTTCACAAGTTGTGATTTTTTTAAAATACAAAAATAACAAAAAGCTAACGAGAGAAAAAACAATACCCCATCAACATATTAAACCACAACAAAAAACTGACAGAAAATTACACAAAACAACACTAAAACAAATAAAATTACTTCAAAAACCACGAAAGACGTCAGCAATAGAAAAAGACAACTAAAGTACACAAAAAAAATACAAAAATAACAGAACACCAAACAATATGACATCAAAAATACACAAAAGAAGAAAAAAAAGATAAAAACTTTTGTTCTTTCCTGTAAAAATGTTGAAATACGTCAATATAATAACATCAGACGTCATATGAGCAAAATAACAAGCAATCTAATTAGCACGTTTGACCTTATATAAATATGTAATGTGTAATCTGCTATAACGCACAAAAAATTGGAAGGAAGAAATGCAAATAAATGAATTTAGCACTCGCAATGTGAATTACTGAAAATTCAAACAGGCGTTGTTTTGCACTTGTTTGATAGGCAGGTGCTAACTGTTAGCTTTACGCACAGAGAGCTGCAGGCTTAAGTGCACTGGCTAAAAGGTGACTGAGAAAATGAATCTTGAATCAAAAAATAGTTATAAGCTATTTTTATGTTTTTGCTCCATTTGTTTATTGGTCCACCTGCTGTTCTTCTTGTTTTCCCCACAGCCAGCCTTCAATACTGTGTTTCTCCATTTCACATTGAGCTTGCAATATCCATCTGACTTTGTGTACTGTTTGTTCTTTGGTTATTCCGTTTTAAAAACAAATCAAAATAACAAGGTGTGATTATTTTCTTTTACTGAATTTAAACTAGAGTTGTCACGATACCAAAATGAGTAACCACGATACTATACAGACTAAGTATCTGGGTAATATTGCGATACTGAAGACTTTTTATTATTATTATTTTTATGAATGCAATGTATTTGTACAAGTTAGAAATAATTATTAATTACTTATAATGTTGTTTGGTGCATGATAAAAGTACATGAACAAAAACATACAGAGGGGCAAAAAAGTATTTAGTCAGCCACCAATTGTGCAAGTTCTCCCACTTAAAAAGACGAGAGAGGAAAGTAATTTTCATCAAAGGTAAACCTCAACTATGAGAGACTAAATGAGAAAAACATCCAGAAAATTACGTTGTAGGATTTTTAATGAATTTATTTGCAAATTATGGTGGGAAATATGTATTTGGTCAATAACAAAAGTTAATCTCAATACTTTGTAATGTACCCTGTTGGCAATGATAGAGGTCAAATGTTTTCTGTAAGTTTTCACACACTGTTGCTGGTATTTTGGTCCATTCCTCCATGCAGATCTCCTCTAGAGCAGTGATGTTGGGGCTGTTGCTGGGCAACACGGACTTTCAACTCCCTCCAAAGATTTTCTATGGGGTTGAGATCTGGAGACTGTCTAAGTCACTCCAGGACCTTGAAAGGCTTCTTACAAAGCCACTCCTTCGTTGCCTAGGCGATGTGTTTGGGATCATTGTCATACTGAAAGACACAGCCACATTTCATCTTCAATGATCTTGCTGATGATATTAAATATCAATATACATGGTGCCATTCATTCTTTCCTTTACACGGATCAGTCGTCCTGGTCCCTTTGCAGAGAAACAGCCCCAAAGCATGATGTTACCACCCCCATGCTTTACAGTAGGTATGGTGTTCTTTCTCCTCCAAACACGACGTGTTGAATTTTTACCAAAAAGTTATATTTTGGTTTCATCCGACCATATGACATTCACTCAATCCTCTTCTGGATCATCTAAATGCTCTCTAGCAAACTTCAGACGTGTACTGTCTTAAGCAGGGGGACACGTCTGGCACTACAGGATTTGAGTCCCTGGTGGCGTAGTGTGTTACTGATGGTAGCCTTTGTTACTTTGGTCCCAGCTCTCTGCAGGTCATTCACTAGGTCCCCCCGTTTGGTTCTGGGATTTTTGCTCACCATTCTTGTGATCATTTTGACCCCACGGGATGACACCTTGCGTGGAGCTCCAGATGGAGGGAGATTATCAGTGTCTTGTATGTCTTCCATTTTCTAATAATTGCTCCCACAGTTGATTTCTTCACACCAAGCTGCTTACCTATTGCAGATTCAGTCTTCCCAGCCTGGTGCAGGTCTACTATTTAGAGGAGCCTCTTAAAGAAGAAGTTACAGGTCTGTAGACGATGTCACTGGTGTTTTATGAGATTGGATGTGATCCCTCTTTTGTATGTATATAATTTGTAAATATTGTTTGTACATTGTAAATATATCTGTAAATAAAAATATGAAACATAAAAATAATATGAAACATGAAAATAAAAACAGTAGATCTCCTATTGCTTTACCGTCTCTGCTTCGTTTAAAGATAAAATAGTTCCAAATGGAACTTTTGGAGTTTGTTTTTTTAAGCAAAATTAGTGATGCCACTGACGACAACGCCGCAGCGACAGACTCGCCACTCGGGCCCAGTGCTTCTGCCATGTGTTGCCTCGTGTTTGTGACTATAAGCGTGCACACGTCCAGGCGAGACAGAACTTTAGCTTGTTTGTTTTGAAGCGAGTTTCTGTCGAAGCGGAGTTGTCTTTATGGAGTTGGTTCTGCCGGCAGAAACACACGAACAGCCAATCAGCTAACAGATGGGCAGACCCAGCGTGCAGAAACAGCCTATCATATCTCTGTATGTCACCAGTAACAGGCAACAGGCAGTAACAGCCAATCATTCAGCAGTTGTGGAGTTTGGTTGCCATGTTGGTTTCAAGTGAGTAACGTGCAGTGAGAGTAGAGGCAGCCGCTATGTAGCGGAAACTAGCACAGGTAGTATCATAATCCACGGTAGTACCGTCGTGTAGAATTTCTAGTATAGTAGCAACCGTTTCAATTTGGCACCGCGGGGTACCGTGGGCATCGTGCAACTACTTAAAACCAAAACAGAAATACAAAAATCAGAAAAACCAGAAAAGCAGTTTTTCTCTGTTTAAAATTAAAATATTAATGAGAAATCTTGTTCTGTTTGTGAGATATTTGGATATTTATGGGGAAAATAGAGCAAGACCTTAAGCACGTCACATTCTGTCAGAGCGAACTGAGGTCACCTGGTTTCTCTCCACAGATCCAAGACCAGGTCTCTGCAAACAATAGGACTGTTTAGGATTCATCTCAGCAGCCATCAACTATTGCGCTAATTTATTTAGTATTTAGTACTTTTTATTTGAAATCTTAGTAAATCAAATGGTAAAAGACTTGATTTAGATAGTGCTTTATATTCACTGAGGTAGTAATAAAGCGCTTTACAATATCAGCTAATTCACACACTAATGGGACTGAGCTGCCATGCACGGCACTAATCAACTTAGGGTTCAGTGTCTTGCCCAAGGACACTTCGACACAGACATGTATAGAATGGGATCAAACCCCTAACCTCTGCGTCAGAAGATGACACCTCTACCACCTGAACCACGGTCGCCATCAAAAATGGTAATGCTTTATATAACATTTATATTATATAACATTTGAGTAGATTGTCAATGGAATATCATTCAAATTACACGAGTGCTCTGTGTGCATCGCCGGCTTGATTTACGTGGGCGGGGCCTCCGGTCCCATCCAGAGTCAGGGCCAGAGAACTGAGGATTTATTTTGGGTTTGTGAACTATGCAAATAAATGCTCCCAAATCTATCTGGGACTTGGAGAACCTGTTTTATGAGGCTTGTAAAACTCCACACAAACACATAAAGCAGGCCAGTAAAAATAATGTGAGCTCTGTATAAATGCTCATTTGGACTAATGAATTAGGGGAGCAATGAACGGCTGCCAGTGGAGGTTGGTTTATTGTTTTTTTTTTTTTCTTGTACTGGTGTGTGTGTGTGTGTGTGTGTGTGTGTGTGCGTGCGTGCGTGCATGCGTGCGTGCGTGTGTGTGTGTGTGTGTGTTGCCTTGTTACTGGGTGTGTTTGTGTGCCATTTTTGTTCATGAGTCATGCTGCTTATCCGTATGTCTTTGCCACTGTAGGTCACAGAGTCAAAATCTGTGGTGCCCGATCACCGGCGGTGGCTAAATATAAAGCCCAGGGTTTTTTCCTGAATGAGTCATGTTGTTCTGTTGGCGGTTTAATGATTAAAACTTTGAACAAAAATAGTTTCTGAAATGTTGAGAAGGAGAAGTGGAATGGCTATCTGTCCAGTTTTGAATTTGTTGTCATTTTGTTTTGTCATGCACTGTGGATTGCATGTTTGACCACCAGCTGTCTGCGAGCCATTGCACCGCTCCGTTTGTGTCCCTGGATGAACTCAAACTCAAAGGGCACACACACAGACACACACACACACACACACACACACACACACACACACACACACACACACACACACACACACACACACTAACAGAAGTAAAAAGCGTTGCTGTTCGTTGTGTCTGGTCTGTCTTGTGTCTGTAACACCAGCTGTGTTTCCATTACTCTTGGAAATGCGCAAAATCTGAAAAGCGCAAATAAAAACTGGTAATGGAAAACACCTACATTTTGAAAAAGCACTCAAATATTTCTGAAAAGTTTTCACGCTTTCATGAGAAGGTATATTGAAATGTGTCGCAAAAGTGCTATGGAAAAACTTTTTCCGCAAATACACGTCACAGAACGTGACATACTTGGTCACATGACCACTTCTCTCTGAGAAAACATGACGCGGTACGTGTAGACAGAAGACCACTCTATCACACGGACATTTCGTAGCATTATACTTTAAAATGATTACTGCCACATTAGGCGTGAAACAACAAAGGAATACAGTGTTATAAGGAGGTTCTGAGCAGGGGTGTCCTGATCCAATATCGGTCCGATATCAGCCTGAAAACGAATATCGGATATTGGAGTCAAATTTCCGAATTGTTTTTTTTTTGCAATTCATTTTTCATTTATTTTATTAAATTGTAGAATACTGTAGATATTATGTTGAAGGTTAAAATGTATATAACCAATTGGTTAATAATAAAAGCGTCTATATATCTACTGTTGCTGACTGTTAATAATAATAATAATACATTTTATTTAAAAGCGCCTTTCAGAACACCCAAGGACACTGTACAGGGCAGTCATTAAAATAAACACAATAAAAACAGCAGAATAAAACAGATAAAAACAAGTACAATGGAATAAAACAGGGTACAGTGTTGGTGTGGTGAATGTGTGACTAGATGCAGAAGGATTGTCTGAAGAGGTGAGTTTTGAGTTGTGATTTGAAGAGTGGGAGGGAGTCTATGGTACGGAGGTTAGTGGGGAGCGAATTCCAGAGCTGGGGGGCACAGTAGCTGAATGCTCTGTGCCCCACGGTGATGAGTTTGGCCGGAGGTACAGAGAGTTGGAGAGTGGAGGAAGAGCGGAGTGTGCGGGCAGGGGTGGCGATGTGGAGGAGGTCAGATATGTACGGAGGGGCCAGGTTATGAAGTGCTTTGAAGGTAATGAGGAGTATTTTGAAGTTGATCCTTTGTTTTATGGGAAGCCAGTGAAGTTGTTGTTCTCTGTTTGAGTAACATCACTTGATCAAACCTTGTCTAACATTCCACACTACAAAATAAGTAATTATTATTTTTTATTAAAGAAAGAAAGAAAAAAAAATTCCAAGTATGTATGATTCATGCTGATATTGGATCAATATTGGTATCTACCGATACGCAACGCTGCAATATCGTTATCATATTGGAAATGAAGCGTCCACATTCCTGTGGGATGAGTTACGAGACTCCAGCCCAAAACAACCTTCAATGGAAACACGTTCAAAGCGCAATTATACTTTGTCGACATTTAGACGTATCACTTTTATTTTGTGAAAATCTGTAATGGAAACGCAGCTACCGACACGGCCTGAGCCTGAGCCGTTACTGGGACAACCAGCTCAGGAAAGTCCCAGGCTTCAGCAGCAGCTACAGGCCTTAGAGTGAAACAGCCTCTTATGTCACATAGCAGGTCGCTTTTATACACCACAGTAATCTGATCTGTCTGATCTGAATCAAAAGACACGTAGCAACAATCAGGCATGGAAGATTACCCCAGTTTGAACAGCTTACAGCTCCAATCACAGTCAAGCTGGTGGTTGGAGATTTATTCCTCCCATTTATCAATCCATCTATTACCTTAATAACACAGATAAAAGCTTTAAAGCCCCCACAAAATAGAATCAACAGGGATTAAACAGACTAACATCCACTAACAGATTTCATAATACACACTGATCAATAAGCATTACTGAGATCATCCATCTGATGTGAGCTGCCTTATTCATGTTGGAAACTTTTGAATAAAATAAACAAATAAAGGATCCATGCAATGAAATCTTACTAGTTGCTTTTTGCAAAATTTGGTTTTAAGTGACAATATTTCAGTAATGAAGTTTTTCAAACAATGAATCAATAAAATGGATCAATGTTTATGCGGTGTCTCAATCTCAAAACTCAGTTATTAACAATATTTGCAAAGGATCATGGGGATTTCCAGTGTTTCTTCCTCTAAATGCAGAATTCATTCTAAGCATCCACACACATCTGCACCTTCTCACTGCTTCATGTCTGCATTTGAGACTTTGTTGATTTATTTTGGATTATTTATTTATTTTTGACTCTGTGAGACCAGTGTTTTGTGTCCACACAGGCCCAAATCAAACACACTTTCTTAGAAAATGATTGCTAAGTCAGTGTATCTAAATGTTACATGTTTTACACAATATTGTTCTAGTTTTGACAAATGCATCATAATGAAAATGCGCACAGTTGGAACTCCTTTATTTAGTACTTCACTTTAACTTGGAGGAAATCCCTCAGACATGGCAACACATCAGTTTCAGCATTGACGTCTTGTTTTATTCTGTCCTCTGACATGTTTTCATTCACGTTTCTTTTTCTAACAGTCATGTTTAATAAATGCTTACCTACGGCATGACATGGAAGTGACAAACAAATTATTAATATTTTGAAAGACTTGTAACAGTAACCAGTGTCGCAGCAGTTTGTCTGTGTGAATGTAGGAAACGTCAGCGCAATGGCTGCCTCGCTGCCTGCGGCTCTGAGCGAGGTATTAAAAAGAGGAGCAGACCAAAGGCTGCAACTGTTGGCAGCTGCTCAGAAATGTCTAGCGTTTCACACTACGCCTCTGATCGCTGGCTCGGGCTCAAATAGAAGTTCATGAAAAACAGAGAAAACGAGGGAACGTGAAAGAGAAATGAGCGAAGGAGGGGACTGATGGAGGGCAAATGAGAGCAGAGCATTGGTTTCAAAGACGAACAGAGGTTTTCTCTTCTGTGTTAAGAGTCAATGGTTCAGGTGAGAAACGAGTGTCGTGTCACATGACTGAGGTGTGATGTTGCATGGAACGAGAGCGTGTAAATTTGCTGTTTGGTGAAATGAGGAGCAACGTCTGTGTTCATTGGACCAACGTGTGACTCCTGCCTTCAGTCAAGCACAGTCCCTTCACAACAAACATGCTCCCCAGAGCCCAATCTTTGGTTTGGTCTCTGTCTCAGCTGTCACCGCGCCGGCACTGTCTGCCTCCTGTCAGCGACACACGGCCAGTTATAGCAGGAAAAAAACCCACATGCACTCATGCAGACACATACATCCAGCGTTCTCTATATTAAACTGATCTAGTGTTTCATCGTACATTCAAACCATGGTTAGAATAATAACCCAGAATAGAAAGAGGAAGAGGTGGAATAGCATATGGGCCACATGGTGGAATGAGAACATTTGATTAAATTATTATCCAGATGAAGCCCAGATGTACATACATGGCTAAGTTATGACTGACTAGCATAACAAGTCCTGAAGATGTACTATATCCATGAAGCAAATGCTGAGCTACCAGCATACATCTTGTCAAAATTGTCCACATCTTGGTTTAATTTCTATGTGTTGTACAATGAACTAGGAATTGACCAAAAAATAACATTTTCATCATAATTAGTATATAATATGAACCTAGTAGATATGTGATGAATATCCTTGAGAACTACCAATCATCTCCAAACCCGCAGCTCTTATATGATGTTCTCAGTTTGTAGTTTGAACTCTTCAATATTCAAAGCACTAAACTGGAAACTATGTCATAAGCCTTGATTTCTCCTCCAGCTGCAGAAGCTCAAATTGCACAAAAAAGTCCAACGCCGCCTCTGACAAAAGGTTTCAAAATACACCGTTCTGTGGCGTGTATGGAGGTGCATAGCTGCAGGTGAGTCAGACGCTGCCGACACTGTCAACAAAAGGTGGTACAGAATTTCAACTGAAGCAGGGAGTGATGGGGAAAGGTGGCTTGCACTGATAAAGCCACTTTTCCTTTATGTCACATAAATGATCAGGTTTAGGAAGAAGCTAAGCCCACAGCGTTAGCATGAAGCCATTGCTCTGACACATTCTATAGACTTTCTTCATAGAATCAGAACACCATCACAGCTGGTGGATCTGGAAAAGAATCCAGGAATGGAATTAAAAACACAACAGCCAGTTTGTGATGTCGACTCAGTCTCCAAGTCTTGATTGATTATCTCATTCCCAATTGGTATATAGCAAAGACCTTTTATCACAGCAGGGGCTACAAAAAAGTGCTTCTCAGACCTGAGGGCCACGTTATGCTTTCTGTCGGCATGTAGAATAATGACCAATCAGCATTAATACTGAAATGTGTATTTGTGTATTGTTGTCTTTCTATTTATTTCAATTGATCATTTTGTGTATTTTTGTTGTCTTTCATGTAGTTTTCTGTGTTTTTTATCCACTATGTGTATTATTAGTGTTGTTTTTTTTGTTGTTTTTGGAGTCATTTCAGGAGGGATTTGCTTCGAGTTTAATTTTGATGGACGGACGGAGCCCAAACCGATATCTCCCTTCCACTTTGTGACGGAGGATAATAATAAATAAATACGCCTTTGTGAATCACAGAGTAGAACAGGAGGATCTGAGGTCAAACCTGAATGACTCACAGCGTAATCCTCACCCATCTGCTTTCTGATTTTAAATACTACCTTGTCATTTTTTAAAGAGTGATCACGAGGAGGCTTTGTGACGCCTGCTGCTCTCCTGCTGCATGGGTTTAGCTTTGCGGACCCATCTTCATACAATCAAACAAGCAGAAGATGGTATTTATAGAGACCTTTGGTAACACGAGGCAGGATTCTGGAGCTGCTGTTAGACCCTCCTCGTGTAGGCTATGTGCTAAGTCAGGCGTACAGCAGGGAGGTGGCAGCGTGTTTATTTTACTGAAGGCTGTATCTGGCCATCATTATCTGGCGCTGCAGACGGAGCGCTGTAAACAGATGCTTGCGGCCCACTCGGCTGCAGCACAGCGTCTGGCTGAGGTAGCAGAAGATTTGAGGATGCTGAGGTCAGACGCATGAGAGCGGGAACACACTGTGGCAAAATTTAGCTGCGCCTGGTTTGAGGTCGAGAACCAAACTGTGGGATGAGGATGAAGATGATTTTTTGAGGTTACTGGGAGAGTCCATTATCTTTGCAGCTGTGGCTAGGAACTGATGAAGCTTTGACCTCACCACATACTGTGATACACTCGTCCAAGCCAAACAAAACTAAACTGTTGTTTGGTGAGGGGTCACAGCCCAGGATTCAAAGGGCCGTCACTAGAGAGCAAATGCTGATACTGAAGAAACTGCTGAGGAGGCGAAAAAAATAAATGAAATGGCGTCTGTTATGAGGAAGTGGGATCTTTTCTTTCTCTTATTAATCAAAAGCAGAGACACTTTGCATTGGAAAAAGCCTCAAGAAAAGCAAAGTTTACATGAGGAAAAGTGGGGAAGGTCAGGGAAGGCAGAGACAAACAGACAGAGAACGAGTGATGAACAGGGATGAGAGAGAGAGAGAGAGAGAGAGAGAGCAGCAGAGTTATAAAAATGGAAAGTCCACATTTTAGCGCTGTATGGAAATATGGTCCTCATTTCATGATTGAGTTCCTGCGCCCTCCCTTCTTTCCTCCTGCTCTAACTACCCCCCCTTTTTTCTTACCATCCTCTCATGCTCTCTTTTGCAGCTGCAGCCCATTTATGAAAGCCGGTTAAAACTCAGGAAGACCAATAAAACAAACTGAAAAGTAACAGCAGGGACGTCTCAGGCCAAAAGCAGAAATGGAGCAACTATGAAGGGGAAAGAAAAAAATGAGTGTGAAAAATGGTGAGAGAAAACCCTCCAAAAAAGCGCCACAAGCCTTAAAAGCTGACGTCTGAGCAGGAATCATCACTAAAGGAAAACTAGTCTTATTTCCTTTATGGATAAATAAACCGACTTTGTGACAACCCGTGGGTAACTTTGCATTACAATTTATAAAATAATCTTAAAATATAAAAACAGATGAAGCTAATATTAAACAGAACCAGGAGCTGGGCTGCTCACTAAACTAAGGAACTCCATCACTGTGGATGCTACGCCTCGTCAGACGGAGCGACTTTGCTCTCATAGAACGGTCATGAATTTTACACCAACTTAGCGACAGGTGCTATAATTAAAATATACTTTGTGTCTCATGCAACTGGAAGTAATGAATGTGCCTCTGCAGGCTTTGCAAGCGATGATATAACACAGGAATTAAACAATATTGTTAAAGTTGAAGATGAATAGTAACGTGAAAGTATTTACAATCTTATTATTATTATTATTATTAGAGTATAATTTATTATAGAAGTTGGTCAAATTGGTAGTTGTTAAATCTTTAGTAGTAAAATTAACATTCAAAAGTTAAAAATAATTGACATCTACCTTAATCATTCTCAATTAAACAAAACTGTACAGAACAAAACAAAAGTATAGATTAAATATAATGATTTCACAATAGCAGGTTTAATGTCTGAACTTTCCTTGAACTTAAAAGGATTTTCTGTGTGAGAGGATTGCTCTGGTCTGTAAAACCATTCCTTATTGAGCACTAATGGGACTTATTCATCCTTTGCTTATCACAAACTTATGTTCTCATCTCTTGGATGTGTGTGAGTGCGTTAAGTTAAAACCCCTCAAACACACACACTATGGACAAATGAAAAAGCAGCCCATGCAGTTTGGCCTGCGGTCACTGCGACCCTGGAAGTGGAAGGGGCTCATCCTGGCCTCGTACTCGTCTTCACCCTTCTACAGGCTTAATCCCAACAGCTTTACAGCTTAGAAAATGTGCCAGGGAGAAATTAAAGATGTGCCCTAAGACTGTTGAAAGAGACGAGCCGCGACCCCGCTGACTTTACACATCCTACAACAGCGAGGATCAAACGTCCATAGGCTCGGTCAGCTCTGCTCCTTGTCCTCAGATAACACCGAAGCTTCTCCTCACGTCACTATCTGCTCAAGTCTTTTTCTTTACTTTCCACTCTTGTCTCCATCTGGTCGGCCCCACTTCCCCACAATTCACCTCCCTCCCCGCTCAAATCACCAAGTTAGGCCAGACAGTTCATTATTTCAAATTTACAGCCTGTCCGTTTGGCATGCCTTGAGGAGGAATAAAATAGGCTTTGGGTTGGCGCAGTGATCTGGAGCGAAACCCAAACCCCTCCTTTCTCCCCCTTTTCTTTACAGTTTAATAGAAAGTCATATCAAATTAATTTGAACAAAAAAGTGGAAAAACCCTCCAATGTGAGCCAAGAGCTGATGACTCTAATGCATACACCTTTACTGATGTATCCACACACACACCTAGGGTGCATATCTGTGCTGCAGAGAGATTACATGCAGAGAACGAGAAAAGATTGAGGATCTTTCAGTTTGTAAAAAAAAAAAAGCATTGAGTCTTGGACAGGATTGGGCTCAGATTGCACATGAATCGACTTTATCAGTCCAAAAATAAGAGCGAGGGTGCCTCTCCCCCTTGGGTGTGGCTTGGTGCTTGTTTCGTCTCCTGGTGGCCTTGGGGGCGGGCCCCGCGGTGTGCGGGCCCGGGGCGGCCTGCCTCGCCGGTTTGGGGGGTGGGTGTGCTGGGGGGGTGCTGGTGTCCTCACCGGGGTTGGGGCGGGGTTGTTTGGCGCCTCGGGATGATGCTGTTTACTGGGGGGGCGGCGCTAGCTGTTCCGGTGGTTGAGGTTGCTTTCGGCCGCCTGGTGGGTACGTCCTGCCATCTGCGGACTGGTGGGTGGGTCCGGGGCATCTTTGGCTGGGGGCTGCTGTCCCTTACTTGATGTGTGCCGTTGGGGTGCCTCCGTCCCCGCGGTGGGGGTCGCCGGTTGCTCGCGGGCCGGCGGGGGGCGCTGCCCCGTGGCTTGCGCCGTCCGGGGGACGGCGGGCCCTGGGCTGCTGGCCTTGTGCCGTCTGGGGCTGTGCGGTTCTGCTGGGCTGTGGCCGGGTCCTGGGCCGGGGTGGGGGGCGCGTCCCGGGGGGCTTGGCCCGGGGGCTTGCCCTTGGGGGGTCCTGTTCCCGGGGGGTGCGCCTGGGGCCCGGGGGGCTTGGCCTGCTGGCCGGGCCGGTCGTGGCGGGGGTCTTTCGGGGCGGGTGGCGCGTGCCGCGCCCTTGCGTACCTACTGGTACGGCCCCTGCTTGGGCAGTGCCCCGTGAGGCAGGGTGTCGGGGCCCGAACAGGGGGCCACATCCCGGCGGGGCGGTCTGGCTTGGCCCTTGGGGGGGGCCCTGGCTTTAAAAAAAACTGAAGCTCGTGGCGCGGGCGGCATCAGCAGGGGGTGATCTGGGGCGCCATGGGGGGCTAGGTTGGGGTGCCTGGGGGCCGGCGGGGGGACTCCCGGCGGCCCCCTGGTGCCTTATGCGGCTTGGGGTGTGGTCGTCCTCCCTGGGCGGGCTGCTCCTGGTGCTGCATCCATTCCGGGTCCTTCTGGCCTGGGGTCGGGCCCCTGCTGGCTCTGGGCTCGCCGGCGGGTGCCCGCCGGCTGCCCGTTCGGCGCGGCTCTGGTCGTCTGCTGGGCGTGGGCTTCGGTTCCTCCGCTGGGGCCTCGGGCAGGGAGTTCTCTGGGCCCTCCCCTCGGGGGGTTGGGCGCGGGGGTGTGTGGGGGGGGGGGGGGTCGGTGGGGTGGGGGGTCTGGGGGTTGGGGGTGGGATCGGTGGCGTGGTGCGCTGGGTCCTTGGCTCCTCGGGGCTTTCTCGGGTGTGTATGGGGGGGGCGATGGCTGCCTCTCGGCTTGGGACCTTGGGGGCGTGCGGGGGGCTGCTTGGCCGTGGGGTGGTCGCCGGGGGCCCTTAGGCTGCCCGCTCTCGCTGCTGGCCTGACTGCTTCTTCGGGCCCGGGGGCGGCTCGTGGGTTTTGCAGTGGCGGTTCTTGGAAATACATTTGTCATGTATGCACTGGCCTTGGGCTGTGGGATAACACTCATACTGGGCTCAACCTTAGACACCTTGCACCTTGTTCCCAAATACCTGTTTTATGGAATTTCCACTCACCTCTTCCTCTGTTCACAGCCACCACTATTATTCCTAAACCGCACACTGGTCACCAAACTGCACAATATACACAACCACAATTTCACATCGCATCACTTGGAACCTAACAACTATTCCCCACTCATTCCATATCCTATCTTGTATCCCTCTTCCCTGTTAACTTCCCCACCCCCCTCCAACCCCTCACCTTGGTGTAAACACTGCCCTCTCTTTTTTTTACATCCTCCCTTTAATAAAGTATTTCTTACCCTTCCCTAGGGAGGGCTGGTGATGGTCACAATTATGCAATGAAATAAATAAATTTATTTAATTGCAATAATAAAATATGCATTGCTGTTAAAAGATTGCACTTCTTGTAGTGTTAACCTTCGACAGCATGTGCAGACAAGGTAAAAAAAAAAAAAAAAAAAAAAAAAAAAAAAAAAAAAAAAAAAAAAAAAAAAAAATAATAAAAAAAAAAAAAAAAAAAAAAAAAAAAAAAAAAAAAAAAAAAAAAAAAAAATAAGAGCGAGCGAGCTGTGACTACATCTATAAAGTAGAAATGTATTGTGATGGTGTGTCTTAGTCATAATAAAAGCCCTGCAACATTTAGTGTTTTTTAATTGTCTCTGAAAACATTTAGACGCCAAAAAAAAAAGAAGAAAAAAAAAACCTCTCTGGAGCTTGTTACGTAACAATTCAACACCAATATCAACAATGTTATTCAATATTCAACAACATCAATCTTTGAGCTGTTTAAACTGTCTTTAACAGATCGGCTAAAGGTCAAATATGGGGGAAAAAATGGAATTGGGCCTGATTTGCCTGCAGTCTGAACGTACTGTAGCCTAAACTGTTGATATGAGTGAATGGTTACCCCAGCGATGGCGGCCTGTCCACACTGTAACGCCTAGCGCCATGTGAGAGATGGAGATTGAAACCTGTGATCCAGAACAGGAATGTGTGTGGGTGAAAGGATGCATGAAACGACGTTTGGTCCAAACACAAATTAAATAAGTTTGTATCTCTTTTACCGTCAACTGCACACAATGAGTTACAAAGTGTTGCCAAATTATAAATGATGAATGTGACGGTGTCATAAGAAATATTGAACTGTTTGGATCACATCTCACTGAACATAATGGAGTGGCGATACTTTGAATGGATTAGGCTTTGTGAAAATACAGACTAATGATGGTTGTGCAGCATCAGTGGTCACAAAGCCTTACTATTTGACTGTGTTCATTGGCTCTTTGGAGATTTCAGTCATTTCAAAATATTTTAAAGAGGCCTGATTGCCCCCAGCTCAGCGGCTCAGAGAGGCCTCAAAACCCTGCAGCTAAATCCTGGGGTTATGTAAGGTAAAGCCCTAAATCTCACAGCGCCTGATATTACATATTACTGTAATTGCAAATGAAAAAACGCAACAAAAAAACCCCTGAAAACTGGGTGGGGTGAAGAAATGTAGAGAAAAGTGTGACTTTACGGGGAGGGAGGGAAGAGGTGGAAAGGAAATGAGGCAGGTGTGAAGGGATGGATAGGGCAGCGGAAAGTGATGGAATCAGAAGACACCCCCGAGATTCTCAATCTCAGTCGTTTCCCTCACTTTATTTTATTCCTCTTCCAGTGCATGGAGAGAAAAAAGGATCACAACAGCAGCCAAAAGTGAGTACGATAAAGAAAACCCTGTAAAACCATCCACACACCGTACGTCATCCTTTAGTCCATTTAGGTTCAACTAAACAAAAAACTATTAAAATGAATCCTAATGTCCCACCTTAAACTCTCCATCTCAGTGTTTTCTGAAATGTGTGCGGAGGTGGATAAGGAGGTGACCACTGAAGCTGGTGGATGATGCAATGCATCATGGGAGGATGTAAACAGGCTTTAGTGTCCCTCTTATGGGGAGTTTCCATCATGTACCAGGAGGGAGGATTTAGGGAGGCAGGGTTTAAAGAACATAACCACAAATAAAAGTCTCAAAAATATTACTTAGAATAATAATAAATGCCTAATTCAGCTTGTGAACAAGAAAGCTACCATTTATATAGCTTTAAAACCAACTGTTTAAAGTGTGTGACAAGTGGACAAAAAAATCCTCCTCAGATTAGGACCCACACAGCAGTGGCACCATGTAACCCAGTCTGCTGTTATGCCCATTAAACAACATAATGGAACTAAAGTTGTATTTTAACCAGCACCAGGGACCGGATTAAACCTGGCTGTGCAGACAGAAGGTAAGTAAGGGCACATGAGGAGGAAGAAGGTGGAACACTGCACTGTTACAGACTATGAACCAAATGCAGGAGATAACAGTAGAGTCAAAAGAAGACTATAGCACATGACATACCATAACATTATGACCAGTGCCAGTGAAAAACCCAGATTAGGTCTTTATCTTTGGGCCGCTTTATGACTACATACAGATACATCAACAAGTTGATGTTAATGAGTTAGGAGGATAGGCTAATGGCAAAGCATAGGGATTTGAACCATTTCACGGCCAGCCTTGCACATCATTGTGAATTTTGCAGCTACAACAGACCGAGCCACTATTACAGACAGTTAACCTCTCTCCATCTGGGGTCCGTGGGTGTATTTTTTAGTAGTTTGTAGAAATGTGAACCTGTTTGTGTTAATTGTCCTGTTTCTTGTGAAGAGGACACACTGTTTATCCTGTGTGGGGTGGAAAAATACATGTCCAGTGCTATGACATCGGCTGGCTTCATCAGTTTTCTTTAGTTTTTGCTGGAGCATCTCGGCTACTCCCTGAAAGAGATCCATCTAAATCTTATAATACGTACATTAGGGGGGTTTGAAAAGTAAGTGGGCCAAAACATTTAGTATTCTTGAAACAGGGGAGCAAAAGAAAAGAGAACCAGTGTCAGAACAGGTATTTACTGTTTTGTTCTGTTTGTCTACAGGTTCCAGTTGGTCCCATCACTCCCCAGTCAGTGACAGTGAGTGGGCTCCCTCTTGTTTTCATTCAGGTGTGTCTCATGTTATGATTGTCTTCTCTCACTATCTGAAGCTGGGAGTGAACACGGAGTCACTTTCTCATTTGTTTGAGGACATATTTCAAACTTTACACATTGATTTTCAGATTTTATTTTCTTCAATAAATGTGACTCCTGCCCGCCTGCCTACTCTTTACTTCATACAGGTATCAATTGAAAGCCTCCATTAGCAGAATAACACATTTTCACAGAAGGCAAAAATGGCTGATTTTGTTATTTTGAGAAACACTGCAGCTACTCTCAGGTGTTAACTTTAACCTGCAGAAATCTAAAGAAGCATCCATGGTCCATTTCACAGGTCAAAGTAAATTCATCGATTGGTCTGAAATGAATCTAAACAATGCTTATGTTATGGCTGATTGGTGAATATTGGTCTGTGTTGGTGGTTATTTCTATGAAAGCAGCTCAGATTTCAGACAGAAGTTTAACAAAAGTGTTCAGCTGACAAAGGGCTTGGTATCACCCTGAGTGATGTGAGGCAGAAACACAACCAAGTAGAGCATGAACATCCAGTTTGGATTCATTAGGTGGACACAAACATGATGTTCAACAAGCAAAAATCTGAACAAAACATTCATTAGCAGTGGTCTAATAGTCCCATCATTTCAGCGTTATCCTTCTCCAAAGTGTTTTTTCTCCATCGGATGCATCTGTTCTGCCTGTTTCTCAGCTTTTCCTTCTCTCCTGCTCTGCAGTTTCCCCAGGAACCAGCGCAACATGTGATTTCACTTATCGCTCAGACAGTGAGAGCAGAGAAGAACAGACTAATGGCCATCGCCCTGCCTTTCCCTCCCCTCACTTTAACAGGAACTGGTGATAGAACATTAATACATTCAGATTGGTTTTTACATTTTGCAGAACGGAAATGCTTCAGCTGTCAGCTGCACACCACACCTACACAAAAATGATCGAAAAAAGACAAAGAAGCTGAAGAAGAATAAATATCTGCTGAGTCAACCAACTCTGTTTAAAACTTCTTATCTTTATCATGTGGAAACCTGTTCTTTCCCTTTAAGGTTTCACGAGCACATATAGCTCATCCTCACTGACGCCTCCCAAGGGAGAACTAAAGACATTAATGATAATCAGCACCTTTACAGCAAGCACAGCCTCAGTAAAACATGCTGAGCTTGCACACAGAGGTCACCAGTTCACAGGTGCAGAAGAAGGTAATCAATTGAGTTTCTATCGGTCCCACCGTGCAGTGCCATCTTTAAGGTCCAGTAATGATGATGAGGGAATCCCAAACTGCTCATCACTTTTCTTCTACTCATCTTTTTGATGCCCTTATTGGCCCAGACTTTACATCTGCATCAGTCATCAGCCTCAGACACACGAGGGCCAAGAAATCCTTTAAAACAATTGGCAGCTACAATGCACTGGCCATGTATTATTCTCCAATGCATTCATTTAAAAAAGAAAAACAGCAAGGAAATATTTGCTAAATGCATCAGGTTGTGGATTATTTTACCAGAGGAAGTGGATTCAAGGCTCTACACTAACTTCAGTTGGTCACACCAGCACAGAATTTGGTCGCACCCTTTTTTTGAACGGAGGGTGGGGGAAGTCTACAGCATAGCCATGCATGCTGATGAATAGTGGACTCAACTGGCATACTGTAGTTTTGTATGAAGTAAAGATTGACAATGACTGCTAAATGTTTTTAGGTTTCAGTGTCAATATTAAGTTTTTCTGCAACAAGCAGTGGCTGAAATAACAGGTCATTTATTTTATATTGTTTGAAACAAAAATGTTTTAAATAACAGCAAATCAACCTTCTCAATGAAGACAATACAGTGTATTAAATTATATACAGTTAAAATTATATAAAATAATGCTTGATTTAATTTGATTTGATTTATATTGATCCTGTAAATGGAAACTTTAAAATAGTTTAAAATAAAATAAGTTGACTTCAAATTCTTACACATCCTAGTTTACCTGAACACAATGTTTATAAAGAAGATTTTTTTGGTTAATGTATTTGAAAGGCTACAAAAAGTAACATGAATATGATAACACATGATCATGTGATCAACAGATGCTAATTACTCATTTCTTGCCACACATAAAACATACATATTTAACCTGTACATTGGTGGTTAAATGAATCTGTTCCCACACAATTAAAATCTCTATTTTCTTCCAGAATAGTGTTTGTGTTGGTTTAGTTTTATTACCAGGGATTTAAAACTTAAGGTTAGTCACAGGTGCAGGAAAGTTGATGGTCTGTAGATGTTAGAGGAGGTGAAGTAGGAAAAGAAGAAGAGAGAGAGAAGTGCTCTCTGTGGGACGTGACAAAGTGTTCAGCCGCTCCGTCCAAAATAACGTCACTCTATACGCATTCGCACGGATGCGACCAGATAAAATTTTTACTCCCACACACTGAAAATATACTCGTATATGCAACCATTTTGGTCGCCCTGGGATTAAAGGAACAATCCATCCGATAAGAGATGCCACAAAAACACAAAGAAAAGAGGCAGAGAGGTTGGAATGATAAAGAACATGTGCACAAATGCAACTTTATGACCAAAGCCTCCAGGGAAAACGGTTACATAGTTACTTCAATTAATAAGCCGGAGTAGGCTGAGGAAGTGAAAAACATTAGATCAAAGTTCCACTGGCCAGAAAAACATCTACAAGAAATGTATTGCAGTGAAGAGAAAACCCTGAAGGATGCCCATGAACTCAAATATTTCTACTGCACGGATTTACATGAAAGATCTTAATCAGTGGGTCTATTTCACACAGGCTATTGGATTTTACATTGCACTATATGGTAATAATATATGAATGATATATTATCATTTCCCACTGTCTCTGCATTGAGAACTGGGAGCACATTTTGGGTTAATGGTTTTGTCGTGAACCCATCAGCTTACTCTCCACTGCATTCAAACTAAAACTCCACCCACTTCTCCAAACTCAATATATCCATAAATATGATCAGACTGGGATTTAAAAGTTTAGAAAATTCCAGATCTCCACTATACACTTGTCCTAATGTTTCACAGCTAAACTTAGGAAAATGATGTTTTAACATTGCAATAATAGGTGAAAAACTAATTCCTGTTTGGCTGCTCACCATTTGATTTCATTTCATTTCATTTTACAAAACCCTGTACGTGAAGCCTGTACATGTTCAAAAAGGAATAGGAAGAGGTATAAACTTATATGATTCTAACCCTTGTAATAAGAAATAACTTTTGGCTGTAAAATAAGGCAGTAACAAAGATGAAAAAAAACAACAACTTTAGATTTACTTCACTAAATTTGGCCCACAAAGAAATATACATTTCAAAATGTTCCACGCCAGCAGAATGCTAAACTAAAACATTTAGGTACAAGAAGTAGTGAAATGCCCTAAGCACTGTTTTACAGTCCTCTGTGCTATTTGTGGGAGGGGAAGTACTCGCACATTGAGGGAAATGCAGGAAGTGCCTCACCAATGGTAATCCCAATGGGGTTGTAAGATGAAATGGAAAAAATAAAGGGACAGACTGAATGAAAAGAAGAGTTTGGAGAAATGGCTGCTAATGGTTTTTGCAGAAACTGGCTCCTGGATGTACAAGTAATTGGCACGCTTCAAGAAGTTGGATGGTTCTATGTCAGCTCTGCTTCTATTCTCCTCCTCCTCCTTTCTACTCTTCACGCCCCCTTTCACCTGCAGGAAACATGTCACGTTTTTTCTCTCTTCACTTTCCGTCTGTTTTGATTTAGCGACAGCCAGTCCAGGAATAGTCAAACAGCAGAGACGAGCAGCGTGTTTTGGCTTCGGGGAAGGCCTAAATTATCAAAATATGAAGCGTGTTTGTAAATGAGGGTAGAAGAGCCAAAATCAACCACACTCAAGAAACCCAGGTGGTGATGTCATGATCACTATGTATGAGTAATCCACAAAGAGTTTACATTTAATCCTAATGTGTGATTTACAGAGTCACAATAACACAGTAAAAATCCTGCACTCTTGCCATCTCACGTGGAGGACATTGGTTGTTGTAACACCAGCTCCATGTATGACTTTAACACAGTTTACTTCATGAGGTAATTGTGGTTTTCTCCAGAAACCTTTTGATGTTTTCCCAGCTGAAATTGAACGGCTCAATCACATTTTCTTCAGAAGTTTTACAAATCAAAGTGAGTTCGGAGGAAAAGCGCTTCACTTGGGGAGAATGAAGGCTTTTCCACAAATCTCTCAAAGAATCTTGGAATAAAGTGAACAGACCTGTACAGGCAACACGCTGGAGGCAAAGGGCAATATGTTACATTAGGTTTTTATTAGGTGTACAGTAGAGTCTCTGACTTAGCGATCTAAGATGGAGTTGCATTGTGGGTAATGGAAAAAACGTTTTAAAAGAAGCTAAATCAAAAGGAAAGAACTCGATATTTATAATTGTGTCCATCTTAGGCTCAACAGTATGATGCAGTAAATGTATTTATTCATCTTAACAAATGAAAAACATGTTTTTTATTTGCTTCAGTTCAAAGAAGAACAATTCTAAAGAAAGTTTTTTGGTTTTTACCCAAAAAAAGTCATGTGCACCGCTTTTTATTTCATCACTAATGAGATTTAAAGTCACTGTAATGATCCATTTGGATATCACAACATTACAGTAGAACAAAATGCAGAGATATAAATTACAAGATAGACAGATTAGGCAGTACGGTAAATGGACTTGATTATATAGTGCTTTTATGTCTAGTCCCAAAGTGTTTTACAACATCAACTCATTCACACTGATCAACCACTGGGAGCAACTCAGGGTTCAGTGTCTTGCCCAAGGACACTTCAATGCATAAACAGGTATAAACTGGGATTGAACCCCTAACCTCTCGATCAGAATTCGACCCCTCTACCAACTGAGCCATGTTTTTTGGCATTTTTAATTGTGTGGCGGACAGAGGAGTGTTTTAGTTTGTAGGGAAGGAGCAACCTATCTCTGACCATGCTCCTCAGGTGACGATGTTCACAAATGCATTTCTTCAGTAAAGCACAACAAAAATGACAAGGCCAATCATAGTTCGGCTTGATTTAAGTGGCACCATATGGAGTGAAGAAATCCAGAGTATGTGGAGGAAAAGAAAAGTGAGCTGAAGAATATAAACACAAACCTCCACACAAAAAAGTTGAAGGTCAACTGTGGAGATCAAACTCTGGACTCTGCTCCTGTGAGGCCAACAGACTAACCACTGATCTCCAACATCATCTCAAATGTTTCACAGATATTCCCTACTGACAACTGTGGCTTCTCCGGATAATATGTAACTGTGCTGGTTGTGAGAACGAGCCATTGTAATATATTTGGTTGTATTCCTGAAACGATAAGTGGATCTTCTCTTTCCATATAGACGCAGGCCTGCTTGACCTCTGACTCGGATTCCATCCCCAATCAAAAAAAGCCCAACCTCGTCACTTAATCCTACTTTATAATCACAAAATTCAGTCCGTCCGCATCAGCGTGGCCTCGCTGGCCTTCAAAGCTCCTGACAGAGTGTACAGTATTACTGCAAATTAATATTGCCGCTGATTAAATCATTAAGGAGCTTTTTCCCCCACGCACCCTGTCAAATTCCTGTTCACTTAATTTGCCACAGTCGCTCTGTCAGCTGTAGATCTAGAGTTAGTGAAAGGATGAGAGTTAGTGGTGCTGGGGATTATCCTGTTTGGGCTCTACGCTCGCTAAGCGCTCAATCACTCAATCACAGAGATCCACAAGCTCGCAGGGACTTAGCCTCGCAGATCCCTCTGACATTGACCACAGTTAGACCACTAAAGCTATCTGCTGCTCTCTTGATGACCCGTACAGCCATCTATGAACCTCTATCTGTATTGACCATTTCACCTGGCAGCAGGCCTCAGACATTCCTCCTAAACAGGAGAAGAAAGGAAGAGCAGGTAGGTGCAGAGTAAAAGGATGGGCTTTATTTTGACTGTCATCATCTAGTCTGCTGATCCAGGTTTACCCAGAGACGGAGGAAGGACACCCTGAACACGTTCCCAGTCTATTGTGAGAATGAAAAACAGATAATCACATTAGCTCATGCAGGTAATTAGAAGTTTTGCCACTATTTTTACATCCTTCCACATTTCAAAAACTGCATAAAAAGTTAGAGCTGGAACAGTAGGCAGCAATGATCAGAATCAGAATCAGAATCATTGCATGTTCTAGAGCAACTCAATTTCATTTCAGTTTCATATCCCGTCCAAAAGAAACATGAAAAGACAATCACATACAGTATAACATGGGGAGGGAAGAAGGGGAGTGAGGGCCGAGGTGTCCCAATACAACTTTTTCACTTCAGATGCGATACACATTAGTTTGTAGTGTGAAATGTTCGAAAAGACTTGATCAAACAGAACGTTAGTCTGTGACAGTAACCATTAGATAATCTGGCCCATTTACAGTATTAAAATATATAAATATATATAAAATATCTTTATTGTCATTGTACATTTACAACAACATTAAAATGCCCTGCCATCAGCATATTCATAAAAGTACCATAAAAATTACAACTAAATAAATGCTGAATAAATAAGATCATCACATCTCTCATAGCACTAGTGTATTTTTGCGTTAACTGTAGTTATTGCTGCTGGGTAAAAAAAACAATGGGTTAGATTTAACAATTTAACAAAATAAATTAGGAAAAAAACCCCCCAAAAATAACCTTAATAAAACCAATATATTATATCAGAGATTTTAAATGCTGGCAGATACTGTATATCAATATCGGATCAGGACCCCCCTAACAACAATACCAATTATTCATGCTAGCAGCTCTTAAAACAGACACATTACTTATAAATGCATACACATTTTAAACATAACCGACAAATTACCAAAGCTCTTGAACTTCACTCAGTTTCTAAGATTAGGGGAACTTAAAGTTGAGCAGGAGACAGCAGAGAATCAACTAAACTCACCACTTGTACTGAAACAAGTGGTGAATTTCAGAAATCTTGAAATTGAAAAGCCTTAAAGTCTAAGGAAGGCATGTCCTCAGAAAACCATTAAAGAAGTTCACAATTTGGTGCAGTTCATGTTTCAAATGTAGTAAAGAGCACACTTGATGTAGACAAAGGCGATACAGCCGTTTGCAATCATTTCTTTTAAAGCCGTTTAATAAGTATTGTTATTCATTAAGTCTGACGGAAGCTTGTGTGAGAATGAAATCAACAATGTGCACATGAGACGAGGAAACCAAAATATCAGCAAGCCTGTAAAATACACACTTCTCTGATTTCAAAACCCCATTCATTTTCCTATCAACACCCACACCATCACTGTTCCTCCTTCCCACTCACCACATTTCAAGAGTCTGATGCAAGAACAATTTGGTAATTTGATTCTCATTCCCCAAAAGGCTTAAGAAGCTTTGATTCAAAAAGCTGCACAAAAGCTTTGTTAAAGTACCTTTTTTAGTTTGACCAGGAACTCATGTTAAAACGATGTGAACATGGCCATAAACATACACAGAAACTAAAAAGGAAGTCAGTAGTTAAATGGCATTAGAGGATTTTAGCAACACTGGAAGGTCAAAGGTAGGAATGAAATGTGCAATGGTTTGCACATCTCTGTTAATGCTGGTTTCCTGGAAAAGTCCAAATCACGAGTACCTTCAAATAATTGGAGTTTCTAGATCGTCATATCAGGGTCAGTCATTTTGTGTTAGCCCTGTGATGGATTAGCAACTGGTGTAGACCACAGATATCACTAGCATTAATGGAAACCTCAGTAACAATAGTAATGACAGATGAAGTATTTAAATAAAAACAGGGGATGGCAGCAGTACACTGCCGTCCAAAAGTGCTACGATTCAAGTCCTCAACCCATATCTTTGAAATGAAGTGACCATCTCTATCTTGTGCTGCTGTGGATCTAAACTGTGAGATAATCTGAGTTCAAAAAGATTCAGAGCCCATAGTAACAAAGATACCTCGGTGGGCTGCTCGTTGGACATGAGAAAATAAACTTTGCACCAGTCTGAGCCTCTTCTCTTCTCTTTACATTCCAAACACAATGCATGTAGGGTCCATTGGATTCACTAAATGACATCTACAAGGTAGAGAAAACCTAGATGATAAGTGATGGAAACGTTTCTGACTCACCAACATTTCTTTGAAAACTGCAAATCAGATTCTATGATTACAGGTGGTATCACTCTGTTTGAGCCTCGAGTACGAACAGAAGACTTATCTGAATCTATAAAAATGTGCCATGGGAGAGAATACAGTATGTCTCTAAAAAACTTTGCTGTCACTAAATAATCACTGATTGAGACATGGGGTGATGGAGGAGGAGTGACATGGCTGATGTTACACAGCAGGTGATGGTGGTCCAAATGAGCCAATGAAGTCGTAAAAATCCCTCTAAACGCCTTGATCAATTTGCACGAGGCATTTTGGTTCCATCGCTTCTTGGTGGAGTGGTAAAAAGCCTAAACTGCACCTGGAGACGATTGTATTCTCTCACACACCCCACTTTAAAATAAATCATTCATATTCACGATTCACATCTAATAACACCACACAGAGGCTTTCAAACAATGCTAATGAGGCGCACACACGTACACGTATACAGAGTCGTAAAGAAAACATCAGGCAGTGATTAGGCTAATGCATCCGTCTTACCAACGGAGAAACACTTAACGGCGTTCAACTGCGTGATGAGACTTTTTACTGTCAAAAAGCTTTATTGTCCAAACCACGAGAAGAATGGCCTTGATGAGACTGAAATGTTGATTCAGAGCTCTGGCTAACCGCACGGGGAGTTATGGCCAACTTTTGCAAGTCTGCTTTTAATATTGTTTTTTTTTATTAACTCTTCGTGGGGTTATTAAATTTTCATTTTAATAACACTGCTACACCAGTTTATCTGCCATGTGTTTTCCCACACTAATGTATAAGTGTCATTATGCAAACAGAGGCTGCCCAATGCATGCCTGTTCAGCTGCTGGAGAGTGTTTATCACCTTCGCTCTTAAACTTAGGACTATGAATTTATATAAATGTAGGATGACCTTTGCGAAAAGCAAGGATTTTGTCCTGTCCAGTATTCATAGACATACGTTTTGTGGGTTGCAGCTGCAAAAACAATGGGTGCCGCAGAAGAAAACAAGAGACCAGAGGCCAGAAAAGATCATTCAGAGGGTATCGGAGGAGGAGGAGGAGGAGGAGGAGGAGGAGGAGGAGGAGGAGGAGTGACATCGAACCAAGCAGCGCTGGTGTCTGTTTTCGCTCCGGCTGGTGATGGGCGACTGCAGCCAGCATAAACACATGCCTTCATGGCTCACACATTTCCTGCAATACTCTACATCCCAGTGAAGGGCCACACAGGCTCAGGACACCACAGCGAGGAGTTTGTGTGTGTGTGTGTGTGTGTGTGTGTGTGTGTGTGTGCATGCATCAATTGGTGGACATGCTCACTGCTCTTAAGGTCATCGTGGACTCCCAACATTGGCACAAACTGATTATCACATGTATGACTGTGTTAAAGCACGTGTGCAGAGTTACACAGCTTAACGTAAAGGACAATTAATTTTAAATCACCTTTAGTGAGAACACGCTGATTACTATCTGATTGCAACATATGCCATTGAACGTACATTGTGAATAATGCATACTTGTTGATGTGCATCTGTTCCACAAAGATTTAGGGAACATTAAAAACAGTGACATGCTGTGGTCGTCTCACAGAAATCAATACGAGCAGAGGAATGTGGAGTGATAAAGGTTGTGCAAGGTGAAGAAGAGTAGAGAGAGAGCCATTGCAAAGGTGCTTTATACTGGTCTTGCCTTTTCTGCAGCGATTCAGAAATTCCATTCCTAACACCAGCTGCACCGTCCTCCGTCTCCACTGCCACATCCCCAGGATTATTTACTTATGCTTAATTTTAGGTGTTAATTTGAGAAATAGAGGGTTGCAGAGCTTCTCTTGCTATCTGTTCCAACAGCAAAAGACCTCAGTGCAAAGAGGTCACTGAGGCAAGTCGTTCCCTCTCTTCCTGGTAAATGGGGTGTAAAACAGGCCTGATGCTGAAGGTGGCTGTGGTCCAGGAGGAGATGATTATCTGGGGCTAATTTCACCCACAGCAGAGCTGGGAGTATCCCGCAGGGATCATATAAGGTCCTTTCCGACTCTATGCGCTCTGCATGAGGCTCCCTTAAGTAACACTGTGATTATCTAGGAGTCCTCATGTCTGGATGACAAACATACACTTGTTTATTAATAAATCAAGCTAACTAGGAACGAGAAGCAGGACATTCTGTGCTTTTTTTAAAATAATTCACTGCTGACTGTTAGAAAAACTGTAAATGTGGGAAAGTATGCTTGATGTGCCTGTGATGGTCGACGCTCCATTAGAGGCTCAGATAAGGTCACAATATAAGGTCCAGTAATATGCAAAACCAAACTTATTCAGTTTAGTGCATCCAACACTGACAAAAGGAGCTCCAGGTTCATTCTTTTATCTTTATCATTTCTCTTTTTATGTGGTTCATCACAATGTCCATTAACTCACTCATTTTAAACACTTCAAATCCAAGTTTTTGGACTGACTGACATGAATGTCACACTATGTCTCCACTAGGGGCAGTGCAGCATTCAAGGTTAATGGCAAAAAGGCAACAAAAATGATTACTATTAAAGAGCTTAATATCAAAATATGAATAATATCAAAACATTTTTTACAAGACTTTCTACAAGAACTACAAATCAAATTGTGAGACCCATACTGCTGTCAGAGTTAAGGGTGGTATTGCTCTGTGAAAAGTACAAACGGTACAAAGTATTTTGATAGAACATTAAAACATAAAAAGGTCATTGTTCTCCATTAGCCACCTTAACATGCAAAATATACAAAGACCTACACGCACTGAAGCTACAGTGAGTAATCATAATCAACACAGTGGGTTCTATGCACACAGTAGTGGAATACAATTAGAGAATACAAAAAAATTAGGCATTAGGTATGTTTTTGACTTTTTTCAAGATGGTGATTCTTCCACCGTGAAGCGGGTGGTGATCAGCTCATTTACATTAGCATGTACTGACCAAAGCAAACAGAATTAAGTTGTGGTCCTTGAAATGTAGCATCAATTGTTGGCTGTTCGTATCGAAGATGAATTAATGAATATATTGGTCAATAGGTTGGATTTTTAAATGCACTGTAGTTTCCATACTATGTCAAAAAAAACATCCAACAAATGGTATTCATTGGCATTCCCAAAGTAATTATAGGATATTTCTCCAAGGTGGATAGATTGATGAAAGCTGGAAACGATAAAGCTACTTTTATTGTTTTTAATGTTATTTTAATGTTCTTATTGATTTTTAAACTGTTTTCTGTTGCACTTTTTAATCATGTAAAGCACATACAATTGCCTCCTGTATGAAATGTACAATACAAATAAATTTGCCTTGCCTTACTTGTTCTAAACGTAGTCGAGGTAGACGTTATGACAACATATAGGTTTCGCTCTTACATTGTGAGGAACTAACTTGTTGCTAAATGTGAATATGTTCCTGACTCCTCCTTGTTTGTGAATTTAAGAAACCAGCAGACAATCGGTCGCAGTCAAACAAAAGGAACCTCACAAAGGCCTCGTCTCTCCGTTTTTGTAGTCATGCGCGACAACATGTGTTGAGTGCATTTGTGAGATCATTAGCATGCACAAAAAAAAAGCTTATGGGCTAGGGTTGCGTGTAAATCAATACAAGTCGAACAAACGTACTCAGGTGACGTTTTGCCTGTTTCTACGCCCTCCCTTTCCTCTCTGTTCGTCTGCTTTTCATTCTGCCTGCAGCCTCCCAATGGCTCAAGTGAGGTCATTCTTTTTGGGAAATGCACCGAGTAACCCCAGCCAGTGTGCGTGCATGTGTGAGCCTTTGCATATGTCTGTGTGCATACACTGTATGTGGAGCCTGCATTAAAGTGTGTGTGTGTGTGTGTGTGCGTGCGTGGGAGAGGGAGGGAGAGCATGTTTCTACTCTGTACCACAGCTAATCTCTGTTCTGCTAAAAGCTGAGTGGAAGGCTGTTTTGAGGCTGTGGTGTACGTTCAATAAACCAGGTTTGCAATGTGTTCCTACGCCTTCACTCTCACCCTGGGCTCCTTCTGTTTATTTGTTTGTGTTCCTGTTCAAATATTTGCAACCACCAAATTGTACAAAAGAAGAAAAAAAAAGAGCTAAAAAACTGTACCACCATAGAAAAAACAGAGCAAATATACAGTAAGTGTTGTCATAGTCTAGACTCTGAATCCTTATAAACTCATCAGTTTGATTAAAGTACGAGATAACACAAGTTATAAAAACCAGCCAGACAAAGACCAGCAGGTGTCCCCAAACATCACGAGTAGAAAAGCAAAGACTGAGCACTTTATCTACTTCATAGAAGACCTCAGAGCTGTATCACATGAATGATCATTTTGAAAAATAAAATCAGCTGGAAGCCATACAACGTTGCATCAGACATGTTGATAAATGTTCATTGTTTATCTTTTTCCACTCACAATAAGCAATATTTAATAAGCTGTGGAAACACAAGGAAAACCAAGCAAATGTTCTGAGTGGCTGGACATTTTGACCCTTTTGGCCAAAGGGTTGTTGAGGTTACGCTCATTCTTTAATGCGTTTACCTTTCCATAAAATAAACTTCAAGAGTCAAAGTCACTTTAAAACAAAGTGATCACTCTACATGCTACTTATCCTGGGCCATGATCATCTTACAAGCTATGAAAGAAAAGTAAAAAAATAATACCTTTTCTAGTCTGGTGAGTGATGGCATTAAAGTATTTCTATTTTTGGGAAAAAAAATAAATAAAAGTGAAAGTATTGGCTTGGCTGCACAGCTAAAGCCCCTTTCTCTGCTTGTTAATCTGAATATTGAAATACAATCTCTTCCCGAATAGCAGAAAGTGATGAAGTGGCTTCAGGAAAACATGTTTTGTTTGGTCATTAAGTACAAAAGCCTCAAATACTTTTTCAGCTTTTCTAAGACAGAAAAATAATATTTCTGAAGTGAACGTAACACTTCATTACTTCAGGCAAAGCAAGTTGACAAAAGAAAATGTTCATCAACAAAGACATTTCTAGTACCATAAAACTCACAACCATCACACCCATACTGTGGTTGTGCTAAACTTAGGGTGTCAAGCTGATTATGGTGAAACTGTCTCCATAAATGTGTCTGTTAGCCCTCCATTGGATGAACAACCTCTCTGCGGTTTGATATTCTGTCCAGGATTTGAGGTAAACAACCCCGAATAAAGATGTGACGTTAAGGTGAGACCTCAAACCCCCTTTAACAACACCTTCAGCTGGGATCGAGACCTCAGTTGCTTTGACTGAAAAAAACAAGAGTCGTCAAAGATCTGAGGCTAGCTGATTCAGCACATAATGAAATCCACCAATTGGAGAAAGAATTGGTTTAGTTGTAGCAATTATGCTAATCCTGAGAATGAACTGTTCTTTGCAGCACTGTGCACTAATCTAATCGGCCAGTGACGGGCATCAGATAAGAGCCTGTATGAAGGCTCTGACTACTGTCCGGTCTGATGTCCTTTGCTTTATATCTTCCCAACCACCTCATCACAAACACTGTTTGTCTGACAATATACAGTCACATAAAAGCTACTCACCAAAAACTGCTCCTGTCTATGTGGCATGAGCAAATAACTATCTGTGTTAGTGGTGGTTTTCTCATAAAGAGCAGTAGAGTGTCAGCCTGCTTGGCTGCCAGCTTGCAGCTCCCATACAGACCCAGATATGAAGAACCGATCTCATTAGGGGAAGATTAGGCCAACATCTGTTTGCTGTCCCGATGTCACTGCCACGGCTGCTGCTGTGGAGCTGTGACGAGTGGTAATGTCCCTGTCAGGGTATTGGTAGAGTGCTTAAAGCACACCCACTGTACAAACATTACGTGTTGTTATGATATGCTAATCATTGCTGTCAATGGTTCAGATTGGGAAGAGTTGGAGTGGGCTCGACCAAGCTTAGGTGTCTGTTTCTACTGTACGACCCAAGCCCACAAACAAGTCCCTAAACACCCGCAGGATAAGAGGAACTGACCCAAGACTGAATCCAAAACAGCTTCGGTGTTATGAGTGGGAGAGAAAAAGCAACAAGTGAGTGAAGGGGGGGGGAGAGGGGCAGAGAGAAACACGTGAGGAGGTTAAATGTAACAGAGGGTTTATTGTTTGCGGTTCTTCGGGGAGGGAATGAGCCGAGTGAAGGAGGGGAACGAGAGAGAGCAGGCCCAGGGGAGGATGGAGACAGTGAGAACAGAGTGAAGGCAAACAGGAGCACAATTATCAAACGGACGCTACACGGCAGACAGTCGGCACTAACATTCTGGGATTAAACAGGAGCTCAATCACTGAACTGAACTTTTAGAGATTGTTGAAACCACTGCTCTGTCCTAAAGCCAACAAAGGTCCATTTGTAACTAAACCCGTTTATAACCCAACCATCACACTCCTCTTTATACTCACAAAAAAAGAACATAAGGCCTTAATATTACACTTCCCAAATTAAGTCTCAGAGTTGACCCATTTCTGTCTTATCGACTTTCCTTAATTTTGTGTAAAAATGACATTCTAAACTAAGGATTAATTAAGTAAAATCTTGTTAATAATAATTAAAAATTTAATTTTTCTACATTTCAGAATTTGA
Source organism: Gouania willdenowi (assembly GCF_900634775.1). Classification (NCBI taxonomy): domain Eukaryota; kingdom Metazoa; phylum Chordata; class Actinopteri; order Blenniiformes; family Gobiesocidae; genus Gouania; species Gouania willdenowi. The sequence continues at coordinate 2,983,259 of NC_041051.1, read as the reverse complement.
AATACATTCAAATCTTGTGAGATTTCCTAGTGAACCAACATTTACTACACATGTAACCATAAAATATATGCTTGTTCCAATATGAAATCACTGCTAATGCATTGATGGAAGAGAAGCTGAGTTTCTAGATCAACATCATTTGGGACGCCATTGCACAGGCGTTAGAAGGCTGTGTTTCATTAAGGAAGCTGGTCTGTATTTCCAAGTGTCCTTGAGCAAGTCACTAAAGCCCAAGCTGCTCTCAGAGGGGAGTTAGCACCTTGCATGGCAGCTTTGTCACTACTGGTGTATGAGCACACACATGAAGAAGACTGAATGTGATTACCAGTGTGAAGGGCTTTGAGACTGTTCAGGTGGCAAGAAAGTCAATTTGATTACTACTCCCCTTTAAGTCAACATATGGCTAGAATATAAAATAACACGGGGTACACACACACACAAAGGTAATCAGGCTAATTTTATTCGAATTTCTCCCTTACTAACCATGTACAACAAACGCCAGATTATGTTATGTTTTATAAGATTTTCGTATAAGATTATCTTGTGGTCTGAAGTGTGTTAAGACTGAATTTGAACTTGAACGATTGACTCCAAAATGGGTTGTGGACAACAATTGTAAATATTCAACTTTGTGGGGTGTGTGTTAGAAGACTGGGAGGGGCAGGGAAAGTGGTGGGTGGGAATGGCTCTTGCGAATGGTTCAACGCAGGTATGGTGGGCGTTTTAATCATTCTACCTGTATTTAAATGCAGTGAGCAGCCGGGACCAGGGGATGAGTGCACCTGAGACAGACAGAGCACTGAGAGATGGACGTGGCAGGGAGGAGCGGCAGGACAAGCAGCACACCTGAACTATTGAATGTGCTGTAAATGTGGGTGCACTCATTAAAGACGTACAAACTAGGGATGTATTCGTAAGGCAGTTAAAAATCGATTCATAGGTATCACGGTTCACATCGATGCTGTAAAAATTGAATCGCAGGACTTTTTTTAAACAGCAGAGGACGCTATTCAGAAGTGTTGGCGGCGGGTGGAATCTGCTACTACTTTCTTTCTGGCCACTTTCTACTCTTAAACATGTTCATAAATGATTCCTTACCCCTTTAGCACTGAAAGAATATCTGTAATATTGCGTGAATATCTGTAAAAGTCACGTTTTTCTATTAGCTCTGTCTGCTAGCATAGCATCTCTTCTTCACTGCACAGAATATCTGCATGCCAACCAACCACTGGGTTACCAGCGCCCTCTGCTGGTCCAAACAAATAGCTGACGTAAATACAGTGCAATGACTGTTTTTTTCTTAAAGTCTAATTGTTAAGGCACAAAATACATTTTCAGTTGCACTTTTAAAAAGAAAAAGAACTATTATGTAGTTTTGCATTGTTTACTATAGAACCAGAATTTTAATTAATAGGTTTCTTCATTTGTATTATTCCTTTATTTATTTCATTCAATATTTATTTTTAGTTAAACTGCTTTGTTTTTAATAGTTTATCAAGGGATTCTTTTGGCAATGAAAAATAAAAGGAAAATAGTACAGTATTTTCCAAAAAAAAATGAAGGTATATGTTTCAGTCATTTATGTACAGTCCCATTTTGTAAAATAAATCGTGAGAGAATCGTATCGTGAACCCAGTATCGTGAATCGAATCGTATCTGGAGTTGAGTGAATCGTTCCATCCCTAGTATAAACCGTCCACTGAGTCCAAGGGTGAGGCTATCACCAAACCGCCTGAACCCGACACATGTTACAAACTTGTTCAACATTTATGACCAAAGCTGTGTGGAGGGAAAAGCCAACGACTCCTGCCTCATGACCCTGTGATTTGTGACATGGAACGGAATGAAGCCAATCAAGAAGCAAGTTGACTGAGACACACTCTACATTTCCCAAATGAACATTCTGTTCTCTGTCTTCAACTGAAGCACATTGCTAGATCTCAAACCAACATGGCTGACCGCTACAATATTCAATTTATTTTTACCGAGTAGGAGCTCAGATTTCAGGTGGTGTTACAAGTCACCTTATAAAGTAGAAGGTCAGAAAATCCAGAGTTTCAAATTGCAAGGATTAGATCACATTGTTGGATCTTGTTTGATCATGCACGATTTCTGTCTTGGAGGAAGATCATTGGTGCAGGGTTTCCCCCCGTGCTTTACAGGCCTGCCGGATCGCCAGGCTTTTCTTGCCCCCTCGCCAAGCTAAGCGTTACCTGGTTATTTATTTTAAATAGGTTTTTTTATGGTTCAATCGTCTTTTTCAAGCTGTGGACGGAGCTGAACATTGTTGTTTTATGAGGAGTGGCTCATCTCACCTTCTATATGTCTTTGCTCAGAGCTGTATGCTCGTTACGGACGTGATTACACATCATCAAAAACAATCCCACTGGAAAGAATATGTCCCTGTTACCGGGAGCTCAGCGCTGTCGACGCCGCTCACACACACATAGCTCTGCTAAACGCAGTCTACCTGAAGCTGTGACGAGCAGCAATACATCACACACCGCTACTTGGTTAAGACCAGACACCCACCCAACAATGTCAACCAGTCTAAGTTCCTCCGTCAGATCAACCCAAAGTTCTCACAAACACAGTAACAGTGCTCTACTAACCCACCGACATACAAGACTGGGCTAAGAGCTAACACTAACCACTTAATGAAAGCTTACTGTCATTAAACCACAAAGGACCACAGATGTACTTATGGTCAGATTTAACACTTTTATGAAAAGATAAAAGCTAATAACATGTCACACGTTGTGTGAAATACGTTTTGGCATAAAACAACAAATGAATTGCATACAATAACACTAATGGAGTGACTCACATGCACAAATATATTCCATAAAATATCAGCCCATGAACTCTATGAGTCAGCAGATATTGTAGCTTTTTTAATGTGTAAATGTTATTACTGAAGCATATTCTACTGTTGATGGATTCAGTTTAATTAGTGTTTGTAAGGAACCTGTTTACACTTTAAGTTGGAAATAGTTTTATTTATTTATTTATTGTTCTTATTTGTCGTAATTTGACCCAAGCCAAATTTAAAAGATTATAGCAACATTTATCATCCGATTAGTCGGTTAATTGTTTCAATAATCGATGACTAGTTGATTATTAAAAATATTCATTAGTTGCAGCCCTAGCCTCTACACCATCGCACTAGCATTGAGATGACAGCAAGCAAAGCAAAAGTAACCAATAAATAATGTAAATACAGTACACTGACTAAAATGAAATATCTATTATGAAAATAACTAATAACTTTCATGTTTTCATGTTGTAGGCTTGTCAATCACTGAAGCCTTGGTTTTACCCCTTGGTCATGTTTTTTATTTATGCTAATTTATTTTACTTATAAATGTGACCAGCAATGGCTCGTTTTAAGATTCACTAAGATTTTACTTAAATTAAAACAAAAGTGTACCCCCGCCCAGCGCCCAATGAGAGCCGGAGATTGGCACCGGCAGACCCCCGCGACCCTGAACAGGAATAAGTGGGTCTGAAAATAAATGAATGAATATTAGTTATTTTAATTGTATTTTTGATGTGTTTGTTCAAACCGTATTTCAAGATTGTGCCTTTTTGTAAGACTCTACGTTTAAGTATCATAAATAAAAGGCTTATGATAACACAGTCAGAATTTCAGAACTTTTAACATTTTTTTTTATAAAAACAAGGTGAGTTTTCTGGGGGAAACCCTGATTGGTGAGACAGAATGGTTGTTGTTTGTTCAAAACTCTTCTATGCCACATTTTCTATCTTCACATGTGGGCTCTGTAACAGATAAACCTCTTCAGACTGGCTTTTCAACTTAATTTGATTGTGATTACCTTGTCCGCAATCATGAGTCATCACTGAATATTATCTGTGTATTGAATGATAAGTATGAACAGGCCTTACAAGTCAAGGTAAAAGTTCTGGACCTTCCGAGTTGTGTAAATCCCCTGGAAAGTATTGATACATTATACAAATAAAAGTCATGAATTGATTTAAATGGCTGAGCAGGTCTCAACTCTCCGTCACAGTGATTATGTGCTGAATGCTTGCAGAGCAACTCACATATGGACGCATTACACTGTCAGCTGCAGGAAGGCAACAGACAGATAATGATCAGTGGTAGGGCTGAGTGGTCTCGCTCTCCCTCACGTGTATTTGCTCTCTCTCTCTCTGATAGATTTAAATAAATACCAGCAAACAAGTGATTACTGCTGGCAGCCCGGGAAGACATGGAGCAGAGGGAGGATTGGTGGATGAAATCATCCAAACAGATGTGATTTAAATCAATATTACATTATATGTGCCTTACTTTAAAAAAAGAAAACGAGGGAACCAAACCAACAACGGACGCTGTGATGACTGCCGTCCCTCATTTGACAAAATATTTGCTTTCAATATACTTCAGGGGAATTTTATACGTTTTAATTTCCTTCTATCCTCACTTGTCGTTTTTTTCTGGTTGCTCTGGGTCTCAGCAATTCTCCCTCGATGTTACAACAATATTAAGAATACATTTTCCTTTTTTTAAAACGAAGCTGTCGAATGTGGAGTTTAACACAAACCATCTGGTGGTGTGCACGGGGTAAACATGCTCAAACAAAAATAAGCTGGAGGGAACGGTGAAGAGACAGAGGTGGAGGTGGGAGTTAGCAGAGGGTGGGAGTTAGCAGAGGGTGGAGAGAAGAAGCAGAGATCCTTGGAGACGAGGTCGGGGTGAAGTAAGTTAAACTGCAGCAACACAGGGGGAGGAGGGGAGAAGATAGTGGTAGTAATAGGAGGAGAAAAGCTGCTAGAAATGAAAGAAATAGGACGAGAGAGTTGGAAAAGGTGAAGAGAGACTGAAAAGAAATGAAGGTGCTGATACAAAGACTGACAGACCGAGAGGGATACGACCTGAAAACACTTTGATGCATTAAAGGCCCCCAACATGACCACCACCCGTAATTAAGACCGGATTTGCTTCAACAATTACACGACAAGAAGCCAGAGTTTCGCACAATTTTTACCCAAAAGAATGAAACAACCAAACCTGACAATAAACAAGTATTGTTACATGAATCACACAAGATGACGCGGTATGAACGTGTCTTACCTTTTGTTGCAACAGCCAGCGGCAAACAGCAAAAACATGAAAGAAGAAAAGACACAAATTAGTTTGAGTTTCTTCTGTATTCAAAACTTGGTTGATTCTGACTGAAGTTCAAAGGTGACAAACAGTTACATTTTTTCACTGCTGTGCAAGCCACAAAAACAAGAGCAATCTAAACTAAAGGTTTAGGGGTCATAAAACGTGTGCAAACGTCACTCCACACGCAAATAAGCCATGCAAATCTCAGGGAATCAGGAGTGGGCTGCTGCTGCACGTCGCAATGCGCCCTCAATCCATTTACCCTCTAATGAATATGTATAGTAGGCGGAGCTCACAAGGAGAGCAAGAGAACATCTACATAAATTAATGCAGTGGGTGCAATGCAATTAATGAAATCTGGAAGTGTTTGCGGTGATTGTTTTAGTACAGTAAAGTAGTACAACAAACACACTCGCAGAGATCTGCTGCAGTAAATGTTGACACAAAACACAGCAAAGATGTAAAAAAGGCTCCAGTTAACCTTTCTAATAATGAAAATAATTCAAATAAAACAATAGTCAATATTAACATCCACTGAATGAGAAAATAAAGTGTGCGGAAAGCGTGTGTGAGGGAGAGAAAAAGCTACACTCCCGGCGGTGCGTGTGTGGTGGAGAGAGGATGCTGTGCGCACTATGAACGTGCTGCTTCAGTGATGTTTTGACCATCAAACTCTGGTGTTGTGTTGATGGAAGGAGCATCAGGCCAGAATCAGCTGATCAGATGCGTAATTTATGCAGTGATGGCACAATGTTCACATATGAGAGTGTGGTGACACAGCGCTACTCAGGAGCTCAGACCTGCTGGATGATGGTCAGTAGATCATCTTCAAATGGTGCAGACTGACTGACAGACAGATCAAGAGGACTAACATTGCCTGCAAGAAGGATTCACCAGAATCCATCTAGTGCTGCTCCAGCCTTTGCCTTTCGAAATTGAACCAAACCGATCATGAGGCAGTGTTGTGGTTTAGGGCGGGATATCCAGGTGTGACACAAAACTGGCACTGGAGAGGAGCTAGCTTGGCTACCGCTATTAGCATAGCTCCAAATCAAAATCGAAAGATGTTGACGCAGGAGGATGAACGTGTGGAAGCTGCTATAAACTCAGTTGTAGAAGAATCCAGCGTTTCCTTTTTGATAGAGCAACAACGAGAGACACTTTGTGCATTTTTGGACGGTAAAGCCGACAAAGCGGAGCCTTGTTGTTGTTGTAGCAGCGTCTCTGCGGCGCATGCTGATGATGACATCACCGTGTTACTGTGTGATTGGCTAAAACAAATCATGGTGAAAAGGCACTTCGGCCAATCAGCTTCAAGCATTCTGTTCATGCCCCTCCCTGGTTCCGAAAGGATTCGCCAGACACAGAGGGAGGGGCTACACATCGATCTGGCCCCTGTCAGGTCACAATAGGACAGTTTCTGTCCAAATCTGCCTATTTTTCATGGACTGATCAGAGCAAAGTTACAGGACCTGATGGAGCACCCACATTAAATTATGGGGAAAAATATCATTAGGTTTTAAAGTTGTTGTTTTTTTGTTATTTTTTTATTATTTATTTTTTAAAACTGAACAGCGGCTGTTGCCATCAACCTGTCCCCCACACACAGCGCACAGAGTGATCTCAGCTGCCGCTCAGGGTAGAGTGACAACCATCACTCTACATCCAGACTGTAAAATGAATTGCATCCGTTCTCTCCACCTTAAATAAGCTTCTCTTAGGTTTACACGTGATGTATTGTGTCTGTTATCACTCTCCCTCTGATACCAGTACATGTGGCGGATCCTGTGCAGTCACTGGGATCTGCGAGAATGCAATGTGGTCCGTTCCTCCAGAACCTTTAAACTGGTGCATCTCCACATCGGTCTTCCTTTTTCCTCTTGCTTTGCTGTGTAACTGCTGTGCCCAATGCCGCAATGGAGACTTCTGCTGGGACGTCCGCCATTACACTTTCCCTACTCAGATCGTGAACACGCGTAGACATTTGACGAGCAGCTAATAGTAACGCCCAAAACTGCTTCTGAAGCACTGTGTTTGGAGAAAGATCTCCATTTGGCTGATATCCAGCATCACGCTCCGGATTCATGAACTTAACTTACAGAGCCAGGAGAAGGAGAAGAGATTCACTGTGCACTCAGATCACTTTGAATTACAATATGCTCAAAGATGATCATGGATTTTTGACCAAATGATGCCAAAAAAACGTACATACAGTAGCTTTAAGGAGGGCTGCTGATGGTCACGCTGATGGCAATAAAATAATTGTATTTATTTCATTGCAATAATAAAACATGCATGGCTGTCCTAAAAACACTGCACTAGATGTAATGTTGACCTTCACCAGTATGTGCAGACAAAAAAAAGACCTGCTTGTCCTAAACCACAGCCTCACAGCAGGAGAGAACAGGGGGTAAATAAGAGTGAAAGGAATAATCAAGCTTGCACATTCATACAAAAACTGCCTGGTCACAGCTCAGCAGCACACTCATGATGTCAATGACGGCCCGCTGCCCCAGTGCACATTCCTCCTTGTAGTAGCATGGCCCCCATCAGGTGACACAGGAGCTGATGGGCCCTGACAGAGAGTCGGGGCCTCACTTCCTCTTCTAATTGATCGTGGGTGATAAAACTCTCCCCAGGGACAGGCAGCGACGTGGAGCAGTGAGGAAGGAGCAAGACGTGAGTGGGGGTCTTGAAGCATTGGTAATGTGCTAATTAATTTTAAGAGTTCAACACAGCCCCCCTATCACATGGCCCTCAGCAGAAACAGATGTTAAACTCTGGGAAGGGACGGAGGGGCTCTAATGCTAAAAAAAACTACACAAAGATCTTGAAACAAGGAAAGATGAGGAAGGGAGAGGAACAAACATAAGAACGAGCTCATCAAAGCACCCTCAGAAAGGTGATGTGGATGACGGTGCAATTTCACACCTCGCTGAGCCTACGACAGATTCCTCTGTGTCAGGGAACAAAGCATCCGCCCGAAGAACGGCGTGCATGCCTCCGTCTGAAAACGCTCTAATCTACTATCAGTCCAAGCATGAGAGGACACTTCTAAAACCAGAGGAAACAACATCGACTCCATGCAAAGCAATGCTCTCATTTATAAGACATTTAATAAGTGATTTAATAAACTAAATATTGGAAAATGTGTTCAAAATATCAGCTGATGAAGAGACAGAAAAGATCACATCATTTGAAGTCATTAGCAGGTGGTTTAGGACTGTATTAGGAGGAGGGGCTGACCTGCACCAAGGAGTCTCTGTGTGTGTGTGTGTGTGTGTGTGTGTGTGTGTGTGTGTGTGTGTGTGTGTGTGTGTGTGTGTGTGTGTGTGTGTGTGATAAGTGGGTAAGGAGTAGGGGTCGGGGAGGTGCAGGGAGGCCCAGTTGTTGTAACCTCTGACCTGTTGGCACGCTTCAGGGCCTCCCAGACACAACTTCAAACACACCCCGCAGAGCCCCCCCCCCCCGCACACACACACACTTCCAATAAACGTGTGAATGGGCACAGAAGGCACATCTTGTCCGTCATCGCTGGAACAATGCTGCGTGCGCACTGTAAACCACTTGATACACGTGGAGTTTTATTTGTTTCAGCATCTGTTTCCACGTGTGGCTTTTCTACCTGCATTGACCAATGACGACCGAGTTTTTAAAGTCATATAAAACCTGATTTAAAAATATACGTGAAAGCAGCTACATTTTCTAAACGCTACCATTTACATAAAGTTGCATTTGAAAAACGTCTATTGATCTCTTTGAAATAAGTTTTAACCTCAACATCTTCATTTTGCCATTAGTAAAACATTACAAGGAGGATAACCTACAAAACTTATAATAAATAAATAAGTATATAATTAAATAAAAAAGAAAATGGTATGATGATGATAAAGGGCTAAAAGTGAAAAATAATAGCTTATTTATTCATTCAAAAAAAGGTGCGTAGGGGAAATGTATTAACACTAGTCAACAGTTAAACTAAATGAATATATTTTTACCCAAGAAATGAAACCAATTCATATGATTATTCTTATTTTTTTTTAAATGTAGTCTCTTTTGATTTTATGTCCCTTTCTTCAATATCTTGATGTCAGTCAAACACAAGCTTGTGACTCTAAGGCTATAAACCTATTTTCTGTTTCTGATTTACTTCAAAAAAGCTTGATCTTCATATTTGAAAGACAAAGTTAAGAAGACATTTTTTTTAAACTACGATGAAGTCTTACAAACATATTTATTTTTTTAAAAGAAATATGACAACCTATGAGGATAAACTCCTCGTTAGTGCTCCTTCCAAACTCTGTCCCCACGTTGAATGTTTCCCTTCTTCTTCAGATCTCTTTTATTGCTGCTCGAGGGTCATATAATTTTCCACATATCATGGTCCTCTGCCCAAAACCGCAGCACAGCCCCTCCCACTCCTCCTCCTCCTCGCTGACGGACAAAGTTAAACGTCCAACGTCAACCCAACATGTCGGCGTCATTCTCACTCGGTTTGCTTTTACCGTGTGTGGTCTTATTACTCAGAGCGCTGCAGTCCAGCTCCGAGCGCAACTATTCACCACAGCCGGAGCCCCAATGGCTACATGTGGATGTGCCAGCTTAAAGAAATGTGATAGTGTGCGTGAGCCGACAACCTCAGAGAGAGAGAGAGAGAGAGAGAGAGCAGAGCCACAGCAGCGTTATCAGGCCCACCCCTCATTACCTGAATGCTTCCCATAGCCCCACGGCTATTTCTGACTTCTGCAACATCCCCCCCACAGTGGATGTGAATCAATCATCTATCTTCTTCACTCACTGTGCACACACACATCCAAACCCACCAAAAAGACACACACACACACTTACACAGGTGTATACCTTCTATTCCTAACAACAATAGAGGCCTTTATTACTTCAATATAATCTGTCCATTGTTCCTTCAAACTGACTGCTTTGCTTCTTTCTTTTTAGACAGACTGTGTCGACACGGGACTTTCTGGCTTCCTAGGATTGATCAGACGGCGTCAGGTGACCCCAGTCAGAGTGCAAAATAAACTAGTGCTGTCAAGACATTCAAAAAACTGTGATTAATTAATTATGCTCTGTAACTAATCAATCTCTTTTTTTAATCGCACTTAAAAATTGCTGAGAATCGCCCTCAACTTGAGGTAATTTCATTTACATCACATTATTGTGGTAGATCAAAACAATGATATATAACAAAGTGTCTTTATTAAGTCATTTATTGTTTTTAACAGACTTGAACAAATGCAGGCGTAGACATTTTACATTCATCTGTATGTGAGACTCGTCCCAACGGCTGTCTGTCATATTGATGTGTACTTTAAATAAAACTTTGTAGTGCTATATATACATACATATATATATATATGTAAATAAGTCGTTCATCATAAACAGTAAGAACACTTTTTGACACCGAATTGTTGTTTTTTCTCTCCTACAGATAATATTTATTTCGGCGTGCTCACAGCATGTAGTGGTTAGCACTGTCCGAGTGTGCATGATAGCTGCTACATGTTTAGTATTGAGGTAGTGGCGGTCAGCAAACTCTTTCTTGCATAATTTACACACAACTAGGCTTTAGTTTTCCATTCGATGTTTTTAAAAGACAAAATTAATGCAAACAAAGCTGAGCAGCTCAGCAGTTTCCCATCTTGTTATTGTGGTCTGTGCATCAATATTATAACAATAATTTAGTAATTTTTTAAGAAAAATCCACAAAAATGCCACAGCCTAACTTAGGCCGCACCCTATTGGCTGATGAGGGTGCCCTTCAGACAACTCGGCCAATCAGAATGGGCAGGTAGGCAGGCTGCTATATTCATGTTAGGTTGCAGGGAAGTGTCCGTGTTTCAACTGATAAGTTTCCTTTACTACATGAAGTCACCTCCTCACTGCCCCACGTCTACATATCAGTCCATTTACAGCTTTTATGGTCACTTTTTACTAGAACCAGACTGATACACTAATTCATCTGCTCCTCTTACCGTGAACTACCATCACAGAGAGTCAGACTCTGAGTCAGAATACGGATGCAATCGCTTCTGAACAAATCCAACGTGGTGTTTTGGTAACTTTATGCTGTTATGCTACTATTACAAACTGTCTGACTCTTACTGTAGACAGAGCAGAGATCAGAACATCCTGGATACAGCCTGTATCCAGGATGTTCTACTCCATCTGTCCGTCCTCCTTACGGAAGCATCTCCATCAGCCTCAGAGTCCAGAGCACCGATCAATTCTGAACAAACCTAACACAGTGATTTAACAACTTTATGCTGTTTATCTTTTTATTACAAACTGGCTGATTTCTACTGTATCCATTGTTACTGCTGCTGCTGCAGCGAGCACTCTCTCTCTCTGACAACATTTCTCCACATCAGTTGGTCCGAGAAACGGCGGATGCGGATGCGAAACGATCTAATGTTCACAATTTCATTGTTCCACCTGGTCTAATGTGACGGAGCTCAATTTTGTGGCGGCATGAAGCTTATAGAACCAGGAAAAATCCACAATTTAGCCACGTCATTGTTTAAGCCAAAGGGTTCAAAGCGTGAGAAAAAAGTAGCAGCTTATAGTCCGGAAATTACAATAGTTGTTTTTTTTTTATAGCGCGTTATTTTTTCCTGGAATTAATTAATCGTAATTAATGCGTTAAAGCGACAGCCCTAAAATACAGTTTTAGCCCATTCAAAATTGCTCCCTTTTTCTTTACTAGTCATCTTATTGACATTGTCAGAAAAATTTAGCACGTTGCATTGTGGGATGTGGAGTCCCATAGATGGCTAGAAGAGTTTTTCCATCATTCTTACCGTGATTTCTTTGCCCCAAAAACTCTGCAAAAGTGACTTACAAACATATTTCTGTTTTTGCAAAACTATTGCAAGTGTTTATTTTGGGGTTTACATGGAAAGATCAGAATCCAATTGACGGAGTCAGGTGATATCACTGGGAATACCGGGAAAAAATTACAACAAAAATGAAGTCAAGGTGTTACTGTCCTCCTTGTTTGGTGAAGAAACAGGAAAATAGGGTAAGATAAGGTTATCTGACTACAAAACTCCACATCCCACAATGCAATTGACAAACCTTTTCAGACAGTGTCAAAAGTGTTTACAGTGGAGATGAAAACAAACCTTTGAGCAACTATTTGAACTTTTTACATTTTATTTTCAAGTAAATTATCTTTGATTTATTGATCAATGAGGCCCACACGATGTCTTTATGTGATAGAAAAATGTCTGCTGCAGCTTCAACACTGGCTGTTTACATGGGAGCTTTAATTCCTCTTTAAAGCGGAATAAAAGTGAATTCCTCTTTAACCTGACCTTGTAAACATTTAGGGTTCTATTCTCCCATACACATAAGTCCAAAAGCCACACAGTTTCTGGCTGTGTGCTATTCTCTCCCCCTGTACTTAAGTCAGTCGCTGCGCGCCTTCATCTCAGTTACGTACTGTGGGTGGAGCATCCCTGAAATGTGGGTGTTCCCATTCAAATCTGGCTTTACGCGCATTCACCGGTGTGCGTGAAGCCTTTTCTTCTTACACACTTCTAACCCTGGAATAAGTGCAGCGCCCCCATAAGGTGAAACATTATATTGCACTAGAAATATGGACTTAGTTACATTTGAAGCCACACGGACTCGTGCGTCGTGCAGCAATTACAACTCTGACAGACACAGACTTCTGTCCACGTTGGTCACAGAGATTCAACTATTTTCATACTATGTCCAACGTAAAGTCACAGTTTGATCCACTACAGACTGAAACAAGCTGTCATATGAGGATGGACCACAAACTGTCCCCACACATATTTTAATGAGGCTCAGCTCAGGTCACTTTAAACTATTTATCATTAAAACTGTGTATTATGGAAGTTAATAGTTCTGTTTCACTGCAAACATCCCTCCGTATTAAAGCAGGACGCTCTGTGGACGCGTTATTACATCATATCTTATACAAAAAGTACACAAAATTACAACAGAAATGCATAAAAATATACAAAAATGCTCCAAAAACACACAAAATTACTCCAAAAAACATACATTACAGAAAGTACATCAAAAAAAATAAATACATAAAAATGAAACACATTTCTTATGCACATGTCCCATAAAATTAAACCAGAGAAATCGCACACGCTATTTTACTTTGCACTCGCTAATAAACCCTTTTATAACACGACAGAGTATGTACATCTTTTTGTACATCCAACCTTCAAATATATTGTCATTGGGCCATAATTGACAACTGTACATATGCTCCCACATGAATGCATACTTTCAACTGGCACTGTACTGGCACACACACACACACACACACACACACACACACACACACACACACACACACACACACAATGATAAAAATATACTAAATGAGTAAAATAAAATATAAAAAATGACTCCAGAATCACACTACAATGACAACAAAAAACAATAATTATACAAAAAATGCACAAAAAGACAACTGAAAGATAAAAACTCCACATAATGATGACTTCAAAAACATACAATACAGAAAAATACAAGAAAAATATGAAAATGGCTCAAAATACACAAAACTAAATATTTATACAAAAAATACACAAAACTAAATATTTACACAAAAAATACACAAAATGACTCCTGAATCACACTACAATAGCAACAAAAACAGTAATTATACAAAATGCACAATGCACAAAAACACAACAGAAAGATACAAAAATACACACAACTCCAAAAAACATACATTACAGAAAAATACACCAAACAAAAAAATATCAAAGTGAGTAAAAAAAAAACCAACACACGCATTTATCATGCACATGTCCCATAGTATTAAACCAGGAAAATTGCTCCCACATTTTGCACCTGCAATTATACCCCTTATGCTCCCACATGAATGCATACTTCGGACGGGCACTGTACTAGTCTATTTATAAAAGCAAGGAACGTCTGTGTGTGTGTGTGTGTGCGTGCGTGCGTGCGTGCGTGCGTGCGTGCGTGCGTGCGTGCGTGTGTGTGTGTGTGTGGAGCAAATATCTCCTCGACGCAGTGCCTGTTCGACCAAAAACTTTGTCAACGGCTTCCAAATACCCCGAGTTTGTGTATCTGTTATTTTGGAGTAATTTGGTCATTTCTAAATGTTTATTTTAATTTTATTTCACTTCTGGACGGCACGGCAAGTAAAACCTATTCAGCTTTTGACCTCAGAGTGTGAGGGGGCGCTAGCGCAGCATCTATATCTATTTCAGGACACTGCTCACTTCCGGTGTGTGTCAGAGCTGATGTGGACTTCTTTTTTCTTTTTTGAGGAAAAATACGTTTTTACTGTTCTTTATTTGGTGATGACGTTTCAAAACATTTATTTTCATGTTTGTTTGACTGTTTGCTATTTAGACCAGACAGACCTCACCCTGAACTTATTGACGTCACTGGCTGCTGTGTTGAAATCTGCTCATTTATCCACAGCATGTGTGAGAGAACCAATGGAGGAGATTAGAGTCCCAGACAGAGAGTCTCACACACACACACATCGATCAGGTGTGTTTCACTATCAATCACCGTCTACGTGACGTGTGCAGGTGTGTGAGTGTTGAGTGTGTAACGAACCACCATTTAGTCCGGTTACAGTCTGTGTCACGACACCCGTCCATTGGGTGGTAGTGACTGTAGTGTTACGCTCTGAGTCAGATCTAAGCGTTAACATGTTACGTAGATGGTGTTACATAGTGAAGGTCACCTGATTACTGCAGCTTCACTAACTAACAGCGAATCTAACTACTGAAAATAGATAAGTTTAGTAGAAGTTATTTTCTGCAGAAGCATCTAAAATTTGAACCCTAAATGCATCACACACCACTGTTGTGCTCATTGGCTACTCATCACAGCAAATATCCTCTGTTCGGATCTCTCTCACAAACATTTAAATATTGATGCAAGTGGCTTCTTTGTGCAGCAGAACACAGTAAACATGTTGCTCAGTCTCTACTGCTTGTGCTCTTACTGTTTTTCACGTCGTTCCTGTCAGCGCTCTCATGCAATGCTAATGCTATCTAAAACAAGGTTTGAAAGTTCTGAGATGCAAATTCAAGTTGGATGAGATTTAAAATGCACAGGTCTCCTGAAGGTCCTCTGGGTTACTGGTTTCACCAGGGGCCCAGGGGACCACCTCAGCAACCTATGATGACAATCATGATGAATTATGAAATCAATGAGCCTATCAAATGGCAACAATGCAGTTATTCTCCCCATCGCCCCCTTTACAGCCCCCAACCACTGGGACCCTTGTAGCAATTAGTATAATGAATGTGGTTTAGCTGGTAGGTAATCACACCGTGCATGGCACGGCCCCCTCGCCCCACATACAGCCGCTCAGCTCTGAATGCTTTGGTTTTATTACAGTCCTATACTGAAAAAAAGGAGGCACTCGCTCCTACTTTCTCTCTGCCTTTCGCTGCGTTGCAAAGCTTGCCTCTCATTCCTACACCCTACCTTTCCACTCCTTTCAAATCCAAACAAAAGACACATCTGGTCTGTCTCTTACCCCTTTTCCTCCCCCAGCGTTCCCTCTCTTTACCTCACTCCTTGTTTCTACTGAAAGTCTTTTTCAACTGTTTCTACCAGATTATGAGCAGCACTTTGTTGGTGGGATGATGTGGGTGAAGGAATTTTATTAGAGGGTCAGTGTCCCACAAACTCATGTATATATATTTGATCAAACTATTGGACTGAACAATTAAGAAGGTCAAAAAACACTTTATTGATCAATGGACTTAACTTATAACCATTAATCTAATGCTTTTATCATCACTTGTGTTGTACATGAAAAAGAAAAAAAACCCTTTTTACTTTCAGCCATTTATACACACCTGAGCTCCAGTGTCTTTAGTCCCTTATAACTGATATGTGATTACAGATTAGAATCACTCCTGGTCTCGGTCACCGCCCTAATCAGGCCAGATACCATCGTACACTGATAACATTTGCCAAGGTCTCTTCTCAGAGACTCTGTCATTGTTATGCTTTGCGCTATCAGCAGCATACAAAACCCCGAGAGGACAGAACAACTACAGACACACACACATGGAAACCTATAAATCCCTTTGACCAAATAAACCCTGTGTCCACATCTGACTAGTAACCCTACAACGTGAGTCCGTCTCATTCCATTCAAAACCACACAACAATAACCAATAACTCTATTTAGTATAGCCAAAACTGCAGAATGTAAAAGATTTAATACAGTAAATAAGCCCTTCAAACATGATTTAAATACTTTTTAAAAATAATTATACCATTCAATATTCAGCAAGCTTGACAATTTTAACTTTTCATTTCGATTACAAGTTTATTTAACTGTAGTTCTATTTCATAATATGAGTGAGACAAATTACTCATATTATGAAATAGAACCGGGGTTATATACATAACCTAAAGTTGTAACAAGACTATTAGTTTTGGGTATGGATAAACGTTTTTCAAATTTGTGTCTAAAACATTTAGAATATCAGCAAACCTAATACATTTACAAAAATTTTATTTATTTAAATTAAAAAAAAAAGTTTTCGCCCCACTGTGGTCACTAGTACAACCTTTTTAAAATGATTCTTTATTTAACCAGGGAAGTTAAAAATCTGTTTTTCAAGGAAGTCCTCATCCAAAATGGCATCAACATACAAAAAACATTCAGGGAATGAACAAAAAAAAATGTTTTAAGAAATATGGATTATTGCAAACCTAATTACAGTTAAAAATAACATGGATATCAAGCTACACTGTTTGTTTAACATGTAAACTGATTTTATTTAACATTTAACAACCTTTGCACTTTGGTTCTGCTCTTTATCATTTTTTACCAAACCTAAAATGTTTCTAATTCTGTCCAACTTTAAGCCTAATGTCCATTTTTATTCAACCTAAATCAGACTTTAAATGAACATTTAAAAAAAAGTGACTACTATATTTATTCTCTCAGCCAAGGTATTTTCACAATGTTTGTGTGATTTATTTGACCTTAAAAAGGACTTGATCACAGTGATCCAGCTTTCTCTGCTGTAAAGTAGGCTGTGACCTCCACAGCTTAGAAAGTTCATGCAAAAAAACAACTATGATTTCTTGCAGCTCAGTAATGTAGTTTAACATTCTCTTTTATTAGCTTGTTTCCAACATATAACATAAGAATCCAGACTACATTTCTGCACACAAACCACTTGCAAAAGACTTGATTACTGCCCTGACTTTCTCCATCCCAGCAGAAATGAGAGCATGTAGGAGCTCAAATTTAGAAGTATTGATTATCTTCTCTAGGCTTCATCTGTTGTGCGTCGTCAGAGCCCTCGGGGAGTCTCTGGTCTCTGGCCCACTGACACCGTCAACTCACCCAAACTAAGATGCAAGTGTGCAGAGCATGTTATTAAACGCCCTTGACAACCGTATGTGGGTGACCGTTGTTCTTCAACAGATGTGCATAAACATGTGCATTTGTGAGAACGTGCGTCACTTTCAGCACTGCGTTGGAGAACCAGGCTGAAAATTACCAAAGGATTCAGCTGTCAAACGTCAATCTGTCCTCTGCTGCAGGGTCAGAGGGGTCGCAGCGTTCCACCAGCTGTCCCACTTCTGCCACTGAGCTCAACATCAGGAGTTGATGTTCAGCCGTAAATGTGTTAGTTTAGTTTGTATTCTTCCTCTCTTTTCTTAAACTCTCTATCTTCTCATTTCTCTCGCTCTCCTGTTGCTATTTCTTCTGATTCATTTCTTCAGTTTTACATAAAAAAAAACATTCCTGGTGTTCTGCTTGGCTCCACTAAAACCTGGTGCTCATTTTCAGCACTCTAAATTGATAGCAAATGTGAGGACAGATCCCTCCCTCCCTCCATTGACCTCACTCCCCCCCACCTCTTCCGCCTCCTCCCCTTTTGGCATCAACAGTGAGGATACGTGGAACATTTTCATGACCATATTGAACCCTGGGGTTTTAAAAATTCGAAGGTGTTTCCCTTCATATTCAACTACATGTGTTTTTCTTGACTTTCGGGGGGTTGAGGTCTACAGTCTCCTTGAGAGCAAAACTGAGTCATCGACTTCTTGTTTTTCAGTAAGCTCCCCCACTGAACCGTGGAAACCAAACCTGGTTAGCCTCAGCTGTCTTTACCCATAATTCAACAATCGCTGTGTTTGTTTTCTTGATGAGCCTCTCTCTGCCTCCCGTTCCCGTGTCTCTCTCTGACTCTGTAAGTGAAACCCTAACTGCTGCCTTCATTTTGATGCAACCGACTGTTTGGTGAGACCAAAATGTCTTCTATTGTTATGGACGTTCATCCGAGACAGAAACTGAGCTTTGTGGCTCATCCTGAAAACTTTATGAACAAACGCAGAAGATTAATTGCTATAGCTTCACACGTGAACATCTTAATCTAAACATAAACATTTGCTCGCTGTTCAAGCAATCTGCCAAAAAAAATCTCAAATTTCGTTCCAGTTTTGGGGCACATGGGCATAAATCACAAGTCACCCGCTTCTATTCATGAGCCACTGGTCTCCATCATGTTACAGATACAGTATGACACAGTACAGATGGGGAAACTTGCAGGACTTTGAACAGGCAAAATGACCACAACTGACTTTATAACCAAGGTTTGAGCTTAAAGAGCCTAAAAACTGTAAAGAGAAAAACTTTTCTGTCTATAGTTTAACGTGGCACATGGAAATGGAAAGATTTCTATTTCATAGCATTTTTTTACTGCAAAAGAAAAAGTAGGTTTAAAAAAGAAACATGTAATGTAACCTTTATTAATCACCATAGTGAAATACTTCTCTGTATTTACCCATTTTCCCTGAGTGGTAGCAGTGGGCTGCCAATTACTGGCGCCCGGGCAGCAGTTGTATTGGAGTTAAGGGACTTGCTCAACATCCCACAGCGATGGCCCGGTTGAGATTTGAACCGATGACACTCCGAATACAAGCCTGCTTCCTTAACCACTAGGTGGATGAGGGCAATAAAAAGGTGCAAGTGTGTTTGCAGGGGGTGGGGGTTGAGGGGGAGCTGGAGCTGTTTAACAGATAGAGTCAAGGTCTTGGTAGACGGTGAAGGTAATTTTCAGAGTTGTCCAAACCCTGTGCCATAGATCCCAACTATGCAGACAGAATATAGCACAGTTTGCAGCTTTTGTTTGTTCTGTTTATGGTGAAAAGGGGACGTTGCCACCATACGTTACTATAAAACATCTACTAATGTGGACAGTGACTGAAGCAAAAAGGAAATGCATGCTAAAGTTGTTTATGAATTCACACATAATTCAGTAAAAATATGTAGGTTTTAACCAAAAAGAAGCATTTTTGTCTTGCAAAATGCTACTACAAAAAAATAAACAGAGATTGGTGAAATTCTCATCTTCAAAGGTCGTGCACAGATAATTTGATAATTCAGCTACATGTAGTTGTTAGTTTGCTATTAGCTAATTTCACATTAGTTATTTTCAAACACCCATTAGTGACCACATGTCCTTTCAAGCAGCCGTCGGCTGCAGCTGGGCCCTCGGAGATGATGATGGAAGCGAGAGCTGGTGAATGTGGAGCTTTGCAGGGATGTAGATCCAGGCCAACCAGTTTGTATTGGCCAACGTTCAGCATTCCTCATGTCTTTGTGATTTTCAGCTCCCTGACCTCAAGAGACCCTCCAAGCTACTGTAAGTCATACTCGCACCAGGAGCACACAGATTGGAAAGGAATGCTGGAACCCTATTGGGCCTTGGCTCACGATTTATAATGAAACCAAGTGAAAATGAGTGAAGTTCTGCAGTTGCAACCATCAGATCTAAAGAGTTAGAAAACATCCATCTCAAGATTTTCCACTCATATTTGAAGCTTATTGGCAAAGCCGTTGGGTCTGAACTGCCCCTTCTGTCCCTGTGAGTCCATTTACAATGTAACTTTAATATATTTAAGATAGTGAAAACAGACTCTTGGCTGGGAAGGGAAACAAAAAGAAAATTACATAATCAGAATAAATAGAACTTGTCATATTTACTTCAAACCAAACCAGTGTGTCAGGTGTTGAACAGACTTATTTATGGATCTGAAATTGTGTTCAACGACTTGCATCGACTACGAAACCCTGTCGGTCTGAAACTCAGCCACCAATTAACATGAGGCACCAGTTGATTTTAAACACCACTTAAGGCACTTTTTCCATGTGTTTTACTCTAGTTCAACTATCACATTACACAGAGTGTGTCCCAGAATGAGCCGAGTGTTACTCTGTCAACAACTTTAGCAGCACAGATTCTACGCACTGCGATCCCACTCTCCACTCAGATGGATGATGGGCTTCACGGTCACGAACACATGACCTGCCAATAGATTATTGTGCCACATACTGCCCCCGCTGGCCAGGATGGGTATTTAAATCACTGTCAGCATGCACACATTACTGACACAGACTTACAACCTTTGACACCTACTGTATATTTTTTGTCGAATTAATTAAATTTGGTGATTTCCAATGGCACACCTGACTATCTCTCACAGCATGCTGTGTGGCATATACACTGCAAAAAGTGTAATCTTAAAAATATGAAAAAAATATCTTAAATTAAGGCAATATGGGCTTATTTATTGCCTAATATTTTTCCCTTTAATTTTGCCTATTTCATGTGAAATCAGGGATATATTAACCAACAAAACAGGTCAATTTGGCCTACCAAGATTTTTCAAAACAGTATAAAGATCTTAAAGCAAGTAAGATACCTTATCTTAGGTGATAAAATTAGCATATATTGCAATAATTTACTATATTTCATCTAATTAAGATTTTACCATTTGCAGTATAGTGGCTGTTTTTAACCTAATCGCAAATAAATAAAGAAAAACAAATAGAATGAAAAACTATGGACCAGGATTATTCAAATTAGTTTTTACAAAACCAAAGATGCATGAAATACACATGCATACATTATATCACGGCTATTTTCTTTTCTTCGGACTAAAATACATTAACTGTGTCCACAGGACATCAGGTCCCGTCTCTAAACTGTGCAAGCAGCTCCTGTCCCCGAGTGTTGACAGAGCGGTGTCGGTGTCACCTTACTCTCCTGCTCCACATTCATTACCTGAGCTGACCCTACCAGCCTGTTAAACAACAACAGAGGGGAACCACTGCATCTACGCCTGCACCAGTGCATGTAGACAGAAAGACCAAAGGGGTTCAAGGTGAGCAGAAAGCCCAAAGAGAGAAAACTGAGCTCAAGAAACCCCCGGAAATGAGCAGACTGTGTGTGCACGAGATTAGGAAGAAGTGCTGAGGCCATTGGAAAGAAAGGAGGAGAGGGAGAAGATCAAATTAAGAAGCGAGCAGTGCCTTAAGGCTGATATGAACAGGATTTACCTGTTACTTTCCCCAGGTGACACGCATCATTTATTTAGCCTACATCGCCGCCGGATGTGAACTCCTGAAAACCTCATTAATCAAGGCACAAACATGCAAAACCTTGTCAGAGTGTGTGGGAGTGTGTGTGAATGCTTGCAGGCCCAACCTCTGTGTGAAATCCCCTTCCGTTCATATTCAATTTTCAGATTTAATTTTCCTAAATCACCACCTAATAGCTAATCGCTTCAAGTACATCCAAAAATGTAGAGTTGGGCTCAAACAGAGAGTGTTTCCTGCCTGAAAAGGTGAGATTAACCTGGGTCAGGAGAATGATAAATCTACGTGCCAATAAAAAGACCATTTTAATGCCGTTAATTGTGAAAACAAAACAGCAGTGTGACAGGTGGTGAAGTTAAGGCCAAAAAAAGCAATCCCACAGCAGAGAGCAGCCTTTTACAGTTTACACGTGAAAAGCAAAGGACTCGACTTACACTCATCACTGGCTCATGTTAGGATGCAGTCTACATTTTAGACAATAATAAGGTTGGTCACTGCAAACATAAACTGTCTGCCACCATTTACATGGCTGAGGACAAGGTTCCAGTTCCTGCTTTAGGGGGAAGCACATGGTTGGAGATAAAATAAAAACTAAATACAATCAGCTCCCAACAGCTCATTGTGAAAACAGCGGTGAATGTAAGTTTAAATAAGACGTGATCAAGGGCATGAGGAAGGAAGAAAAGTGGAAAATAAGTAAGTGATTGAGGAAGGAACAGCAGAGACTGATGAGCAGAGAGAGTGAAGAAGAGGAAGGAGGGGAGGCTGTGTGGGAGGGCGAAGAGAGAGGGAGAGTTGCCATAAAACGATAATAATAAGAGAACTCAGTGCCACCCAGTGACCACATCAAAGCCTCAGTAATGACAGGACACGCCAAACACATGTCTGCGTAAATGAGCCTGTGTGTGTGTGTGTGTGTTGGTTTTTCTACCCTGGTGGGGTCCACCTCCTGAAATATCACTCACGCCGTGGGGACCGGCACTCGGGAAAATTCAGGTTTGAACTTTTTCAGTGAGTGTTAGATGTTTCAAGTGATTTGTGTGTTCCCTTAAATTTTTCATGATTTTAGAAGTTAAAATCAGATCTGTATGACCTTCAGAAAGGGTGGATCCCATAAGACACCATTCTGTCATTGGTCCTCACGGTGTGATAAAAACGGGTATGTGTGTGTGTAGGGGGGTGGATCGCTTCTAATTCATGCACACCAGTCTAACGCACGCATATCTGCCATCTACGGGACATGTAAACACTAAACAGGTGAGCAGGCGTGTACACGCGTGCAAGTCAGTGTGTGTGTGTGTGTGTGTGTGTGTGTTGTATTCTGTCCAATCACAGCAATGATCTGCTTCAGAGCGTAACACTACAGTCACTACCACTCTATGGACCGGTGTCATGACACAGACTGTAACCAGACTAAATGGTGGTCCGTTACACACTCACACTTAATGACTTGCACAAGTGTACACGCCTGGACGCCTAACATTTTTTTCTAAGTGTTTACATGTCACGTAGACGGTGCTACATAGTGAAGGTCACCTGATCGCTATAGCTTCACTCACACCACACCTGCGTCTATGTGTGACTGATATTTTTATGTTTGTTAGGTGCACATCCAGGTGTGGCGTAGGTGTGCAGACGCTTTAATGTGTATGTACATTAAAGCGTCTGCAGCAAGCACACATGCATGTGCATTGTGCCTGTCTACCCATTCTAAGTCTATGGAAAATGTAGATCACACGTGCAGACATGCAGGCCCAGGGTACGTGTTCGTTTATGCGTTCGACAGACTGGTGCGCATGAATTTAGAAGCGATCCACCCCCCCATAGTGTGTGTGTGCGTCAGCACTAAAAACTGTCTTCCTTAAAACAATAGAATTATTCTCAGCAATGATGCATTAAATCACTTCCTGCCTTTCCTGATTAAACCTCCTGGATTCACAAGTTTATCACAACACTCAAAGCAAAGACAAGTGTTTAGACCTTTAGACTGAGCAACAACCATCACCTAATCAATCTCAGTATATGGACCCATTATTGACACATTCACAGTGACAGACAAAGCTCCTTTGGATAAATTTAGAGTTCAGTGACTTGACCAATGGCTCAAGGACTGATACAATTGGGAATAAAAACACCAATAGCTTGATTTTCAAACTGACCAACAGAGCCAATGATGTAGTTCCAGATTGCTGAGGCTGCTGCTCAAATGCGTCAAAATCTCAACCAACAATTCTGAGTTGTTGGGGAAAAAAATATAGGTGTGTAATCTATTAATCTGGAGGTTTGTATTACTGATGTCTGTGTAACGTCAACTTGGCAATCAGTCTAAATGTGTTGATTTCATGATTATCAAGTAGCTAGTACTGTAAGACAGTCAGCTAGCTAGGATATTTGTTTGCAAAAACCCACTGCAGGGGATGGGTTAAAATGCAGAGGACAAATTTATATGTGTAACAACATATGTGTAACATCATATCCCAATAAAGTTTGAGTTTTGTTTTTGTTTTTTGTTAAATCAAATAGGCACTGATTGTTTCTGCATTTGTGGCATTAAAAATAAAATGGCATTAAAAAGCATTAAATCTGACTTGCTTCTGCCTGTATCAACTCTGTAATTCTGTGATTTATTTGTTGCAAAATTAAATAAAAAGTAAAGAAATACAGTTTGTTTATTCATTACGCACTGCTGTGACAGATGTTTGACTGAGTTCAGTAAGATTATTGTACCAACGTTTTTTAATTAAGATTTTTTACTTTAGGAAATTACATGCATTTTGTTAATATTTTTCTGGGGGAGGACCCCCAGACGGGGATTCGTTCTTGACTGCCCCAATATTCAAACAAACGTTACACCCTTGCATTTAAATGTATGCATTACTGCCAAATATTCAAAGTATTTATTAAGATGTGCACAGTAAGGAAACGTGTTTCACCGTACAATTAAATTCTTAATTTGTTGTCCACACTGGATGCCACAAAGATTAAAAACAAAGAAAAGTATAATAATAATTAAAGCTGCAAGCAGTGTTGAAGGGACCCTCGCATGTCGGGACATGTCGCACGTTGAGGTGTGTTGTATGTCGTTGTGTGGCAGAAATATTAAAGTGTTGAGACGTAGCTGACCATTTTCAAGGATTATGGCCCTGCAATGTTCTGCACAAATACAATGACTATGATTTCATTTTACCAATAGGTGGCGCTATGACTATGAATGACGATTAGGTTAAACCATAACTCATTTTTTTGGAAAACTCTTAATAACTACCATAAGCTTCGCGCTCGCTCGTGCGCCACGCGATCCTCCTATGCTGTGAAAACTTCCTGGTGAGAACCCTGTTGTGGTAGAAAGAAATAGAACTTACCCAGATCAGGGCAATCCTCAGTGTACTGAAGTAATCGTTCTTCAGTACACTGAAGAATTCTGACATCATCACTCTCTACAGAAATTCGTATTAGTTCCACAGTGATGATGTCATCAGTCCAAGCTGGGAGCAATACAATTTTCAAGGGGGCGCTATTGAGTCATTTTGCCATTCACATGTGAAATTCCCCCAAAATATCAAATTTTTCGCCAGTCCTTTCATGACTTTTTGAATGTGTTTAGGCCCTCAAAAATGCGATCATTTCTTCTATAAGAAAAATAATAAAAACGAGGTGCATTACAATAGGTTCTTATGCACCGTTGTGCTCAGGCCCTTATAATTATAATAATTATAAAAGTAATTACGATATATATGTACAAGGTAGAAAAAATATAAAAATCCAATCAAATATGAATGAAATGTGTTAAATAATGAATGTATTTCACATGTAATTAAAATCCATTGTCAAATGTTTTGTGTGGCTGTTTCTTTGTTAAGGAGCAAAAGGCAAATGTGAACTTCCTTGGACACGTTAAGCACATGTGGCCCACATGTTCAGGCTAAACGGATGAGTTGCAGCCTAGACATTAAAAAAGAGCACAAGGAATCCTGGGTAGATATACAAAGCAGCTGAATTTCACCCTTATGTGTGATAAACAATGTGTCTAAGACAGACTGTTTACTGAAGCAGACCTGGACCTGTGAACGGCTCACTAACACATTACAGACAGACAGACAGACAGACAGACAGAGAGAGATACAGACAGACAGACAGACAGAGAGACAGACAGACAGACAGACAGAGAGAGAGAGACAGAGAGAGAGAGAGAGAGAGAGAGAGCTCGGGGCGATCTCAGTCAGGAGTCGAGTCTGCGACTCAACAGAGGGCAAAGCAACCCAGAGCTTTATTTGCTTTACAACTCCCATTATTCATTATGAAGGAAGAATGTGAGTGATTTGGCCATGTTTATTTTGCATCAGGATATAAAATATCACAGGATTACTTCATCGCACATTCAAAGGCCAGTAGTAGTGAGATGGGCAGGGACCACAGTTACTTCAGATGGTGTGTTTTTGGGTAAGATGTCAAAAGTCTCTCCATGGAACTGTAAATATGTGAGCCAAGTGTTAAAAAACAGTGTCAGCATCAATCAACAAATGCAGAAAAGTATTTGGCAAGAGGAGACAGAAATTAAGAGGTATTGAGCCATCGCTTAAAGCAGTCAGAGCTATCTGTTTGCTTTGAGTTAGCTCCAAAATCTACATTTCACATACTTTCAGCACACTATTCTACCAAATAACATCTTAATGGCATCTATAAAAGTACCTCCAAGTGTGAGCATTTCAGCGCAGATTCATTAAACCATTCTGCTGGTCCGGTTTCCTCTCAGTGTCTCACAAACATTAGCAATGATTTTTGAAAAGCCCAAAGTGAAAATATGATTCTTTTATCATCAGCGATAAGGCGTAAATACAGTTCTGGTGCAGCGTGCCACATCATGTCTATCCTTTCTATTCCTTCCAGCTCCCAGGATTCAGATTCATTCCCCGTCTGCTGGATTTTACCCCCACAGCATCCAATAGTCATAAGAACGGTAATCTTAAGGGCTTAGAATCATCATAAGAAATGTTTAATGTCAACCCTTAATGCATTAAACAGGATTACACATCAATGCCATGACTGTTAATTACAGAAGAACAACTGTTGTGTGATTTGTCGCTAGCCAACCACTAACTTTGCTATCACAATAGTAGAAAGCACATGTCAAAAGTCTCTGATTTTCTGTTTCAAACTTTTAGAGTTTATGTGTGGGACGATAGACAAAGTTTATACGATACTTGGCTCACAATAACGATACGGAAACTCAATAGAAATATATATTTATATTTAAAAACAACATGAATAAAGACCAAAGATTTAGTCTGAGATTTGACCATTTCAATTTTCCCATCGACTTAATGGGAAAATTTGCATCTTCTTCTACAACATATGCCATGTGATATTTCACTTTACACTTGATTTTATTAAAAAATTAACATTGTCATAAGAATGTTAGTGAGAAAACTGGAGGCTGGATGAAAACCTTGGTTTCGTTTACGTAAGAAATGAGGAAAACACTGCACACCTTGGACTGAACGATTTCATACGACTTAAGTTCATTTTCGCTGTGAGCTGCTTCTCTTTGGTCAGAGAACTCAGAGGAAAAGAAAATTAGCAATATACAGTAAGACCAGACTTGGAGGAAGGTTAAAGAAAAAGGAGAGAAGCAGCAGTCTGTCTTAGTTTTAGTGCCAAAGATAAAAAAAAAAAACTCTAACAGCAGGACGAAGGCCAGATTGCATCTCACAGAGTTTTTCTTTCATTTCTCCCTGTGTGGCAGAGAACCTCTCCATCTCCATCTCTCACCCCATCACTTCTCTCCTCCATTCAGGATTCGCCCCCCTTGAATTGTTTGTCCTCTGCTTTTAATAACCATCTCCAGATCATCAGCTCTTAAAATAAACACTGGGGCTTGGATTACTTCATCTCAAGGCGACTTCGCCCCTCTCCCTTTTATGTCCTCGTGCTGCTCAGCTCCCTCTCTTCTGTAAGTTTGGCCTGCTGGACGAGAGCCTGATATTAAAGCTCAAGTAGCAGAAGAATGAAAACCAATTGTGGGCTCAGGAGCAGGGTGGTCTGCGTCTAATAATACAGCTATCAATGTCTGCGCACCGAGGGCACACGACAGCACCGAGGGCTCTGCTGCTGCTGCTGCTGCTGCTAAAGGAACATCAGAGCGGTGGAAACACGTCCATGGCTTTGTACTGATGCTCCATTCGCAGAAGCTAATCTACAGAAAGGCCTGCTCTGCTTCCTGAGTCCGTACGTGCTCACGTTCCTCTTCAGTGTGTGCATGAAAGGCCCACAAGGCATCAGGTGTGAAGGAGGTTCAGGTGCTGCATGAATTCAGAGAGACACTCGTGTGTTCTTCTTCTATCACACACATTAGCAAACGTGGGTGCTCACGCACACACACACTTACAACCAAGTTCAAACAAACCAAAATAAATAAAACACTTGACACACTCTTCTCTCCCACGGATTTTAAATGGGGATGTGCCACTTCCATTTAATACAAAGCTTTACAGAAGACAAAGTTAACTCACCAACAAATGTGTTGACTTTTACTTTAGAAGCAGTAAAGATATAATCCTCTGTTCGGTTCCAGGTAGATTCTGTTCCATTTGTGTATCCAGCTGTTTTCATTGGAAGGTTTTGCATAAATAGCAGACTCCAATAAATGTTTACAGCTTCTCATTTCACAGCTACTTCCACATTGATGTGTGTGCTATGATCTTTAAAACGTACTGTCATGCCTTCATAAAATGGGATGTATAGATTTACTCTGAAATTAGTACTCAAGTGTGCTGAGTGGGCAAAAATCACTCCTCTTTTGCTCTTTAAGGGGCCACTTCCATCTGACTCTGGCTGCAACTTTTAAAAATATTATGTAGTCAGTATTGTCAGTTTCAGCCTCTAATGAATGATATTATCTCCCAGTGTCGGGCAAGCCTGCTCTTATTAAAGAAACTCAACCAATTTCTTCTCAACAGATTAAACAGGTCATAAATGTTTTCTTTAAAACATGTAAAAAGCCATTCAACCATTTATAATGTAATTGTGGAGCTCGGAATCACAAACTGTTTGAAATTTCTGTGTTCAGGATTTAATGGGCGGGTCAGAAATCATAGCTGCGTTACGTAACAGAGCCATCATTAGCATAAACCTGACCCTGCTGTTGAAGCACACCAAAACTTCCACGACCTCCAGCGGGCACAATTTGGCTCCTAGCCGAAAACAAACCTCATATTCGGACTCAGGGGAATAAAACGCATCCGCTGGTGCCACATTTTCCATAAAATGAACTTTTTTTTGTTCTGACTCTACCTGGGAAAGATGCACATCCAGGTATTCGGACTCCGGCGGAGCAGACCTTGAAATTGAAATGTAGTTATTTCCAAGGACAGTGAATATTAACATAACAGCTCAACTACGACCGTGACCTCCACCATACAGGGGGTGCTGTGTTTAGCTGTGTTTAAAATTGGAGGGATTGGTAGGGCAAATTGAGGTGGGGGTGCCGCCCCCATGCCACTACATGGGAGCACAAGTGACCGGGCAACAGAGAAACCAGCACCCTAACCAGTACCACCCGCCCAAGGCAGCGTGGCGCCACACCGAGCAGTTCCCGAGCAGACGGCAGGAGAGCGCGCCCCGAGAGGTCCAAAACAAAGACCTTGTTCTCATCCACAACTGACAGTGTGATGCCAAATACTCAGCAGAAATGTCACTTGGCACAGACTTAAATGAAGAAATGAAGAATAAGAATGAAGGAAAAACACTTCCATGCGTTTGTTTACAGGACTCCACATCCCACAATGCAATGCACAAACCTTTTCCAAAGTTGAAGTCACATGACCTTTTGTCATTAAACCCATTGTTTGTGATGAATTAACAAAACAATCTTGCAAAGAATTTCTAACCTTTGACATTTGAGTAGATCCCGTTTCACGGAAGAACTTCCTATACTTTGAATTTGTTTATTTGTGAGGCCTACACTACGTCTTTATCTGTGTTATTAATAAATAAAGCCGTGGCTCACTTATAGTCAACCATGTGAACAATTTAATCATTTGTGTGAAAAAAATGAATCATTTTCTTTAATTAAAAGAAAAGTTCTTTTTAGCATCATATAGGATATGAAAAAGTAAAAATGTCTGAAAAAATTGTACGCCTGTCTGTGTCTTATAATGAATTATTTTAGTTAATAAAACCCCGTAAGACAAAATGTTGGCGGTCACCCCCACCAGCTCCAATCACAGGATTTAGAGAAAGGAGGGGTGAGCAGAGCCCACAAAGGAGCCTCCTTATTGGCTGCTGCCATATATAGTGAAGCGTGTGCACGGTGCAAACTTGTTTTCAGTCTTGGACTAACTTTGGATGCGTAAGTGGCTGTTTTCCCTCTACACAGGTAATCTAATGTTCCATTTTACTATATTTTATGTGAATCCTTTTCAGTGGCGACGTATTTTACCATTAGTGCACGTTCAGCTCTCGTGTGCGATTTTGTGCACTTCCAGAGAGGAGGAGACTGGGAGGGATTATCAGAGTGGGAGGCGGGATTTATGGTTCGAATTCAGCCACGCCCCTCTGTCATGGTTCAAGAATCAGGTAGTGCAGCTTTAATAATTTGATCTTT
This sequence comes from Gouania willdenowi, assembly GCF_900634775.1. Taxonomy (NCBI): domain Eukaryota; kingdom Metazoa; phylum Chordata; class Actinopteri; order Blenniiformes; family Gobiesocidae; genus Gouania; species Gouania willdenowi. The sequence goes on along the minus strand of NC_041051.1, from coordinate 2,953,112 downwards.
TTATCAATTTGACCAAAGTTATTATTCTTTAAAATACTATTAAATTGGTTTTTAAGTAAAAGGGAAATGTCTTTGCAGTACATATTGTTAGGCATGTTTACTGCTCATCCTCTGTATTTGTTTCTTGACTTTATTTTAATCCTGTATCAGATTTATTTCAGCTGGCCAAGTACTGCAGATTAATGTTATCCATCTTGGGTTATGATTGATGATAAATGAGCATTGTCCCTGACAAATAAAAATATAAAATGAGATACTGTATATGAGGTTAAACAAGGTTGGAGATGGGACTCGTTTTAGTCCAGACAACAAAACTTAATTCATTTTTAAAGAAAAAAATGTGGCGTTCCAACTATTTTGGGCCTGATTTCAAGACACCAGCATGTAAATGACTCAGACAGTGAAGGATGTACAGTTTTAACTCGTAGTGTTTTCTCTGCTATTTCAACTTGGACCAAAAGCATCCCTTGAACGGACTTGGAGGTTTGGGTCGCCTTGATGGTGGCCAAACACGCACAACAAAAAACTTCTGCCTCTACCCGAACACGAGCTCTATGCTACAACCATTAATTTATAGTGACCATTATAACATGCTGTTCAACAAAATAGCTTGAATTAATTTGAAATAGAAACAATAACCACTGATTCAATTACTTCACAGCATGTGGAAAGTTCTGCTCTCAATATTAAAATGCAAAAATGATTTCAGTCACTAGTGGGGTCATGAGCACGCTCTAGCTTTGACATCAGTTCAATCACCTACAAATCTCAGTAGAAACTGGCAGTCACACTGTGTCGGACAGCTCTCACATGTTTACCTTCAGCAGCAGGACAGAGGAGGGAAGAAATAATGGTTTCTGACCACGCTTGTAAAAATACAAGCACTATAAAAGCCAAAACTTTCATTACCGACACATCAACGCCATGTACAACACTGTGTATTTTGTTGTTGTTTAAGATCTGATGACAAATCCACCAGGTGTGGTTTGTCTTTAGTAATTACATTTCCAGAGCTGCCAGACTTTCTCCTCTCGCTTCATGCTTTTATTTTGTCTGTGTGTCTGTATGTGTGTGCACTTCATTGCCGAACTATTAGTGGATGACGCCAGAATCCACAGAAACACACAGGTCAAGGCCGCTGTGGTTGCATACTCGTGAACCTTGTAAATCTCAGGTCTGTCTGCGTTTCTAATTAAAATAAAATCAGAGCTGCCATCATAAAAGGCCTGAACGGCTTCTGATAGGATAACAAACCTCATGGACTGAACCAAAGGAACCACAATGTGTGAATAGCATTAAAGGGCTAACATTACAGCTACATCTTTATGAGACGCTTGGTTTCCATCCAATGACAAGTGTTAAATATACGGTCAATATGGTGTATTAGCTAATCTAATATCCTTGTGAGTCTGAGCAGCAGCAGCAGTTATCAAAGCGTCTTTGACAGCGTAGGTATGCTCAGTCTATGTGTTACAGTGGGGAATGCCCTCTATAGAGTGAAAGTGATCTGAGTGAATTCCTCTGGCAGAGCCTGGCGCCACCGTTGCCCACAGAAATAACCCAGCGCTGCGCGGCCCGTCGGCATGCCAACCAGGCCGCTCGCCGACAATTCTTTGATCTCACCCAGAAAAGGTACGGATGGGAAGGGGAGGGGACTATGTCACCATGGTAACACAATTCATCTGCTTTATTGACTGACTGCAAGTTATCGAGAGCTTTCATACGAGAGAGTTTGGAACGGGTTTAAAAAGTTTGTAAATGCAGATAATTCTTTAACGAGTTAGCAACAACAAACAAACTTTTAGAACTTACAGAATATATACTGTATAGCAGTGGTTCTTCACCTCATTGGAGGTACTGAACCCTGCAAGTTTCATCAGTGCATTCACCAAACCCAAAGACCTATAGTTGTCCCATAAAAACACACAAGAACGACAATCCTAAAACCTAAATATCACATACATTTTATCTGGCTTTCAAAAAATCTGAATAAAGTTTAGGACACTTTTGCATTATGACTACTGGCAGGTGAAGTGACAAACACAATCTTCTCCTCATGGTATTTGTTATTTGAACATTGGAGGGCAGATTTACTAAAGGTTTAGGGGTATTAAAACAGTGCAAATGTCACTCCACGCGCTAATAAGCAAAGCCCAGGGAGTGCGCGGTTGCTCCACGCTCCAATGCGCCCTCAATCCATTTGACGTGTTTCCCTCTAATGAATATGTATAGTAGGCGGAGCTCACAAGGGGAGCAAAAATATGAGAGGAGGACATACAAATAAGTTAATGCAGTGGGCGCAACGCAATTAATCATATCTGGAAGTGTTTGTGGTGATTGTTTTAGTACAGGAAAATAGTACGACTGACAAGCAGGTGAAAACACACGTGCAGAGATCTGCTGCAGTAAATGTTTACACAAAACATGCAGCGGAGATGTAAAAAATGCCTCCAGTTTACCTTTCTAGTACAAGAAAATAATTCAAATAAAACAATAGTCAATAATAACATCCACCGAATGAGAAAAGTGTGAGTTAAGTGTGTGTGTGAGGGAGAGAAAAAGCTGGATGCCTGAAGCCCATGTGGAGTCCGGTACGTGTGTCCCCGATGCGGTGCAGAACCAGAGGGTCGCTGTGCACGGACCTCCATGGTTGTCGCTTCGGACGCAGAGCTCCAGTGAGCTTCTGTGTTTCTCTCCATGTTTTGACCATCAAACTCTCGTGTCGCATTGATGTCAGGCCAGAATCAGCTGATCAGATGCGTAATTTACGCAGTGATGGTGCAATGTTCACATATGAGTGTGTGTGACACAGCACTGCTCAGACCTGCTGGATGATGGTCAGTAGATCATCTTCAAATGGTGCAGAGTGATTTACAGACTGTGTTGCTGCATTACCTCAGATCAATGGAATTTTCATGAACTGATCAGAGCAAAGTTACAGGACCAAACTGAGCAGCATATTAAATTAGGGGGGGGGGAAATATCATTAGGTTTTAAAGTTGTTGTTATTTAGTTTTCTACATTATTAAATGTTTGTGCAGCACACAGAGATGTCCATCTGTCTCCATTATAACATTCTCAACTGTCATTGTGTGCTTCTGTGCACTTATGTTTCCACATTAAACGTGCAAAACACTCATTTAAATAGGGCGGTCTTCACCACTTCTGCATGTGCACTATTGCTGCAATCGTAGGATTTAGGGATGAAATAAAGGGTTTACCACCCTTTATTTCAGATCTCAGTGAATCTGCCCCTTAGTTTTCAGATTTTGATTATTGAAATTATTTACAGAAAAAAACTGGTAAAAACAGTTATGGTGCATTTCCATCGGCAGCAATAGAAATGCAGCATCAAAACTACTTTTGCCGCCAGTTTTCCTTCAGAGCACGGTCCTTCGGACGTCAGTCACGTTTGTTCAGTGACTTTTTATCGCAAAATACGCAAACGTGGCTGTAAACAACAACAATGGAGGAAGGATGATAAAGTATCTTGTTGCTCTGCAGCTTTATTGCACCACAACAAGAAAACAAATGTTTGAGAATAGGCTTAAAGAACTGCTGAATCATATCATAGGAGCCAGAAATGACTCGCAATGGACCGATCAGGTGCCACTGTTACATGATGTTTTTTAATTTGGAATTAGTTATTCCGAATTAAATCATTCGGAATTAAAATGTTCTGCTTTGTTAATTCCACTTTAGGTCTGGGGGTTGGTAGGCTCTGATTGGACAGGGGGAAAATGTAACGTGTAACGTCTATCGGGAAAGAGAAGACCACATGAGAAGTGTTTTCGCTTTTAGCTTGATTGTAGTTTTAAAGCAGCAGCTCGACAATAACACATTTTGGTCCGTGGATCGGAGGAGAGATAGGAACTAATCACCAGTAAATAAATCCCAGTAAAACTCCAGAAAACAATAACTAGGAATAAATAGTTGCTCCCTGGTAAAGACAGTAGCTCTAATAACCGTTACAATGAAAAACTTGGTGATATTACAGCCTGTGCAGCAGTATGGGAATGCATTTACTCCGTCTCCAGGTCTTAGTATCACCGGTGAAGCCTGTTCCGCTTGCTGATCTCCATGTGTTTAATAAGTCCATGTGTCTGTGTTAATGTTTATGCCTCCGTCCATCCACTCTTTTCATTATATCCATGTCTTTTAAGGCTCTTATTATTATGTCTGCTCTAGTCCGGGCGGCCATGTTGGATTATGTCGTTACCAAATGAGTCATCGCCGCAAGTCGCACATGTGCAAAACAATCGGAATTAATTTAAAGTGGCTTTAAGTGTTGTAAACTGTTTACAAAAAAGAGGAATTATTGAATTTGGAATTAAAAACGGAATAAACCAGCCACCTAATTCAGAATTAACTTTAATTCGGAATTAAATTATCATTAGGAATTAAGTGTTTACAAAGTCAGGTTAAAGAGGAATTAACTTTTATTTAAAAATGAATTAAAGCTCCCATATAAACGTGGCCATTGACACAATCAGTGTCACAGTGTCTGGACCAGCGAGCAAGTAGGTGCTGAAAATAATATATTAAATTGAATTATATTTACAATATGCCAATGGAAACATTGTTGATAATAGAAATCCAACGCTACTAAGTTCAGGTGTGTTCCTACTGTGCAGAGGCCAGTATGTAGACTGGTCTAAGGGTATCAGCCTCTAGGGTTCATTGACTAGAGACAGACAGACGAGCGGCTGGAGTCCATTGTGTCTGTCTAACATTTGAGACAAAACACGGTGAATCACAGATTATCTGTGACAGTGACACAGCAGATTCCAGTCCAGGAACGCTGATCCCTGTCAATGATCTAATGATAAACGTGATCAGGAGAGATCCCAGCTGGACTTTGGAACAATGAAAGATAAAATCTTACGTCGGGGGGAGTGAGGTCATTGGATGATGGCATTTTTCTGCTTGGAAGACTGGATTCCTGTTGTCCATGTGAAGAATACGTCACATGGTACATAGCGATGCACACAGATCCCTGATAGCAGTGGCTTAAGGATCTAAACACAACTTTTAGGTTGCACCAGTTTGGTTTTGTGAGGGCATTTTACTTGTTCTAACTTTTGTTAAAGAGACACAATATTCTAGAAAATAAAAGATAGCGAGACAATGCATAGAAATACAGATCATAGCAAGTTTGATGAAAGTTTGTCTGAAATAAACTCCAACATTTGACATTTTCTTTCCCTCATTTCAAATCGTTTCCACATTTCCCTGCTTGTCGTCGAGAGATTTCACAGTAAAAGTTGTTTTTCTATCTTTTCAGAAATGTATGCATCGACGCTGCCAAAAAGGATTGAAATGAATCTGAAATTACAGTCGGGAGTCGAGTGCTGACAGTTGACGATATAATGAGAACATTGCAATCCAAGAATGAATCCTCTAAATTGGATCTCACTGATCTAATGAAAGCAGAAGGAAGTCAGGTGCTGCTTTTTGTTGTTGGTCTCCTCTAAAGGTGGATGAAAACGTCGTCAGGAGTACCAAGAGAAGAAAACTGCTAAGTGTTAGAGCTCAGTGACAGACTGGAACTAGTCCAGGGTGTACCCTGCTGGGAAAGCAACCAGCACCCCTCCAATCTGACGGGGATAAGTGGGTACATAGATTCAGTCATTATTAATTCATATTAAACATTTTACTGCAGGTATTCTCAAAACAAGCCTGAACAATTGTTAGTATAATTTTACTTTATATTTTTAGGAAGTGATCTAGTTCCATTACCTTCTAATTACTTCCCTATAACTAAGTCCTGACATGTAAGAGTAAAAACAGAGTAATAAGAAGAATTCGGGATTTAATAAAGAAAATTATCCAATAATAAAATTACATTTTTTGTTCACTAAAAAAAACCTCTAAACAAAAGCTTTCTGAAAAACCTTCACGATGGCATGAAAAGCTGTTTTTATAGTAAAAGGAAACCAAAACCTGTCTTAACCACCAAGACTCTTTTCATTTAAATTACTACTCAATTCTCAAAAGGAAATAAAATCTTTGAGCCATACAAAATGAAATACTTGCCAAGTAAAAAAAGATGATGACATTTTAATCATATCTAACACGGGGGCTGCTTGGTAGGGATAATGGTTGAAACAATAACTTCTTCTTTAAACGCCAACAGCGGTTCTAACGGTCCTCGTCTGTAGTTTTCCTTTCTTCCTTATTATTGCACTGTGATCAACGGTTTGGAGGCTATGAACATATGTTTGCAAAGAAAACAGAAGGAAATTACTCATTCAAATCATCAACAAGTAAAATGTTTGATATCAAAATGACCCAATACCACTATCCCTTTAGTTTATTAGGCACTCGTTCATTTTCTACATTGATTTTCTAATGTTTGAGGCGACGATTTATGACAGAAATGGCACGTTGGAGTGATTAATAATAAAGTGAATTTAATTAATGTCACATATGCTCGAGTGTTTGAATGCTTCTTTCATCCACCACGGCCTGTTCCTGCCTCAGGGCATGGAAATCTGATGCTGCTCAGTCTCCCTTTAACATCATCTTTTGCACCTATCGATCACACAAACTCATTCTTATTTAAACTCAGACACGACTTTTTTCTTACAGGTTTTTTTCTCATTTCAACATTTTAAAAACTTGCATTTTAATAAACTTGATAAATCCGTGTGATTTGAAGAAGACATGGACAACTGGTGACCCGTGGGCCACAAATTCTGTGAAGCCCCCAAAGCAATTAAATAACACAAAATGACGTTGTTTATCTTCTGTATTAATGCTTAAATTGGTCATTGTTTATAATACTGATATGAATGTTCATTGTGTGGCTCTCAGATCAGTGTTTCCCAAATGGGGGTATGTGTACCCCTAGGGGTACCCGATGGCACTACAGGGGGTACATGTGAGAGAGAGAGAGAGAGAGGAAAATTAACAAATGAAAGAATTAAAAATATGGGGTTTTATAATGTTTATGCTTAGTTAACAATTATAATCGTAGAAAATATTAACAGCAACTCACAAGATCACTACAAAATACACAAAAATAACAGAGAAACATACAAAACAACATAACAACCAAACAACACCAAAAACACACACACAGAGTGAAAAATTCAAACAAAAACGACAACAAAAACGCACAAAATAAATGAAAAATATACTGAATAATAAAGAAAAGACAAACAATAGCAAAATACACAAAATGACACCAAAAAAACAAAATGATGATAGAAATGATCTTGATTAGAACATGAACTGAAAATACAAAGGTCAGTGTTGGTCCCACATCAGGAGGAGATGACTGGAAATGATAAAAAACTATAGAAATAAAACTAATCCAGGAGACACTAAATACTGTTTAATTCACTTATTCACTCATTTATTCCATCATTATGATCTATAGTGGTTTTTTTCACAGAATTCTGAGCAAAATGTTTTAGTCGGACATAAGGGGGTACATGGATTCAAAACTAAAAACATTTGAGAACCACTGGACTATCGCACACATTTTGAAAGCAGTCCATCCCTGATCTGAACTACAATGAAAAGTAGGTTTTAATGTCTTACACATTCTTCTATCATTTGCATTTCACACGACTTCTCCTGGTACGAGGTTGTAAGTGAGTCCGCAGCTCACAGCCGGTAGCTTAGTACCCCCCCCACACCTCTACGACCCCCATACATCCACTCTGTTATTCCAGGGAACAAAAGCGCAGCTCTCAAGGCCATGGGTGGATCCATGAAAAGGAAGAAAGGAGTCCTGCTCCTGGTCCTGGTTGAATAGGGCTCTTTCACACTTAGAGAGGCCTGTTTACTCTCCTGCAATAATGGCTCTAATTTTCTGATCATTATTGAGTAATTCCATCCACCCCCACACCCACCGTTTAACGCTTACTCCCATCAGTCAGGAGGAAGGGGGCCCAGGTCTCTGTCCCAGATCCCCCTTGCATGTTCTCCATTTCCTTTAAATCCATCAGATCTTTAATCCCGACTACAAATTTCCAGCTCCGTCTGCAAGGATCAAAAATATTTTTAAAGGCACTATAAAAAACGGCAATCATTCACCACGGTAAATTTGTCGGTGACATTTTTTCCATCCACATGTGGGATCACTCTGTGCTCTGATTGGAGAGGAAGCCGCCCTTTATTCTCCATTTTGTTTTGGACCTGAATCCAGAGAAGCACCATGACACGATGGAAAAAAAAAGAAAAGAGAGAGAACCGGTGCACTACAAAATCCAAAAGCCTTTCTTTTCACTAAGGGCGGGTGCACAGGAGTGGGTGATGGTGGTGGTGGCGGTTCAGGGGACATGCAGAAGGGTGAAATGTTGAGCAAAGAACAAGTCTACGAGGGGAAAATGTTAAAACGGGGGAGAAAGGAAGGGATCAGAAGAGGAGAAGTTGGCAGAGGCTGTGTGTCGGTTTGAAAAGCTGGCACGTCCTGAACAGAGCTCAGTTTTGGGTGCCAAACGCTGCCAACCAGCCTGAATATCTGCTCTCCCTCCCCCTTTGTTTCCAGCATGGCATTTTGTATTATCTGTATTCTACGCTTTTCATTCACTTTATATCAGCGCTCAAAATCATCTCACCAATGCAGACAGACAATTATTAGCAAAAAAAATGGAGGAGTGAATTCACTTTTTAAAGCTCATTTCTTTCCTTTTACATTACATTTAGATAAAGACACATCCACGTAGACGTGCACAGAGGAAAGAGGCATTCCTGGCAGGCTCTGGTTCTCAGGACTGAGAGGTGGAGGGATCGAGGTCTGGCCCAGAGAACGCTCCTCTCCTCTGAAAGCCAAGACACCCTTCGCCCAAATATGTTTTTAAGAGACGGACAGAACTCAGGTCTGGCGCCGGTACAGGGAAGAAGAAGAAGAAGAAGAAGTGGAAAAAAAAAAAAAAAGAGCGCTGGTCGTTGTGGATTTAAAAGGTAAAAAGCTCAAACTAACCCAGTAGAAGAAAATGCACATGTAAAAGGTGAGCACATTTTTGGTTTCATTTAATTGAACGGTATTTGACTAAATCCTTTCATAATTTAAATGAATTCCTTGAAAGATATACAACTGAGCTAAGCAGTTCAGCTTAAGAGGCTCTATAACATTTATTTATTACCCTTAATTATAGTAAAATAATTAGAAATCATTGTACAGTGAAATTAAGGAATAAAGCGACTTGTGTACCGCGTGTGCTTTCTGCCACAGGAATTTTTCTATTTGCAAAGCTCAAACGTAACCTTTATACATTCGATCTCATTCACTCACTCACTCCCTCTTTTGTGTATCTTTTCTTTGCATCATTCACTAAACTGGATAATTATGGTGAGTATGAAGCAGGCTGGCCCAGGATCAAGCTGAGAGAACTGCTCAGAAACCAAGGAGACGGTTAAAGCAGGTCAGAGTACGGGGCTCCGTGTCTATTCCTGGGACTTTTTTTAAACAATTCATTGGAAGCACAATCATACTGGAACCATCCATTTACCAGTGATTCCTTACACTCCACACACTCCACTGTTCTTTTTTATTTTGTGTGTAAAATACAAAGACATAACATGGTGCTCAGAGCCAAGCACAGGCCGCCGTTGGCCCCGTCACCCAGCACGAGTGTCACCGACGCCATCCCAGAGGCTCAAACTTTATTAGACACATTATTTCAAACGAAAACAAAGTGGAGGAAAGTTTCCGTTCAACGTGTCGGACTGGCTGTGATTTTCACACTAGATGAATGTTGCTCCCTCTGCGCCGACGTGCTCTTGTTTCCCCGTCGGCCCGGGCTTCGGAGCGCTGCCAGAACACTGGAGCACAAACCGGCTCTGCGTCCAGAAATCTCAGCCAAAAGAGTAGACACAGCTTTTTTTTCTCCTTATGATTATCAGGCCTTCCTTCTTTTTCTCCTTTAAGAAAACACGAGAGTTTGGGCATTAACTACACTATGTACGACCTCTGGACTCCAATAATAGCCTGACAACAATCCCACTCCGTCCTGTTTGTTTTTTTTCTTCATTATATAACCACATCTGATAGCGTTCCCTCCTTTTGATGCTCAGGATATTGACCAAAGCAGATAAAAATGTGTTTGATGGATTAGCATAAGGCATTAAGGCTTTCAGTCTGGTTGTTTGTCTCTGAGTCAATTCCCTTTGTCCGTCTCTAATAAAAACGACTCTCGTGGTGGTTTGTTACGATGCGCACAACACATCGATGTTTAAATGAACATCTTTGGTCGGTGGTCACACCGCAGCAGCACCAAGATACACTGTCGTCTGGCACCAACACGTGCACAGCCTCACACAGGACGAGCTTCTTTCTCTGCGTCTCTCCCCAGCTTGGAGGGAAAGGCCTGTCCTTAGCCAAACAGCTTTTTATCACAACAGTAATGAGAAACGTATGAGGCGGCCCTGGATACAACCTGACTAATGGTGGAACTGCAGCCCAAGGCTGGGTCTCTCCGAGGTGGATCAAGGCCCAACGGAGACCCAAGCAGCACAATTCTTTATTAATGAGGTGGATTTTTATTTGGTCAGACGTGTTTTATCTTTTCCCCTCTTTTCCACATCCTTTAGTTGGTATTTTGTATCACCAGCAGGGAGAGAACAGCAATCCACTATGGACTTTGGTTACATCATGCTGCATATCCAGGAGTGTACAGTATGTTTGGATCGGAAAGACTTTCTTTTTTTTTAAAAAAAGCTGCAGATAATCTACAGCTTTGGTCTGATCTGCTATCCTCACCGTCCCACCATTAGGCGGGCCTAAGCGTAGGGAGAAATGTGGAGCTGCAGCAGTAGTTGGGGTCAGAAGTGGGAGGTGTTATCTACCGTCATGTCTGAAGCGTAGCCTCCTCGCCTGCAGCTGGCCAAAGTGACGAAAGAGATCAGCAAACGCGTAAGTCAGAGGAGGGGTGGGCAGACACACACGAGGCTGTGCTCCAATCATCAGGGCTCTGGCAACTGATAGCTTCCGCAGAAGACACCCTGGAATGAGGGTGGGTGAGGGAGGGGGGACAACTAAGAATAAAAATGAAATGCTGCCACCCCCAAAGGTTAGGACAGAGCCACAGCCCGTCTGTCTCTCCATGGTAAACTCTGCTTAACCTCCCCCTCAGTCGCCTCCTCTCAAAATAATGCAGCTCATGTGCCATTTTCAGCCATTTCTCAACACTGCCACTGTATTTATGTGCCAGGTGCTTCAGAGGCTCCAGAAGTAGCAGCACATTTAGAACAGCTCAAAACAAACACCCCTCTTTGTAAACTTTAAAAGTCAGGCAGTAGATCTTAAAATGTAAAAACATTAGTGCATCATGTATTTACTGTATGTTTTAGTGAAGTTATATTGTGTGAATGTAAAGGCTTCATTTCAGGGCTAGTTTTGTCACATTAAAACTGACCTGAACAAGTAGAAGAAAAGTGAAATTAATGCAAATTAATGTGATAACCAAAATCTTTATTACATGCTCCATAGAACCGCATCACTACATCCTGCACTTCACTGGTTCAATATTTCAACACATAAATAGAAAACAAATTAAAAGAGATTTGTTTTGAGCACAAGCTTAAACACGGTACTTCTCTGTGTTTCTGCTGGTGACACATTAAACGGCTTCTAAACCAAGTGTGAAACGCAGCCATGGCATTTTCTTACCCAGTCAAACACATGAGAACGTTTGACTGAAGCAGGAGAATCTATTATATTTCTGTCTGTTCTGTGTACATTGTACTGATAAATAAACGTCGTCAGTCATTCTTTCAGTATAATTCAATATAAAGTTCATATTTCCTGTAGGCGAGGTTTTACTGGGAAACATTTTCAACTCATTTCACTGATTTATAGCTCTTCAAGAAAATCGTTATTAAATTAAACAGCATTCCAACTAATCAGCCACTACATTATGACCACTGGTTTAAAACTACAGCAGCTCATTGAGCATCAGGACATGGATACTTTTGTCTCTGACCCACTAATCCCACCATCACACTGTTTTTTCATAAACGCTTTTTTTGGGGGGTTTTTGCTCCAACCTTAAGGACAAATATGTCTATGTTGTAACAGATACAACAAGAGCTATGAAGATAAATTAAAAACTATTTTTGAAGCACTAAATAGAGACTTACTCTAGCTCCAGGGTTTTTCTGAGCTCTAGTATAAGAAGTACATGTATCAAAATATATCATGTTTATACATGATATTTCCCTCTTTAGTCAACTTTTGTTTTGCTCATTTTCATAAAATGGAATATTAAATTTGTGTGCATATATTAAATAGTAAAATTATTGCTATGCTGGTAATCCAGAAATGCGTTAGTGATCGTACAGAGGAGTATGAAAGGACGTTAAAAACACATTTTCCTGTCAGGGAGAAGAACCAGCTTATTATGTTTCACAGTGTGGATGGCTGCCCTCACAGAAGAATGCGTGTGGGTTTGTGTACGCATCACACATGCATATTTTCACCACCTCTATTTTTAAGGTTCGGGGTCACAGAAGGAAACACATGTGGTGAATTTAGAAAAATGAAAACAACCCATAAACACAAACAACTTGTGAAGAAGCGGAGCAGCGCGCTTGGCTGTTTGGAGCTTGTGTGTGTGTGTGTGTGTGTGTGTGTGTGTGTGTGTGTTGGGGGCTGAAGCTACAGACAGGCAGACCATCACTGCCTCTTGAAAAGTACCTGGGACTGGGCCAGCTGTCACTTCACACACACGCACACACACCAATCTCACAAAAACATACTCACGGATTACAGACACATGACAACCCACTTCTGTCACACACTCGCCTGCACGTAACACACGCACACACACACACAGATAAAGCAGGTTTGCAGACGCTTTTGTTTACAGATGGCACTGCTGAACATGAACATTTGGATTTAGGCAAATTTGCACACAAATACTTGAACAAATGTATCGAGGCAAACATATCTGTAGGTAAATACAGGTTTTAAGCCCGACTGTCAAACACTCTGAATCTCTGTAAACCAGAGAGAAACGTCTCATGGCAAATTCTTTTTTTTTTTTTTTTTTTGGGGGGGGGGGGGATTACACAGCGCAGACTGTCCCTTTAAATGTCAAGATGTGGCTCTTATCTCAGTCCTTACTGGATTTATCAAAAGTAGCTATTGGCTCAGCTATGTACACAGAGATTTGAGAAAGCTGGTCTAATTAGTGTGTGTGTGTGTGTGTGTGTGTGTGTGTGTGTGTGTGTGTGTGTGTGTGTGTGTGTGTGTACTGAGAGAGGCAGAAAACAGGGGCTTGAGTGTGTCACATACCTGGCGTGTGGACGAAGTAGGCCAGGTAGAGATCCAGCTCCTTGACAGTCACCCCGATGTGGTGCGGCTGGACACACAGGCCGTGGTTGGAACACTGAGGCGACTTGACCAGCCGCTCGCCGTCCGTGCTCTCCAGGGGGCTGCCTTTGAACAGGATGACCATGACCAGGTCCAGTCGCCAAACCTTGTCGGCCTGTCTGAGGCAGTCGATGCGGCGGATCTTGCCCTTCTGGTCGGGGTTGGACAGCACGCAGCAGGGCGGCTTCTTGCCTGTAATGGTGAGCACAAAGTCTTCGCGGAACTCGGGCCGGATGTCTTTGCGCAGCTTGGCCAGCAGGCGCGAGGCCCACTTCTGCTTGATCTCAGGCTTTTCCCCCAGCAGCTCGTCCTTGACGGCGCGCTCTTCATCCTTGGTCATCCTCTTTTCGTGCTTCTTGAAATACTTGCGCTTGCGGGCCTGCAGGTTAAACCAGGTGTAGGAGAAGGCACGGACATGGGGGAGGAGGGCCTCAATGAAGGGATGAAATTCATCCTGAGGGAGGAAGAAAAAAGACAGGCTTGAAATTTTGAAAATAGGCAGGAAGTCTATAGCAATACGGTAAAAAATGTTATCTCTGATATTGTTATGAAATATGGGTCAACAAAATACCACAATGTTTTAATATGAACACAATTAAAATAAATATTCAGTATTTAATTGAAAATTGTTTTGTTTTCTCAAACATAAAATGATAACATAAAACTCGTGCAAACGTGCAGCAAAAACAGTCAAATTAAGCATGATGCAAAAGTCAAAAAATGTTAAAAAAATACAAATACATAAAAGAAAATGCATGAGAAAATTCAAATCACTGAGCCAAGTTGTGCTCCCGCTTTTCTGCTGTAAAAAGAAGTTAATCTGGTGTACCAAAATACCTTCACTACATATCTCTGGGCAACAAAGCCCAGATCTTGCCACAGCGCTCCTGTGCCAGGGTTGCCACGCACCGGTCGCTCACCACCACAACCTCCAAGCTTTGCCGCCACTAGCCCAGTGTCTAAATGTGCCGCTAACAGATCAGCCATACCATTTCCTAGCTGTTGCTCTAAAGACCAAGCAAAAAAGGGAGCTCCAACCAGACTCACATCATTTCCACAACCAACTGAAAGCAGACAGAAATCACCACAGAAAACCACACACTGCTAGAGGAAGACAGACGGCCTGGTAGTTACCATTTTGCACTCTCATCATAAATTTGGCACCGTGTTTAAAGTGGAAAAAAAAATCTCCTGCACCGATTTTTTTTCCTCCTCCCGCGCTCCCCAATGTAAAGCAAGCACTGGTTTGGTTGGCAGAGGGTGGAGAGTTAGCGGCTGACAAAAAAAATTGAATGGGATTGTACCAAAAAAAGAAAAGAGAGAGAGAAAGAAACCTAAAAAAAGTGGGCTGAAGTTTAAAGGAAAAACACCCTCGGTTTTAGAGAAGGAGGAAACCGCCTGCAGTGGGACTAGAGCCAAAACTTCATTAGCGGAAAAAGTGCCAATTTTTATTTTTTTTAAATTAACTTTAAGAAAATGTGAATGGCAGGGATATACACAAAATAAAATATTAAACTTCAACAAAAGGAGTGAAATAAACACTCCCCCTGCCTTGTCAAAATTTTCAAAAAAAAAAAAAAAATCTCTGGCTAAAAAAATGAAAGAAAAAAAAAAAAAGTCCTTGGGCAAGTGTGAATGATGGTGGTGTCTTCTGATCTCCTGGCCCGGCGCAAGAGTCTATCACACACACACACACACACACCACACACACACACACACACACAGATGGGGGGGGCAGAGAGAGCAGAACAGGGAGGAAAAAAACAGAGCGCCGAATCAATGTTGGACAAGCGCATACGACCGCTGGCAAAGCCGAGTGCCGCTTCTTTTTTCCCCCTTTTTCCCTCCAACTCTCTCTCTCTCCTCGTCTTTCTGTTCCTCGCTCGTCGTCTCTCGTCCTCTCCGCGCTCTTTCCCTAACCATTGCTTGAGCCTCTGCCAGCGCGAGTACAGGGCCCACCTATTTGGCAACGAGTCGCCTGTAGCCCAGCCAATGCATTCGCTTCAAGAGCTGAAAGGGAGGGAAAAGAGAAAGAGGAGAGAGAAGGGGAGAGGAGAGGAGGGTGGAGGGTGAGGAAGGGGGGATGGTGGTAATGAGAGAGACACAAGAGAGAGAGCAGGTGGGTGGCTATGAGAACATAGCCTTGACCGACGCCCCACAATTTGCCAAATCGACAAGTTTGTCTCTGACACAGGAGGCAAAGTTCAGGGAGAGCGAGTCCTCTGCACCGAGCGATCCTCCCCCATCAGCTCCTCAGCCTGCCTCCATCTTCACTATGACCCCCCCCCCACCATCTCCTGCTACCCGTCACTTGCATAATGCCACCTTGGCAGAGGATGGCACAGAGAGAGCATGGCTTCAGAATCCCTACAGACCCAACCGACCAGCAACTGCAAACAAAGAGGACGAAACAAACCCAGGGCAGACATCGTCCTCACGCACACACGCACACACACACTTCCAAACAATTAAGAGCGTGGACCAGTTTGTCTCAGCTGTTTCTAAAGCCATCAGCGAAGACGTTCACCGACTACCCACACTCCCACCATGGCGCCTTTCTTCCACGTCCTGAGGGGCAGTTGGGTCTCACAGTGACTGCCACGTTGCTTTGTCATGGAGCGAGTCATTCAGCACCTGCTCTGCAGACACGCTGCTCACTGCTAAACACATCCTTCTACAATCAAACCACTGACCAAAAAAATGGTTAAAACGTTCCACAAAGTACACACTAAACACTTACCAACGACTCCCGACGCTACATGTAGGAAATTAGTAGATTACTCACGTTTGTTTTCAATTACTACTGTAAAGACTCAGAGCTAAAAAATTAGCAGGTTTATATTAGCATAAAATATGTCAAAAGACCGCACAAACTTTTCATCAAATAATTTCTCAGAGCTTGACACATGCGAAGCGTGCAAACATTTACATCCATAAAGTATGAACCACTCGAAAGAATGATTTGATATTTTCAACCAACCAAAAATCTCCATATTAAGACCTTATCTCGACATTTCCACCGTAAACATGTGGCGTAGCCTACAAGTCGGCCTTCACACATATTATTTCCCAGCTTACTACATTCAATACAAACATCTATTTCTATTCTTCAACCATGCAGAGATGGCAAGCTCTTCTTTAGGAAAACGAAACCATCTAAACAGTGCGTTGAAGGTTCTCAGTTACCCAGCTGGTGTTAATTATAGGAGCACCGTGACTTTTCTTACCTTACCCATGTTCAGTTGCATTGAATAACATGGAATTTATAGACATTTAAATAACAGGAAATCACTAAAAATAAACTATGATGGGACAAATAAATCTGCAGGTGACTCGTCTCTGAAAACGAGTGATGATTTCTGCTGATTTCTAGGGCACAGCTTTAAAGGATGAAGAAACAACTACAGCTCAGTGCTTACCTACTATAGATCTTAATAATAAGATAAAATGCAGTGTGTATTATACATTTATTATGCATCTAAAGTTTTATAGTAGTTATTGGGATGATTCTTTTTATGATTAAATTGTTTTATGGAGAACTGAAGAACAATGAGGGAATGGAGTGATTTCCAAGTGCTGGTATTTCTGTTCCCTATTCGTTTTCACATGCAGTGAAGATCTGTCATCTTTTATAATCTTTTTTTTTTTTTTTTTTTTACCCATTTTTCTTCAAATCAGACATTTCCCCCAAACTTTAAATCAGGTGCTTTGATAAATGTGTGTATACAATATGGTGAACCTTAAAATGACTGTATGAAAATAAAACAAGTCATAAATAACAAATTTAAGCCAATCAACTACAGGAAAGAGTCACACAGTCATTTACAGTCATTTTTAATGACGCCCAAAAATAAAGACCAGATCCAAGTCATTGTTTAAAAGAAACAACTATAGTGTTACTGTACGATGGTGGAACATCAGTCTGACTGTTCACCTTCACCACATGTATTACTGATCAATATAAACCCCAATAAATGCATCATCAGGTGACGCTGCAAACCTCCACATGTTCACATGCTTTTATCACAACAAAGAAGCTGTGTGTGTGTGTGTGTGTGCGTGTGTGTGTGTGTGTGTGTGTGTGTGTGTGTGTGTGTGTGTGTGTGTGTGTGTGTGCCAAAAATGCAAATAAACCAGCATTTACGCGTCAGAGGAATTTCACTACGAGGAGCTTTTCAAGCCGTTTCTCCTAAAGCTGAGCAGAAAATCACTGACAAAAAAACTCACACAAGAGGAAAAACACTAACCGTCATGTCACGTTTATTTTCAGCGCGTGCGGGTGTGTGTGTGTGTGTGTTTTTTTTAATAAAGAAAACGAGGAGGAAAAAAAGACGCATCTCAGGCCTGTTCCGCCAATGTTCATGTTCCGTCCGTGAACGCACCACGTTAACGTTCATTAGAGCCAAACATGTCCACTGTTGTTAAAAATAGTGTTAATAAATATCTTTATTTGGTCTTGGAGAAAACTGATACATATTGTGTGCTTTTGTTGGTAATTAAAAGTGAAACTACTTCAATGAACTAATCAGATCCTCTCTGTGTTTAACACGCATTTTCTTTTTCCACCGGGTTTAATATACAAATATTTTTATTCTTCTTTTTTTTTTTTTAATAAAGGTCATGAGTTTATAATCAAAAGTTGCAGTCACCTCATTTATTTCATTCATATTTTATGCATTCGTAATTGGCTAAAATTGGATGATTATGGGAAGAAGGAAAAAAGACATTATCTAGAGACAATGTGAGATGATAAAAACGGAGAGGTATAATTTAAAGTTATAAGTGTTGAGGTAGCGCTGCAGTGAATATATAATATCTAGAGCCTAAAACAATAGATGTGTTTAAAATGCTCTGTGTCCAGTCAAACCTGTCCACGTGCATTCAAACTGAGGCCGTTTCTTAAAAATGAAAAATTCAAACCGCACACGTTGAAATGAAATTCATAATTTAAAGTGGAACAGTTTTCTTCTGCTTTATTTCCCCACACTGTAAAATAAGGCGTTTAGCTACAGCGGGAACGCGCACTAAATGATTTCTTTAACCTCCTTTTATTTCTGATTCTCTGCACGTCTGACCGAGACTGGAGCAGTGGCTGCCAACTTCAGATTAACTCTTTCAGTCGGAGAGAAAAGGCTTTTAGAGGTGGAAAAATACCGAAAACAGGACGTCATCAGCCTCATTTTAATAGAGTTCATCATCTACAATAGTCAAATCATCATTATTATCATCATATAATCCTTTAAATACTATAAATGATTTAATAAAAATCCTTTAACCCTAAGGAATATAAAAATTAAACACATACACACACAGTGAGATATATATATATATATATATATCATTTTCTAACCCTTTTCCTAAACTACATTAAGTTAAATTCACTCAATAACAAAGAAAGAGAGAGAGACAAAAAAAAAAAAAAAAAAGGAGGTAAAAGTGAGTTAAAGTCCTGCAGCCAGAACAAATCAGAGCACTGGCAAATGTAAATCTAAGGCCGTTGGGCTGTGATTAATCCTTGGCTTCAGCTGTTAGCATTGCCTCCTGTAGCTCATCTATGTAATTTCACTCTATTTTAGAAAATCAGGACCATGTGCTCCAGCCCTCACCTCACTTTCACCTAAAACTGTCCGAGGTAAACATCTATAGTTTCATTCACAAACATTCTGATTTCCTCAGGTTTGGACAATTACAGACAAAGAGCTGCTCTCGGACCCCTGAGAGCTCCTCAGGCTGCGTAGAGTGTGCTTACAGAGACATGCAGGACAGAGGCTCTCCAGGAAGAGGAATATCATAGACAAGCAAGGAAAAAATTATCAACCCACAAAATGTGGAATTTCCCTAACGCTATATTTATGTATTTAGTTGCCACTAGTTTAAATGTAACATCCAAAGGCCTCGTGTGATGTCACATCTGGTGCAAAATCTCTCGTTGTCACCATCAATCTGATTCAGCAGCAGTTGAGCGTTAAGCACTTCTGAAGCATAAAAAAATGTGATTATTTGAAATTAGTTTTATTTATTCTCTTTGGCATTTTTAGCATGATTTGGGGATATTATTACTTCAGTAATAACATTAAATCAAAGCAAATAAAAAGGAAATAAAACATAATTAACATCAAACTGAATTTGTTGTTGACTCACTGCACCCTGTTGTTGTATAATATAGTGTGACGGGACGGGTTGGTATTGATGTGTCGACTATTCTCATTGTCACATTTTTAATGCTATATGTTTTATTCAAAGGTCACAATATCAACATTCATATCAGCATTTAGAATAATTAATGTCAGTGTGCTTTTGTTGTCAATTTGTACATTTTATTTTGTCGTTTTTGTGTTTTTTTTGTTGTCATTTTGTGTGCTATTGGAGGTATTTTGTCTATTTCTGTGGTCAATTTGTATTTTTTCACGTTTTTTGTGCACATTTGCTGTCATTTTGTGTATTTTTCTGCCTTTTTGTGGGTTTACCTTGAGGGCCTCCTTGACTGCCTATGTCTGAGGCTCCAATGGGTGTGAGTCAAACACTGTGGACACCTTTTGCAGCATGTGTAAAATTGATAAGTAATATTTGTTTTCAGTGTTTGACCTTTAAAAATAGATTTAATACCAAGACTTTGTTGGATTCCTTCTGTTTAGGAATGTTTGTTGCCTTCAGTAGCTATTGACATATTTAAAGCCAGGTTAACACCAGAAACAGGCCATTTTATTACAGCGTGGCCTCAAAAATGTGACCGTCAGATCTGAGGTCCACGCTTTCAACATTCATGTCAAAATTTAGAATACTGACCAATCTGAACAATAAAAAACTATGAATTTTGTGTGTTTTTGTAATCATCTAATGTCATCTTTATGTATTTTTGTTGGGTATTATTTTTACTGTTGTGTTTTTGAAGTATTTTTTTCTGTCATTTGTTTGTGTTTTTAGAATCAATTTGTGTATTTTTTGTTGTTGTTTTGTTGTATGCTTTCCTCTCATTTTGTGTAGTTTTGGAGTCAATT
Organism: Gouania willdenowi; assembly: GCF_900634775.1. Taxonomy (NCBI): domain Eukaryota; kingdom Metazoa; phylum Chordata; class Actinopteri; order Blenniiformes; family Gobiesocidae; genus Gouania; species Gouania willdenowi. The sequence goes on along the minus strand of NC_041051.1, from coordinate 2,932,787 downwards.
TGTGTTTATGCGTCATTTTGTTTTTCAGGAGTCATTTTTTGTGTCGTTTTGTATACTTTTTTTTTTTTTTATGTGGTGGTCTTCTGTGTTTTTGGCCTAAATTTTGTTTTTCATTTTCAGTGTTTATCGAGTCATTTTGTGCGTTTACTTTAAGGGGGCTGTGCAAAATTAGACCGAGGGCCACCAGTTGCCCATGTATGGACTACACCCTAATACCAAGCAAGACTTTTTGGACAGTCTGTAAAGCATTGATAAAACAATATGTGTTTATGCATGAGGAGGGGTTAACACAAGACAAAAAGCTTCAGATATATTTGGACTAAATGAATGTAACATTGATCACACTTTAAAGAGTTTTCATAACTATATTTCCTTTTATTATGCAGCTATTGCTGCGTATGAAGAATGTGCGTGTGTGGTGTGTGTGTGGTGTGTGTGTGTGCGTGCGTACGTGGCCATGCAGGAACAGGCCGAGTCAGCACCAGCTAATAGTGAGGCTTTTCTTGTTCCGTCTGCAGCCAACAGACGAGTGCTGCGTGCGTTTACCACTGACCACTCTGACATGATGCTCCTTTCATTGCTGTTTGGGTTTTTTTAAGAATCACAGTTCATCATCTAAACTATCCAGCCAGTTTAAAACAACACTGAAATACTTCCAGGTTGTATCCTACATGTGCATCAATGCACAATCACGAATGCTGCCACAAACGTACAAACCACAGCCAGGTTTTAACAGCATTTGGCAGTTGGTGGGTGTTCAATTTTCACTCTGGTAAAAACCAGCTCAGTAATCAACAAACACCATGCAGCGAGCCTGCGACAAAGAAAAGCATTCAGCAAATGTTCCCTGTTTGATCCTTTTCTGCTTTGACGGAAAGTCTTATATTTTTATTACTTTTCATCACACGAGAAGAAAAATATTAATAGAAATTAAACAGCCGGTAAACACTAGCTTTAGCTATACAGCACCTAATCTTTAATCTCCACCACGGTTTGGTTGACATACTGTATATCACAGGAAATTACATGCACATTGATTTATTAGCATGATGTTCCACCAGATCCGCTCTAATGAAAAGATCTCTGTGCAATTCTGAATTTAATTTCAGCGTGGCCCCAAAGGAAAAAAGAGCAGGTTCATGTGTGAACTTGTTGTGATGTGACGCTGCAGGGCTCTGCTCCTCTTCTTCAAAGAGACGAGTTTGAAAGTTAGCCTTTCACACACACTTAGAGGAACACAACACACACACAATCCACCGCTGAAAGTAAACTCTGACCGCACGGAAACGTCCTTCTGATTTATCAACGCTACAATTCATTCTCCTCTTTGTGAGTCATGATCCCACCCATGGCAAGGTGCACCCGGTTGACAGCACAAGCACTCCCTTCACACGTCACAAAGAAGTGATGCTATAAAAATAAAAACAGAGTGGGAACATTCGCTCATTCTGCCATTAAAGGACAAACAAATAACCCATATGCTGATATTGCCCAACCCTACATCTAGACACATACAACTGCAGTAATTTAAAAAGAGCCATATTTGTTTTTAATATGTGGTCTCGAACAACACAGTGTTTTTTTTAATATTGGTGGAAAAACCTGATACCAATGTTAATAGATATCAGATTTTATGGCAAATATCAGTTGATAATATCGGTGGGCCGATAATATCGACCATCTCTATTTATAAAAATATATAATCTAAATTAAAGTACGTATCAATGTGAAAAGTAATTCTCAGATGGTTTAAAGCAGATCAAGTTAAAAAAAAAAAGATTCAACAAGAAAACAAGTCAAAGTAGAAATAAAGCCAGTCGTCCAGATGATGAGAGGCTCTTTTCTCACAGCAGGTAAAATAAAAAAGGATTAAATCCCAGATGATGAGAAAATAGGGACGAGATTGTGAAACTGCTCAAGCTGAAAATTTTCTTTTCCTTCCAAATGAATTATTCATTTATTTAATTATCAATTTGTTGATATACTTATTCATTTACATATTTACTTATCTATGTATTTGTTAATATAACTATTTCTTTATTTCTTTAGTTAATGATCTGTATTCAAAAGTGGGATCTGATGATTGAAGAAGTGTTATTTCTGCAGATAAAAATAAGAAAGTGTCTATTTGTACGGTTTCCATACGGACACCCCGTACGTGTGATCGGTACGTGTGATAGACCGATATATCGGCCGGCCGATATTATCGGTTGATTTTTGCGTTTTTTATGTCTATCGGCATCGGCCGATGCAGGCTGCTGTGTTTGCAGATTATTTACAGAGAGAATAAATATTTTTTACTTGTTCTACATCATCTGTTTTTAGGGCATCAGCCCTAAAATACCCATATTGGTCGATCCCTAATTGGTACGTTTACCGAAGTACAAGTACGTAGCGTCTTAGGGTTAGTGTTGGGTTATAACCCTATATCACAACAATGTTTAGGGTTAGGTTTACGGTTAGATTTAGTCTTAGTCACGTGACCTAAACTGGCCAATGGGGGCGCTGCATACAGATAGAATGTTGGTATATTGTAACTGTATGGATATCCACTGCCTAAAAATAACAAAACGCCCATAGAACTAGGCAGTCATACTGTAAGTCATCAGCCTGTTTAGCTTTCATACATTAAGCTGTAAAATCTTATATTTAGAACAGACTTTTAAAGGCAAATCATGTTTCAATGAAGGACAATGTTTGTTCAATCTGAGCAAAGCATCAGCATGAGTTCAAGTTTGTTTTTAATGGATTCTGTTTAGAAACAACAAAAAACACTTTTTGAATAAAAGGAGGGAAATCTCTTCAGATCACCTCTAAGGGTTGTAACGTTCACAGAAAACGTTAGGGAAATAAAATGTGGGCTTGGTTTGATTGTAAATGTCACGTCTTCAGTTCGTTTTGGCAGCTCTGGTGAAAACACGGAGAACGACCGCAGAGGAAAACTAACTGCAAACACACGGCGTGCATATGGTCCCCAAAAAAACCTAGAACCCTGTTTGTGACCACAGCGTACGTTAGATAAGCCAAGCTGATGTGTATGTGTCATGTTCCAAACTGCTCATTTACATATTCTAACCTGTAAAGCAGAACTGCACAAACATCATTAAAATACATGGTAGATCCTAACATCTATTTATTTATTCTTTCTTTTGGAATAAATTCCAAAACTAAATTATAATATAAATTACATTATCCCTTATAACACTAACAGTTTGTAATGTGTGTAAATTTGCTCCAGAGAAATATCCTGAAAGGGAATTATTATTAATAATAATAATAATAATAATAATAATAATGATAATAATAATAATAATAATAATAATAATAATAATAATAATAATAATAATAATAATAATAAAGGATGATCTTTCCTACTTCTCCTTCCAACTTTATCAGAGATATCTGTAAAAAAAATAAAGGATCGATTATTAATGCAAATGGGAAAATGAATGAAAAAAAATGACATTGCAGTCTTTGCTTCAGGTTTAACTACAGTAATATTAGTTTTTTATTGTTTTTAGCATCAGCATTTCAGAGTCTTAAAGGTACATATCATTAGAAAATATTATTAATATAATGTTTGTTTAATAGCACAATACATAATGTTAATTTTCATATTAACTGATAATATTGTACGTTGCTACGTGGAAAATTTCAGTCTACTGACCCAAATTTATATGTTTGTCAATAACAATGAATAAGAAGAAAAAAAAAAGCAAAATATTTGCAAAATAGATTGTTAAATATAATATATCATTCGTAAAAATGTATTTAAATATGATTAGTATTAAATAAATATTAGTCCAGGATTGTTTCTTTACATTTGCATTATTTTTTAAATATAAACACTGATACTAGTCATTATTAGTCAGATACAGCATGTTGCTAATGAACAACAATAGACTCTTTAGACAGAACGCAGCTTCATGTAAAATGTTCTTTGTTTGTCTAATTTGATACAACATCTCAAAGTTGTCATAATGCTCGCACGAGTCATAAGAAAACATTTTCATAATCTCTGTGTGAGTTCCACTGTGGCATTGTTCCTGGAACGTAAAGAAAAATCAATAATAATGCAGCAATAATACATAAAGCCACATCCCAATCAGTTTATTCTGATGAATACTTTGCAGTGTTTCTCAAATGGGGGTACGTGTACCCCTAGGGGTACGCGATGGCACTACCAGGGGTACTTGAAAGAGAGAGCAAGTGGAAAATTAACAAAAGAAGAATGTTTACTTCTAGTTAAAAATTATAATCATAATAATGTTGATAAGAACAATACAAGGGTCAGTGTTGGTCCCAAATATAGAAATAAATCTATGCAGGAGGCACTAAATATGTTTCATTCACTTATTTACAAAATTAGATTTTTTTAAATGTGTGTTATCACTCATTTATTTAATCATTATGCTCTACAGGTGTCTGAGCAAAATGTAGCAGTCAGACAAAGACTTCCATGAACTAAAAGGCTTATTAAAGGTTTATGTTTTTTTAAACTTCCAAACGGCCACTACGAGCAGCCGGCGATGAGGCCGTGTGTGTGAATACGGACGTTAGACAGAAATAAGATGCCCACAAATGAACGTCCCTTACACAAAATGCTGCGATCACATGACCAAAACCACAGCCGGCACGGCGGGAACAGCAGTGTTGTGGCTCTGAGAAACAGAAGGTAAGACACGCGCGCGCACACACGCACACACACATTCTCGCCGTCGTCTTCCCGCCTGTATTTATCTTTGAAATAGCTCCTGAATATGGCATCAAGCTGAATCAACAATGTCGTTAACCTTAGCGGGTGGAGCTCTGAACGAAGGCACAGGTCGGAAAACTTTGCCCGACTGCACACAATCTAAACTCACAGACGTGTGTGTGGCGACGGTCATGGAGCAGGCCAGGACTGAGGAAGTCTCTCCAAAATAACGGCTCCAGGAAAGTAAGGCCCACGACTAATACAGTGTTGAATGCTTTGCAATCAGGCAAATAAAGGGGCAATCTAGCAGACAATCAAAGTAGAGATTTCACCGGCTCTCCTGCCAACAGCAAGGAACCTCCTCTAGCCGAAACAAGGGATGTACTATTGACTACACCTCCCTTCTCTTTCTCTGTCTGCCAGTCTGAAAGGCCTCATGCCAACCTTTCCCACCATTGGGCATACTGCCCTGCCCTTTATGCAAATGCTTTGCCACCATCCCTAACTCACATCCCCCTCTGTCTCACCCTCTGCAGACACCCCCGTCATGGCCTCCTGTCTGTACATTCTTTATCTTTACATGTCTATGTTTAAATGGGCTGAGAATCCAAACCATCAGCCTTCACTGATGCATTATGCAGCCCTGCTTTAAGGAATTTGAGCAAAACAAAAAAGACCATTGCTCATACCGGCTTGGTTGAAATCATGCTGGCTTTTTTTTTTTTTTATTCTTATCCCCAGAAGGCAAACAAAACAAAACCAAATTAAAGCACAGGTATCATCCAGAGGCGAATATTTGACAGAGGTGTGGTTATTATGTGTTGGTACGAGCCCTGATAAAGAAGGTTATCGTCTTCCTGAACGGGTGCATTAAATATGAAACCACAGTAAGAGTGACACAATAAATGAAAACCTACTTTTTAGATTCAAGAAAATTCTTTAGACATGAAGCTTGGATCTGGTGCAGGGAGAAATGGTATTCTTAAAAAGACAACTGCACCAGAACTGGGATTTTGAATTATAATGAGAATAACATCTAAGTTAGCTTCTAGCTATGGTTAGCTGATTAGTTCAAAGCTAAAGATGCACCAAGATGGATTCTTTTGTTTTTATTAACCATACTGATTATTTACCCCTTTGGAAACCAATAACCATTTAAAAATGCTATTTTCCCCAAACAGTTTTTGCAGTAAAAACAAATCCTAAAAATGAGAGATCTTTGTTCTTAGCTATGATATTATTATTATGTTGATCATATTATTATCAAACAGCTATTTTTTTTTTATTTCTGATATAATCCAACCATACATTTCCTCCCTCCAGGCCAACCTTTTTTAGTTCACATTATATATCGCTCTATTAAATTACCAAGACTACTTTTAATGTGAATGTATTCCACAAATAAACAAGCACGTATCAGTTTTTCAATATTGATGGAAGAGAAACCATACCGTTGTCAACAGATATTACATTCAATGGCAAATGTCGGCCAATAATATCGGAGGATCTATTTATCATCTTTCTATAGTCAAAACTTAGAAATAAGAGTAGAACTTGAGTAGGTTATCCAATAACAATGGAGTTCTACATTTAATGTCAACAACAATGGTTTTCTAGAGGGAAATGTAAAAGAAAAATCTATGAGTTTTGGAATGTGACGTATTAATTAATGAGTTCTGGAACATACGTACAAAAATTCCTAAATGCAATACAACTGATATCCTTGGCCCTAGAAGTTAAAGAGTAACTAAACCCCAAACCTGAATAATATGTATTTAAGTATTAAATAGTGCTGCTGATTGATCCTAGTCCCACTTTTTAACATTTTAGTAAAAGTATTTAGTTGTAAAATGTCAGAGTCACTGCCCTCTAAGGGTTGAACGTCAGCTATTACAATTTCATTTTGCTATTGGCTGAGACAGATTCTAGAGACCATCGTGCGTCACCAACTGTCACTGATCAGATTCTGGTCTAATCAGAGGGTTCATCAAGCTATGTGTGTGTGTATAGACACACAGTGTGTGTATTCCCGTCTGTCTCTGCGTGTGTGCAAACGTGCATGTACGTCTTACTGCTGTGTGTGTCTTAAAGTGTGTGTGTGTGTGTGTGTGTGTGTGTGTGTGTGTGTGTGTGTGTGTGAGAGTTGGTGTTCTGAGTAGATCAGGGACTGTTTGTGAGTAATATAGCATCTGTGGGGCTGTGTGTGTGTGTGTGTGTGTGTGTGTGCTAATGCTTGTGCATTGTGTGTAGTAGTTGAGAAGACATCGCTCTGTCACTGCCAGCATTGACTGGCTGCCTGAGTGGGCGTGTCTTACTGCTTCAAGAGTAACGACCATAAGCGTTTTTTGAATTTCCCCCCTAGTGGCAGGTCAGCAGAAAGCAGTGTTGTAGTTACTATGTAAATGTTAGGGACTCAGTGTTTTAATGAATTCAGAATTGAATGCAGTGCTAATTATTCTATATTGTTGATGTCTTATAATCAGGTGTGCAACAAAGATACATTTTATTTTCTGCTTCCTCCAATTATAAACCAGTGAGTCTGGAGTGGGAGCTTTACCAATAAGGGTTCCAGATTTACTACATCTTAACAGATAGTATTCATACTCTAGATCCCAGTTAAGCCACGTCCACACGGAGACGGGTTTTAAAGTAAACGGTTACGTTTTTTATCCTTTACATCTTACAAACAGTGACGCAATAGCCCCACCTCTGTCCTGTGTTTTTGTAACATGAGTTTTATGAGCATCCTCAGGTGTCTTCTTCTTCTGTATTTACGGCAGAGTGGACGCCACAAGGCGTAACACTGTCCTCCACTGGTCTTTACTGTAACAACTAGATCCTCTCGTACGTTCCAGTGTCATGCAGGAACTGCAGCACAGCCTTAAAATCATCTGGTGGTTCTCATTGTGAACAAATAAATAAAAAAAAAACCTCCACTCCTAATCCAGACATGCTAGCAAAGAGATGCTGCCTTTCTGTGTGTCTTCTTCCCTGTTTTGGTGTATTTCTGTGGCAGTGTTACAGCACCACATATAGGCCCCTAATGTTTACTACAACATTTTCTGGCTTTTCGTGTAGACGCACACATTATTACCTGTTTTAGGGGAAAGCGTTTCACCAAATTCTTGTGTTTGTGTCTTTAGATAGAACAGTTTGAGAAACACTGAACTTGAGGATTGTAGCTCGTGGTACAAAAGTCCCATAAATCTTAAAGGAAAGAGAAACATTTGGGTCACAACAGAGTCAACAACATCAATCTAACAGCCTAAAGGAGTGAGACATGTGGAAACTATTTTCAAATAGGTTTTTGTCGTGTAAATGGCTTTTGAACAGGCCCGGTGAGGATACCTAGAAAATGTTTGAATCTCCCGTGCTAGCTAACATATCGTTAAAATAGCTAAACCAGAGTTTTATCATTACTCCACAGCCAAACAGGTGTTTACTGAGCATGCAATTGATTTGGATTGATTGAAACGCTAGAATCTCTTTAACAGACAATGAATAGAGTCAAAAAGTTACACACTTTTACATAAGGAGACGAGCACACTCTCTAGGCCTGCACTGGTGGGAGCTTTTCTGCTGTGCAGGGCTCAAGTTCAGACGACCACTGAAAGATGGGTCTATTAAAAAGGAAGGCAGTGGTTATAAACAGAATAGTGTAATTCAATATTAGAGGGTAGAGAACACACTGTGCAAAGATGATTAAAGTAACAGCAGCTTCCTACTGTCTAATCAATGAACAAAGACATGCAATAAAATAACAGTGATGAAGGGAGAGCTCTGCTAATGCTGTTAAAGCAAAGCTTCCACTTCTGGCATGGGCAAGTGTCAAGTGCAAATGAGTTTAACAGTGACACACGTGCACACAAACACAAAGCAGGAGAAAGAAGCTTGTACGAAGGAAACCATGTCATTGTGATGCCCTGGGAACAGCAGGACATGTGTAACTACTGCACACACAGACCCACAAAGTCCTTCTACTTTCTGAAAATGAAAAAACACCAAAAAAAAGTCATTTTAAGATGTTTTTTTTAAACAGGCTCCTTCTTGCAAATCAAATCGCGATGACGGCAGCAATCAATGCAGTTTCTTTTTTTCTCCGCGGGAAAACAAATACGCCTGAAACACAAGGGCCTGAACCAACAACACAGGATGACAAAAACCTCCAAATACAAACTTAAGGGCTTTACTTTCCAAGCCTCCACACAGCGACTGCCCTAATCTTCCTGAGAGAGGACAGGCAAATACACAAAGACCAAAAAATACAACAGAGCCAAACTGCTTGGATTGTAGAAAGTAAAGATTTTAACAAGTCTTACTTTTTTCCAGAATATCTCCACACACACACGTATCCATTTCCCCCTCTGCAACCTGAAGATCTTTTACTAATGCAAATATAAGTAACGACATGCAGCAGTAAAAGACCACGAGTTGTGCCAATACAAATACAAAGGTTATGTTAAAATATTAACAAAGACTAAAGCAATTTATGGCTTTTATTAACATATACTAGTCTGTTGTTTACACACACTAGATGCTTCCTTTAATTTGAAAAATATCAGAAAAGACTACAAAGTCTTATCTATAGACTTAGTTATACATTAACAAATCAACAATGTAATAAATTAAAGATTCACGATAAGAGCATCTTTTTTTTTTTTAAATGCTATCAAAAACATGATTTTAAAGGCTGTTTAGATATTTATAATACTAATAATAATTGATTCATAGCTGCAGGATAGTTTAACCAAGTTTAAAATACAGCTTTTAGATTTGAATCTGTTTAGTTTTTACTTTTATAACATATTTACCTTGGTTTTTGTTCTGATTTCTAATTATGCTCAATATCTTGAAACCAGACCATTTGGAAGCAAATAAAAGATAATTGTGTCCAAATAAATAATTTTTGACCAAACATTTTGATAGTGCTGAGAATCAGATAATTAAGTGGGTCACATTGAGAAGGAATATCTGTTTGTTTATATTGTTCAATACAGCAGCAACAACTGGTTACAACTGCCTGAATAATGAACAAATGTTTGGCAGTGGCAACAAAAAATGTTTTAGGACATGCTTACATTTTTACATTTTTACATGAACATTTAAAAAAACTGTTTGTGTTTCAAATCATTTTTTCATCAGAAAGACGGAATGCAAGAGATTTAGATTTTTTTTAATTTTATTTAACAAAAAAGAAAAATTTAAAAAAGACATTTTGAAAAAACAATTTTTGCTTTTTAAATCTTTAAAAAATATTAATATAATTATGGTAATACATCAACTAACATCAATAAATTGTTTTTTACTAAATCTAATTTTTCCATCACTGTTATGCAAATATTAAAAAGGATTAATAGCTGAAGGAAGACAGCAAAGGGATCCTCATCACTTTTATAGGAACAACATGTTTCCTGGCCTCTCTAACTGAGCTGCAGGTGTATCAGATAATAAAATGTGGCATTTGAAATGTAAAGTGATATTCAGTGTTGCGTCTGATTGGCGGTGTATCTTTCTCAGACTGTATAACGGCCCTTGTCTGTCTTTACATCACTTTAAATCCAGAACTGACAGTAATTTAAAAAATAAAAAAACATCATAAGCTTTCTAAACGACGCATGTCTCAAGAAACATCTTGATATTTGGGCATGAGTAACTTCACCCAGGCCAAACCCAATGGTAGTGAAAAAGAGAAAGTGTGTGTGTGTGTGTGTGTGTGTGTGTGTGTGTGTGTGTGGTGGAAGGAAGGAGTGAAATGAATGAGGCCTTTTCTTGCAGATCAGAGCTCCTAACTATGGGATTTGGTGCTGCTGCCTTTCTCCCCCTGGAGGGAGTAATTAGGTTAGCGAGGACAACTGCCGCATTGTTTTAACAGAGGAGGGATTGTGCACGCCAGAGTCCCACCAGCAACATGCTTCGCTCGCCACAAAGCTGCCACACGGGCTCTGCGGTGCACGCATACACGCAGGGCAACCTCTTTTTAATACATTTTTAATTTTTTAAAATGACCGTTTTTCAAATGAGTCTTGTTAATGCAACTGAAGGATTTGTGCTTTGTGTGTTTGACTAAATGTCAAATACAGTCCGAGAGTGTCAGATATCCTCTGCGCTGCTGAGGGGTATGGGCTCTTTGTGGGACTCTTTCGCAGTAACTGCATCTACTCTCGTCTGTATCCACAGGCTTGGCAGTGTGCACCGCTCCTAACTAGTATAATATGGTTCTGATGCGTTTGCATTCCTTTCAATCCCCTAGGAAATATAATACGCCTATATCGTCCGTTTTAATCACGGCGTGCTTCCAAGGAAAGTAAGAGGAGAATACAAACAGACACAACTATAAAAGAAGCTTTTTCAAATATACTTCAAGCTGGTTTAAACATATCCTGCACTGATTGATAGAAAGCAAATCAAACAAATTACGCTGGTAAGAAAAGAGAAAAAGAAAAGAAAAAGGAGGAATGGTTCCCAGTCGACTGGATTTACAACGCTTCTCTTCTCTACTCTTTCTTTAAATGGAAAGAAAAATGTTTGCACTTTAGTGTTGTCCCCTTCTCAAGACCTTTGCATTAAAGTAAATTTATGCACCATTATGTGCACCTCTGCACGCCCACCCACACCATCCCCATTCACTTTCACCATAAATCTCCAAAGCCAGGCCGCAATTTACAGTCAATTTGTGGTTCCCTTCGGAATCCTAACTCTTCAGGATCCTAACTCTGACTCTGACTTGGACACGTTTGCATCCAGGTGTGCAGATGAAGAAGATAGATGGATTAAATGTGCAGAATTTGATGTGAGACTCTGGTGGATCTCCTCGCCGCCAGAGTTGATGAAGATGATTGCTCTTTATTCCAGAGTATGAACACCTCAGCATGCTGACAACAGCTTGAGATGTCAGATGACTCGACGGCTCTGGGAGTCCCTTCATATTACTGAAAGCCACAAAACAAGAGGGAGTGACAAGCACGGCCGTTTCCTCTCTAATGCTCGCAGGCGACCATACCACAAAAGGGCTCCTGTAAGAATGCCACTCAAAGCTTACCTCAACTAGATAGACATCTTAATAACGGGTAAATGAATAAAAACGCACAAGCTGCTGCAACGAGTGTTTGAAGAGCCGAGACCATCCTCCTGCTCTGTGAACTCACAGGGTGAGCATTAAATCAAGCCCATCTGTGTTTTACTTTTTAGCAGTGACATAAAATCCTCATCCTGCGCCGAATTTTCCAGTTAAATATACAACTTTCCATGTAACGCACACTAATCCCGGAGCTATTTCACTGAGCCTAAACAGAGCAGAAAGTTTACATGTGAATTCCTCTCGCCCTGTGTGCTGCAGCTGCAGTTGGGATGGTCGTCACTGGTCCAAAAGGAGAAGCCGCAGTGTTGTGTTTGAGTGCAACAGCGAGCCTCCATCAGACCTCATTTGGTATACCTACCACCACCACCACTACTATCAAGGCTTTCTGCTCAATAGCATTGAAAACAAGCAGCAGAAGAAAAGTAGTGATAAGCCCAGAAAAAAACTACTGCACATGAACACAAGCACACAAACAAGGGTCGGTTAACACACAAACTCCCACCCTCCAGCTCTGTTTGCTCACAGCTGCCAGGCCACCCCACAGTTCATCCGAGGTAAAGATATGTTATATTATGCAACCGAGTATAGATTTTCCACCCCTGGCCCTGAGCCAGCTTCCTGCTCCAGAGAGCAGGCTCTAGCTCTTTGTTCCCTGGGGTGACAGCTATTCCTCGCTGGACCGTGTGGTTAAAGTAGATACGCAGACAGAACCGGAGAGGAAAGGTAGGACACGGGCAAGAAAAGTCAAGAAGAAGGAAAGAAGACACATGGAAAAGCTTAGCGCTTCATCAACTATAGGGACTTTTTGTCTTTATCTCAAAGTCCTCCTTCCTTTTTATACGCCTTCTTTTTTTCCCCAGCTCTTGAAATCAGGTCACAACTGTTTTCATTACTGTTTGACTTGTGGGTTCATAAGCCTCCGAGCGTCAACCTTCCTCCACCCGCTCTTAAGACAGGAAAAGACTTTCCCTTCAACATTAACCCAATAAATGCCTTTAGGGCCTAATCACAACCTTTAAGCCGTGTTCTTGGCACAGCCAAGGAAAAGTAGATCTCACATATAGAAGTTTAAATCATGGATGAAATCACAGCCTGGATCATAATATTAGCAGTTGAATAGCTGAAGTTAAGGAAAAAACTCCTGTTTCTCCACAGCATCAACCGAGCTTGGCTTTATGGCTGTTAAAGCATGACGTAATACTGCATAATAATTACAGCAAGCCTTGGGAAATATGGTTTGCAATCAAGCTAATCAATAACTTTACCTCTAAACGGCCTAAGGCAACATAAAAAAATTATGTTTCTATCTGGTAATAAATTAATGGAATCAAAAGCATTTGTAATGTAAAACAGAATACAATAGATAACATTAGTATCTTGAATATTTACATGTGAGTATTTTAATGATGTGCATGCCTGCATATTAACTGCTAAAATTGATGTTAAAATATTGTATATCTATATATTTTATTTTATTTTTCTACATGTCATTATTAATTAAAAATAATAATAATGAGTAAGTGGTAATGGATACTGCAGCCCTGTAATTAAAGCAAAGCTTAGCATAGGTCTAAAACACATTTAAAAATATATGTAATAAGATTGGTAGTAGTTTAAAAAATAAATAAATTTAAAACTAAAATACAGACCAAACACTTAAAAGAGCTAACAGCACACGGCAATTCTCGCCGTTCAGTTAGCTTAGCTTAGTTTTCATCCACCTGGGTTAGTATCAAGCTAATACTAATTTGTTCTTGTGTAAACACGGCTAAAACTACAAATTACAGCGTCAAAGGCAGTTTATTTGCATTGGATTGTAGATGTAGTCCCTGTGTGTAGACGAGAGGAGCTCAAAGAAGAAGCTCAGTAGGGCTGCAAACAACGACTCCTCATCGATTATTGAAACGATTAATCGACTAATCGGATGATAAATTGTACAATTTGCTCTATGTTGCTACAATCATTTAAATAAGGCTTGGGACAGGTAAGCTTTTTTATTGTGTCAAGGGTGAAATGCTCCCATGGATGGGAAATATGGACAAAAAATGTATCCCGATAATTTCTGGTATAACTATAAAAATGATAATAAATAAAACAATAAAAAATAAATAAAACTTTTACCAACATAAAGTGTAAAAAGGTTCCTTACAAACACAAGTTAAACTTAATCCATCAACACTAGAACGTGCTTCTGTAATAACATTTACATTTATTTAAAAAGCTACAATAGCTGCTGACTCAGAGCTATTTTTTGTGGGCTGATATTTTATAGAATTTATTTGTGCATGTGGGTCACTTTATTAGTGTTATTGTATGCAATTCATTTATTTCCAAATTTATAATGCAATTATTTACAAAAAAAAAAAGCACGTGAAAAGCAATAGTGTTTTTACTCTTTAATATTAAGTTTTTTATGAAGTCATTAGCTTTAGCTTTTAGCCCAGTCGGTGTGTCAGTGGGTATCTGGTCTGGAAGCGGTGAGCCACTGCACATAGGGGTGTCCCGATACGATATTGATATCGGTCCGATACCAGCCACAAAATGAAAATCAGATTTTAATCAGACTGCAGCTAAAATTTCCGATATATATTATATTTATTCAATTATAGGATACTGTAGATATTATGTTGAAGGTTAAAATGTGTTGACTATTGTTCTCTGTTTGATTAACATCACTTGATCAAGTCTTTTCTAACATTCTACACTACAAAATAACTAAGTATGAATGATTTGTGCTGATATTGCATCAGATCGGTATCGGTCAATACTCAAGGCTGCAATATCGGAATCGTATCGGAAGTGAAAAAGTTGTATTGGGACATCCCACGGCAGCTGTGACAAGCAGCATCTGTGTGTGTATGTCTGTGTGTGTGAGTGTGTGTGTGTGTGAGGGGCGGCGGCAGCGCGGGGCTCCCGGTCAGCGCTATAGAGAATAATAAGTTGTTGACAAAGGGGCAACTTTGGCCCGTGGAACAAGATTTTTAGGGCCATTCTTGGCTAACTTGAGGGTGTAACGTGCATACAGCTCTGAGCAAAGATAGAAGGTGAGATGAGCCACTCCTCATCAAAAACAATCTTCAGTTCCGTCCACAGCTTCAAAAAGATGGTGATGACGTAACCGACAATTGTCGACTATTACATGTGTCGGTGACTAATTCTGTTATCGATTTTTGCCGACAATGGGGACAAACCCTTGGGTTGGACCTAGACTTAGAGGACAGATTACTTCTTAAATGGGACTGGGTCATTGAGGGGTCTTTGCTCTATTGTGTACACATGCAACACGCTTTCAAACTCATTTCTCAGAATGTTCCAGGCATTTTTAATGGACATTGGTGGAATTTCAACACAGCAGATTTTATACAAGTTGTCCTATGATGTAATACCAGTTACTGTGTTGAAATGTCCTCGTGTAAGACATTCAACCTAAATTGGTACCAATGGTAGATTTGCGCCTGACGGCATCTCTATCCCCATTGGGATGTGAATGAGATATTCTATTATTTTATGGTGCTATCTAAAATCTATAACAAGTCCATTTTTACAAAAAGTTATTTTTTTGTGCGTGACTTGATGCTCTGGCAGCCAGAATTGGCCGACGGGCCTCGACTTAGCATTATGCTAGCACACCCAGCTAAAACTATTGTTTCCTGTTATTTAAAACCACAGTTCATTAAGCTGCTTAAATTATTATTAAGACTCCAAAAAAGAGTTTCTGTGTGAATCATTATCTGAAATTTTTGTAAATAAAAGTTATTGCCAACAGCGATCACAGTGGGTTAAAATGTCACAATGAATACATTGTTTTTATTCTTACACAAATAGTACATTCATATCTTTCTGTTTTATATATAATATACAAAGATCAGGTGTGTTAAAAAGCAGTTCCCACACTCCTTCCTGATTAACGTAATTAATGTAACGTTTTATTCTGAAAGAATGAAGAAGTGTAATTTAATACGTGCAGGTGTGTACACGTGAAGCAGTACAAAACAACAAAACAGCTCCTATAAACCGGGTGTCATTCAATGAGACGCTCGATGCAGCGAAACACAGATGAGGCTTGTTTGTGAATGAGGAAAACAAACGCGGCTCTGACTCCCGTCTCATTCACAAGATGATAATGTGTTTGTGTAAATGCCCGCATCTGCTGTTTCTATAGTTGATTTGAATGTTTTGGACAAGCTTTGAATGCTCGAGAGAATGAGAGAGATGGAAAGTCGGCCCACGGAAGTCTGTGCAATAAAAAGCAACAGTGAAACCCACAAAGGGATAACGGCACTCAGATTTCATCCACATTAATCTGGAAGCTATGTAATGAGCGTCTACTGTACATATTTAGCCTGTGCAGTGAGATGTAGGTCAGACAGACCGGCCAAATAACATGCTCAGACTGTCCACACTGAAATGACCTTGAGTGGGCTGTCAATGATCCACGACAACAACCCTCCATCTAGTCCTGGTGACCTGTGCTGACACCATACAGTGGATTCTGCAGGCTCCCAGTTTGGCTTGCTCTCAATCTCGAGGCCTTTATTTTCCACATTCTGTGGACACAAAAGAAATTTAATATCATCCCGATTGTCTTTTGCGGAAACGTTACTCGTTCAAAAAAATAAATAAAAAATAAAAAATGAGCGCAGAATGAATTACTGTCAATGTTCGCTCGGCGTGTTGATACTGGCAGACGTTCACATTTAATCCACGCATGAACAAAGCTCGCTCAGAAGCATTTCTCACTTCGTTCTCATCGGCTGAAAACAAACAAAACGCTGCGAGGTGTACAACGCTTTGCATCTCCTTATGACTTTATCCACGTCTCCAAGCGCGGTCCGCAGACTTACGGTAGCCTACATGTGCACGACATCATGGTCCCTAATGTGACATGGTAACTAACAGATGTGCTTTCCTAAATATGAAAATATATATTGTAAAATATTTATTGAAACAAAAATATATTAGGACATATTTTATTATTTGAGATTTTATTGCTGCAACCATTAAACTGGTACAAAGGACGAGGTCAGACGTGGAAACACCATGATATCATTTTGTGCGACCACCAAAAGTAAATACACAAAATGACACAAAAAACACAAAATAGGAACTACTTAAACAACATGCAGAGGAATTTACAAACACACAGGAAAATGACAACAAATGCAGACAATATGACTCAGAAAACAACCAATAAACCCACAAAATGACATGAAAATAAACAAAATAAAACACATTAAAAGACAATATTAACCTTTGCTCTTTATTGTGTTGATGCTCAAACTGGTCATTATTCTAAATGCTAACACAAATGTTAATAATGTGGCCCCTACATCAGTCAATCATTGTTTTTTGGCCCCCCACTGTAACAGTTGCCCACCTCTGAATAGGTCATGTTAAAAGAGGTCATCTTATTTATTTTTTTTTTTTTTGGAGGGGGAGAAGTTTTACGAGGAGATATTAGAACAGAAGCTCCTCGTGAGTTAATTTAATAAGCAGTTTGTAATGAGGTTCGAGTGGCCATTTACAAACCACTAACTAATGTCAAGTATTACACTCACATCTGTCTGAATAACAGCCGATGTTGACAGGTCACGTTTAATGATTTAAGGCCCATCAGGGTGAACCTGCAGACCCAGAGGAAGAGGAACCTCGGGACAAAAATATGGCACCGTTTTGTTCTTTTTTTTTTTCCATTTTATTCCAGCAGTCCACACATTTTTACCGCTGCAAACACCTTTTCCCTCTCAGCCGCCCAGTCAGTTCCGTCGACACAGTGGTTTCCCAAACCACCACACAATGGCAGCACTGTTTGGATTTAAGATTTACGACTCGAAATCGAAAGGAAAGAATGCGCTGTACGACGTGTAAAAACTACAACCGTGACAAAGCTCACAAATATTCAGCGATGCATCTCTGGAGGAGGCACACTGTCCACTCTGCTCGTATCCTACACCAAGTGTTCGGCCTTTTTCTGCATATTCTGGCCCAATTATGTAATTTAGCACCCATGCATGTGTGTGTGTGCAGTCGCCATGGCAACTGCACAATATATCTGCCACCGCAGAACCGCACAAGGGCCGCGGGCAGCGCCAAGGTTGTGCCAAAGATTAATCCATGCCAGAGGTGACATGAGCGAAGGAAAAGTGAGGCTGGTGGAGACAACACACACACACACACACACACACACACACACACAGAGGCATGTGTGTGAGCAGACACACCAGCATATTTGCCTTCCCATCTCCTCTCTCACTCCTGGCTTTCCTTTCAAACCACCAGCACACACACTGGATATCCTCCCATTCTTCTTGGCGAGAACCTCCCGTGGCACTAGCAGGAGGAATCCATTCTCCACGGATGCTGAGACAGCTGTGCTGATACTGAATGAGGCACAGTTGGTCCCGCCTCTCTCTGCATGCAGGCCCAGATAAAAAATTAAAAAAAAAAAGAAACGACATGCTACTTAATTCAAAATCTATATCGCTCCCTGCCAAAACGCGCTCATCTCGTCTTTGTCTCCAACACCAAAGAGAGCCCCGGACGTCTTTGCGAAACAATGAGAAAAAATTAAAATTTGACATACATCTGCTTCTGCTGACGCACGGTGGCCGCCAGTCTCCAGCTGATACAGACAATTCATGATGAGGAATTCACACAGATATAGAAACAGCATGCACTGTGGCCACATTAGTAAAACACAAATAGGTTGATTATTTTATAACTCTTCTTCATCCACTTCAAGTCATCACTGCAGAAATACAAGCTTTACTTTTAACTAGGCACAAAATTATTGTGCACAAATGGCAAAGTTCATTGAACATTCAAACTTACATTTGTAAATCACAGTTGCATTAGTAGATGGATTTCTCCCCCTGTGGATATGACTTGGACAAGAATAAATAAATACAGGAAAGTGGATTTGATCCAATATGGGCAGCAGACCCCAAATCAGTATAGAAAGAAAAAGTGATTTTACTCCATATGCAAAAGATTTGCAGTGCAGATCTTAATTTCAATAGCGGGAGGATACCTGAGCAACCACAGGCAAACCACACAGTTGTGTATTCCATGATGGAAGTTTCTGGGACAGATGTTTGACATTTGGGACCAAAAACAATGTTTTTCTGTCAAGTGTTGATAATTTAGGAATACAGTTGTCAATCGATTATTTCCATTTTACAAAATTTCAATATAAACCAGGCAAGTCCTCCTAATTTGGTTATTTCAATTACACTATACAATAATAAAGGTACTGTGAGGTGTCACTCAATAGAGAAGTCAAATAATTCAAGAGCTGACTCATGTTAAAATGAAGCTCAATAATCTGCAATAACCAAAAATCAGTTTGTAATCGAATCGAGACGTCATTTATCAGAATTGAATGGGGAATTTGGTCTGAACGGCTGATTAGCAGACGTAATATTTGTGCCAATCTAAGCTAACCGAGGCTATAATTGTGTACAGTGATAAACTTTATAACTGCAATATTTGGCAGCATTTACATAGTAAAATTTAAAAAAAGAAGAAAGTTAACAATGTGCAGAGACTAAGGACGTCCTGATACAACTTTTCACTCCCAATATGATACCGATATTGTAACCTTGAGTATTGGTGACATTGATCCGATATAATATCAGCACAAATCATAAAGGAAAAGGCTTGATCAAGTGATATTGATCAAATAGAGAATAACATTCAGCAACAGTAAGCAGGGTTCCTACAGCTTCAGTCAGATGTAATTCAAGACGTTTTAAGACTTTTTATTAACATTTGAAAATAAATTTAAGACCAACTTCACACACAGTAAACACAATTGGGGGAAGAAACGCCACATCATGACATAGGGTTCAAGATATTGAGTTTTCCCTTTTGACAATTCAGAAAAATACAATATCGCCTATATCAATATACATATTTTTTATAGCTTATTTTGTATCAAAACACTGGTTTTAGAAGTCACTGCTTTTAGAACAGCATTAACAGTTAGATGGATTACTGAGAGCGTCCTAACCCAGACCTTCATCTAAACAAGCTACACTACAGAACTCACTCACACGTGCTGTCCCTGTATAGGAGAAAACGTGGCACATGTTGTTCCGCTGTTTGTTAATAAAAGTGTCTGTGTGGTATTTTGCATCTGCAAATTTAACCCAGAATTGTCCTCCTGGTAGGACTTTATTGAATTAAATTATTGAGATTTATATCGTCATTTTGGGAAAAAATATAAAAATATGAGTTTTGGTTCATATCACCCAACCCTAGTGTTTAGTGTAGACGTGTAACTGGCGGCCCCCAAAGTAAACACACAAAAATATACAAAATGTCAGTAAAAGACACAAAAATACAGACTAAAATAAACAAAATCACTCCAAAAACACACAATATGACTACAAAAATATATAAAACAAATATACAAAAAATAAAAGCCGTTAAGAAAAATCTTCGTTTCCATTTCCCCATGTTGTTGAACGTTGCTACAAGCATGACGCGTATCTGCATCGAGTCCTGCAGCAACCACGTCACAAAAAACTAATTACATAAAATCATACTCTTGTGTTAAAATGTAAGACTTTTGAAAAATTGATTTAAGACATTTTAATGACAATTATTATAATTGAATGACTTAAGTCTGAGAAACACTGACCCATTTATTATTAACCAAGGGGTTACAGATATTTTAACCTTAAACATAATATTCTACAATTAAATAAAAATTAGAAGATCATGAAAAATGACCTCAATAAATCAAATAAAAACAATATATATCTGTGATTTTAGATGCAGGCCAATATAGTTTGATGCTCTTTTTTTGTTCAAATCGGACTGACATCCCATTGAAATATGGGATTGGAACACCCTCAGCACTAGGGATAGACAGATATAGATTTTTTTCCCCATCAGCCTTAGCCAATTGCCAGTTTTCTTCAGCTGATACTACTTTTGCTCCCTCAATTTACGTCATAAAAATTACACGATGGTAACAAATGGTATGAGTCTCAATTTCTAAAACAGGCACATTTATTGAAATTAACAAAGGTGATGTGAAACGGATCGGCGAACACAGCAGCCCACATCAGCCGATGCCAATACAAAAAAAACGCAGAAATCGGCCGATATATCAGTCGGCCGAAGAATCGGTCTATCACTACTTAGCAGCAACCTAACCACGCCACAATTTTGAAGTGGCATTCAGTGAATTTAGACATATCTTATGGTAATATATATATATATAAATAGATGACTAACCTGTGTAAATATCAGTTTTTAAGTCATACATTGGCCTGTAACTGACTGCAGCCGGTTAGTGGAACACAGCGTTCAGGGCAGCGTATCCCGTGAAGAGGGGAAAGCCTCTAGCACTGGGACACAAAACGAGCAGCCAATCAGGCGGATCTGATTACATACGCACACGCACAAACTGGGCAGCAGGAGATCACAATAGATCAGCACTACGTGTCAATCAAACGCACGATGAGCTCATTCTCCCATTCAAGGCCCAAGACTGAGAGCTTTACTGGACGCTGAGTCACTGCTAAGCTTCAAGATATTTTCACTGGTTTTTTGGTGTTTCAGTTTTTTTACAGAGAGGCAGAGATCAAAGTGAGGATTTAATAAATCCAATTAAGACCAAAAGACGTTTCCCCACACGGAGTAGAAAAAGCAGGAGCTTTAAAAGGACACAAAGCTGAAACTGTAGGGTCTGGACCTGCAGTTCTTTCTAATGTTTAGATTTTTCTCATCAAACCAACATGAGCTCAACATAACAGCCTTGATGTAAACAATCCAATCTCTTCACCGTTATCTGTGTTGCAACTAAAACAGGTCGTAAGTCCAACATGAGGTGAACAGAAAGGGACACAAAAACCTTCACCTCATTTTCCCCGATTACCTCGATTACCGATGATGCACAAGACGAGCAAAAAAAACGACTTTTCAAGATTCAAAGTGAAACAAATCCGTTGAGTTTGGTTCAGGGCATTCCTTCCAGTGAAAAAGGATTTCATTTGGTTCTTCAACATTAAGTCTTGAATACAACTTTAAGAACTGTGAACGTAAACAATGCTTAGGCTCCAAGAGAACATGCAACTTACACATTAAAGTTAAACCTCTTGGATAGGGGAGACGTTACCAATCATGAGCTTCCAATAGCAACAAAATGTACTTTTTCCAGTGGATGGACCAGAGCAGAGCAATAATAGAATGACCATAAATGATGGAGCTCAAATCAGCCATGCAATGCTTCAAAGATGGAGTTTGAAAGGAACTACAATAGTTGCAAAGTGCCATGACAATAACCAAGAGGGAAACAATAAAGGTCTGATGCTACTCCCTGGTTATGGGTGCATGTGGTTTTATTGGGTTTTTCCCTTTTTTATTTAGCGCTTTGAGATTACTTTTGTTGTAATTAGCGCAATATAAATAAAGTTGAATTGAACTCAACTTCCTGTGTAATAAATAGGATTATTAGGTCAAACAGACTTTGAGAAATTTGTATGAGACTCACTTTGAGTCTTTCATAAATGAAGTAAAGCCTTGTAAGAACTGTGGCTAGATATTCACCACTGGCTAAATAATACCTCATTTATCCAACAGGAAGTTGCCCCATAAGTAAAATCCGATCTACAGTAGCAGATGCAGTGATAATGGGAGAAGCTTTAAACCTGATCATAGTCTGCACGGTTAATATCACATGGACTAAATAATACAAATAAAATTGTACAGCTATTCACACACGCACAACTTTATTCCATCACCGTCACATTTGAATTCTCTCAGCAGCTGCTTCAACTCAGATTCCAGGCCATGGGAGAAGAAAGGGAGGTGGTTTACCAAATATGTTTAAATGTAAAGTTACACTTTGAAAAGTCCAGACATTAATGGCATTAATCAGACAATGCTGCAGTGTTTTCAGTGAAAGCACGTTGCACTGATAAGGCCTGGTGGAGATGGAAGGAAAACATCATACATCCTTTTACGAGAGACACAGCGCTGATAAAAAGCCGCCACAGGCTGGGAGGCAACAATCACGACTACTGACGATGGATGGAGTAAAAAGACGGGGGGGGGGCAGGGGGAGGTGCCTTAATTGATGGTGACCCTAACTTTGTCTGCTGCACCCCTCGCAATGTTTTTTACACACTGCAAGTACTGCTCTGGAAACAGCTAATGTTAAAACATTTTTGACTTCACAGGTAACAAATAGAAATAAAAGTGGCTTTTTTAGCAGACGGATGGTGTGGAGGTTAAAAGAGTTTAGACAATTTCACTTTACTGCCTTTTCATTGAAAGCCAAAACTTGTGTCTTAACTCAATGACATCTACAGACTTCCTTGGTTTAGTAACGTTGACTGCCAATGACGTCTTTTGAAGTCAATTGTGTTTTTTGACTGAGGTTTGTTATGGCAATTATTATATTCATCATTATATCATCAAATGTGTGTTCATGTGTACAATTTGTCATGTTTTAATACATGATGACTGCATTACTCTTTGCACTTTTGAACAGCTGAGTCATGTTAACACACAGATAATAACCCTGGCCTGAACCTTCCCTAAAGGCCCTTTAGGTGTCCCTAAACCAAAAAAAAAAAAAATGCTTCAAATTCACTGACAGGTTTTTTCAGAAAAAGCCATTTTTCTCAGCTTTCTGTCACAAAATGGTGATTTGTGTGAAACTTTCCTCTATTCAACTGCTGATTAAAGAAGAACAAAACAAGCTATAAACATTTTATTTGATAGAAAGTAGAGACTTTAATCTTTCAAAATCTGGTTTCAGATTTCAGATTATCATAGTACAAAATATTCTGTGGGTCTTTAAAAATCAGCCCAAATGCTCTAAAATGGCTGACAGTGAGGGGGGTAGCTGTTCTGAAAATGGCTAGTAGTGAATGCCTTAACACAAGAACAAATGGAAAAACAAGTGTACAGTGTCCTCAGAATTAAGTAGGAAATGCTCTGAATTAGTTTCCAGGCGAGTGGGTCCTTATTATTTCATTTAAAATTGAGGAAGTGACTTATACTAAGGAGCGAAAAATCTATAAATCTAAAAGTAAAAACATTGTGACTTCTAACTTGGCGGTGAACCATGTCAATGCCTGTTTACATTAGATTTATGAAAATAATATGATAACTATGAAATATCCAAACCACCACGTTAAGTTAGCTTACGTTTGATTGAGCTCAGCGGCGAAAGAAGAGAATTGGACTTTAGCATTGACCAGATAAAGTAATGTTGACGGACACTTAGCTTAGCAGGTTAGCAGCATCCTGATTACAGTAAACAATTAGCATAAAAAGCTTTAAATCAGGGGTGCACAATACGTCAATCGGAGGCATTTTGTGTTGATCACACAGTAATGTATACCAGAAATGAAAACTAACAATTCAGCTTTTGACCTCAGTGTGAGGGGGCGCTAGCGCACCAATGTGTTCATTTACAACCTCTAATAATCATTAGAAGAAAATCCGCCTCCAGCCCTGAAGCTGCTCACACACGGACTCGACCAGGTACATTTATTATCAGCATCTTCAGAACAACCTACACGTGGAAACCATGGAAGTTCTTCTGAACAAAGTGATCTACAAATACTGAAACACTGTGTGCTACTGACTGCCACCAATAAATGGGATTTTTATTGTGGGTCTTTGATGAAATGAGCAGCTGTGTTTGATGCTTTGCATTTTCAAAATATTTTTTCCATTGTATTTTTTAAAAATATATTTTAATCAAACTCAGTTTTTAAGTGTTTCTGTTTCACTATTATTTTTGTATTTTAATACAAAGAAGTGGAAGTCAGCATTACATGTATACATTTTTAAATCCAAGTTCAAAGATTTTTAATGTTTTTACTGCTGATTTCATGCTCTTATTGATTTTGCTGTTAAATGTTTCCTGTTGCACTTTTTATTCATGTAAAGCACATTGAATTGCCTTGTGTATGAAATATGCTATACAAATAAATTTGCCTTGCCTCAATATTATACAAAAAATTATAGTAATTATATAATAATAATTGTATTAGTGTAAATATTAAAATCGAATGATTTACTTTCTACAAACACAGTAGATCGTGAAGAGCTGTCTGTGGTCAAATGTAGCTTACGAGCCAAAAAAAGTGTGCGTGCACCCCTGCTTTAAATCAACTGATATGCAGACATGGAGCAGTGATGAGGAGCATTTTAACATCCAGACATGAGACTTATACCCCAGAGCGACTTAGCTGTGGATTTTTCCAGGAAGATATTACATTTCTTGCAAAACAACAGATAAACCCGTGCGACATATATAGTCTGGATAATATGGTTAAAAAAAAACTAAACAAAGTCTTTGCATTTATGTATTTTTAATGCGTGCAAAAATGTAGTTTGACACTTTTTGGTCCCGACCGACAAATTTAGAGCCTCTGTTCTAATTAATAACAATTCTAGAGAAAGTATTCACATGTTTGAAAAATACAGTATTAAATGATGACTGTCACAGCCTGGGCCTGCTGCAGAAATATCACCAAAAAATAAAAATAATTTTTTCTCAAGTACAAACAGCAAAGGACACACACACACGCACACACACGCACACACACACACACACACACACGCACACACACCTAGTGCTGAATAAATAGGGACTAAACAGGACTTACCACTAATGCATTGTTTAGAAGGTGAGTAGGGTAATACTGAGAGGGTGTTAGGAAGGCGAGGAGGAGCATGGGGTCAGCGTCCAGGCGGGCATAGGAAGAGGGGGGGGGGGCAGAGGGAAGGAATAAGTTAAAAACGTGACAACACATGGAGCTGCAGAGAGATGGTGATCGTGAACACAACAGTGAGCGAGACGAGACGAGGCCGAGCGGGGCCACCCAGCTGCCTTTGGAAACGAGCGACACATCGGGAAAAGAAAACCCATCAAACAAGAGCAAATGGAAAATGTATCTCACTATAATGAGTGTGTGTGTGTACGTTAAAAAAACCTGAACTTAAAGCGGAGCAGTCGTGCTTTCCCTTAGCCTAGTTTCATCTCTATGCATTTAAAAAGCCCCTCTGACCGACACTGAAATGTTTTTAAACTAAACGTAGAGTCACACAGAAAACCCACTCCACTCACTGTTACACACTTCAAGGTGTTGATCACAGTTAATTATTTGTGCACAACTGTTGCTATATCTGAGGTCAAAGCTGGATTATTTACAGACAGGATGGGGTTAAGTGTGTGTGTGTGTGTGTGTGTGTGTGTGTGGAAAGATGTTTTTACACGCGAGATCAGAAATATTAAGAAATCTGCACAGTGCTTTGTTTAAGCCACATGTCAGTGAGTGAGAAGCACAGCACGTGCACTTATAGAGCATTTATGGAGCTGAACGCGTTGGTTTGATGGTCAGTCCTGAGGGTTTGTTTTAGTCGCTTTCTGCAGATAAATATAAACATCTTCCAAAGGATCCATTGTGAAGGTCAACACTGTAAACACGTAAAGCTGCCATTTGAACACACACACATTTTACTTTCACGGCGAGTGCACTGGAATTAGTTTCACATATTATAAAAAAAAAAAAAAAAAAAAAAACTGCGATAAAAGCTGTTGCTCATTCATTTTCACTCGTTTTCTCGCCGTCACACGTGGAGCTTTGTTTTTGTGACCAAGCTTATTATTCTTATTAATATTTTTATCTGTTCACAGTCAACATACAGTGCACACATATTACTGTTATCTTAGAGTTGCAAAGAGGAGACGTTTGCACTGAAATGAATTGTTATTGTGGTCATAATGTGTACATTTCATGGGGGTCGGTCAGCTGTTATTGTCCTGTTTGCTAACAACAGCTCTAATGCAGTCTGTCCTTATTCTACACACGTCATTAATTGTAAGCAGTATGATTACAAATATAGGATAATAAACAAAGAGCAATATAAATTGTTTAATTTCTGTCAAAAAAAAAACAAGAATAATTCCACCAAATGATCATCTTATAAGTTCGAACACAAGAAATCTAGTTTAATTTATTTTGTTTTCAACTTTTGGTTCAATACTGTAACTTCAAATCTGTAAAAGTTCAATTTTTGCTGAGACCTTAAATTAAAAAAATTCTCATTTTCTTGCTATAATTTCCCCAAAAAATTATTCCATCTTTGTGTTTGAGGAGCTTTCAATGAAAAACCCCCAAAATAAATTCAGTTTAAAGGTTTCCCACATGACACTAATGGAGCACACACACCAGCCTGAAGTAAAAAACCATTTGTCCATCATCACTTTTGTGACATTTATCAATTCAAGACAGCGACGACATCCTGCACTACAGTAAAGGAATTACAGTCAAAGCCTTTGTGTCCAACCCTTTTCCTTCTTTTACAGTTTGTCAAAGAGAAACTTCACATTTGTGCAAATACTGCAAAAAGGAGTTTTATAGCCTTAAGCACCAAGGATTCTGTTGACGTCACTAAGTCATTTTAATCCCAGGATATGAAGTTAGTACATTTTTTAACGAAACCCTGAACACTGCCTGTAAATCCTGATCCTAATATTGTGTTTGGGGCAAAAAAAGGAGATTTTACAGGTGATCCTGATCAACATTTAACACATAATTATGACAAAGACACTAAAAAAGTATGTATGTTTGAGAAGATAAATATATGCAAATTGCTTTTACAGTGGAAGGTTACAATATTTTTTGATTAAAATCAATAAAATGCATGTTTTAAAGTTGATGTATTTTTTGTAATGGATGTTACATGCAAAAATAACAACATAAATCCTACTCTGTAGTGTGAGATGATCCTAATTCGCCGTCTATGCCACAAACCCTCTGCTTCTTTTAATCAACGCACCGAGTGGCCGTTTAATAGCCTCCTCAATAAAATTAAGAATTAAAGAGGCGCAATAATAAAAGCTTCTCTCCCTCTCAGTCTCTGGTGTCGGCTGACGTTGAGATCCTCGCTGCTGAAGTTTCCAAATGGAAACCAGACACGAGGCTCGGGTCCATCCTCTCAGGCTCTGGTAGCAGCTCCGTCTCAGGCCGAGTGACAGCAGGGACGAGCCTTTTTTAATAAAGCTGCTGTAAAAACCAGGGACCAATTAGACTTCAAACCGGTCCGCTGTCAGACAAAGTCAATAAAGGATAAACAAGTTGGGTTTTATGGGAGTTTAGAGCTGCAGCTCATTTACAAACACTGCAACCGGTGGTTTCACAAAAGAATAAACCTTCAAAATCTAAAACAGAGGCTGCTGAGGTCTCCCACATACAAATTTCACTTTATAATTATGTGCATAGTTCACAATTTCTACAGGAAAATTATAAAATGCAACTGTAAATTACAAAATCAAACTGGTCATAAAATAGAAATTTGAAGAAAAAAAATCCCAACGCTGCAATATTCCTGGAAATAGAGGATTAGTTGCTAATACTCACATTTGGTGAGAACATTCTGACTCAAATATGAAATTTCACTTCACTTAGATATTATTTATAGGTGGACAGTGTAGAAAATACAGAAAAGAATTATTAATGAAGGTTTAACAATTGTTTGATGATCATATTTTAAAATATGTGTCCCCTGTATTATAAAACAAAGGCCAAAAACATAGACAGAAAAAGTATTTTTCAAAGCAAACAGCAAACACATTTAACATAAAATAAGAGCTGACTATAAACAGCCCGGATGCTTGCAAAAAGTTTCAGAATAAAATAATGTTGGTCACCTTAAGTTGGAAAAATAGAGAATAAAAGACAAGGTGAGCACACGTGCTTCCTTCTTGGTCGGAAATAATGTCTGCGGATGCATGCGCGCACACGCGCACGCAGTCCAGCAAACTTTGTTGGCCGCGCGCACAGCACAGGGGAGAAAAAAGGCTCGTGGAAAAGCCAACCATCCGCTCGTGCTGATTCTCTGCTTCACTTTATATGCAATAAAGTCGCAGCGCCATTTTCTACAACACCATGAGAGCACTTTGAAAAGTCGAGCATGAAACGCACGAAGGAGAAGAAGAAGAAGAAGAAGAAGAAGAAGGAGACCCAGTCGGTGGATTAACAATAATAAAATAAGCACTACTGACGTAAAGCAGCGGCCGGTGTGACAGACAGACAGACAGACAGACAGACAGAGAGAGAATGGAGGAGCAGCAGAGCAGCGTTTACCTGTGTGAGGCAGTAGGGAGAGTACATGCTGGCCTGCTGCGGTTACACGGGACGGTCGCGGAGCTTATTGGAGTTGGATGTCTCGCTAAAGAGCCGCATTGCATTCGCCCTCCGTCCCGTTTGTCTCAGTCAGTCCATGCTGCTGTAACCCCGCCTAGAAAGTGAAAGCTTGCACAAACTTTCAGGCAAAAAAACTTGGTGTCTCCCTCCCTCTCCTTCTTTCTGCTCCGACACCAACTTCAGCCAACTTTCAGTCTTTCACGCGCAGCTTCACTAGAATGTCACCGGGAAGGCGTTTTATGACGTTACAATGAGATAAATCTTCGTGTTTTTTTGTTTTTCAGACTTCAAACGCTGGTCATTCTTTAGTTGCGTTTTTCTGACCCCCCCATTATTACTGACATCAGAGAACAGGTAATAAACACGTATTAGAACGATTTTTAACAGAAAATTTAAATATAAACTAAGACTGTCAAGAACCTTTTTTAACCCTCCATTCTTTACATTTATCAGAGGTCACAAAAGTATAGATCCTTGAATAAAAAAATGACTCTAGTAAAAGTATTAAAGTTGCTCCCTTATTTGAATAAAAGTTAAAAAAAAAAAAGAAAGAAAGAAAAAAGCACATACTACTAAAAGTAAAACAAATCTTGTTAAACAAGTTCAATATGTTACCTTTGAACACCAGAATTTAGCCCTTATAATAAATATTATTTGTAAATAAAATGTTTCAAGAAAAGAAAATGCAAATACTCAATGAAACCTAGAGCAGCTTTGACTGTAATAGATGGATGATGCTTAAAAACTTTAAAAATGTTAACCATAAAACTAAAGAACCTGTATGAGAGGAAAAAAGCTCAAATGACTCAAATTGTGCGTCTTTTTACATAGTGACGTAATCTTTGAAGATCTTTACAATGTAACGAGTAGAAAGTACAGATATTTGTTTTAAAAAGTAAAGATTAAAAGTAAAAAGAAATGTAAAAAAAATAAATGCTCAAGTAAAGTACTGATAGCAGAAAAACTACTTAAGTACAGTAACAAAGTATTTGTACTTAGTTACTTGTCACCGCTGTCATTTATTAAATCTTACTTTGTAATTACAGACATTTTTGCATTTTTATTATTTAATTTATCAGCAAAATGATAGAATTACCTACAATATTTACCTAAAAGCTGTTTTTGGTGTGTTTGCAGCGCCCCATCCCACAACATTACTGTTTGAGTGAATGCATTTGTACTTTTTACTTTTTGCTCTGGGTCATGACCTCTTATAGACAAGTATCTGCAAAAGATGGATGGAGGAAGTAGCTTTAACTTTCAAAGTAAAAGGCTGCTAATAACAAGTGACAACATTTTTCACCTGTAAAATGAAATTTGCTGTAACTTTAAGGTTACACCAGTACCTGAAAAGACAAAATAATGCACAGAAATGAATTTTTCTTTTTAAGTTTTTGCTACATTCATCAGCTGAAGGCTCTTAAAAATCACGAGTGTCTTAAAAACTGTTGCTAGCATAGCTTTCAGTCCGCATGCAATGCTAGTGTGGATAGAGTGGGTTAAAGATGGACTTGAATGCATCTTTTCTGATAAAAGGCCAGTTTCACACTCACTGCTGCTCCGTCATTACCTAAAACTGTTCCTGCTGCTAATCAATGAATGTCAGAGTTGCTCTGTGTTTTTATTAGATTTAATACTTAAAACCATCCACAGGCCTTTGAATTAAAACGTTCTGTTATCGTGGGCCTGTAGAGGTTGGGTCTATTTATTTACTCAACTATATTCCAACATTTCAGGAAGCCACAACTGAAGCTCAAAAGCCAGAGCAGTGAATCCAAGCCAAACGTTCAGGGTGAGGTAGAAAAAAGAGCAAACAGTGCGGACACATTTATAATCACAGCCATAGTGAGCAATCAACATAATAAACAGAAACAATATCTGACCCACAGCGAGTGGGTGACCCACCCAGATATACTCATGAAAAGAGAGAGACGGTGTCCAGGAACGGGTCTGAGCAGTTTGGAGAAAGTGTGTGGTTGGGATGAAACCTACAACTCGCAGCATTATAAGGAATACATTTGTTTTAGTGAATATGAGACACTCAGACACACCCTGTAACACACACACACACACACACGTCTCTTAGTTCAGTAAAGTGTCTTCATTTCATATCTTCCTCCAGTTGCAAACTTTTTTAGCTCTGGTTTGTAAGTTGAAAAGGTCAGAGTGAGCAGTTGAACCGGGATCGACACCCCCTCGCTTTTTCTCTCCTTTCAAGACTCCAGTTTCACGCAACACACGCAAACAATCCTCTGCCGTGGCTGCTTAAACGAGCCACACATTTAGTAGTCTGTGTGAGTAAATCTCTCATTAAGTAACACATGGTCGGCCCATATGCTCCGGTTGGTGGGTCTGCTGCGGCTCAGCTTTTTCACACGCTCCGAATATACATATTTACCAGCGCGCCAGAGTGCTCGGTGCAGTAATGGTCTCACCCAGCCAGCTCGGTGGTTGCTGTTGTTCACTTTTAAGTCTGAACTGAGGTTTTTCATTTGGGAATGGTCACAGGGATTGGGAGTTGATCCACCGTCGCTCTAGGGAAACTTTTAGGCTCCGGGTGAGCAGGACAGGTTATTTGAGGATGGAAGGAAGAACAGATTTAATGGAAATGTGGACAGATAGTATATTACAGCTGATGCTCGACATAATGTAGGCCTCATAGATCAATAAACCCAAGATCATTGGCTGATATGTAAAAGGATGAAATTGTAACTCGAAAGTTTGTTTTCATCTCCACTGTAAACTTTAAGGGCCTGTACTACCAAGTTGATAATTATATCCTGGATTTATCTCCGTTAGCAGGCTTCACCTTACACCTACAAATCTAGATTACAACACGCTAAGTTAAGCGAGTGAATTTCAGCCTGGATACGTGTGCGCTCTTGAGACAGGGGAGGAGTTTACAGCGTCAGACCAATCACAATCACAGAGAAACTGTGTAGAGCAACTTACGTCACAATTGAGGAATAATTCTTTAAAAATATGAAGAATTAAAATCCATAATTCAGACCAAAAACAACACTGTTGCTGCAGTAAAAGCAGCAAGTAATTAATGCAGGAGGAATTAATGAGTGTTAATGATTAAATTGGTCAGATTATAAATGGAGAATAAACAGACACTCACAAATTTATGGGAACATAGTCGTGTGAAATATTGTTTCAAAGGTAATTCAACATAGATCATGATTATGCCATGCACAACTTGATTAGGGGCCCGGGGGCCTACCCCCCTTTTCAAATGACTACTCCTCTGTTAATGACTCGTTGAATCGGGCTGTATTTGACATGGATATTCTATGAGCGGATGTCAAGAGCCTCTTGGAGACCTTTTTGAAAGGTGGGGGGTATGGGAGCCCGGGGGGCCATCCCCTTTTCTAATCATTTCTAAATTTATCGAAACATAGTCGTGTGATAGATAATTTCAAAGGCAATTCAACGTAGTTGACCATTTTACATTGCACAATTAAATTTGTTTTACTTGGTGGAACCGAGTCATTTCACTGAATTCTCGGGAACGTGGTACGTGCTATTCGGCGCTGAGACATTCCGCGGGTCTGGCCGTAGTTCATCAGAACTTGTTTATTATCTTACAGGTCTGAGGCTCTCGGCGTCACCACAGAATACATGAATGAATGAATGAAATAATGAATTCATTTATTGGTCTGAAAGCGCTCAATGTACGCAGGTTTTATCAGTTGAATAATGTAGGTCAGTCCATCAGTAAAAATGTACAGTATATATTTCCTATTGAATGTCGTTGGTTAAATGAAAGGATAAATATTCTCTCTCTCTGTCAGCGTCAGATCAGATCCACACAGAGACGTGGTGATTTAGCCCAGTAAGATGTTAGCCAGCTTTGTAGTACAGGCCCTTGTTGATTGTGCTGTAGACGGATGCATGTGTTTTTACTTGATTTTTATTGTATGTTTATGGGGTCATCAGTAGTTTTGTTGTCCTTTTCTGCATTTGGTGTGTTTTTATTGTCAATATATAAGTTTGGTAACACTTTAATTTAGGGAACACCTATTAACCATTAATTAGTTGCTTATTAGCATGCAAATTAGTAATATATTGACTCTAAATTAGTCATTATTAAATAAGTCTTAATGTCTTATTCTGCATGGCCTTATTATACAACCAGTAAGACATTAACAAAGAGTTTTATCTCAATAACCTCAGAATTATTACTTATTAGTAGTAAGTAAGGAAGTTGTTATATATGAATTACCATCTCAATGTACCCTAACCCTAAACCTAACCCTAATCCTAATCCTAAACCTCATCCTGTTTGGACTGTGAGACGACTATTAAGTGTATAATAAGGCATCAATATGAATAAGGCATTAATAAATACTTAATAAGGCATCAATAAGTACTTAATAATTAAGAGTAAATATGTTACTAATGCTAAAAGGCAACTAATGAATGGTTAATAGGTGTTCCCTAAACCATAAGGGTTTGTTATTATGTGAGTTTTGTAGTTATTTTGTGTGTTTAGGAGTCATTATGTATATCATTCCTTCATTTGATGTGTTTTTGATGTCATACTGTGGGAGTGGTTAAGGACGCTGGGCTTGTAATCGGAGGGTTGCCGGTTCAAGCCTCACCTGGGCCGTCACTGTGGGTTGTTGAGCAAGTCCCTTAACCCTGAACTGCTCCCCAGGCGCTGCAAAAATGGCTGCCCACTGCTCCTCAGGGATGGGTTAAATGCAGAGGACAAATTCCATTAATGTAACAACATTACATGGCCAATTAAAGGCGAAAGCCCCGATTTAATCTTTAATATTGTTTGTGGAGTCATTTTGTAAGTTTTTGTTGTTGTTTGGTGAGTTTTTCTAGGAGATCATGGAGAGTGTTATGGAAGCATTGACATTGACGTGATGTTCTTATAGTATTATTTCAATTATCTTCTTCTCAAACAATCAACTACAAATATATAGTTCAATATTTCACTGTGACAAGAAACAATTAAATTCCAGATACCTAAAGACTAGAGTGTATTTAAAAAAAAGTGTCTGTGGACCATTTCAGCAACAATCTGCTCACGTTTATTTAACTTTGCTCTCCTTTGGATTTTATGCACCCAGGCACGCTGCACATTATCGTAATTTCCTCTCCCACGAGACGAACGAGTTGCAAAGTTGTAAAGACCTTGATTTTTTTTCACCCCCCACCCCTTTAAATGTGCGTGTGGAAATAATAATTGTAATGGTTTGCAGATGAATCGAGGGAGCTGTGAATGACATTATGATTGGGGTGTAATTACCAAGAGCATGAAAACAGACTGTCAGTCACAGTAATGAGCAATGACTCCAAAAACACAATTTACAAGACATGAAGAAATAATAATAATAATAATAATAATAATAATAATAATAATAATAATAATAATAATAATAAAATGCATACCCTGTATGAATCTGACACTACAAAGCACTCAGGCATCCCAGGACCTCTGGAGGGTTCCTCGTTCAACAGATATGTTTCGGTTGCCTGAAAATGTAACACAACAGTCAGTAATTCATTAGCCAACACTGTGTTTAACGTCAGGGAACATACAAAAGGCAGAAAAGCTGTTTGGAAAAGCAGATTTGGGACGTGAAAATCCTCCTTATCCTGCTGCTTGACCTATTTAATAATCATCCTCAAGTCCCACCACCAGATAACTCCTGTACGTTTATCTTTCCATAGGACACACACACACACACACACACACACACACGATGCAGGCCTGAGGCCCAGCCAGGCCAGACACTACCACTTGAATGTGGGTGGGTGGGTGGGGGGGTAGGGTGTTTAGCGGCTGCAAACAAAGCGTGGGCAACAATGGCATTTCCTGTCCCTGCTGTTTCACCTGCATGGTCACTTTTCTGTTAGCGCGCACTGATTCAGCACAAATCATTCATGCACACGCTACAGTGCAGAGTGCCTGCACATGCAATGGCTGTGCATGTGCCAACAAAGACAGACTCGCCACAAGCCCCGGCCCATGCCAGCGTAGCTCAGAGGGGAGCAATCACTTTTATTTTAAAGTTTTGATCTAATGAAATAACACTAATTCATTAAAAAAACACAAACCATTGGATTTACATGATTTTTTTAGCTTTTGCGAGCCTGCAATAGCGCCACGGCACACCAGGGGGCCTCGGCCGACACTTTGGAAACCACTGCACTAAGTTCTCTATGTTGTCCTACTGTGTTAATGTACGTATGTTTGGTCTATTGGAGCATCTAAATTGACCATTTGAATGAATGTGTTTATGTGATTGACTGGTGACCAGTCCAGGGTGTAACCTGCGCCCTCTGGAGGTTGACATAGGCTAGAGCAGCCGGCGAAGTTAGTATGGATATAGCAGAGGACACATTACAGGTATGTATACACTGTTCGTGCCTAAAGATATTAAGGCTAAGGCCCCTTTGTTAATATCAGAAACAAATAGATCAATAAGAAACATCCTTATTTTTAGTGCAGTTTGCCGAACAAACATGGAGCCAATGGTTCGAGTGTTTTATCTAAGAGCGACATTACTGTGCATTAATACTGGAAAGAACGAAAGATTTGTTTGTTTTTGTGGTTGTTTTGTATTTTTTTCCTTTCGTTTTTGTTCTTGTATATTCAATAATTATTTCTATTTTCTTGTATGTTTTTTTGGAATCTTTTTGTGTATTTTGTTTTTAGTTTTGTGTGTCATTGGGAGTCATATTGTGCATTTTTGTTGTCATTTTGTAGCTTTTTGTTGTCATTATGTGTGTTTTTGGATTTATTTTGTGGATACTTTGGGGGCTGCACAAAATCAGATGGAGGGCTGCATGTGGCCCCCAGGCCTCCAGTTGTCCATGTCTGTTTTAGTGACACCCGAATTTTAGGTAATTACACAAAATGTGTCACACTAAAACTATAATATGATGCTATTGCAAACAAATGAAGATGTTTAAGGACAAAATGTTGTTTCTAAATGATTCTAAAGAACTGGACTAGTGACAAACTGGCATTTTTTGCAGAGATGATGAATGAAAACATTAATCCCGTTAAAATTCCTGTTCAAAAACGAAACTTATTTGAGTTTTCCATGAAAGGAATCCTGTGATATGTAGTTAGTTGCTGTTTATCAGATTTACTGTGACTTGGTTCGGGACCATCACCGTCTTTTTTCTGGATGTTTCCTGGCGTTCGGTGAACATCATTTGTATTCGTGCGGAGACCTTGGCTCTGAATGAGGATCCGTGGCGGTTCAAGGAAACATCCTCTCTTTGTTTCAACCACAGAACAAATGAAGTGATTTAAGGATTTATATTAGCATTCTTTGATAACTCCAAAAGATGAAAAACAATATGTTTTTTTATTGTCATTATTAGCAGAGGAGTCCAAATGAACCTTTATGTATTCAAGGACGATGCGTCTCACACTGACTGTCAAACTGAGTTTAGTCACATCACATTAACATACTTGCATCTAGTTTTTAAGCATTTACGACACTCACACTAGTTTTTTGGACTCTTGTGCTTCTTTTGGCTACATGTTTAATCTCTTCAGGTAAAATCTAAATGCTTGTTTCAGCTAAACCCATTTATGGCTGAAGCTAAAAAAAACACAGGTTTATTAAAAAAAACGCCTCAAACCTTAGAGAGTTGCACTCACAACAAATGTTCGTGCAAGAGCAGCAGGGAAAGTAGCGTAATCCTGTTTTCAGGAACTTTACGTTCTTATATCGCAACCTACCTTTCACCAAAAGAAACTGAAAACCAGGACAAACATCGCTCGTAGACAGCAGGGGAACATAAAGTTGTAGCATTTAAACAGGCGTGAGAGATAAACCATTTTTAGCTGGTGAAAACAGACATTAAGGCACAGAAATACACTCTTAGTGAAGAATGAGACAGGACTGCCCTGGAACAAGTGCATGCATAAACACACGGCACTATAATAAGGCTTGGATTGGACTAACCAAGCTGTGGCTGCAGACGCAGGCTATTCATGTTGCTCACAATGAGAGGTCACAGCTCCAGCTTTTACTCTCTCACCAAGGAAAACTGTATGTCTGAGGCTGAAGGTCTGAAAGTTCCATACATCTATTATTTCCATTACAAAAATCAGCAATAAGAATTATATATAAGACTAAATATTTAGCACACACTAATCATCTGTGTATTCAATCTAAGTTACTGAGAATCTATGACCGTGTGAAATATTATACTCTGTTGATTTTATTTAAAGTGTTGAAAAACAAGTCTCTACCAGTCAACGTATAAAGAATTTCTCATGGAGCTTTGAAAATGTTCTAACACCTAAGATTAGAAGCACCAGGAAGAGTTTTTATCCATCTGTGTGTGGAGTGAAACATGGAACATTCACAACAATAGCAATGCCAAAGTTTTAAATCACGTCATAAACATCTGATCTGGTCACAGTACAGTGAGGATGGGGGCGGGGCTTAATGCAGCGAATAGACTAATTACATCTATGACTGGTGTTGTCTTTAAATGTGAATTGAACTGAATGAAATGTATTACCATTGTTGGTATTTTGCTTTGTATTCTTAGTTACTGATTATTAGTCAGTTTTTTTTATTTATTTGTTGCTGTTCTATATTGTATATTTCTAGAAGTCCAAACAGACAGAAGTAATCTGATGAAAGTCGTTGTTTAAGAAATGGGGTTAGGATTAAATAAGTCTTTCTTCTTATGAGCAAACATATTATTACACTTATGTTTACATGGATCTTATCTATTATTTTGATTGAACATCTTTGATTGTTTCCTTGTACACAAAGAGTCTTTTTGTTCTTTTGTTTCCCTGTCCCTGCTTGAAAAAAACAAAACAAATAAATGACATAAAATGAACACAAGCTTGGTTTATGTGGTTTAAATAAACCACAGTGTACATCCAAACTGTATGGAAAGCTGATTGAGCACTAATTTAATATTGTGGATATTAAGCGTTATAAGCTCAACTAGAGCTCAAATGTGAAGTACATGTACTCAGTTTGTGTTAACTAGTGCATGAGTACACTTTACTAGTGAAGTAATAAGTTTCACCATCACTACTAGTGAAACCTGATAAATATGATAACAATGGGCAGAGAAAAGCCAATTCAGGCTTTCCATTTGCTTTTGCAAACATTACAACCAATGATGGGGCTGGATTTGGCCATAATCCCCCTTACCTCATTAGCATTACTGGTAAATCTTTTGGTTTTACTGCTACCACTAGTAGACTAAAACGAGTGTACACTAGTGTATACTAGTGACATTTTATGAGTAAACAAACATTTTGCTTTATTAGTAAAGTCTACATGCACACTAATGCACCAAAAACATTTACTAATAATGCAACATTTTAATTTACTTGAACTACTAGTAAACTTCACATCTCACTAGTCGTACCAGTAGACCAATTACAAATGAATAGGAGGGATTATAACCAAATCAGGCACCGGGATTGGTTACAATACTTTGGAAAATGAATGGCAAACCTGAATTTGCTTCTACTAGTAATGTCTACCTGCGTTGTCGTGAACCAAAATTGAGTACATGTAGTACAAATTTGAGCACTCATGAAGCTTTACTCTGGTTGATATCACTGATATTTGCATTTATGCTCAAACGTTTTCCTCTAAAGCTGGTGTGGAGCCCTACACGAGCTTTTCCATCAGCTCAACAAAAACCTTAAACTGCTAATAAATCACAGTCTGTGCCACATGCTGAGTTTGGTCCAGGTTTTATTTCCAACACGGTCAAACGTGATTTTGATGAATCAACAAAGGGGAGGAGCTTCAAACTCATTAAAACTAATCATTTCATTTTTTTTTTTTTTTTATTTAATTTTGAGAAATTTTGAATAATAGTTCGAGCAATTTTTGAAAAAGTTAGGAGTTCTTTCAACAATTTGAGATTAAATATGACTGACATGATATAAAACTGCGAGCCCTGCAAAGATTGTGGAGTTGGAGTTGAGTTTTGTATTTGGAGGGACTGAGATGCTGAATAAGTTGATATTTTTTTATACAATGATTTATATTTTCTCTGTCATTTTTACTTACTCCTGTGGTATGAATTGGATGCTCAAAAGCAGTGGTTCTCAAACCTTTTTGGCTCTAGTCCCCCCTTTTTCTTATTTCTGAATCCAACTACCGCCTTTGTTCGACTGACACTTTATTTGATAATATGCCACTCTCTCTCACTCAAGTACCCCTTGTAGTGTCATTGCATTCCCCTAGGGGTACACGTACCCCCATTTAAGGAAAAAATGCTCTAAAGGGCCAGATTTCGCCCCCAGGCCTTGAGTTTGACACGTAATCTACATGATTTAACTTTAATTCCAGCTGATCCAATTGGAGATTGTGTAAAATGGAAGACAATTTGAGGCAGGATACACCCTGAACAGAGCTCCAGTCTGTTCCAGGGCTCACACACATAAAAATACGCTCAAATACACAAACATTCTCATGTTTGATCTTAAATTAGAGACTCTAATTAACTGAAAGTACATGGATTGTAGCCTCAAAACCTAAATTCTGACATCAATTAGCAAACTTGTGTCAAAATCTCCAGATTTATGAGCAACGCATCAGGTATTTAAATAGGCTGATAGGAAATAGATTAACAAGAAGATAAGTAGTGCCGTCTTCTCTCCTAAGACTTCATATTCAAGTGGTGAGATCTAAAAGGGGAGGGAAGCCTAAGTTGGCTGCCTCTCAGAAAATTGGGATAATCAGAGCACATATACATATTCCCCACCTTCCGCTGTCTCCGCTCATTGTCTTGTTTGCAGAGAAACCACCTGGGTTTCCTCATTGGGGTTCCACAGAAGGCGGGCACCTTCACCGTCTCTGATTAAAAGCCTTCTGATCATCCCACCTAATCATTTGCAGCAGCGACTACATGAGCTCCACTCAGTTTGTGGAGCATCAGAGAGTTTCACTCAGAAACATCCTACAGCTCTGATTGTATCTCCATTCTTCACCTGGAAACCAGCTAACAAACCTGAGCACATGTGGCGAGCACATCACAAAGAGGCAGGGATGGGAGGGAGGAAAAAATAAATTGTGGGGGAATATGAAAGGGGAATTTTACGTTGTGTGAGTGCGAGCCAGCGCCACCTCAGGGAGAAATGTTGGAAAAATGTGATATTTTACACCTGCATCTCAGGAGGTGTGGAGACTGGGAGCGGGGGAGGCGGTAATTAGAGGAGTGTGTGTGTGTGTGTGTGTGTGTGTGTGTGTGTGTGTCCCTTCTCTGCTTGTTTCTGGGGCTCGCCACTGGTTCTTTTTTCAGCATTTAATTTGGTACAACGCTTTCGTTGCCAGATTATTAAAATTGCTAGACCTGGTAACGAATGCTGGGGAGGAAAAAAAAAGTGTTGAAAATTTAAACAAATATGCTAATATTGTAAGAGTGATAAAAAGCTGGCAAGCCCTGTTTAATGAGTAATGCTATTGGCTGTAATTCCTCATTAGGGCCCTAAAGAGGGGGTGAAGAGCAAAAACGCATGTATTGTTTCAACTCGTCTTGTTGTTGTTTTTTCCCAAATTAAACTCAGAAGGCAGAAGATATGCAGATGCTGAATTAAGTTGGTTTGAATGATTCCGTCACAGAGCTGATGTGCAGTTTGTGGCATCTTGTGAAACTAATTAACGTGAGGGTTATGTCCTGAGAGCATAATTGAAGCAGAGTTACAAATTAGAAATTAGACGTTAAAAATGACCAAACTGTGAAAGCCTGACTGTGTAAATGCCCGTTAGAGATGTGGTTTGATTACAAATATAAAACTAATCAAAAGGGACTGAGGGACAATATAATAATAACAAAGGTGTTCAAGCCTCAGTCTATGTTTCCATGTCTGTTTTCAGACAGTGACTTTGAGTTCTGGAGCAGTTCATCCTGTTGAAAACATCCTCACTTTGATTTTTAAAATAAACTTTAACACTTTATTCTGTTTTGCTACCTGGCACCCATGGACCAGTACCTGTCCACGACCCAGTGGTTAAGGACCACTGCTGTAAAAGGTCAAACAAATCCATCCATCAGGATGTATTGATGGATGGATGATGGATGGATGGATGGTGGAAGGATGGATGGATGGATCGGTGTATTGATGGATGGATGGATGGATGGATCGGTGTATTGATGGATGGATGGATGGATGGATGCATGGATGGATGGATGGATTGGTGTATTGATGGATGGATGGATGGATCGGTGTATTGATGGATGGATGGATGGATGGATGGATCGCCAGTGTATTGATGATGGATGGATGGATGGATCGATGTATTGAGCGATGGATGGATGGATGTATTGATGGATGAATGGATGTCAGTTGATGAAATCTTTTTAAAAACATGCCTACATTGCTTGTAATAATAAATCTAACCAGTCGATAAAATCACTAATAAAACT
Source organism: Gouania willdenowi (assembly GCF_900634775.1). Taxonomy (NCBI): domain Eukaryota; kingdom Metazoa; phylum Chordata; class Actinopteri; order Blenniiformes; family Gobiesocidae; genus Gouania; species Gouania willdenowi. The sequence goes on along the minus strand of NC_041051.1, from coordinate 2,891,431 downwards.
TTAAATTCTGCTTCTCGTGATAGACTTTTGATTTTTTTTTTGTTAATGTTTACTTTTATTTCCCACAGATGAGGTTAGCAAGAAACTTAGCAAAAAATCTGATCTATAGTGGATTAATTATCAGCCTCTGAAGCATGCATGACAGCAGCCCTCTAGGACCACAGCTGGACTAAACCCATATGTGAATATCTATCAGGAATTTTGTGATAAAAAAGTAGTGAAATTTGAAATGAAGCTTCTTGCAGGTCTTTATGTGCAAAATGTGCATTTTCAAACGAGTATTGGTCATGCTAAGCAGCTATAAAAGATGTGACTAAGTTGCATTGTGGGAGGTGTAGTCTTTACCTCAGCACATTTAAAATCTGTCTATTCTGACCTCAGTTGTACTGGTTTCTGGGCCTCTAATTGCAGACCAGTCTGCCCTGTGTCATTACAGTCACTTTATAAGTTATTAAGCCTGACCATCGTGTCTCTGGATGAGCAGCGTAACACCTTAAAACCCCTGACAAGCACGTCTGAGCTCACTACGCTAATATTTATGCTGCTTGACCAGAGGTCAGACTTTCCATCCACTAACTGCAGCTTACTCTCCCTGCGCCACACGTGCTGTTATAGCTCGCCTGAAGCCTTATTTATTTTTCCAGGGCGATGTCAGAGCCAGGACAAACACAATGCCATAAAGTTCTGTATACAGTGAAGGAATGACATCACAGCCTGCAGACGAGGCCAACGGGGAGATTGCACATGACGGGAAAAGCACTGGTCTGATCGACATGTGCGGTCTGCACACACACACACACACACACACACACACACACACACACACACACACACACACACACACACACACTGAGGGTTACAATTACCCTAAACGTTTACACAGCACCCCATGATTACAAACTATTGTCAACCTCTTGTCTGACCGATGCAGAGACACAAGAGTCAGTTTTTTGTTAGGGTTCCTTTTAAACATACTGGAGAAAATAATTATTTGATCAGATAAAGACGGGCCTCATAGATCAATAAATCAAAAAGGTTGAAAATGCTGCTGGAAAGTTGGTTTTCATCACCACTGTAAACACTCTCTTATTGACATTGTCAGAAAAGTTTGGCGCATTGCAATGTGGGAAGTACAGTCCTGTAGATCAGTGGTTCCCAAACTTTTCACAGTCCCGTACCGCTTCAAACTTTTACCTTGAACCCATGTACCCCCCCCCCCCCCCCGCACACTTAAAAACATAATAACATAATGTCATATACAACGTAACCCTACAGCACAAATTTGGCCCTTTAGACCATCAAATTCGGCCGACAGGAGAAAGTTAAAAAAACAGAGAAAAAGATAAATTATTGTACAGATTATCAAATAATCAGCTCAGATATCTAAATACACAAATTCAATGTATATTATTTATTAAACATAGTTTCCACAAATTAAATAAAAAATTGGTCTCAAAATGAATGAAACTTGAAAGAGAAAATCCTGTAAGGACTGATATGTTAATTATTGCTTGGATATTGTCGGTGCCTTACATACTTTACAAAACGTATAAATCATACATAAAGAATAAACTTGGGTACATTAATCATTGTTTTTTTTTATTTCTATTCACGTACCCACTATGACAATTTGCGTACCCCTAGGGGTACCCATACCCCACTTTGGGAACCTAGGCTGTAGACGAATAGAAGTGTTTTTTTGATTTCTTGTGTTTGCTTTGCCAAAGTGATTCCCAACACATTTCTGGTGTTTTTAATTAAAGTTGTGGCAAAACAATATAGCAGATGTTTATTTTGGGGGTTTACACGGAAACATCTAAATTCCGGCCGACACTGCATGTCTCGTAGAGTGAGGTGATATCACGGGCAATACTGGGAACAAGCTAGAACAAAAATAGTGTAAAGCGAATCACTGTCCTCCTGGTCTAGCTAAGAAACAAGAAATTAAGAAGTAAAAACACTTGATATGCAACCGTCTACTGCACTCCATCTCCCACAATGCAATGTGCTAAACTTCTCTGACAATGTCAATAAGAGTTTGTTTCCAGTGGAGAACAAAAACAAACTTTCCAGCATGAAATTTAACCTTTTACATTTTTTTTTTCGTGCAAATGAGTTTCGATTTCTTGATCCATGTCGTTTTCTAAAAAAAAAAAAAAAAAACATCTCCAGCAGCTTTAAGTCAATTAAGCTATATTTCACATATTTACATTAGACATTTATGGAAATTTGCTGAAACTTGCATCACTGGTGAATTTATAGATGTGCCTCATTTCCTCGAATGGGTTTTGGGTGCCTGTGGTACGAGGCGATGCCTTCAGGGGACGCTGAATCCTCAGACTGATTGACAGATCCCTCCAGTGCTTTCTGACTAAACTAAACCAATAATTTGGCACAAACTCCCCTCACACATTTCAATATATATTTATATTTTTAAAGGAGGTGAGTTGCAGCTATAAGTAGGAGAATAACAAGTGAAGATAATCCCATGTGAGGCCTGTCCTGAATTCTGTATGATTTCCTACTGATGGGCTTCTTGGGCAGCTGCCATGTCAGCAAGGATGCTGGTAACCAAATAATTATTCATACTAATAATCTTCCATATTCATGTGCAAATAAGATCCTTTCCTTGGTATCTGGGTAGCTTCAAGGTTGTATGTGGGAGGTTCCTCTCACTAGTGCCTGATTTGTCAGTTGGAGCCAAAAGAAGAGTCTGACTGAGAGGTCAAGGATGCCTGAGCTACATATCATGGTTTAGCACAAAACCAAATAATTTATGACTCATTTAAGACCAGGATGCACTTCATTCAAAAGCAGGTTTTTACACCATCACATGGGGAAGTGTTGGCCACATGCAAACGTTTTCAATTCATTCATATTTGTTTAATCTCATCATCATCTGCATTAAAGTTATTAAAGCTCATTAATATTCCATTGATGGGTTGATTTATTTAATTTATTTAATCCTCTATAATGTGCAAGTAACAGTAAAAAAAATTTTTTTTTAACAAACTGTACATTTAATCGCATTTCTTATTTAAAAATAAATGTAAATGTATGTATTTATATTCATAGTATTTTTTATTATAAGACCAGATATCATATTTGTAAAAAAAAAAAACCTTCTGCATTGATAACACATATAAATGATAATGTATAATATTTAATATTTAATAATCGTTTTATTTCTCAAAATTTATTATTATTATTTATTTTACATTTTCATTAATAAGATATGCACCTTACTTTTGAATAATTTGTTTTGCTTTTATTTTTAAAAGACAGAAGCATGTGATTATAAAACTACATATTATTATTATTATTATTATTATTATTATTATTATTATTATACATCCTGGGTTAAAAAAATGTCCACAACAAATACTAAAGAGTCAAAACATTACTAACCTTAGAGTATATTAGGATTTCTACATTACATTAAGATGCGTCTTAAATGTAATATTCTTATATAATCTATAATTTCACAACTGTTTTCGATCACTTTGGTGCGTAATCACGCATAAACAAACTAACCACAAAGTTCCAAACTCCACGCGCATTTCTTTTGCAGATGAATTTTAGCTGTAAAAGGGGGTGTGGCTAACCTATCCACACTCTTTATTGGCTGTTGGCCAATAGGTGACATATATATGTATCATATATATGTATCATATATATGTGTCTAAATGTAGTCGGTGACTGACCTAAGAGCTCATGTTCAGGGGCTCAGAGTCATTGGTATTAATGGTTTGTGAGGGTGGCGATAGCAACTATTGAAATTAGAAAGTTAAATAAAGAATTCATGTTCAAATAAAGATGAAAACGCCTAAAATTCAGGACGAGGAGTATCCGTAAGCGGTGGGACTTGGATCACTCTCTAATCATCAATGCGCTGCCATGTGTTAAAAGTAATCTCACCATTAAAGTTGTATCTAAAACTAAAACTAAACCTGGCTGCATGCATGAGTGGAGGATTGGTTTACACAGCACGTACCATTGTGGGTGAGGAGGTGTGCCAACGCTCTCACAGACCCATTTCCACTCGGAAAAGTTCCCAAAAAACGAGCAGGGGAGAGAAATCGGCTCGCTATGGTGTTCGGCTGGCCCTCAGACCGGAAGCGTGGAGCCGTGGGTCGTAGTAAACATTTGTAGGAGGTCAACTCAGTGTTGAGAGCTGCGCACTTTAATCCAAGCTCTTTTCACTCCAGGAGCTCGTTTCCTGCAGCCGAGGACCTTTTACATGAAGCCTCGTCCCAGCCCTGGCCCAGCCTCCTGCTCCAGGTCCCGGTCACACTGCACGCTCTCAGTCCGCTGTCGCTCCGCCACAGAGGCGCTCTCCGCCGGGGGGCATGCTCCGGTTCTCCTCCGGTTCTCCTCTGGTTCTCCTCCACCTGCGCCTCACACCGTGCGGAGATCCAGCAGACACCACTGGACACACCGGGGAGGTGAATCCAGAAAATTAACTCCACAATCCCACCAAGTGAAAACATGCACGCATGACGCGTGGCTGTGCGCGCACGCACCGGTGTGGGACGCGCGGGTTCCTGTGGAGCGCGGTGGTGAATTATTAATAACCGGAGCGGTTCGCAGTCTGTCGTGTTCAGCCAGTAACCAGGGCGGCAGCTGGGGCTTTAGTGGAATTAAATCGGGCGCAGGGTTAACCGTGGACGCGGGGGATTAGAAGCTCTGACCGGCGGAGCGGGCGGGAGCGGGCGGGAGGGGGCCATGGGAAACGGCAGGTTCGGATCAAACCAAAAACACTTTGGGAAGCACTCTGCACCTTATATTGAACACCATGCATGAGCTCAGAGCCGTGGTCAGATCAGATCAGAGGTTTTACAAGTGTAAATAAAACCTTGTTTTGATCTCATTCATAGTATCATAATAAAAGTTTATTCTAACAATGGTTTAAACATATTATTATCCACAATACATCTTAGAATATAATAATGTAATTCTCAAAGTGATCAACTGCACCCACTGCGTTAATTGTGTTAAACGACTTGTTTATATATGTGCAGTGCGTTGTCACTTTTATTTAGTTAAGATGTGCGTGAATATTTGATAAGTAGTGCGTGCGTCCTTGCGTGTGCGTGTCTTTTTTCGTCCACGTGTGTGACAGAGATATGGGATGAGTATGAGTAATTCATTTTTCTAAACATCTGTTGTTGTTTTTTGGGGGGATTTTTTAAAACCTTTTATGAGGACAACGCGGCCTTTTGACAGACACGCGTAACTGCTGACGTCACGTGGACGAATTGGTTAATTTCGCAGCCAATAATTAAAGAAGTTCAGTTTATTTCTACGAGGAAAGACAAATTAAACTATGATGGGCTCAGAGAAACGGAAAACTGCTGGAATTATTCAAAGTTAAAACGTGTTTTGTTCAATTTCTGATATAAACGTCGGGGAAATCGCACCATCCATCCATGCATCCATCCATCCATCCATCCATCCATCCATCCATCCATCCTTACTGGAGGAGAACATTTTACTGACCTTTTGAATGTGGGAGTTATGGTAATAATATAAAGGCTACAACCATCGGCCTGACTGTGAGGCGATGAACAAGAAAGCAATCTTGAAATGTGATGCCTTTGTGTTTTATTTACTATTTTACTATTTCTTAAACTGCATAAGAAACTCATTGTGGAAAGAAAGACGACATATTTCCTCTTTGGCTGGAGTTGATTCTCATATTTTGTGCTCGGATGAAGACAAAACAATCTTTGGTATAATCTTTAATATAAAATCTAAACAGTTGTTAAAAATGTTTCAATGTATTTAAATATTTTTCGCTTTAATTTATTTATTTATTTATTTATTCAGTTTATTTCCGACATGGTTACATTCACTTTTTTTTTTTTTTTTTTTTTTTTTTACATTTTTTGTACATGCCGAATGAACTGATGAACTGTGCATTATAAGGTTGGTTTATCTTAAAACGCTTTAAAATGGAATCTACTTATACATCCAAGCCTAAAAATGGGGGGAAAAATAACGTTAAACCTATTATATATGTTTTTGTTTTGTATTTATTTTATCAGCAAACATATATTTTCAATTACCCTCTCTTTAATTTAATTACAGCAGATTTAGTTTAAAATACACCCACTACATCAAAGTTAGAGGTCATTTTTAAACCACCAATAAATTAATAAATCAATCATTTTCGCAGGTTTCCAGATTGAAATGACGCCAAAGGCCTCATCTATAATTATTACTCCAGTCTACGAACAAGGTTGTTTAAAATAAATGTGCTGTAACAAAAAATTAATAAATACACATGGTAACGGTATTCTTATTTATTTTTTTAAAGATTGTTAATTTTGATATATTTATTTTATATTTATACAGAAAATTATCCGAACGAATATTAGATTGATTTTATTAATGTATCAAATAAGTTTTTTTTTTTTTTTTTAATGTAATCTTGAATAAGCTTAATAATTAACGGTGACCTTAATAATGCGTGCAATCATTTATTTGGGACACAGTATTTACTGTGTGTGTGTGTGTGTGTGTGTGTGTGTGTGTGTGTGTGTGTGTGTGTGTGTGTGTGTGTGTGTGTGTGTGTGTGTGTGTGTGTGTGTGTGCGTGCGTGCGTGCGTGTGTGTGTGGCCTTATGCTGAGAGCGGGGCCTTCAGAATAAGTGAAGGCCTTAAATTAATCTGCACTAAGGGAGTTTCTTTTCATTTAAGATATTTATCAGGTATATGTGCAATATTTATTAATGTTGTTGTTCACAAACAAAAAAATACTGTAAACCTAATAAGTTTGGCTTCGTGTATTTCCTGAGTCATGCTCTAGTCTGTGACGCAGCTAAAAAACCAACATGTGGTTAAACAGTGTCTTTTCAACTTCTGGAAAAAATGTTGATTTATCTGCTGCACTTTTACTTTGAAAAACACTTGATTGAACACGTGTGCCGCAGCAGCGTGCACGCGCAAAGTTATTTAATTAAAATGCAAAAAACTGAAACTTCTTTGTAACAGAATTGAAAATGGTCAATGTTGAAGTAGCAAACATTAAATTCAGTGCATTTTAAAGTCAAAGTGAGTGCAATAGTGGAACATATTAAACCACTGGGGATTTAAACAAAATAAATAAAATAAAAATAAAATCTGACGTTTTTGAGGCTGAAAAATGTGAGTGGATTACAAAAGTTTCATTAGGACAAAACATTGTTTTCTTTCTTCTTTTTGTGCAGTGTGTGTGTGTGATATAGCTACTGTAGAAATCCATTTAAATACGTTACATCATCAAATAAATATTAAAGTACACATGATGCAGTAAAACACTGAACTTAAAATGTGACCAAATCTTTAGTATATTTTGCTTTCTTTCTGCACTTTTCTTGTCCTTCTCTCCTTTAGTTATTACCGTCCCCTAAAAGGATTATGAGATTATTAGTAGATCAATACTCTGGTAAACTATTGATCAAAAATCATTGTGATTATCGTTTTGGCTGTAATCGTGCAGCACTACATCCTGTAGCGTTACATTGTTCAAACATAAACCCTTTGTGCCAGTGAGTTTCTTATTGCAATGGTTGTATGTATGCCTCATTGATCAATGAACATCATTTACTTCACAAGAAAGGAAACAAAGGTCAAAATTGTCATTTGAAAGTTTGTTTTCATCTCCATGGCGAACACTCAGTTTGTTGACATTTTTGCACATTGCATTGTGGGATGTGGAGTCCCTTAAACAGATACTTTTATTGTGAAATATTATTGATTTATTATTTCTTTCAGACATACAATAATTATATATCCTCATACTAAATATCTTTATATCCAATAGCCCTTAATTGCAAACAGTTTGAAAACATCTGATTTTAATTCTAAATCTAACAATAACACAAGCTGTACTTAAGTGATGAGACAAATCAGAAATAACACCTGAGACAGTTAGATTATCACTAAAAGACCGTTTGAGACCAAAATGCAAAAAACAATTAAAAGTCTGTTTTTAAAATAAATAAATACTAAACTTAATCCACGTTAAACAACTCATATAGATATACTAAATAAATGAAATAGGGTTCAGACATTGTGCACATTCAGAATGAGGGCCTCCTGCAGACCACGGCTGTGTATTAGATGAGTTTCCTATTGAGTTGATATTCTTGTTGATTCATTCTGTTCATTTAAAACCTGTTAATAAAATGATTGATCAAAGCAAAGCCTGTGTCTGTCTGTCTGATGCTGCTCAGATTTCAACTAACTTCACTCTATTCTAACAATACATACACATGTTTTTACTTCATTCTTACCATTATTTCTTGTTTGTTTACCACCAGACAAGGAGGACAGTGATTGGCTTGACATCATTGTTGTTACAGTTTGGACGCAGTATTCCCTGTGATATCAGAATGAATTAAAAACACTTGTATGCACTTGTCTGTGGCTGCACGTCCCACAATGCAATGTGGGAAGGTACAATAAACGGAGTGTTTACGACAGGGGTGCCCAACCCTGGTCCTCAAGGGCCCCTATCCAGCATGTTTTAGATGTTTCTCTCTTCCAACACACCTGATTGAAATGATTAACTCATCATCAAGCTCTGCAGAATCCTGATAATGATCCTGGTCATTTCAGTCAGGTGTGTTGGAAGAGGGAAACATCTAAAACAGTTGGATTGGGGCTCTTGAGGGGTTGGGCACCCCTGTTACGATGAAGATGAAAACACATTTTTTTAAGGCCTGTACTACGAAGCTGGATATAAATACGTTGCAGGGGATATTGCAGTGTCAGACCAATCACAATCACAGAGAAACTGTGTCGAGCGACTTACGTCACAAGTGAGGAATAATTATTTAAAAATATGAAGAATTAAAATCCATTATTCAGACCAAAAACAACACTGTTGCTGCAAAAAAAAGCAGGAAGAAAAGAAACCAGGCAGGAAGCTGCTGACACTGTTAATGCGTAAAAGTGTGAGATTATAAAATATGAATTAATCTGATGATAAACGGACAGCGCTCTGATCAGTTTTACTGTATGACAGCACAGACGTGTTTCTATACAATTTATCACACACACACTGGGATGAGAGCACATTGTTTCACTGTAGTATGTTCCTGCTGATGCTGTCAGCATCACTATAGCCTTTATAAATTAATAAAACGTTTAATGAGTTGACCCAGAGCCGTATATTGCAACCGTAGTTGCAACAACTTCCTTTTTTTTTTTTACAGCAATAGCGGCTCATGGAGCCTCACAATTGTTCCCCGGAAATTATCAGTTTACTATTGTTGCCAATGAAGCTAGAGAGGATTAGACGGTTTGTGGTTCACTTTTGAACAGTAAGACATTTAAATAATCATACTGGATATTATTATTATTATTATTATTATTATTATTATTATTATTATTATTATTAGACAGAGATTCCGTGCTTTATAGATAGACAATCATGATTTATATTGAGATCTCCGGCTGACTTTGACAAACCATTTCTTTCTCCTCTGGTTCGGTTGGGAAGTCATACATTTTCCCTCTTTTTTCGGAGCGATTGGAGCATCCCCATCAGCACAGCAAACCATGGTGGAGACTACATGCAAGGACACCACGTAGGACTTGACAAACTGCATGACAAGTTATTCATGTTTCTGACTTTGTTACGCATTTATTTAATGAATTCATCTTGGTACATAAGTACATAAATCTAATGTCTATTTTTATATATGTATAAACATAATAAATATGTTTTCAGTGTCTCCTGTCAGGATGTGGTGTGTTTTTTAATGACCACTTTTTTCAGATTTCTGCTCATGCAAACCAAATGTATATTTCTGCCTTTTGCAAAACAAAAAGTAGACAGTGAAGTTATTCTGAATTTGTAAATATTATGTATTCATATATATATAGTGTTATGAAGGGCAGGGTTGCATACAAATTGTAAACAGAAATATTTAATTCAATGTTTTTGTAATAGATTTCCTGGACAATGCAACATCGTCATGCTGCTTATGCTAATCCACCTCTGACCCGTAGTGCTGTCTGTGACCATCATTGATATTCACCTGTCAGACTCCTTTTGTCCTAGTCTGTCCCAGAGCTCTTTCAATGGTATCTGAAATATATAGATATCTGAAAGTCAAAGATCACATTAAATCATTAAGATTACATAGGCCCTTAATTACCATGGGGTTACTGAAATGGAAGAAAATAAACTAAATAGAAGTTGGTTGTATGCATAGAAGTTGTATAGCTATTAGAATGTCAATTAATTTATCATTAATAATCTTTATTTCCTCAACAGATCAGTGTCAGATCTGCACCAACCAGGATCTAATAACAATGGGCAGGCCATTTTACAAGAGAACTGATTGGACAGGAGGCGGGACTTTAGTACTCGCTCAGATCTGATCCACTTCATAACCTAATCCCGGTGCGGTTAGGTATTAAGCCTAAATTACCATGGTGATTTAGCGCCATAAGAGGAAATACAGCTTTGTAGTACAGGCCCTAAATGGTGATTTCCACCTTTAGTAAATAATGTTTAATTCATTGATCTGTGAGGACATACGCTATGATTTTATCTAATAAAAACATTATTGGGTCATGTGTTGCAAAATACAGCTATGTCGATTTTTACAATTGTAATGAAATATTTTAGTTGATGATTGTGGATCGTGATCAGTGCAGAAAACACTTTTTCTAAAATCTTTTTTTTCTATGTGAGATGAATAAAGGCATGTTGACTTTAAAAACAAGCTGAGAAGCCCCTCTGCTGCGGTCTGACCCCTTAGTCTGCCTCAGTCCAAACCCGCCTTTGTCTTTCATCGCTCTTATATACCGTCTGCTCCCGGAGGTTCACCCAAACAAGAAGGGGAAACAAAAGTACCACCGGCAACGACCAGGAGAGGAATGCTGAGCTTGGTGAGGCCGAGCGAACCGACTTGACTCGCGTCCAGTATCCCAAAGCCTCCTAAAGAAGTGTCTGACCCGTTCAAAGGCCTGTGTTGGTGCCATAGGGTCTCTGTGCTCTGTGGGGGGAATGAGGGGCTGCAGCCCTCACAGGAAGTCAGAAAGAGTTTCAGCTTTGGACGCCTGGAGAAGAAAACTGCTACATGCAAAGAAACCGTTTAGAACAAACAGGCCCATCTCTCTAATTACATCTGACACTTTCTAAACACTCCTAAGATGTAACTCAGAGATAATCCCAAACCTCAGTGTTGTAATGGCAAATCAGGACGCACCCTGAATACTACAGCAGTTACACATCAGACAATCTCAATTTACAAACTTCCAAATACATGATTTATATACATGCCTCGGTATAATTTTCCATTGTTTTAAATAAAACACAGGTGTAATGCACCAGGTGCTAAACATTTGATAAATAGTTAGAATGTTTACATATAAAACGCTTTTAAATCAACGGCATCAAAAAAATGAGGTCCATGGGCCAAAAAGTCGTAAGAAGGTCAAATTTGGCCTTTGTTCAAAATTTATAATTTTATTTTATTTTAATGGGAACAAAAATATGTTGTTCATGTCTGATTACCATGGATACTTGGGTCCTTTCTGTATGGAGTTTGCAGGTTCTCCCAATGCTGTAAACACTGTTTGTTGACATTGTTGCAAAAGTTTCACAAATTGCATTATGGGATGTGGAGTCCCATAGACAAAGTGTTTTTCCTCCAGACATATGAAACCATTTTTGTTCTAGTTTGTTCCCTGTATTCTCTGTGATATTACTTCACTCTGCACTCTTTACGTGTATACCCCAAAATAGCACCGTCATTGTTTTACAGCAACTTTCAGTGAAAACACCAGGAATGTGTTTTTGCAGAGTTTTTGTTGGCGAACACAAGAATTAACGGAAAAAACTTCACTGTAAGAATGGAGTAAAAACGCTTCCGTCTCCATGACTCCACATCCCACAATGCAATGTGCAAAACTTTTCAGACAATGCAACTTGTTTACAGTGGAGATCAAAACAAACTATTGAGCCGCAATTTCAAGCTTTCACATCTTTTTTTTTCGAACAAATGATCTTGGATTTATTGATCAGTGTGGCCTACACTGACTTTATCTGATTTAGAACAAATAATTTATTGTCATTTTTCATTTTTTGAGAATCATAATCAAAGGAGCACATTTTTAAAATGTATTAAACAAAAGCAGAATTATTGGTGCTTTTCATTAACTATTCAACATAACTATGGTAATGCATTAGAAACATACATATGTAATATATCTGTGTTGTGATGACAGCGCTTTTATTTCTGACTGAAGTCAGAAGAATCAAGGCTTGCACAGGATGCCAGTGTCAATGTTACACAGACAACAAATCAGAAATAATAACACACCTTTAATGAAATACTTGGCAGCGCTCGTATAGGCACGTCACCTTTACCAGCTAATCATGTTTGATGTATATATCAAGTGTTTGCACAGCATCCACTGATTCATCTGTGGAGGTATAACGACCGCCCAAGGGGCCTTTGAAATACAGGTTGGGGTTTAATTAGTTTGAGTTAAGAAATTAGACCCTGCAGAGCCCCACGTGAGCCTCTTTGTTCATCAAGGTAAGAAAAACTGCTGAAAATTAATCCTAGGATAAAGTCAGGAATTTCAAAATAAAAGCAGAAGATTTTTTTAATTTAATATAGTTATGAATTTAAATGTGCTGAAGATTTTCATGACATTGCAGTTCTTATTCTGAAACATTTACCTGCAGGTTGAGGTGATTTTATCCACACCAATGGGAGGAGCCACAGGCCTCCAAGGTTGCTGATTGGCTTGAAGGAGGATCAGGGTAACTGATGCTGAGCAGTGTGTGTGTGTGTGTGTGTGTGTGTGTCTTAGGGTATATCCCACACTCTCAGGCCTTATCTGGCAGCTCCATGGCACTGCTAGCTGAGAGCTGCTCTCAGGAGGGCAGGGCTACTAGCACACCGCTTATCTTCTACCAGCACGAAGGGTTTATAGGTCTGATTACCAGGCTGTTTGTGTGGGAGAGAAGAAGAGATAGAGAGAAGAGAGTGTGTTGTGGGTAAATGTGTGTGTTTGTGTGAATGGAAAGCCACAAAGGACAAAAAGGTGTTTAATGAGAGGTTGATGAAGCAAGAGTGTTCCAATCTCAGTCTGTTATCGCTCTTCTGAAGCTCAGCCGCACTTATTAAGTATAACACAAAGACTCCACGGCTGAGTTGGTAAATCACCTCCGTACACCTTTGCTGGGATGGAATTCAACGCTCCAAACTTCCAGACAACATTAAAAAAAGGAACAAAAATAAACAAAACATTCTGCACTTTTGTGGGTCAACAGCTTTTATTTATCCAATTGCATTTCTTTCTGTTCACAAAGGTTTCAGTGCATGAAAAGATACCATATATGTAGTACCTCTCCTATATATGTATTTACTTTAATTAAAAAAACAGAAAAAACATTGCTTATCTATAATTTAATCTGTTATTTTTAATCTAATTTATATATTGTGTGGTGTGTTTCGACATAATCTTTCTATTATCATATTTCTTTTTTTTTATTTCCATCATAATATCCATGCAAACTTTGTCTGATGACGCCCATGTAATGAAATATCATTACACATCATTGACCCTTGTACCATTTATGATGGTAGCTACTCCTGAAGCACTGGTTTTGGGGGTGCTCATTACTTGCACAGAGTGGTGTTCTTTAAGGGGGGTTGGGGGAGAACCTGATAAACAGAAGAGTTTGCACCCACCCCCTCGATTGGGGAGAGCTTTAATCTCTTTTCCTGGCTCCCAGTGAAAGAGTGAGAACCATCAGAGCCTCGGCCCACACAGATCTGCATTCCCTCACCCCAACTGTCCATCTACACTCCTGATCTCCTCACTGGTCCCTCAGCTACACACACACACACACACACACACACACACACACACACACACACACACACACACACACACACACACACACACACACACACACACACACACACACACACGCACACACACACACACTCACACACTATCTACATTTTATATCTGCAGTGCTTATCATGTTTAGGATCTTTGAAGCTGGTAAAGTCCCCAGAACCACAGAGATGGACACTCAGTGTATTTTACCTCCTTTGCTAAATTAAACAAAGTGGTTCTCAAACATTTTTGGCTCTAGTACCCCCTTTCTCTTATTCCTGAATCCAAGTCCCCCCTTTGTCTGACTACAATGATTTGCTGAGAAAACTCATTAAACACAGCTGTAGAGTATAATGATGGAATGAACAAGTGATAACACACATTTTAAAGAATAGATTTTGTAAATAAGTAGAAATAAACTGTATTTACAAGGGCAGTGGTTCACAACCTTTTTGGATCATGACCTTATTTTGATATCAAGAATTGCTGGAGACCCCCAAGAAATTTTTTTCTAGAATCACTTTTTGATCAAGTTTGAGCTCAGATATTATTTTTCGAACTGCATTTTAGTTGAACTAGATTCAAAAAGTAAAAGTATATATAGTGAGTTCTTTAAGATTGTGCTGTTTTATAATTATTATTTTTTTAATAATAATTGAAAAAAATTCAAAAATGTATTTAAATTTTTCAGAAATTTCAAGATACCTCATTTAATGTCCAGGTGATCCCACATGGGGTCCCGACCCCAAGGTTGAAAAGCAGTGGTTTAGTGGCTCCTGAATAGATTTATCTCTATAGTTTTATCATTTCTGGTCATTTCCCACCTGGGGTGGGACCAAGACTGACACTTTGTTTGTTAATTTTCCACTCACTCACTGTAGTGCCATCGCGTACCCCTGGGTACATGTACCACCCTTTGAGAAACACTGCTCTAGTGTCTAGTGAACTGAACACACCTACTGTACATGAACCAAGGAAAACATGCAAACTCTTATCTTGAACCCAACATTTCGCAGCATAAAACATTAAACATGATTCATCCATCCATTTGTCCTGATTCACGGTGGCGGGGTTCTGCTGGTGCCTATCTCAGGCTCACACTGGGAGCTAGGCGGGGGTACACCCTGGACAGAGCGCCAGTCCATCGCAGGGCACCAGACAGGCAGACAAACAACCACTCACACTCACATTCACTCCTATACGGGCAATTTAGAGACTCCGACCAACCCAACAGTCATGTTTGTGGATTGTGGGAGGAAGCCCACGCAGCACTGGGACACATGATTTAATTACCAATTTTAATTGTTTTGTTATGGTTGTTCTATTATGGTTTGGTATCATAATCAATTCATTCATTCAATTATGTTCTTCTTCTTGCTGCTTTTCAGTCATGAGAGGTGAATCGTATGTTGTGATGGTTGTGTTGTATTATGATGGACCTTCATGAAAGGAACAATAATAATAATAATAATAATAATAATAATAATAATAATAAATTCATCTTCTGACCTTCTGCGTCCAGTTCTCGTACATTCAATTTAGTTATCCCAGTTAACCTGAAATACATGATTTTGGATGGTAGAAGAAATTGGAGTACCAGGAGAAACACACACACACACACACACACACACACACACACACACACACACACACACACACACACACACACACACACACACACACACACACACACACACACACACAGAAAGGACCCAAGTGTTGAACCAAGGACCTTCTTGCTGTCAGACACATACTAAACACTTCACCACCATGATACCCTTTCGATTCAATTCAGTACCTGATTAGTCATTATTATAATGATATAGATTATGTATGATCATGCTAAGAATGCTTTTTCACTGCCGATCATGAGTACCACATCCATCCCATGCACTTTAAATGATCGGCCTAAACCTGAATAATAAAACTCATTTCGGTCAGAAATGTTCACACGTAATATCTCTTTAAATGTGGGCATCGCAATTTTGGAGATTTTAGCCAATCAGCCTTCACGTATCATGTTGTGTTTGAGTCAGGACTAGTTTAAGAGTCTATAAAATATCATTTTAATCTGACGTTGTGTCCTCCAGTTCCTTATACGTTATTCCTGAGAAGACCAGGAACATTATGGTGGACAGATTTTGATGTTGAACTTACCAGGAGAAGAGAAATAGGACTTTTGTTCAGCATTTGAATGTATCATCCATCTACTACAGATCTACACAGGCCTTCAGATGAACAAGGAAGACATCTTAAAACAGGAAGTCCACGCTACCATGGCAACAAACCAGTTGGAGTTATGAGGGGAATGGAGCACTTCCTTGAGTAATCACTACATCAGTTTGACAACAAGCGTGAATTTTTATTCCATATTTAGCTTCTAATTCATCTTTCTTTTCTTACACCGTTTAAGAATCACATTCTTTTAGGTTTTTGAAGGTAAATTTCAGTGGAAAAATATCATGTTCACATTCAGGCTACAGTATCACTGATACCGCGACAGGAGACCATTGGTTTGGCATCATCCAGCAACAACTGCTCCCAGATATTGGACTGGAGAGTACAAAATGTTCCTGTTTTAATTGCTACATGTTCAACCCGCTCCTTGTATCCTCCCAGTAGCCGGACTCCCTCCTCAGCACCACTGGGATGGTACGACTGGGTAAATGAGGAGTGAGGGGAAACGCTTTATGGATCCCAGCCATTCAGTCTGCTCTTTGCTTTCCGTCTGCCATGTTTGTCTCCTACTTTCACATCCATCACTTCTCTCTATCCCTCCCTCTCTCCTTCTTCCCTCCATCCTCACCCAAACTCTACAACCCCTTTCTTTTTTATCCACCCTGTTTCTATGGGTGGGGTCTCCTCTGTGCTGCCACTGTCTGTGCATCCAAGAGCACATAAATATTCATGACTAATCCACTCTGCCCCCTCCACCCCCAAACCACCACCATCACCACTGTAGCCACTCTGGGCCTGCAGTCCAAGGCAACACTTGGTAGCAGCACATGGTGAGACAGCTGTTGTGAACCAAGCCTGGCATCTGTGCAGCAGGGAGACACAAGGCGACGAGAGACGGAGGGAGCGCGCAAATCAAGAAGCACAACTAGAAATGGATAAAGAGGAGAAAGATAAAGAACAGAACGAGAGCAGAGAAGGATGTGTGCAAAGATAGAGGGATGAAGGAGGTGATGGTTCATGCAGGGGTGGGTTGTGGGTTTTCTGGGGGTTGGGGGGGGTTTGCGGGTGTGTGTGTGTGTTTGGCATCTGGATAAAGACAAGAGCCAGACAGACAGAAGGAACGAGGCGGTTGCGAGGTCATCGGGGTGAAAACAGAGGGGACAAGCCAGACGGAGGGAAATGGGCGCTGATGAGGATCTGTCTGGGGATGAAGAGAAGATGAGGAGAAAAAGGGAGGCAAAGATAGAAGAGAAAGACAGCGAGAATAGAAAAAAACTTTATTGTTCACCTCATTAACAAACCAGGATCCACCCGTTCATCCATCCGTCCATCCATCCATCCATCCATCCATCCATCCATCCTAACCTTAGTGTTGTTGGTGTGCCTTGAGAGTTCATGAGCTGCACCATGTGAAACTATTCTGTGCAACAGGGTCACCGGGACCATTTGGATCTAATTTAGGCCCAAGGGCGGTGCCAGGCAGGGGCTAGGGGGCGCTGAAGCTACCCCTAGGATACACATAGCACCTCCAAAAAAGGTGTGTGCTTTTTTATGTTAGACTAGTATACTATACCTATCATTTGAAAATGAATAAATACATAAATATAACAAATTTGTAGATTAAAAACATAAATCCAACACATGGTGATTCGGTCAAGGAGCTTTTGATCTTACTTTGCTCTGGGCTACTACCTCATGTTAGCAAAACACAAATGTGTTATTAGCAAAGTTGAACAACAACATGGCTCGTTTTCTAGTCCCTAAACGGGCACAAGCAAATCAGTACTCAATAAAAAACTGGAAAGATGAGTGTGATGCATCTAATGCAGGTGAGGGTGTGCGATGTGATGATATAAGATCGTTAAGGATTAAAACATGATGACGATCTGCCAAATCACGGAGATTGAAGAACCGTCTGTAGTGCACATTTTATCCCTCGCGGTGCTGTGTCTGTGTGTCATATGTCTGTGGCCCATACACAGCACATCCATAGTTTTTTTCTCTGCCAAATCACACCATTTGAAAGAAACCCGGGGTTTCCACTGTATACGTCTCCGCTGCACCACGGCACCGATTCGGTTTTTCACCGCTGTCCACCGTCCGGTAATTCACACCGGTTGCGTTTTGAGTGCGCCGCGGTGCACTCCAGTTGAATGACTGTGACGTCACGATACAGAGCAGTTCTCACGATATTTATATAATCGCGCAAGAACGCAGTTAAATGTATGTGTTATAAATGCAACAATA
Organism: Gouania willdenowi; assembly: GCF_900634775.1. Classification (NCBI taxonomy): domain Eukaryota; kingdom Metazoa; phylum Chordata; class Actinopteri; order Blenniiformes; family Gobiesocidae; genus Gouania; species Gouania willdenowi. The sequence continues at coordinate 2,873,144 of NC_041051.1, read as the reverse complement.
ATATTTTAACTTTACAGTTTGACCCACATCTCATCTGTTATCATTGAGAAGGCGGGGTTTATGACCTATACTGCAGCCAGTCAGCAGGGGGAGCTCTAAAAATAAAAGCTTCACTTCCCCGGGGGATGTCCTGTCCATTTTTTTTAGAAAGTGTCTATTCGTACGGTTGCCGTACGGACAACCCCGGTGCTATTGGTACGTTTACCGAAGTGTACGTATCGTCTTAGGGTAAGGGTTAGGTTTACGGTTAGGTTATAACCCTATATCACAACAATTTTTAGGGGATGGGTTATGGTTAGGTTTAGTCTTAGTCACGTGACCTAAACTGGTCAATGAGAGCGCTGCATACGGATAGAATGTCGGTATATTAATACAGCAACCATACGGATAGCCACTGCCTTCTTTTTACAGTCTATGGCACAGACATGCTGCTGTGCTGCTTTTCTTTGATGTCAATTGTACTTGGAACCAGTTTAATAAATTGCTTACAACATTTTTTTTAAATGCTTGAAAATTACCCTAAACTTGTGTCTGTTGCTTTCTGCATGTGTGTTTAATTAGATATTCATATGGAGGTGTGTTTACTTTGGTAGGCTTGTGAACGTATATAAGCTAGCCTTGTGTTTACCACAGAATGTTGTGGAGTGGGTAGATGTGCGCACACGTCTGTGTCGCCGCCGCGTGGGTGTTGCAGTAGAATTAAACTGGTAACCGGCATGAAAAACCTTAAATCTCAGAGCAAACAAAAACATGAATCACAATGTAAATCAGTTTAATTCAGTTCTCTTAGTCCCTCCAAATTCAATAAATTAATGACCCTCCCCCATATATATGGGGATTTAAACCCTGCAAATTCTTCTACATAACTTTTTTTTTTTTTTTTAAAGGTCACAAATTCTATCAACATTTTCTAAATCCCAAATCACTGATCAGTCAACATTTTTCTGCTCCAGCCTGACTGAGATTAAACTTGGCCTGCCAAGTAAACTGATTTAAACTGATAAGCTGATAGTTTAAATTAGTGCAAATCAGTCACAAAGCGTGGTTTACAGCCCGAGGTGGGTTCAGAAAGTGGGTTGTGAGAGGACATTTGTGCTCTGAATTGATTAATAGTAAAAAAATGTTCACTTTGGTATTAAACCATTAAATTTGGCACAGATACTCTCTAAGGGCAACTATTTTGGAAAAAGGAAAAATTCAATATGGCGGCCATTTTTCAATTTGGCCGCCATTACTATTCAGTGGTTATTATATATATATTATTCAACAGTGATCCAAGCATTACATTTGATATAAATACTCTCTAAAGGACATAATAATGGAAAAAGATGCTTGTCCCAATTTCAAGACGGCCACCATTTCTGTCAAATAGTCATAATGCCTGCTTTGTCTGCCTTCTCTCCTTTGATCTGTCAGGCTTTGTTAAACTTGCCAGGGATATAAAACCTCTGCTGACCAGGGCTGTAGCCAGACTTTTATAAATACTGAGGTCCACTACCCATTATCCACCTGCACATTAGTTGCTAAGTAGAGACCAAAATGAACTAAAATTTAGGAATATACAGTATATATATAGCTCTAACAGAATTGCTACTGCATTTTCTCTGTATTTTACAAAATATATCTTTGTGGTACCACATCCTGGGACCTGAAACAAATTTTTGAGCTTATTCATTGCATGTAGATGACTTTTGTAGAGCATCAAAAATAACTTGTTCAAGTCCACCAACTTACTAGAGACACTGCTACAGATGAAGAAGGCTGTTTCTTGGTTATTTTCATTTTCTTTTTTGTTATCTGATTTATTATGTTCCGAAGACAAAGGCATGAGTCGGGTTATTAATGCTTAATTATGTAATCTGTGACTTTACTGAAAATAATGCAATTGTTGTTGGCACAAATGGGGTAACACAGAAACATGAGACACTTCCCACCACCACACAACACACTAATCCCAACACAGTGACTATCACTGAAAGTGGAGATCAACTTCAAGTAAACCACAAAGAGTTTGTTGAGAAACTACAATGTTTCAAACATCTGGCTAGTACAACACACTGTATGCTAAACAGCGTTCATGAGTCAGCACATCAACCACCACCATGTTATGATTGGGGACATACATACTCTGAAATCACTCACAATAATATCTGTGAGCACATAGATGAGGGACGTGTGTGTGTGTGTGTGTGTGTGTGTGTGTGTGTGTGTGTGTGTGTGTGTGTGTGTGTGTGTGTGTGTGTGTGTGTGTGTGTGTGGCAGATAGGCAGAGACACAACGTGTCTGAACTGAACGAACCTACATTTACCAGAACTCCACTAATTAATAAGTAAGTACAAACTGAAGTAAAAACAAACCTGAAGCTGAAGGAACCGTAATTGTTAACGGAAAAGACCCACAAACCTGAGTGACAGGGACACAATCAGACAGCAACACATCTGTATGTGAGTAAGGGAGGAGCGCTCTCTCCATTGAGGATTTTCATTCAATCCGAGCACAGATATTGACTCGTATTACTTGTATAATACTCGGGCTTGGCAAAAGTGCTTTATCCGTACCGGATACTTGTTTCAGCAGAGTATCTGGCTCAACTCTAATAGTTACCTCTGATATATTTCACCTCCCGTTGTGCTCTTCTTTGTGGACATTCAGTTTAGTTTCAAACAAAATACCTAGGTCTGGACCCCAGTATCCTCAACGGTAGCTATGACCCTGTTGCCGGCATAGCTCTCAGGTTCTTTAAATGGTAAATGGTAAATGGACTTGATTTATATAGCGCCTTATCACCACACTGAAGCAGTCTCAAAGCGCTTTACATATCAGCTCATTCACCCAATCACTCTCACATTCACACACCAGTGGGACAGGACTGCCATGCAAGGCACTAGTCGACCACTGGGAGCAACTTAGGGTTCAGTGTCTTGCCCAAGGACACTTCGACACATAGTCAGGGACTGGGATCGAACCCCCAACCTCTCGATCAGAAGACGACCCACTACCACCTGAGCCACGGTTAGAGTACACAAGCCTCTCCACCACGGCAAGGTGCAGTCCACAGAGAGGAGGGGCCACTATTAGAAAAATGACGTGGCGAGAAACCATTTTTCAAAACGCTTGCCATTCCTGTTCTATGTTCATTGCCACTGTTTCCAAATAGTGATACAGAAAATGTGCCACAAGTATTCTGTTAAGGCCACTTTTTGGACAAATTGGATGGCCAATAAAAAACTCAAGATGGAGCCTTTTTTCAAGATGGCCGTCATTTCAGTAATAATAACACTGATACAGACATACATGTTAGCAAAAATACTCTAACGGCCACACTTTTAGAAAAACACAATTGCAAAAATTCAAGATTCATTTTTCAAGGTGGATGTTGCTACAATTTATACATACTCTGTTGGGACTGAGTTTAAAGGAAAGATTGGAAAAAAAAAACTTTCGTTACATTCACATATTTTACCAGCTCAAAGGCCTTGTGGTTAGAGTGTCCAACCTGAAATTGACAGGTTGTTCCCTGCAAAGTCATAATAAACACTGTTAAAAAGTAGCCAATGCCTCCCTAGCAGTCAGCAAGTGCAACATATCCAGAAAGATATACACAGTCCAGAATCTCTTACTTTTTATTCACATTTGCAATTTCATAGTTCTGTGCAAGTGAAACCCAATCTAAAACATGTGCATCTTCCCTGGCACTCTGATTTGAAGCCACACTTGGCTAGTTATTCACAACTTTGTGCAATTGGTGCATTTGCTGTCCAGAAGACTCACCATTGTTCACCAAGCTTTTTCCATCCCCATTCAGCAGGACTCTGCTGCTGCCTGACACCGGGTTGCTTGACCCCATATGCAGCCTGCCTGATATAAGCAGAGCTGCGCTTGTTGGATGAAAGGCTTCATATGGCCTCTGCTTTCTGGCAAACAGGTCAAGTCTAGCCTCATCTACACTAACAGCTGTGCTTGATCGATCATACAGCACGACCACAAACTTCTCAAGGATCTCCAAGTCACCATCAGTCAGAACAGGAGGGTAATGGACTGCTTATTTGGAGATTTTAAGTGCAGGCCGAGATAATCCCATCAGATTTTTTTGCCGATTTCCAGAGAGTTCAGAGAACTTATGAAGCTGGTTTATCCTGCTGATGCACACGTGTAAAAAAGGACCTAAAAAAACCAGTAAAGACTGTTAAAGGCTTCCCCGCTCCCTCAGACTCTGTGTGGAGCTAAGAAGCTGCATGGCCACAGACGGAGGGAGGGAATGCTCGTTTGCCAGCCATGCCCAGCTGGTGTCCCTCTTTCTGCCCCCGTAGCACCACAAACCTCTCCCACACACACACACCTCCACCCTGCTTTCCATCGCCTACATCCCTGCATGGGGCCCCAGAGCTGGCGGCCATCCCTCGCCCTCTCTTCCCCTCCCTCCCTCCCTCCCCCATAGCTTTCAATTCCCACCCAGGCGGAGAGCCCAGTTTTGCCCTACATAGCAGCGAGCGCAGAAAACCAAGAGAGAGAAACCCTCGGGTTTGCAAACTGTGTCAGGCCTCAAAACACCTCAGAGATCAACACCAACCACCACATGAAAGGAAATGATAAAGCACACGCTACCAGGAGATGGGTGTGATTGATGTTGTCAAGAGGAGAAATCAGGGATAAATTAGGCCTCTAATCTAAACCAAAGTGTGCATGTTTGTGCACAACATGCGACAAATGCAACAATGGGAACCACTTTTTATAAACAAGGGATACACTGAGGCAAATCTGGCAACCACAAAGTGTATTGATTTGAAATAGCTGTGTAAAAAGTTTATTTCCAAAACATAAATAAACTTTTCACCTTTAAATCTAACAGAAATATTGCTGGAATTGATTAAAGGAAGTAGAAAAATAAATAAATAAATAAAATGAATTATCAATAGTTGAAGATAAAACAAACTACTGTATATATCTGTGTCCCCACCACAGACTTATGGCCTTGATAAAACTCGGCGGGGAAAAAAGCAGGTTTTAATTAAAAAGCCTCCTCCTCTGGGAGAAGCCTCAGATATCTTTGATGGAGTCAATCACTTAAATTATCTCGAGATTTAAGAAGTGAAGACGAGAGCATTTCAGTGGAAGCTGCTCTTACAATTACACAGAAGAAGTCTGCCAAATTTTTACAGCGTCAATCCATCACTCAGGTCCGCACAGACTGAAACCAGGCAATTTTTCTCTGTCACATATCCAACAAGGAGAAGCAATTTGTTCTATGTGTCATAATTAAATCACACTCTCACTGTGGACTCTTTCCTTTGGCCTTCTGCACAATATCAGGTTAAAAAGACACAGCAAGTGAGGGAGCGTTTGCGAACATGCAGCATGCACGAAAAGATTTAGCAGCGAGAATGAGAGAAACATAAAACCATCAAGAGACAGAGAGCGTCCATCCTACCATCCACCATGACCTGGCAGAGAAGTCATAACACAGCTGCCACCTGAGCCCGGGGTCACTCTGCCTCTCCCACGCCATTTCCACACACTGCCACGCCAAAATCCTCTTGAATGCTGATGAATATATAAACACACGTGTTAAGAAGCAGTCGATTGGGGGAAAATAGGGATGGATGCACCTATCAGGAGCTATCTGTTACCAGAATGCTGAAGCAGCATGAGTGATGGAGAGGGTGTGTGTATGTGTGGGTATATACTGTATGTTTGCCCATGTGTGTGTGTGTGTGTGTGTGTGTGTGTGTTTGGAGGGAAAGGGGACAGAGACACAAAAATGCCACAGAGAACCTCTCCAAGCAGCTGCTGCTTCTCGCTTCACCCATCCAACTGCTCTTGCTGCCACGAGCCGACTTACTGTGGCTCTGCACCTACAGTATCAACACACACACACACACACACACACACACACACACACACTATAACCGTATCTCTGCAGTATGTGTATCTCTCAGCATTTATGAGGCACGTTGTTGAGGAAAAGCTGTAATTTTTATCCCCTGTGCGTTGCACTGATACCCATGTTCCAGGAGGCCCAGGGCCAAGCTCAGATGTGTGAGCCAGGCTTTCATTGGACACTCAATGTTGAAGGTCAAAAATGAAAACACAGCTTCTAATGCACGTAATGTTCATGAGCTTTCTTTTACAATAATCTTGGCAATGTTTCTGTTTCTAAACTTGGTGCTTAAAACCTAGCATTTTACTGTAATAGATGTGTGCCTAAAGCACTGGAAACTTCTAGAGTCTTTTGGAAATGAAGTTGCATTTTAATCCAGACTTTATGCTAAACTATTTGACAAATCACTTGACAAACGACACCACATCACAGCATTGTAAATATAGATGGTCCAGAAGGAGCATCAGAACCATCACTTACTACAGACGTAACTCTCCAGTCAGTCCTGACTAGTCCACTCCCCCTGACACGTTGAATAGCCTGGATACGCCTGGCAGCAGAGACACAGTTCACCTTCCACGCCTGGAGCAGCTGCAACATGAGCTGCTCGTCCTGCAGCGACACCAATGAGCTCCACCCTAAGGAGGATCACACAAACAAAGCAGGAGGACCAGATAAAGTGTTGGGCCGTACCATGAAATCATGCACAGACCAACTGGCTGGAGTTTTTCTGCAAGTGTTTGATTTGTCTCCAGAGTTTGTTTGGGTTCCCAACTGCCTCAAATCCTCCATCATCATACCTGTGTCAAAGAAATCAGCTTCTCCTTCCTCAACAACGAACGCCCTGCTGCTCTGACCGTTGTTATCGCAGAGTTCTTTGAGAGGATTCAGTTATCCATGATGACCTGGGCATTCATCAGTTGCCTTGAGCACTGTATCAATGGTGTATCATTTGCACTTCGCACAGCCTTGACCGACGTGGAGAATCCCAACACTCATGTTAGGCTGATATTTGGACAGAAGCTCCATAACCTTGGATTAACTGCATTACTTTGACTCTGGATCAGAGACTTTCTCACCAACAGGAGGATGACATCTTCCATTCTAGTCCTGATGATGTCACAGGGACGCTCTTTTCACCCAGGACAGTCGTCACATTTGCTGATGACATAACTGTGACAGCTTCATATCAGACAATAACAAAAATCTCTACAGATAGGAGACCCAGTACCGGACACATTGGCGTTAACGCCAGTAAGACCAAGGAGATTATTGTGGTATGCTAGTCTGCTCATTCAGGAGCAGCAGTGCTGGTGAGAACAGCACCTGGAGCCGTTTGAGGTCCTCTCCCAGACCTGCGGACCTCATTTATAAATATGTGCCGAGGTAGAATCACTTCAGCTGGCGTACGCTAAAAACCAGGAAGTGCATATGCAAAAATACTGTCAGACTAAATAAGGGCACACGCTTGTCCCACGCCTATTTCCGTTTATAAATGACAAAAAAAGTATTTAGTCAGCCACCAATTAAAAAGATGAGAGGCCTGTAATTTTCATCATAGGTAAACCTCAACTATGAGAGACAACATGAGAAAAAAAATCCAGAAAATCACATTGTAGGATTTTTAATGAATTAATTGGTAAATCCCTTGGTAAAGTAAGTATTTGGTCACCTACAAACAAGCAACATTTCTGGCTCTCACAGACCTGTAACTTCTTTTTTAAGAGGCTCCTCTGTCCTCCACTCGTTACCTGTATTAATGGAACCTGTTTGAACTGGTTATCAGTATAAAACACACCTGTCCACAACCTCAATCAGTCAGACTCCAAACTCCACTATGACCAAGACCAAAGAGCTGTCAAAAGACACCAGAAACTAAATAGTAGACCAGCACCAGGCTGGGAAGACTGAATCTGCAATAGGTAAACAGCTTTGTGTGAAGAAATCAACTGTGGGAGCAATTATTAGAAAATGGAAGACATACAAGACCACTGATAATCTCCCTCCATCTGGAGCTCCACGCAAGATCACAATGATCACAAGAACGGTGAGCAAAAATCCCAGAAACACATGGGGGGACCTAGTGAGTGACCTGCAGAGAGCTGGGACCAAAGTAACAAAGGCTACCATCAGTAACACACTACGCCACCAGGGACTCAAATCCTGTAGTGCCAGACGTGTCCCCCTGCTTAAGACAGTACATGTCTGAAGTTTGCTAGAGAGCATTTAGATGATTTATTTTTATTTTATTTATTCAGTTTATTTCCGACATGGTTACATTCATTTTTTTTTTTTTTTTTTTTTTTTTTTTACATTTTTTGTACATGCCGAAAAAGGAGACGAGAGAAGTTTTTTTTACATTTTTTGTACATGCCGAAAAAGGAGACGAGAGAAGAGAATTGAGTGAATGTCATATGGTCAGATGAAACCAAAATAAAACTTTTTGGTAAAAATTCAACACGTCGTGTTTGGAGGAGAAAGAACACCATACCTACTGTAAAGCATGGGGGTGGTAACATCATGCTTTGGGGCTGTTTCTCTGCAAAGGGACCAGGACGACTGATCCGTGTAAAGGAAAGAATGAATGGCACCATGTATATTGATATTTAGAGTGAAAACCTCCTTCCATCAGCAAGATCATTGAAGATGAAATGTGGCTGGGTCTTTCAGTATGACAATGATCCCAAACACATCGCCTAGGCAACGAAGGAGTGGCTTTGTAAGAAGCATTTCAAGGTCCTGGAGTGACTTAGACAGTCTCCAGATCTCAACCCCATAGAAAATCTTTAGAGGGAGTTGAAAGTCCGTGTTGCCCAGCAACAGCCCCAACATCACTGCTCTAGAGGAGATCTGCATGGAGGAATGGACCAAAATACCAGCAACAGTGTGTGAAAACTTACAGAACACGTTTGACCTCCGTCATTGCCAACAGGGTACATTACAAATTATTGAGATTAACTTTTGTTATTGACCAAATACATATTTTCCACCATAATTTGCAAATAAATTTATTAAAAATCCTACTATGTGATTTTCTGGATGTTTTTCTCATTTTGTCTCTCATAGTTAAGGTTTACCTTTACCTGGTGCTGGGGCTGGGGCTGGGGTGAGTGAGTTTGGGGGCTACTGCCAATAAGCCTTTTCACACTTTCGGAAATCTCGCTCTCATTCAGCTCTCGTGCGTGAGTTCAAAGGTCCAGAGGGATAAACTGGCCTTGGCTGACAATGAGTCTGACAGAGATTTAGATTATTTTTACTGTTAGAGTGTTGACTCCTAAAGCTAATGCTGCTAAAGCTAATGCTGCTAAAGCTAATGCTGCTAAAGCTCATGCTGCTAAAGCTCATGCTGCACACAAGCTGAAAATCCAGCTGATCAGTGATGTTTCACTTATCGGCCTATTGACTGTCCATCTTGTGCACTTCCTTCAAATTTATAAATTGAATTAAAATGATAGTTTAAAAAAAAAAAAAACAATCATGGACCTGGATAGTGAATGATACCTCGTAAATGTACCTTTTCAATGTGAGAACTCATACTTTCCTTTTCACACTCAGAAATTTCACTTATCCCATCAATAATAATAATACATTTTATTTATAAGCGCTTTTCAAAAACTCAAAGACACTTTACAGTTGTTAAAACAATTACTCAAATCAAAAAAGAAACTAACAATAACAAAGGTAAATACAGAAAAAATACATAACAATCACAAGTTAAAAGCTTGTAGAAGGAAAGTGGAAGCAGAGGAGGTGTGTCGCTTTGATACTGCTTCGCTCATCGGTTTTACAAAAGTGTTCGGATACGTGCATCATTCTATGGGTACAGTCAGAATTCCGCCTACAGGAGACCCATGTAGTCGGTGTTTTCATTCACCAGGGGTCACCTGTGTGGAAGCTAGGGGAGTACTCTTCCATACTGCTGCTGAGCTGCTCCTATTGGTTTTTTAAAGTTCTCGGATCAGCCGTAAGTTGCAATCGAAAACCCTGGTCCCTCCTCGAGTCTGAATATGAATAATATAAGCACTATTAAAAGAGATCTATAGAATAAAAATATAAACGCTGTTATGTTGGAAATATCAAAAGAGTGAAAGAGCTTGTTTATGTTTATATCCCTCTGACCTATGACCCCGCCAGGTCGTGCATGAGCAGTTCCAGAGTGTGGAACTGCGCTTATTGGTCTCGCTGGTCTCTGTAGATCCTGTCCCTCCGGGGTCTCACATGCACCTCGTCCTCCAGCCACACCAGATAAGCCACTGTGCATTTTTACACATAGTGAGTGCGTTCCTTTTTATAACAGCTACAGGTGTTTTTATTCATATAAAACTGTATTTGTTGGTGCGTGCACGCCACTCACTCTCTGGGGCGTCAGTATAATTTTTTCCTCCATTTTTTCCATTTTGCAAAAATGATATTTATGGTAAAATGTGCAATGTTTGATTATTTCACAGGAATGTATACATTTCACAGAGCTGCCTCTAATGTCATTCTTCTCCTGTTGGGGGCGGAGTTTCCCATTTCTCATGATTTTGTGAGTACGGCAGGGTCAGAGCTTCCGTGGAAGTGCGCAAGTTTCTTTTTTACAAGTCCCAAACGTTGCTTATAAGTAGCATATGCCTTCTTTAGTACGTACATAGAGTTTATAAAGGAGGCCCCTGGACTCTGGTTATACTCCAGAAGAGGGCCAACAGCATCACAGCATCCTCCCACTATAGAAATAGACTTTTTGTACCATTCCCGGAACATTAAGACTCAAACCACCAGACTGAGCGACAGCTTCGTCCCCAGAGCTGTGAGATCCATCCCCCCCGTCACACACACACATGCACACTTTCCCCCTGCAGACTCACTCTGAGCACCATCTCTGTTGATACACACCATTTGTGTTTCTCTTTTGATTTAAAATCAGCCGCAGGTCATCTTCAAAGCTGAGGGCCTTGAGTTTGACACGTGTGCCCCAAACCAACAACGTTCTGGTCAACAAACGTAATGTTTCTCCTGTTCAGGTTCCTTCATGCAAACCAGAGGGACGTCTGTTGCTGATGAACAGAATGAAAACAAACTTGTGTCATTGTCTCCATTTTTATAAACAGCTAGTCATTTCACATGAGGACGGCATTATGGTGGCTTTTGTTCAGCCATGCTTATTACAGAGAATAAAATGCAATGTCTAAGAGTTAAATGGAGTTTGCCCTTTTAGATCTGCTCTCATTGGATGTTTTTATCTGGTGCATTGTGTCTGTTTACTCAGTGTTTGTCTGACTCTCCTCAACACACGACGCTGCCTGTCTGCATCTGTCCACTCCTGTTTTTGTCCCTGTTTTGTGTTTGGCTGTGTACTTTCAGAGGACGTGGGATTCATTAGGAGGATCTGACAGCTTATGAAGGACTGATGGTGCTAATGCAGCATCGTCACGCTCAGTCTCAGACGGATGTTGCTTGCGAGACGAGGTAATTACAAGGGCAGTTATGGTGCGATGGCCTGCTCAACAAACTACACTTGGCAACAATTCCCACTCAATGGAAGGTAGATGCACGCTAGACGAGAGCTCTAATGCATGACTACTTCTCTTTGTAGGTTGATCTCCCTCCATCCAGTCACAACTCAACATACACTGCTCCTCAGGCTTCAGCAGGGCCTAAAGAACACACAGGTAGAGTTGGAATAAAAAGATCAAGTCCACTCTCTGTTTTATAGGAACCGCCGTTTAAATTGTACACAATAATACTTCTACCTAAAGGGATGCTGAACACAAATGACAGATTTAACCCATCATAACAAAACCACCTACGGGTCATTTTTTGGCCATTTTGTGATTTTATGCTTAGCTCATGTTATTTTATTTTTCTAACTAAAACTTCCCAAGTCATTGTAAACTTCCAGAAGCATGTGACCCACAATAGTTACTTTTGCCGTGGTGTGATTTAGGCATAATTTATTTCTGACATACGCAATATCCTAACCACTTGGGCATTTTACTCACAGCTTGTTAACTTTTTGCCAAATCATTAGTACACTTTAGTTTTTTTGCCTAAGTCATGCATGACATATGTCCAAGTCATAACTCATTATATTTTTTGTCTAAGTCCGGGGGGGTGCGGGATGCTGGCGAGGGGCCTTGGGGTTGGGGGTTGGAGTCAGTGGCGTGATGCGCTGGGTGCTCGACTCCTTGGGGCTTTCTCAGATGTGTATGTGGGGGGCGGTGGCTGCTTCTCGGCCTGGGATCTCGAGGGCATCTCGGGGGCTGCTCGGCCGTGGTGGGGGGGTGGCCTGGGGCTCCTTGGCCCCCACTCTTTCTGCTGGCCTGGTGCCTGGGTTTGCAGTAGTGGTTTCTGCACATACACTGGGCTACGATGCACTGGCACGCCTTGGGATGTGGGATAAAACTCATACTGGGCTTAACTTTAGACACGTTAATCCCAAATACCTGCTTTAGGTATTACCACTCACTCATTCCCCCTGTCCACAGCCACCACCATTATAGCTAAGCTTCACACTTGTCACTATACTGGCTTGATTACACAACATAATAATCACAACATGTTCTACAACTTCACATCTCACCCTCACTGTAAAATAATCTATTCTTCCCCACTCTTTATATTTCCTGCCTTGACTCTCTCCTCCCTACCTCCTTCCCCCTCCCCCTCCACCTAGGTGTAACACTGCTCTCCCTTTTTATATCCCCTCTATAATAAAATGTTTCTTACCCTTCCTTAGGGAGGGCTGGTGATGGTCACAATTAAGCAATAAATTAATTCATTTATTTCATTGCAATAGCAAAACATGCATTGCTGTCTCATAATAATTACACTTCTTGTAGTGTTGACCTTTGACAGCATGTGCAGACAAGTGGAAGTGAAAAAAAAAATGACAGAAAATAACTGAGGCACTTTGTGTATGAGGATGACCATATGTAAGCTTTCCTATCGAGAATGAGCTGTATAAGCTATAAAAAGCACTATAAAACACACTTGTTGAGGTTGACGTGTTTGTCAAACTGTGACACAATGAAGCACTACATTCCCATTACTCCAACTGGTTTGATGAGGTAAAAGTCATCCAATGGTTGCCATGGTAGCATAGACTTCCTGTTTCAAGGTGTCTTCTTTGTTGAGCCGAAGGCCTGCGTGGATCTGTAGTAGATGGATGACAGTGGCATTTTCACAGTCATTCCTGGTAAGTTCAACAACAAAATGTGTCCAATATAATGTTCCTGGTCTTCTTAGGAATAACATGATGACATTAAAGGAACTGGATGACACAAGCACTAAAACACCGGATTGAAACCATAGACTCTCTGTGGGAGAGGAAATATAAAGAGCAAGTTGATGTGACGACAATACTGATTGGCTGAAATCCCCAAAATGGTGACGCCCACATATAAAGAGACATTATGTGTGTTTGAGGCTAAACAGTTCATGAAAAGGACTCAAAAACATTTCTGACACAAGTATAAAACACACACGCATGCACGCACGCACACGCACACACACACACGCACGCACGCACACATTAAATACAGTGTCCTAAATAAATGATTCCACACTTTATTAAGGTCCTATTATTAAATCCTTGATAGGCCTATATAAGGTTACATTAAAAAAACACAAAAAACAACAACTTTAAAAGCAATAATTTGATGCATTAATAAAACCCATCTAATATTTGTTCATATAATTTTCTTTATAAATATATCAAAATTAACAATCTTTTTTTTGTTACAGTACATTTATTTAAAATAAAACTTATTCGCAGACGGGAGTTATAATTATAAATGAGGCCTTTGGCGTCATTTCAATCTGGAAACTTGTGAAAATGAATGATTTATTATTTTATTGGTGGTTTGAAAATGACCTCTAACTTTGATGTTGTGGATGCATTTTAAACTAAATCACGTTATATGTTTAAATATAGCATAGAGAGTTCACCAATAACTGCTGTAACGCTGTCAGTATGATCTTGATTTAAAAGAAATAAATACAATAATTACAAAATGTTGATCCAGTCATGAGCTTCACTGAAGCTGAAGCTAATCTGAAGGCAAATGGTTTATTTTACTGTGATCAATTACCTTCCATTTGGTCTGTTTCTGACCCATTTCCGCTCACAATTCTGCCAATTTTTAGATTGGGTGAATGTAAGTCACGTTTGAGAGAAGCTGCTTCTGATCAACGGCCATCTTTAAACCATTCAAGGTTAAATTTATGCTTGAGAGACAGGATACACTAAAAAGTTTACCCTTTCATCTGTTCTCCCACATACACAACCACGCACTCCTGTCGTAATTTGTCTGCCCGCTGGTTTCACTTATTACGTTTCAAAAGGTTTCTGGGCAACGTTGAGTGAAAAAAAAAGAGAAAGAAAGTGGGGGGTAAAAAAAAAAGGGACGGTGGCATTTTTTTGGCACAGCACTCTGCCCGGCTTGCCTCGAACAAGGAGGTTACCATGGCATCAGCGGGCACCTCATAAAGCAGACCATTGTTGGCTGTTGGAGTGTGTGTGTGTGTGTGTGTGTGTGTGTGTGTGTGTGTGTGTGTGTGTGTGTGTGTGCGTGTGACACACATTGAATTGCATGGCAACAACCTCTGGGCACCACCAGCCTTTGCAAAAAGCTGTAAAAGTTGGTGCCAAGCTGCAACAAAACATGTTGCAAAGTTACAGAAAGATCTGAGTTCCTTATTTCAGTCACAGATACATGCATGTGATCAATGATCAGCAAATTGGAAAAGATCTCAGAGTGCATGTGCATCATGTTTGGAGGATAAGGCTCACCTCATTAGAAAATATTCATGAAATACAAAGATCACAATGATCTGGTCTTTTCTATTAATGTCCATGAAAAGATACAGGTTTGTTTGTGATTATTTGAGGTTCAAATCGGCCTCAAAACACAAAGTTACTAGGTGTGAAAATCTGGAGACAATTTGTGGTTGGCTTTAGAAACAGAAAGGAGGGAGTGGAGGGATTTCATCTGATAAACCAGTGGTTCTCAAACGTTTTTGGTTCAGGAACCCACTTTTCAATCCATGTACCCCCTTATGTCTGACGAAAACTTTTTACTCAGAATTCTGTGAAAAAATAACTTTAGATCATAATGATGGAATGAATGAGTGATAATAACACATTTGAAAGAATCTCATTTTGTAAATAAGTGGAAGCAAACAGTATTTAGTGTCTCCTGAATGGATTTATTTCTAAAATCTCTGGTTTTCTCCTCCTGATGTGGGACCAACACTGACCTTTGTATTTTCACTTCATGTTTAAATCAAGATCATTTCTTTGTGTTTTGGTGTCATTTTTGCGTACTTTGTTGTTGTTTGTTCTTTTTTATTATTCACTATGTTTTTCTCTTATTTGTGTGTTTTTGTTTTGTTTTCTGTGTTTTTGGTATTATTTAAATCATTATCTCTCAGTGTGGGTGTGTTTTTGGTTGTTTCTCTGTTTTCTCTATGTTTGTAGTTGTCTGTTCTTTTTATCATTTAGTATTTTTTATTCTCTTATTTTCTGTCTTCCTGTTGTCGTATTGTGAATTGCTGGTAATATTTAGTATGATTATCTTTTTAAAATAAAATGATAAAGTCTCATATTTGTAATGCTTTCATTGGTTAATTTCCCCCTCTC
This sequence comes from Gouania willdenowi, assembly GCF_900634775.1. NCBI lineage: Eukaryota > Metazoa > Chordata > Actinopteri > Blenniiformes > Gobiesocidae > Gouania > Gouania willdenowi. The sequence goes on along the minus strand of NC_041051.1, from coordinate 2,857,644 downwards.
TGTCTCTCTCAAGTACCCCCTGTAGTGCCATCAACCCCCATTTGAGAACCACTGTGATAAAGGATAGTGACAGGTGGAGCTCTGAGCCCTGCAAACCTTTGAATGAAGAGCTGCAGAGACACACTAGTGCCCTCTACTGGTGGGTTTGGACTACTGCAGCCTTTTCCATTCCATTTGAATTCTGAAGGAATAAAAATGGGTTTTGAAAAGCTTGGTTAAAACATAAAACAAACCAGAGTTGATGATTTTCCTCCAACAGTACAAACACATTTCAATCTCTCTATATGTGGTGCCAAAATCAAGGCAAGTGGACCAAACCCGGCCCGCTAGAGTCTCTTATTAGGCCAGCGGTACAAACATTAGTCTAGGGGTGTTAAAATCATTTAGTTCAACACAGTTTGATTCATTCTTATTTTTATTTTTACAGAAATTAACAACAGTTTTACCAGTAGTGTCCCTAACTTTTCAACAACTGCTGTAAGCGACGGCTCTCAAAAGGAAGCAAAGTATTTAATCAAAAACTGGATCATTGAGGGTTGAAATAACAATAAGTAACTTTGACTGTGTGCCATTCATATGCAGTGTTGGGAGTAACTAGTTATTTTTGTCATATATTACAGTAATATATTCCTTTTTGAAGTAACTCAGTAGTGTAACTCATTACAAAAGTGAAAAGTGGTAATATATTACTAGTTACAATTAAAGTAACTCATGTTACATGTATATTTGATTTACTGTAAGTGCATATTTGCTTTGGATTCTCACTGTTTGCAATTATATGAGGAAATACAGATGATCATTATAGATAAATATAACTTATGGGGAACAAGAAAGAACTTTCTGCTCCTGAAACAGCAGAAATATTTGAAACAAAACTTAGACCAATGTTAATCTATCAGTGTGATATAATTAGTGTTCTGGACTAAAAGTAACTCAATGTAGTGTAACTCAGTTACATTACAAAAAAAAAAAAAAAAAAACAGTAATATTGTAGTACAAGTATATTTAATTTTTATCCCAGTAACTAGTAACATAAATATATTACAAGTTTAGAGTGACTTACCTAACACTGCTCATATGTGTACAGTAGTTGCGTAGATTGATTTGACTGAATAATACATTCTGACTTACCATTAATTTACATGATGAAGTGTAATAAATCAGACCAAACTGGGACACAAGTGGCCCCTGAACCAAAATGAGTTTGACGTCACTGCTGTAAAGTAAAGTATCTACTTTATTCCTGGAGGCTCTGCTACAAACAACTGAAGACCAAATAAAGCTATTTTATATGTTCTCCATTCTTAAATATTATTTCATCTAATTTATCGACAGAATTCTATATATATATATATATATAAATATACAGTATATATATAGAGAGAGATCTTACATTTAAATTATTTTTATTCATGGTTATTTTCTTGATTTTTCTCGGCCTGTTTTTTTTCCAGTTATTCAATCAATAACTCCCACATGTATTATACCCATTCCAACAATTAACATTCTTTCTAAAGCTTCATCATCATTATGTTTTATCATTATTTATATTCTTGTTTTAAGATAATCTAAGGATTTTATGATAACCAATAATCACTTTTTTAAACTACAGTTTAAAAAATACTGTAAATGTAATGAGAATAAAATGTGGAAATTGCAGCTACACAGTTAAAAAATGTACTACAGGGTGGATTGTTTGATTTATATTCCTTTTGACTTTTCCTGCAGTTTCCACTAATTTCTTTGTTACAGTAACAGTGAAATAATCCTCCATCTTTCACTGAAACAAACACAATGACTATGAAAATGATACAGTAGACATTGGATGATTTAAAGCTTCTAACAAAACAGGGCAAAAATAAGGTGAAAAGTTAAATATGGAGTTATCGGATGTGTGTGTGTGTGTGTGTGTGTGTGTAGCATGTGGCCCACAGATTAACACTTTAAATGAGCTGCTCTCCTGCTCTGAATACATCCTCTGTTTGCTTACAAGGCCTGGGTGAGGCAGACTGGGAGCATCTGAGAGGCTTTTTGTATCTGCTCCTGTTTTGGGATTTAACCCTTTACAGCCATTGCACGGCCACAAAGAAGGGTTAAAACCTGCTTCTTCTTTTTTTTTGGCATACCTCGACTAAATTGGCTGTTGAAAAAAAAAAGACGTGGAAAATGGCTCCAAACAGGTTTTAGTGGGAGACAGGTGCCAGCTCTGCCATCTGCTTTCACTTTCACCTTCCTCTCTGCTCCACATTCATTCATCGCTCCTGCTTTCTTTTCCTTCCACCAATCAAATCAGTTTGAAATCTTTCAAAATCATGATGTGTCAGCGCAGGCCAACTTTAGCTCATCAGCTCCGGTCTGAGACGTAAAGCATCTCACATCCATCCAATGAAGGACACGGATAGGGAAGGTGAAAGGCCTTCACCTCTACCTTATCTATACTGACCAGAGCAGCTGGACTTCTTGTTATTTATTCATAAACTTTATGGCTTTTGGTGAACACATCAACGTGTTTAGTCTGTTTTCTCATTGGTGCTTTGTTGCTATGAGCAACGTTAATAATTAGCAGTTGCTATGGTTAATATTTTCCTGATCGTCTTTTTCTCAGGGTGTCTCGATCCAATATTGATATTGTATATCGGTCCAATATCAGCCAAAAAAATGAATATCAGATTCCAGTTTTTTCTCATCCCTACTGTTGCTGACTATTGTTCTCTGTTTGATTAAATCACTTGATCAAACCTTTTCTAACATTCCACACTACAAAATAAGTCATACAAGTATGTTTGATTCGTACTGATATCGTATCGTATTGGTATCGGCCAATATGGAAGGCTGCAATATCAGTATTGTATCGGAAGTGAAAAAGTTATATCGGGAAAGTTTTTCTGATTAATTCCAAACCAGCAGAGGATTAATAAAGACAAAGAGGGTTAAGGTTACCTAATGAACCATTAATGTGCTCTAGTTTGCACTTTAATGTGTGATATAGAATATAATTGTCACCAATTTATATTTGATTCAGGCAAATATTGTAGATACACTTAAAGTTCTTTAAACAATTTGTGTGTAAAATAAACTAAAATAAACATTTGGACTTTCTCCTGCAGGCCAAGTTGGATGCTCTGAAGGGTTGGATTTTGCCTCTGGGCCTTAAGTTTAAAATAAAAACATATGAATAAAGAGACAACATGCAAACTCCACAATGAATGGTCCCCTGTCTAATAATAATAATAATAATAATAATAATAATAATAATAATAATATGTTTGCAACTTTAACCTTTAAAGTCAATCTGTTGATCTAATGGGCGGTGATGGTCTCTTACTGTATGTGTTTTAGTGTATTTTATTAACAACACTTTAAGGCTCCATTTTTTTTTTTACAGTGGGACTGATTATTGGTGATAAAATTGGAACATTACATTTATTTTCATGCATGTTCTTTGAATGAAATGTATCCTGAAGGAGTATTTCCAAAGTTTAACACTAATATTAATTTTAGCACAAGTGAGGGATGAATTAGGGAAAAATATAAACTTTTTTAGCAAGTTCTAACAGACGAGAGGCCAAGCATAGTTAAAGTGTGATAACTGAAGGTAAACGTGCTGCCTGGTTCACTAAAAATGAGGTTTGTAACCTTAATGATGTCACTGGGTGACCAATTACAAGCAGCCTGGGACAGAAACAAGAGGGAAGGAAACTGGTGACTGTGTGTGAGGAGTCTAGTGTTGGGACTCTTACAGCGTGCAGGTGCTCTTTTCAAAGGAACCTCTTTTGGTCGGCCTGGTCTTGGCTGCTGCTGAATGTTGGGCTCCATGGAGTGTTTGTTTGGGTTCTGCTTTGTGTGCTCAGTGTCAAAGTCGGCTTGATACCTATTTCTCCTCCCTGGTTTTATTAAGAGCCATAAAATCAGTGCTTTTCACAACAAAATAGGACAAACAAAAGGAAGAAAAAGACCTGAAGTTACAGACCAAGCATATATCTTATGTTTAGTGTTCAGATTGCAGCGTGTGTGATTTCCTCAGCCTGTCAGCCGTTGTCCATGCAGCCAGGCAGCAGCACTCAGCTGTTGTTTCACATTCATAAGCGAACGTCGACATCCTCGCTCATCGGTGGCAGCAGATGGCAGAGAGCCCGATTTCCTTTGGAGAGGCAGCTGTGAGAGGCAAAGCTTTCCATCCAAGTGGGCAACAGAGATGAGGACAATAGAGATAACAATCAAAGAATGGAGGAGGAAAAACAAAAACAACAACAACAGGATGTTTCCAGTCAAAGCTTGTGTAAAAGATCCCATCTTCCACAGAGGCTGCACGAAGCCCGTTTTATCTGAGAGTAATCCTTGAGATTAGATCCCTGCATGGTGGACAATGAGCATATTGTTTGATGTTGTTGCTGTAATCCAGCTCAGCGCTATAGGTGCTAGCGACAGCGGCGCTCTCTAGAGAGCCTTAGCTGTGAATAAGATTTCCCAGTCTTTCCGTCTGAAAAATCTCCACTACACTGACTCATCCACATAATAAAACCTACAAATTCCTCTTGTTTTTAATTTAGAACAAACTACAAACAGACCACAACAAAGCACAGCCAATAGACTTTGTTCATAGCCTCCAGTGTAGATGAGGACAGGGAGAAGCCATCTGTTTTGCGGTAAAATCAGAGACAGGAGACGAAATATGCTGGATCCATAGCTCATAAAGAGATGACAGTCTGGCCAAATCATCAGGCAGTTAGGCGATGAGATGTGATGCTAGCCAGACATGCTGGAAAGGCGGGCGCCATCGCCTGAGGAGGAGTCCTACCATTTAATGTGCCTCAGCAACCCAGCTGATTCACCGCCACGCCATCAAATCTAATGGGTTTTGTTCTGGTGTATCACTCCAGGTTCCCCTAACTGAAAAGCCAAACATACTGCGCTAACATTGGGTGACAAGGGCACCTTGGGTTTGCAGATGTTCCCACAGATGACAGATGGCACCGGCGCAGCTAAGGGAGCAACAGGAATTATGTCTGCGCCAGCTTTCCTTCCTCTTTGTATAACAAAGTCCCTTAAATCCAAATTCTCTTAAACGAAGGGAGCGTAGCGGGCTCTCATGTCTGTTTGCATACATGTATGACTCAGCACTCTGCCCTGCCAAGATGGATGGTGTAGTTTCACATATGAGGAGGTCATCCTCAGCTCCGTGGGTCATGTTGCTTGTTGCCATTCATTCACTCAGTTTTTTGCCATTCTTTTGTTTCTTGTTATTCATGGCAAACATGATTATGGCCTCGTCTGCTCTCTGCTAGACCAACTAATTAAACAGTCGTACTGCAAATGTACAACAGAAGCAGGCAGCAGATGTATTCACATTAAACAGGGTGATGAGGAAGCGCCCGACAGCTTCGAGCTTGATATTTTTGGCTACTTATTAGTCAACGTCTACCAGATACAGAAATGACACTGAGGAACATTTAGTGACATATTTTTTATCATTTAAATACACATAATACAAAAAGAAATGAATGAAAATACAAATGCAGATTTACTGAAATGAAGACAAAAAAAAAAAATGAAGACAAAAAACCAACATCCTAAAACCATCAAAGGTAATTTCTTCATTTTTAGTAGGCTGTTGCTATAATTCCAGACCCAGACCCCAGACCAACCGGACTATGGTTACGACACTTCCTGTGCTCATGCACAGTAAGCCAAATGCCGGTAGTTCCGTCACTGCCGGACCTGTCCCCTTCTAGCTAGAGTTCTGTCAGTTTTATTTTAGCAATATCCTCTAACCCCTAACCCAAACCATAACCTTAACCCTAACCCAGGAAATACCCTAAAATGTTTCTTTTTTCGTATATGTATTTTTAACGGTGGAATTTGTCGTGTTAAATGTATTAAAATGAAAAAAAGATATATGTCAGAAGTGGGATTTGAACCCACGCCAGCGGAAGGAAGAATTCTTTTTTTTTTTTTTTTGTCTGCACATGCGGTCATAGGTCAACGCTATAAGAAGTGCAATCTTTTTTAGACAACAATGCATTTTTTTTTTGTTATTGCAATTAAATAAATTGCAAGGACGCAGCCAGAATAGCAGAAAAAGCGGGAGCCAGGGAGCCCAGGCAACCCCACCGCGGCCGAGCAGCCCCCCAGACGCCCCCAAGACACCAAGCCGAGAGGCAGCCACCGCCCCCACATACACACCCGAGAAAGCAACTAGAAGCCGATGAGCCAGCGCACTCCGCCACCACCCCCAACCCCCAACCCCAAGGCCCCCCACCCCAAGGCCCCAGCAGAGGGGTCTTGTTTTCAAAGTGAACGAACACATGTTTTATTTGTTTATTGGATTATGTTAGGGTTAGGGTTATAATCTCAGTACGGAGGTAAACTCAGTTCGTGACACCGGGTCTGCAACTCTAGACACTTCGATATGATTGTCTTGATTCAGCTGGTTGTGGCTTACCTGGATCAGCTCACACTAGGATTGATTGATAATATCACCAGATTTATAGTTACATAGTTATAGTTTATATTTCAGGTAGTAAACCAATCAGAAGCTCAGCTCTACTTCGCGTTAACAAACTGGTTAACTTGTATTTGATTGATTGCTTTAGTCTGATGATGATCTCACCCTCAAAGCAAAGTGAGAACCTGTGCTGCCAATTTCTGCATCAACTTGTATTTAGTGGATTTTTCCATGTTTAACCCAGCTGCTTTAAAGCTGACGGACCAGAAAAAAACAGCCAATCACATGTTCCTCGTGAGTTTTCAGATTTCACGTTTTAATCTTATACGTTTGCATTAGGTCTTTTTGCATAGAATGGGTCATTGCAATCAACCGATGTTAATGACGTGCGATGAACTCCAATCAATCGTGATTGACGAATAAGACACTCCTGAGTCTTAATCCTGAGTTTGACATATACCATATATAGACATATATATACTGTATGTCTATATATGGTATATGTATATATAATGTATATATAGAAACATATTTAACAGCCAAACATTTTTTTTTCTTTTACAGTAGAGTCCAACTGGATTTGTTAAAGCTTCACATTGTGTAAGTTCACAGTTTTTCAAAAGGGCTTTTTTTCTTTTTAACCAAGATTAAGCAGAATTAATTAAAGTCTGCATCAAGCTCAGTGATGTGATCACTAGGTGACAGTGTACTTAATGAGATATTTAAAATGTCACAACAATACAGCTGAATTAATGCACAATAATCTCTCCTTTCAGACTCAGTAAAGGTCTATCGCTAAAAAGAAGAATGTGATTTATGCAGATATTGAATCCCGGATCTGCAGGAAGCCGTGCAGACGGCTACAAAAAGGTACGGCCAATAATTACTGCCATTCATCTTCGCCGGACCCTGGCATCATCACATGAAGGTGCATCAGAGTGCGGGCGCACATTTGATGAATCTCCCCCTAAATTAGCAGCCACCAGTGGATGGAGCGCCTCCATCACTCTGTACGCTGCCATTCATCATCTCATTAGGAAGCTGGGCTGGGGCTCTAAAGGCCTGCGGGCTCCCAGAGAGAAAGCTCCATCATAACTAAACATTTTGGGTAAGGAGGGAGTGTGTGTGTGTGTGTGAGTGTGTGTGCGTGTGTGTGCGTGTGTGTGTGTGTGTGCGTGTGTGTGTGTGTGTGTGTGTGTGTGTGTGTGTGTGTTTGCTTTGCTGTTTGCAAATCTGTCAATTCCACCATTTATTTATCAACCGCCAATCTGTTCAACTCCCAGGGCCGTTTAATCATTTGTAGGAGACAGACTTTCATATATCACAGGCTGACAGTGGCACGTTTGTTTACGACCACCCCAACAAGAAGAAAAGACAGCTCCTCATGTAGACCCAGCATGTGGTATAAGTTTACAGGAATTCGTTTCCTAGCTGGTTTCTCTAGATCTGCATGACGACACCATCATCAGATTCAGGTGTGTTAGAGCAGGAAGACATCAAAAACATGCAGGACAGGAGCTCTGTGTCATTAGTTTTCTATTTCTATCACAAATAGTCATTGATCAAAGTACAGCAGAACTAATCCAAGATAGCTCGAAGAAGCTAACAAAATGTACAGACCTTAAGTCAGTTAACCATCAGGTTAGCATTTGCCCCATAATGTACTTTTGATTTGATATAAACCTGCTTTCACAACAAAAATTTTTATTAGATTTAGTGGTTCTCAAACTTTTTTCTTCTTTCTGAATCTAAGTAGCCCTTTGTCTGACTACAGTTTACTTCAGAATACAACGAAAAAACAACTATGGAGCATAATGATGAATGAATGGCAAACAGGTCTAGGTGACGGGGTCAGACTAAGCTCATTTCAGAAGACCCTTATGGACAGAATAAAACAAGGACCGTGACTCGCACGAGTAATGATGCGCAGCCAGGTCCCCATACCTGGAGCTAGGCCTGGGGCTGGGGCTCGAAAGCGAGTGAGCCTGGTGGTTGGGCCTTTGCACCACGGGAGCCCCGCCGGGCCTAGCCCTAAAGAACGACGTGGGCCCACCCTCCTGTGGACCCACCACCCACAGAGGGATTCGTTGGCGTCGGGTGCAGAGAGGACTGGGTGGCGGTCGAGGGTGGGGTTGCCTCGCGGCCCGTCCACGTCCACAGCTTCTAGCTGTTGGGACATGGAACCCTCGCTGGGGGGGAAGGAGCCTGAGCTTGTGCGGGAGGTTGAGAGGTACCGGCTATATATAGTCGGGCTCACCTCCACGCACAGTTTGGGCTCTGGATCCCAACTCCAGGAGAGAGGTTGGACGCTTCACTTCTCTGGCGTTACCCACTGGGAGAGGCGACGGGCTGGGGTGGGCTTGCTTATTGCCCCCCAGCTCCTCCACCACGTGTTGGAGTCCACCCCAGTGAACGAGAGGGTTGCGTCCCTACGCCTTTGGGTTGGGGACAGGTCTCTCACCGTTGTCTCGGCCTACGGGCCGAACATCGGTGCAGAGTACCCGGCCTTCTTAGATTTTTTTTTTTGTTTTTCCTTGTCTGCACATGCTGTCAAAGGTCAACACTACAAGAAGTGCAATCATTATGAGACAGCAATGCATGTTTTGCTATTGTGACCATCACCAGCCCTCCCCAAGGAAGGGTAAGAAATATTTTATTATAGGGATGATATAAAAAGGGAGAGTGGGGTGGCAGTCACCCAGTGGTATCTGTCATTGTACCCTTGAGCAAGGCACTTCCACCTACATTGCCTAGTATGAATGTAGTGTTGTGAGTGAGTGTTGGGTGGTGGTCGGAGGGGCCGATGGCGCACTATGGCAGCCTCGCTTCCGTCAGTCTGCCCCAGGGCAGCTGTGGCTACAATAGTAGTTTACCACCACTAAGTGTGGAGTGAAAGAATAATGCCTTAATTCTGTAAAGCGACTTTGAGTGTCTATGATAAAGTGCTATATAAAACTGATGCATTATTATTATTATTAACCCACCCACCCGCCAGCCCGCAGATAGCAGGACAGACCTACCAAGCGGCTGATGCCGACCTCAACCACTGGAACAGCTAGAGCCGCCCCCCAGCAAAGAGCACCACCCTGGAGCGCCAAGCAAGCGCCAACCCCGGCGCAAACGCCAGCACCCCCCAGCGCGCCCACCCCCCACACCGGCGCGGCAGGCTGGCCCGGACCAACACGCCGCGAGGCGTGCCCCCAAGGCAACCAGGAGACAAGACAAGCATCAAGCCCCACCCGTAGAGGAAGGGCACCCCCACGCCCCACCAGGCCGGCACCGCCCGGAGAGACCCCGCAAAGAGCCCCCAGCAACACCCCTCCACGCCCCCCAGAGACCCACCGCCCCGCCACGCCCGATCGCACACTCCTGATCCCCACACGGCGGCCCAGCCATCGACAGGCCCAAATGTGTGAAGTTACCCACCACCCTGTGTGCTATATGTGTATGTGGTGCAATTGCTCCGGAGGGTGGAAGTGGTGGTCCTACCCTCCGGGGGTGGTGTGTTGAGATGTAATTAAAATTGGAGGGATTAGTAGGGCAGCCAGAGGTGGGAGTGCTGCCCCCGTGCCACCGCACAGGCAGTGGCCCCCTCCACCCCCAGCCCCACCATCCAGCCCCCCAAGGGTTGGGTATGTGAGTGTGGTGCAACAAGTGGGTGAGCCAGACCAGTTGGGAGTGTGTGATGTGAAGTGTCCATGTCAGAGGCCTGTCCGGTAGGAGCCCGGCCCATCCGCATGGTTGGCCACCAGAGAGGGTAGATTGCGCAGACAGGCACTGCGGGCCGCAGGGACGCGCTGAGCAGCACAACTGGCCCAGCGCGGGCAAGGCCCCACAACTCACCCTTCCCTCCCCCGAAGCTACACAAGCCGGCCCCTGCGGTCCCCCAAGTGAGCCCCCGGGGAGGGGGGGGGCGACCCGGCCCACCGCGCCAGCGGCACCCTCAGCGAAGGCGCGCCCCAGGGAACCAGGCCAAGGCGACCAGACCAGCCGGCGGAGCAACCCACCGCAACACCCCGCCACCCAACATCCCAGGATGCAAGAGCAGCCACCCCCAGCGCCACCCCCACCCCGGACCCCCCTGTTCAGAAGCCATGAACCCCACCACCCCAGGCCCCCAGACGAGCCAACCGCCAAGCGACCCACCCGGCGCAGCAATGCCCACCCCCCAAGCGAAGGTCACAGCCCCCCCACCAGCATCCCGGGCCGACAGGAGCCCCCCACGCCAAACCCAATGGAAGAGCAGGCGCAGAGCGAAGGCGGAGGAGGGGGGGAGGACGAGACAGGGGGACAGAGAGCAAGAGGAAAGAGTGGCAGAAAAACACACAGACCCCCAGCCCCAAGGGCCACCCAGACGTGCACGAAGGGGGCAGGAGAGCAACACCAAACTGCCCAGGAACCACGAGAGCACCCGAAAGGGACGCACGCCCACGCAGAGGCATCTTTCCAGTTCACTAATATTGTTTTTTTGCTATGGTGAGTGTCGCAAGGATGGATTGTGATTGGTTTGCTGGAATATCAAGCATAGTCAGGTCTCCTAACAGACATAGATTTGGGGATAGAGGAATCCTGCAATCCAAAATGGAGGACAGTTTTTCAGTGATTAGAAACCAAAACTGTTGAACTGGCGAACAAAGTCATACGGCATGTAAATATGAATCAGCTGTTCCCTGGGTGCACTGAGAGCAGATGTCTGTTACGGAGAAGCCCATTTTATACATTTTCTGTTGGGTAATGTGGGATCTGTGTAGGACCTTGTATTGAATTAGCTGAAGATTTGTATTTTTAGTCATCTTAAAAGTATTACAACAAATTTCTGTCCATAAATCTGTGTTCGTGGTGATAGAGAGTTCAGCTTCCCATTTAGCGATTGGTACGTGATTAGAGTTAGTGTTCAAGAGTGCTCTTTTTTCTGTTTTTGTTGAGATTTTTTTCATATATATGGCCAGTTCTGGAGGTTGCAAGGTGATTAAATCTATTGCCATATTTTTCTTAATTGTCTGTGTTACTTATAAGTACTGAAGAAAGTTACTTATTTCTTAGAGTCCCTGGGAAGCGTACTAGACGGTGTCCCGACTGGGGACTCCATTGTTCTACTAAGGGGACTTCAACGCCCACGTGGGCTGCAACAGTGAGACCTGGACAGGGGTGATTGGGAAGAACAGCCTGCCCGATCTGAACCCAAGTGGTGTTTTGTTATTGGACTTTTCTGCCAGTTACAGTTTGTCCATAACAAACACCATGTTCGAGCACAAGGGCATTTGCATTGCCGGCAAAAATTCAAACCTGTTCCCAGTGCATATTTTATGTTGGTTTTAAATGCTTTTTTCCTTTGTTTGGACCCTGCAACAAGTTAATGGGTCTGACTGGTCTGGTAACAGTCACAAAGGAGGGGTGACACTGAACCAGGTTGACTGGTGACAAATAGCAACAGGTGACATGCACTGAACGGACAAAGACAAGATCCAGACTGATGAGGATCTCATGACCAGACTTTGACTTTGACAAAAGAGACCAACCTCCCTCTGAACAAAGATGATCTGGGGTGTAGCAGAGATGCTCTACTTTTAAACTGAGCTGACACATGTGGGGATTTCATTTTTATTTTTCTATTCTTTTCCCTGTCTGTCAAATATGAATAAGCTAACTTCTTTCTTGCAGCTGCGAAAAAGAACAAGAATCTCTTGTTTGTTTGATATGATTTACTGTTTCATGATTTCCCAGTTTTTGACCGTGAGATTGCAAGGACTCTCACTTTCAGATTGGATAGGCGCCATGACGGAATTGCTGTTTAATTTGTGCCACATGGATGGTGGAGTCAGATGCTGCCTTTGCCATCAAGGAGGACAGGTTTCCCAACCTCTCCTAACTTTTTCAGCTTCACAGAGCTGAGAACAATGGGTTTGTAGGCGCCGTCTTGAGAACAGCCCGATGCTTTGGGGAGGTGAGTATGGTGAACATTATCATTACAGGTCAGACTATGGAGGGAGAGCCAGGACAGCAAACAGAGCAGGCAGGAGGAGCCATGACCACACTCGTGAGTTTGGCAAAAGACAGTACATAATGTGAAAGGCACGGCCACCACATTTCTATTTGATCTTTTCTGATGCCAACAGGGGGTGGAGTAAACCCATTCCTTTTAACAATCTCCGACATGAAAACCCATTCCAGACCAAAACTGTCAACAGTAAAAACCACACGGAGAGGTAAAAATAGTATCACCTCTGTGTCAGCCTGGGGGTGTATGTGTCGGGGAAACATCTAATGAGATTAAATACAGCAAAGTAGGTAAATCCATATTCAAAGAACCAATCTAAATTTTGGAGTGAATGGAGATGTCGCAACTCTCTCTCTAAACGGCTCTGGATACGGTGCAAGTACATGCCGCAACCTGTCACTACCTAATCTTTTCAGGGAGCTGATCCTTTCAGATCCTTTCATATGCATCGCGAAACGCGTCTCTATCCGGTTGGCTTCTTTTATGGTAGTTTGTGTTCTATTTAAAAGTATAAAACCCTGCTATTTAAAAAAGAATTTGAAATGTCTGTTTTTGAGTGAATTCGATTTTTAACTTATTTTCTGTTTGGTTTTTGATTGTCAATGTTGTGTATTGTGTTTTATCCATTTTTTTTAATCTTTTTTATAAACAATTAAAGACACCGCAAAACATATCATATATTTAAATGTGTACTATTAAAATATTTAACAAACATTGTATGGTCGGTTTACATTCAAATGTCACATCCAAGCGGCTCTGTCGCAAGGATTGCGAGTGAAGGAAGTGACATAGTCTACACGCATACGTTGAAAGGATCTGAAAGGACCCGCTCTGTGAAAGGATTAGGTAGTGACACATGTCAATGTAGTTCGCCCGCTCTTGTGACGTCACCAGCTGTCGCCAGACCCCAGACTAATCTGACAGCCCGGACGCATTTTATTCTTGTGTATCTTTGCCATACAAGAAAGAAAGTGATTCGCTTGATATCATTTTTTTCTGTAATACGGCCAAAATACGGCACTGAGGGGTGCTTCCATCTTGCAAATATGACATTATTTGGAGCCAGAGTCTGCGCAGAGGGTCCGGCAGGAGGAGCCCTGGTAACAAGCCCCGCTCATTTAGCGTACTGCCCTGATGACTTGCAGCCCAGCTACACCAAGAACATAAATATCTTTCTCATTGGAAATACTACCAACGTCTTGTTCAGATGATCTGATCATAGAGGTTAGTACTAGTACTAGTAGCTCAAAAAAGACCAAAAAGCTGAACAGAAAAGTTTAATGGTATCTCGGCTTTCCTTCACGAGGTAACTGTTATTCACAAGAGAGCTACGCAAGATCTGAGGCTGTTAATCATTGTCATATATGACGTCAAATCCCAATTTTTCAACCTCAAATAACTGTATTTAAAAACAAACTTCACAAAAAAAAAAATGAGCACTTGAACACAATGTAGGATGATAATAACTAATGATCGCAGCAGAGTTGAGGTTTGAAAAAAAAATGTGACGAGTATTTTAACTTTACAGTGCGTCTGTGTCTTCTGGCCTGGCTGATTTGCGTCGTGAGTGGCTGGTCTGCGAGCTGGGTGCACTGAGGCCTCGTGGGCTGGGGGTGTCTCGGGGTGGGTCTTTGGGTTGGGCCTCTCAGGACATGTTCTCCTACCTTCTGCTCGGGGACTGGCCGCGATTCGGTGTAACGCTGCTTGGGGCGAGGTGGGACTGGTGGCCTGGGGCCCGCTATCCTCCGGGTCGTGCTGGTGTCGGGGTCGGGGGGAGGCGGTTGATGGCGTTCTCTCTCGTCAGGAGGCCCGGGCCTGTGCTGGTCCTACTGCAGGCACGGGTTCTCTGCTGCGCGGGCCGCCCCCTGGCTTGGCCATCAACAAGTACACTTACATCAAGGTGATACGATGAGGCGTGGCAGGGCGGTGGCCTTCCTGGGGGGCATGAGTGCTCTCTTTGCGGGGTCTCTCCGGGCAGTGTCGAGCTTGCGGGGCGTGGCTTGGTACTGGCCTTGTCTCCTGGTGTGTGGGCCCCGGGGCAGCCTGTGTGTGGTGCTGGCATCTGTGTTGGGATTGGGGTGGGGTTGCGTGGCCCTTCGGGATGATGCTCTTTGCTGGGGGTGGCTCTCGCGTTCCGGTGGTTGGAGCGCCGTTGATTGCCTGCAGGGTCTGTCTTGCTATCTGCAGGCAAATGGGTGGGTCCGTGGTGCCCTTGTGCTGGTCCGGTGGGCCTGGACTGCTGTGTGGGACTGTGCGGTCCTGCTGGATGGTGGCTGGTTCGTGGGGCTGGGAAAGGAGGGGGCTCTCGCCGGGGTCCTTCGCCCGAGGCTTGCCCTCGAGGGTTTCCCGGTACCGGTGGGGTGCCCTTGGGGTTCGGCGGCCGGCTTGACCTTCCGGGGGGGCGGCGCTGGCATTACCCTTGCATGCTTGCGGGTGCGGCGTGGGGTGGCCCCAGCTTGGGTGTTGTCCTTCAGGGCTGGGGTCTGCTGCCTTGCTGCCTCGGGGTTGTGCATGCCGCATACCGATGTGACAGTCTGACTTGGGCCCTTGGGAGGGTCCTGACTTTGACAACAACTAAAGCTCATTGTGCAGGCGACGTCGATGAGGGGTGATCTGGGCCGCTCTAAGGGGCTTGTCCGGTGCTCCAGGGGCCGCTTGCAGCGTCCCCTTGGTGCCCTGAGCGGCTAGGGATGCGGCCTATGTCCTTGGGTGAGCTGCTGCCCATGCTGCTTCTGTTCTGGTTCCTACCTTCTGGCCTGGGGTCTGGTAACTGCTGGCTCTGGGCCCGCCGGTGGGCGCCCGCTTGGGCGTGGGCCTACGCTCCTCCACTGGGGTCTGAGGTGGGGGGCTCTCTGGGCCCTCCCCTAGGGGTGTTGGGTGCTGGGGCATGGTGTCCTGGACCCATGAGAGGTGATTTGATGTCAGAAAATTCAAAAATGAGAAAGTTTTTGAAATTTCAACCTTCAAAATTGCATATTTAAAGAAACAGCCCCCTGATAATGGTATTAAGGCATTTGTTAATGGCCTTCTATACTAAGAGCTGTGAAAGTTGTGAGGGGATGTACTGGACCCATTAAAAGTGATTATGTGAAGTTTATAAAAACTGTGAAACGTCGGCCTTAATCTGTTCTCCAACATATCCTGAAACTGTGAGAATTTGAGGTGAGAGGTGAGAACACAGAGCTATTGAAGGTAATCGACGCGAAAACAGGCGCATGTCTATCAAACTACCTTCACCCGGGTCATAAACCATGCTGCTCCAGCTCCATACACAGTAAAAACATCTATAAACATTATTAGTGAGACATAATTGAGCGATTATTCAGGTGAACCTTGTTAAACATCCCTCCCACTTACTCAGAAATAGAACTGTCATCTCCCTTATCGCAGTGCTAACAAGCCTATTTGCCTGTGACTGGTGTCGACGTGATCCCTAAAGCTTGTAGTTTGGCACTGCGCTGCTCCAAAGGCAAATTAAGCCCCTGTCATGCCCACCCCCACCTTTGCCATGGGAACCTTAAATCTTTAATGACGATGGAGAGCTCGGCGCACTCACACCATACAAAAGAGATGACATCTGTCTCTGTAAGTGCTGCACTTTAGTGTGGCCTCGTTTGTTCCACGTGCGCTTCATGAAAAGAAACCAAATGTGAACGATGAAGTAGGAAGAAGGAGGTGGAGCTGCAGAGGAGGGAGTAAAGATGCCCACTGGTCCTGTTAAATGTTCAAAGAAGGTGTGAATAAGAATCTGGGTCCGAATAGTCCCTCCTATCTCCTTTCCTATCCAAAGGTGTTAGGAGAGATAGGAAACGGCCATCGCATTGTTTTGACAATCAGACGCACTTATAGGTGACGAAATATTCCGATGGCCGCAAAGGTTAGTGACGTCTGCCATGGTGAAAAAACTATTAATTTCCGAAAATGGACTAAAAGCTCATTTATAACACTTTCCGCTGATATAATCTCAAAAATCACAAGGTTTAAATGTAAATCAAAGGAAAAGAGGCTACCAGGCTACGAGGAAAAAGTGACACTAAAAGAACGTCACATTGAGAATGGTTGCTTACACTCACCTTCCATTCACTAATATGAATTATGTTGAATAAATCTGGCTAAAAATCTCTTTATCATGGCCGCCACTTAAACACTTCCGGGGGTTAAGGAACAGAGGATAGGAAAGGAGATAGAAGGGAATATTCGGACGCACCCAGAGTCTTGGCTGAAGCCCACCTGATTCCAAACAATATAATTTAGTATCCTTTTAATTGCCCATTGAAATAGAATGTTTTTATGTTGTAGCATGTAAGATTTAAATAGTACACATTTTAAAATCCTACAGGCAATACTCCAAGTGACTAGAGTTCACTTTAGTGTGTACATCAGTGTTGATTTTGACAGCAAACTTTGATTTAGACAACATTTTAAACAAAATTCTAGTTTTGCTTTTATTAGTGGATGGAAATATAAATATTATTTTGATATAGTTTTGTAAACATGTATCAATTTTTAATTAATCATAGTCTAGTTATTGTCACTTAATTAAACAAATGTAGTAGACGAAAACTAAGGCGAAAATTTTTTGTCAACAAAATTAACACTGATTTGTTTATTGTATCTCCTAAACAGATCTTTTAAAAAAAAGATTTTATCTAACAAAAAAGAAGCTTATACTAATTACACATATTTCATAAAAACAGGCTCAAAGTTTTCAAAATGTTTCAATAAGCCTTAGTATTAATACCCCCAGCAGTAACTTAATGTTTTCAAAGAGTCAGGACATTTCTATATTGGAAAGGTGGTTATGAACCTGTGGGTAATCTGTGTGTTTCTCCACACAGTTAGAAATGTATTCTGATTCCTGAATAAATGTTTTATAGCAGGGTTCGACCACAGTGTAATTGAGGGTTTCATCCTGTACAGAACTCCACTTTGTCAAATGCCACATTTATGAGCAGGCATTTTGGTAGTTACCAATGACCAATGTTGCCAGGTTGGATAATTGCCCACCAATTTCTGTAAAGAAAAAAAAATCTGTCAGAGAGACTCAGTTTTGTCATGTTTGGAATGAGTTCAGCTTCTTTTCACATAATGTTTAGTCCTTGTAAGTTACATTACGCTGACCTTTCCATAAGAAAACAGACCTCAGTAGAAAGACAGTCCATGAGAAGTCGATACACAGAAAGTAGAGATGTTTGGTCACCCTACTAGCTACTAGCTGTCCTCTGTGTGTCTCAAACTTAAAGCCAACACAGATGTGACTAAAATGAAGTGGACATGACAGACGGCAGATATCTTTTCAGATGCACGAATAACACATTTTCCCAAACCAATACATTTCAAATACTTGGGTATGTGAACTTGTTGATCTGGAGTACTAATACTTGCAAAATGCAATGAATTGGAACAGACTTTATTTTATATTCTGCTTGTTACAGCAAAGTTTAGATGTTAGAATAAAGTAATTTAAGTGACTATAAAAATGACATTTCAAATGGGTATCGGTTCCTGGCATCAGTGAACTTTAACGAGTATGAGTACATTGGTGCAGTGTCGGCATCCCTACTTATAGTAATCGTTAGCAGAGAGGAGTCGTAAATGTTTAAATTAAAAATTTACGATTGCTGTGATTTTGGACTAATTTGGTGTTGCAGAGGTTTTGATGAACATGTAAAACTAAATACATTTTTCCATTACAAGATGACTCCTTCCACCACATGTGCTCCAGTCATACCCGTCAAGTATCCCGTTTTGGCTGGGAAACTCCCGTATTTCACCCTTCTTTCCCGCCATCTTCCCGTATTAGTATTTTCCTGTAAATATCCCGTATTTTAATGTAATAATAATTAAAAGATGCCTTACTGAACTGAAACGGCGTCACTAGCCTCATGAGAACTTCCACCTGAAAAGACCTGAGTGGCAGTTCTCGCGAGATTAGTGTCGACAACAGCAACAAACCCGGAAACAACTCAGAACAGAGATGATGAATGAAGACGTTCCGGCAAAGAACAAAGAACTGGTGTAAATACGTTGTAAAATGAGACACAGAGTTTATTTTCCTAAAGACCATCAGGATGTGACACGTTCTGTAAGATTAATAACTGAGATTTTAACGTGACATAAGTCACCATGAAAAATCAGCCAATCACAAGCTCCACAAATATACACTGTTTAAAAAGTGTTAAATAATGTAAAGTCTGTAATAAATGTGTTTAATAAGTCATTAGTGAATATCAGAGAACCATATGAGTGAGTATGAAAAATTATAAAAAAATATATAATGAAAATAAAATGTTGATGTCTAACTTAAAGACAAGCAATTTGAAATTAATAATAAATATTCAACGTGTTGACTTGTATATAAACTGTAAGTATATTAAATAAACATGTGCTTCATATACACATTTATGTTTTTATTTAGACTGTTTTATAATTTAGGAATTAGGGCTGGGCGATATATCGAGATTCAAAATGCATGGAGTTTTCTATTTTGGCGATATAGAAAACTATAATATTTCATATATATGTACAGTATATATTATAGCTTATTATGTATCAAAATACTAGTTTTAGGAGTCGCTGCTTTTACTTCTCAGAACAACATGTAAAGCTCAGTTAGATGATTAATAAGTGTCACATATTGATCAGCTGTTTGTTAATAAATGTCCATGTGTAACATTTAGCATCAGCAAATTTAACCCAAGAATTGTTTTTCTGGTCAGACTTTATTTAATAAAATTATCTAGATTTATATCATAAACCACCATTTTGAGAAAATATATTGAGATATGAGTTTTGGTTCATATCACCAGCCCTAGTAGGAATGTTCACAGCATTTTAATGTTCATACAGGTCAACCTACCAGATTATAATCACATACAGTAACTGTATTTAGTAAGTGGTTGACAAGTGGATATTTCGATTTCTTGTACATCTATATTAAAATATAAGAGATACTGGAGCTTGGTTTGGCGGGTGGGACGACTCGTAGTGGGCTCCAGAAAATTATGGCTCCAGTCATCTTGACTATGATACTATAAAAGCTACTGTCACTTCCAAACAGGGGTTTGTGTCCCCCAAAGGGGTAAAGGAACACATTAAAGGAGGAACTTGGAAACATTTGTCAAATAATTTCTATCATATTAGGACAAATATCCAAATCCTTTCATTGGCAAAGGTTTCTGCATGCAGCCACAAACTTTTCCCAGGCATTAATAATCAACTGTGGCACAACTCTGAAAATCTGAAACACAACCATTACTACCAACACTACAGAGCCTTTGCTGCCGCCGCCCCCACCCTCTGGAACTCACTCCCTCAACCCATCAAGAACGCTGACTCATTGAAGAACCTTAAAACACTCTTTAAAACCAACCTTTTTAAACTTGCTTTTCCTTATCTTTTCTTTTACTTTAATTGTTTGTTTGTTTTTTCTGTATTCTGTAAAGTGACTTTGAGTACCCAAAAAAAGTGCTACATCAAAATGATATATATATATATATATATATATATATATAGACAATAAAGAAAATTCCAAGAGCTTGAACATTATAAAAATAAAAAGTCTCGGTAATATTTACAGGAAAATTATTATTAGTATTATATATATATATATATATATATATATATATATATATATATATATATATATATAAAATTTAATTAAATTTGGGAGAAAAAGCGGATTTCAGATTTTTACTAGCGGAGAATCGTGTACACAATCTGGCAACCCAGCCTGCCCTCGTCCTAAGGTCCTTGCTGTGGAGGAGCAATGATGGCGGCCTCCGTGCTGCTCGGGCGGACGACTGCTCTCTGTCGGACTTTGAAGGCTATTACCTCCTCTAAAGCTGAGTCCTGTTGCCCAGTTCTGATCCAGACCGCGTCCTATAACCCTAAACCTCTGAGGCTGAGCATTCGAGGGCCGTACATCCCGGACAAGGACAGCGAGAAGACCCCGGAGTGGCAGAAGACGGCCCGCTATGACGCCAAGCTGTTCGGTCGGTACGGCTCTGCTTCGGGCATCGACCCGGTCACTCTTTGGCCGAGCGCCGCGCAGCTGGAGAAGATGATAGCGGAGGAACAACAGTGGCATCCGCCTGTAGAAGTCATGCTGAGGAACATAGAGGCCAGGGAGGAGGAGGAGACAGAGAAACGGCTTGCTAAGTATGTCATTAGCTGCTGTGCCCATTATCGGACAAGCGTCTTACTTTCGTCTTTCGCAGCTTCAGTCCATTAACAGGCAAAGGCTGAGCCGGAGTTAGCTGTTGAACCCATTATCGGACACAGAGTTACACTCTTTGAGCTTAGGAACCTAAACGGTCCCCTTCATAAAACTGTCGTAGAAATGTATAAATATTTTTTCACATCAGATCTTTTCAACAACTCCAGACCTAACTACAGTTATTAAGTTTTCATTATATTTATGTCCTTTCTGTCATGAAAACACTTTTTATTTCCTCCAGAAATAAGGTGCAAAGTGGAACATTAGATATTAAGTTCATACAGACTTGAGTAGGTCAATAATTGATCGGAACATTGATTTTGAGCCATTATTACTTTTAGAGCTATGAGGGGGGGGGGGGGGGGGGGGGGGGGGGGGGGGACCTACACTATTTGAGCTTAAATATACCAAAAAAATTCATATAAAATATTTTTCCCCACATCAGATTTTATCAACATCTGCAGACCTAACCATAAATATACAGTTTTTCATTATATTTTGAAACATTTTATATTTTGATGCCCTTTTTGTCATTAAAAAAAAAACAAACAATATTTTTCAATGACAAACACAAAATGTCATTTTTTAATTTGGAGTTAGATTTGTTTAACTCAGATTTATTAGGTATGTTTAGGAACATCACTTTTACATGTCAGAATAACAGTATATCCAGGATATATGGTTATATGGGAGTCAAAGGGACCAATCAGGTCCAGAACTCAAAGAACGTCAGTACACATTATATCACCTGTTCAATACATCTTGCAATAAAATGACAATGGAATTATGAACATGACAAAAGAAAACTGAATGAGATATTAAGAGTTTAAAACGTTGAATAAGTAGAAGGTACCCGCTTGGTCTCCAAAGGGTTAAATTAGAGTAGACACATTTTACAAAGGAAGTGTCTCCTAGTACGTAATACGTGTCCATATACCGGTATTCTATACATACGAATGATGGCGTTACCGGAAGTCATGTGACCATTCCGTGCAGTTACGGTTAGTTAGTCCATAACTTAATTCAGGTTAGTTAGTTAGTCCGTAATATGGGTTAGGGTTAGTTAGTCCGTAACGTAGGGTTAGTTAGTTCGTAGCATAAGTTAGGGTTATGGTTAGAGTTAGTTAGTCTGTAACGTGGGTTAGTGTTAGTCCATAATGTGGGTTAGGGCTACTTAGTCCGTAACATGGGTTAGGGTTAGTTAGTCTGTAATGTAGTTTAGGGTTAGGGTTAGTTAGTCTGTGACGTGGGTTAGGGTTAGTTAGTCCGTAACGTAAGGTTAGTTAGTTCGTAGCATAAGTTAGGGTTATGGTTAGGGTTAGTTAGTCTGTAACGTGGGTTAGTGTTAGTTAGTCTGTAATGTAGTTTAGGGTTAGGGTTAGTTAGTCTGTAATGTAGTTTAGGGTTAGTTAGTCTGTGACGTGGGTTAGGGTTAGTTAGTCTGTAATGTAGTTTAGGGTTAGGGTTAGTTAGTCTGTAACGTGGGTTAGTGTTAGTTAGTCTGTAATGTAGTTTAGGGTTAGGGTTAGTTAGTCTGTGACGTGGGTTAGTGTTAGTTAGTCTGTAATGTAGTTTAGGGTTAGGGTTAGTTAGTCTGTGACGTGGGTTAGGGTTAGTTAGTCTGTAATGTAGTTTAGGGTTAGGGTTAGTTAGTCTGTGACGTGGGTTAGTGTTAGTTAGTCTGTAATGTAGTTTAGGGTTAGGGTTAGTTAGTCTGTAACGTAGGGTTAGTTCGTTTGTAGCATAAGTTAGGGTTAGTCTGTAATGTAGTTTAGGGTTAGGGTTAGTTAGTCTGTGACGTGGGTTAGTGTTAGTTAGTCTGTAACGTAGGGTTAGTTCGTTTGTAGCATAAGTTAGGGTTAGTCTGTAACGTAGTTTAGGATTCCGGTTAGGGTTAGTTAGTCCATATTAGTTTAAGTATTGATTTATTCTTGTTGTTGATAAAGTTCAGTGTGTCATTTAATCTGGCTACTTAAATTTTCATGCAGTTTGCTTTTATTCATGTTTCACATATTTTATTTTGAAGTTAATATCTTAATTATTTAAATTCACACCATAGCATTTACAACACGTTAGTCTTGTCTTCTATCGTGTCTATTGTGTCATGCTTTTAATGTATAATGTGCTCTAGTTCTTTAACTCAAACATAATCTTCATCCTTCCACATTTTCTTTTTTCCTTGATTGAATTTTAGAGAGAAATTGATAGCAGAAAACATGGCTAAAATGCCAAAGATGATCGATGATTGGCGCAGAGAGAAGCGTGAAGCCAAGCAGAAGCTGAAGGATGAGAAGGCTCGCCGTGCCAGGCTGCTGGCTGAGGCCAAAGAGCGCTTCGGCCACGCCCTGGACCCTCGCAGCAACAAGTTCCAGGAAATGATGGCTGAAATAGAAAAGGAGGAAAAGAAGAAGAAAAAACTACTGAAGCGTCGACAGCGTGAGGAGCAGCTGGGATTGGTGCAAAACGGACCCCCAGCTGAGTCTACGTAGACCACGTGACCATGTGGAGTGTCTGGAAACACTATTTCCAGCAGAACATAACTGTCCATCTTTCTAAGCTGTAAATTAAATAAAGTTTTGTTTTGTAAAGAATGTGAACATAATCGTCCAGAGATGACAACTGTGTTTATTAGGATTCACATCATCAAAGGTAAAAGTGACTTTAGAACAACATTATTACACTGAGTCTAAATAAAGCTCAACCCTGATTATCATTTACCAAAAACAAAACCTGAATTTGAACAAACTGTAGGTTCACCTTTGACTGTGCTGATTTATTTTTAAGTGCTCCCTTAAAAAAATGTGCAAAAACCACCTGATAACACACACCTTGTTTTATTAATAATTCAGTGAATCCAAAAGAACTCGTGGATAAAGTTAATTAGTTTTTTCTCCTGATATTAAATATTCCTAGTGACGTAAACATCTGGGTTGATTTAGTTAAACCTGTTAAATCTTCACTTTTTAGTCCAGTTGTGCAAACTGCAGCTTAGGCCAAACATCTATATGATTATGACCACCTGGCAAACAAATGTCCATTAGTTGTAATGTAGTAATCAGTCCATGGATTAGTGGTTTTAAGTCTGCCTTAAAGATGTGAACACAACATTTTAGCTTTTTAATAACATTCTGATCAGTGTGATGTTAACCTGGTGGAAAATATGAACCTAGAGTTGATATGTTTGAGAAAGCTGAACCTTTGGTTAAAGCAGCTATCATGTATATCATATCACTGAGTGAGCCGTCATAGATGTTCTAAAGCTGAGTGTCTTCTTCCTCCTCCTCATCCTCTCCTGGATCAGCTTTAAGTTTAGCCAGTGCAGCGTGGATCCTAAACTGTGTCCGTGACTCCATGGAGTACTCTTTGTAGTTACGTCTGGAAAACAAAAACAGTTTGCACAATTTTATCAGAAAAAAAGTGACACGACCTGGTGGTCTCTTACTAACACTAACAATTCTACTTCAGCCCTGTGGGGGGCCACATTAGAGATGTTGAGCGTGTCCGGTGCCATCGTTCTCAGGAGAATCTAGAATCTCATTTTTAAAATATTTGATTTCATACAATGTAGTGTTTTAAAAGTAGGGTGGGAAAATTAAGGCCTATTATTCTCTGATGGAAACCTTGTTTGCTGAATAAGTCACTGTAAAAAATACGTCTGAAAGAACTTTAACAGCATTGTTTATAAAATGTATCATTTTGAAAATCCCCCCATGCACAAAAAATAAGGTCTGTAAAAATAAGCATTTTTTTCAAAGCAGGTTTCTTTTCAAACCAACAATATGATGTAGGGCAGTGTTTCTCAAATGGAGGTACATGTACCCCTAGGGGTACGCGATGGCACTACAGGAGGTACTTGAGAGGAAAGAGGAATTAACAAAAAAATCATTAAAAATATGGGGTTTTCTAATGTTTATATTTAGTAAAAAATCTATAATACTGAATATCATCAGAAACTCACAAAACAACAACAAAGACAAACGAAATGGGAGAAAAATACAAGATCACTACAAAATACAGTAAATAACAGAAACAACCAAACAACACCAAAAACACAAATTAAGAGAAAAATATACAGAAAAAAGAACAGACAACAAAATAGACTGACACATAAAATGATTATTTTATTTAGAAGATGAAGTGAAAACACAAAGGTCAGTCTTGGTCCCCCATCAGGAGGGAGATGACTGGAAATAATAAAAACTATAGAAATAAATCTATTCAGGAGACACTACTGTAAATACTGTTTCATTCACTTATTTACAAAATAAGATTCTGTAAAATCTGTTTCATCATTATGATCTATATTAGTTGTTTTTCATAGAATTCTGAGCAACATGTTGTGGTTGGACATAAGGGGGTACTTGGATTCAAAGGTAAGAGAAAGGGGGACTCGAGCCAAACATTTTGAGAACCACTGATGTAGGGTATGCTTTGTATTTTTACTGCCATCACAGTCATTAATCATTATTTTATTATTTGTTGACAGTGATGCCTTAATCATTCATTAAAAAAATACTGTTTAATGATTCATTAATGTCATCTTTACATTTTCTAATATTTATCATTAAAATATTTTACAATCTAGTAAATTTGAGAGACTTCCAAAGTGAACACTGGTGCTTACTTGGCTTTGTGCAGCAGTTTAATGGCCTCGTCTCTCCTGCCTTGGTCTATGTACAGCAGGCTCAGCTCCACCATCGAGTTGGGAACCAGGTAATGATCAAACTTGATTTTTTTCTCACTGGGAAAAGTAAGAAGAGCCATGGTTGATATAAATGCACAGACAGCGAGGGAAGAAGTGTGTGAAAAAGTGTCTGTAGCCATCAGGAGGCAAACCATCAGCCTGTACGTGACATAAAAAATAAACATTTCTCTTTATTGATCATTAATATTATCAAACACAAAACAACGAAAAAATACACAATGAAAAAAGCACAAAGCTGAAAATGACACAAAACAGAAACACACAAAATGACTCCAAAATACAATAAATGAACACAAAATACACAGAACAGAAAAATACACACAATGAAAAAACAGAATGACAGAAAATTACACAAAACAAAAATACACAAAATATGACTCCAAACAACACAGTCACTAAAAATTCCACCAAATGATAGAGGAATACACACAATGACAAAAAAAAAAGGACAAAAACAAACAAAGATGACTCCAAAAACTACAATAAAACCCTTTGTTGTGTCCCATGTTAATGCTCTGGTTGGTCATTATAAATGTCAGCATTTAGAATAATGCTATACAGCACTCAAAATGATTAATTAATAACATTGAAATCAATAGTCTCTAGCACTAAATTTCTTGGTGTAATAGTCAACGAGAACTTGTTCTGGGAAAAAAATATAATGATTGTGTGTGCAAAGAAATAATGAAATTGTTACAGTATTATTAGAATAATTTCTTACTTAGTAAACTCTGTCTAATAACACTATTATAGCCTAATTTATCCATATTTGATTTACTGTAACATTGTCTGGGCCACTTCTCATCCCTCATAGCTTAACCAAAAACATTTATTACAAAAGATAATTATAAGAATTATTCCTAACTCAACCATCCAAACTCCATCTGCACTCTTATTCAGGAAATACAGATTATTGTCAATCTTTTCCATTAAAACGCTCCAAACATGTTTATGTCCAAATGAATTCATCACCAACGAGACATCCCAAACACCTTCCTAAATTATTTTAGGTTTTCAGCAGACAATCACTGTTATTCAATAATTAGTAGGATGAACTTTCATTTACCATATTGTCTTACATCTACTCATAAATGCTTTATAAAAGTTTGCGGTTTTGAAATTTGGAACTCTCTTGACAAATCTTCAATAAATCATTCTACATAAACATTTAGGGCTAAAGTAATTCAGTATCATTAGTCTAAGCAACAACATATAATGAACACTGTAAAATGACCTCACTCTCGTTTCCATTACAATACAGCTTTATTCTGTTGAGTCTTTTTTTTCAGTTCTTTAAATATTCTAAATGTTCTTTTTAAGAACATTTAGCAATTTGTGTTTTTGAGGATATTTTATTTATCTTCATTCCTCTCCTGCACAATCCTTTCTTTGTTATCTTGTCATGTTTCTTCATATGAGTGCAAGTAAATAAATAAATAAATGGTAATAATGTGGCCCTCAGATCAAACTTTGCTTTATTAAGTAAATGCTACAATAAAATGTAATCAGAATGCTGCAAAGCAAGTGAAGTAAAAATGCAAGACATAATCTAATATAAAATAAACAATCTAAGTCAATTAAATGACACCTAATAGCTTAAATAATATTAAGCTATAACATTATACACGTGGGCTCCTTAGTTAGACAATTCAGTCGAGGCCAATTTTTTAAATTGTTAATAATGTAAAAACATCTTAAACAAATAGCTAACTAATCAACATGTTTATATCAGTCTGTGACTACATTTAAAAGGCAGTGAAACGGTTGTGAAATGTTCCCACAGTAAAGCATGGTGGTGGTAACATCATGCATTATTACTCTATGAAGGGTTTGTAAAACCAAAGGGAAAATGACAGCCAGTGAACACAGGAAAACCCTGCAGTATGAGACAATGACCCCAGGCCTTCAGAGGAGACGACAACAACACAAAACCACCACATTTACAGTTTGAATCAATAATAGCACAATTATTTACATTCACAACACCAAAAACCTGTTTTTGGATAATCACATTTTCCTCATTTGTCAAAGAACCAATAATTAATTAACTTCAAATTTTGTATTAATCAAATGTATGAATTGTGTACTCATGCCACTTTAGTTTATATAAAAGAAGACAATCGGTTGTTAAATGCTTCTTCTCGTTCATTGGCTAAAGCAGATTAACTTTAAGTCACGTTGCTCCTGACATGTGCCTCACTCACACGGAGAGTTGGACACGTTAATGAGGCTAAGCAAGCACAACTCTGTCAATACAAGCCGTTATCAGTGTAAACATGTTAGATGAGGTGGGGGGGGTTCAGAAATACTGACGGAGAAACTGGAACTAAAGTCAAAGTAAACAGAGCTGCTAAAGAACTCTGAGAACAAATACACCATTGATCATGATCTAATCCATCCATGCATTATATTCTTTCTCAGGAGCTTCTTTTATCAAACACTGAGTGGAATCTACACTAAAAGTGAAAGAAGTACGTCAACAATCTGAATATGTGCTACGCCAAAAAAAATCTGATTTATATTCCAGTGCAGAGCTCACCTGCACATAAATGGTCAAAGGAGTGCATGGATGGTTTTTGCATGATAACGAGTCTGCAGACCAATGGGATTCGTTCGTAGGCAGAAGTGATGAAGAGGGAATTTCAGAACAAGGAAGAGATGTGTGATAGTGATGAAGGCCAGAAAAAAGATGATTTATTTATAGGTCTCAATAATGATGTAAATAAATGAAAAAGTTTTTTAGTGCAGTCGTTACAGCAGTGGAACATGTGACAAAGGTGAAAAGCAGCATCTGAGACTTCACAGTGTTCCTGCTCAAGCACAAAAACATTCACAGGTGAACTCATTATTTTAGGGGTGGGAACATCTTGGTACCTCGCAATACACGATACAAAGTTCACGATAACGATTATCTCACAATAGTGTTGTAGTAGTCGAGAACGGTCTTGGTCTCGAGACCAGTCTATGACATAACAAGAAAGAAAAGATTGAGTGAAAAAATACAATTATTTATATTTTTCTGAAAGACAATAAATTGAAAAAGTGTCCTATGAACAGTGACACTATTTTAGTGAAAATAAGTGTCAACATATCAATGTAAATGAATAAGTATCTGTAATAGTGCTTTCTGTAAACAATAAATAGGGTCTTTCTTACCAGTGACATCATTATAGTGAAATATTCCAGTAAACAATATATTGGTTCCTTCAACAAACAGTGATAACTTTTCTGTGAAGACGTACCTGTACATTTTAATGAACAAGCAGAAAAGGTTTTGAAAAAAAAAAAAAAAAAAAAACGATAGCGTGAGCATATCGATAATCGATTGCGTGAAAAAATATTGTGATATATCGCCGTATCGAGATATCATCACACTCCTATATTATTTAGGGAAGTTTTCGGGCCTTGTCTGTTACAGACGCTTCAGTCTGGTACAGACGTTACATTCTGTTATAGATGCACAGACGCTGCAGTCTGTTACAGATGTTACAGACGCTGCAGTCTGGTACAGACGTTACATTCTGTTATAGATGCACAGACGCTGCAGTCTGGTACAGATGTTACATTCTATTACAGATGCACAGACGCTGCAGTCTGTTACAGATGTTACAGACGCTGCAGTCTGGTACAGACGTTACATTCTGTTATAGATGCACAGACGCTGCAGTCTGGTACAGACGTTACAGTCTGTGCATCTGTAACAGAATGTAACGTCTGTACCAGACGCTGCAGTCTGGTACAGACGTTACATTCTGTTACAGACGCTGCAGTTGGTTACAGACGTTACATTCTGTTACCGATGCACAGACGCTGCAGTCTGGTACAGACGTTACATTCTATTACAGATGCACAGACGCTGCAGTCTGTTACAGATGTTACAGACGCTGCAGTCTGGTACAGACGTTACATTCTGTTACAGACGCTGCAGTCTGTTACAACTTAAAGTTGTAAAATGTTACACTTAAAGTTAAATACAGTATATCAATTCAGGCATTTAAAATAAATTCTAAAATGGAAAAAAAAATTGAAACACGTTATTTAAATATAAATTACTAATTCTTGCCATGATTTGGAAAGACGCACATTTTCACTCAACATCTTATCATATTCAATGAAAAAGAATTTCAAACTTCCTTCTGTTGTTTTGTGTTTTCTGTGGCTTAGGGGACTTAGAATAGAATAAAACTATTGCCACAATCTTACACATTTACATGTTTATAAAAGGGACCAAACACAATAATAAACATGAATAATGAGAAAATGTTTATCATTAATGCTTGCGATGTAATTTGTTGTCTTATATATATATATATATATATATATATATACATATACATATGTGGATGCTAATCATGATCAGAAACTTTTATTGAACCCATGCATGACCATGACAGAGCCAACATAAGACACTGCATTGAAATCTAGAGGCGACCTCAGCGTTGCCTGTTTGTATATTACAGAATACTTCAAATACTCATAAAGTTAAGAAAGGGAGACAAAAATACACTCACTTATGACTTTAAAGACAAAAATCCAGCCGTTAAATGTGTGTGGCCCCTCTGGGAGATTAGCCGTTAATCAGGTGAGCAACCTGTGGATGTGTGGAGTGGGCGGAGTTAAAGCATGTCATTGAGAGTTTGTGTTGCCTCCAGCCCTGCAACGTTGTTGAATAAATACTACACGCTCCGGGGAACAAGCCAGGCTCGTTTTGTCTTTTCCCTACAGCTCAACGGCAAATAGTGCAATCTGACTGAAGAAAAACTACGGTGGCCTTCAGGGGACAAACTGCATGAACCACGGGGTTTTTTTTTTTTTTTTTTTTTTTAAATACTGTATAACATAAAAATAACTAAAATATTAGCTTGTTCAGCTAATTTAATCTGAATAAACATAAAAGCTAGCTTATTCAGTGAAAATAAAGACTTCCAAACAGAACTTAAATGTGCAGCATAAATCCCACAAGAAACTAAACATTTTGCTGTGCACAATCAAAGCAGCTTTAAAACCATATAAAACCTACAACATCAGCTCTCATAACACTTGTGGAATTTAAGGAGGTTTAAATGTGCTCCTACGTGTTCGTGCTTGAAGACGGGTCAGATGGATGGCCGACATCGAGCCACCACCTAGTGGCTTGTGGCCAGACAGGTACCTCCACCGCCGGGTCCTTCCAGGCCTTGGAGCCGGTCGCGGCGCACCGCAGCGAAGGAAATGCGCCCAACAAGGACGCATTTCTCCACTGATGCCAGAAATGCACAGATACCTCTTGGCCAACTTTGAAATCATACAACACTCGATTTCTAAAATTTTTGCTTTTAATCCGGATGCGTAAATCTCACGCTCAGTAACTGTAGCTAAAGAGTTAGCTGCTTCCACTGGTCCGGGCGGCAAGCGCAACTTTCACTTTCATTCAGCGAGCAGTGGTCGTGTTCCTGTCATTTAGTTATTATGAAGAAAAAAAAATAGATTTTTAACATTTATGAATCGTTATCGAATTGTCACGTCTCGAATCGTGATCAATCCAATAATCGACGTATTGGCACACTTCTGGTTACCAGGGTAATGACCATCACTAATCACAATTCTCGTGCATAATAATGAAATAATTGAGGGAAAGTGCCTCAAAATTGAGGGAAAATTGCCTCAAAAGCATAGATGATGTCCTGCCACGCATGCACGCTATGGGGGGTGGATCCATTCTAAATGAATGCGCACCAGTCCAACGAACGCGTACCCTGCGCCTGCACGTCTTAACGTCTGATCTGCATTTTCCATAGACTTAGAATGGGTACACGGGCACAATGCACAAGTCACCCCCGCATGTGTGCTTTAACTCATTCAGTGCTAGCCATTTTCAGATTTTCCACCCTCTCAGTTCCAGCCGTTTTTGAGCATTTTGACTGATTTTAAAGACCCACAGAATATTTTATACTCTGACTATCTGAAATCTGACACCAGATTCTGAAAGATTGAAGCTTCTACTGTCATGAAAAAAAAAAACCATTTGTTTCTGGCTTGTTCCGTTCTTTTGTAATCAGCTGTTGAATAGAGCACGTTTTACACAAATCTTCAGTTTCAGAGCAAAAAGCTGAGAAAAAAGCCTTTTTGTAAAAAAAAACGCTGTCAGTCACTTTAAAGCTATTTTTTTTTCTTTAGGGACAACTCTAACATCTGAACATTGTTTCCTTATATAAAACTAAAAAAAAAACACTGAGACCGGGCTTTTGATGGCAAAATTATTATTATTTATCTATCTATGTCAGAGTTGAATGGATTTCTTACTGTATTTTGGCGTTCCTCCAACTTTCCCTCCCATCAGTCTGCACACACACGAAACTTCCTCTTCCTCCCGACACACAGCAATGACCCGTTTAGCCCGGTTAGTTGATGGTTTTATCTCATGATCACAACATTATTAATAATCTACTCAGGTCCACACATGTTCTGTGTTAATATGTGGAGCTGTGAACTGCTGGACATGTCACAATATCACTCTGTAGCACCATAATCTCACTCGTTCCTGTTTCTCCTCCCCAGCTAATGGTAGCATCAGTGGCTAATCTATCATCTAAAGGTTGGTCACTACAACACCCCACAGCTTAGATATTGATGAGACCTCCGCCAGGGTGTTTTCTAGTAATCCCCGTGAAAAAACGCAAATGACGAGTTTCTCGTCAATGGTGCTGAGCGTTTGGATTTGAAATGACAAGATATCTTGTCGGGGGCACTGAGTGAGTTAATGTGCATACACATTAAAGCGTCTGCACACCTACGCCACACCTGGATGTGCACCTAATAAACACAAATATATCAGTCACACAGGTGTGGCGTGTGGCGTGAGTGAATCTTTAACGATCAGGTGACCTTCACTATTGATCCCTGTGTATGTGACATGTAAACACTTAATTATATATTATGCGTGCAGGCGTAAACACGTATGCAGGTTTGGAATTGTGTGTGTGAGTGTTGAGTGTATAATGGACCACCATTTAGTCTGTGTCACGACACCCATCCATAGAGTGGTAGTGACTATAGTGCTACGCTCTGAGTCAGATGGTTGCTGTGATTGGACAGGATACGACACTCAGCTCTCACTCACTCACTCACCTGGAGCACACTTTGTTGAAGCATTCATCAGCAGCATCGAGCCGACCTTGGTTCTTGAAACACAGACCCTTCAGTAAGTGGATCACACAGCGGTCATCCGCCGTGTACTCATTCTCTACAAAAAGTCAGTGAGAGTCGTCGTCATATGATGCACGTGAGCAATGATTCTGAGGTTATGAGTTACGTGGTATACCTGGTGATTCCAGCACCGCACGCTCCACTTGGATCAAAGTGTCCATCATGC
The DNA here is from genome assembly GCF_900634775.1 of Gouania willdenowi. NCBI lineage: Eukaryota > Metazoa > Chordata > Actinopteri > Blenniiformes > Gobiesocidae > Gouania > Gouania willdenowi. Next base: position 2,824,927 of record NC_041051.1, on the reverse strand, counting down.
CCTCGGTCAACTCCGGCCGCTTGCTGATCATACTGAACCCGTTCCACATGTACATCATCTCCTGTGAGGAACCAGCTCAGATGACTACATCCATCAAACACAATGAGAAAGCTCCATCATAACTAAACATTTTGGGTGAGGAGGGTGTGTGTGTGTGTGTGTGTGTGTTTACCAGCACTGGTACTGGCAGCTTGATGGGATTGGGACCTTTGTAGCGCCTGGCTTTGCGAATTGCAAACTTCTCTGTTGGAGGAGACTTCCCAGCGATCTTTTGCTTCAACGTAGGTACTTGTCTGAACATGACACAAGTGTGAGAAGGATGTGTTAAAAACAAATGCCCACCCCACCCATCACCGTAGCTGGGCAAAATAAATACAATTAAACAGCAATGGTAGGCTGTATACACGACTGCGACAGATGCAAAAGCAACAAAATAAAGTACAAATCAATCAATAAATAAGAGAATAAGTTACAAAACCAGCATGTATGAGAAACTAGAGCTGGGCAATAAAACAATAACTATATATCTCAATAGAGATGTGATCAATAGCAATAGAAAATGTGTACGAGAAAATATTAAACATTAAAATTTGACGCGGCGCTGAGCTGGAGAAGCCGCGCCTCCAGGAAGCTCTCTGCCGTGATTGACATGTACACAGACACGCCCACAAAGGTGACCATGTCAGCATCCTTCGCGCAGTGCTTCCACAGTCTGTCACCGCTGCACATCGAAGGCTGTTGTTTCTGCCGCTGTTGATACGTGTAGTTGCGATCATGTTTTCGCTCTGTCTGGTGTTTATAAAGCAGGGTGAGCTCGGCTGTGCGGGGAGGGGAGACTGCTTAATAGCTGCTTAAATAGCCATGTGTCTTTAATGTGCAGTTTTTTGGCAGAAAACAATCACAACTGTGTGCGGATAGCAAAAATAAATTTGCTTTGGGGATCACTGATCCCTCTTGTAACAGTGAGACATGCAGGGAAGTCAGTGTCCCGTCTATAGACACGCCCACTCATGAATATGCATAAGTAGGCCGCAAATCAGCCTGTTTGTAGAGTTGGTCAGAAAGTGAGTTTTCAGAGGCTAAAACTCTGGAAAACAGACGAGTTTGGGAAAATAAACCTCAAATACTGTGTTTTTGGGGTTCTTAGAACAAATGGATATGGGTGAAAAATAGCATGTTATGGACCTTTAATCTACAGATTTCAAATAATGAGTGGAATTTAGTTCAACTACAAATTTTATGTGATTGCTTCAATAGTAAGCAAATACACCTTTGTAAAATTTAGCTAATTATTGTTCCCTATTGTCAGAAGTGTGATAGAATGGCCTCTACAGCATAAAATAATCCTGTTTCAATTAATTACAAGAAAATATAGTATTTTATTGAGTAATAGTACAGTTAGTGAACGGTGAGTTTGTCCAAGAAACAGCCTAAAAAGGAACTAGAGAAATTTCCTGATTATTTTTAAATCTTTCCAAGTACCCCCTGCGTACCCCTGGGTACCCCTGTTTGGGTACAGGATATAACATGCAGACTTTACTCGTCACTCCAACTACAAGAAGAACATAAACCTGACATGAAAGGCCTATAAAACCCTTACATTTTGGCTGACATTTACAGAGAAAAAAATCTTGCGGGAGAGTTACCGAAAAAGGTCAACTTCATCCTCCCCAAAAGGCCTGGCTTCATCCTCAGGCAGCATGCTGAGGTAAGCAGCTTTCATGTAAACATACATGGCCTGAAGAGACAAACACACTCACACAATCATTTACAGATTATCTCAGCTTCTCTGTGGGGTTTGGGGTCATTTACTTTGGACCAGCGACTCTCTTGGCTCAGCAGGTCTGCGTAGAAGTACGCCATCTTCCATGCGCGCTTGTAGGTGAAGCACCACATCAGCTCCCAGTAACACATGTGGTGAAACTGCTTCCACATCTGCTGGGCCTTGCAGCCATCCTCAAAGAGCACCACTGCCTGGAGACACAGTGGAATGACACAAGTATTAAACATTAACTCAGACTCATCCTCCATGAAAGCCTTAATGATGCTGCTGTCATTCCATTATTAATTATACAGCTGATTAAAAACCACCTCATCGATGTTGCCTTTGATCTCTTCAGCTCTGCCAGCGAAGAAGAGGAAAATTGCCCCCTAGATGAAAAGAAAACCAAAGGTCAGAGGTTTTATGAGAGATCCCTATTGTCATCAGCAAACATGCACATGGTAAAACACTCCTAAAGGAGACATTTATAGTAGGTTTCTGTGAGGGTTTTCAGTTTGCTCTCTGGGAAAGGCTGGTATGTGGGTTTAAGGTGGAGTAAAACACACAAGCACTAACTTTACAAGACTGAGAGTCACATTGAGGATTGCTGCTTTTTTTCCAATGTTTAAAATTCCAATCCCAATACAATGAAATGCACGTTTGTGTGTTGTATCTTATATTAATGCTCACCCGTGGATAACGAAGCAGGAAAGGTTTCAACAGTCTTTCAGCAGCAGCCACCTCTCCTTCACCAGTCCCTACAAACCAGTACAGATATGCGACTTCTTTTGGTAAACTTGTTCAATAAAATGTGAATAAATGACACCAAACTGCCAATGATTGCATTAAGAATGTCTCTGATTGGTCCAAAGTTCCCATCATCACATGTCAAATTTAAGACCTGTGGGACGAATCTGCCCAGTCATTTTCTAATCTGGGTTTACAACATGTAAACATGTTCAGATCTTAAAAAGGCTTTTGAAACAGTCAGTCACAGTCGGCTTCTATCAAAAATGTCATCCTTTAACATCTCCACTGAGGCAGTGGTCTGGTTTGGACAGGGAACAGTGTGTTAATGTGGCCCAGGATAAGTCTTCAATTTGAAACATCCAAATAGGCATTCCACAGTCTCTTCATAATTGACTTGCCCCTCATCTGCCCCAGTGTCATCTGTCAACTCTATGCAGACGATGCAGTTTTTTATGCACCCGCTAAGTCACCTGAGCAGGCAGCGCGTGTATGGCTGAGGCGAATGAGTGGCTCACCCATAACCAGCTGGTGCTGAAAGTGACCAAAATAGAATCAATGTGTTTTTCAATTAGAAAACTAAATGTTTATCAAATACATTTGCAAAATGAAAGCATTTAATCTGTAACAGAATTCAAATATCTTGGGTTGGTTCTTGACCTACCATACAGGCATTGAAAGCTTCTGCCTTGTCAAACTAATATTCAAAGGTATCAATAACCATCAATCGTAACTGTCAGATCCCACACTGCAGGACTTCATTTGGTCAGTCTGCCTTCATCTTCAAAAGTACCAACCTGTGGAATCCACTACCAATGGAACTCAACACCATATCAGATTCTAAAATGTTCACCTGTATGCTGAAAGAAAATCAACATTGTATCCATTTGCAAATAGCTGTGTGTGTATGTGAATGTTTTTATAATCTTTGTATTGTAGGTGTGTAAGTTTCATTGTTTTGAGTATAGTAGAAAGACCCAACCAGGGACAGGAGTTGTCAACTAGCATTAGCAACATGCTCTATGTGCATCACATCAGCTGCAAACTTTTGTATACTGTATATGTTGAATGGCATCGTCCCTGTCAAAAAAATAAACATAAAAATATTAATCCTAACGCTTCATGATTACATCTCAGATAACTATGTGAATGATGAAGATGTTGGTGTTTTAGGGCATAGCTTATCATCTGATATATTCCTATGATGACAGCAGCACCTAGTATAAATGTGAGGAAGGTGTAGTAGCACAGCAGCAGCAGGGCACACAGCATGGAGCGCAGGTTGGTCCCCGTCGCTCCATCACGCAGCAGAGAGAGGCCGTACTCCTACAGTGAGATCACACTAATCAGCCTGGACAATCTATCACCGCATCACAGATGCAAATACTAAAGGTGTCACCTTGTCTCCAGAGAAGCCTGCAAACTCCAACACTCTGAGTATCCGAGGAGGGAACAGAGAGAGAGTCTGCAAGAAAACAGAATGTGATCAACGATTGATCAGATAAAGACAAAGTATAAGCCTCATAGACAAGACAATTTGCTCAAAAAAGATGTTTAACACCGTCTACTCCAATAGGGTATTCAGTTTCAAACCTGCCTTGTCCCTCATCACCTCTCCTCCTGTTTTTGTCCTACCTTTTCATCTAAAATGTGAGCGCCGCAAATGGCGCCTGGTGTGTTGATGTGTGTCTTCTACTGTTCTTAAACTGTATCTTGCGAATAAAGTCCTTTCTGATTCTGATTCTGATTCTGTAAAGCGAAAGCGGTTTGTTCCTCTTCAGTGTTTGTGACTTTATTCTGTTGCTTCTCAACATCGGTCTGCTTTTTTCTGCTTGATTTGCCGTGTAACTGTTGTGTCTAACGCTGTCATAGGGACTTCTGATGGAATGTCCGCAAATGCACGTTCACTACCTATGGACCTTGAACGCACCTGACTTCAGTCGAGCAGCCAACAGAACGCCCAAAATAGCTCATGGAGCACATGTGTTTGCAGAAAGATCTCTGATTGGCTGACATCCAGTCACACTCCTGGATTTATAAACTTCATTTACAGAGCCAGGAGAAGGAGAAGAAATTCACTGTCCACTCAGAACACTTTGAATTACAATATGCTCAAAGATGATTATGGATTTTTGACCAAATGATGCCAAAACAAAGTTACATACTGCAGCTTTAACAGCAACAAGCGGACTTTGTCTCACTCCTCTTGTTTTTCCACCTGATCATCTTCTGCACGGAATCTAACTACTGAATCATAAGACATCCTTCCATTACTGACGTAGTGCAAACTATTTTTGAAAAATGCTGCCAATTTTTCTCAATCCTAAACATAAAAACAACATATTTTAGAGCAAAAACCTTCAAGCTTACCATAGTTATCCTTATTTTAATCAGAATGCTTTGACTAAACATTTCACAATAAAAAGATGAATATACATGTGTATCATACCAGATTAAAGGCCCCGACTCCAAAGGATATCCCTCCCTCTAGGTGAAGGTGGCTGGGTCCTTTGACACAGTTGTTAGACTTTATGAAGGAATGCAGCTCTCTGGATGAAAACATTTACCAGCATTAGGCACAACCAGGTTCAGCAACATGATGTGAGATTCCAACAATAGCAGCAGCAACAACATTGTGAAAGAAGGAGAATATGATGCTGCAAAGCAACGACAAAGTAATGTAGGCACACAGACATGGGTATCCTTAGCACTGTTTCTTGCTGTATGCAGGCTATGCAGATACATACAGGCCACAGGCACCAGGGGGCGACCAAGCTGCCAGTTGCATGAATATGTGTTAGAATTGTGATCATGCTACTACCTTTGCTATGAACTTTTTCCCTTTAATATAACTTAATTTATTTTTCAAAGCAATTTTTTATGCATGGAAAATAATTCCTGCGAGACACAATTCAATTGCAACCTAATTATGTTCCCAATACTGCCACCTACAGACCTGGATGAGAAAGGAATTACAGTACATATAAATGTCAAGGGCATTGATGTATGCCGCAGATATTCATGCACATAAGTGCACACATGGTGTGTTAACATATTTGTGAATCACAGGCACATTTGTGGATTTTCTGCCTGTAAATACAAATCTGACAAATGTTAAATTACTTTCAAAATCACGTCACAAGGAAACAGGCATTATGTGTCGAGTAAAGATCTGCAATGCAAATACTGAAAATATTGGTGATACGAAGTATAAACATGTAAGTATTCTACACATTGTTTTAATATTAATTTATAACTTTAAGACCATTTTTATTCAAGTGTTTTTTTTAAGATGGAATCCACAGTTGTAATTTGGACACACGTCATATTTGAATTATGTATATTTACTCTACACATAATGCCTGTGACCTCATGAAGAAGTTTTAACAGTGATGTTATCCTTTCCACTGGAAGAAAACCAACAAATATCATTGTTATTCTCAAACTCAAATTTGCAAAGTTGTAAGAATTATTTTTGTTTATGCGAGAATATTTACATGCCCAATTTGTGAATGAATAGTTACGTGTGCCTAATACTGAGGGCTATTTCTATCAAGATAGTACCTTTAGTCATAACACAATAACATCTTTAGGCCAATTTTACACATCACTTATAAACATCTGTCACGGCAAACGAGAGGTTGGATATCCATGTCTCACATTATGTGAGATTACTTACTTGTAAATCAAGTAGCTGTTTCGTACTTTGATCCCACCTTTGATAAAACTCACCATGTTTTCATCCTGCAATAGACAGTGAGAAATTACTTTAAGTATGAACAGCACTAAGGCCCTGTTTACACAACGTTTCAAGTGAAAAGCAATAGTTTTGTTGCGTTTGGTCGGTCCATTTTAACGCAACAGCGTTTTAAAAACGGGCTCCAGAGTGGAGGTTTTTGAAAATATTTCCCTCTCCTGGGCTGTCTAAAAACGTTTCCCCTTTGTTGATAAACAATGTAACAGGTTGATTTGATCAGATCATTGATCAGATTATTGCAGGGTGAGAGGATTGGCCGCATTCTTCTGTCCGAGCCACAGTTAAAATCTCTCTTTTCCCCTCATACCAATGACAGATTAACATTTGTTTGTGTGGAAAGCCTGATCTTATTCATTTCTTCCATTCCTGCATCATCATCATCATCATCATCAATACGGTACCTGCTCTAAAGCGTGAAATTGTTTAATGCCTTATGGAGCTGATGTGAGCGAGTCCAAACTAAAGCTGAACATCATTTAAATATATTTCTGGTATCCATCCTCTCATGCACATTTCACCAACCTCTACATATGACAGCTTGTTTCACTTATTATTTACTGGAGTTAATCAAACTGTGGCTTTACGTTGGACATAGTAGGAAAATAGTTGGATCACTGTGACCAACGTGGACAGAAGTCTGACGTCTGTCAGAGTTTTAATAAATCGAGCAGCAGCAGCCGAGGCGCAACTCGGGTGATCACAGCTGATCAGCTCCATGACGCAGCACCCACCGTAACTGCAAAAAAAAGAGTGGACGTATGGATAAAATATAGTGAAATGTAACACATTTTGTCCCGTCAAGAACTGGTAAATATGAACATATTAGAAATGCTGATGGTCAATCCTTTGACGTGCTTGTGTGACTCCTCCCACCCCTGTGACAGTGTTACTTTAGATAGATTCTTTCTGGTTGTCTCTTTTGCAATATTATGAGTCCATGTGGCTTAAATTGTAACCAAGTCCAATCTTCTAGTGCAATATAATGTTTCACCTCATCGGGGCGCTGCACTTATTCAAGGGTTAGAAGAACGTAAGAGTTAAAGGACTTAAGCAGACGGGAAAATATGCACAAAGCCATACCAGTCTGTCATTGACTGATCTGGTTAGATGTCTGAAGCTAAGCAGGTCTGGGCCTGGTTAGTAGTCTGATGGAGACCACTGAGAATTCCAGGGGCCACAGTGGGGGACATTTGCTGCAGTGGTATCTGTCATTGTGTCCTTGGGCAAGGCACTTCACCCACATTGAGGAGTATGACAGTAGTATGTGAGTGAGTGTCGGTGGTGGTTGGATGGTGCACGATGGCAGCCTCGATTCCATCAGTCTGCCCCAGGGCAACTGTGGCTACAATAGTAGCTTACCACCACTGAATGTGGAGTGAAAGAATAATGCCTTAATTCTGTAAAGTGCTTTGAGTGTTTATGAGAAAGAGCTATATAAAATCAAATGCATTATTATTATTGGCAAAAAACATGGGAACATAGAGCCCTGAATGAACGTGAGAAAGACAAATGTTTACCGAAGAGGTGAATGAAGGCTGTCCTCTGGTATATGGATAAATGTTATAAAAATGCATAAACGACTTGTTCTTGACTCGTGTTGCTGTGTGTGTTACATGTGTAGAGAGCATCTCTCTGAACTGTGTGTGTTACAGCAGTTACATGCTTTACAGCTGAACTAAAACATACAGAGGGGCAAAAAAGTATTTAGTCAGCCACCAATTGTGCAAGTTCGCCCACTTAAAAAGATGAGAGGCCTGTAATTTTCATCATAGGTAAACCTCAACTATGAGAGACAAAATGAGAAAAACATCCAGAAAATCACATTGTAGGATTTTTAATGAATTAATTTGCAAATTATGGTGGAAAATACTGTATGTATTTGGTCAATAACAAAAGTTAATCTCAATACTTTGTAATGTACCCTGTTGGCAATGACGGAGGTCAAACGTGTTCTGTAAGTTTTCACACACTGTTGCTGGTATTTTGGTCCATTCCTCCATGCAGATCTCCTCTAGAGCAGTGATGTTTTGGGGCTGTTGCTGGGCAACACAGACTTTAAACTCCCTCCAAAGATTTTCTATGGGGTTGAGATCTGGAGACTGGCTAGGCCACTCCAGGACCTTGAAATGTTTCTTACGAAGCCACTCCTTTGTTGCCTAGGCGATGTGTTTGGGATCATTGTCATACTGAAAGACCCAGCCACATTTCATCTTCAATGATCTTGCTGATGATATTAAATATCAATATACATGGTGCCATTCATTCTTTTCTTTACACGGATCAGTCGTCCTGGTCCCTTTGCAGAGAAACAGCCCCAAAGCATGATGTTACCACCCCCATGCTTTACAGTAGGTATGGTGTTCTTTCTCCTCCAAACACGACGTGTTGAGTTTTTACCAAAAAGTTATATTTTGGTTTCATCTGACCATATGACATTCACCCAATCCTCTTCTGGATCATCCAAATGCTCTCTAGCAAACTTCAGACATGTACTGTCTTAAGCAGGGGGACACGTCTGGCACTACAGGATTTGAGTCCCTGGTGGCGTAGTGTGTTACTGATGGTAGTCTTTGTTACTTTGGTCCCAGCTCTCTGCAGGTCACTCACTAGGTCCCCCCGTTTGGTTCTGGGATTTTTGCTCACCGTTCTTGTGATCATTGTGATCTTGCGTGGAGCTCCAGATGGAGGGAGATTATCAGTGGTCTTGTGTCTTCCATTTTCTAATAATTGCTCCCACAGTTGATTTCTTCACACCAAGCTGTTTACCTATTGCAGATTCAGTCTTCCCAGCCTGGTGCTGGTCTACTATTTAGTTTCTGGTGTCTTTTGACAGCTCTTTGGTCTTGGTCATAGTGGAGTTTGTAGTGTGACTGTTTGAGGTTGTGGACAGGTGTGTTTTATACTGATAACCAGTTCAAACAGGTTCCATTAATACAGGTAAGGAGTGGAGGACAGAGGAGGCTCTTAAAGAAGAAGTTACAGGTCTGTGAGAGACACAAGTCTGGCTTGTTTGTAGGTGACCAAATACTTACTTTACCAAGGGATTGACCAATTAATTCATTAAAAATACTACAATGTGATTTTCTGGATGTTTTTCTCATGTTGTCTCTCATAGTTGAGGTTTACCTATGATGAAAATTACAGGCCTCTCATCTTTTTAAGTGGGAGTACTTGACAATTGGTGGCTGTACTTAAATAAAGATGAGTTATTAAAGAAACTCGCCTCGGATCAATTGACATGTGAGCACCGCGCACAAAATTGAATAGTCTCGGGCAGCAATGAGAACAGGATTAAAGAGAGATCGGCTTTATTCGGGCCGTATTCTGTCGGCCTCAGACTGGGTCGGGTCCATCGTTGTAGGTTGGATTAAAACTCTACTCTAACTTGTGTTCAGAGGAAGTGTTTCTGTGCATGTGCTTATTTTGGCTCATTACAAAATCATACCGCCATCTATTGGTTGGCATGTATACTACATCATTTTTTATGCTTCCCGCGGTCTCATGTAAACAGAGATCATTTTGAAAATGTTGCCGTGTGAATGCGGAACCTTTTGGAAAAAGAAACAGAAGCAAAATGTTGTCGTCTAATTCACGGCCCAAGTGTGGTTAAAAATGTGGACTAGGCTGTTGTGTTGTAAAAATGTAGCAACAAATACTTGATGCATGCAACTGTACATGTGATCAGCCATGACATATGGCCCAATGGCAGCTATGGAAAAGCTCTAAACCAGACATGGAAACTGGGGGCCCTTGGTCTGATTTTGTGCTGCCCACAAAGAAATAACAGAGAATTACTCCAAAAACACAAGAAATGACAAAAATACATAAAACAAAAACAAAACAAACAATCAAAAACAAACATACCAAACACACAAAACAACAACACAAATGCACAAAATGACAACAAAAAAAACATAAAACGATAGAAAAATACTCAAAATGACAGTGAAAACACACAAAATGACAAAAACATAAAAATGACAATATTAATGACAATGCTATTGTTTACATTGGTTAGAGTCTAAATGCTGACTTCATATTCTAGATTCTACTTCATATTAGATTCTAAATGCTGTCCCTCTTTCACATTCAGGTTATTTTACTGTTGTGTTACATCTGTCAGTGGTTATAATGTTATGGCTGCTCAGTGTAACACATGATTGATGGGACAAAAAACAACAAGTAATGCACATAAAATCTCATCTTTAATAATTGTGTTTTATTTCAGCTATCTTTGGAACTACAGTATACATAAAAATCCTGATTTATTCTAATCATGAGACTTTTTCTATGGCTCACATCATGGAACTGGTTTGAAGAGGAAAGTCACTGTACCTGTAGGAAGGTGAGAGCAGCTCTTTGGAGTTGACACTCTGCATAACACACTTCTGCATGGAGCTGCTCTGCATAAACACACCCATATAAACACAAACATATTCAAGTATCAATCAAACGAGCACAGTAAAAACAGTGACTAATTACAAATCAAAGATACAAGCAAGCTCAAACATGATTTTGTTAATAGGATGTCAACCTAAAATGTTAAATCATCAGTCATCCACTCAATTTGTTGCCATTCATTTACAACATCCATCCATCCATCCATCCATCCATCTTCTCCCTCTTAGCCGTTTCCGGGTCGCGGGGGCAGCATCCTCAGTAGTACATTTACAACATATTGTAACGAATTAGCCCTGACGGAGTCCCCCAGGGATCAGTGCACGGACCACTAATATTCACTATTACATACTACTGCTTTATCTCAAATGAAAAAAGAAAAGGGAAACTAAGATTAGAAGAAATTAGTTGGAACATATTGTCTGTGTTCTGTTGGACAGACGGTAAGCTCTTCCTGTGCTGTCAGCATTCATTTAAGATGAGTCAGCTGTTTCCTTCATTGTTAGCAGGTGCCGCAAGAACACAACATCCCTTTCTGTTTGGATGGCCATCTTTACTGGCATTTTATTTTGAAAAAGAAACTTTTCCACACTGAGAAGGAAGTGATGATAGAGCTTCTGAGAGTTGAGGTAAACACATGCAAAATGCTTATTAGCAAAATGCTATCACTCAACTAGCTATTCTGCCATTAAGTTTAGCCCCAATGGATAGCAAAAAAATTGCTTTTCAACAAATAAACATCACATGATGTCAGACAGTCAGAAACTGTTGCAGCAAGTAATTAACTTCTATGAATCATATCAGTGAAATTTGTTTGGTTAATTTAGAGTATTGGACAGCAGACAAAACACTCTGGAAAAGTCTTGTTTCGAGGCATATTCAATCAAAATTAGACTAATCTCATTCTTTAACGTCAAACTTAAGTGAAAACAAACTTCCATCCATGTTTTAAGTCACCCTGTGTGTGTGCATGGTGCAGCTCACACATGCATGTGTATTTAAAGTCACACAGTATGAAAAACACAGTTTAATAATTACATATTAGATGAAGCGTTTTACCTTCTGAGAGTGATTCTCCTATTGACTTGCTGGAGGACTTTCGGCGAAATCTGCAAAATGAAACAAACGTGAAAAAAGGAGTTTTTGTCCTGAACAGATGCAGTTGTCAATAAATCTGCCTATTGGGCAAAAAAAAAAGTGGTATTTTAGTCTCACGCATGCACAGACAACATACATTTTCTATTTTGCATTTCAGTCCAAACTTCTCTGACAATCTTGGTAACTTTAAAACAAGGGCAATACCCCATTTATTTCTATATTAATCGGTATACACTGTTCATAGTTAGGGCTGGGTGATTTTGCCTAAAAAAAAGAAACATTTGAGTTTCGATTTAATTTTTTTTTTTCAATGCACTTAAGAATGACTGCAGACATCAGATATATTGTCAAAAGTACAACTTTATTGCTGTGATTGTCCTCAAGAGTTAAAATGTATAAAACAATCCCAAAATAAAAAGTAAATGAGACTCTGTCATTCAACATTTTCAAGCTTTAACCCACGTTTAAACAAAAGTGCAACAGTAACTTCACAGTAGCTTAAAGTTTTCTGATTAAGAAATCATATAACTACATATTTTATAACATTACAAATAAAAAAATAATAAACTCTTCCTTTAGCATCTCAACATAGTGCGAATAACACATTGAACATGCCTGTGGCACACATATAGCCTACTAAACACATGTAAACAAAGAGGGGGCTGGCTCACATCGCGCTACGGTAACCCACAAGGACAAAACCTGAAAAAGTCTGAAAAAACTGTGGTGGGGGAAAAAAAAAAAATAATAATAATAAAAAAATATTGTTTTAACTTGGGTTAACTTGAATTTGCAAAATAAAAATAATTTTCATCTACAAATTCGATAAATCGATTAAAACGAGTTTTTGGCCAGCATAGAACAATTAAATACATTTGTGTCACACTCCAAAAATCTGGTTTGTTTTTGAAGCTCCCAGAACTGGCAACTATATTTGTATCAATTGTGTGTTTGCAGTGTGAAATGACTTTAAATAAGAGAACAGAACTCAGGCTCAAAGCTAATGGTTCCTAAAGGGAACCTGTAGTGAACTTCAATGGTTAGCTCTATTAAAACACTGATGAACGCTCAACGCCATCTTTTCTCCTTCACAGGCTGGCAGTGACCCAACACGCACAGGACGTGTGCAATGCTGGGAAATCCTGGTGAATTTTGCTCCTAGGAATCACTAGAATATCTTTTCTATTCTGCAGGCACAATTTTTAACCACCATTAACTTTACTCTGCTATTAAACTTCCTGAAATCATGCCAAACGTGCTTAAAGCTGCACTACCTGATTCTTGAACCATGACAGAGGGGCGTAATATTGTCATTTATATTACAGGAAATCAATTACTCTTTTTGTTTTCTGTGATCATAATATTATATATTAAAATGAAACAATACTATAGTTAAAATGTGAGTAAAAGCATATATATACATATACATATATACTGTATATATAATTTTTTTTTGATTGTGTGAATTAGAATCAGTGTTTCAAACTTTTTTGGCTCAAGTACCGCTTTTGTCCATTTAGCTTAGAAAACTATTAAAAAACTATAGAACGTAATGATGGATCAAATCTCATTTTGTAAATAAGTGGAAATAAACAGTATTTAATGCAGTGGTTCACAGTGTTTTTTAGATCGTGATCCCATTTTGATATCAATAATTACTGGCGACCCCAAAGACCCCTAAAATTAGTTTTCAATCATGTTTGAGCTCAGATATTTATTTTTTTGTAAAAGTATAGAAAGTGAAAGTATAGAAAAACAGTTGTTTAAGATTGTGTGTTGTTTTCATTTAAAAAAATAACAAAATTTAAAAAATCTATTTCAATTTCTCTAAAATTTGGGTCCTGACCCCAAGGTTGAAAAACACTGATTAAGTTGCTCTTGAATAGATTTATTTCTATAGTTTTTATAACTTATGGTCACCTGGGGTGGGACCAAGACTGACACTATTAGTTAATTTTCCACTCTCTCTCTCTCCAGTGCCCCCTGTAGTGCCATCATGTACCCCTAGCGGTACACGTACCCCCACTTGAGAAACCCTGAATTAGAATACAGGTTAAACTGAGTCCAGACTTGCTGACCTCTGGCAGACCTCCTGGGCGTTCTTCATGGTATTTCCTGCATTGCTGATGTCATCGTGTTGGAAAGTCATCATGGCCTGCATTTCCAGCACCGTAGCGTAGATAAGAGCATGGTACATACTCTCATTCACTCTGCAGTGGGAAACATGGGCTCAACGTCACTGAAAGCAAACACATGCAGCAGCAGGCAGCTACTGCAAGTAGAACATTTTCCTGTTGTGAGAAGATAACGTGTAAAAATGTCTTTATTCTTCCTGTAACGTGTTTAATCCTCATTTGTATAGTGTGTAGTGTTTGTTCTGCAGGGTTGACTTAGTGTTAGCTCATGAATCACTCATGCTTTGGGCGTCAGCTTCAGCAAACACTTCATATCCTGGAGAAGTAAAGCTTGTGAGGGAGGGCACTAAGTCCCCAAACATCCCTGCTGCAAAGGGCCCCACAGTGAATGTCACCTTAGGGCCTCAGTGGGACCTGGAGCCGACCCGTTGCCCGTTCCGTTACCTTGGCCGCAGCCTCTCCAGGCTCTCATTGAAGTGGTTGTTAAGGAACAGATCCAAGGCCTCCATGCACTCATCCAGGCACTCCTTTAGGGTCAGCTTGGAGGAGCTGTTGAGCAAATATGGACGTTAAAGTGAACACACAAGAAATGCAAAGCAGCTGTGTGAACTGGAGGGTAACAGTGACGGTGCAGAAACAACGGTTGGTTGTCCTGCTTTTTTAAAATGTCATGTTTTTTTTAATACCTGCTTATCTGAGCAAATACAAGACACATCTACCATTAGTGAAATTTAACAATAGCAATTTATTATATTCTATTCAAATATACATTTCATAACTTTTTATCATCTGTGATAGTTATATGCTCTATATTTGTTTTTAACAGCTTTTTGTTTCATTTTTCACATCAACATTCTTTAGCAAATCTAAGCCATTTTTTTTTTTACATTTTGAACTCTAATAACTAAGAAATATTCACTCAAACAACCCATTTCCTTTCACGTGCGTTAAGTTCCTCCACACTTGAACAGCTTGCAGCACTCCCAACAACTACACACAACAACAACACGTTCATAAAGTCTTTCAAACCCAAAATTAAGCAAAAATAATAAACTTATTCCTACGCAAAACTAAAGACAACCTGTCCAGTAACGGGTTTTTAGTGCAAACAAATACTTTACATGGAACAATGTTCCTGTGTTTCCTCAGAAAAAGGTCACAGAGTGTGTGACTGTGTGTTGTTGTTGTGTTGTTGTTGTTGTGTACTCACTCCTCAGCTGCGGTCGTCTCTTTCCCATTTGACATGATCACCCTCCGGTAACTATTGGTAACAGCTGCGCGAGGCTCCGCGGCTCAGACCGTGAACGGTGATGCATTCACGGACTCTGCGGCGGTGGGAAAAGCGAGCCTCGGTGCAGACTTCCCTCTGTAGATGTGTTGTTTAGTTTGCTATGTGTGAGCCGCTGACAGTGACAGGTGAAGGCACGTGCTCACCTTTGCTCCAACAGGCTCGTGCGCGCGCACTGACTCCAACTCCGGCTGCCACGCACACATTACGATGCATAATAGCCTTCTAATAGAGGTGGGACGATATGCAAAGTTCACGAGACGAGGCTCACGATAACGATGTGAGACGATTTTTTTTTTTTTTTATGGGGGGGGGGGGGGGGGGGGGGGGGGTCAGAATCATTATCAGGCTTCTGATGAGTTGATGATGAGTTGATGATTTGAATCAGGTGTGTTGGAAGAGGGAAACATCTAAAACATGCTGGATAGTGGCCCTTGAGGACCAGGATTGGGGACCCCTGCTTTACACAGACATGAGCAGCAGCACTTACAGTATGGATTAGTGGAGAGTTCTCACTAATGCTGAGAAGCCTGAACACCACGAGTGCATCACATGTTAGAAAAACACAGTATCATTCTCAACTCATCACATATTAACCATCGGTCAGTACCCCTTAGCGTCAGTGTCTCACACACGGGGTACCCCTTAGCGTCAGTGTTCCACACACGGGGTACCCCTTAGCATCAGGGTCCCACACACGGGGTACCCCTTAGCGTCAGTGTCCCACCTACGGGGTACCCCTTAGCGTCAGTGTTCTACACACGGGGTACCCCTTAGCGTCAGTGTCCCACCTACGGGGTACCCCTTAGCGTCAGTGTTCTACACACGGGGTACCCCTTAGCGTCAGTGTCCCACACACGGGGTACCCCTTAGCGTCAGTGTTCCACACACGGGGTACCCCTTAGCGTCAGTGTCCCACACACGGGGTACCCCTTTGGTGTTTATTTTCGACGCTGAGGGTCCGTGTTCCACCCACAGGCAATGATAAACATGGTGGACACGTATATTTTAATAACAAATTGCCTTATTTTAATATAGATTGTGGCTTTAGAAATGTTTTGATGACAATTGTAATGAGAAATGTTCCCTTAAATTTCATAGAATCCATTCAGTTTATGTAAACAATCTGTAGTTTTTTCGTTACAACGTACATTCTTCTGTGGTTGCTATGACAACCTTGGACACCAAAAAACTGCAAGTCAAAAGCAGATAAATATCCATTCATGGACTGAGTATTGTTGTAATTCTCTTGTTAAAACCTTTAGTGTTTTTATCTCCTAACCATGGTTAGGGGACCCAGGGGAGGTCCTTACTCTCCAGAGATGAATGTAGCTCCTCCTCCTCCGGTGTTAAATCCTCAGATCAAAGTGGAACCGTTGGAGAACTGTACTTTATTAACTACCTGCACTGTAAACATAAACCTCACTACCTGTTAGTGGTAGTAGTAGTACTTCATTCATTAATCCACCCTGTATAATGACCACAACCTTCTTTAATGTGTGTGTGTGTGTGTGTGTGTGTGTGTGTGTGTGTGTGTGTGTGTGTGTGTGTGTGTGTGTGTGTGAAAGTCTGCATGTTTATGCCTCTGTCCATCCACACTCTTCATTATATCCTTCTATTAAATAGTGTTGGCTGTAGTCCGGGCCGCCGCCATCTTGGATTATGTCATCACCAGCGCGTCATCACCGCAAGTCACGAAAGCGCAGAATGACTCAAATAACTGTAAAGAGGTCTTATGATCTTTTTAAAGTGGTGTTTTTTTGTGTCTTTAGACTCCAATTACATTTATGTATATAATATGTTCCCCACAATATAAACAGATTCATAATATAATTATTTTTATAGTTTCTGTTTCCACTGTATCCAGAATAATAATAATAATTCTCAACAAGAACTATTGATTAATTTGTTACATGACTTTTCCAGGGTTTGAGTTTTGTTTTATTTAGTTTCACATCTACCTGTAGATCTATGTTTTTTACACTGATGACAACTTGTTTGTAGTTTTATTTCAGAAAGTTTCACTTTTACAGTTACAGTTGGAAACCTTTGTTAATTGAATATTCTAGTTACATTACAGCAACCAAATTAAACTATATCAACTAAATGAATTAATAAAAATAACCTGTTTAAAGGCTTTTTCAAACTAAAAAATTATCTTATGAAATCTGTGACCTGTTGACCTGAACAACTCAAAGAATCAGAATCAAGAATCATTATTTCTTGGCAGAAATACTTTTAAACACTTGCTGTACATTCAGCTGACATAAAAATATTGTTTTCAAATATGTAGAATAATTGTGAATTTATCAGTAGCAGTAGTAGTTTTAATATTTTGGTTAATTTTTTGCAGGCACCTTTTTTGTCCGTCAAATGTATTTAAAATAAACTAAAATTAAAGATAGAATGTTATTTAACTGTTGAACCTTGTCATCATTTTATTTAGTTATATATTTTTTGAAATTGAAAAAAAAAAATGTTTATGGTCTTGGTCTTGACTCGGTCTCGGTGCATTCTGGTCTCGGGCAAGTCTTGGTCTCGGATAGTGTGGTCTTGAACACAACACCTGTCACATCACCGTGTTGGACTGAACCCAGGTTTTAACACACACACACACACTTCTGCTATTTAAGAATAATAAAACGTATTTTATAACAATATTACCTTATTTAACAATTTAATGATCATATTACATGTTGTTTGTTATTTATCAAAATGGTATTTATTTCAAAATGTTGTTTTTATTTAATTAATTATGACTCTTTTGGGCTTCCATATTTAAAACACTCACATCTTTTTAGGCAACATATTATTTTGCATTTAAATGCTGGAACATTACTTTTGTACATCAAATTTTAATTGAAAGTAAAATTATTTAAAAAAAATTATTTTGAAGACTATATTTTGCTGCCACCAACTCTTAAGTAGGTGGCATGATTCTAATTATTCTATATTTACCTTTTATTAACCTTTGTACATGTTTGCTATATATACATATATATACTGTATGTATATATATATATATATATATATATATATATATATATATATATATATATATATATATATAGTTATACCCCTCCCCCCAAAAAAATTTAAATGAAAAATTGTAATATGTAATACATTGTAGCAAAAATATGTCACAAACACAATATTCAATAAACCACTAAAATAAAGTAGTACAGATTTATAAAATACAAGCAATAGATATGGAGTCATTAGGTTATTGCTGTTTTTTTTCAACCTTGGGGTCAGGACCCCATGTGGGGTCAGCCTGGAATTGAAATGGGCTTTAAATATCTAGTATTTGGTAAAAAAGAAAAGAAAAAAGAAAAAAGAAAAAAAACAAGGGTAAAAAGGGATTAAAATTCTATTTTTTGAATGATTGTATTTTGAATTGTACACGTATGTATTCTTTCTCTTAAAAGTGCCATCTTTGGATCTTTGCTAAGATGGCGCCGCGGATGGTTGCTTCAGTGTGTTGGTGGGCATTGTTTGGTCTTGTTTTTGTTGTAAACTCCGTTACTGGGTGCTCTTACAAGGCAAGGCAAGGCAAATTTATTTGTATAGCACATTTCATACACAAGGCAACTCAATGTGCTTTACATGAAAAAACATTCAACTGTTTAAAATCAATAAGAACATTTAAAATTATCAGTAAAATCAATTAAAATCATCAGTAAAATCAATTAAAATCATCAGTAAAATCAATTAAAATCATCAGTAAAATCAGTTAAAATCATCAACAAACACATGACATCAACAACATGACCATAAATCTCTCTCTCAATCATACGCAGTAGAGAAAAAAAGTACCTTTAACTTTGATTTAAAAATGTTCACATTCGATTTGATCTGATTGCTGAATATCAGATCTGAGTCAATCAGAACACCAAGGTTTTTGACTTGGTCTTTATCTTTTAAAGATCCAGACTCAGATACTTGCTCATAGCTGTCCTCTTTTCCTTGTTTTCCTTTTTCTTCCACTAAAGAAGAGCTCCTGAACATCAGGGCAACAATCCCTGAGAATTTATATATGTCTGGTTTGTTATTTTCTCTTCTGCTGTTCTTCGCACCAACTGCCAAGTTAAATCCCTTGTGCTGTTTTTAAACTGTACTTGGCGAATAAAAAACTGAATCTAATTCATAATGTCTGTTGAACTTGGTGCTCTGTACATAAAACTGAATGTACCATTTCTTGTGGTTTCTCTTTGTAGAATAATTATTGACAAACTGTTGGCAAGGCATTTTTTAAACACGTTAAGTAAATTATATTGACGATCTTTCCTCCAGTTTCTCAACAATGCCATAAAACACTGGATAGAAATTGTATTCAGCTCAGAACATCCAAATAAGTTAAAAATGTCCTCAAAACATTCACAGCAGCTCCAACATCAGTACCAGCCTCCGATTCATCGTCACAAATCATCACATCATCTACTTCCAATAAATTACAGGAAACTTTGCTATAGAATAAAATAAAAACATGAAAAAAATGTTATAAATGGCATCTATGTATTTAACAGTAGAAAAAATATAGTCCAAGGTATGTCACTCGGCAAGTCCAATTGCACAGGAAGCTGATAGTATTGGAGGGAAACGCAGCACAGAACCAGAGACCGATGCTGTTGGTAGTTGTTGTTACGCGCTGTTGCTTTGTACCCTGTGGTAGAGAATCATGGAAACAACCATGGCACAAATCTGAGGGGCAAACAGATGTGAGAAATGAGGTCAAAATAAAGACAAAACAACATTATCTAGTCCTAATCTGTACCTCGAGAGCTGCAATCCCCAGCGCCACAGCCCCGATCACTACCACATTATTGTCTATTATATCGTGTAACTTTAGGAAGCAACCGGTCACCTTAAAAACAAAAAGGAAATCAGAATCAACATTTTATCATCAACAAATGTTTTTATTTGACCTACCATGTCATTATCTGCCTCCGTCAAACCACATGGATTTTCTCCGGGGCAGCAGTATGGAGGAAATTTCATGCCATGGTCGTTGTAATAAGGAGAACCCACGAAGTCTGTAGAGTTGTAGAATCCACAGCATTTTAACTAATGTGGACACAGAAAGAGTTCAGAACACACGGCTCGGGCACTGGCATTGTGGATTGTCAAAAACATGTACCGTGATCATGGTCACATTCCACAGTCCTGTGCTGATGGTATTTCTACCGTAGTCCGTCTGGATGTTCTTAACGGCTGCCACTCCAAATTCATTCAACAGCGTATCCAGCTAATGTGCAAAGTATAACAGAATTTCAGGTAGAAATCATTCAAAGTTTTCCTGTGGCATGGATGTATTTCAATTAGAGACATTTTCTACATTACAATAATAAGACTATGACTAAATGAAGAAAATCAAAATACATGCAAGAACTACGTCAAACATATTGATATTTTTAAATAAAAAATAATAAATAAAATGTGTACTTATTTGGCAGTGACTATTCATATGGTTGCTGTATCAATATACCGACATTCTATCCATACGCAACACCCGTATTTGGCCAGTTTAGGTCCCGTGACTAAGACTAAACCAAACACTAAGTCTAACCCTAACACTAAAAGTTGTTGAATATTGGGTTATAACCGAACCCTAACCCTAAATCTAACCCTAAGACGCTACGTACGTGTACTTCGGTAACCATACCAATAAGCCTTTTCACACTCTCACTCTCGTTCAGTTCTTCCGTATTAGGTCAAAGGGCAGAGGCAGGCCCGGAGTGGCTAATCGGGAGGACCGAGACAATTCCTGGTGGGCCGGTCTGATGAATGGGCTGTGAGGGCCGGTGTCACGGACTGAATTTACCTCGTACTAAGATTGATTATGAGCATACATGCGCATGCAATCATAACTCTTCTAACCCTAACCTAATCCAATAAACCAATATAACACGTATTTGTTCACTTTGAAAACAAGAATAAACAAAACTGAATTATTATTATTATTATTTTTTAGCAAAAATTCATCCTCTGGTGGTGCGCATGCACGCGCATGCACATATATGCTCATAATCAATCCCACTACGAGGTAAACTCAGTCCATGACACCGGTGTTTACGCACGATCCTCAATCATAACACTTGGTAGATCACGCTACCAAAGTCACCTCTCCTCCACTGGCAGCTCTTTCCTTTTGTTGCAGACGCATTACATCCGTGCACTCTGTCAGTATCAGGGGTGTCCACACTTGGCCCTGGGGGGCCGGTGGTCCAACAGGTTTTAATGTGTCCCCGCTCCAACACAGCTGTGAGACTTGTTAGCAAAAGTGCTTCAGGATATCAGAAGTGTTGGATCAGGAACACATTGACACCCTGGTATAGATATAGGAACTACTGACTACCAAGACAAATTCCTTGTACTGTCCTTAAAACTGTACATGGCCATTAAAACATTTCTGATTCTGATGAGGTGTGGCCACACCCCCTCCCATTTGCACCCCCACAGCCCATCAGCCTTGAGTCCCTACTTAATTGTGCTTTCAAAAAAAAATAAGAATCTGAATTAAAAATCAATTTGTTTGAATAATTAACATTGAATAATGAATGCATTTATCTATGCATTTGATATGATTTGCCATCTTGTTTTTAATAAATGAAGCAGGTAATTAGTTATAGATGTAGTTAGTGTAGTGGTCATGTTCTAAAGATCTCAAGTTCATCCATTCTAGTTTTCTATAAGTGATGCTGATATAAATTACATTTAGTCAAATATGTTTTTTCTTTGCAATGTATTAATATAGATCTGCATTACTGTTCTAAAATATGTGATTGCCAATTGTACATTATTTTCTAAGGGGGTACAGCAGAAAAGGTTTGTAACCACTGCCTTCATTGATAAGTGTAGAATCTGCTATTGTTGAAAAGGACGTGTTGTAAAGACTAATGATGGAGATGTATGCGCTCAGCTTGAAATAATTCTACATTTTGAAGCAACCCTTACCTGCACTGAATTGAAATATTTTAGAACAATACATGAAATACAAGGCTTTACAGAACAACATGCTCTTGTAGACTCAACATGTAAGGTTAGAACATGGTTTTTATAATAATATGTTTTCATCTAAAGTGGGCCGGTCTGAGGTATGAAGCTCCAGGGCTGAAAATGAGTCCCACTCTGGCCCTGGTCAAGATGGATAAACTCGCCATGGCTGACAGTGTAGGAAGCAAGTCTGACAGAGATTTTGTTTTTTTTTTTTACCGTTGGAGCGTTGAGTCCTTAAAAGATTTTTTGAGCAAACGTGGCATCCGTCTCCAAGGCAGAAAGACTGAGCTAATGCTGCTAAAGCTAATGCTGCTAAAGCTAATGCTGCTAAGGCTAATGCTGCTAAGGCTAATGCTGCTAAAGCTGGAGTTTCAACAGTGACCCAGGTTATTGTCATATTTTGTAAACATGAACCAGCTGATCAGTGCTGTTTCACTTCATCAGAATCAGAAAATACTTTATTAAATAGGTTTAATAAAGTATAATATACATATAGTATAAACAGCAAAGAGCAGTAATAAAAAAACAACACTAATAATGTTCATTATACACGCAGAAAAAAGGAACAAGATTACACAAAGAAAATGTCCAAATGAAATGACCTGTCCATCGTGCACTTCCTTCAAATTGTAAATTTAAATAATAATGGCTTAATAAAAATAATCATATGGACCTGGTTAATGAATGGTGTACCTCATAAATATACTTTTTCAAAGTGAGAACTCATACTGTAATACCTGCCTGGTCCACATCCCTGGTGTCATATAATGGCTATAGTTTATATACATGTACAGTACATGTCTGTGATATGGATCAATTTGTTAATCATGAACACATTAAGATTAGACCAAATCACTTTCCTTGTATTATTTTAAACTACATTTAGCAGTAAAACTATTCTGATTCTGATGTGGGGAAAAAACATACTGTTTTATTATTACAACAGAACAAGGCAAAAGATTACTTTTTTATTAATTTTGTTGTGACTCGTCATCCATTAAAAGCGCAAATACTCATTGAAACGTATTTGTTTAAAGCCGGTATAAGTGAGTGACTACAGTCTGAGTGTTGCACTACAGTATATTAAATGTCAGATAGATTAGGCCGAACTTTATTGTACAAAAAGTCTGCTGAAAATCTCAGCGCATAGCACAAACAGCGTCGTGTTTACATTTATATCCCTCTTGACCTATGACCCCCGCTGGTCGCGCACTTACAGTGTGTGAAAAGGCTTATAGCACTGGGGGTTGTCCGTATGGCAACTGTACAAATAGACACTTTCTTTTTATTTACAAACATCAATACACTCCCATACATTAGCATTAACTCTTATTATGCTTCATATTTCAGTCGACTACATCCATAACCGATTTAGTCAACTAAAATCTTGACATCATTTAGTTGACTAAAATGTGTCTTTAACTGAAATAGTCCTGATGACGACACTTTCACTAGTCATCAGGTCAAAAGACTATGACTAAAACTAAATACAATCTTTATACCTGTAACAAACTAACTTTTCCTATAACATATAAAAACACATTTAGCTGCTGTCAAATCCAACATGTCCTAACCATACCTGTCAAGGTTTGGATTTGAAAATAAGGGAAATCTGGCTCCCACTACGAGTCGTCCCACCCGCCCAACTAAGCTCCAGTATCCCTTATATTTTAAAATAGGTGTATAAGAAATCTAAATACCCACTTGTCAACCACTTACTAAATACTATTATGTGATTAGAATCTGGTAGGTCGACATTTATTAACAACTGCACAATATGTGACACTCATTAATCATCTAACTGAGCTTTACATGTCGTTCTGAGAAGTAAAAGCAGCGACTCATAAAACTAGTATTTTAATACATAATAAGCTACTATATATATATGTTGATATATGAAATATTATAGTTTTCTATATCGCCAAAATAGAAAACTCGATACATCTTGAATCTCGATATATCGCCCAGCCCTAATTCCTAAATTATAAAACAGTCTAAATAAAAACATAAATGTGTATATGAAGCATATGTGTTTATTTAATATACTTACAGTTTATATACAAGTCAACACGTTGCATATTTACTGTTAATTTCACGTTGCTTGTCTTTAAGTTAAATATTAACATTTTATTTTCATTATATATTTTACTATAATTTCTCATCCTCACTCATGTGGTTCTCTGATATTCACTAATGACTTATTAGACACATTTATTACAGACTTTACATTATTTAACACTTTATAAACAGTGTATATTTGTGGAGCTTGTGATTGGATGATTTTTCATGGTGACTTACGTGGTTCCTTCTGCTGTGGTAGACGTTAAAATCTTAGTTATTAATCAAACAGAACATGTAACTGTGTCACATCCTGATGGTCTTTATGAAGATTAACTCTGTGTCACATTTTACAACGTATTTACACCAGTTCTTAGTTTTTTTTTTGCTGGAACGTCTTCATTCATCATCTCTGTTCTGAGTTGTTTCTGGGTTTGTTGCCGCTGTCAGCACTAATCTCGCGAGGCTAGTGACAGCGTTCAGTTTAGTAAGGCATCTTTTAATTATTATCACTTTAAAATACAGGATATTTATGGGAAGATGGCGGGAAAGGTATGGTCCTAACCTAAGGTATGGTCCTAACCCAGTGTTTCTCAATTGAAGGTACCCCTAGGGGTAGGCTATGGCACTACAGGGGTACTTGAGATACCAGGCTGAAGATGACTGGAAATAATAAAAAACCACAGAATAAAATCTATTCAGGAGGAAATGCTGTTTCATTTTACTTATTTACAAAGTTTGATTGTTTAAAATGTGTGCTATCACTCATTTATCTGAGAAAAATGGGGGTGCTAAGATCTAGAAATAGGAAAAAGGGGGTACTTGGGCCAACCACTGTCCTAACCAATAACCAATGCTATGATAGATAATCAAAGTTAATCACTCCACCAGCCAGTGATCATAATATAATAGCTGTTGAATTTCAGTGTTTTGTCAACTTACCAGTGGTCTGAACACAAAAATCACTATTCCTGCTGAAATCTCTGCCACAACGATTATCAGGATGATAATGAAAAACTGAGGAGAACAAACAAAAATGTCACTCATGGTAGAAAAAAAAATAGAATAATTCACTTCAACAAAAGACGGATACACAGTGAGGATATAGAACTTGTTAGTTGGAGTGCATTCATTTAGAGACATTTCTGCTAAACAACATTTCCAAATCTTTTTAATACTTTTTAATCAATGCAGGTCTGACATGTTTCACTTTGCTTTGCACTTAGCAACACTAGATTTGGCATAAATTTACAGTCTGTTGTTCCACATACTAAAGCCAGATTTACACCTCAGACGTCCCAGAGGACAAAACATAGGATGGTTTTACACTACGCAGAGCGAGGACCAAATCCAACCTATTAAAGCTGCAGTTTGTAGAATACTCTCTCCGCTCCATTTCAAAACCGAAAACAAAACATAGCCTCCCTTACCAGTATATTTTGTAAACGCTCTAAGAGGCCAATTATTATCCTGTTGGGTAACGCCGTTTGAGCTGCACGGCAAGAGCGTTGGCCGAGGCATGCGCGCTCACGATTTTTCGTTACATTTGTCATTCGCTTTTGAAAATATTGAACTCCAGTGGATGTTTCATGTGACGCACCAATCAGAGTCCTTGTTGACAATGAAGTCAGGCCGTCACCCATTTCTGTATGGAGGAGATAATAATGGTGGCAGTGTGTGACCACCCGGGGCTCTAAGACACAGACTGTTATTTTACCTGCACTGGGCCAGGAAGAATTTGGCGCAGCTCCTGAAGAAAACAGTGAAACTCACCGAGGTGGATATGTCGCTGGTTAACCTGGTGAATCCAGGAACGTCGGCGTCAAACGTTTTGACGGCACTTCAGCTTCCACAGACGGTAAAGAGCATTGGGGTCCTCCATAGTTGATGGTGAAAAGAAAGGGAGTCTGGGTGGCGCGCCTTTACATTCGCTTCAGACGCACATATGAAGTGAATATGGGGAAAATGTTTTTTGATCCCGAAAATTTGTGCCGCGTCAGGTAGGGGTTGAACAGACTAGTCAACTAGTCGACTCTAGTGTTGCGACTCTGTCTACGTGACGGCAACAAGTCGCAGTACTTGACTTTTGCCCAAGATGGTGGCGCAACACAGCAAACGAGGGTCCTAGTACCCCTGCATGGCAAGGGGTACTAGCACAACATCTAGCGTTTCTTGCTCCTTCCTGGTTTGTGCTCAAACTGCAGCTGGTAGGCAGATGCTAACGTTAGCTGTAGTAGTAACATGTCTGTGTACTAGGGATGTAACGATTAATCGTAAGGCAGTTAAAAATCAATTCATAGGTATCACAGTTCACATCGATGCTCTGAAAATTGAATCGCAGTACTTTTTTTAAACAGCAGAGCATATATCCTTCTCGTCTAAAAGTGTAGGCGGCGGGCGGAATCTGCTACTACTTTCTTTCTGGTCGCCATCTACTCATAAACATGTTCATAAATGATTCCTTACCCCTTCAGCACCAAAAGAATATCTGTAATATTACGTGAATATCTGTAAAAGTCACATTTTTCTATTAGCTCTGTCTGCTAGCATAGCTTCTCTTCTTCACTGCAAGGATATCTGCATGCCAACCAACCACTGGGTTACCAGCGCCCTCTGCTGGTTCAAACAAATATCTGATGTAAATACAGTGCAATGACTGTTTTTTTTTCCTTTTTAAGTCCAATTGTTAAGGCACAAAATACATTTTCAGTTGCACTTTTAAAAAGAAAAAGAACTATTAGGCAGTTTTGCATTGTTTACTATAGAACCAGAATTTAAATTATTAGGCTTCTTCTTCATTTGTATTATTCCTTTATTTAATTCATTCAAGATTTATTTTTAGTTAAATTGCATTGTTTTGAATAGTTTATCAAGGGATTCTTTTGACAATTAAATATAAAAGGAAAATAATACAGTTTTTTCTAAGGAATTTTTGTCTACAGTCCCATTTTGTAAAATAAATCGTGAGAGAATCTTATCGTGAACCAAGTATCGTGAATCGAATCGTATCGGGAGTTGAGTGAATTGTTACATCCTTACTGTGTATTAAGCAGATCTGGAAAACATCAGCAGCGCAGGACGGAGGTTCCGTTTGCGGGGGAGGACCGCAGTTGTGCCAAAATCTGTGACCCAAAAAAATCTGTGACCGGAGGTGGCGACAGTTCCAACCCTTGCGGCTTCTCGGCGGACATTTACTCCCCCTTAAACACATTTTTAATTTTTCTCCAGTCTGCATTTACGTCACCCACCGGAGCGTCATAAGGGGGAGTAAATAGCTCCGTAATAGCTATGAAGAGGTTTACACAGTCGATGTAGCACTTTTCTTCTCTACCGCCGAGAAGCCGCAGCTGTCACAGATTTTTCGGGTCACAGATTTTGGCACAACACCAGCTTCGGTGAAGGAAGCCGAAGCTATCGTAAAAACAGCCCATACAAAGTTTAAATGCCTGGCTCTGAGGAAGCCTTGGGGCTTAACAGTTATTGCAGACTCACGGTAGGCGAAGCAGCAGTGTTCCTGGGTTTACTTAGCTTCCATAGCATGACCTGTGTCGATGGGCTGGCGGTGTTGTGCCAAAGTCTGTGACCCGAAAAAATCTGTGGCAGCTGTAGCTTCTCGGCGGTAGAGAAGAAGAGTGCTAAACCTCTTCGTAGCTATTAAGGAGCTATTTATTCCCCCTTAAACATGACTCTCCAGTGAGTGAAGTAAATGCAGACTGGAGAACAATTACAAACGTGTTTAAGGGGGAGTAAATGTCCATCGAGAAGCCGCAGGGTTTGGAACGGTCGCTACCTGTAGTCACAGATTTTTTTGGGTCACAGATTTTTGCACAACACCGGCACTCGGCTTGGCTTTGGCTCTTGGTGACGTCATCAACTAGTCGATGTCGACCCGATTAGTATGCACATAAAGTCAACCATTAAATATATGAAGTCATTCAATCTCTAGCGTCCGGTGTGAACGCAGAATTAGGTTTACACACAATTTATCACGTCTATTATCATTCTCCCTATGAAACCACTGTGTGTGGCAGACCCTGCGCAGTCACGGGGTTCTGCGAGAATGCAAAGCGGTCTGTCTGTGGCTTTAAACTGTTGCTTCTCCATCTCGGTCTGCCTTTTTCTTCTTGATTTTCCGTGTAACTGTTGTGCCTAATGCCGTGATGGAGACTTCTGCAGGCACGTCCGCCATTGCATTTGGTACGTGAACATGCCTGATTTCAGTCAAACAGCCAATAGTAACGCCCAAAACAGACCATGGAGCACACTTGTTTGTAGAAAGATCTCTGATTTGCTGAAGTCCAGCATCACGGTCCTAGATTTTTAAACTTTATTTACAGAGCCAGGAGAAGGAGAATAGATTCACTGTCCATTCATAACACTTTGGATTACATTATGCTCAAAGATGATTATGGATTTTTGGCCAAATGATGCCAAACAAAACCTACATACTGCAGCTTTAACTAACATTTAATGTGTCTCCAATGATGCAGGTTGGTGGTATTTGAATATGACATTTTGGGTTAATCTTCCACAGATTAGCAGTGAAACCTACCAGGAGCAGCATGCACTGGCTCTCCTTGAGGGCCCCACAGCAACCTAGAAACCCAATGATGATCAGCAATGCGCCCACTGCGATCAGCAGGTACGCGACATTGACCAGCTGACTGAGTTCAGATGGTGCGCCTTCAAGAAGGGCGAGAAGGGAGCCGAAGTCCACCTTCACCCAGATCCCTACACCCATGATGGCAGCACCTGATAGCTGAAAGAATTAAACAAACATACACTTCATTCAGGAAACAGAGTTTTTCTTTTAAGTCAGTGACTAAAACAACGTTTGTTTTTTTTATTCTAAATTTACAGATGTAGGACATCAATAAAAACATTCTCAGTTTGCTTAAAGCATTACTGATGAACCGTGATAAAAAAAAATAAATGAATAAATAAATAAAAATAAACAAATAGCACATACATACAGCTCAGGTTCATGGTTACACTTACAACTGTAACAGTAACAGTTTTTAAGATGCTTCACAAGGACTTTAAACAAACAGGCCTGACAACCTCAGGTACAATATTAGACACTTTTCAGAGAGCACACAAATAGAGTTCAATACAGGTTAACTTAGTGATTGTTAGCATGTGTAACACTTTCTGAAAAAATTCAAATTTGGGCTATTCTTTTTCAAATCTCATAACACTAGCATAAAATTTGCTAACACATTTTATTACTGTAATAAAGCTCTTAATTAATAAAGTGCAAAGAAATGCTAATGGGTGACGAAGTGTTTAAAGAACAAGCCTACACACATTGCCTTGAACAGGCTGTGATGCATGATGTACTGCAGTTTGTTGTCCTAATTTCCCTCGCAGTCCTGCCCCGTAACCCCTCCCCCACCCGGTTTGGGAACCACGGAATTAAACTTGCCAGGTTGTTAGACATGCTTCGTGCAAGCGGAATGACCATGTAGTTGGGTCAAGGATTGGCTCACAACTCCTCCTACAAATGTCACGCACAACATGGCGGAGAGCACATCTTACAAAACGGGAGGTTGTCTGGCCCATGCCCACTATGTGTAATGGTTGACCAGACTCCCAACGCATTCAGCCTAAATACCATTATTGAAAATGTATATTAAAGGTGATAGCTGGTCTGCAAAAGCCCTAGATTTAGTGTGGTTTAAACCAAAAACCTTGTTGAAGAGCAAGAAAATGGCTGATGGAAATTTAACAAAAAAATGAAGACACGTCTCAGTCTATACTATAAAATCTTCAAAGAACAATCTATGCTATGCTAATTAGCTACTCAATACTCACAATCAAAGTGTTATTTTCTATTTTTTTCACACTGTGTAAGATCCCTTGTTATAACCTGAACATATCAACCTCTTATGTAGGTATTATAACATGCATATAACTTCACACAACACTTAACAGAACATTATAACCTGCATGTAACTTCACATGACAATTGGCAGAACATTTATTTTGTTTTTTTTTTTTCAAACCCATACTGTATATGCTCAAGTGACATAATCTTTGGTCCAAGCTGGCTGTTTTCTATTTCGTTGGCTCCTCTTCTGCATGTTGTCACTTGTAGCAGGTTCTGAAGGCTGTGGTTCTTCTGCTATAGGAGTAAAGGTCTCCGGCAGCACCAAAAGGCGTGAAGAATCCCAAGTCTTCCCGTCCATCTATGTGTAGCTGTGATGTCCATTCTGTTTTATCACTTTAAGAGGTTCACTGAACTTGGACCTTCCTTTCTTTGTGTGCAGCGGATTTCTCACCCGCACCAGGCTCCCCGAGTGCAGTTTAGGAATCTTGGCCCTTCTTTTGTTGTCCGTGTATTTCTTCATGTGTAACTGTTTCTTTGCAACTCTGTCTCTCAGTTCTTTACCCTGAACAGCGGTGAGCTTTGGCTGGATAATGAGCTTTGTTCTCATCTTCCTTCCGTTCATGAGCTGAAAAGGTGATGTTCCTGTAGTTGCATGTGGTGTAGCTCTATACATGTGCAGAACCTTGGTGACATGGGTCTTCCAAGGAGCTTTCACTCTCTCTGCGGTAAGAATGCTATCTTTTAACACTCTGTTCAGTCTTTCCACTGCTCCGTTTCCTTTGGGGTGATAAATTGTGGTCCTGATGTGTTGGATATCTCGTTTGTTCATGAAAGAGAACAGTTCTGAGGAGGTAAATTGTGCACCATTATCAGTCACCACCGTCATCGGGTTTCCTTTTTGGCTAAACACTGACCTCATGAAGTTAATCACTGTAGCAGCAGTGCACTGTGGAGCAAAACACACTTCTGCATGGCCACTTTGAATAGTAGTCCACCATGGTAATGGCAAACTTGCAGTCAGCAGGACCCGTCTCAAATGGGCCAACAATGTCCAGTCTAAGGTTTCGCCATGGTCCATCAGGCAAAGGGACCGGTGTCATGGTCTGGAGCCCTTTTTGGCGTTTTATCATTTAGCTGACATGACACACATGTTGCGATAACAGACTGGACCATTGCATCCATCTTAGGCCACCAATACAAATCTCTCAGTCTCTGTTTAGTACGCACAATGCCTTGGTGGCTCTCGTGTGCTAGGTGTACCATGTGAGAACGCACACTTACTGGCACCACCATTCTATAACTCCCCGTCAGAATAAGTGAGTCATGTACCGACAGTTAGTTTCTAACCTGGTCATACGGCATCATGTCCGTGGGCAGTCCTTTGGATGATGCGGGCCACCCTTTCTCCATGTAGATGTGCAGCTGACGTAACTCTGGGCAGGACGAACAAACATGTTTGAAGGCAGACATGGGAATGGCAGCTAGGAGGGTGAAGACAGCAGCCACAGTCTCTGGTTCCATTCCTGAAGAGCACTCATGGTTGTCTGGTAGCGGCAAACGGGAAAGGCAGTCTGCTGCATGGTTCTGAGCACCGAGTCTGTAAACAATATCGTAGTCGGGCAGACCAACGAGCTATCCTCATACCAGCTCTCTCCATTCCTTTTGTCATCAGTAGCGTGGTTAAAGCCTGGTGATCAGTTTGTAAAGTGAACTTTGTTCCCCATAAGTAAGTCCTCCAGCGCTCTGTAGCCCAGACACAAGCTAACGCTTCTTTTTCTACAACTGAGTATTTCGTCTCAGCTGCACTCAGAGAGTGAGAAGCAAATGCCACCGTCCTTTCAGAGTCGTCTGGATGTATCTGGGTGAGGACACCACCAATGCCATAGTCGGAGGCGTCTGTGGACACAATGGTGGGCAGTGAGGGATCAAAAAGGGCCAGCGCTTAAGGAGTGGTGTTTAGCTCAGTGGGTTGAGCGCCCGCCCCATGAACAGAGGCTATAGTTCCTCACCTGCAGCCGGTCCAGGTTCGATTCCCGGCCTGGGACCCTTTACTGCGTGTCATTCCCTGCTCTCTCCTGTCAAGCAACTGTCATATAAAGGCCACTAGAGCCCAAAAAATTCTAAAAAAAAAAAAAAGGGCCAGCGCTGGACTTTCAGTAATTAGTTGTTTGACCTGCTGAAAACTGTGCTCGGTGTTATCAGTCCATTTAAACGTAGTGGTACGCAACGCATCTCTCATAGGCTCCACAACAGTTGCATAGTTCTGTATGAACTTGGCGTACCAAGATGTCAGACCCAGGAAGGACCTGAGAGATGCAGCATCACTGGGTGCAGGTGCATCACGAATAGCTGTAATGTGGTCATCAGTCGGCAGCAGACCATCACTACTTATGGTGTGCCCCAGATAAGTTAGCATCTTGGTAAAATTAGCATTTTTTCCGTTCTCAAACGCAGTCCAGCTTCCTGTCGTCTGCACTGTACAGCTTTCAGACGTGTATCGTGATCAGCCCTGCACAATGAGAAGACAATGATGTCTTTTAGCACAATGGACATCATCTTCTGAAATGCTGACAGTGCTGATGCTAGCCCAAAACAAACTCGCTTGTATCTGAAGAGCCCCTCATGAGTTATGAAGGCAGTTAGGTCTCTGCTGTCCTCATGCAGAGGAACCTGATAGTAAGCATTCGTAAGGTCGATGGTTAAGAACACCGACGTCCCTCTGAGCTCCGAAAAAAGCTCCTCAATGTGTGGAATGGAGTAGCAATCAGTAACTACAGCTTTGTTGGGCTCTCTGAGATCTATTCCCTTCCCACTATGATCATTTTCAGTGCCTCAACTAAGTCCAACCCCAGCAGCAGTGAACCTGTCTTTACAATGAAGAAAGTGGCTGGAGCGAAACATCCATCATGGAATGCATCGATGTCCATACAGCCAAGTACTGGAATTCTCTGCCTTGAGTAGGTCACAAGACGAATGTCTGTGTGCTTCAGTGGGATGTGACTGAATGAATTCCAATAAACATGAGCAGGAAGCAATGAAACTGATGATCCAGTGTCCACTATCATCTCAAATGGCTGCAAATTGGGAGGTAAACCCAATTTTATAGTGCACATCATTTTCCTCTCACGTGGCACAGCATTTTTCAGATACAGCACAGTCAGCTCTGGGATAACAACCTATTTCACCTCATGTTTTTGACCTGAGTGGCACACTTTAGCAAAGTGCCCAGCCTTTCCACATAATTTGCATGTTTTATTTGCCGCAGGGCATTTTGGTGAATTTGCAAGGTGCTGATCTGAGTCGCACCTGTAGCATTTACATGTCTGTTGAGTGTTTGAGTCACGTTTCCTGTGATTACCTGCATTGTAGGGGCATTGTTTGTCCAACTTTGTCCGTGTATTCATTTCCCGTACTTGTAATTCACAGTGTGAAAATGCACTGGCGTTGCGCGCTGCTGATTCCACTTCTTTGGCAATCTGAATAGCCTTATCCAGTGTCAGTTGGTCCTCTAGCAGCAAACGTTCACGTCCACTGACAGCCTTCTCCACAATCTGGTCTCTTAGCATATCTTGCTCTGCGCTTCCAAATTCACAGAATGCGAGCATCTCATGTAACGCGGAAACGTACTGTGCAATGCTTTCATCATGTGTCTGTGCACTTTGGTGAAACTTATGTCTCTCAGCAATGACATTTACCTTCTGCACAAAATGTGCTGGCAGGGCAGCAACAGCCTGGTCGTAAGTAGTCCCCGTCTCTGTCAGAGTGTAAAAAATCCTCTGTGCTTCGGTTCCCACGCTGTGTAGTGATACAGCACGCTTTCGGGCATCAGGCCACCTAGCTCCTTCCACGTCAATCACAAGCAGGTAGTTTTCGAACATCTTTAGCCATGTTCCGAACGGCATTGTGGGTTCTCCCGGACATTGTAGGAACGAGGGAGGAAGCCACGGCCATCCTCGTCGCCATTTTGTTGTGTTTGTAGGACGTAAAACATTTAAAGGATCACTGGAGAGAGGATTACGTTGTTACCGTCTTTAATGTCGGCGCACATTCATCTCAACACACACACTTCTTTGTCTCCTCTCTACTTCCTGGCAGCTCCAAAGTAAAACAGTCCCACTATGCCCCCTACTGACCGGAGAAGGATAAACTCTCAGACACAACAGGGCCAACAGTGGTGGTTCATGACTTAAGTAGCTACAAAATCATCACAAGCCTCCATTATTACAGTTTTACAACATACACAAAAATGTCAATACTTTGACTAAAATGTTAAGAGCTTGACAATAATCAATCAATAACACTACTTCAAACCAAATACATTTTTTAGCAGAAAAAAAGTAGTTATGGGGTTTAGTTATTTTTTAATTACATTTTTTATTTTTTTTTGCACTTCTTTCATGCTTACAAGTTGCTGTTAAAACACACACAAAGCAGTGAGCAAAGTCATTTTATATTATTTGATATTCTTCTGGGAATAGGTTGCAGTACGTACCACAACAATATGCAATGTGGTACTTTGTAAATTGTGCCTGTTGAATTGTGCATGTTAGAAGAAAACGTGTGTGCGTGTGCAGAAGTTTTGACTTACAAAGATGATGCCATTGAAAACAACCATTATGACTTTGAGGAACTGCAAGCATCCCATCTTTGCTGCCAGTTGTTGAGCCTGTGGGGAGAAGTAAACACGTTAGCATGATTCCTACATTTGCTTGGGTTTTATCAATAGAAATATTCTAGACACAAGGCTCCCAAAGTGGGGTACGGGTACCCTCAGGGGACACAGATAATCTCATAACAAAGTGTGTCCTGAGCTGGGAAAAACGTATTCTCTTCCCCTCTTCAGTGTGATTAGCCAATAGCAGCCTTTCTGATCATTTAGTTTTTTCCAGCCTATAAGAAATATGTGCTGTTGCCACTTTTTGCTTTTCCCCCACAAGACCTTTTCATCTGTACCCTTTGCTCCATGCCAGAGCTCTGGAATAAAATCCACAAAATATATTTTGGTCTATTTTGTTTGTTTATTTCATCAGACATATAGTGTATGCTCAAAAATGTCCATAATAGTATGCAAATTATCATGGGGTTATGTGAAAAAAATTAAAACAGTATGACAACATTAGTAAGTACTAAGTAGAATATTAATATACTAGCAGTCAGGAGCCTCCATGCTTTGATGCAAATGACACACTAGTCTCTGTAAGGCTGCCCTCTAGTGGTGACAGAGCCATATTGCTTTGCACTAGCCAAACTTGCTTAATGCCACCACGTACTTGTTTG
This sequence comes from Gouania willdenowi, assembly GCF_900634775.1. Taxonomy (NCBI): domain Eukaryota; kingdom Metazoa; phylum Chordata; class Actinopteri; order Blenniiformes; family Gobiesocidae; genus Gouania; species Gouania willdenowi. Next base: position 2,789,581 of record NC_041051.1, on the reverse strand, counting down.
AAAGTGTTTTTTCAGCTTTGACAAACATAAAAACAAAATACAGAAAAATAGAGAACAATTTAAGACTCAGACTACCTCAAATGCAGTCAAACATTGCAAAGTGCTGTTTATCCTCTCAACCTCACCCTTCTCATTAATGTTGCAGCTAGTTGTATTTCACAGTTTCGGGGGTGATGATTATGTTGTATTACTGGTATATGTTCAATCAACGAATGTTTGGTAGATTTTCTTTTTCAAAATAACAGTGTTTCTCACTGAAATTAATAAACTAAATAAATCATGTCATATTTCTGCTTACAGATTATTATTCTTTTTTATAATTATATATTTACAGATTTCACTGTAAGGCTACATTGTATATGATATTACATGATTATGTATTTTAGGTGTGCAGGAGTAGGGAGTACATGGCTTCAGGTTAAATGTCTGAAGGGATATGAGAGTGAGATGGTGAAAAGTTTGTGAACTTCTGCTTTAGACACAACAGTGACAATGACTCAATGTTTGCTACTTTTGTTCTACAATGACAAATAGATGAAACATTTCAAGTGCTGCCTTGTCTGATTGGTAAAAGGGAAGGAATTGGTGTGGAAGGAGGATAAAACATATGTGGCTTTCCCAAATGTTCTCACCCTTAACTCTGCGTGAAATTTAGAAAGTTATCTTATACAAACACCACAGAGCCTACAGCCCTTCATGCCCACCAAAGGGACGTGCCAAGAAAAAGGGACATAGAGATAATTTATTATTACACAAATGTAGACAAAATAAAGTGAACATGCTATGTTAGCAATATTATCTTAAATCTGTATTAATCCTTGCTAATTTCAATGTTTTCAATGTTTTGTGGAGAGAAACCTTTGGATTGCCAGCCACAGCAGCTCCTTCATTGGAGGTCATTTAGTCATTGTTGCTTAGCAACCCACCTATTTACACACTACATACATGCCATTAACATGTAAACATTATGTCAAGTTTGGAAATTAGTTCAGGCTTTTTAAACTTTATTTTGGACATGTAAAAGAAATGTTAAAATACTACAGTTATGAACAGACAAAAAAAAAACATTTTACAGAAGACAACACATGAAAAATGTAAACAATGCAGAATGAATGGATTTAGTAAACTAGTACAGTGCTTGTGGGAAGTATGTATTCATATAGTGGGAGGTGCTTAAGTAGAGTTGTCAATTATGGCCAAATGAGTATATGGTTGAAGGTTGGATGTACAAAGAGCAGTGATGTGCAGTCAGGGTAGGCAAGGTAGGCAGTGCCTACCCAAGGGTGAATTGATATTTGTTTTAATTATAATGTAGTTATAAATTATTTATTTTTCCATTTCCAATAGCCTACAGTACCTATAAGTTTGAAAGTGTCCGCATTTTGTGCGTTTCATAGCCCAAATTACTAAACAGCGCTATTTCCTGCAACGGCTGCAGTCTCACTCCGCTGTAATTCAGGAGGAGGCCACGCCCCCCTCCCAAAGGCCCGTTGCTGCTCTGCCTCTGTTCCCATTGCGTGTTTTTACATGTTTGCGCATGCGCAGTCAATTCCCCAATATGACAACCATTTACGTTCAAAGGCAGCGTAGAGAGCTGTCTTTGGACATAACCGTGCTATGCTACAGTAAATGCTATACCTAAGTTCACAGTGCATTAGTGAATTGATCCCATGTGACCGCTGCTGCTACGTTCTCTAGCTAGTGGGCAGGATATCATCTCTCTAGCGCTGTCAGGATGACAGCACTAGAGATGACAGAGAAACTTTTTTTTGAGGAAAAACGACATCTTTTAAAAGATGGACACCAACACCTGAGCTACCAGACCTTCAGCAAAGGTAAGGTCAGAACATTGTTGGTACTTTTAACAGTGAATGAAACAAAAGGAAGGATTGACTTTGTGGATGCTCCTCACTGAGGCTGTTCTGAGTTGTTGTTGTTGTTGTCATTTTCTCCATGTTTCTGTGTTTCCAACACAAACAACAGATGTGCTGCCGTGTCATGAGATATATCTTGTTGGGAGAGTTTGGAGGCTATATTAAATAATTGTTTATGCTTCTTTTATGGTGTTTATGATGTTGATTTTGTTAGATGCGAAATGCTTGTTCACGTGGATCTTGTTGGTTTTTTTCTTTCTTATTATGAATTTTATATTTTAATAAGCGCATTGAGATGACTTTGTTGTAAATTACTTTATACAAATAAAGTTGATTTGAATTGAATTAACACTTGACAGCAGAAACATATGGAATTGTCATTGGTGGTCTCGATTTAAAACGTGCCTACCCAACCAGCACGTCACTGACAAAGAGGTGTACATACTCTGTACTCTGTAGTGTTATAAAGGGGTATATTTGCGGATGCAAAGTAAAAGAGTGTCTATGAGATATGCGCATCATAAATTGATAAATAAAGTTTGTACCAAAGCGGCGGTTTGGGTGGAATATGATAAAAGACATACATTCGTACAAAAAAATAATTTTTTTAGCATTTCTTAGTGCAGAGGAGATTATCGTGTGTGTGTGTTTGTGTGTGTGTATGTCTTAGAATGTATTCATCCTTTCACTAATTTTGCATGGCAAGCTCAGTATGAAAATCTGAATGAAAATCTCAGTCAACAACCTGAGTAAGTAATAGCGTCTGATGCAGCAATGTCAATACAAAGAGGAATAGTTTATTCTCCAAAAAAAACATGATTATAATATACATGGCAATATATAACAATTAAGAAGAAAAGAAGGTCCGCACAAATGCGTAGTTACCTCCCAATTTCAGTTTTTAATATACACCAAAAAACGTGAAGTTTTGGGCTGACCGCCCTTCATCAGACAATAAATAACAGTTAACCTAATGTAACTTTACAATAATACACTGTTGTATTCATATAAATTAGCAATCTGATCACGTGATTTAAGTGAAGCTTGGGATGACTAGGACAATTTCAGATAACCGTGAAATATTAACTTAAATAACTTTTAGCAGTACAAAAACGTATTTAATATTGACGCAAACAAACTGTGACACAGTGATGTCATGAACCCGGAACTGGAAGTAGCGCGCTCAGCACTGAGAGGGAGCCGTAATCTTAAAATCGATGTTTTGATCGTTTTGCAACACCAAATTACTCCAAAATAACGATGTACACACTCGTGGTATTTGGAACTTGTTGACAAAGTTTCATGTTGAACTCATACCGCGTCGGGGAGATATTCACTCCACAAACACACATACACACGCACACAAACACGCAGACCTTTCCTGCATTATAGATAGATAAGTTACTAATGAAGTTATTCATAAATGAACTGTCTGGCTTACTTGTCATTATCTTTACAATAACAAATTTACTGGACTTATAATTATTAATCTTTATCTCACTTATTCACATACTGTATATAAGTCCATATTTGTTGTCTTTGGATATATATACATATCCAAAGACAATATCAACGTGACACCAACAAATAATAAATATGTAAATAATTACACAAATAATTATATCTCTTTTTAAACCCCACACTCACACTGTTCCATAATTTAACTTTACATATAGGAACACAAAAGCTAATTCTTGTTGTTCATATATTCAGAATTTTTCAATGTAATTTTACCCTTATGTTTATAACCCTCCTTCCTTTCACTGAAAACTTTTTGAATGTTTGCAAGCAATGAATAGTTTTTTGCTTTGAATATAATTTGTGTAGTTCCATTTAGCAAAAAAAACACAAAACAATTGGATTAACTTTGCCTTTTGCATTGCAGCACTGACGTATAAAAAACACGTATGCTAGGGAAATCTGTTGATGTTGGTCCAATATGGTTTACACGCTCAGTCACAGTGACTTATTGGATCAACAATAGAAAACTCATGACATTTTTACTGAACTTTCGCTTTCTCAGTAAAGAGTTTGCCATTGTACTGAACTTTCTCCATGACAAGGTTGGAATGTGATCCATGGACGACCCTTTATCCTGTGAAGGGTCATAGGGATACTATATCTATTATCTTTGTTCTGTTCAGGCTTTCCCAAAAAATACATAAAAGGCTTTGAAAAGCTATAAACCTATGTATATATTAATCAAAGCATTCTCTCAAAATGTTTGAGTCATTGGCAATCTTTATTCAGGAGGCCAAACACCAAACAGAGAACTCTTGGCACAGACCAAAGAAGCTGAGCTGTCACTGAGCTCCATTGTTTTTATGATCAACTCAAGAAGAGTGCAAACCTCTTTAGTCAGATATTCAGTGATCCTGATCATGGTAGCATTAATGGAGTCCTTATGAGGCGTAACATAACGTAACGTAACGTAACACCAATGACTGGGGGGAACAGTATTGTGTGTAGCAACAGGATTCTTGTTTCCATGAACTAGGACATCTCTAGTGGCAGATTCATTTCATCAGCACCCTCCTCAAACATCTCTTGGACCAGTTTTTTTTTTTTTCTACTTCTTTTTTTAAGATAACACAGGAAACCGTGTGTCACTTTGTTAATTCCTTTCACGTTGTAGAGCAGACACAAGACATCAAGTTAAAAGTGCATTCAGTCTGCTTATAGCATCTCTTTCCAAACTCCCACTATCAATTCCCAGGATGCTTGTGTTGGTGATGTATTAACAAGCCAAAGACACATGTACATTTTCAGAGGTTTCAAATAGACAAGAACCAAAAAAGGAGAAGTAGTCTTTACTAGCTCAGAGGTAGTTTATCTCACACTTTGCATTATGCCTTCATGTCAGAGGACATTTAGGCTCCTCAAATAGAAGAGAACTTTTATGACATGCAGACTAATCTCAAAGGGATCCTTTGATGGGAATAATTGCAGGCAGGTCCTGACAAAAGAGCACTGTGTGATAAATGGATCCCTCATTATGATGGTACAAATAAACAACCAGACCCGAAGCTCACAAAGAGAAGCCTGCTGTGGTAATTAATGACAATGAATAGAAGTAAAAGTAATGATAATCTTTGACTCACTGTTCTCAGATAGAATCCAAAGATGCTCTCCGCTCTGTGATGGAAGGTTTTAGGAGCAGAAACAACCTCTGAGGTGCTCACTTCCTCTGGATGATCTGCTCCGTTTCACTTTAAAGGAGTATCTCAGTGTTGAGGTTTTGTTTCAAGGCTGTCTGTTTTAAATCCTGGGAGCGCAGAGGAGGGGATGGGATGGGAGGGGAGGGGAGGGGTGTGTGGGTGTGACAACAGCAGCTGAGTAACAACATCACATCACCATGGAGCTGTAGCTCCTGATAGGAACATGTCTCAGCTGAGCTATGAAAATACTGTATTCTCAATAAAATGATTGATTCAAAATTTTTGGCAAATTTTTTTACAAGAAATTGTTTAAAGAAATTTGAAACAAAAAAAGGAATTTGTTGGAACCACAGCTTGAAATAACCACAGGTACCACACTATCCTCACATGCAAATGAACGAAACCCAGGCAAATAGTATTAATATTAGCACCAAACAGTGCAGGGCAACCTTCATATGTAAAGAACAACTGGGATGTTAATACATTGAAGCATAGAGCAGCAGTTTATCCAGGAAAAATTATTTATTCTCATGTCAAATGAGTTTTTGGTTCACATTTAGACGTAAACGAGTTTTAACAGCATGTGAGAAGGTTAGCTTTCAATAAACAACTAATGCTAGTTTATCTTGATTGTTTGGATCGTATTTAAACAGATAATTGTTTTTCATTCACCTTCCGGCCAGCATTTTTGCGAGAACATGCAAATTCAACACGGAGAAGACCAAAGTGAAGCTGCCCTCTGGATGTCTGTTATTTCAGTCTTGACAGTTTTGGAACGGTAGGAAGAGCATTTAAATTTTTTGTCATCGTGAAGATAGGAAATACATTAAGATTTACATTTTTATTAATTTTTAAAACAAAAACATCCAAACACAAGCCTCGTTGTGGGATTCAGAATTAAATACCGTATTAATCAGTATTTGTTTGTTCGTTATTTTTTTTATTTATTTATTTTGAAAATAATGTTTTAAGATCCTTAAGGATATTTTTTAATCTTGCAAAATTGCTAAATAATGATAAACAGGCATGGATAATTATCCTTTCTATTTTCCAGTAAAATACTCAAAATGATCACATAAATTAAACCCAGGAACACACTGTGAAAAGTAAAATGACACCACTGCTTAGGCTAGTATTATTATAGCAGACAATAGTGGACGCTAAGGCCTATGACGCGTTCTAATACAAAGTAATAGATGTTTACCTTGGTGGCGTGTTGGTTTGCAGAAGCTTGTGTACAACATAGGATCCATCTCTGATTATCATCCAAACAATAGGAAGAATTCTGCTTATTAAAAAAAATCAAGCTCAATGTGTACAAAGAATACGCCATAATTGTCATTACACATATCAATTTACGGATATACTGTGCTAAAGAAAGATAAATACCAACGGCAAACTCCAAAGAACACTTTAATATCAAAGAGGCTTTTCTGGATGAATAAAATAAATACATTATTTTTCTGTGGTGTGATGTAAACTGTGCTGTTTATAAACGGATGAAGAAATTACATGTCCAATGATTTATAGTAGAACAGTTTGATAGAAAGATTTTACAATCCTAGAACAAAGGTCATTTTTTCAAACAGCCTAGCGCTTTAGGGAGGGGCTTAAAAAGATCACAATTTCATTTATTTAGGGCTCTATTCTCTCCTGCACGTATAGAAAAGCCACACAGCTGCGCTGTTTTTGGCTGCATACTATGCTCCCCCTGTACTGAAGTCAGTCACCGCGCCCCTTCATCTCAGTTTCACACTCTGGGTGGAGCAGCCCTAAAAAGTAGGCGTTCCCATTCAAATCTGGCTTTACGCGCATTCTTCATGTGGGAGACTTAAGTTCTTTTCCTCTAACGCGCTTCTGAACCTGGAATAAGTGCAGCGCCCTGATAAGGTAAAACATTATTTTGCAAAAGAAGTTTGGACTCAGTTACAATTTAAGCCACATAAACTCATAATATTGCAACAGACTCCCAGAAAGAATCTATCCAAAGGAACACTGTCACGAGGGTGGTGGGAGGAGTCACACAAGCACGCCGAAAAATTGACCATCAGCATTTCTAACATGTTCACATTTACCAGTTGTAGACGTGCCAAAATATGTTACATTTCATTATATTTTATCCGTGCCGTCCACTCCTTGTCCTAGGAGGATGTGGGTGCTGCGTCGTGGAGCAGATCAGCTGTGTGCACCCAATGGGTTCGCGTCAGCTGCTGCAGCTCATTACAATGAAACTCTGACAGATGTCAGACTGATGAAACTTGAACAAAATCCTCAAATATAGAAACATTTGGACATAGAACAGTGTTTCCCAAATGTAATTGCCCCATGTACCTCTTAGCTCATGTTCTACATTATTTATTAGTGTCTGCAGACTCGTCTAAACTCTTTTTGTGTCTCGTCCAACATTAACCTTGAATTTAAGCCTTTTGGTTAATGTATTTCTGATGTTTTGCTCATTTACCTTTTGGTGTATTTTAAAGAGTTGTGCTACAAATTATGATTGATGGATGAAAAAAAAAGTCTGTGCGCATGTAAAAAAAAAATCTATAATGTTGAAAAATAAACCATAAGTAAGGGTGTGTGCGATATGACGATATTAGATCATTAAGGATTTCAACATGACGACAATCTCCCAAATCACAGAGATCGTAGAAACGTCTGTAGTTCACATTTGAACCCTTGTGGTGCCGTGTGTGTCATACGTCTGTGGTCCATACACAGAACGTCCAATGGTTTTTTGTCTGCCAAATCACACCATTTGCTAATCAGTATGTCAGCATTACAGACATTACAGATTAATTAAGCACTTAAACGGGGCAGAAGTAGGCTCCGCTCCCCCTCCCCCCCTGTGCACGGACACAGAGTTAGCTGTGTTAGCGACTGTCTGTCAGAGGTTTAGTGCCGATGTCTGTCTGTCTGTTAAACTGCATCAGTTCTGAGTGTTGAAGCACTGAAATATGTTTGAGAAAACACTGCATGTGTTTCTCTTCTATAACTAACTCTGTCGCTGTAGCAGAGATCTGCTGCTGCTGTAGCTAACGAGGCTGTTTCCATATTCTTAAAGAGACAGTGACCTGAATGTGATTTACTTTAAAACTACTTTCATCAACTCAGAGCTGCCCTGAAAAAAGCAACACTGCATAATTTAATCACATTTCAGCCTTAATGAAGGAAAAAGTCAAAAGTGATACAAAATGTTGTTATTGTGCTGCTAGTGATTAATAAAAGTATCTTTGTGGCATTTTTCTCCACTGACGCATTATTGATTTTCTTGTAAAACAATTGAAAAAAAAAAATAATAATAACTAGAACTGCAAGCAGTATGAAAGGGGGCCAAGCCTTCCCACTCGACTCTGCCCCCAGGTTTCGCGGAGCCTGTGGAAGTACGTTACGAAGGATGACGGGCTCGTGGCGACCGTCAGGACACAGGCCAACGTGCCAATTGCTGTGAACAGGTGGGTATGAAGTTTTGGGAGATGTGATTTAAAGTGTGAATGTTACAGGCCAAAATGCGTTTGCACCCATTATAGCGCCACCTAGTGGTGCACTTTTTGGTATGGGTGATCTGTGTGCTCTTCTATGGTTACCCTGTAAATTTCACAGCCCTCAACATAACACTTCAGCTGAAATAAAGGTTTGTTTATTTATGTGTATGTAGTAATAAGCCACGCCCACTTTGGCCAATCGCAATTAACTTCAACATATGGTCCCAGGAGGGACCCAAGGTTATACCCACCAAATTTGGTAGAAATCGGTCGTGCCATTTTGGAGATATAAATTTCTCATAATTGCAGTGCCCCCTAGAGGCCTAATTTATTCAAATCTGGCTCATACCCCCACAGTCACATGTGTAACCCGGGTGGAAAACCCTTTAATATTAATTAATTAATTAATTTCCTTTCCTTTATATAAAATACTACGTATTACGTCATTACGTCACGTCATTACGTCACGCCGTTACGTCACACCGTCACGGGAGAGCGCGTCTAACTCACTGTTTAAACACAGCTGTGGCTGAATGCCGGTAGGAGTGAGAGGGTTATGCGACGGAGATGTTTGCTGCAGGAGCCGAATACCGGAGCCATTGATTGTCCGAAACGGAGCCATTTACGGACTGAACCACAGAATTGGCCAGTTGATGGTGAGATAGAGCCTAGTCTGGGCACTAAGCTGAAGATTCTGCCTGGACCGAACAAACTAACCCTCCACTGCTCTGGTCGGGCTGGTAGGAGGCTCCTTTGTGCAGCCGCTCTTTTCCTCGTTTTTTTCCCCCCTTCACAACACAGTGAAGGGCCCACAAACCTCATACATTCCCCTTCGATACTTGGACTTTATCCTTCTATGGACTTGGAACTCTGGTTGGCATTTGATGGACTATGTGTATGGCACAATTATTGAATGTCCACTAACCCCAAGAAACTGTATATATATCGTATTTTTCTATGTATGGCCATGTGTATTGTCTATTGTTGTAAATGTCTAAATGTTGGTTTATTCAATTTAAGAATCACAATATAAGGTATCACCAAAAATCAGAACTGTGTTCAGTGTATTTACTCTCCGCTCCTTGAGTTAAATCTAGGCTTCTGACTCTAGCCCAAATAATAATAATTTCATCGGTACCTGTTTGTATAACCCTTAAGCCTTAATCTAAGATAGCGTACGTACATGTTACATAAGTGGTGAGCTAGCTAGGAGCGGAGGAAACTGAACAATTTTTTTTGGTAAATATATATTTATTGTGGAAAAATGGACATATTTGAGAAACTTGGCATTAAGATACCAAATGCAGTTTTGATAAAGGAAGCGACGAAAACTGAAACCGATGAAGAGGTAATCGAATTTTTAGAGCAGTACGGTTCCATTTTAAAATTTGACCGTATTGATGAACCCGATTCAACTTTTCATCACTCAATCGTTGTATACACTCAATCGAGTATAGTCAGGGCGCTGCGTTAAGTGCTGTACGTCCACATCTACCATATACGTATGTGTGTAACGATGGTGAGGTTACCTATAAAATCCTGGACTTATCTACAGTCTGCGCGCATGAGGTAGGGAAGTTGGAAACTAAAAACTATCTGTGTATTGCAAAAAGTTGCAAAGTTGACTGGCCAAGATTTTGCGGTTGTACTTAATGGGGTGATGTCGGTGCTTGGTCAGTCAGTCACCCAGCTGCACCCCACTGTCACTGATGTTGGATTTTTCAGAGGACAGTAAGAGTGAGTCACTGCCTGCTGCCATTATCAACCTGCAGACTGCACCGCTGTTCTCTGCTGCCACTTCTGGTCAATCAGGCGATCATGCTCCTTCAGACCAGAACACGGAGCCGCAGCCGAGGATCCAGCCAGATCCCCCAGCCCAACCTGCCTCAAGACCCTCTTTTGCTGCCATGTCACACGCCAATCTCAACCCACCTGAAGTTCAACGCTATGTGGTCGAGCACATTGTCAAGAATAATGACAGTACTATGCATTCCACACAGCGTCTCAGAGCCTTCTCTGGAAGATCGCCCAGACCGCAAACTGAGTCAGACTATGATACATGGCGTTCAGGAGTTGAGCTACTACTGAAAGACCCTGCCGTGTCTGATCTACAACGGTCACGTAAGATCTTTGACAGTTTGTTACCACCTGCTGCTGACATAGTTAAGCACCAGAGACCTGATGTTCATCCAATAGTGTATCTGCAGACACTTGACTCAGCATACGGCACGGTTCAGGATGGGGATGAGCTATACGCTAAGTTTATGGACACGTTCCAAGATGCTGGAGAGAAGTCATCCCACTATTAACAACGTCTGCAGGTGGCACTAAATCAGGCTGTGAAACGAGGCGGAGTTTTAACCAAGGACTTTGACCGACATCTACTGACCCAATTCTGCCGTGGCTGTTGGGACAATTCTCTTAGTATAGAACTTCAGTTGAAACAACGAAAACACAATCCTCCATCGTTTGCTGAATTCCTGCTCCTTCTGCAAACCGAGGAAGATCGTGAGGCTGCAAAAACCATCCGCATGAAGCAACATCTCGGCTCATCACGACCCAAAGCTGCAACCAACGCGCAGTATGCTTACACCGACAATGCAGTAAAAGGTGACGTTGCTGCACTCATCACACAGCAACTCGCTCTACAATTGGCTGGTATACAGAAACAACTTGCAAACCTCACTGCTGTCCAGTCGAACTCCAGCCAGTCTGCTGCGTTCAAGACCACATCTGGCAGCCATTTGGGTGAGGCGCAGAGGGCGGGCAAGCTACCAAAGAACCCGTCTTCTGTTCTGAGGGCCGGCTACTGCTATCGGTGTGGTGAAGATGGCCACATAAAAACTCATTGTGATAATCCCCCAAACTCAGCACTTGTCGCAGCAAAGAAGAAGCAGTTCACAGAAAAGCAACAGAGATGGCAGAAATCAAACACAACTCAACAACATCCTTTAAACTAGAGGCAGTTCCAGATGTGGGGCGAACCGGAACTGTTGTGGACCCACACTGTTCCAACTCGACAAAGCACGTCAGATGTCACGAAATAACCCAGACAACTTCCGCTGTCCCAGCCAGATTACCCACAGGCTTGATTGGATCACGCTGCACAGCTAATGTCAAAATTGCTGGTAATGAATGTACTTGTCTTTTGGACACAGGATCACAAGTTACTACAATTCCGGTGTCATTCTACAACCAGCATTTTTCGGATCAACCTGTGAAGTCTCTGTGTGATTTACTGCAAGTGGAAGGAGCCGCAGGACAAGCAGTTCCATATCTTGGATATGTGGAGATGGTGATCACATTTCCCAGTGAGTTCCTGGGAGCTGACTTTGATGTGTCTACACTGGCGCTTGTGGTTCCTGACATCAGAGCCCATCAGTCCCCAGTGTTGATTGGCATGAATACTCTGGAGCCCCTATACAATCAGTACATGGGGAGTGAGTATGCAGACTTCCAGCCGGCTGCCCATGGCTACAAAGCAGTGCTCAAATTACTGCAGATCCGCTACCAGCAACAACAGGGGGGCAGTGATGGAGTCGTACTATCCAGCAAGTCTCCAATCTTCATCCCTGCTGGACATGACACTCTCGTTGATGGCTTCATTAACACCAGCATACTGTGTCCTGGTCAGTGGGCGCTTGTGGAGCATCCAGCTTCACCATTGCCAGGTGGGCTGTGTGTTAAGAACTCTTTGGTTATGCTTCCAAATCAATCCCACGAAAAGATCCCAGTCATCTTCAGCAATGAGTCGGACCAGGATGTGACCATTCCACCGCTCTCCACCATTGCTGAACTTGCCTTTTCACCCCAGATTTTATCACACACAGTGCCAACAAGCTGTTCGCAATTTTTGAGTTCCCCTGCTCTGAAGTTGGATTTTGGAGAGTCGCCTATCCCACCAGAGTGGAAGAAGAGGATCACTGAGAAGCTCAACCAGATTCCGGATATTTTTGCACTCAGTGATATAGACTTTGGACGCACAGACAAGGTGAAACATCGCATAAAGCTACATGACGAAACTCCGTTTAAGCATAGAGCCAGACCCATCCACCCGCAAGACATCGAAGCAGTCCGACAACACCTAAGGGACCTTCTGGGGGCTGGTGTCATTCGTGAGTCCGAGTCGTCATTTTCATCACCAATCGTCGTGGTCCGTAAGAAGAATGGTGACATACGGTTGTGCATTGATTACAGGAAGCTCAACCTACAGACGGTTAAGGATGCCTATCCCTTGCCACACCTGGAAGAGTCTCTGTCCGCTTTGTCTGGTTCCAAGTGGTTCAGCGTTCTCGATTTAAAATCAGGATATTACCAGATCGAGATGAACAAAGCCGACAAAGCTAAAACCGCTTTTGTGACACCCATTGGATTTTGGGAATTCAATCGAATGCCCCAAGGAGTAACGAATGCTCCCTCTACATTCCAGCGGTTAATGGAGAAGAGCATGGGTGATATCCATTTGAAAGAGGTTCTTGTTTTTATTGATGATCTCATTATCTTCTCAGACACGTTGGAGGAACACGAGCAAAGGCTGCTGCGGGTATTACATCGCCTAAAAGAATACGGTTTGAAGCTCTCTCCTGAGAAATGTAAACTGTTCCAGACGTCTGTTAAGTACCTGGGACATATTGTTTCGGAGAAGGGAGTAGAAACGGATCCAGATAAGATCCTTGCTTTGAAATCCTGGCCAATTCCAAGAACTCTGAAGGAAGTAAAGTCGTTTTTAGGATTCGCTGGATATTACCGGAGGTTCATAAAAGGGTACTCCACCATTGCAAAACCCCTCAATGATTTGACGCGTGGCTATACACCTACCTCCAAAGCCCAGAAAAGGTCCAGTCCAGTTAAAACTCAGGACCCGAAACAGCCCTTCGGAGAGCGATGGTCCCCTGTTTGTCAGCTTGCATTTGAAACACTCATTGAGAAATTAAACAGTTCCCCAATCCTTGGTTTTGCTAACCCAAAGCTGCAATACATTTTACATACCAACGCTAGTAATATTGGGCTCGGCGCAGCGTTATATCAAGAACAAGAAGGTCAGCTGAGAGTGATCGCTTATGCCAGTCGGGGTCTGTCAGCAAGCGAGTCGAGGTATCCTGCACACAAATTAGAATTTCTTGCACTGAAATGGAGTGTATGCGAAAAGTTTCACGATTACCTGTACGGGGCCAACTTTGTGGTAGTGACGGACAACAACCCGCTTACCTACCTGTTAACAACAGCAAAGTTGGATGCCGCCAGTCACAGATGGCTTGCCGCCCTGTCCACCTAGACTTTTAAGCTGCAATATCGAGCTGGGAAGCAGAACCTTGACGCTTTATCTCGCCGTCCTCACAACCACCCTACTGACCTGACGGTACAGAAAGACTGGGACCTGATCAACCAGTTCCATGGAGAGCATCTCATTGAACTGGGTGAATTGGAAGAACTTGACCCAGACATTGTTTCCGCCATCTGCCATCGCTGTCTTGTCACCAGTCAGCCCAGTGGTTCGGGAGAGAGTACCATCGCCTTGGTCGAGTCCCTGAGCCTGTCGGCTAAAGCCATTCCTGACTGCTATGCCAGTGAAGACCTCCATGGCCTAACAGTTGTCCCTTCCCTGTCACACCTGAGCCTCAAGGAAAAGCAACGTGCGGATCCAGTGATAAGGGAGGTCATCCATCAGATGGAGACTGGGGAAATGGTTCCTCCAAGGGCAAGACAAGAACTCCCAGACCTTGTGCTGTTGATGAGGGAGCTGAACCGCCTCGAGTTGCGAGAAGACATCTTGTACCGGAGGAGGCGAGATGGGGACCAAGTCTCGTTCCAGCTAGTGTTACCAGAGGAGCTGAGGTCTGTAATCTTTACAAGCTTGCATGATGACATGGGACATATGGGCATTGAGCGGACCTTAGACCTTGTACGCTCCCGGTTTTTCTGGCCTCACATGGCATCTGATATTGAGACCAAGATCAAGACCTGCAACCGCTGTGTGAGACGCAAGGCACTCCCAGAAAGATCAGCACCCCTTGTTAATATCAAGACCACTCGTCCTTTGGAGTTACTCTGCATGGACTACCTATCACTCGAACCAGATCAGAGCAACACCAAAAACATTCTTGTCTTCACCGACCACTTTACAAAGTTTGCAATAGCCATTCCCACCGCCAATCAAAAGGCCAAGACGGTGGCAAAATGTCTATGGGAGAACTTCATAGTGTGCTACGGGATACCAGAACGACTCCACACCGACCAAGGGACAGACTTTGAGTCCAAGTTGATCAAAGAGCTTTGCCAACTCGCTGGGATTGTAAAGACCAGAACTACCCCATACCATCCTCGGGGAAACCCAGTGGAGAGATTCAACCGAACCCTACTCAACATGCTGGGAACACTGAAACACAAGCAAAAAACTAGATGGAAGAACTATGTAAAACCATTAGTACATGCTTACAACTGCACCCGGAACGATGTTACCGGTTTTACACCATACGAACTAATGTTTGGCTGTTCACCGCGTCTTCCGGTAGATATGGCTTTTGACTTACCTGTGCGGGAACATCAGTTTACTTCTCATTCCCAGTACGTTGAGAACCTGCGGTCCAGACTTGAAGAAAGCTTTCGGCTAGCTTCGAAAAATGCTGTGAAATCTGGCGAAAGAAATAAAGCTCGCTTCGATCAGCGAGTCACTCCATCAAGTCTGGAGGAAGGCGATCGAGTTTTGGTGCGTAATGTCAGACTTCGTGGAAAGCACAAGCTTGAGGACAAATGGGAACAAGATGTGTATGTCATTGTAAGGCGTGCGGGAGACCTTCCCGTGTACACCGTGCAGCCCGAGAACAGGGCAGATGGATCTACACGTACGCTACACCGAGATTTACTTCTCCCGTGTTCTTTCCTGCCAATGTGTGTCAACCCAGATCCGGCATCAGTAACACCACCACGTCGTCTTCAGACCCGGAGCCAGAAACCAGTCAGTGTTGATCATATTGAAGACCTTGTCTTGGTCTCGAGACCAAATTTTAAAGGTCTTGGTCTTGTCTTGGACTCAGGATTTTCCGTCAAGACCGTTCGAGACCAGCACTAATTCCTGCTATTTTTAAACTTTTTTATAATGTGATAATAACAAGGAGAAGAACTGGATAAAACAATCCTTTATTCATTATTTAATCCACCCTGTATAATGACCACAACCTTCCTTAGTGTGACTGAGTGACGTGTGTGACACACTCATACGTGTGTGACACACACATACACACACACAAGCAGGCAAGCAAGCAAGCAGGAGAGAGAGGCGGGAGCGAAACATGTCCGCTAACTCGTTGGTTGTGAAATTTGGTTTCACGAACCACAAAGAATACATTTGCAAAAGCACAGCGAAAAGGAAACACTCTGCGGTGTGTCGGGTCTGCAGTCTGCAACTGAGCGAAACAGCGGTGACGACGTCTAACTTCATCAGACATCTTGAAAGGAAACACAGAGACAGGTAAGCTAACGCTAGCAACGCTAACTTTGTCTTTTATACCTCAGTGGCTTTATACAACAGACATGTGAGTCAGAGACGTTGGTGTCACTCCACTAATATGAAGTAGTAGTGGAATAGTGGTTAGCAAACGGGCTTGCAACTGTAAGGTTGTAGGTTCGAGCCTGGTGCTGGTCAACACTTTTTAACTGTGTAGCTGATTAACCGCAGCAGCTACATGCTACACCATGACTGCTCACTCCTTCTCGGAGATGGTTGAAATTCTGGGAACACATTTCCCCATACGGGATAAATGAAGAATAATTTAGGTTTTACTACAAATGATTGTAATTCTTTTTAATAGCACAGTCCACACTTGTCAAAACTGCTTCCACCTCAACTTTGGCCTATTTTATCATTATTAATGGTTTCCCATTTAATTTTAATTCTGGATATTTTTTTTTTTTAGTTGAATTACAGGTTTTTATATTTATAACATAATTTATTGTCACTCAATATCATATTTTCAAAATTCCACATCACTAAGGGTCCTACTTCCATGTGATTTAAAAAAAAAAATGTTTTTCATTGTGTTAGAGGCTACTCTAAGCAGCTAATATCTGTGCTCGATTGCTTATTTATTATAATTATGTGATTTTCTGATAAAGGAGCTTGAGTTTAACAGGTTGGTGACACATGTATGGAGGACCACCTCTGCCCTAATTGAAAATAAAGTAAATTACCTCTCTTTTTTTGGTCCAAGTGCAAATGGTCGATATATAGTACTATTTCTATGAGTAAACACTTAGATACAAAGACAATTAATAAAAAACATATATATGGAAGACAATAGTGCTTCTTATTAAGACATTTATAAGGTGTTTTGGACACCCACAGCATGCATCATTTTGGGTTACATATTTAATTTTATTCCATAGTATACTGCTTTGCCATTTTTATCTGAATGATTTTAACCTTTGGAATTAATCTCTTTTTGGTATGATACATTTTTTTTCTTTTCTATCTGACTTTTAGGTACTTGGAATACAAGGCTGGACAACAGGCAGATACCAGGCAGCCATCTATAGCGTTCTTTTCACAGAAAGTACAGCTCTACAGTCCACACTCACCAAGACAGCAGGTCATCAGTGATGCCATTGTAAAAGACCTTATCATTGGATGTAGTCTGCCAATATCCCTTGTGGACAATGCCCACTTTAGACATTTTATTGAGATCTTGGATAACAAGAACGTTCCACTCTCAAGAAAAATAATTTCTGAAAAACGAATACCAGAGCTGGTAAAAAATGTGAAAGAAACAATTTTGGAGAAGCTGGCAAAAGTATCAGCTGTATCCTTAACAACTGATATCTGGTCGGATCACAGGCTGCGTTTTTTCTTGGGTGTAACTGCCCATTTGTGAAGCAAGTCAAAGGACTTTTATGTACTTGAATCTTACTTGCTTGACTGTAAACGTTTTACAGGCAAACATAGTGGAGAAAGAATTGCTTCTGCCTTTGAGGAGATCACAGAGGAATATGGTATCCGTCATAAGATAAGTTTCATTATCACTGATAATGCTGCAAACATGAAATGTGCTTTCAAAGTTCACATGCCACAACAACAGTCTGATGACAGTGAAAGCGAAGGGGAAAACCTTGACAACGATCACATGTGGGAGGACCTTAGTTCTGATGAAGACCATGAGCTTCTCTGGGCATCAGGTGAGCGTCTTTCTTGTTTTGCTCATTCCTTACAGCTGGTTGTGAATGATGTCATGCCATCATTCACAACCAGCTGTAAGGAATGAGCAAAACAAGAAAGACAAGGAAGTGAGGTCCATCTCCCGCACCATAGCCAAAACCTCACGCCTCTCAACTCTGTTACACACAAGCTCACAGTCACTGATTAAAAGATTCAGTGGAATTTTTTTGAAAACAAACATGGATGGAGAGAAGAGAGAAGACCAACCTTTCAACAATGATGTTTACTTTTTGGCAACAATGCTTGATCCACACTTTGGACTTAGCTGGGTGGATCTGGATGTCACTAATGGAGAAAATGCTAAATCACAGAAGAGGTTCAAAGATAAACTTAAGAAGACACTAACAGGTCAGTACACATTTAGAGAAATTTGTTTGCTATTTTTATGAGTAAATTATTTTTTTTATGCATCCAATTTTATCATGCATAAGCCTTAAATAGTCTGTAATTTTTATATAACTTTTTAAAACCTAAAATATTAATCATAATTATGTTCAACTTACTAGGAACACACTTGTTGCCAAAATATTGTGTTAAATAATTTGATACCTAAACATAGTGTATGTCTAAAATTCCAGTCAAATCAGTTTGTATGTGTTTGTGTCTCTGTTTTGCAGAACATCTGATCTCCGAGGTAGAGAAATTAATGGTGGAGGATACTGAAGGAAATGCACTGGACCCCAGAGCTACAAATGCTAACGTCCCAACTCATGCACCACCTATCAAAGTCCCACGCCTCCTTTCTCGCTACAAGGCTCACAAAAACCATAACTCAGGACAGGATTCAAGCATTAGAACTCAAATAAACAAATACTTTGATGCCATCCAGGACCCTCACACTGACAATCCACTTGTCTTTTGGGACAAAAACTGTGACCGGTTTCCACAGCTCCACAAGTTTGCACTGAAAGTGCTATCAGTTCCTGCCACCTCTGCACCGGTTGAGAGAGTTTTTAATAGAGGAGGCATTATTATGAGACCCCACCGTGCACGTATGAGTCACAAAATGCTGCAGTCGCTTGTTTTTCTTAAATGCAACATTGCTTTGCTTTAAATTGTGATTTGTCATGGAATAAAATTGGACTGTTTTGAGACATTTTTGTCTCTAGCTTCCACACCTGTTTGCTTCGTCATGGTGGTGCCATAGATTTTTTTTATTTAAGCACTTTATGTGAGCTGGAACTTTTAGTTGTTTTTGTTTTAAGACATGTTTGTCTTTAGCTTCCACACTGGTTTGCTTTGTGATGGTGGTGACTTTGATTTTTTATCTTTGTTTTTCTTTAAGCACTATGTGAGCTTGGGTTATTATTATTATTTATTTATTTTTTGAGACATGTTTGTCTTTAGCTACCACACCGATTTGTTTTGTCATGGTGGTGATTTTATCTTTGTTTTTTTTTTAAGCACTTTGTGAGCTTTTATTATTATTATTATTATTATTATTATTATTATTATTATTTTGAGACATGTTTGTCTTTAGCTACCACATCTGTTTATTTTGTCATGGTGGTGACTTTGATTTTTTTTATCTTTAAGCACTTTATGTGAGCTTGAATTTTTAGTTGTTTTTGAGACATGTTTGTCTTTAGCTTCCACACTGGTTTGTTTTGTGATGGTGGTGACTTTGATTTTATTTTTGTTTTTCTTTAAGGACTATGTGAGCTTGGGTTATTATTATTATTATTATTATTATTATTATTATTATTATTATTATTATTTATTTATTTATTTATTTTTTGAGACATGGTTGTCTTTAGCTACCACACTGGTTTGTTTTGTCATGGTGGTGAACTTGATTTTTTTTTCTTTGTTTTTCTTTAAGCACTTCATGTGAGCTTGAATTTGTAGTTGTTTTTGTATTTTGGTACATAACTTGTTTCGGCTGGGCATTTGATGTAATTTACAGTCGAATTGTTAGGGAATAATGGTGTTGAAGTTCCAAATAAAGTATTTCCTTTTGGCTCGTATTGTTCTTACATCTTCGAAATCTTTTAAGCTGCCTTGTGTGTTAAACATCCACAAAAACTGTGACCAGCTATGTTATTTCTTGGCAGAAATACTTTTAAACACTTGCTGTACATTCAGCTGACATAAAAATCTTGTTTTCAAATTTGTAGAATAATTGTGAATTTATCAGTAGCAGTAGTAGTTTTATTACATATTTTAGTAACTTTTTTGCAAGCACCTTTTTTGTCTGTCAAATGTTTTTAAAAGAAACTAAAACTAAAGAGAGAATGTTATTTAACTGTCAAACCTTGTGATCATTTTATTTATTTATATATTTTTTTTAATTAAAAAAAAAATTACGGTCTTGGTCTTGGTTTGTCTCGGTCTTGGTCTTGACTCGGTCTCGGCTCCCGAATGTCTTGGTCTTGTCTTTGTCTCGGGCAAGTCTTGGTCTCGGATAGTGTGGTCTTGAACACAACACTAGCGCCAACACACCAAGACAAATTCCTCATATACGCAATGTACTTGGCAATTAAAACGATTCTGATTCTGATAAGGTTTAGGGGGAAACACTTTTTCACACCACTGTAGGTCAAAGCATAGATTTCATAGACATCAAATCCTGGATGAGCTGTAACATTCTCCTTAACCAGGATAAAACAAAAGTGATTTTATTTTGTCCAAAACACCTCAGAGAGAAATTATCAGAGCAAATAGTGTCTCTGGATGGCATTACTCTGTCACCCAGCACCACAGTAAAAAACTTAGGCATTGTCTTCGATACTGACTAATCTTTTAATTCTCATATTAAACAAATCACAAAGACAGCCTTCTTCCACCTCCGTATTATCTCTAAAATCAGGAATGTCTTGGCCCAGAGTGCTGCTGAAAAACAAATACATGCATTTGTTACATCCAGACTAAATTTTTGTTATTTGGTTATTTGTTTATTATGTAGAGAAGTCCATCTGCCTCCAATTTAACTTCCTGAAATGTCTGTGCAGCGCACTGACGTCCACATTAAATGAGCAAAATGCTCATTTAAATGGGGCGGTCTGCACCACTTCTGCATGCACGCTAATCATTGCTGCAATCTTAGTGAATTCCTCGCAGCAGGTGAGGAAACTGCGTCACCAAAGGATTCAGGGAAGCAACCGTTTTACCACCCTTTAGTTCAGATCTTAGTGAATACGGCCCTCAGTCTGCTGGTCTAGAAGTAGAACAGGAGGCAGAGCATTCAGTTACCAGGCTCCTCCCCTTTGGAACCAGCTCCCAATCTTAGTACAGGAGGCTGCTACTCTCTCCACCTTTAAAAATAAACTCAAAACCTACTTATTTGCTATAGCGTATATCGTATAATAGCAATAACCTAAAACGGACATGGTCACGTTGTTTTGGTCATAATCACCGACCATTACACGTAAATGGTCAACACCTCAGACCGTTACATTCAAAACCTACTTATTTACTAAAGCGTACATCGTATAATTGATATAATTTAAAGCAGACATGGTCCCCTCTGTAGTGATCGCTGAGATGTCTACGTGTGCCCAGTACAAGATGAAACCTCATCTGTAGTGGTAGCATTTCAGAGCATGGCATCGATACGAGTATATCGTAGTGTATCATGTTTATCCTGCAGTCTGTGTCTTGCGGCTGAAGCAAGTAGTTCCTGATTAATGGTGCCTTGATGCTGGAGCTGGCAGTTCCTGGTCGATGGTTCATGGTTCAACTAGTCTGGGACACTCAGATGTTCTGCCCTCTATCCTGTTCTGATGGTCCTTCTGTTCACTAACCCCAACCAGTCGAGGCAGATGACTACCACCTCTGAACCTGGTTCTGCTGGAGATTTCTTCCTGTTAAAAAAATGGGGAGTTTTTTCTTCCCACTGTCGCTAAAATGCTTGTTCATGTGGATCTTGTTGGTTTTTTTCTTTCTTACTATGCATTTTATATTGTTAAGCACTTTGAGACGAAAGTTGAACTGAATTGAATATTTGACCAGATATGATGCATATCAACAAAACTGCGGATATGCATCAGAAAAGTCCGTATTTTAGACAGATCAAAAACCGGATATTTAGGGATTCTGGGTATTTTCACCCTGAGGACATTTCCGGAACACATATATGACAAAATCTAAATAATGTTAGTATCCTAATACAAGATATTGTCTTCATGAAGTATATTGGGTCCGTATTTGACCAGATATGGGGCATATCAAAAAAACTCCAGATATGCATCAGAAAAGTCCGTATTCTAGACAGAATCAAAAACCGGATATTGTCAATTCTTGCTCTTTTTGCGCAGTGTAGCTACATTTATTTGGTTTCGTCGTTTCAAAACAAAAAAAAAGGATGAAAATGAATGAAAAATCTCAACACAAATCTCAATGAAAAAAAAAAAGGTCAATTTCAATATAATACATTAGATTTGTATTTGGACAGAAAGAAGCATCGCTTGTCCAGTCCTACTTCAATTCTTTACCATTAACAACTGTAAACCATGAAATAAATTCAATTTACAATACAAATAAATAATCCAATCGAGCTATTAAGAAAAACAGAACAAAAACAAGCAAAACGCACAGGTGCCATCAACATCAGTGAGATTTACATTCTCCTTCTTTATTTCTGCACTTTTCATTTATGTGTTTTATAAATGTGTTTAAACTGCATATTATTCATACTTAGTTTAATTGTTTCATTAAGATCATTCCTCAAAACCATCCCATAAATGGAAATACATACTTTTTACATTAGTCTGCAGCATACTATTGTTTCAAGTTTAGTTTCACTCTAAAGTTATAATTTAACCCCCTGTATGGTCATTTATTTTTTTGTAGTTTCACAATGTCCGTCAAAGATTTTAAAACAAAAATAATAATTTACTCAGTAAATGTTGGGTGTAGAAATGTAACAAATTACTTCACTTCATTTAAAAGCACAAGCAAAGTTACTGGCACGCTACAGAGCTCACTCACACGTGCTGTCCCTTAGAGAGGACATATTGTGCAGCTGTTTGTTAATAATTGTTTGTGTGTATTTTTCATCAGCAAATTTAACCCAGAATTGTCTTCATGGTCAGACTGTGGAGTTAAAAATATTAAGATTTATATAGTAAATCCCCATTTTGAGAAAAAATATTGAGATATGAGTTTTGGTCCATATGGTCCAGCCTTAATAGATACAGTTTAGCTTCCATGAAGGAGAAACTGCTCCAACAACCTTATTTCTGCATTGTTTGAACAAAAAGAAAGGATGATGGTATATGATGACTCAGGCTCGTGCAGCCTCTGCAGGACTGGGATTCTAACTGCTGACTCAGGATCAGATCTGGTCTAATCACAGACATTATGCACACCCACAATCATTAGACTCTCCAAGAACAAATACTTCTCTTTTATTCTGAGCGCTGATCCACCTGACGTCACACATCGTCCTGTTAACGTAAGTGTCCGACACGTGTGAAGCGTTCTCTGAAGGGGGTGTGGCCTGTTTGTTTTTTACCACCTTGAGGGGATTGTGTAATTTTACAGAGTCAAAGGAAAAGAGGGAGGATCAAAGATTTATGAGTTAAAAAAAGAAAAGAAGTGCTGTGCAAACAGAAAAGATTTCCTCTATCAGGCTCCGCCCCCTCATCCTAATGATAGATCAAACCTGCCTGAGAAAAGTGTATAAAGTGTTTGGTGAGGGGTTTTACAGCCTTAAAACATGTATAATAATTGTAAAAAAATAAAGCTGACTACTTAGAGAAGTTATTTTTAGAACATAACGCCCGCTATAAATGAGGGACTAATGTATTCCAATTGTTTAATCTTTTTTTTTGAGCTCCGCCCGTTGCTGTTGATCTTTGTTCTTTTTGTTTGTGGAATATGAACTTATTATGCCTCTTAAAACTGCTTTTCCTGTTTCCTATAGAATTGAGTTTTTAAACATGTTAAACTCAAAGCTGCTCTGGGTTTAACTGAGCATTTGCATTTTTTTTTTCTTTAAAACATTTTGTTTTACAAATGTTATCTATAATAAGCGCTAAATTCTCCAGATCTTCAAAGGTAACAGATTTAACTTGTTTCATGTACCAGTTTTCTAAAAGTTCTTAAATAAATAAAAGCTGTGGAATTTGCTGGTTTAAAAATCCTCTCTTCTTATTGTTGGAATATTTGTTTTACTTTTGACTTTTTTACTTAAGTACATTTAGCAGCATGTACTTTTTCTTTTTAATCAAGTAAGGGAACAACTTCAGTACTTTTACCAGAGTCCTTTTTTTATTTGAGTACTGAAGACGAGTACTTTAGCCACCTCTGGTTGATGACCCTGCAGGCTGCCATCTTTGCATTGTGAGATTAACCCACAATGCAAAGCATTGTGGGTTAATGTCACAATGCCTTTTCAAGCTCATTTCAGTGTTTTTGTTGACTTTATCACAGGTATACAGAAGAACTCAAATGCAACGCAGGAAGGAGTTGACAGATACTGAAATATCTAAATAAGATTGAATAAACGGGCCCCGCACAAAACCAGGAAGACAACTGAAATATTCCCCACTCGGATTTGTTATTTAATAAAGAACTCAGATTCCACACTTAATAATCAAAAACAGGAACTCTCAATTCCCCACTTTAATAATCACACTCAGGAACTCTCAATACTTTCTAGGAGTTTGAAGTCTCTCTTAACGGGTTGACCATCTAGCCAGAGACTGACAGAACAGAGGGAGTATAAGTAACCTCCTCCAACTTGACGAGGGAATGAGGAGCAGCTGTGGAGAGCAGGAAAACTGGGCAGGCAGGAAAACATGGACAGGAACAGGCAAAATCAAGGAACAGGGAGTGAATAAGGAGGTAAACCATAACTAACTAAGCAGACTCATGACAGAACCCCCCTCTCAAGGGACGGTTCCTGCTGTCCCAACAGCAACCACCACACCGGGAGGGAGGAGGGGAACCCGGTGGAGGTTCAGAACTCCTCAGAATGCCCAGACACCCCTTCCGAACAGACAGAAGAACCACCACTCGATTCCTCCACAGAACCACTGTTGTCCAGCTGGTCATCCAAGGCCGCAGGAGGAAGGACAGAAGGCACCCCAGAAGCAGATCGCCCAGAAGCAGTGACGGCCGCCGAAGATTGGTCCAGATGTTGTTCATGGAAAGCTCGAATGAGACGCGGATCCAAGATAAACCTGGCAGGTACCCAACATCGCTCCTCAGGACCATACCCCTCCCAGTCGATTAGGTATTGGAGTCCTCTGCCACGGCGCCTGGAACGGAGAAGGCGTCGGACCATGTAAGCAGGTTCCCCATCAATCAGACGCGTTGGTGGTGGAGGAGGTAGGGTTGGAGCAAGAGGACTTTCATGGACAGGTTTAACCTTCGAGACATGGAAAGTGGCATTAATGCGCAGGGCCCTGGGTAACTTGAGACGCACAGCCACAGGGTTGACCACCTTCTCAACTTCAAAAGGGCCAATAAACCTTGGAGCGAGTTTCTTGGACTCAACTCTAAGAGGGAGATCCTTTGTGGAAAGCCAAACCATCTGGCCTACTTGGTATACAGGAGCCTCAGAGCGGCGGCAATTAGCAGAAGCAGTGTAACGATGTGCTGACCGGAGCAGGGCTTTCCGTGCCAGTTTCCAGGTTCTGTAGCAGCGTTTGATGAAGGCCTGAACAGATGGACAAGACGCTTCTTTCTCTTGGGACGGAAATAATGGTGGCTGATACCCATACGCACATTGAATAGGTGAAAGGCCTGTGGCCGTACTTTGCAGAGTGTTATGCGAGTACTCGACCCACAGTAACTGTTGGGACCAGGAGGATGGGCTCTTGGAAGCCATACAACGCAAAATGGTTTCCATCTGTTGGTTAATTCTTTCGGTTTGGCCATTTGATTGAGGATGGTAACCTGAAGACAAGCTGACAGTGGCCCCTAGAAGCGAACAGAACTCCCGCCAGAAAATGGAGGTGAATTGTGGACCCCGATCCGAGACAATATCAGTAGGTAGTCCGTGCAGGCGAAAAACATTTAGCAACATAATTTGGGCGGTCTCCTTCGCCGACGGAAGTTTAGGAAGAGGAATGAAATGAGCCATCTTACTAAAACGATCTACGACTGTCAGGATGGTGGTGTGTCCGTCAGAAGCAGGTAAGCCGGTAACAAAGTCAAGGGATATATGGGACCAAGGTTGATGAGGAACAGGTAGGGAATGAAGATGTCCAGCAGGTGCTTGGTGTGTAGGTTTTGACTGATTACATACAGGACAGGATTTGACAAAATCCCTGGTGTCTTCATCCAGGGAACCCCACCAAAACCGTTGCCACAGGAACTCCTTAGTCCGCTGGATACCAGGGTGACATGTGAGTTTAGAACTGTGGGCCCATTGCAGAACATCCGACCGGAACTGCTGAGGAACAAAGAGAAGATTGTCAGGGCAAGTGCTGGGTCCCGGACTGTCCTCCAGAGCAGCTTTGACCCGTTCCTCCACGTCCCATGTGAGGCTGGCAACCATGTGGGAGCTGGACAGGATTGTCTCGGGTTCTTGTTCCTCTTCTTCACTCTCCAACATCCTATCGTTGAATTCCATCAGTTTTTCCCCAGAGAAGTCATTCTGTCTGGAGTTCTCCATTTCGTTCACTTTCGCTGCTTCAAAGTTGACGGCCAACTTCCTCTGTTTCCTTTTGGAGGCGGAGCCAGGGGTGTGGCCTGTCGCTACTGCGTTGTTGTTGTGCCGAGGCGGAGTGTGCGTCGCCACCTCCTTCGTCCTGGAAACCACTTCGGAACCGGTGAGAGCGTGACTGGGTTTACTGGCCTGTGATTGGCAGAGAGCCGACGGCGGCTGCGTCGCACATTTCAACGACTCGTTCTTTGCCACGAGGTTTTTGATTTTTTTTGTTGGCGGACGCTCGTTTCTTCGTCACCTGTAAGGAGATGAACGGGTTGTGTGAACCAATGGGCATGCCTGGTGCTGGTATCGCTTGTTTCAGGCAGATCTGATGGCAATACGGACTCCAACTAATAAAGGAACCCGTAGCCCAATCGATATGCGGGTTATGTCGGAGAAGCCAAGGGAACCCGAGAATAACAGGATGTTGTGGTGTCTTCAGAATGTGAAACTGGACAGTCTCATGGTGCCTGCCAGCCAGTATCAGATGAACAGGAACTGTGCGATGTGTGATAGTACCCAGGAGTCTACCGTCCAGGGCATTAGCAGGAACAGATGCTGGAAGAGGAACACTTTCGATCTCTAATTGTTGGGCCAGGTTTTCATCCAAAAGGCAAATATCAGAGCCTGAATCTATCAAAGTAGCCAGGGTGTGAGTACCACGTTTGAGCACCAGGCGAGCCTGGAAGTGGGGTCGTTTGATAGGGGATGGTGTGGAGGAAAGACTCATCAGTACTCCCCTTTCTACTGATGAGCATGCCCCTTTTACCGGACATCTGAAAACGTAATGGCCGGGCTTTCCACAGTAAAGGCAGAGATTTCTCTGGCGACGATGTTCTCGCTCCTCTGGCGAAAGACTGGTTCGGCCCACCTGCATAGGCTCGGGACCACCATCGTGAGGAGCCGGAAAGTGGTTTACATCTTGTCGGGGCAAAAATTGTTAGTTATGTTTATTAACATATTTACTCATAGACCTTATTCTTTTTAAGGCTTTAAGTGGAGACTTTTCATTTCTGCTGTCTCATGTTTTCTGCTCTCTTCTCGAGGTCAGCTTCCCAAAACACATCTTATCCCTCAGACACGGAGGCATCACACAGTCACATGCCTACACACACTCACATAGTCACACATACACACCCAATACACATCCATTCATACACACAAACACCATACACGCACACACCTCCAACACTCACGACAATCAGGAGATACCAGAGAACTGGTTGTTTTGACCCAAAGAAGAAACTGTCTCTTTTCACCCTCTTCTATCACCTCCACCCTGTCCTCTTTATCTCCTGGGGGGAGGAGGGAGGGGGACTGAGGGGGAATATACAGTACGTGATGAGTTAGAACTGTGTGCCACTCTGTCATCGGACGTCCGCCCGGGCGGTCACTAATTTTGTCCATCTTTGTTGGTCCTTCACTTGCAAAAAATATTGTATTAACAGGAAAACCTACTCCTATAAAATGTGCCAAAAATGATTCTTGTTTAAATGCATTTGATCTTCCAACTCCAAATGAGGTACTTCAGATAATAGGGGGACGCAGCACTAGGACACAATTAAATTAGAGCTTGTCTTATAAAGAAAGTAGCTTCATTTGATTACTGAGCCCTTGACTCAAGTTCGCTCTTTATCACTAAAAACAGCTGTTGTTCCTAGAGATCTTAAATTAGCCAAAGTAACTCCTTTGTACAAATCTGGTGATTCCAATTTCTTTACCAACTACAGACCAATTTCTGTTTTACCCTTGTTTTCTAACGTACTTGAAAAATTAGTTCATACAAGAATATCTAACAACTTGACAGAAAATGATATCTTGTATGACCATCAGTATGGTTTTAGAGAATAAATGTCTACAAAAATGGCCCTTTTGCAGTTTGTCGATAAAATTACAAAAGATCTAGATAACAGAAATAACACTATTGGTATATTTTTAGACTTGTCAAAAGCATTTTTTAATTATAATATCCTTTCAACAAAATCAGAAAATTATAGTATTAAAGATGATGCCTTAAAATGGACACAAAACTATTTGGATGAGAGAGAAGAATTTGTTTATTGTTTACAATCAAAGCTCAAACAGAGGTAAACTCAGATGCGGGGTACCACAGGGTTCCATTTTGGGACCTCTTTTATTTATAATTTATGTCAATGATTTAAGAAATGTTTGTAATAATGTACTGCCTCTTATGTTTGCTGACGACACATGTCTTTTATTATTTCATTCAAATTATAATGGTTTAATAAGTAAAGCAAATGAAGAATTATGAAATATTTCTGAATGGTTTAAAATAAATCAACTCTCTCTAAATATACAAAAAACTAATTTTTTGATATTCAGCAGAAAAAAACTAAATATTTAATGAAGACGATGCAGAGCTATTAATTGATGGAACCAAAATTAGTCGTGACTCAAACATCAGACTCTAATGGTGATCTCACTCTCTCCTGCACAGTTATGTTCTTTTAATCACTGTATACATTTTGTGTTATTTGTGCAAATAAAATGAAGTGAAATCAGTAAATGCTATTGTATATTTGTATCCATTTTTATCCGTTGGCTCTATATATCTATAGCCACATAGATCTGTGTGTACTAGCTCAAGTACAGATGAAGCTTTAGCATCTGCCTCCTTATTTCTGCTCACTGTGAACTTGCCCTGTGTGCATATTTCACAGTTTTGATTGGGCCAATGATTTTTTCCTTTTATTAACTTTCCTTCAACTACTTTTTCTAATTTTGGAAACATCATCAAAATTTCAATGGCCTAGTATCCTATGCCAGGTTTGAATGTCATGACTCACACACTTTATCAATATTTTCATCTTCTACTGTACTAAGGTAATACAGCCTACCACACACGTCTATCTTGAACTTGGTACCATTCTTGTGGTCATCACCGTCCTTGAAACGTACCTCTGCACCGCTGGCTGTTGCTGCTTTAACTGGAAATATGTTTTGTGGAAACGAATGTAGAGTGCTTGCTTGAGCCTCGTCTTCACCTGATGTCCATCGCTGTCCAGCAAGTAGACTTCAGCGTGTCCCCTCATCTTGGACATGATGCTCACCTTTGTTCCATTGGCGAGCTCGATCATGTGATCCTCACTTTGTAGCGTCGTTGATCATGTGGAGCCGCAGTCGACCATGAGGCCTTTCTTGTCACCTTTTTGTGTATGACAATCGCTCATTTTGATGAAACAAAAAGATGTAGGCTCTGCCTCAGTTTCATCGGCTTTTCTCACATAGTCACTGCCTCGCCGTAGCGTGTCCCATCTTTGAGTCTCTTTTCTCACCTGAGAGTCACTAGGACAGGTCTTGGCCATGTGTCCCTTTTTGCCATCTTCATCACGTTGTCTTCTTCAACATTACTGTCACTGTTCCTGTATATTTCAGTACTCTTGTAGCTTAGTAGCTTTGTTTTAAACTCCCCGAATGTTACAACGTCATTTGTTTGGGTAATGTGCACGACAAATGGCTTGTATGAATAGGGTAGCCCCTTTACTACCATGCTTATCTGGAGCTCATTGCTTATCTGTTCATCTGCTCTTCTCAATGATGTGAATAGTCTCTGCTTGAATAATATAATCAGTGACAGTTTCATTGCTCACCTTGTGGAGCTTGGACAGTTCACAATATAAACTCATGACACGAGGCTTGTCCTTTCCGGTGTAGTGTTGGTGGAGAATCTCCAGTGCCCTTCTTCCATCACGCTTTGCATCCCGCATTATCAATGACAAACTCTTGTTGTCTAGGCATTGCACCAGCTCTGCAAATGCCTCTCCGTTTGCCCTCTCATCTTCCGTGACAGCTTCTACATCGTCTTCATCAATGGCCGGAGTCTCGATGAGGATTTCTGAGGCCGCGCCGCTCCATGTGCTCGAAGAACCTCATTTCCAAGAGCTCGTAACTTTTCTCATCTCTGTCGAATAAAGATCTAAACCACCTTTGGCCTCCTTGGCTGGGCCCATAACCTGTAGTGTTTGCCGTTCCTGCAGCAGTTTATCGTCATGAGGCGTTCAGAAAGTTTGGTGTGTTTTGGGAAATAGCATGTGTGAAAGCAGAGCGGACCAAATGAAAATGCAACGATGTTGCAGATTCACCGCTTGAACCGCACGGAGTCCACCAGACTATATGTGTGAAAGCACCCTAAGTTTTATAGAAAACTATAATATGTTCTGAGAACGCAGACATCTTTTTAAAGCAGATGTATTGTGTCTGAATAAGAATGGAATGAAACTTCTAAGATCCAACATGTTCTACACCAGTAGCTCTGTTATCAGTTCTGACAAAGACACCTCCGAGGGGATCCACCTCCCATCTCTGAAATTGCACCCACACCCACGTCATAGAGTGTCTCTGCTGGCTGTGAATCCTTGAATTTGGTCAATCTTATAAAAGGCGACCCAATAAGCTGTGTTTCTAATGGCTAGATGGTTAGCAATGAAATAATACAAATAGTATCATTTTAATTTACAAACGGCACCTGCAAGATAAATAGTCAATGGCTTCTGTATTCATAACTTGTCCTTTCTGACTCATACACAAACATGTGCAGCACCTGAAGTCAGAAATTTTAAAGTCCTTGATAAAGATACAGTATGGCCAGTATGGGGCTTGAACCCATGGCCTTGGCATTATTAGCACCACTCTTTAGCTATTTGGAATGGTTGTGGAAAACCACCATCTTAAAGAAAAGATAATGGAGTTAAATGAAATAACAAAGCACACCCGCTTATTTCACTAATCTTGTTTTGCAAAATAAGAGAAACCCCAAGATCTTGTTCAATACTATTGAAAATCTCATCGTCCCATGTGCCTGTACACACAGGAGGACTGTAACCATTTTTTAAACTTTTTTGTAAACAAAGTACAAAACATCAGGGCTAGCATCACTCCTCCCTTGGTTAGCTTGTGTACTGCCTCAGCCCCTGTGAGCTCATGGTCCTCTTTCACTCCTGTCAGCCTACGGGATGTTCAGGTTTTAGTAGGAAAGATGAAACCCTCATCGAGCCTGTAGACATTGTTCCTACTTCTCTGCTTTTAAATGATGTTTTTGATGTTGTTGGTCCTTGGGTGTGTAGGGAACAAAAGCACCTCAAGCATAAATCTTCCCCCTTTGCCAGCAGGAATGAACCAAGGAGCCTGTCTTTGTGTTATCATCGAACTGTTTACACACAACTGCCCCCGTAACTCTGAGATGCAGGACTAACCCCACTATGTGGTCTTTGAACTTCTTACCGGAGCCGCTAAGACTGAACCAGCTTTGTGAAGTACTCAGTATGAACCCGTCTTTTACGACTCCCCTTCCAGCCAAACAAAAGGACCAGAGAATCCAAGGACAGTTTTCCCTTATATTACCTCCCTGCGACATTTATGATCAAAGAAGAACATCCCTCTTCTCCCCCTTTTTAAAACAGATACTGTGGGATGCTATAAGTTCAAAGAACGGTCCCAATGCCCTTTGACCCCCTGTGGTGAGATATCACAGGAAGACGCTTACCAGACCTTCACTGAGAGGTCTCCTAGTGAAGAAAGGAGAACAAAGAAATTGTATTATGTTTGAAAAGTTAGAAATGAGAACAACAAACATGTGTTTGACTGAAAAATTACAAATGAAAACATTGTTGTGGAATGATTTCTCCAGAAATTGGAATTACAAATATTGCCTGTTCAATCACACTCGTTTCATGCAAGACAATAACCAACAGAATGCTATTTTAAAGTGTTTATCATTTAAAAGTGCTTAAAATTACCAGAAAAACATCACAAAAGTTAGTTTGAGGTATTTACTGCGACCGTATAGTTAAGAGGAGGCATAACATGATTTTTGACATTTATGTTATGAGTAATTACAGGTAAAATGCATTAATTAGTTCCTAAAGTGATTCGGGGCTATTTCCTAGTCGTGTTTGGTATCAAACTCTTTCGTAATACATGATATTTCAGGATATGATGTTGAAAAGATGTTTTGAAATATGTGGAATTAATTATTAGGCATTCTTTTATGTTTAGAATCATCCCTTGTCGTCTGTCTCTGTCTCACACTCACACACACCCAAGACACACCCACAAGCTGAAAGCAGAGACATTGACCAATCACCGACATGATCACAGAAGGATCCACCCAGACGCCTCCTCCAAAAGGCGTCGCCAAACGTCCTTTAAAAAAAGACGCGCGACCAGAAACTACAGTTTTTGGACGCGGGCGTTCATGCTCACCCGAATTCCCTCATGTTCCAGCTTTCATTTATTTCATGGTAGAAACAGTTAGATTTTTGAGACAACAGCTGCTTGGTTCGGACGAATCCGGCACCGAGGGACGTGCGTAACAGCCGAAAGGAAGCCCGGCCCGCGACCCGTTGGGGTTAGCCAAGAGCCATTCTCTAAGCCAGCTGCGAAGGCCTAACCGCCCGGATCGGCTGCAGGGGCTACACTCTGTTGAACCGAAACAGAACCAACGGTGGCACGTCCTGCTGCATTGCTCAAACAGCACCTCCAGGTCCAACCCTGACATCTTCAAGGTACATGAATGAACTCTCATCAGCAACTTTCATCTACAATAGATCACATACATATTTCCATAACTACAAACTTACACGCATTAACAACATGCTACACACACAGTACATCTCATTCATGTTTGTTCGTCTCCCCCTTGTCCGTCCTCCTCTCTTTGTTATGAGCTCTCTTTATTTTATTCTTTGATTTTATGATTGAATATGTATCCTACATTTTTATTCAATATTTAGTAGACTAGCATCCTCCTAGATTAGTGATTTCACTTTATTACATATAATCCTCACTTTTATTAGCCTAGAAATGCATTTTATCATAATTTAATTATCCCATTTCAATTGATATTTGACTGTGTTAATTGTTGACTTTTGAATAAAAGGTTAAACATAATATTTGATTCCTCTGATTCATTAAAGCTGTGATGATGGTGTAGATGTCTGGTAGAATTCACTTTTCCCTGGTTTCACATTGATGAGTTTAGTCTAAAACTTAGACATATTTCTCCTGTTAAAAGGAGTGGCACCCCGCAAATTTGAAGTAATATTAATAATCATAATTAATATTCTCAGTTATATAACCCATTGATAATAACTCATCTCATCCTCCTACAGGTGGTAAAACTGATAAACCTCTCTCTGTTATCTGGCTCGGTCCCCAGGTTCTTTAAACAGGCTGTATTAAACCCCATTCTTAAAAAACCCAATCTTGATCCAGGGGAGTCTATTAACTACCAGCTCATATCTAAGCTTCCCTTTATGTCTAAAATCATAGAGAAAGTGGTTGCTAAGCAGCTAACCTCATACATGGAACAACATGATTTTTATGATAAATATCAATCTGGTTTTAGATTAATCCCCTGCTCCTTTAATGATGTTTCACTTTTTATCTGATTTCTTATTGAATTGTAATTGTATATCCTGTATCATAAACTGGTTGTCATCAAATTATCTCCAGATAAATTCTAACAAAACAGAAACTCTGATCATCTCTCCTGATAAAAAGATCCTCTGATTAAAAACTCCCTTGTTGATCTGGGCTCATCTGTTAAAACCAGGGACACTGTCATCATCTGACTAAAATCAGTTTTTACCACCTGAGGAAATACCAGAGCTATAAGCTTAAAATTATTTCTATTTCTATTGTTCCCATTGATAAGCCAACAGGTGCGAGTCCTCCCTGGAACACTCTGGGAGCTAAGCCTACAAAAAAGTCTGATCCACTTCAAAGGCTAACGGGCCGAGCAAAGCGCCCTGATATCAATAATGAGACGGACTGGCCTGCACTGGCTTCACAGACTGCAGCCTCAACATCAATTCCCTTGTCTGCCCAGGCACAAAAGTGGACGTCTGCTAAAGGCAGGAGTATCACCAAGTCACAAACCCAGTTTCATGTAGAACTGGGTAATAATGAAAGATCAGGAGAAACTGGTCCATGCTTTTATCTCCAGCAGACTGGACTATTGTAATGGTCTTCTGACAGGAATCCCCCAAAAGAGCATCAAACAGCTACAGCTGGTTCAGAATGCTGCAGCTCAGGTCTGAACCAGAACAAAGAGGTCAGAACACATTACTCCAGTTTTAAAGTCTTTACACTGGCTCCCAGTCAGCCTCAGAATAGACTTTAAAGTTCTACTGGTGGTTATAAATGTGTGAATGGGTTTGGTCCAGAATACATCAGTGACATGTTAGTCAGGTATGAACCCAGCAGGTCTCTCAGATTTATGGACACAGGTCAGATAGTGGAGCCCAGAGCTCACAGTAACCATGGTGATGCTGCTTTTAGTTGTTATGCTGCAAAGAAGTGGAACAAACTGCAGCAGAGCTGAAGTCAGCATCACATGTGAACATTTTTAAAT
This sequence comes from Gouania willdenowi, assembly GCF_900634775.1. Classification (NCBI taxonomy): domain Eukaryota; kingdom Metazoa; phylum Chordata; class Actinopteri; order Blenniiformes; family Gobiesocidae; genus Gouania; species Gouania willdenowi. Next base: position 2,754,880 of record NC_041051.1, on the reverse strand, counting down.
AAAAGCTAAAGACACTTTTTTTCTCTACTGCGTATGATTGAGAGAGAGATTTATGGTCATGTTGATGATGTCATGTGTTTGTTGATGATTTGAATTGATTTTACTGATGATTTGAATTGATTTTACTGATGATTTTAAATGTTCTTATTGATTTTAAACAATTGAATGTTTTATCACGTAAAGCACATTGAGTTGCCTTGTGTATGAAATGCGCGATACAAATAAATTTGCCTTGCCTTGCTTATTTATGTATAATAGAGTAATAGACGTTTGTAAAAAAAAAAAATAATAATAATAGGATTTTTTTGTTTTTTTTATTACAGTAAAGTCACAAATAAGGAGTTTGATAATATTCAGTCTGCAAGAAAACTAGTTTTTAGCAGACCGTCGATTTTTCAGCAGGACAATGGTCCCAAGCATACTGCAGGAACTCAACAGGATGGCTAAAAAACAACCAGGTAAATGTTCTGTAGTGACCAAATTTTAAGAAGAATGGTGAAATATTCAAGTGTGCACATGTGCAATACTGATTGATACAAACTATTTTGTTTAATTGACATTACTTTGTAGAAACCTATTTTTGTCTTGATATTAAACAGTTATTTCAAATATGTATTAGTGTAAAAAACAAAACAAAAAAAAAAAACTGTTATACCTCCATGTATTTATTAAAGCAGTGTCAGGGACCGAGGGTCAAAGTTGGAAACACACCAAAGCAATTCAAGTTGACGGCTTTTATTTAGCCAAAAAATAGTCAGAAACGAACAAATAAATGAGGCCACAGTAACCAAATGTTAACAGAAGGAACAAACGGAACTGCAACTGAACATGACACAACCCAACAGACCTACCAAATGACACACAGGGGGAACATTTAAGCTGGCTGATCAGACCAAACATGAAGGGGCTGACGAGACTGACACATTACAGACATAATTAGATACAGAAATTGGTAAGTAAATTAGCTAAATCTAAATAAGCAAATAATATTTAGCAAGTAAATTACATTGACAAATAATATTAGCAAATTATGTATAAACTGTAAATAACATCAACTTAAATTGACATCCCAGATCTCCCCTCATCTCCTGCCATGTTTCAGGCCATAGGGGTGGAGCCTGGAAATTACACCCTGGAGCTGAATGAGTGACAGCTCTCCAGTGTGTGGGTGGGGTCAGCCCTCACACACCCCCCCCCCTTCAAAATATAAGCAATGATGTGATTTTGCTCTGAATGTCAAAGTGAATTTCTGTGATTGCAACCATGTCGGAAATGAACTGAATAAATAAAATAAAATAAAAAATCTTCACTGTGGCTGTGGGAGAGGTCTTCGGCTGTGTGGTTCTCCTTTCCAGGGATGTGCTGGACAACAAATCGGAAGGGCTGCATGGTTATGTACCATGTTGTGATCCTTCCATTGGTGTCCTGCATCTTCTCTCGCCACTGCAGGGCCGTGTGGTCTGTCTGCAAGATGAACTGCCTTCCCAGGAGGTAATATTTGAAGGAGTCCAGCGCCCATTTGATGGCCAGAGCTTCCTTTTCAATAGTTGCATACCTCGCCTCCCGGGGGAATAGCTTGCGGCTGATATATTCAACTGGGTGTAGGTCTTCAGGCAGTCCTTGAAGCAGCACAGCTCCAATGCCCCAAGCTGATGCATCCGTTTGCAAAACAAAGTCTTTGTCTAAATCTCGGCAGAGCAATACAGGATCTTTACTTAATGCTTGTTGAAGGTCCTTGAAAGCTGCAATCCTCTCCTCCGTCCACTTCAGCTGGTTAGGTTGCTGAGAGCCCGTCATGTCGGTCAGCAGCGCAGCTCTGGCAGAGAAGTGCGGTATAAACCGATGGTAAAATCCAGCCATTCCTAGGAAGGACCTCAACTGCTTCCTGGTTTGTGGCAAAGGGCATGTTGAAATTGCTTCAATTTTGTGAACTTGTGGTTTGATTACCCCACCTCCAATCACAAAGCCAAGGAACTGGGCCAGAGAGCACTTTGCTGGTTCTATTGTGAGTCCAGCTGCCCGTAGAGCCCCCAGAAAATTAGCCAGATGATTCACATGTTCCTCCCAGGTTGTACTGAAAATCACAATGTCATCGAGATAAGCACAGGCATAATCCAAGTAACCACACAGTACCTGGTCCATCAATCGTTGGAAGTAAGCGGGGGCGCCATGGAGACCAAATAGGAGTACCGTGAACTCCAACAATCCTTATGGTGTGCGGAAGGCGGTCAACTCCTGTAACTGCTGAGAGAGGGGAACCTACCAATAACCTTTGCAGAGATCAATAGTGGTCAGGTATTTGGCCTTCCCCAATCATCCAATCAGGTCATTGACTCGGGGGGTTGGAAAACAGTCAAATTTTGATATTGAGTTCAAGTACCTAAAGTCGATACAAAATCTGATAGTCCCATCCTTCTTAGGTACCAGCACCATAGGGTTACACCATTCGCTTTTGGATGGCTGAATGATTCCCAAGGATAGCATGAGATCCACTTCTTTCTTCAATGCCACCAGGAGGCGCTCAGGTATCCTGTAACTCTTATGCTTAATTGGTGCATCAGGTTTCAACACAATGGTATGTTCCACCATATTTGTTCGACCACGATATTCAGAAAATATAGCGTCATCAATGAGAGGCTTTACCTGGGCCTGTTCTTCAGTGAGGTGAGCTATATCCAAGTGGGAACTTGCAATTGAAGGCAGGTATTGATCATCCACTTCCTCATCTTCCTCCACCCTCTGGATCAGCATCACCTCTGTCATTTTCTCCTCTCTGGAAAACCACTCTTTGAGAAGGTTAACATGAAGGATTTTTTTAGAACGATTACGGCCAGGCATAGAGACCTCATATGTAGTAGGCCCCATTTTTCTTGTGATTTCATAGGGCCCTTGCCACTTTGCCAGGAGTTTGCTGTCACTGATAGGCAACGTGACCAATACCTTGTTTCCAGGCTCAAAGTTTCCGTGGCATGCTTTGTGATCGTACCACAGTTTTTGGTCATGTTGTGCCTCCTTCATGTTCTCCTGGGCCAGCTCGCTCATTTTCTGCAGCTTTTCACGCATCTGCATGACATAAGAAACAACATTAAGAGGCTGCCCTCTCCCCTGAATCCCCTCCCATTTCTCCTTTAACAAAGACAATGGGCCTCTCACTTCATGTCCATATAAAAGTTCAAAGGGAGAAAACCCAGATGAGGCTTGAGGTACCTCCCTATAAGCAAAAAGGAGGTAAGGGAGCCACTGATCCCAGTCGGAACCAGTGTTATTCACAAACTTACGGAGCATTTGTTTGAGTGTTTGGTTGAAACGCTCTGTCAATCCGTCCGTTTGTGGGTGGTAAGGTGTTGTCTGTATACTGCGAATGTCCAGCAATTTGTAGACCTGCTTCAAAAGTTCAGACATGAAGTTAGTTCCTTGATCAGTTAAAATTTCACTCGGAAAACCCACTATGGAGAATAACTGAATTAGGGAAAAGGCCAGTTTTTGCTTTTACATTTCGAAGAGGGAATACTTTTTGATATTTTGTGGCATAATTAGTGATTACCAACATGAACCGATTCCCTGATTTGCTTCTTTCTACTGGACCAACCACATCCATGCCAAGGCGCTCAAACGGAGTTCAAATTGTTGAGAGAGGCTGGAGCGGAGCTTTAGCTGGAGCTCTAAGTGTGGTCTTTTGACACTCAGGACAACTTCTGCAAAATTGGGCAACAGCAGAGCGTAGGCCAGGCCAATAAAAATGCCGCTTGATACGTGCCATGGTCTTATGTTTCCCCAGGTGGCCAGCCCAAGGAATAGAATGGCCCAAGGTCAGTATTACTTCTCGGACAGTTCTTGGCACAACTAGCTGTTTGAATTGACCTTGCTGACGATATAAAATGCCATTTTGTAGGAAAAACTCGTCCTCTGTCTCCATTGAATCATAAAAGAGTAAATCCTCCAAGGGGCTGAATACTTATGACAGACACTGTAATTAGTGCATTTCCACTTTATTCATATATAGCAACAATTACAATATTCGACAAAAACTTGTGATCACTTGGTTTCTAAGAAGGATTGACAGGGGCTGAACGGTAAAAAAATAAAAATATTTTCAAAATTCTTTTGATATTTATTTGAAAATATTTTGAAATTAATATGTCATCCAACGGTGCCTTTTTCAATGCAGGTATGTCAAACAACACCAAAATTACGACTAGTTTATAGAGCTCCCCCATGTGACCAAACTAACGCTGCATTTTCATTTTGTCTTTAATGAAATCATGACTTAAAACGATTGTGTGTGTATATATATATATATATATATATATACACACACACACACCCCTTTTAAGAAAAAAAAACAATTCACTGTGAGAAGGACAGGGTCCATTGATTTTCAACCGTTTGTAATATTTATTCAGTCTGCATTGAAGTCACCCACCGGAGCGAGCAGTAAACATAGGAGTAATGGCTCTTTAATTGCTCCGGAGACGTTTACGCAGTTGACGTAGCGCTCTTCTCCTCTACTATAAGTCTGCCGAAAAACCACAGTGGTTGGAACTGTCGCCCCCTACGGTCACAGATTTTTGTCAGAACACCGGCAATTCAAACCTTTTTCCTCATACAAATGACATATTTACGTTTTTTTTGTGATAAACCTGCTTTTATTAATAAACAACTGTTAATGTGAACATCAGATCAGTGTACGAGGAAACAAACCCTCGTCAAACACATTTGCATTTTTTTTACAGTATTGAAACTGATACCATTGCTGGTTGACCAATGAAAATCTTGATCGACCACGACGGCATCGACCAATTAGTCGACTAAACGACCAAAGTTGGCAGCCATCGTGGATGCGGCTGTTGTGATTGTGAGTCCGTCTCAGCACTGCTTCAGGGTGTGTGTGTGTGTGTGTGTGCGGCAGCAGCAGCAGGCGAATCAGTCAGCCGTTTCAAACACTCACCGGAGTGTTAAACTGCTAAGTCACTTTCTTCTCCTCCTCTCCTCTTCTAACCACATGAATAGTGCATTTAGGTTATAATCATTTGTTTTGTCCAACAACTGCATGTCATTGGGTCACAAACACGTTAGATCTTGTCAAAGGTGATTTTGAGGTAGTATAACGGCTGCTAAAAGTAGAACTGCGTCCCGGGTTCTACACCGTGGCTGCCCACTGCCCGTTTGGAGCTGACTTTTTACAAAATGTGGAATAACAAGGGAGGGAGGAAACTGAATGAGGCTAAAGGAATGTATATCACTGTAGCAAAATTATTATAAAGTGATTTTTTCTTAATACTGCCCCTTTAAAGCTGACCGCAGAGCTCCCAGTCCTCCGTTCCTTTAGGGCAGGGCAAAATATCGATAATTAATCGAATTTGTCGAAAAAAACAATTTTTATTTTGCAAATTTGAGGTTAAAAAAAGTGTGTATATATATATATATATATACATACCCTACAGTTTTTTTTCGGACATTTTCACGTTCCGATGTGAGCCAGCCCCCCGTTTACCCTTTGAGTAGGTTATATCTGTGCCACAGCCATGTTCAATGTTTTATTCGCACTATGCTGAAATGCTAAGGGAAGAGTTTTTTTTAAAAAAATTGTAACGTTATAAAATATGTAGTCATCTGATTTGTTAATCTGAAAATTGAAGCTACTGTGAAGTAGCTCTTGCACTTTTGCTTAAACCTGGTTAAAGCTTGAAAATGTTGAATGACAGAGCCTCATTTACTTTTTATTTTGGGATTGTTCTATGCATTTTAACTCTTGAGGACAATCACAGCAATAAAATCTCTGATTTTTTAAAGAAAATTTCGATTCAGAGATTTTTATTAGGCAAAATCGCCCATCCCTGTATACGATACGTTCCTCCATTCATTGTTTATTAGTAATCATGAAAAAAGCTCTATAAACTTCAGACACTTTAATAGTTGATGTCTCCATTCTGCTCTTTCTTACATCTACACAGTAACTTGAACTCGCGACAGAGACTTTAGCCATGGGTGAAAAGTGCCCTGCACTTCTCGTTCTTAGAACTGTGGGGCGGTTAGCACCTTTGATCTGCAGTTTAAAACACTGCATTAGGAAAAGAAAGTAACAGTTTAGTTATAGGAATAGCTAAATAGTCCAACACCAAATTAATCCATTAGTTCTCTGTTCTGCTTTTCCCTTATTCAAGGGCTTGCTACAAATAGTCCCGTCTTGCTTCAAAGACTTGTCAGGGTTTTCATGCTGGATGATGTTTTCCAGTCCACACTGATCAACTGGTCTGATGGGCCCCCGTTATCCTCAGTAATGTTCAAAGGACGGACTCTCCATCTTTGTTTCCTGAAAGCTTCCCTGTGAGGGACCTTTGGCCCCTAATGCTTCACGTCCCCTGCTTGTCTGGGTGGCTCTTTAGTTTGTGGAACTTGACGCTGTCCAGCTTCTCAAAGCGTTTGTTGCAAAACTCGCAGGTGAAGTTGTAGTGGGCCTCAGAAGTGTGTTTCTTCATGTGCCAGTTCAGGGACGCACGCTGGCGACACTGGTAACCACAGATCTCACATCTGATAAATAGACGTCACAGTCATACGTTTAGAAGAGTTTAGTGTTAAAAGGGTCAGTGTGTGTCCACAGGGACTTACTGCAGAGGGGTTTCTCCAGTGTGGGTTCGCCTGTGAACCTCCAGGTGATTTTTACGTTTAAAAGACTTGCCACATGTCTCACAGATGAAGTCTCTGACTCCTGAGAGGAAGCACATGATAGCAAAGAAGTGCATGTTAGCAAAGAAGCGCATGTTAGCAAAGAAGCGCATGTTAGCAAAGGAGCACATGTTAGCAAAGCGTAGAGGACTGCTACACTCAACCCTGGTGGATTTGGGCCATGGTTGGGGCAATTATAATTGTAATCGCGTAATTGATAATTACAATTATGGTGTAATTAAAACTGTAAGTGTTATCTTAAAAAATCTGTTCCTGTCGTAATTGTAATTGAGTTAAGATAATTGACTTTGTAATTGTTATGAAAATTTTATAAAAATTGTCAATTATATTTTAACGCAAAACTGGAGAACCATGTTACCGTTCTACATATACAGTATGTAGTTAACATTTATTACAATATGTTTCATATCAAGTTTTCCCACATTTTACCATTTACCAAAAAATGAAATTGAGAGGTACTGACAGAAAAAGGCTCAGACGCCCACACCAAAAATATGATTTCCTATATTTTCATTGATTATGAAGCCTAACAAGGTAACCAATAGATAGGAAATAAATGAGATGATAGATTTTTGTTTTTAGAGTATTTTACAGCTGATTTATGACCCATTATGATTAGAGATGATAACAGAAAGTTAACACAAGAGGATGGTTCACTTTTATTAGGTTATTTATTTTAGGCTCAGTAATTGATAACATAATTGTAATTGACTTTCTGAGGATAACAAAATATTTGTAATTCAATTGTAATTGGGAAAAATGCTGGTCACTGTAATCATAATTGAACATGGGTAACTGAAAAATGTAATTGAACCCAACCCTGGTGGATTTAGGCGCCCACCTGAATGGATGATCATGTGACGATGCAGATGGTTTGACAGATAGAACTTCTTCCCACAGCCAGGGTGAGTGCAGACCTTCGTCCTCCCTTTTCTATGGACCAGGTTCACGTGATTCTACAACAAACATGTTTTTACCTGCTGTGATTGAATTCATGAGTGAAAGGTTACAGATTAGGGCTGGGCGATATGGCCTTTTTTAAATATATCACAATATACAATATATATCTAGATATTTTACCCTTGCCTTGAGATGATGCTTTGATGCATACAATTGAACCAGAATGGCAATACTCAATATATATTGATGTTTCCTCTGTGATGTTATAGCATAACGTACCTGTTTCTTTTTTCAGAGGCAAACCCTTAAAATAACACCTTTGTTAACAGAGGCATAGAGAACAATATCATAATTTATAAAACAAATTATGTGCATATTTTAAAAACAACTTCAGCTGACCAAAGTGCTGTACAGTTTTTTAATATTATAATTAACTAATATTATTTATTTATTATTACTGACAATTGTGAATTTATCAGATACTATTATCCAAAGGAGCATACAGAATATATAAACAGTTACCGCTACTAACACGCGTGCACACGCACGCACTTGCTGTAATGATGGCCTTCTGAGGACTGTCCCTTTAATGGAGCCATGGTCAGAGTTCAGTCAGACCTGCCTTCTTCCTGATTTCTACTGAGTGCATGAACGGAGTTTTATGTTACTTTTCTGTTACCATCCTGACATATAAGAAGTGTTTGAGCTTCCCCTGCATACAGTAAACGTGCAGTGTGACGGTAACCAGTTGTTTTGAGTTTAGAACGTTATCGCCCCGCGGAGACCTCTGGATTTCTACAGTGCACACAGTGTTTCACGTAGCATTATGAGTGTCATAGACTTTCTCATTATGGGGACCATGTCCTTAACAGGATGGTAGGCTACTGCCTTGGTAATCTTGCTCCACTTTTCACTTTTTCTTTCATAAGGCACAGCACAAGTCATTGAAGCTTTCATCGTGGTTTGTTTCAGCTGCTATCAGAGGAACAGAGCGAGAGAGAGGCGGGGCGAGGTTGAGAGGGACAGATAGAGGAGGAAAAGGAACACTCGCAGCTCTATGGAAGAAACTTTTCATGCTACATGAATTATATCGATATTACGATATAGTCCTATGCTATATATCTTAAACAAATATATCGATATTTATTAAAAATTTGATATATCGCCCAGCCTTACTACAGATGTTTTAAGTCTGACCTGGAAGCTGCTGATTGCTACATAGACTTGACTGCAGCCTTCATATGGACAGTGGAACATCTTGAGCATCCCATCAGCCTCGATGACGGGGCCCCGCCTGCTTCTCTTTGACCTGACACTGTAAGCACGGCACAACATGCACATAAGTGCACGTCCTGTAGTGTCATTCATAGTGAACACACCAACCTGCTCAGGCTTCTTTGTAGCTCACGTTCACTGCTCAGCTCCATGTGGTTGACGGAGGGCTGCAGCAGCTGCTTTTCAGCCAATCCTGCAAACAATCAACAATTCATGAAAGTCAAATGCCAAACTCTACAGATCAGGATGACTTTAAACAGCTTTTTCAAAAAGACTGAGGTAAAAATTTTTTTTTTAAAAAAATCAAATAATGTTTATATTTCTGCAGATAAAAGGCATCTCAATTGTAAATCATCATGTTTCTCAAAGTTTGGGACCAGAAAGTGTTCAACTGAAAAAAAACCCCAAAAATACTTATGTCACCCAACACTTAATAATCCCATCAGAAAAAGCCGATTTGAAGAAGACATGATATAGTAATGTTTTGATATTTCTAAAGGAGCTCATGTCATATATAAAGAAAAACTTTATTTTTAAAATTGCATTGAGGTCCACTCAAAAAGAGCTCAGGAAAAGGCCTAAAAGTCTAAACAAATAAAGGTGGCACTAAAGAAAGAAAAATGATGGAGCTCATGATTCTTGAGTTTGTTTCTTTTTTTTTTTAAATTAAAAATGAGCTTCGGTGTAAGCCAAGTCAACCAAGGAAACGGTTGGTCGACCAACACTATAGCACACGTAGTGATTAGTCGACCCAAAAAAAAAAAAAAAAACTGAGAATGAATGATCAGGTGCAGAGGGAGACGGGGAGAAAGGAAAAAAGAGAGAAATATTTTGTTTTAGCTTTGTGTGGTGCTGATTTGCTTTTAAACACAGACCATTTATGGTATGACCCTTATTCAAGTTTTGACCAGAACCCGACAAAGCAAAAGTGAAACCTACAAGTTGCCGGTCGACCTAAGAAAATCTTGGTCGACCACGACAGCATCGACCAATTAGTCGACTAAACGACCAAAGTTGTCAGCACTAGTGTAAGCTATGATTAGTGATTAATACACGCTGTTTATCCTTTTTACTGTTCCATTGCTAGGTGGAATTTCTGATCAAATATATTTGAAGAACTTCCACAATCTACAAAAGCAAGGATCGTCTGTGTGTGTGTAGCGCATATCTCCCTGATCGAGCTGAAACTGTTTTAACAGCTTGCACATAGCATGAGTGTGTGCATCCATTATTTTGGACTTATTTGGTTTGGAAAACGTTTGTCATTTTATTTTGAACGCTGGTTAAACCGGACATGAGAGGAGGGAGGGGCGTCCAGTACTGTGAACACATGCCCGCCAAGTTCTCAGTGAACACAGCATTATAAACGCTGATATTTTCACCAAGTGGTTATAACCTAATGCACACCTTGGATGTACATGACATGTTTGTGTGTAATTAATTTTCCCACTGGGTTTTTTTTAGTTTTTCCTTGTTGAAGGAGGGTCTAAGGACAAGGGATTTATTATCCATTTGCTCAAGTCCAGTGAACATTGGTGCAAACTTTATTTATCAATTTATCATGTTCATGTCCTTTAGAATTAAACCAGGGAAATCACACACATTATTTTAGTTTGCACCCGTAAATAAACCCCTTAATAACACTACAAAGTGCAGAGTATGTACACCTCTTTGTACATCCAACCTTCAAACACATACTCATTTGGCCATAATTGACAACTCTACTTAGGTTCCTCCCACTATATAAATACATTATTCCAACAGGCACTGTACTAGTATGAAATCATTTTGTTAGAATAATATTGTTGTGTTTACAACCACTATTGTGTTTTATGAATTTACAAAAATCAAAAGCTGTCTGAACGTTCTCTGACTAAACCTAGTAATATACACAATCTTATGATAACATTTTAATATTTAAATCAGAGTAAACATTTTAATTTCCGATACGATACTGATATTGCCCCCTTGAGTATTGACTGATACCGATATCAGCATGAATATTACATACTTTTAAGACTTATTTTGTAGTGTGGAATGTTAGAAAAGGTACTTATGAGAAAAACTGAACCATTCATTATTAACTAACGGGTTACATACATTTAACCCTAAACAGAAGAATATTCTACACTTGAACAAAATAATAATAATTAAAAAAATCAGAACACTGAAAAATAACCATAATTAATCCAATAAAATCAAAAAGGGTCATTTCATGTCATTCCAATTTTCAGGACAACCCACGCACTTTGGTCTCAAAGCTGAAAATGGAAAAAAAAACAAGGACACACAAAAATCAACACATACCATCCTCACTAAATTGGCCATATCTCAAAAAGTGTTGATCCGATCAATCTAAAAATGTACAGTGTGCCTCTTGAATAATTACGGAACAATTGTTAAAATTTCATTGGATATATTAGATGCAGCTCAATATCATCTAATACTCTTTTTTTGAGCTAATATCAGACCAATATTTATATCGAATCGGGACACTTTTATGATAATTGTTTCTGTCAATGTCCTTCAAGAAAACTAGGGTTGGGATAAGAGTCTTTTTCAGATAATTTTTAATCTTTATGTGAAGTTGTCTTCACAAAATTAAAAAGGATCAAAATGACTCAACCCACAACCACCCACAGTAGACGACTGGATTTAATGAGGATCCAAAATAACTGGTTTTATGTAATTTAGAGCAAATGGTTCACATTTATTACCCCCATAAGATCAGATTTTGTTTAACAGCATCCCACGTGCACCCCACCCCTTCAGCACACTCTCCCTGTTCTTTTCTATATAGTTACTGTGATAAGGGAAGAATTATTTATTTTTGAACTTCTGAGTATGAAGATAAAAGGTTTTAGTGACAAATAAGCAGAGAAAACATGATCAGGTTGTCTAAGGAATTTCTGTAAGTCCCTCTAACTTGAATTTGTGATTGTGTTGAATATAACTATGGTAAAAAAAAAGGAAAAGTTTTAAGTGTTGTATGTGGGTATATATAATGATATATAAAACTATGCACACTTTTCTTTTGTTTTATGTCATTATACTACTTTTGAAACCTACATGTAAAAGAAATATTCTCTGTCTTTCCAGGTTTACTTCATTTAATTTAATGTAACTGTTTTTTATTTCTCTCTGAGTTTTGTTTTAAGAAAAATGACTTTTATCTTTCAAATTGTGTTGTACGCCACCCGGTGTAAACTTTGTGTGATTGTTCCAACAAAAATACAGAAAAATAAAGAAAAAACAATTAAAAAAAATGGTGGATCAACACGTGAGCTTCTTTAGAGGAGCAGTTTTTTTTGTAGAACCACATCACCAGACTTTTCACAGTGTAATTTAGACAGAAGGACAAATACTCACTTGACAGGTGAAGCTTGGGTGATATTTGATTTGGTTTGATTTTCTAACAACACCATCAGAGCAAATTAATGTGAATGACATGTTCTTCAGTGTGAGTTTGAGGGGCACTCACCACTCATGGAGTCTTCATCCTCGGTGTGTGTTCTGGAGGCGGACGCACACACCTGGTTGTAGGTGACGCCCCCGATGACGGTGCAGGTGACTTCCTCCACATCTCCTGCTCCCATGTTGAGTTGGATTCCATCAGATGTCAAGGCCTCATAGCTGGGGCCGGTGATGATGATTAACTGAGGTAGAAGAAGAAAACAAAACCTGCTGAATCAGCTCCTTGGTTGACCATGAAGTGGTAAAGTCCTCTAACCACCTGTGAGCCCTCCAAAGCCGTCTTCTGGTCGGGGGTCTCACAGCCAGTGACCACTGCGTGCAGTGTCTGATGGTGGAACAGCTCACTCTGCTCCTGCACCTCCAGAGTCGGGGGCACCAACATCAGGGGCCGATCACTCAGAGGAACCAACGCACTCAAGCTCTGCGAAAGCTCAGCGTCGTCTGCCGTCTTTTCCAGGTCGCCACTTAAGGAGGTTGTCGTGATAACACAGCCGTGATGAATGGATCTGAGGTTTTCTTCACTCTCACCATTGCTGTCCGGCTGATCTTCTGCCTCCAGCTCTTCTTCCTCCACCTCAGGGACAGAGTGAAACTCCTCCATGATGGAATCCTGAGCTTGATCCATGTCCCACACAGGCTGAGCTGTGGGCGGAGCCTCAGTGTGCACTTCATGTGTGACCTGTTGGTTAAGACTTGTAGCCTCTGCAGCACCATTATTAGCATGTTGTATCACAGATACGCCATCTTCTTCCACATCTACAGTAGAAAACATCATTAAATCAGTAAAAAGATTTGGATTTGGCTAAAATGACTAACACATCATCGTGCACCTTTAAAGCGTCTGCGAGTCTCCTTCCTTCTCTTTCTCCTCAACACCGGTGTCTCAGTTGTTGTTGTTGTTTCCTCCTGTCTGTTGACTTCCTCGTTGTGCCCAGAGTCATTGGCCCCCCTCAGAGGTGAGAAAAGGTACTGCATAAAGGAATGGTTGGCGTCACATTGCCAGACGGCGGCTGTGGAGAAGTCGGACTGGGGCTCCAGAGCTCTGAGCTGGGGCTCATGGGGGCAGGAGCGTGTGTGCTCCTGGTACCAACACACCAGGCTCTGCAGGCTGGAAACCTGCCCACTCCTGCCTGGGGGGCCACAAGAGGGAAAGCAGGATGTTTCAGGATGACAAAGGCTGATGACAAAGGCCGATCCTTCCCCAAAATGTAGATAATGATCACGTTTTTTTCTCCCAATGAGTTTTAGTCAGCTGAGGCTATACGATAGCACACTGGGACTTTGATCAGGATAAAATGGGACAGAAGAAAATGGAGGGATTTCATTTTGAGCAACAAATACATCACTTTTTAATATATTTTCAAGTGATATTAGTTTCTAATAAATAGACAATGAACAAAACAATCACTATTGTTTCACCTACTAAATTTTTTTAAAAATGTATTTACAGCTAGTTTGATATCAAAACAGTGTGTATAGCACAACTTGTATAACTCACCTCGTTTCTGCGTTACTGAACGCTCTGGAACATTGTCTTTCCTGTAATACACATACATATAAAACTACATTTAGTTCAACAGTCCGAGCTAGTGGATTGGTGTGTGAGTGTGTATGTGTATATATATCAACATTCACCATTGTTTTGGAACAACTTTGAATCCGTGGAAACAGCAGAACTTTGGCAGTGTTTTGTCAGGGTTCCAACAGCTTTAGTCAATGTAAATTCAAGACTTTTTCAGACTTTTTATTGCAATTTGAAATTCAATTTAAGATCAACTTCACAGTAAACATAATTGAGGGAAAAAATACTACATCCATTACAGGGTTAGGGTAATTTTTTTCTAGTGCAGACGTGCAGCTGGTGGCCCCCAAAGTAAACACACAAAAACACACCAAAAGAAAATAAACATACAAATAATCAAAATCACTCCAAAAACACAAGATTACTACAAAAATAGCCAGAAATCTATAAAACAACAACAAAATACAAAAAATTTAATTTAATGTTGGACAGGCAATTTTTTGTTAAATTTACATTTTCCCATGTTGTTTATACATTTGTTTATACATCATTGATCGTCTGAATGATCAATATCTTCCGATGAACATATACAGCAACTTGATTTTTCATCTTTAAATTTAATTTTGATATTAACTGGGTAGAGTATCACGATAGCATCGTATCGCAACATTCTCACCATTACTCACCCCTACTTTCTACATCTTGTAACAGTATTCTCTCACTACTGTGTTGCGAACCAAGTCCTTTTGTTGTATTGTAATAGAACATGAATTTAAGCAATAATGTGCATCCTAGATTATACTTTGATAGATCACAGCTCATGAGTACAAAGCTCTATAAATTATACTTATTACTTCATAATTGTAATATATATTATCTTAGACGATGTGCCAATAGCAATACGCTTTATGTGTGTGTTTCTGTAGTTATGGCAGCTCACAATGTGTCCCTCCCCTGGTCCTACCCGCAGTCCTTGCGGTGCTTGTGTCCGTAGGTGGAGTGCAGTAGGATCAGGTACTCAGCCAGCCCGGCGTCGCTCAGGCTGGTCCTCCGACGCAGCTCGCTCCACAGCCGGTGCGACTCTCCCAGGTAAACCCTCCGAACGTCGTACTTCTTTCGGGACTCGAGGCGCCTCTGAGCCCGGTCAGAGTCGTTAAGCCTGGGCCGACCCCTGCAGCGCCTCGCAGAATCCTGTTCCTGGTCCCCAGTCGGGTTAGAGCCCACGTAGAGCCGGGGTTCCGTCAGAATGTCCGCCATGTTTAAGTAAACAGCTGATGCTCTCACATCCCGGAATTAACGTCACACCAAGACGGAAGTACTTCCTTTACAACGCTTAGTTTTAGGTTTATTACTATTTTAAATCTCTTAACTTAATTACATATAGAAAAAAAAATCACCAGTTCATCAATGATAGACAGAGGTATTCAACAAAAAATCTTTCTTTGTTCCTTTTACTATTAGCACTAAATCTTTGATCTTGTTTTTGTTCACGTTTGTACAGTGCAGTCTTTAAAAACAGTATATAAATAAACAATATATATTGCTCTGTAATTTGTTTTCATTCACATTTGATTATCTGCAGATCTAATGGAGCAACTGTATTTTTTCATTGTACATATCTGCATTTTATTGTACATTTGTATTATATAATAATAATAATAATAATTATTATTATTAATCTTATTTTTTATTTTTTTACTGTAATGTGTGCACTTGTATTTAATCCTTAGTTAATCATTACTTAATTTAGTCTTTTAATTATTTATGTACGTTTTCTTTCTCTTTCTTTATTTGTTTAGTGCTTATTTTTTAATAGTAATATTTATTGAGCCTCTGTAATGACAGTAATTTCCCCCTGGGATAAATAAAGTACTTCTGATTGTGATATTGTTTGTTTCTCAAAAATTTAATTAATAAAATGGCTTAAAATCAAACCTTTTATGCTTGGAGGATTTATTTTTTTATTTAACATTAAACATTTCAGGGAAAGAAACAGAACAGATGTCAACAAGCGAAATAATCACGTTTAACCTTCAGAATCAGAATCAGAATTCCTTTATTAATCCCAGGGGGAAATTGCTTAACCTTGATTTGAGTCAAGTTTGACTGTGAAAATGTCAAGAATTTGTGTTTTACATTCATATGCAATAGACCTTGTGATAAAAGCGAAACATTGTTTTTGTTGTTTACTATTAAACATGTATTGTCCTCATTGTTGAGACTCGAAATAAAGTTTGAAGAAAGGAATGATGATGATTGGTAGAGCTAAATGTATGTAGCTCAAAACCAGCCAATCAAACTCCAGAGAGGGCGGGTCTTAGCTGTGCCCCGCGAATTTAGTTGTAAACAACTCCGCACGTAGGAAAACGTGTTTGTTTCAATGAATAATAGCTATGGCAGATATCTTATCTCTTGTATTCAGGACTTACATGCATAAAAAAGCCCTAAAAGAGGCTGGGAGCGGTGTTGTAGTTCCGGCCAGCACCGTGTTGGTGGGTGAGCAGAGCATTAGCCGCTCCGTGCTAATGCTAGCCGCAGTGACAGCAGCCTCTCACATGGGGATGAGGGTGATGTTCTTCACTCACACACGGATCCAAAGCCTTCCTCCCTCTCTACAGAGATGTGTGCCCAACCTGAGCCCTGAAAGTCTGAAGGTAAACAAGCTAACAGCCGCTCTTTCGCACATGGTCGACATCTGCTGGTTGAAAGCTTAAAATTCACCATTAGGAGTCATTTAATTAGTGAGGATGCATTGGCATCCTCACTATTGTATTCGTCGTACTTTATTATTATATGTTATTATTCTTCCGTCCTCTCAAACTCGTCCCACAGTTTTCAACAATTGAGGTATCAACCTTTTCAGAAAATTCTGCACTTCTCTGCTATGTTCCAGCTTTTTCAAAACTTTTCAACTTTTTGAGTTATTTCTCGTGGAAATTTTTGCTCTCATCCACTTACATTGAAAGTTCAAACCTTTTTGACTTTCTTGATCCAAACCATTCAACGTTTTCAACCTTTTTCAACTGTTTCAACCTTTTCAACCTTTTTCAAACATTTCAACCTTTTTCAACCTTTTTCAACCTTTTTCAACCTTTTTCAACCTTTTCAAACTTTTTCAACCTCTTCAACCTTTTCAACCTATTTCAAATTTTTCAAACTTTCTCAAATTTTTCAAACTTTTTCAAAATTTTCAAACTTTTTCAACCTTTTTCAAACTTTTTCAACCTTTTTCAAACTTTTCAACTTTTTTCAACCTTTTCAAACTTTTGAACCTTTTTCAACCATTTCAAACTTTTTCAAACTCTTAAACACTTTTCAAACTTTTCAACCTTTTCAAACTTTTTGAATGCTAAAACAAGGCTATTGCTAACGCTATGCTAATGTTAACGCAATGCTAATGCTAGCGCAATGTTAATGCTAGCACATTGCTAATGCTAGCACAATGTTAATGCTAGCACAATGCTAATCTTAGTGTAATACTAACGCAATGTTAATGCTAGCACAATGCTAATGCTAGCGCAATGTTAATGCTAGCGCAATGCTAATGCTAGCGCAATGCTAGTGCTAGCACAATATTAATGTTAACGCAATGTTAATGCTAGCGAAATGCTAATGTTAGCACAATGCTAATGTTAGCGCAATGCTAATGCTAGCACAATGCTAATGCTAGCACAATACTAATGCTAGCACAATGCTAATGTTACCGCAATGCCAACGCAATGCTAATGCTATTACATTGTTAATACTAGTGCAATGCTAATGTTAACACAATACTAATGCTAACACAATGTTAATGCTAGCACAATGTTAATGTTTGCGCAATGCCAACGCAATGCTAGTGGTAGCGCAATGCTAATGCTAGCACAATGTTAATGTTTGCGCAATGCTAATGCTAGCGCAATGCTAATCTTAGTGCAATAATAACGCAATGTTAATGCTAGCACAATGTTAATGCTAGTGCAGTGCTATTGCTAGTACAATGCTAATGCTAGCATAATGATCATGGTAGTGCAATGCTGTTGCTAGCACAATGCTAATGCTAGTGCAATGCTATTGCTAGCACAATGCTAATGCTAGTGCAATACTAATAATAGTACAATGCTATTGCTAGCACAATGCTAATACTAACGCAATGCAAATACTAACGCAATGCTAATGTTAGCACAATGCTAACACAATACTAATGCTAGCACAATGCTAATGCTAGCACAATGCCAACGCAATACTAATGCTATCACATTGTTAATGCTAGCACAATGCTAATGTTAGCGCAATGCTAATGCTAGCGCAATGCTATTGTTAGTGCAATGCTATCGCAATGCTAGTGCTAGCGCAATGCTATTACTAGCGCAAATCTAATCCTAGTGCAATGCTAATGTTAGCGCAATGCTAATGTTAGGGCAATGCTAATGCTAGCGCAATGCTTGTGCAATGTTAATGCTAGCACAATGTTAACGCTGATGCTAACGCAATGCTAACGTTTTCAAACTTTTTCAACCTTTTCAAACTTTTTGAATGCTAAAACAATGCTATTGCTAACGCTATGCCAATGCTAACCCGATGCTAATACTAGCGCAATATTAATGCTAGAGCAATGTTAATGATAGCACAATGCTAATGCTAGCATAAATGCTAATGCCAACGCAATGTTAATGCTAGCGCAATGCTAATGCTAGCACAATTCAAATGTTTGCGCAATACTAGCGCAATGCTAATGCTTGCGCAATATTAATGCTAGTGTAATACTAATGCTAGCACAATGCTAATGTTAGTGTAATGCTAATGCTAGCACAATGTTATTATTAGCGCAATGCTAATGCTAATATATTGCTAATGCTAGCGCAATGCTAATGCTAGCGCAATGCTAATGCTAGCGCAATGCTAATGCTAGCGCAATGCTAATCTTAGTGCAATAGTAGCACAATGTTATTGTTAGCGCAATGCTAACACAATGCTAATGCTAGTGTAATGCTAATGCTAGCACAATGTTATTATTAGCGCAATGCTAATGCTAACACATTGCTAATACTAGCACAATGTAAATGTTAGCACAATGTTAATGCTAGCATAATGCTAATGCTAGCACAATGCAAATGTTAACGCAATGCTAATGCTAGCGCAATGCTAATGCTATTGTTAGCGCAATGTTAACGCAATGCTAGTGCTAGCGCAATGCTAATGCTAGCGCAATGCTAATCCTAGCGCAATGCTAATGCTAGCACAATGTTATTGTTAGCGCAATGCTAATACAATGCTAATGCTAGTGTAATGCTAATGCTAGCACAATGTTATTATTAGAGCAATGCTAATGCTAACATATTGCTAATGCTAGCGCAATGCTAATCTTAGTGCAATAGTAGCACAATGTTATTGTTAGCGCAATGCTAACACAATGCTAATGCTAGTGTAATGCTAATGCTAGCACAATGTTATTATTAGCGCAATGTTAATGCTAACACATTGTTAATGCTAGCACAATGTAAATGTTAGCGCAATGTTAATGCTAGCATAATGCTAATGCTAGCATAATGCCAACGTAATGTTAATGCTAGCACATTGCTAATGCTAGCTCAATACTAATTCTAGCGCAATACTAATCTTAGTACAATAGTAACGCAATGTTAATGCTAGCACAATGCTAATGCTAGTGCAATGCTATTGCTAGTACAATGCTAATGCTAGCGCAATGCTAATGCTAGTGTAATGCTGTTGCTAGCACAATGCTAATGCTAGTGTAATGCTATTGCTAGCACAATGCTACTGCTAGCGCAATGCTAATAATAGTGCAATGCTATTGCTAGCACAATGCTAATACTAACGCAATGCTAATGCTAACGTAATGCTAATATTAGCACAATGCTAGCACAATACTAATGCTAGCACAATGCTAATGCTAGCACAATGCTAATGCTATCACATTGCTAATGCTAGCACAATGCTAATGTTAGCGCAATGCTAATGCTAGCACAATGCTAATGCTAGCGCAATATTATTATTAGCACAATGCTAACGCAATGCTAGTGCTAGCGCAATGCTAATCCTAGTGCAATGCTAATGTTAGCGCAAAGCTAATGTTAGCGCAATGCTAATGCTAGCGCAATGCTAGTGCAATGTTAATGCTAGCACAATGTTCACGCTGATGCTAACGCAATGTTAACTTTTTCAACCTTTTCAAACTTTTTGAATACTGAAACAATGCTATTGCTAACGCTATGCCAATGCTAACCCGATGCTAATACTAGCGCAATATTAATGCCATCGCAATGCTAATGATAGCACAATGCTAATGCTAGCATAAATGCTAATGCCAACGCAATGTTAATGCTAGCGCAATGTTATTGCTAACACAATTCAAGTGTTTGCGCAATACTAGCGCAATGCTAATGCTTGCGCAATATTAATGCTAGTGCAATGCTAATGCTAGCACAATACCAATCTTAGCATAATGCTAACGCAATGCTAATGCTAGCGCAATGCTAATGCTAGCGCAATGATAATGTTAGCGCAATGATAATGTTAGCGCAATGCTATTGCTAGCGCAATGCTAATGCTAGTGCAATAGTAATGCTAGTGCAATGCTAATGCTAGCACAATGTAAATGTTAGCGCAATGCTAATGCTAGCACAATGCTAATGCTAGCACAATGCCAACGTAATACTAATGCTAGCACATTGCTACTGCTAGCACAATGCTAATGTTAATGCAATATTTATACTAACGCAATGCTAATGCTACCACAATGCTAATGTTAATGCAATGCCAACACAATTCTAATGCTAGCGCAATGCAAATGCTAGCACAATGCTAATGCTAGCACAATGCTATTTTTAGCGCAATGCTAACACAATATTAGTGGTAGCGCAATGTTAATGCTAGCCCAATGCTAATGTTTGCGCAATGCCAACACAATGCTAATGCTAGCACATTGCTAATGCTAGCGCAATGCTAATGCAAATACAATGTTAATGCTAGCGTAATGCTAATGCTAGCACAATTCAAATGTTAGCGTAATACTAGCGCAATGCTAATGCTTGCACAATGCTAATGCTAGTATAAATGCTAATGCTAGCGCAATGCTAATGCAAATGCAATGTTAATGCTAATGCTAGCACAATTCAAATGTTAGCGCAATGCTAATGCTAGCACAATGCTAATGCTAGCGCAATGCTAATGCTAGTGCAATGCTAATGCTAGCGCAATGCTAGTGCTAGCACAATATTAATGTTAACGCAATGCTAATGCTAGCGCAATGCTAATGCTAGCGCAATGCTAATGTTAGCGCAATGCTAATGCTAGCACAGTGATAATGCTAGCACAATACTAATGTTAGCGCAATGCCAACGCAATGTTAATGCTAGCACATTGCTAGTGCTAGCACAATGTTAATTTAATACTAATGCTAACGCAATGCTAATGCTAGCACAATGCTATTGTTAGCGTAATGCAATGCTAATGCTAAAGTAAAGCTAATGCTAGCGCAATGCTAATGCTAGCACGATGCTATTGTTAACGCAATGCTAATGCTAGCGCAATGCTAATGCTATTGTTAGCGCAATGCTAATGCTATTGTTAGCGCAATGTTAACGCAATGCTAGTGCTAGCGCAATGCTAATGCTAGCGCAATACTAATCCTAGCGTAATGCTAATGCTAGCACAATGTTATTGTTAGCGCAATGCTAACACAATGCTAATGCTAATGCTAGCGCAATGCTAATCTTAGTGCAATAGTAGCACAATGTTAATACTAGGGCAATGCTATTGCTAGCACAACGTTAATGCTAGGGCAATGCTATTGCTAGCATAATGCTAGTGCTAGTACAATACTATTGCTAGCACAATGCTAATGCTAGCGCAATGTTAATGTTAGTGCAATGCTATTGCTAGCACAATGCTAATACGAACGCAATGCTAATGCTAGCGTAATGCTAATGTTCGCACAATGCTAACACAATACTAATGCTAGCACAATGCTAATGCTAGCGCAATGCTAATGTTAGTGCAATGCTTATATTAGCGCATTGCCAACATAATGTTAATGCTAGCACAATGCTAATGTTAGCATAATGTTAATGCTAGCACAATGCTAATGTTAGCACAATGCTAATGTTAACGCAATGCTAATGCTAGCACAATGCTAATGCTAGCGCATTAAGGCTAAATGTTAATGCTAGCACAATGCTAATGTTAGCACAATGCTAATGTTAACGCAATGCTAATGCTAGCACAATGCTAATGCTAGCGCATTAAGGCTAAATGTAAATGCTAACACTAGGTTCATCAAACTTTTTTAAACTTTTCAACATTTTTCAACCTTTTAAAAATATTCCAAATGTTTCAACTTTTTCAACTATTTCAACCTTTTCAACTTTTTCAACTGTTTTCATAAGTTTTTCAATCTTTTTCCAATTTTTTCAAACTTTACAAACTTTTTCAAACTTTTTCAAACTTTTCAACCTTTTCAACCTTTTTCAAACTTTTCAACCTTTTCAACCTTTTTCAACCTTTTCATCCTTTTTCAACCTTTTCAAAGTTTTTCAACCCATTTCAAATTTTTTCAACCTTTTATTTTTAACCTTTTTCAACCTTTTTTTAACCTTTTTCAATCTTTTTTAAACTTTTCAACTAACTTTTCAACTAATGCTTCAGCTGTTTGTTCACTTTCAGCTCATATTGGGAATTTACTTATACTAGTATATAAACTGGTTTTCGCGATTGTTGCGAAGTTATTACAACGATAAGGCTTTTGCTAGGTTAATGCTATGCTAATGTAGTGCGACGGGGGTCAGCACATGCATCCTCACTTGCATTTTCTTCAGGAAATGCAAAAATTCTAGTTATAAAGGGTTTTCAAAGCATTAACTAAAAAAAAAAAAAAAAAGCATTCGGATTTAAAAATAGAAGTAAAAGAGTAGTCAGCTTTCATTTGAACATTATTGACATGTTATATAGTTACGGGTAAATCCAATTTCAACATTAATGCACCGTAAACACAAGTAAATAACTTTAACATCACTTTTACTGAAACAATTAAACATTTTGAATTAATTTTATTCACTGGAATATTTGTTTTTAACTAGGGATGTTACGATTCACTCAACTCCCGATACGATTCGATTCACGATACTGGGTTCGCGATACGATTCTCTCACGTTTTATTTTACAAAATGGGACCGTAGACAATTTTTTTTTGGGGAAAAAAACTAGAAAATACTGTACTATTTTCCTTTTATTTTTCATTGTCAAAAGAATTCCTTGATAAACAATTCAAAACAATGCAATTTAACTAAAAATAAATCTTGAATGAAATAAATAAAATTATAATACAAATGAAAATGAAGCCTATTAATTTAAATTCTGGTTCTATAATAAACAATGCAAAACTGCATAATAGTTCTTTTTCTTTTTAAAAGTGCAACTGAAAATGTATTTTGTGCCTTAACAATTGGACTTTAAAAAAAAAAAACCGTGATTGCAATGATTTACGTCATATTTGTTTGGACCAGCAGAGGGCGCTGGTAATACAGTGGTCGGTTGGCATGCAAATCTTGCAGTGAAGAAGAGAAGCTATGCTAGCAGACAGAGCTAATAGAAAAACGTGACTTTTACAGATATTCAAGTAATATTACAGATATTCTTTCGGTGCTAAAGGATTAATGAATAATTTATTAACATATTTAAGAGTAGAAGGCGGCCAGACAGAAAGTATTAGCAGACTCCGCCAGCCGCCTTCTGCTGGTTAAAAAAAGTACTGCGATTCAATTTTCAAAAAATCGATATCAACCGTGATGCCTATGAATCGATTTTTAACTGCTTTACGATTAATCGTTACATCCCTATTTTTAACTGTATATAATGATTTATCTAATGACTAACATTTCCCCTGTATATTTTTTTTTACTTACTTTTCTTTCATTTTTCACACGGCAGGATTGTCTTTTTATTTACACTTGAGGAGAAAAAAGTGAACTAATATCGGCAGTGTATGGAAGCCCGTTTCCGCCACTAAAAAAAATTAAAAATCACCAAGGAAAGTCCTAATTATGTGTTAGAAAGTCATAATTATGAGAAATAGTCATAATTATGAGAAACAAAGTCATAATTATGAGAAACAAAGTCATAATTATGAGTTAGTAAAGTCATAATTATGAGATAGAAACATTTTTGGTCCATCCATCTGTACCCATGGCACTGACCAGAAATCTCCATTTGTTGTTCAATAAACCGTGCTACTTCAGCCACATCAGTTTTATCCTTTCGACACCAGAGCCTCTTTTTGCTTAGTATCTTTTCAAGGTTGCGTTTACTCAGCATATTTATATGTGAATTTGCAAGCAACCAAAGTATTTCATCATTTGTAAAGCCCCGTCTAAAGTAGTCTTCGATAGTCCTATCAGCCATCTCTCAGTGTCAGCTCATCACATGAACAAGCTGCTGTAAATGTGTTTAAGTATCTCATAATTATGACTTTTTTCTCATAATTATGACTTTCTATCTCATAATTGACTTTACTAACTCATAATTATGACTTTCTATCTCATAATTGACTTTACTAACTCATAATTATGACTTTCTATCTCATAATTATGACTTTCTTTCTCATAATTATGACTTTCTATCTCATAATTATGACTTTTTTCCCATAATTATGACTTTCCTTGGTGATTTTTTTTTTTTTTAGTGGCGGAAACGGGCTTCCATAGCAGTGTGATGCCCTCTGTGTTCAAATTATTTTTTACAAAGATCAGAAGGATATGCTTTGCTACACATCACGGTAATCCTCTCTTACTTTGTGAGGCCAGTTTCCTCTTGTGGCCACTGCAGTAGTACATGTTTGCACAGCCAGAAACCATCGGTCTAGGACCCATTGAGTTAGGACCCTCGGATTAGGACCCCTACCGTTTTTTTCGCCACAGCACCAACTAGAGGCCGGATGTCTGAGCAGGAGGCTTGAGGTCTGGGACCCATAGAGCAGTGATTCTCAACTGGTGGGTCGGGACCCAAAAGTGGGTCACGGACCAGTACTGGGTGGGTCGCGGACAGCTGGTTAAAAATAAACACTTAATGTCTCTCATGTTGGACTTGTCTTTTATTTTGAAAAAACCTTTTTTTGACAGGCATGCTGTGAAATGCATGTTGCCCACGAAAATATATAGATTTATGTTTTAAAAAAGATTATGTATGTGTGTTTTAAACAGCTACTTTCGAAAAACTAAACTTGGTCTGAAGAATTCTTAAAAAAAAAAAGAGTGGGTCGCGAATTAATGACCGTGGCAATGTGGGTCCCAGGGTGAAACCAGTTGAGAACCCCTGCCATAGAGGGTTTTCACGGTGCGTCATCAACCCTGAAGTCGCCATTTTGGAGATAAGCAGCATGTTTACAAACAGCACTCAAATGAGCAAATCCCGAATTTTGAGAGGAAATGGTGAACTATTACCATGTTTTTGGCTGTACTAATCGGTCAGAACGTGGAAAACGTAGAGTTTTATAGACTGCCAAAAGTTATCACAGATTAGGGAAGAACAATGTCTGAATTTTATTGTCAGGAGAGCAGTGACATGAGACTAGCTCACCATTGTTCACCAGTTGTTATTGATGTATATTCAAACACTGCTGCCCTCATCTCCCGTCTTGCATTTAAATCCAGCTCCAGGTATTCCAGTTTTTTCTATACAGTTAAAATTATATAGAATGATGCTTGATTTGATTTGATTTATATTGATCATGTAAATGGAAACTTAAAAACAGTTTAAAATAAAATAAATTGACATCAAGAAATAAAACAATATCTTACATCTTCAAATTCTTACACATCTCAGTTTACATGAACACAATGTTATATAATTATAAGTATTTGAAAGGCTACAAAAAGTAACATGAATATAATAACACATGATCATGTGACACATGGCAATTGCTAATTTCTTGCCACACATAAAACATACATATTTAACCTGTACATTGGTGGTTAAATGAATCTGTTCCCACACAATTAAAATCTCTATTTTCTTCCAGAATAGTGTTTTTGTTGGTTTAGTTTCTTACCAGGGATTTAAAACTTAGTCACAGGTGCAGGAAAGTTGATGGTCTGTAGATGTTAGAGGAGGTGAAGTAGGAAGGTGCTGAGTCATTGTACAACGCAATTTATTTTAGGTTAACTAATTGTTATATCTTGATTTTATTTGTCATTACTCATTAATAGCCTCTGTAAAAAACAACTTTATTTCATTTTTTTTTTTTTTAATATTTTCACTCGCACACACTGTACAAATACTCGCATAGACTCGAGACTGCGACCATTTTGGTTCCAGTTTCGAGCTGTTTAAATTATCCTGATGACATAATTCCAGACCATAATAATTAAACAACAAATGGATGCAAGCATACATCAGTTATTTCACCACTAGGGGCCAGAATATTTTACAGTATCAGAAGTTATCATTAAACCACGATGTTTCAGACTCTACAATCCCTGTCATCGATGGTCTCGTCCAAACCAACAGAACAAATTTATCCACAGATCTTCTGTAGCTCTGATGAGATGTTGTTTAAACACTCTGAGCAGGTGAAGCAGATTAAAGCTGACTCATGTTTTCATGGAGCGCCGCTGTGCTTGACGAAAAACGGATGGAGTTTCACAGGCACAGCAAAGTTAAACGGGCACTGTTGGCTTGGGATTCAGGAGTCAGTGATGATTTGCGCTGGTTTTTTTGGCAATTTTAGACAGTGTTTGATGTGTTTTAGGCAGTGTTTAATGCAGCCAGGCCAGGAGGGGGTAAGGCGCGGTGTACCGTATAAACGCTCCCTGTAACATTTCCCCATAAAAAATGTTCCTTGCCTCACGGTGACGGTGTTTCATGTTGATTCTGTCCATTTCTGCATTTATTCGTTTTCATTAGTCGATTCCGGGATTTGTAGGGCCTTATTAGTATTCAGCTGCATGTGTGTCTGTTTGTGTCCGCAGCAGTGAATAAACCTCATCCGATACTAACTTTCTTCAGTGTCGACTTCTTTGACATCACTACACTATGCATACGCAGCGCCCCTCATTGGCCAGTTTAGGTCCATGATAGGTGCACCACGTGACGTAAAGTTCCGTCATTTGTATTTCAGCTCCTATTTATTTTTAGCTTCCCTGCTAACCCTTTTATTTTAGCCCTAACTGTAACTATATCTCTAACCCTAAAACCCTTTGTCGGAAATTTACTTTTAAAGGTGGAATTTGCCGTGTTAATGTTACAGTTTTTCTCGATTGTTTACACACATTTTCTGAAAGCATGCCTCATATTCTCAGAACTCTACACACAAATCTAAAAACACACACAATGGGCAAAACCTCTCAATTCTCCTGCAAAATTAAACTTCGCATTCAAAACAATGTTATTTCTTTTCAAAATGGTATTTTGTTTTCAAATGACACAAACCATCATATCAATAGACATAAGAGCCAGTTGAACACTGACGTGCTCAATGTAAAACACACCATTCATCGTAATGACTTAGGCCTTTTTTGTTCAGTGTTACACTTACTACAGACAGTATATACAGAAGTGTGTTGTAATGTAAGATATTTGAGAATATTGTTTTTATACTCAGAACACACAAATACATGGTAATAAATATATTCTATTTTTCCCACAAAAACAATGTACACAGTGTACATCCCAACCAACACAAGGTTCCACAAACAAAACAGAAGAATTTACTGTATACAGTTACTGTAAAAAAAAAAAAAAAAAAAAAAACTATGCTGCATCCTGTCTTCTGTTTGGGTCTGGCCACAGCACCTCATCCACATCACAATCAATGTTTTTCCTGGCCAAGCAGCAGGGGAAATAGCGCCTAGCATGGCCGATCCAGCCATGAAAAGCATCAACTGCCATATCTCTACATGCGTCTTCCATAGCTTGGAGAAGGGGTATATATGTTTGTAGATTTCGGTCATACACTTTCCATCTCCAGGCAGAAAAAAATTCCTCAATAGGATTTAGGAATGGGGAATATGGAGGGAGATAAACAACCAAAAAAAGTGGGTGGGCAATGAACCAGTTACGAACCAGAGCAGCCCAGTGGAAACTTAGGTTGTCCCAAATTACAACGTACCTGACCTGCTCTGGGCCATCTATCTGGTCTGGTGGAATGAGTGTGTTGTGTAGCGTTTCCAGGAATGTGATCAGATGGATCAGTGTTGTAGGGGCCAAGGGTACCATGGTGATGCATCACACCGTGGTGCGTAATCGCTGCACATATTGTGATGTTCCCTCCGCGCTGGCCAGGGACTTCAACAATAGCACGCTGCCCGATTATATTCCTTTGTCTTTTTGTGAGGTTGAATCCAACCTCATCAATGAAGATGAACTGGTGGTCCACTGCAGCCTCTGGCTCAAGGACTCTCTGAAACACACATGACAATATCAGAAATAGACATGGGAGTGGTCACTATTGTAAAACACAATCATTGTGATTACAATACTGAAATATGTATACAGTGTTGCGAGTATGCATCAATTGTGGGATCTTATAGGACTCACTTGCACATAGTTAATCAATATTTTGAAATATGTCATTGTTTTCTATTATTTTTCTTTGTATTTGCCGCAATGTTATGGCGTTATTTTCTAGGACCATGTTGATTATTTCAGTTTCCTGTTCAGGAGATAGAATATGTTCCCGACCACCATGTGTTGGTAATCTTTCAGTTCTGCCAAACAAATAGTAAAATACTGTAAATACTCTGTAGGAATGCAAAGTAGGAATACATTTCCCAAATACTTGAAACATACTTTATTTTTATAGAACAGTCCATAGGCATTTCTGTACTACTGTACTCATTGAGTACTGTATTGATATGCAGTACTGCAATTTTCTATTGAAAGTAGATTTCTTACCTATTCTCATTTGGGAAGGTCTGGATAATGGATGCTACAGTGTAGCTGCTCAAATGTGGCTGTACTCTTTGCCCCGCCTCCCTCATTGTTAGACCATGGTTGATCACATGGTCAACCAAAGTGGCTCAGATCTCATCAGAGATTATAGTCCTTGGCCTTCCTTGTCCTTGTCCTCGTTCTCGTTCTCGTCCTCTTACTCTTACTCTTCTGGCTCTGGCTCTCCCTCTGTTTCCAATGTTGGCATCCATTGCTCCAAAACAGAGCTCACCTTTCGCCCTTTTTATGCTAAAGCTCTGATTGCTAATTGTAAACCTGTGTGACAGGTGTTTACCCATGTGATGAGTCAATGTGCATAGTAGGACAACTTAACTTTAATTTGAATGGTAGTGTGTTCCTTGTGAAAACAAGAGATTTACATCATGAAATTTGTGCCAAATGCTAGAATTGTGTGTAGTGTTGTGAAAAAAATGTGTTTTAGAATTGCAATTTGAGTGTAAAGCAGGAATTGTGCTTGTAGTTTAGCAGAATTGGTTCAGGGGGTTGGTGCACGAGTTACATGTTGTGGTCATTGTGTCTCAAGTACCAGTTTTTGTGTGTAAACAATCAAGAAAAACTGTAAAATTAAAAAAAAACAAAGTCAAATGTGGGATCCGAACCCATATTAGCGGTGAGTGCGGTGGTGATACATTGTGCTTATGTGTCATATCACATCCAACACCTGTAAAATGTGGGTGTGATCTCATACACTTAGCCAAAAGAGAGAGGTCGTGGCTATTTGTGTGGTAAACATTTTTAGTTCATGTTCTAATCAAAATAATTTTTATCATCATTTTGTGTATTTTGTTGTTGTTTGTCTGTTCTTTGTATTATTCAGTATACATTTGTCTCTTACTTTGTGTGGTGTTGGTATTATTTAAATGATTTAAATTAAATCATTTTCTCTCAGCGTGTGTTTTTGGTGTTTCTTATGTCGTTTTGGTTGTTTTATTGTGTATATTTGATAGTACTTTTGTGTATTTTTCTTTCATTTTGTGTGTATTTGTTGTCATTTTGTGTGTAGCTTGTAATAGTAAGCATTCTTCTCTTAGTGTCTGTGTTTTTGGTGTCATTTTGTTGTTGTTTGTCTGTTTTCATTATTTAGTATATTATTCTTTTAATTTGTGTGTTTTTGTTGTCGTTTTGCTGGTAATATTCACTATCATTAATTTTAATTAAAACAGACATGATAAAACCCCATTTTCTTAATGATTTTGTTAATTTTCCTCTCGCTCTCTCTCAAGTTCCTCCTGTAGTGCCATGTACATGTACCCTAGGGGTACCCCCATTTGAGAAACGTGGCAATAGTTTATTAATATTTCTAGAAAAATTATAAAATCGTACTATAACAATAATTTAGTGCTTAAAAATTGAGATAGTTTGCTGCTCATTCACTCTACATCTTGTATGGTAAAGTTGTATTCATTTGTTACACTTGGTGAGGTTTACAAGTAAGAATTATTAACATCTTCAGTTGTTAATAATGTTGTACATATAGTAATGATGTAAAGGAGGAAGCACACAGTAAGGCTAGTTTTGACATATTTATTGTTTTGTTTATTTTCTCTTTTCAAAGAAAATCCAGTTTTCTTATCCCAGGACGGTGGAGGAGCTCCTGCAGCAGGTGGCCAGCCTGCATGAGTCCACCAACACGTCCCCGGCCCCTCCTTCACTTATTATCGTGGACAGACTGGAGTGTTTCCTGCGTAGTCACAGCAGGTTTCCCCAGGGAGAGCAGTCCTGTGCCGCACACGTTTGCGCTCTTCTCTGCGACGCCGCTGCTTTCTTCTCCCAGAAGCTGGAGTCACAGGGCTCCAGCTCGGGCCCCTGTCGACTCATCACCTCTTTCCTCCCAGAAGCTCACGCTGAGAAAGCCGAAGGTGGACCATCTGCCACAGATCCTGTCCTCGATGTCCTGGATCGATACTTTGAGGTGCGCTGCACCCTGGATCCAGACAGAGGTTATGGAGCGACAGCAGCTGGAGCAGCAGAGCTGTGGAGCGTTTATCTCTCTGGGAGAGGACTGGCTAAGGACAGGGTGGGTGTAACCCAGGAGTGGCAGCTCTTTGTTTTTCCTGACGCTTTAATGGAGTTTAAGTTAGTGTGACTGGATTTACAAAGCTGGGAAATACAAATAAATTCACAGATTTCTTATAACAAACATTGTTTACTCTTATTTTAAAGATCAGTGCCTGTATTCACACAGCATCCTAAGGCTAAAAATTAGTGATGTCACTCTTCGAAAAATCTTAGAATTCCTCGAATTTTAAGATTTTTCTTAAAATCTTTCCTTGTTAGGATAAAAGTAATTCACAAAGCATCTTAGGCCTTAAGAGAGCTCCTAAGGTGTAAAACTGTTAGGACTTTTAAAAAGCCTTAAAAGTGTCTTAAACAGAAACAGAGAGAAAAACAAAGATATTATATGTACGTTTAACGGCGGTGATATAATAAGACGCTACTGGATTATATTGATATATCAATGCATTGATTAGCAGAGGCAGCAATAGTAATGGGCAATATTGACAAAAAAAAAATTCTGGTATTTATCACGATAACGATAAAAATCATGATAAATAAAAACTATAAATAAAAAGTAGTATTAAGAAAATACACAACTTAGTGTGAACAGGTTCTTTACAAACAAATAAATCTGAATACATCAACATTAGACACATTTAAAAAGCCTACAATATCTGACTTCATGAGCTGATATTTCATGGAATATATTTATGCATGTGGGTCACTCTATTAGTGTTATTGTATGTAATTCATTCATTTCCTCATTTGAAATAAAATTATTTTCTAAAAAAAAAAAAGCACATGAAAAGCAAGCAAGCAGTGGAACTTTGGGTGGATCTAATGAAGGAACTTGAATTTGTTCCCTTTGTTGGATGTTTATCTGGTTGTAACAAAGTAGTGGCCTATGATGTATCGCAGCTCGGCAGCTTCAGGTAGCTGAGACGAGCGCCTCACACACAGACAGACAGCGGTGTGAAGGGGCCGGTGGCGGTGCACGTCAGAGCTTCCGTAAACAACGTTCCGCTCCAGAGAATACTAAGTATTATTTTGGTAGTATAAAAACAGTTTTAGCCCGTGGAACAAGGTTTTTTTGGGGCATTCTTGGTTAAATTGAGGGACAAATGGCCCTCGCTAATTTCCGACATGGGAATTTATCGTTTATATCGTGGGATGACAAATTCTTACCGGTGAGATTGTTTTTGACGATAAATCATAAACAATAAAATATCGCACATTCCTAGCCAGCAATCACAGTAATTACTGACAGCTGTGTCTGTTCCACCATACATAAAGCGGTAAAATCACAAATTTTAGCAGACTGCATCATACCCAGCAATGGGGTCAACCACATCGACTCACTAAGATAAAAGTTTCTGTCAACTCCTTGCTTAGAGTAAAACATAAAGGCACGTCTTAACTCAGGTTTGTTTTAGATTTTACAAAAAAAAGGTATGAAAAAACACATTGTAGTTTCACCCTTCAATTCATGTGTGAAAAATAAAATTCCATAGAAAATATCACAGTTACATGTATATGAAGACATCAAAACAATATTTAAAAAAGCGATAGTTAAGAAGAGCTATAAAGGCATAGTAATATAAATTTAGTATATATACATAAAATATCGCACACACTGAAACAATTAGTCTGTTCTACGCTGAACTATGAGGCCATATCTACCTACTGATTAACACTTTGTAAATAATAAACCAATACCACATAGAATTGCAAAGCTTTATAAATGTGAGTTAATCTATTACAATCCATTTTCTGTAATTAAAAAAAAACCTCTTCTAATGTTTCTATGTGTCAACGGTGACGTGTCTTAACAGGAAAAAACTACAGTCACCATCATAGAAATATTTTATTTAAACTGTCCTGCACAGCCTACAGTAGCCGTTACTTCATTTTGTTTTTGAGGTTTTTTTCTTTTACATAATTTATTTGGGAGATGGTCACAAAAATACTTGCCACACAACGAAAACATAATATATACAAATACAGTTAAACTCAGATTCTATAGGGCAGTGGAATCAAGTTCACTCCAAGGCTGACAGAGTAGTTTGTTTAATCTTTTTTTATATTTTTTTATGAAGATCTCAGCAACACTTGGCTTCTGATGCCAAATCAATTAAAAAACAACAACCACTAAACAGTTACATAAAAGATATGGTGCAGTAAGATATAATACTTGTAGTAAAATATCACTCGTCGTCACAAGTGGCTTTGGAATATATTTCTGTTGGTTTTTGAAGAGAAAATGTATTTATTTATTTTTTAGTAATTTTATCCAGATACTTAAAAAAAGATTAATTACATGAAACCATAGGAACTTTAAAAAATATCTCGGTTGCAACCCACTTTTGGGTCACGACCCACCAGTTAAGAACATCTAACAGGTGTCCATGGTGCTTTGGTTTTGGTGTGAAATGGCCTGTGGAGAAATATACATTGCTGTTTTAGTAAACGTCCTAAGTACTTCCCCTCCCCCCAATATCTATTCGTTTTTACAAGTTGTTTTTTTTAAATATCACAAATGAATTAATGTGCCATCCCTATGTCTGGTACTAAACTAAACAAACTTATATTTTCTTTGGATTTTGTTGGAATTTGAAGCACCGTTACTGACTGACAGAAGCTCAGCGAGAGTCTTTGCCCTCTTGGTCTTCTATTGCTTAGGCTTGGAATACAAAAACTCTTTACACTCCTTAAATATAAATACCTCAAATGTTCCTGATCCAATCTGTGGGGCACAGTGTCACTGGTTCCTTCTACTGATGCAGCTGAAAGGTTGGAAGAATAAAAGCTTCTTTTATAAAT
Organism: Gouania willdenowi; assembly: GCF_900634775.1. Classification (NCBI taxonomy): domain Eukaryota; kingdom Metazoa; phylum Chordata; class Actinopteri; order Blenniiformes; family Gobiesocidae; genus Gouania; species Gouania willdenowi. Next base: position 2,721,261 of record NC_041051.1, on the reverse strand, counting down.
CTCACACTTGTAAAGATGTGGATTTAACATTTCAAAATTTCCCTGATTCCATTTCAGAGTTATGCATTTCTTTGTCATCTTCGCATCAGTTTAAACATTTGCATTTTGTTTCTGTTTCATCAGCTTTCCCAAATCCAATGTCAGTACAGGCTAATAAACTTCCCAAAATCGTGTCAAACATGCTTAATACTATTACTTATTACTATTATTACTATTATCATTAATTTCATGTACAGCAGGAATGCGGCAAAACAAGCACAAGCTTAGATCATGCAAAGATTTGATATCTAGCCATTTTCGAGATTTGATATCTAGCTGTTTGCTACATTTGCTAAAGCTAGTTGACCACCTGCTTCACGGCAAAAAAATGTTTGATATTGTCCCGAAACATGTCGGTGAGGGTTTAATTTTCCATTTCAGAAGAGGAAGCCTGTCATATCTCGTCATACTACATCAGATTTTGCACAAGAAGTGACATTTCTGCCTCTGACCACTCGTTTATCAAGACAATATGTGAGTGTGAGGGTATATTCAGTGTCATTGTCATTTCGATGATTATGTTAAAAAAAGACTAAATGAAAGTAATTTCAAAAATAATAATAGTATTTCCATTTCAGAAAGTGAATTCCGTATTTTCTGCGATCATGAATAATCAGAGGCCTTATACACTGGTATGAGTCAACGGATTGTTTTGTAACTGTTAGCCTTGTTGATTATCCACATACTCTTCAGGAAGTAGTTTTTGACCTTCAGGCTCAGCTCTCAGTCGTCATCGTGGACAGGGTACTGCCTCACTAGTAAAGGCCTTCGATGTGCATGGATCTCATTCTTGTAATCATTGGCGTAAAAAAAACCCTTCCCGATGTCGTCAATCCTGCTCATGGTGCTGTAGTCCATAGAGACGCCAGAGTCTGCCACTGCCATGTAGGCGTAGCAAGGACCTTTGTGGATCCAGGACTGATTTGAATACTCAAAGCTGGACTGGGAGGAAAGGCGACTTGACTCAAAGCTTTGCTGCACTGACCCCAGTTCGGAGCGGGATTCACTCCGTGCTGTATTCTTCGACACAAAGAGCTCCTCACGGGGTAAGGCCTCCTCAAGGCTGTCATCAAGGTGGTCGTCCTTATTCTGTTTGTTGCCACTGAGCATGACGTAGGCGTCCTGAGACTCCAGCAAGGATGACTGTGAACTGGGAGCTTGGTGCTGGTGGAAAGCCCGTAGGCGCTCCATCAGCCAGTCATCTGTTAGTGAATCCATCTCTTGAAGTCCTTCCTGTGCTGCATCAACCTTACTCCTTTTGGCTAGAGAGGTCTCTGGTGGCAAAGGCGGGGAGACCATGGTTGGGGAGAGGCTGAGTTCTGACAGGACTTCCAGGGATGAAGGGCATTCTTCTGAGTGGATAAACGCTGAAGTCAACCACAGTTCTCCACTGGTCTGCCCCAACCACTCCTGTCCCAAAACACAAGACGATTAGTTGGGAGGAGTGTCTTTACAATGTTGTGTGTCACCTAAGATTCTTTCTTTCAAAGGAAATGTCACAGAACTAAGTCTTACCTTAAAGTCTCCACCGTAAACAGTAAAAAGACCTTGAAATTTACTCTCTGGTGTTGGTATCATGGGCCAAATTTTCTTCATTAGAAACCTGCAAACAAACAGAAACAGGTTATTTTTTACTGCTCATCTCCACATTAGAGTTTTATGTTCACTAACCTTTGATGGGACAAGAGCAAAGCTAGAGCCAGCAGAAGGATGATGAAGAAGACGATAAGAGCCAAAGACAGAATGAGCAGATCGAGTTCTGTAGGAGGAACATTCATATTTGAATCATTTGGCTCCAGATAAAATGATGATGCTAGTGAAAGCGTTTGGGATGTTCGTATGTACCTGCAGGCAGAGTTTCCATGAATACAGGATCACTCCAGGCACTCCAATAGCCATTATAGCTGATCCCATCCAGCTTCACACGCACTTGAACCTTGTACTTTGTATTCGTCTGCAAGCCTCTCAGAATCACCTGCGAGGAGGCGTGTGCCTCTATGACCTGGAAAGTGATTCTCTGTAATCAAAGCTGTCTGCTCATTGTTTCTAAACTTTCCTGCTACAGATATAACCATCGTACCTGATCCAAATGTGTGTCCACTGGAGCGTAGGCAACCTCATACATCATGCTGTCATCCATGTACTTTAGAGGAGGGGGCACCCAGCTGATGTTCAGCTGCTGCTGACCCGTGTTGGTCACTGTCACGTTAGAAGGAGGGTCGAGAAGAACTGCAACAAAACAGAGAATACCAAGAATACTCAAGAGTTATACAGCACAAACATTCTCTCTAGTCCCTGTCCTGGGTCTTCCTCGAGGTCTTCTTCTGGAGGTATGTGACCTGAACGCCACTTCATCTGGCTCTTCTCAATGCGAAGGAGCAGCGGCTCTACTCCGAGCCCCTCCCGAACCCAACCCGGAGAAGGCACTCCACCTTTTACAGGTGGAGAACCATGGACTCGAATTTAGAGGTGCTGATTCTCATCCTGGCCGCTTCACACTCGGCTGCAAATCGATCCATTAAAATCTGCCCCTTAAAATTATTACTCTAAAAAAGTTATTACTGCCACATTATGTGAACCCATATTGTAAATCTGCTCGGCAACTTTTATCCTCTTCATCAACTGGAACCAATGCTGCATCATTCTTTATATTTGATGCCGTCGTGGATTGCATTGGTATTGTATATCACAGAAATGGTAATGTTTATTTCTCGACACAAGAATAGCAAAAACAGAACTGTATCTGTATCATCTCTCTCCTTTGTAAAGCATCTTTGAGCTTTTTGAAAAGTGATAATTAAATCTTATGTATTATTATTTATAACACAAATGTGATTGTCTGATCTGAGGGCCATGTTTTCAATATTCACAATTTGAGTATGAATACAGAAAAGAAAAAAGGTATTTTATATTAATTTTGTGTTATTGAGTCATTTTTGTTTTGTCATTTAAAAAAAAAAAGAAAAAACTCATTTTGTGTGTTTGTTGTAATTTTTGTTCATTCATGCCTAATTTTGTGTGTTTTTGGAGTCATTCTGTGTTTTTAGAGTCATTATTGTGGATATTTATTGTTTTATGTATTTTAGTTTTTGGGGTCCTTTTGTGAATATACTTTAGGGGCAGCACCAAATCAGACCCGTCAGTGCCCCATGTCTGGTGTAGAGCAATACATTGAGGTGTTTTTTCACATTAGGTAAAACAGATCAACAGATTATAGAAAATATGTTTGGGCTTTGCATTATTTAACAAAGAGAGGAACATAAGCCTGGGATTTGTAAAAGATTGACACAATATTTATTTTATTTTATTTTCAGTGCATGGGAATTTCCGGGCTCATAAGATTATTGGTGATGCTTGTCTTAGAGTTTAGAGCAGAAAATGTGAGTTTAGGCAGGTTTCACTGATAAGAGCTGTGACATCGAACCATAACAAACTGGTGAATGCTGAAGACTCTTTTTTTTTTTTTTTTTTTTTTTTTTTTTTTTCTTACCTTGTCTGCACATGCTTTCGAAGGTTAACACTACAAGAAGTGCAATCTTTTGACAGCAATGCATATTTTATTATTGCAATTAAATAAATTTATTTATTTCATTGCATAATTGTGACCATCACCAGCCCTCCCTAGGGAAGGGTAAGAAATACTTTATTAAAGGGAGGATGTAAAAAAGAGAGGGCAGTGTTACACCAAGGTGAGGGGTTGGAGGGGGGTGGGGAAGTTAGCAGGGAAGAGGGATACAAGATAGGATATGGAATGGGTGAGGAATAGTTTTAAGTGATGCGATGTGAAATTGTGGTTGTGTATATTGTGTTTATTGTTGTGTTGTCAAGCCAGTTTGGTGACCAGTGTGTGGTTTAGGAATAATGGTGGTGGCTGTGAACAGAGGAAGAGGTGAGTGGAAATTCCATAAAACAGGTATTTGGGAACAACGTGTCTAAGGTTGAGCCCAGTATGAGTGTTATCCCACAGCCCAAGGCCAGTGCATCCATGACAAATGTATTTCCAAGTACCGCCACTGCAAAACCCAAGAGCCGCCCCCGGGCCCGAAGAAGCAGTCAGGCCAGCAGCTGAAGACTCTTGAAATATCTTAAGATAATTGAAGCCAACAAATTGATATCAACCCTTCTATTCACTACAGCTAAAAGTAAAAATGTGAATTCTAATTGTCAGAGTTCAAAGGTGTGGACTTGCAGAAAGAGGTAACTTACAGACCAGCTCGATGAGAAGGCTGCGGTTGTAGATCAGCTCTCCATCTCGTCTTACTTGGATGTCCATCTGGACAAACATCTTGGTGCGATTCAGGTGGCAGATGAACAGCCTCTTCCCGCCTGCTGCAGGGAGGACTTTAAGTGGGCATGTGTTGCTCTTTTCACCTCTGTTTAGAAGAAAGGAATAGGATTGTTACATTTCTATCAGATACTGAGTGTGTAAGTGTAACTGAGACTTACTGATAGGTGTATGTGAAAGAGTACTGCTCCACTGAGCCGGACCTTTCCTCATCTTCCTCCCAGAAGCATGTAAAGTCCTTCCTTCCCTCTGCAAAGCATTTGGGATTTTCAGGCTCTTCTCTCAGCAATATGTATGCTGCGGAGGAGACGTTTAAGGGAGTAAGGACAGGACAATGTGGATGAACAGTCAGACCAAATTCCATTCTGTACCGTCGCTGATAGGATGTAAATTGTGTACATCAGAAACACTCAAATGTTGCACATGGCAACATTTGGGGCTGGGTTAAAATAAACATGAATCAATTTAATTCAATTTTCCATTGTACGGCCTGAGATTGTTTGATACAATCCTAAATCCTGTATGTAATGCATTGCACTCAATTCTTAATGTAAAATTAGCGAGGAGACATCCCGGGCATAAAACAGCGTCCTGGATCAAAAACTGCACATAGAAAAAACAGGAAAGATCTGCACAGGCTGCTGCAATTGCTCACCAGTTTAATGGCACCACAATGACAGTGATGTCAGTTTAAAGAGGCTCTGACACACCTGTATACAGTATGTACACGTGACTTAATAGGTGTCACCTGACCATAGATGGTCACATGACTCAATGATAACAGGCATATATATATATATATATATATATATGACCACCAAATCTGAACAACTTGCTGGCCAGAGCTGATTTACCTCCATTTACTCAACCTCACTTTCTACAGCAAATCCCATACAGTAACTACAGATGCAGACACTGTACTCAATGCAACGTCACACAACCAAACTCTTCAACCACCCAAGTACTAGAAAGTCCTATGGTATCAAATGAGTTATCATTTGCAACACAAACATGCTCCAGTGTCCTTGCAGCCTAGCCTACATGGGCAAAACCATGAGACCCCCAAAAACAGAATCTCAGAACATCGGTCCAACATACGCAATCATGATCGTAAGACACAACTAAGAGCAACCCACTTTACAGAACTACATCACAATGTGAGCTAGGGATGTAACGATTAATCGTAAGGCAGTTAAAAATCGATTCATAGGTATCACGGTTGATATCGATTTTCTGAAAATTGAATCGCAGTACTTTTTTTAACCAGCAGAGGGCACTATCCACAAGTGTAGGCGGCGGGCGGAGTCTGCTAATACTTTCTTTCTAGCTGCCTTCTACTCTTAAATATGTTAATAAATGATTCATTACCCCTTTAGCACCGAAAGAATATCTGTAATATTACTTGAATATCTGTAAAAGTCACGTTTTTCTATTAGCTCTGTCTGCTAGCATAGCTTCTCTTCTTCACTGCAAGATATCTGCATGCCAACCGACCACTGTGTTACCAGCGCCCTCTGCTGGTCCAAACAAATATGACAAATTAGTGCAATCACGGTTTTTTTTTTTTTTAAAGTCCAATTGTTAAGGCACCAAATACATTTTCAGTTGCACTTTTAAAAGAAAAAGAACTATTATGCAGTTTTGCATTGTTTATTTTAGAACCAGAATTTAAATTAATAAGCTTCTTCTTCATTTGTATTATTCCTTTATTTATTTCATTCAAGATTTATTTTTAGTTAAAATGCATTGTTTTGAATAGTTTATCAAGGAATTCTTTTGACAATGAAAAATAAAAGGAAAATAATACAGTATTTTCTAGTTTTTTTCCCAAAAAAAAAATTTGTCTACAGTCCCATTTTGTAAAATAAATCGTGAGGGAATCGTATCGTGAACCCAATATCGTGAATCGAATCGTATCGGGAGTTGAGTGAATCGTTACATCCCTAATGTGAGCTCATTGCGATATCTGGGTATCGAACTAATGAAACGGTCAAATAGAGGTGGGAACATTAATGAACTCTTATTAAAAAGAATGATTTTGGACACACAGAGTCTGAAAGGCCTCAATGAGGATTTTGACCTCAGACCTTTTCTGTAATCATGCTTTTATACTACAGTGTTTGTGTAGCGGTTTTTATTTCTACCATCACTGCAGTGTGTCTGTCAACTTCAAATAGCCTACCCTGGGGTACTTGTAAATGTTTGTAAATATGTGTAAATATTGTGTATAGGGATGTGCGATATCGTTTATGATTTATCGTCAAAAATATTCTCACCGATAAGAATGTCATCCCACGATATAAACAATAAATTCCCATGTCGGAAATTAGCGAGGGCCACGGGCCATTTGTCCCTCAATTTAGCCAAGAATGTCCCTAAAAACCTTGTTCCACAGGACAAAACTCTCCCTGTTTGTTGTCAACAATTTATTATTCTATGGAGCAGTGCGCTGTTCACGTCAGCAAAGCCACCGTGGCTGCCTGCGGGGCCTGGGGACCGCGTATGTAAGGTGTGCACCACCACCGCTCCCGCCTCCAGCTCTCACACACACAGACGGCGGTGCTCGTCTCAGCTACGTGAAGCTGCTGAGCAGCGATACATCATGGACCACTACATGGTTAAAACCAGATAACCATCCAACAAAGTGAACCAGTCCAAGTTCCTCCGTCATGTCCACCCAAAGTTCCACAAACACGGGGACAGAGGAACCTGTAGCAACAATTATGAACTGGAAACTCAACTAAAGCTAACTATGCTAAGCTAACCCACCGACACACAGACTGGGCTAAGAGCTAATGCTAACCACTCCATATAAGGAATAGACAGCGAGCCACTGATTTGTTTATAGTAAGATTTAACACTTGTATGGAAAGATAAAATCTAAACATGTCACATTGTGTGAAATAAATGTTAGCATAATATTAATGTCACTATTCATCTGTCCAAACTTGTGAAACACAATATTTTTTAATTATATTTCACGTGTTCACAGACAAAGCTGGTCCCATTAGACTAATGTAACTATTGAGATTATTACACCTAAATATACTGAATGATTAAATCATCAGCTTGATCTGGTTTGATTATAGGAAATCAGTTATTTATCAATCATAACTTTATGTAACTCATAAGATAAATGTAACAAGATTCATCAGCAGTAAAAACACTGATGGAGTTATTTTTGCTTTTCGTGTCATGTGGATCACTAATAGAGTGATCACTCTATTAGTGATCACTAATAGAGTGATCACTAATAGAGTGATCACTACGAGAGTGATCACTAATAGAGTGATCACTAAGAGAGTGATCACTAATAGAGTGATCACTAAGAGAGTGATCACTAATAGAGTGATCACTAATAGAGTGATCACTAATAGAGTGATCCACATGCACTGATATATTCCATAAAATATCAGCTCATGAACTATTTGAGTCAGCAGATATTGTAGCCTTTTTTAATGTGTCTAGTATTGTTATATTCAAATGTATTTGTGTTTGTAAGAAACCTGTTTACAAGTTGGGAATTGTTTTATTTATTTATAGTTTTTTCATACCTATCAAGTATCCCGTTTTGGCCGGGAAACTCCCGTATTTTACCCCTCTTTCCCGCCATCGTCCCGTATTAGTATTTTCCCGTGAATATCCCATATTTTAATGTAATAATAATTAAAAGATGCCTTACTAAACTGAACACCGTCACGTGCCTCGCGAGAACGTCCACCTGAAATGACCTGAGTGGCAGTTCTTGCAATATTAGTGCTGACATCAGCAACAAATCAGGAAAAAACTCCGAACAGAGATGATGAATGAACACGTTCTGGTGTAAATACGTTGGAAACCGGAACAAAGAGTTTATCTTCATAAAGACCATCAGGATGTGACACAGTTACACGTTCTGTTAGATTAATAACTGAGATTATAACGTCTACCACAGCAGAAGGAACAACGTAAGACACCATGAAAAATCATCCAATCACAAGCTCCACAAATATACCCTGTTGTTTTCTATGATATATAATAGCTTATTTTGTATCAAAATACTAGTTTTAAGAGTCACTGCTTTTACTTCTCAGAACAGAGTCCAAACTCAGAGCTTTCCCATAACAAGCCATTTTACAGATTACATATCACTCACACATGCTGTCCCTTACAGGAGAAAAAACCAAAAGTGGCACATATTGATCAGCTGTTTGTTAATAAATGAGCCTGTGCAGCATTTTGGATCAGCAAATTTAACCCAGAATTCTCTTCTCAGACTTCCTTTGAAATAAAATTATCTAGATTTATATCGTATATCACCATTTTATTGTACATCTATCTTAAAATATAAGGGATACTGGAGCTTGGCTGGGCGGGTGGGACGGCTCATAGTGGGCGCCAGAAAGTTTCCCTTATTTTCAAATCCAAAACTTAACAGGTATGAGTTTTTTATTTATCATAATGTTTATCGTTATCGTGATGAATACCAGAAATTATCGGGATAATTGTTTTAGTCCATATCACCCATCCCTAATTGTGTATTTGTAAATATAGTATTCAACTATATACTATATACTAACTATATATATATAAAGTCTGTTGTCCATCTATGGTCAGGTGACACCTATTAAGTCACTTGTATATATTCAGGTGTGTCAGAGCCTCTGTCTGATGAAGGGCTGATTCCCATGACGTCACTGTGGTGCTAATAAAATGGTGATCAATAGCCGCAGTCTGGAGAATCTTTGTTGGTTTATTCCAATTCTTAATGTAAATATTAATGTTTTTAATACCGCACCATGTTAACGATAGTTTCACGCATTTAATGATGTTGATCCCTGAGAATCCATCAATATTCAAGTAAAAATGCGTCTTAAATATCCTATAACCGAACTGAAAGTAGAAATTAATCGCCAATCAAATTAAGCTTTTGTAATTGGATCAGTTCCATATTTGATCTGTATTGTATGACTATGCTCAACATATGAACTAAACATAAAACTTTTAACACACCAGAGTTTGATCATCTTACAATAATAAAGGACAAGTCAGCTCAGACCCACCTTTCCTCTCCAAGTCCCGCGAGCCTTGAACGACGGATCGCGTGGCGCAGGTCATCATCACCACCAACAGTGCCAGCAGTGGGCTCAGGTGGTCACATGACATCCTTCACTCTCTACCTGAGCAGAAAGACGTCTGTGCACCTGAGGGCGCGTGCACGTGCTTCACCGGAGGACGAGCAGCGGCTGATTCTTGTTTTGTTCAGATGACATCCGTGGATAAGCAACGTGGGCACGCGCCTGCTCGTGGGTGATAAGAAGAAGAACAGTCGAGGTATTTACGTTTGACTGAAGGACTTTCAGAGGAGAGGTGGAGCCATGGACACGTTACTACACTGGAGGAGGTCCTGTTTGTGGGCGGGATGGAGAACAACAATATCTGTGCGTAAAAGCGCGCATGGATGGATGGATGGTTACATGGATGGATGGATGAATAGATAGATGGATGGGATGTGGGTTGACGGACTGATAGACAGATGGATAAAAAAAGTTGATCTGGATCAGGACTTTTAACATTATGAACCCTCATAACGGAAACCACATCGCCTCCCACGACATGGAGCGAGTTTTAAACGGTTTCTTATCACCATGTTCCACTCAGCTTTATCGGAGGTGCAATAACCCACAGATAAAATAGCTAAGCTCCGCCCCTTCAGTTTGAATGTATTTCAGCGCGTCTTTGCAAAGCCTCCAGTGTTAGATCCAGTTACAGTACACACATAAATCATTGCTTCCTGAAGCTTCTGGGTTCATGCCCACATCCCTGCAGTGGAGAGGTGAAGGACATGCTGAGGAAATGTGTGGCCTACTGGTGCCTGACACCACAATTAAGAAGCTTGATGAGTTTCAGGAAACAGGAACATAAATCATAACAAGAAGACAGTCATCAACACCCCCCGCCAGAATGATTGTCATTATACTGTAACTGTCCTAAATCTAAGAACTTAGATGTATACATAAGAAAATATGATCACATCAGAATATAAGATTGCTATGTGAAATGATTTGCAAGAAAAGCTGTCCCCTTTGAAGATACCTCGAACAAAGTAAATGAAATGACACAAGGGCAAAAACTACGGAAAAACTATTTGCGCACTTCTCATTTTCGAGCTCCATCAAGGTATTGATACCCTGAAGCCACACACTGAATTTGGTTATCCTATCTTAAACAGAAAAGCTGTCCCCTTTAACTCGGATGGATGGGGCTCAAACCTAATATATATCCCCCTTCCCACTTTGTGGCGGGGAATAATAACCTTTTTCAGGATTAAGTTATGAAAAAAATGAAAGACACACTACAATTTTAATGAATATATTTATTGAACATACAGGGCACAGGCTACACATTTAAACTACTTCCATTCATCGTTATTTTAATTACACACTTTTTATAACATGGTTTCCAATGTTTAAATAAAAACAAGCAAATGTTTGAATCTCCTAAAGCTATCATTAGAAAACAACATGTAAATGGTCCTGCGTTAACCACTGCCTGGTACAGAAATGCACCACATTAGCCAGAAACTGAACAAAGTATTGTAAAAGCCAAAAAGGAGCCACTGCTGTGACATTAACACGCACTTGAACACATGTGCAGTAGTTGAGGTTCCTGTGATTATTTAATCCAACAGAGTGAACGAGCCTTCACCTCCAACAACTGTCTAACGTTACAAGCTTCCACGAGCGCTCACTTTGATGATAGACCAACTATCTATGCTGAGCAGCACATGCTGACAGCACTGATAGCTGACCAGTGACCACAGGCCTGGGCCTGCTGGGGGGAGTGGGCTGACCACTAGCACTGACCAACCACAAAGACTTTGGCACGACAACAACAGAGTGCAGAAGCTGATGTTGATACAGGCAGACAGTTGGACACACACAAGCCAACAATGCAGAAAGGTTTACACCATTAAATTACAAATGAAAATAATTCATTTAAGGAGAGAATCCAAATGATCAAAAAAAAAACAAATCACTACTTCAAAATAATATTTATTGAAAATGTTGAAGCCGTTATTAAAAGCCAAATAATATTTATGCAATTTTAATTTCTGAACCTAAAGGCCATTCTTCAGATTCTTCAAATAAATCAACTCCTGATTAATTTTACAAGACTGACTAATAATTATAAGACAAAGGATTGCCTCAATGCTGACCTGCAGTATAGTTGAAACTAAAGTTAAGAGTTTATTTCTATTATCAGCTTACTACTTATCTACTTTTAATCATTGCAAATGTATCCATCTTCAGTGAATGTAAATGTTTACATCTGAAGAAAGTCTTTTAGAAATTATAATAGTGCTCATTTCACAGACTATAAAATTAGGCGCGCTGCTGCGTTCGCCGATCAACTTTATAAACAGAGCAGCTGCTACAGGCTCCTCCTGTTACCGGAGACAGAGGCTGCAGAGCCCCTCCCCCCGCTAGCAGAGCGTGAAGCACGCTCTTCAATCCCAGGCAGGTTTTAAACTTTCAAAGCATCTTTTAACTGTTTAACTCAGCGTTTGTTTTTCAGTGGGTCTACATGTTGTGTCGGAGCTGTATTTAACGAGGAGCTGGCTGGAGGTTTGGTGTGTGTGTTTCTTTCCCCCTCTCTCTGCTTCTCACTCAGTGCTGCGCTGAGATTTGTTTTTCACTTTGAGAAGCAGTTTCCTACTTGATTGAATATTTATTCTTGTTAATGTTAATGCAATTTAGAACAGAAAGTTGAACAGTTTGTTGCTTTATGCACATCTGACATCACGTTATTTTCCTCTGCCAATTTATGTTCTGGGGTTGAGTTGGAATGGACTATTATTCATGGTTTATTTTTGTGTTTAATACTATAATTACAGTATATATATTTATACTCCATAATCCTGTTAATAAAATATATCTTCAGTCAGGCCAACTTTTGTCAAAGCTATTTTCAGGACAAGGACGAACAGTTCTTTCATAATTTCATGAGATGTTTCTTGTTCTACATCCCGTTTATATTATTTGTTAAATATTTTTTACTTGGTGTCGTTCTATCTCACCTTTGTTAATTACAATAAATGTTCCTTTTTTTAATTGTGACTTGTACCATTTGTTGTCATCATTGTCATTGTCATTATGATGTAAATTGAGGGAGCAAAAGTAGTATCGGCTCAAGAAAATCGGCAGTCTATCAGTCATCGGCTAAGGCTGGTGGAAAAAAATCGGCATTGGCCCTAAAAAACCCATATCGGTCGATCCCTAAAATATAATATATACTGTACCTGAGATTTTAGATGCAGTCCGATAAAATCCAATATTTGTTTTCTGGCTGATATCAGACCAATATCTGATATCTATATCGGATCGGGACACCCCTATTGAATGTGTCAACATTTTATTCGTTGCTTCTTTTTTTTTTTTTTTTTTTTTTACTATATAGGAACTCATGCTGCTACTCCCACCTACACACTGTATTTATATATTAGTTTTAGTATTTGGTATTAGTAAATGTTTTATCTGTTGTAAAAATTGTATGTCTACCTTTAGTATAGGAATGTCTTTTCTGTTGTGCCTGAGCACTTTATCTGTTCACCGTGGGAAGTGAGAAACGTCTTCTCGATTCCCTTGTATGTTTGTGCATGCAAAGGAATTGACAATAAAGCTGACTTTGACTTTGACTTTTTAGATGTTAAATATAAGCAGTCCTAGGATGTGCAATCCAATCTGAAAAGATCAACTTGTTAACACTGAAGAGGCAACAATAAGAAGACATTTTGGCATTGAGGTAACCTGATGCATGAGTGTAAGAGCTCACTGCCTTCACCTAAAACCATCACATGTGAGTTCCAGTGGGAAAACGATAAGGTCACTCTCCTGCAGCGCTGCACTCAAGGCTTCAAGTTGGTTTACCAACACACACACACACACACTGCAACCCTTCTTTCAGGGCGGCTGGTGCTCAAACTTTAGTTTTGTGGATCAATGAGACATTTAGTAATCAGAAGTAATATAAACTCTTCTTTGGATTCTTTCTGATCCGGTTCAGAGAAAATTACAGCAAGTAAAACTCCAGTGTCTTCCTAGCAATTGCCAGTAATTCATATCATCTTCCACGATTTGTTTTGAAAGCGCTTTGGAGAGATGCCGACTTCTTTTGACTCTTTTGGATGTTGGCAAATTATTAAAAATGGCATTTTTACAACCACTGCACATGGTGTTTTGTCATCATGTGCAGTGATCAGTATGTCTTAAAGGAGCCCCAAAGAATGAAAGGCAGTGAACTGAGCTCCTCGTCAGCTGAAGATGTTTAGTGTTTGACTAGAATAGACGAGTCAGTGCATCACAGTGTTCTCAGGGCCTTAACTCATGAAAGCAGCATCAGAGTAAGAGTTAGGGAGGCTCAGAGGTGTTGAAATAGCAACACATTCAGTGGCTGATGCTCCTGCACATCCTCAACAGTGGCCGTCATGTTACAAATCAGCACATTTGCTACCATTCATACATTTCTCATCAAAACGATGAATTGGGAGACCAAGTTAAATTCCTATTATGTGAAACAGAAACAAAGTAGCACAGTCAAAAGGTCCGGGGCTTTACTAACCTTGTGTGTCGTTTGAATATTCTCCCCATGCAAACTTTGGCTTTGTTCAAAACCATGTTTGTTAGGTTATAATCTTTATGTCTGCCTACAAAGCTCTGAATCACATCCTATGAATATTATGCAATGAAGTGTGAGTTTGTCATTTGTTTAGAGGAGTGGCTTTTTTTTTAGGTCTACTTGCTTGTTTGGAAACAATTGAACTGGATTTTTTATTTTTTTATTTATTTATTCAGTTTATTTCCGACATGGTTACATTCTCTTTTTTTTTTTTTTTTGTACATGCCGAAAAAGGAGACGAGAGAAGCAGTTTGCTTATCTGGGTCCCGTCCCCTGTTTTACCATCGCAAATTTACATGGGTTTACATGTCTCTCTGGTCAAACATTCTTGAGTTGTTCTGAACAGTCCTTTTTTGTGTATTCTCATCTGTAGTCAGTGTTGTCTTGTTTTTATTCCTCCTCCTCTCTATCGTTGTTTATTTGTGGGTCTAAATTGCTGTGGCTGTGATCCTGTTGGTAAAAAGGGAGTTTATATTCATCATGAGGAAATTATTCAAAAGAACAGTTAAATAACATCAAGCATAGAAGTCAATGTGACATGGACTGCAACCTTTAACGACGTATACGATGGACGGTAGTGTATGCAACGTGGACCAGTCACTGTGTGGGCTCCTCATAGAGCCACACATGGAGCTTGTCAGCACTGATGGAGATGACGTGTGAAAGCTGAAGGATGCGTATGAGCAGCGCACTAACTTGTTCTTTCTATGAGTGTTGGCGCAGTGACAGAAAGAGGGGAGTTTTTTAGCAAGCGCAGCCACCGTGACTCTCAGACGGCGCGCTACTCAGACCCTGGTTTCTGTGGTTGGTGATGATGTTGGCCTCTCCCTCCATGCTCTCATTCATCTTCTCACAGATGACGTCCACCAGACGCTCAAACACCTGCTTGACGTTGATGTTGTCCTTGGCGCTGGCCTCGAAGTAGTGTAGGCCTGAGAAAGCACCAAAGATTTCAACAACATAACATCAATTATAGCTTGACATGCTAGGTTTAAGTGCAGGTGAGATGGAGCTACCTAGATCCTCTGCCAAGCGTTGACCATCCTCTGTGGGAATAAGCCTGTCATCCTCCAGGTCACACTTGTTTCCAACTAGGATCACCTGAGCATTGTCCCATGAGTACGTTTTAATCTGAGTCGCCCTGGAAAGCACCCAATAGTTCATCATTTAGATCCAACACCCAAGGCCAATTTAAATATTAATACATTTAAATCAGTGATTGGAAGATTCTTTAAAAACTTGGTCATCCATTGATATTTAGATGGAAAGTTTTCAAAAGGTAAGTGTCATCAGAGGTGACAAGTAACAAAGTACAAATACTTTGTTACTGTACCTAAAGGGACCATATGTAGAATTATTGTGAATTTTTAACTTTTAAATATGTCTGAAATTCCTAAAATCAAAATTTTAGCGTTCAGAAACAGCTGTCATGTCATATGTGATTTTTTTTTAGATTACATACTTATATATACATTAAAAAATATCGCTGGCCCGGCCAACCTGTAGTACCTAAATTCTACCAGTTGGGTGAGTATAAGCCTATTTACAGCAGCGCTGTCCCTGAACGAGGCCATCTCGGACGTCAAAGCCTTTTTCTGTGCGCAGCGTCTTTATACAGTTTAATGTAATGTTCACTAGCATTACCGCTGTGTACAAGTCCATATTTTCAGCTAGTAGTAGTCTGTTAGGTGAAATATACACCAGGAGGTAGATCATTTCAAACATACGTGCTAAATAAATTGATGTCACTTCCTTTTCTGTTTTTGCTGTTTAGATTTACACCAAAAAAATAAAGATCTCACACAAACACTATTGTTTCTTTATATTTTTAATGATAATAATAATAAATGCAAACTTACAATAACAAAAAATAGGTTTTAGATTATTTAAAATACAAAAACTATAAGTAAGTAATATGCCACCTAGTGGCAAATTCTATACATGGCCCCTTTAAGTAGTTTTTTCTGGAATCTGTACTTTACTTGAGTATTTATTTTTTGGGCGACTTTTTACTTTTACTCCTTACATTTTTAAACAAATATCTGTACTTTCTACTTCTTTCATCCATCCATCCATCTTCATACCCGCTTGTTCCCGTTTAACAGGGTCGCGGGGGTCTGCCGGTGCCAATTTCTGGCTCTCATAGGGCGCTGGGCGGGGGTACACTCTGGACAGGGCGCCAGTCCACTTTCTACTTCTTACATTTTGAAAATGAGCTCGTTACTTTTAAGACCTTTTAAGATGATGTAAAAAGAGGTGGAGGAAAAGCTAGTGCTAATGCTAATGCTAGTGCTGGCAGAGGCGGTGCATTCTTTGCGAGCAGAAAAATCACGAGAATTTGGCATTCAACAGCTGTCCGTCAAATCTAAATATTTTATTTACTTTCACTTTCAGTTTTTATTTAAGTATCTATACTTTTACTTGAGTACTTAAAGGTTCTATATCATGCAAATAAATTTTTTTGAGCTTTTAACCTTGTTACGATGTTAATTCCTAATCAAAGTATTATTGGGCTTCCATCCTGCATCTCTGAGAAATCCTCAATAATCCTGTTCTCTGAGCTGCTTCTCTGTCCTCTTCTGAAAAACAAGCGGTTCATAATTCTAGTGACATCACTAGAATTATGAACCGCCCCCTCCAGGAAGTGCCTGCTGCTGGTGCGGCCCCTCCACAGTGAACATACACGCCCATTCTCTCTGGTGCAAGGCATGCGAGCGGCCGAAGACCATCTGTTTGAATGGCCATTGTCCTTTTTTATCCAGTCTGCACAGACGTAAACAGTCTTTGTTTTGTACCAAAAGATAATGTCTGGTAACTGAAAATGCGTGTTCGACTGCACAAATCCTCAGAGTTTGTTCAAACTTCCTAAAGAAGAGTCTACTTGCCAGAAGTGGCTGGAATTTATCCCTGGGAGCACGCGACACACCATCCAGTATCCATTAGTCTGTGACCGTCACTTTACAGAAGACTGCTTGGTGAACAATGGCCAGCTCCAAAGTGGATTGACCAGTAAATTACGTCTTCAAACCAGAGTGATTCCCACAATAAAACCCACTGATGGAGAGGCCACAGCCGTAAGTAAAATAAACCTCTAGCCAAAGGTTAGCTATACTCACTTATTTGTCTTTACATTTGAAATACATTCTCTGGAACTGTTTACAAAGTGCGGTGGGCGTGCTCTAGAGCTATGTCATGAAATGGGAAGCGCTCACACGGGGAGAGGCGGAGCTCCAAGAAACCGCACGTCTCAACTTCTGGGTTGAAAGAAAATATCTATTATTATATTTCTTAATAAATTAGTATTTTATTTTGCAAAATGTAAAATATTACCCATATGTGGCTGTAATTGATATAGCATGATATATGACCTTTAGTACTAGTACTGTGCACCCTCTGAAGGTTATAAACATCAAATCTGTGGATATGAAGTTTTTGAATGTGCGACATACAGTGTGGGAGTTACAGGCCAAAACTAGGAGAAACTTGTTGATCTTGGTATAGTGACGTGTGTGTTTGCTGGTAGTAACTCACCAGTCTTGAACAGCACTGAAGGAATCCTGGTTAGTGACGTCATACATGAGCAGGAATCCCATGGCTCCTCTGTAGTACGCTGTGGTGATGGTGCGATAGCGCTCCTGTCCTGCTGTGTCCTACACACACACACACACACACACACACACACACACGTCATCTCTGTTTCCTCTCACACCCCACCTGCAAACATTCTATAAAAAGGAGCAAATAATAAACAATTGTATCTGACTAGGTAAACTGCTACTTATGCCACTGGGGGGCAGTGTTGTACAGCTCTTTGACTTAAACACAGATGTTACGACAATTTTGTCCATAACTTTAATAAAAACTAAGTTTGTTTTGCTCTGCAATGTTGGTGGATAAAAAGGAAGATGACCCTTTATAAAAAAAAATATAATTTATTTACAAAATGTTTAGAGACAAGTTGTTGCATCTCATTGAAAATCAAATATTCTCTCAGTAGTCTGACATTTTTTGGATTTTTGTTGTCGTTCAATATTCTTTGATTCATCTTTGTGTTTTTGGAGTCCATTTGTTTAGACACTTGAAAGACCAACCTTCACAACATAAGCCCTGTGTGTGTGTGTGTGTGTGTGTGTGTGTGTGTGTGTGTGTGTGTGTGTGTGTGTGTGTGTGTGTGTGTGTGTGTGTGTGTGTGTGTGTGTGTGTGTGTGTGTGTGTGTGTTGTCCGGCTGCCACATTTTGCTCAGAATTCGGTAAAAGAAAAAACAACTAGAATAATGATGGAATGAATGAGTGATAACATTTAGTAAATAAGTGAATTAAACAGTATTTAGTGCCTCCTGAATAGATTTATTTCTATAGTTTTAAATTATTTTATCTCAGTGTGTGTGTTTTTGGTGTCGTTTGGTTGTGTCTTATGTTGTTTTGTATGTTTCTCTGTTATTTTTGTATATTTTGTAGTGATCTTGTGTATTTTTCTCATTTAGTGCATCTTTGTTGTCATTTTGTGTGTTGCTGGTAATCTTAAGTATGATTAGAAATTTTAACTAAAAATAAACATGATTTAAAAAACCCTATTTTAATGCTTTCATTATTTTTCCTCTCTCTCTCTCTAGTACCCCCTGTAGTGCCATCGCGCACCCCCACACTGTGCTATACTATACAGATAATGTATTATTAATTTACACTTGATCACAACGTTCAAAAACTACTCATTGTTTATTCATTATTAACATGGGATCCCATAGGAATCATTCATTGGTCACAGAAGATTATAAGATCCTGTTCAGAGTCACCACAGTAGACAGACCTTTGATTAATATTACACAAACAATGAAATCTTATTCAAAAACTGAAGTAACTTTAACCAAATATAAAACACGTACGTGTTTGTGTGGCATTAGTTAAAGACGAGATGTTTTTTTCGTCGTCTGCTGTGACTAGTCTTAGATGAAGACCAAAATACTTTCAGTGACCATATCAGGCATAAATCTGTGAAGGTCCTAATATTTTACATACCTTTACATGTATCTGCACTGTGCTCATATAGGCAACACTCACAGACGAGATGAAGCCACACACAACAGAAAAGGGGTGAAATAGTTTTATTTTAGTAATAATGTACTATTATTTAAAGCGTGTTCACTCTCCATGACTTTGGCCTTGACTCACTCCTGCAGTTTGAAACATGTATTTTAGCTACACGGCCTAAATAACATGAAGCATTTGACTCTATCACTCTGTGTGGTGGCATTAATCTCCCCCTGGATGGAGATATTGAGTCTTTAGTTTAAGAATGTACAGATTCTACTGCATAGACTAGCTATTCAACTGGTGGCCCGCGAGCCAAAACCGGCCCATTCCTTAAACTCAACCGACCTGTGGCCCATCTATCAATAGTTAGTGAGTAAATTGTTTAATGTCTGCTAAAAACTGTACACACGGCTTTGCGACACTTTACAGCGCTTTGCGACACTTTGCGGCACTTTGTGACGTTTCCCAGCACTGCTGCTTACGGCGCCTATTATGTGAAGGGTCTGTTGTATATTACGGAAAGGCACTTCAGATAATCAGAAGGGATGGCACATTCAAAGGAAAAGCGACAATGTCTGAAGTGCTCAAGACGACCCACGCCAACTGTGACAACGACTATCCACTGGGTTCAGATGCTCAGCAGACAAAACTGTAACCACTTGCTTTAAACTACCAACGAAGCTCGGCAATCTTCTCCGCCTTGCACGCTGCAGCAGCAGACAACCATAGCTCCTCTCCGAGTAGCATGCATATTCACAAAAAAGAAAGACTCATTTACAGATGCGGAAACGGTGAAAGAATACATAATTGCCGCTGTCGATCAGGTGGTAACGGACAACAAAGTAAAACAATAGGTAATATCTTCGATTAAGGGAATTCCTCTGTCGGATACGACAACTGTGAGAAGGGTGGATGCTTTAGCCACAGACATTTTCAGTTTACTTATTTCTTGCACTTTTTAACAAGCCGGTGCTGTGATTATTATTTAATGGAACTTGAATCTGCTTGTGTTTTTTATTACTTGAACAAAAAGGGGAGATACCAAAACCCAGAAACATTTCAGAGACATAGGCTACCAGCGGAGATGCAGTAAACTCTGCCCCATACTGCATGTACAGGGTGTAATATCACCAAGTTTATCATTGTACCAGTCGTTAGAGCTACTATCATTACCAGGGAACACATATTTATTCCTAGTTATGGTTTTTTGGAGTTTAATAGGGATTCATTTACCGGTGAATAGGTCCTACTGCATATTTACAAGTTTATACATATTTTATTATTGTGCATAGTTCCTGTTATGAACATATACGTAGGCTACATCTGAATGAGGTAACCTTTTAAATAATAATGATATTAAAAATAGATAAATGATAAATAAAAAAAAACGTGTTTCCAAGCAGTAGGAACTAGTCGACAGTAAATAAAGCCAAATAATATTCCGGAAAACCATAACTAGGAATAAATATGTTCCCTGGTAAAGATAGTAGCTCTAACGACTGGTACAATGATAAACTTGGGGATATTACATCCTGTACATGCAGTAGTAGTACGGGGCAGAATTGACTCAGTCTCCGGTGTGTCTCTGAAATGTTTCCAGGTTTGAGTATCTCCCTACAAAAAGCAAACTGGTGTTTAAACCGGAAGTTGGTCATGTTTTTCAGTAGTTTTTTTAAATTATTTCTTGCATAGAAAGCGAGTAGGTTTTTTTGTTTTTGTGACTGTGCCCTTTTTTAAAAAAATTAAAGCTGAAGCTAGTTATGTTTTTTTAAAATGTCTTGCACAAAAAGCCAACAGGTGTATGCTTTTTTAAAACCTGAAGTTAGTTATGTTGTTGTTGTTGTTGTTGTTTTTTCAATTTCTTGCACAAAAAGTCAGTGACGTGCAGTCAGGGTAGGCAAGGTAGGCAGTGCCTACCCAAGGGTGAATTGATATTTTGATCATTTGTTTTAATTATAATATAATTATAGTTTATTTATTTTTCAATTTCCGATAGCCTACAGTACATATAAGTTTCACAAGATATATCTTGTATGGAGGCTATATTAAATAATTGTTAATGTTTCTTTAACATCTTCTTGTTTTGGGATCTTGATTTTGTTAGATGGCTAAATGCTTGTTCATGTGGATCTTGTTGCGTTTTTTCTTTCTTATTATGAATTTTACATTTTGATAAGCGCATTGAGATGACTTTGTTGTAAATTGTGCAACACAAATAAAGTTGAATTTAACTGAATTGAATTGAATTAACACTTACCAGCAGAAAAATATGAAATTGTCATTGGTGTTGACATTGGTGGTCTCAATTTGGAATGCCCGACCTACCCAACCCTAGTGCACAGGGCACGTCACTGTGTTATGTAATGAAACCAGAAATTGGTCATGTTTTTCAGTTTATTTATTTCTTGCACTTTTTAAACCAGCATTTGCTGTGATTATTATTTAATTAAACTTGAAGCTGCTTGTTTTTTTTTATTACTTGCAGAAAAATCCAACTTGTGCTGTTTATATAATTTAAAGAGTTCAATAAACATGTTGAAAAGGTGATGATGCTTTGTGTCAATTCACTACGAGAGCAACTGTACCAGGAATGTCCGGCCCACAACCATAGCCTTCCGACAATATGGCCCACAGCAAAGTGTAGTTGAATAGCCCTGGCATAGACTCTGAAGCTCTACTTCAACACAGGAGACGTGTTCTAAAACATACTATAATATGAAACTGGATGGATTATTCTGACACGCGATGCATTGACAATAAAACGATCATATTAATAAATCATTTCTTTTAGGGAGAACATGCAAACTTCCTCTCTAACCTGTGACCTGTCTGCTTTATTTATTTATTTGTTTTACTTTGTCTGCACATGCTGTCAAAGGTCAACACTACAAGAAGTGAAATCTTTTTAAGACAGCGATGCATGTTTTGTTATTGCAATTAAATAAATGAATGTATTTTATTGCATAATTGTGACCATCACCAGCCCTCCCTAAGGAAGGGTAAGAAATACTTTATTATAGGGAGGATATAAAAAGAGAGGGCAGTGTTACACCTGGGTGAGGGTGGGGGGGGTGGGGGGGCGGGGATTCAAGGTAGAAAATGGAAGGGTGGGGAATAGTTGATAATTGTAAAGTGAGAGTGAGATGTGAAGTTGTAGGCGTGAGGCTTAGGTACAGTATAATGGTGGTGGCTGTGGACAGAGGGAAGGAGTGAGTGGTAAAACCTGAAACAGGTATTTAGGATCAACGTGTCTAAAGTTAAGCTCACTACGAGTTTTATCCCACAGTCCAAGGCGTGCCAGTGCATCATAAACCAATGTATGTACAAGAACTGCCACTGCAAACCCAAGCGCTGCCCCGGACCCGAAGACCAGTTAATGGAAGAGTCTGATCATTTAGAGAAGCTGTTTATTAGATTAAATTCTTCTAATGAGGATTGGGGTTCTTACAAATAGAGTAAAATATCATCCGCATTAAGATTAATTTTGTGTTCTGAGATGGATGAGTGGATTCCTTTAATAACAGAGTTCTGACGTACAGCTGCAGCGAGAGGTTCAACGAATATTGCAAAAAGTAAAGGTGAGAGTGGGAAACCTTGTCTGGTTCCCCTCTGCAGTGTGAAGCTTTGGGATGTTATTTTGTTTGTGGTTATTGAGGCCTTAGGTTTAGAGTATAGGGTGGAGATCCATTGTATGAATGATTCTCCAAATCCAAAATTTGCCAAGGACAGCAAGGAGGAACGACCAGTTGACTCTATCGAATGCTTTTTCTGCGTCTAGTGACAAGATTATTGTTTTCTTTTTAGAGTTCTGTGCCATGTTGATCAAATTAAACAGTCTTCTAACATTGTCTGTGGAGTGTCTATTTTTAATAAATCCTGTCTGGTCTTGGTATATAATTGACTGTACTACTTTCTCTAACCTGGAAGTGAGTGCTTTGGAAATAATTTTTATGTCTGTGTTAATAAGTGAGATGGGACGGTAGCTTGAGGGTAACATGGGGTTTTTGTCTGGTTTAAGTAGTAATTTAATGTTAGATGTATTCATGTGGCCTCCTACATAACCTTTATTTTTAATCTCTGTTACTACTCTGAAGAAGAGCGGAGCCAGTATTGACCAGAAGTGTTTTAGGAATTCAGCAGGGAACCCATCTGGACCTGGTGCTTTGCCTGTTGACATGCTATCCAAAGCATTTTGTAGTTCTTGTAAGGTTAATGGTGAGTCTAAGGTGGTTTTCTGATCTATGGTGAGCTGTGGTAGGTTTAAGTTATTGAGGAAGGTTTTAATATATTCAGGGTCAGGGTTTAAGTTTGATCAGTATAGGTTTTGATAATAATCATGAAAAACCTTATTAAAGTCCTGAGGTAAGTTTAAAGTTTGACCTGAATTATCAGAGATTGCTGCTATGAAATAGTTCTCTTTGTTGTGTTTGAGCTGATTTGCTAAATATTTTCCTGATTTATTATTGTAGTTAAAGTATTTGTATTGCAATTGTTGCAAAAATAAAATCTTTTTTTTTTTAGATAACACTTCCAGAGAATCTTAAGTTAATAGAAAGTCCTCCCATTCTTTTATCATTTTACCAAATTCACTGTCATTAAGTAATGAAGTATTAAAGCGCCACAGAGAGGATAATTTCTGATTAGAGTCACACTTCAGGGTGAGGGATGTGGGGCATGATCGCTAATAATTATAGGATGTATTTTAGAGGAAATCTTATGTGCGATGGAATTATTTGAGAGAAAGACCTGTCTGCTTTAAAGGTCCAGTTTTATGCTATTTTTCACCCATCTTCATTAGTTGTAAGAACCCCAACAACATGGTATTTGAGATATATTTTCTTAAACTCATCTGTTTTCCTGAGTTTCAGCCTCTGAAAAGTCACTTTATTGACGCTTCTAAAAACAGGTCGTTTAGGGGCCCTTATGTAGATGCCGACTCCACGCCACAGCTTTATTACCATAGGGATTGTCTTTTGCTATCCACACATTCTTGTTATTGTTTTCAGCCAAAAAAACTGCACATTACAGTAAAACACATGGACATTTAAGAGACTATTATGATTGTGAGTCAGACAAATGCTGCTCCACGGTTTGTGTTATCACATCAGCAGGAGCTGAGTCAGCTGTTTCAAACACTCACCAGAGTGTTAAACTGCTAAGCCACTTTCTTGTCATCCTCACCTTTTATGACCACAGACTAGTCCATTTAAGGTGATAATCATTTGTTTAATCCGACCTCTGCATCGCATTAGGTCACAAACACATCAGATCATCTCAAAGGTGATACGAGGTGATGTAACGACTACTAAAAATGAAACTGATTGTGAGAGATCACACTGCACTTCGGATTATCAACATACTGTATAATCTATATACTGGATTATCTATACACAGGATTATCTATACACAGGATTATCTATATACTGAGCGTAAATATATTATCTATGGATAAAGGGACTAGTGGTTAAGGGAGCAGGCTTGTAATGGTAGGCTCACTGCTTCTAATCTCCCTGGTCCATCACTGTGGGATGTTGATCAGTCCCTTATATTAACCCTAACTACTTCCTGGGTGCTACACCGTGGCTGCCCACTGCTCCTCAGGGAGGGATTAAATACAGAGAACACATTTCATGTATGTAGCTTTACATATATGACAATAAAGTATAATATATATTCTATATTAAACAATAGTGGGTTTTTTTCCTCTAAGGTAGTTTGAGAGGGAGGAGCTCACATTCTTATAGGGTAGGAGGAGCCAGGATTGTCAGGAGGAGGAGTTTCAGTGATGTGACATTAAGTAGCGATAAAAATCCAACTTGCCTGTTTGGAGCAGACTTTTTACAAAATGTGGAATAACAAGAAAGGAAGGAAAAAGAACTTTTTTAATTTTGTCCCTCTGAATGTAGGGATGTATATCACTACAGCAAAATCATTATAAAGTGAATTTTTCATAATACTGGCCCTTTAAGGCAAGAGTTTAATAATCCCATCACTTGTCTTTCAATCATCTGCACCTTTTCTCTTCACATCAGAACCAAACTAAACAATAATAATAATAATAATCAGCCAGCAGAAGCTAACACTAAGATAACAGAAGAAAAGCTGTGAAGCTGAAAAGTACAGCAGAGCCCTAGAGCCAAAGCTGGTGACCTGCTTATCAGAAACATCTCCTAAATAAATGGAGGCCTACGTGCACCACGTCAGTGATGGCTTCAGGAGCTCTAGTAACCCGTGTGTGCTTCCTCTGCATCAGCTGTGTATGCATGTTTGTCTGATGTTCTCCTTGTTTTTTTTACAGCAGGACTGAAGATGAAGAAGAGGAGGTGGTGGTGTGGGTTGTCCAGGTAACCACAGGCCATTGAGGATTATGAATGTCCCATTACAGCCACGCCTGGAGGTGGTTAGGCTCAATGATGCTTCTCAGTGGCAGTCTGGAGTATTAACACTTCCATCAACAACACAGAAACCCTTGGTGGGAAACTCCTTTGTTTTCCTGTGCAGTGAGATTGAGCTCTAAGAAGCTCACGGCCATATGACTTCATTTTATAATGTTTGCTTAATTTGTAGATTTAAAGGTAAAAACAGAGCTCTAAATCACCCTCTGCAGGTTAGACTTCAGCATTTCATTACATTTACAGCTCAAAGTGAAATATTGCAGGATGAATCGTTATCTCATCCGTGCAGAGACGATCAAATATTGGATTTAGAATTACTACAATAAACCCCAACAGGTAAACAAAAGCAGCTCCTTCCTGTGCACATGTATGATCATGGAAAATGGGAGGAGATTAAATCAGGCTCCTGCACCGTCAGTCCCTGACGTCACGGAGGACCTTATCTTTAAACATGCATCACTGCTGCTTACACAGACCACAGGCCAGGATCCAGCTTTATAATAACACGGGATAGGCTGGCGTTTGCTTTGAGACATTCACTATTTCCATGACACTCAGACAGAGGAGTGTAAACAGCGTGCAAACACATTCATATTCACTGGGCTGGGCCTGTGCAGCATTATCAGCCTCTAAAAGGCAGGCCAGCAGCTGGCAGAGAGGCTCATCAAGCAAACTCTTTGTCTAAAAACAGGTAGCCACACATGGTTGGAAACAGGGGTTTAAGAACCAGGGTTGATTATTAACACTGCTTAAGTTCACTTGGACGCCCCTTAAGCACACTGCTCAACCAGTGCAGCAGTAGCAGGATCGTCCTCTCTTTCATTAATCAGGAGCTACCAGTTCTCTGGCTGTTGTTGCATAAAAAGCAGGCCAAGCTTCTTAATCACATTAGTCACAAAACCATTTCCGGTAATTCTCTGTCACTTCATCGGTTCCAAAGCTTTCCCACAAACTGTTTGGTCAGGCAGGCGAGTGTGTGCTTTGGCGTAGGCTATCGATTCCTTTTACACACGGTTCATCTGCATCATATCCTAGCAGCTAGGTGTGCTTTCTATGACTCATCTGTTCAAACAGACTTAATGTATATCAGTAGGATTTGTGGTGTAGTCTGAGGAATGTGTGGATGGAGGAGAAAACTTCAGGATACACCTTTTAGACCAACATTTATAAAACCATGTAATCAATAACACACTCGAGCGTTTGTTGATCCTGCTCGTTGTTGACTTTAGGCAAAAAAGCCTGAACCAGCAGATTAGAGGAGTAATATTCATGTAAACACACCAATCAGAATGACACCTTTGCTTTGTAGCCTGGGACATGGAGAAGGAAAAGAACATTATCAGGTTTTCCTATGAAGTTAGAAGAATGATATCATCCAAAACATACTAGGCACCATATGCTGCTGCAGGCACTTGACTTGTAGCCTATCATCCAAAGGCTTTTAGTTCATGACACCAAAAAAATGATGGAAAAAAGCAATAAAAAATTTAAGTAGTCACATTTTTTCATATTGTCATCCGCTAGTAAACAAACAAGAAAACTAGTGAAATGAAGTCATGATTCTCGAACACACACAAGCAAACTTTATGAACTGCAGTCATCTTGGCTGTGACGTCACGGCAGGAGTACTTGAAATGTTTTCTGACTTTTCCTGCACAGATGCGATTGAATCTGAGCATGAAGATGCAAATGGACATTCCACTTGAAGGACTCATGCAGTCTTATCGATAGGAATTCTTTGAGTGACAAGGAAGTAGTCATCCCACTATCAAAAAACTTTTCTCAGGCTGTAGAAGACTGAAAAATACTGGAGTCTCACAGCAAGAAGGTCCTGGGTTCAAGCCACTGTGTGGACACTGTGTGGAGTTTGCATGGTCTAAGGTACTCTGGCTTCCTCCCACAATCCAAAAACAATGACTGTTTGGTGGATTAAATTCTCTAAATTACTGATAGGAGTGAATGCAAATGTGAGTGGTTATCTGTGTGTCTGTGTGTGTGGTCCCCGGTGATGGCGCCCTGTCCAGGGTGTACCCCCGCATAACCCCCAATTAGAGCTGGCCACCAGCAGACCCCTGTGCCTCTGGGCCACAGCAACCTGTTAATGACTACAGTATGGGTGTTGTGACCAATTTGGCACCAGACAAACTGTTGCCTCTGTAAATAAGGAAACTCTATTCCAGAGGCCTTTTCTCAGTGAGCTGCTACACAGTATGAGGCATCTTTAAGGGTAATGTGTTTAATGAAAATAATGATGATGCTAACTCCGTAGGCGTCGTGAGTGTGAGCTATCAGCGCTGCTGTAAAGTTGTGCGTCATATATGATCATTCTCAGAAAAAAAACCAGACTGGCAAGGTGCAAAAAGCAATATCTAAAAAGCAAAATATAACATGAAAATGGATATATTAATGTAAAATGTTTCGTGGACGCACTATTTTTGGTGTTGTTGCATTTAGCATTAATATGAAAAATAATGTCACAAGCCCTTTAACCTTAGATGTCGGATCACCTACTAACTTTTTTAGGCCGCTGTGAGACAAGGTAGTTTTCCTCTAATGATGATGTGTTAATGCAAAATTAAAGCTATCATCACAGCAGACTAGGGCGATAATCATGCAATATCAAGTAGACACAAAATCCAAATAGATGTATTGACCTTTCAACAGTACCACACTTGAATTCACTGATTGTGTCTTTATGATGTGATTGATGATTTGTGTGAAATCCACAGCATTTGTTGATTTCTTTCTTATTCGTGAAGTAATGAATGATCCCCAACACGCCCCTCAGCAGCAATTAATCAACGTGTGACACTTGGTTTTACGCACAAATGACAAATTAAAATTGAGAGAAAGGAGAGAGTACGAATTTGAACAATATCAGCACCTTAAGAAGTACAACAGAAAGCACACATTTTGTGTCACAAACACTATAGAGCGCTCATTAAAGCTGACCTAAGTAAGCCCCTGTAGGTGCTACATTTGACCACCAAGGTGTAATAATGAGCAGCTCAAAGCCAGCTTGTGATTTGCAAACATTGAGATCAAGAGTTTGTTCATAATGATGTGTTTTAATAAGGAAAATGTTCTGCAGTTAAATTCAGTATGAAACAAAAAAATACTCTTGTATCAAAAGATGCCACTTTCTAATTACTTGCCAAATCTATAAATTAAAGGGACACTCGACCCAAATTACCAGACTATTAAATGTCACCAGGCTTTCCTATAGGACTGAAAGCTGATTTAGAAGCTACATATACAATAAAAAAACATGTAACTCCAACTGGTTTGATGAGGTAAAAGTTATCCAATGGTTAATATTGGTAGCATAGACTTCCCCGTTTTAAGGCGTCTGAACTGAAGCCACACATGGATCTGGAGTAGATGGATGATAGTGGCATCCACCGCCATTTTCAGAATCCTATTTGTCCTTTTCTGGTAAATTAGGAACAGCGTGTAAAATGTCAGATTGAAACCATAGATTCTCTATAGGAGATGAAATATAAAGAGTTACCCTGATGTGACGACAACCTGCAACGTGAACGCTGATTGGCTGAAATCTTCATAATGGCGATGCCCACATACTGTATAAAAGGATGTTACGTGTGTTTTTAGGGTTAAAAGTTGCCATAAAAGACTCCAAAGACATTTCTAACAGCAACTAATAAAATATTTTATTAATCAGCTTCAGAGCGATTATCTACAGTGCATTTACAGTATGTGATGGGTTCCAAATTGTATTCAACAAACTGAATAAACATTAAAGCTACTAACATGTGAATGGTATAATTGTTTCACCAATGGATCACAGGAAAGCTTATAATACAAAGTGTGTATCCATTACTTCTGAAGTAGTTCCCACATTTAACTTGAATATAATTTATTTTCATTCTAAAGTAGAAACGAAATAAACTGACATCTTCCCAGCAATAGAATAAACCTCACGTTGGTTTATTTTACCTTAGACAGGGATTCAAATGCTAACAGGAGCTGATCTTCACCCCTACAATCAGGTTCAACTATCTCTGAATGTCGTTAAAACCATGACAGAGAGTGTACGAAACCATGAGGAAGTGATGTTTCCTATTGCATCATTCACAGGTTAAACTAGCTTAACCACTGAAGCTACAAGTTGTTGCCAAACATTTTAAAACCCACCTTTGCAGCTCAGGTCTGAACCAGAACAAAGAGGTCAGAACACATTAGTCCAGTTTTAAAGTCTTTACACTGGCTCCCAGTCAGCCTCAGAGGAGACTGTAAAGTTCTGCTGCTGGTTATAAATGTGTGAATGGGTTTGGTCCAGAATACATCAGTGACATGTTAGTCAGGTATGAACCCAGCAGGTCTCTGAGATCTATGGACACAGGTCAGATAGTGGAGCCCAGAGCTCACAGATCTATGGACACAGGTCAGATAGTGGAGCCCAGAGCTCACAGATCTATGGACACAGGTCAGATAGTGGAGCCCAGAGCTCACAGATCTATAGACACAGGTCAGATAGTGGAGCCCAGAGCTCACAGATCTATGGACACAGGTCAGATAGTGGAGCCCAGAGCTCACAGATCTATAGACACAGGTCAGATAGTGGAGCCCAGAGCTCACAGATCTATAGACACAGGTCAGATAGTGGAGCCCAGAGCTCACAGATCTACAGACACAGGTCAGATAGTGGAGCCCAGAGCTCACAGATCTATGGACACAGGTCAGATAGTGGAGCCCAGAGCTCACAGTAAACATGGTGATGCCGCTTTTAGTTGTTATGCTGCAAAGAAGCTGAAGTCAGCATCACATGTGAACATTTTTAAATCAAAGTTAAAGGCACTTTTTTTCTCTACTGCATATGATTGAGAGAGAGATTATTGGTCATGTTGTTGATGTAATGTGTTTGTTGATGATTTTAATTTATTTTACTGATGATTTTAATGTTCTTATTGATTTTAAGCTGTTGAATGTTTTCTGTTGCACTTTTTGATCATGTAAAGAACATTGAGTTGCCTTGTGTATAAAATATGCTATATAAATAAATTTGCCTTGCCTTAGCAAAATGTTGTGATAACTGAAGTCCATTCATTCAGTCCAGGGTAATGCACATGATATTTTGGTTTGTTTTCTTTAATCTAAATAAGCTTTGGTAGAATATATCAGGAAGAGAAAGATCACGTTGTTAAGCAGCTGAGATCAGGTGAAGATTAAGACGGATTGTGAAAGGGAGAAAAACTCCAAACCCAAAGAACATTTAATCTTTAGTCTACTCACCCAGATCTGTAGCTTGATCCGCTTGTCATTGCGGAAAACTGTTTTAACCTTAAAGTCAATGCCCACGGTGCTGACGAAGGCGGAGGTGAAGGAGTCGTCGGCGTAACGGAACAGAAAGGAGGTTTTGCCCACGCTGCTGTTTCCGATTATCAACAGCTTGAACATGTAGTCAAAGTTCTGGTCAGCTGCGTCTTTCTGAGAGGGCTGCTGCTGCAGCCGAGAGTCATTGAAGGCCATCTAGGATAGAAAACAAGGGGTGGCTCATTTTATGGCTGCCACTTCTTCCTAAAAACAGAGAACATGGTTTCATTTCAAGTAACACAATGGAAAGCATTTGGCACAACTTTGCTAACGCTTAGGGTCTAATCAGCTGGTACAGAAAAACTGACAGTGACAATGTTAGAGGTCGACCGATGCAGATACCGACTTTTTTTTTTCTGAAGCCGATATTTGAGGCCGATATACTTTTTCTTTTTTAAGTACATTGATTATGAAAGACAATTGAAGCACTCATATGATACAAATGTACATATTGGAAATTAAATTAAATACACCAGTAGAACTCTTAACATTTCTTGAACTATAACTATAGCCGTACACAACCAGGAAAAACAAAAATCTTTGTCCTATTAAGGATATAATAGGATAAGGATATTTGATCAGGCACTATTATAGTATTATATCAGCTTTTTATTTGTAATTGGCTTCTACCTCTCCCATGCACATGCTAATATTATTATTACTTTTTTTGTTGTATATTCATACATCCAAATGGATGTTTTTCATGTTCTTTCTTTTTTCCTTTAATGGCTACTCTAAAGTGCTAAATATTTATTTATTTGTTTTTAAATCAGCCGATTTGAAAAAAGTCCATATATCAGTCGACCTCTTGTCAATGTGTGCAGAAACAGACAGTTTATTATCGTATATAAGCGTCCAATCATTTCAAATATTTAAAACATCTCTGGTGTCACCAGCCATGTAATGGAAAGACGACTAGATTGGGGAGATCCATAGTTTTTAAACTACAACCATGAAAAGGATAAAACCTCTAGCTCAGTGATAGAGCCCTGGGAGTATTGGAAGTGAGTCATTCAATGTAACAAGTACATAAAAGGTTTTCAGTATTAAATCTTGTATTTAAGTTAGCTCCAGGTTTTCTTTGATCAAAATGTTTTGCAGGTTAATATGTCTGACACTGGGTAATGCAGCCAGTTTTTTGCTCCTTATGTTTTCCCTAGTGTTAGAGTGGAAATGACTATCATAGTTTATGGAATTTTTCCTTTGTTGTTTCATAGTTTATCCTTTAATGGAGGGAAAAACATCTCCTGGGTTTGGTTAAATCATTGGTTAAACTTCTCAGTTGTGGAAGTCACGACAAGCACAAACTCAGGACTTCCCAATAATCATGCAAATGATCAATAAGCTAAGTAGTAGCAAGTACAAACACAGTACTCGTCTGTATCGTTGAAACGCTGTGAGAGGAACGTTCTAAGGTAGTAAGAAAGGAGCAAATCACCCTCTAACTAACGATTGAGGGAATCAATGAGAAAAACACTTTGGACGTGTGTATGAAGCCATAATAACACTTTATCATGTTTAAAGCACAGAAAAGTTGATTTAGCTTAACATGGGCTCATTAACGTCCCATAGTAATAGCAACGGTTGGATTTTAAACATTAAATAAAATAGGATATGGCATAATTCCAAAACTTTTCCAAAACAGTTAAATTATTCCATGACTTTTCAAGACTGGAAAATAGTTTTTTTCCAGGAATTTCATGACTATGGGGTTCCTGTATAAGTTTCCACTGAGAAGCTTTTAATTCTCGCTCTGAAAGCAAAGTTGTAACATTATAAAAAGATGTGGAATCAAAATATTTCCTGTATGAGTCAGTTTGACTCCAATTATTATTGGAGAAAGATGGTACATTTCAAACCGAGGGGAGTCGTTTGCCATCTCTCCATCCTTTGTTTGATTTCCACTATTAATCATGCTGTAATCTCTGCTGGGAGTAGGTATGTGATTATCTCCCATTAGGTCTTTAATGGTGCGCCGTCCAAACAGTGGGAGGATGAGGACAGTAGTGAAGCTTAGAAGCAAAGCCGAGAGCATGTCTTCAAACACACAAAGCTGCATCGCCCTGTTGGGGCACGTCTCCGTGGAGACCAGGCTTGGCCTCAGCTGCCTCCGAGGCCCATTAGTGATCAGAGCAGTTTTAACTGACCAGATGGAGCCTCCGGAGCAGGATTGAGATATCTGGCTCACTAGCAGCAGGGGAGGATCATTACCCAGGAACTACCATAGGATGGAGAAATCACTTGCTGAGTATGTGGGTTCACTTGTGCCTTTTTTCTTCATTTGAAAATGTATAAAATCCAATTAAATACAGAATTCTCACAGAATTAGCAAAAATTCCAAATTCACCCATTTTAAATCTATTTGCACAAAAAAGCATCAAGCATCAGAACAAAGAGGTCAGAGGTCATTAATCCAGTTTTAAACTCTTTACAGCGGTGGGAACCTCTGGGTACCTCACGATACGATACGCGATACAGCTCACAATAATAATTACCTCACATAATGACAATACTGCGATGATTGTTATATTGGTCAGAAATCAATCTACGATAATCTATGACATAACAAGAAAGAAAAAAGATTCAGTGAAAAAATACAATTTTTATTAGATTTCTCTGAAAGACAATAAATATAAAAAGTGTCTTATGAACAGTGACTCTATTTTAGTGCTACATTTCTGTAAATAAGTGTCAACATATCAATGTAAAGGAATAAGTCTCTCCAATAGTGCTTTATGTAAACAATAAATAGGGTCTTTCTTATCAGTGACAACATTATAGTGAAATATTCCAGTAAACAATATATTGGTTCCTTCAACAAACAGTGACAACATTTCTGTGAAGACGTACCTGCACATTTTAGTGAAAAAGCAGAAAAGGTTTTGAAAATAATAAAATAAATCTTAAATCCAAAAAAAAAAAAAAATTGATACTTGCGAGCATATCAATAATCGATCGTGCAAAAAAATATCGTGATATATTGCCATATCAAGATATCGTCACACTCCTAGCTCCCAGTCAGCCTCAGAATAGATCTCAGATACCCAGCAGGTCTCTGAGATCTATGGACACAGGTCAGATAGTGGAGCCCAGAGCTCACAGTAACCATGGTGATGCTGCTTTTAGTTGTTATGCTGCAAAGAAGTGGAACAAACTGCAGCAAAGCTGAAGTCAGCATCACATGTGAACATTTTTTAAAAACAGTTAAAGGGCAGTATTGTGGAAAAAAATCACTTTTTAATGGTTCTGCTGCAGTGACATACATTCAGAGGGCCAAAGTTGAAAAAGTTATGTTTCCTTCCTCCGTTGTTTTTCCACATTTTGTAAAAAGTCAGTTCCAAACTTGTTAGATTTTTCTTGTATTGTGATGTCACAACATGGAAACTCCTCCTCCTGATGATCCTGGCTCCTCCTACCCTATAAGAATGTGAGCTTCTCCGTCTCAAACTACCTCACAGGTCAAACAAACATAGCGATGGCAGGTTGATATTACAGTTAATATCTTTACGTTCAGTATATAGATAATCCAGTACATAGATAGACCAAAGAGCGCTTACAACAGTTCCACTTTTAGTAGCAGTTATACAACCTCATATCGCCTTTATAGGATGTTCTAACGTGTTAATGACTCAAAGCGACGCAGCGGGAGGACAAAACAATGGACAATCATCTTAAATGGACTATTTCTAGAAGGTAGGAAAACTGTTTATGATTGACTGCTGCTGCTGTGATAAACACACGTTGACGCAGCGTGTGTGTTTACGCCCACTCATGCATATGCATGAAGGCCCAAAAAACAGCCGTTTTTTTAGGAGAGCTCTGAAAGTGATTTTTCAGAGGCTAAAACTCCAGAGAACAGGTGAGTTTGGAAAAATAAACCTCAAATACTGTTGTTGGGGTTCTTAGAACAAATGGAAATTGGTGAAAAATAGCATTAATACTGCACCTTGAAAAGCACTCTTTTTGTGTGTGAATATGTACAGAATTTAATTATATACCCAAGTTAATGTTTTCATTGTTGATTTCAAACTGATTAAGGTTGTTGGTTTTATTGTTTATTGCATTTGTCATTTTTGCAATGAATCTTGATCAAACAGTGAGAAAAATGACAAGTTTCCTTTTCACATTTCCTATAGCGCCCTATAAAATCCACATTAACGCGGACGGAACCGACCAATGACAAGAGAATCCACTGTTAGAACGCGGAAATGAACAGAATCAGGATGAAATGCTGTCACTGTGAGGAAAAGGAGGTTTTTTTTATGGCCAAATGTTTCCAGGGACCGCTTATTAAGTACACCGCCCCTCCCCCTCCCGTCCTGGAGGCTTCAAACACCCTCTAAACCACCTGAAACACAGTCTAAACTGCTAAAAAACTACGCAAATCGTCACTGACTCCTAAATACAGAGCAGACCAGTGCCTCCTTAACTTTGCTGTGCCTGTGAAACTCCATGAAATCATGAGTCAGCTTTGATCATCTTCATCTGCTCAGAGCGTTTGATCAACATCTCATCAGAGCTCCAGAAGATCTGTTGGAAAAGTTGTTCTGTTGTTATGGACGAGACCATTGATGCCATCGATTGTAGAGTCTGAAACATTGTAGGTTAATGATAACTTCTAAATATTCTGACCCCTAGTGGTGAAATAACTAATGCATGCTTGTGTCCATTTGTTTTTGTTTAACCATTACGGTCTGGAATGATGTCATCAGGATAATTTAAATTAGGTTAATTTAAATTAAGTTGATCAAAACTTAATCAATAAACCTGCTCAGATTCAGTAAATCATTGATCCTGAGGTGGAATATGGTGACATTAATGCTGTTCTCATACATCTTTATGTGACATGAATAATTAAAAAGGAGCAGTCAGAATAATCCATGTCACTACAACTTATATCTACCTTTTAATTGTATCTTGGTCATTATTTTAAACTACATTTTTATTTTTGACATGAATTTTTGTTTAATTATATTTATATTTTCTTTTTCAACTTATATCTACCTTGTAATTGTATCCTTTATTTTTGACATACAGTTTTGTTTAATTATGTTTTTTTTTTTATTTATTAGTATTTATTTTGTTTTCTCACAGGAGTTAAAAACTCTAATTTTCTGAAAAAAATTGATCATTTATAAAAAAAAATAAATAAATAAATAAAAAAAATGGAATTTTTAAAAATGAATGTGGAAAACACGGAATTTGGAAAAAATAAAACAGATTTTTTTTTTTTTTTTTATAGGGCCCTACGTCCTACCAGCAGCTGAATGAGTGCATTCAGGTTCATTCTGTACAAAAGCACAATCCTTTCATTCTGATGTTTCATTCTCTGGCCGTACGTAGTTCTTAAATCTCTCTAATCCGGCAACACGTTGGTGGGGAAAAAACCAATCCTCAGTCACATGCCCGACTGATCAGCTGTGGGAGAGCTTTTCTTCTGCACTTATAGTCAACCTCACTCTGACTTTTAGCTTCAGATGGATATCATGTTCTCACTCCACCTTCCTCCTCTGCTCAGTCTGAGCCTGAGGCGAACCCAGTCACATGTGCTTTATGTTTACACAGCACCACATGATATTTGCACGCTCATAAAGTTTATTGACATTTCAAAATACATATGATGATTCATTCTCAGTTTCCCAGACATACCGCTCTCATTTTATTTTACAGTGTTTTCTGCAGCTTATTTTGATTCTGTACATGACGGGTCACAACACACACAGAGCTGCAGCGTGCTGTTTGCAAGTGTGAAACCTCCTGTTATGAATGCTAGCAGTCAGTTATGCTAATGCAACTGGAAACATGATTTGAAAAGGAGTCCCATACTAAGCACCTGTTAGTGAGGATGCCATTGTAATATGTTTTTTCTTTCATCTGCGTTAACTTTAGCATGTTTAGCTACTACCTTAAACACATTTCAACCTTTAGCATGTTTAGCTACTACCTTCAACACATTTCAACCTTTAGCATGTTTAGCTACTACCTTCAACACATTTCAACCTTTAGCATGTTTAGCTACTACCTTCAACACATTTCAACCTTTAGCATGTTTAGCTACTACCTTCAACACATTTCAACCTTTAGCATGTTCAGCTACTACCTTCAACACATTTCAACCTTTAGCATGTTTAGCTACTACCTTCAACACATTTCAACCTTTAGCATGTTTAGCTACTACCTTCAACACATTTCAACCTTTAGCATGTTTAGCTACTACCTTCAACACATTTCAACCTTTAGCATGTTAGCTACTACCTTCAACACATTTCAACCTTTAGCATGTTCAGCTACTACCTTCAACACATTTCAACCTTTAGCATGTTTAGCTACTACCTTCAACACATTCAACCTTTAGCATGTTTAGCTACTACCTTCAACACATTTCAACCTTTAGCATGTTTAGCTACTACCTTCAACACATTTCAACCTTTAGCATGTTTAGCTACTACCTTCAACACATTTCAACCTTTAGCATGTTTAGCTACTACCTTCAACACATTTCAACCTTTAGCATGTTCAGCTACTACCTTCAACACATTTCAACCTTTAGCATGTTTAGCTACTACCTTCAACACATTTCAACCTTTAGCATGTTTAGCTACTACCTTCAACACATTTCAACCTTTAGCATGTTCAGCTACTACCTTCAACACATTTCAACCTTTAGCATGTTCAGCTACTACCTACAACACATTTCAACCTTTAGCATGTTTAGCTACTACCTTCAACACATTTCAACCTTTAGCATGTTTAGCTACTACCTTCAACACATTTCAACCTTTAGCATGTTTAGCTACTACCTTCAACACATTTCAACCTTTAGCATGTTCAGCTACTACCTACAACACATTTCAACCTTTAGCATGTTTAGCTACTACCTATAACATATTTCAACCTTTTTCAACTTTTTTAAACTTTATTGCTAATTTTCAGCTAATGCTAGATTAATGCTAACACTAGGTTAATGCTAACATTAAGCTAATGCTAAGGTTAGGTTATTGCTAATTTTCAGCTAATGCTAAGGTTAGGTTATTGCTAATTTTCAGCTAATGCTAGATTAATGCTAACACTAGGTTAATGCTAACATTAGGCTAATGCTAAGGTTAGGTTGATGCTAATACTAGGTTAATGATATTGCTAGGTTATGCTAATGCTAGTTTATGCTAATGCTAGCTTATGCTAATGCTAAGCAATGCTAATGTTAAAGCTGATATCCGGAGTTTCTGATAAACGTCTCGATGTCCCACTTCCTCCCGCTGCCTCTGCCAATCTACCAGAAGCCACACCTCTACTTTTCTACATGTGCATCGCAGAACATAACAAGGTTGCATCAGGTCATATTGATATATGTCTATGGGTCAGGTTAGAGCCAAAATCATATTTACCTGTTTGCTGTTGTGACGCGTGGCCTTGTTTCCGTGCACAGTTCAGCATTCACTTTGATTGACAGTCTCAAAAACAGGAAGTTGAAGCCTATTGGCTGGGCAATCACTTTTTCATTTGTATAGGCTTCTATAGGATGAAGGCAGGATTTATATATATATTAATGTATATGAATGACCACCAGCAGTAGACCATAGTAAAAGACTAGTTAAGTATTTTTTCGCATCGCAAAAGAATCAAACAAACACATTTCTCAGAAACTTCGCATATCAGCCTTGATGTTAATGTTAATAATAACTAATACTAATGCTAATACAAATGTATGCTTATGCTAACTAATGCTAAGCTAATGCAGTCCAACATGGGCCAGCACCTGCATCCTCACTTGCGTTTTCTTCAGGAAAAACAAATATTTTAGTTTTGCTAATGTATGCAAGTCTATGTGGTTTTTTATATGTATATATATATATATATATATATATATATATATATATATATATATATATATATATATATATATATATATATATATATATATATATATATATATATATCCAGCAATACATTATGCTATAAGTGCAAAGATCTGATTTTGAAATAAATCTGAAAACCTTTTCCCCATCATAGCATCACAGAGGAGTGCTAAAGGAGGATAAAAAACCAGCACATGGTGATTCTTTAGCTCCATGAAAACAAATAGAGGCTGGTACATGTGAGACCTAAAGGTGGAACCTCTGCTTTGACCTTTTAGCTGCCTGGCCACATCTAAATGACCAGTATTGATTAGTAAAGCTGCTGCTTCATCTACTTCATCATTAGCTCAGCAAATGAAGCATTAAAACAAAGTAGTCAGATAAATTATTAACTAAATCACTTTTTGTTTTAAATACTATAAAAAGGCCCAAAAAATATAAAAGATGCAAAAATGTAATCATAAAAAACCACAAAGACTTAAAAAACTGAAAGAAATCAAATCAAAATAGAGAACAATCAGTATTTTCTTCCTAATGTAACTTTAAAAAAAAAAAATTAAAAAAAATCAACAATGGATAAATACACAATATTAAAACATCCTTAAATTATAAAACTGTTTGATAATCCCTACATAAAAAAACAACACATTGAATAACAAATATGTATTAAAATGAAAAAAACAACAACAACAGATAAGTAGATCTAAATACATTTAAAAAAAAACAAAACAGTAAATTAATTATTTAAAAGCAAACGGTAATAACAAAATACCATGTAAATAAATCTAAAATAGGATAGAGGAGAGAAAAAAATTGAAATCAAATCAAAATACACAAAATTACTCAAATAAAAATGATAAGAAAATGATTTAAAATAAGTATCAAAACAGAGAAAAGTAAAAAAATATATATATATATATTACAGGGTTAAAATTTTCTAAATTACTGTAAAATGGTAGACGAATAAATACAATAAAATTTAATAATTTCTCACTCGACCATTGTTTAAAAAGAAAAAAAAACTTATTCAGGTGTTATTTTATATTATGTTCAACAAGAAATAATACAAATAGTAAATATAAATTACAGCTCAAATTACGTCTATGACTTTTTAAACCAGAACAATATTATTGTTCGCAGTTTGTACAGGATTGTGAAGAAGGAAAACAAAAAGGATAAATAGACTCACCTTCTCAGCTCTCACTTCTTCTGTCCGTTTAAAAAGCACAAATGTTCTACAAAGTTCTCCAAAAACACACCGACGCTCCTGTAAACGCTCCTCCCGTGTTTCCTGCTTCTCTCCCGGATTCCGGAGTCACGGAAGGAAGGACTCGGCAGCTCCCGGATCTTCCCACGGACAGACGGACACGGACGGAGGCTTTGAGCGTGTTTCACCGAGACTGAAGCTGTGTGAGAACCAGAGGAGCCATGTGCACCCTCCACCCACAGTCCACCACGCCCAAACATCTACATGTACTGTACATGTACACCACCTCCCCAGCTCCATCTGTCCAAAACTTTATTTACACCTACAGGGTTTCACAAATACAGTAAACCTAGGACCGCTCATAATAATAAGAATAATAATGCATCAATTTTATATAGCGCATTATCATAAACACTCAAAGCACTTTACAGAATTAAGGAATTATTCTTTCACTCCACACTTAGTGGTGGTAAGCTACTGTTGTAGCCACAGCTGCCCTGGGGCAGACTGACGGTTGCCATAGTCCGCCATCCAACCACCACCAACATTCACTCACACACTACATTCATACTAGGCAAAGTGGGTGAAGTGCCTTGCCCAAGGACACAATGACAGATACCACTGCAGCAAATGTCCCCCACTGTGGCCCCTGGAATTCTCAGTGGTCTCCATCAGACCACTAACCAGGCCCAGACCTGCTTAGCTTCACAGATCTAACCAGATCAGCCAATGACAGACTGGTATGGACACAATCACCAATCACTTACTTTATTAGGCACACCTGCTGATTGATGAAATAAACTAATCAACCAATCAAATGGACGTACGCAGCTCCATGAGCCAGAGCCGTAGAGAAAGAGTTTAAAACGCTTGACCGTTACGTGATTTATGTTCCTGGAAGTTATTGGTGGGCAATTCAAATCCATTGACATAACTGGGATTTGTCGTTAGTAAATGCATTGATTTACAATATTTATACAGTATACCATCATATGTATGTGTATATACAATATATGTTTATGTAGTTCCATAAATAGTTTTTTTCCTAATGTAAATTTGTTTTTAAGATTAGTGTAAACAGCTAGCTTACCTGCTTTTTTGATGAAGGCCAACATTAATGTGGTTAAAAACCATGTTGATATGTATAATATACAGGATTTATTGCTTTGAATTTTCTTTAATGTTCTGAAACTTGTATAATATTAAGAGCAATCACATCCCAATGTTTATTGACATTCTAATAGCTATACAACTTCTATGCATACAACTAACTTCTATTTAGAAGGGGGGGGGGGGGGGGGGTTAAAAGTTCCCACTAGTTTATTTTCTTCCATTTCAGTAACCCCATGGTAATTAAGGGCCTATGTAATCGTAATGATTTAATGTAATCTTTGACTTTCAGATATCTATATATTTCAGATACCATTGAAAGATCTCTGGGACAGACTAGGGCTGCGTCCCAATATTCCCTCCTATCTCCTTTCCTATCCACTGTTCCTTAACCCCGGAAGTGTTTAAGTGGTGGCCATGCTAAAGAGAGTTCTTGTTCTCTTTAAACTAAGGAAAGGAGGCTCAATACTTTCTTTATAACCTCCTTTAGCCTAGGAAACCCGGATACATCCTTTACTAAAGGAGACGAGATAATGCTGACCAACAATTCCTTGCGGTGACAACATTTAAAGGGACACACACGCTTGAGCGCTGACAAGAGATCCTGCAAGTTCAATGCAATAATATGCCTTGAACAACTTTAAATAATCTAAAACCCATATTTTATATTATTATCAGATTATAACTGACATAAAACAGAACGAAAAAGGGAACAGAGACATTTTTATCCACATTGTTTTATTCAACATAATTCATATGACTGAGTAGAAGGTGAGTGTGAGCAACCATTCTCAGTGTGACGTTCTTTTAGTTTACCTTTAGTTCCTTGTAGCCTGGCAACCTTTTTCCTTTGATTTACATTCAAACCTTGTGATTTATGAGATTGTATCAGTGGAAAGTGTTATAAATGTGCTTTTAGTCCATTTTTGGAAGTTTGTGGTTTTTTCACCACGACAGACGTCACTAACCTTCGCAGGCGTGAGATTATTACGTCATCTAGTGGAAGTGTGTCTGATTGTCAAAAGAAATGTGATGGCCGTTTCCTAACTCCTCTCGTAACACCTTTCCACCAACGGTAAATAGGAAAGGAGATAGGAGGGACTATTCGGACAGACTAGGACAAAAGGAGTCTGACAGGTGAATATCAATGATGGTCACAGACAGCACTACGGGTCATAAGCAGCATGACGATGTTGCATTGTCCAGGAAACCTATTACAAAAACATTGAATTAAATATTTCTGCAACCCTGCCCTATATATATATGAATACATAATATTTACAAATTCAGAATAACTTCACTGTCTACTTTTTCCATCCATCCATTTTCATACCCGCTTATTCCAGTTTATCAGGGTCGCGGCGGTCTGCCGGTGCCAATCTCCGGCTCTCATAGGGCACTGGGCGGGGGTACACCCTGGACAGGACGTCAGTCCATCACAAGACAACACAGACAGACAACCACTCACTCTCTCATTCACTCCTATGGGCAATTTAGAGACTCCAATCAACCTTACAGTCATGTTTTTTGGATTGTGGGAGGAAGCCAGAGTACCCCACGCAGCACGGGGAGAACATGCAAACTCCACACAGAAAGGACCCAAGTGTCCACCCCAGGGCTTGAACCCAGGACCCTCTTGCTGTGAGGCGGACGTGCTAACCACTAAGCCACCGTGCGCCTACTTTTTGTTTTGCAAAAGGCAGAAATATACATTTGGTTTGCATGAGCAGAAATCTGAAAAAAGTGGTCATTAAAAAACACACCACATCCTGACAGGAGACACTGAAAACATATTTATTATGTTTATACATATATAAAAATAGACATTAGATTTTTACTATGCACTTACGTATCAAGATTAATTCATTAAATAAATGTTAAAAACATGAATAACTTGTCATGGAGTTTGTCTGGTCCTTTCATACGTGGTGTCCTTTCATGTAGTCTCCACCATGGTTTGCTGTGCTGATGGGGATGCTCCAATCGCTCCAAAAAAGGAGGGACAATGTATGACTTCCCAACAGAACCAGAGGAGAAAGAAATGGTTAGTCAAAGTCAGCAGGAGATCTCAATATAAATCAGGATTATAACTATAAACAAATCTGTGAGGTAATCATATTCAAACACTTTATTTGCACTCACAAATAACACAGTTAAAAAGCTGTTGTAGCCTATGTGGGTAGATAAAACTGTGTTGTATGTGAAGTAAACTCAAGTTATTCTGCAGGCAAATTTTCAGGCATTAATTAGTTAACTAGTACAGTGCCCGTCAGAAGTATGTATTCATGTAGTGGGAGCTTAAGTAGAATTGTCAATTGTGGGCATAATAATAACATACTCATTATAAAGGGGTATATTTGCAGGTGCAAAGTAAAATAGCATGTGCAATTTCTCATAACTCTATGAGAAATGCACACGATAAATGTGTTGTTTTTTAACTCATTTTTATATGTTTTTTGTTTCGTGTGTTTTTCTATAATGTATGTTTTTTTAAGTCACTATGTGTATTTTTGTATATTTCTGTTGTGTTTTTGGGCATTTTTTGTATAATTATTGTTTTTTGTTGCCATTGTAGTGATTCTGGAGTCATTTTGTATCTTTTTTAGTGTAGTTTCGTGCATTTCTGTTGTCATTTTAGTGTATTTTTTGTATAAATATTTAGTTTTGTGTATTTTGAGTCATTTTCATATTTTTGTTGTCGTTTGGTGTATTTTTCTGTTACATATGTTTCTTGGAGTCATTTTGTGTGTTTTTGGAGCCTTTTTGTATATTTTTGTGCATTTCTGTTGTCGTTTTGTGTACTTCCTGTATGAATATTGTTTAGTTTTTTGTTTAATGTCGTTTGTGCATTTTTTGTATAATTATTGTTTTTTGTTGCCATTTTTTAGTGTAGTTTTTGCATTGCTGTTGTCTTTTGTGTATTTTTTGTATAAATATTTAGTTTTGTGTATTTTGATTCATTTTCATATTTTTTGTTGTCGTGTGTGCGTGTTCTAAATTCATGCGCAACAGTCCATCCACATGTACCTGCCTAACTTCCACTAAACGTATCTATTGTCAATAGTTAGATGTAGTGGCAGGTGTGACGTGAGTGAAGCTGCAGTAATCAGGTGACCTTCACTATGTAGCACCGTCTACGTAACATGTAAACTCTTAGATCTGACTCAGAGCGTAACACTACAGTCACTACCACCCAATGGACGGGTGTCGTGACACAGACTGTAACCGGACTCAATGGTGGTCCGTTACACACTCAACACTCACACGCCTGCACGCGTCACGTAGACGGTGATCGATAGTGAAACACACCTGATCGATGTGTGTGTGTGTGAGACTCTGTCTGGGACTCTAATCTCCTCCATTGGTTCTTTCACACATGCTGTGGATAAACGAGCAGCTTTCAACACAGCGGCCAGTGACGTGCCGTCAGGGTAGGCAAGGTAGGCAGTGCCTACCCAAGGGTGAATTGATATTTTGATTATTTAATTATAATTTAAAAAAAAAAAAATTTTTAAATTATAAATTATTTATTTTTCCATTTCCAATAGCCTACAGTACCTATAAGTTTGAAAGTGTCCGAATTTTGTGCGTTTCATTGCCCAAATTACTAAACAGTGCTATTTCCTGGAACAGCTGCACAGTCTTTTTTTTTTTTTTTCGCTCCGCTGTAAGGCAGAGGGAGGCCACGCCCCCTCCCAAAGGCACGGCGCTCTTCTGCCTCTGTTCCCATTGCGCGATTTTACGTGTTTGCGCATGCGCAGTAAGGTCCCCAATATGACATCCATTTACGCGTAAAGGCAGCGTAGAGAGCTGCCTTTGCACGTAACTGTGCTATGCTAAATGCTATACGTAAGTTCACAGTACATTAGTGAATAGATGACACGTGACCGCTTCTGCTACATTCTCTAGCTAGTGGGCGGGATAACACTACAGTGTGGATGACAGCGCTAGAGATGATAGAGAAACTTTGTTTT
Organism: Gouania willdenowi; assembly: GCF_900634775.1. Classification (NCBI taxonomy): domain Eukaryota; kingdom Metazoa; phylum Chordata; class Actinopteri; order Blenniiformes; family Gobiesocidae; genus Gouania; species Gouania willdenowi. Next base: position 2,676,373 of record NC_041051.1, on the reverse strand, counting down.
GAGGAAAAACGACATCTTTTAAAAGATGGAGACCAACACCTGAGATACCAGACCTTCAGCAAAGGTAAAGTCAGAACATGTTTCATACTTTTCACAGTGAATGAAACAAAAGGAAGGATTGACTTTGTGGATGCTCCTCACTGAGGATGTTCTAAGTTGTCATTTTCTCCATGTTTCTGTGTTTCCAACACAAACAACAGATGTGCTGTCGTGTCATGAGATACAGTATATCTCGTTGGAGAGTATGGAGGCTATATTAAATAATTGTTCATGTTTTTTTAATGGTGTTTATGATGTTGATTTTGTTAGATGGCTAAACACTTGTTCATGTGGATCTTATTGGGTTTTTTCTTTCTTATTATGAATTTTATATTTTGATAAGCGCATTGAGATGACTTTGTTGGAAATTGCTTTATACAAATAAAATTGATTTGAATTGAATTAACACTTGACAGCAGAAACATATGAAATTGTCATTGGTGGTCTCGATTTGCATTGTGCCTACCCAACCCTAGTGGTCACGGTACATCACTGACAGCAGCCATTGCCGTCAATAAGTTCAGGGTGAGGTCTGTCTGGTCTAAATAGCAAACAGTCAAACTAACATAAAAATAAATGTTTTGAAACGTCATCACCAAATAAAGAACAGTGAAAACGTATGTTTCCTCAAAAGAGAAAAAAGAAGTTCACATCAGCTCTGGCACACACCGGAAGTGAGCAGTGTAGTGAAATAGATATAGATGCTGCGCTAGCGCCCCCTCACACTCTGAGGTCAAAAGCTGAATAGGTTTTACTTGCCGTGCCGTCCAGAAGTGAAATAAAATTAAAATAAACATTTAGAAATGACCAAAGAATTAATTGATTGATTACATTTACTACAGCAAAATAAATCCCGTTTAAAAGTATTTTCTTTAATTCCACATCGTTGAATGAAATAACATTCATAAAATTGAGGCAGTGGCCAACCATACGGTTGCCGTATCGATATACCGACAGTGTATTCATAGGCAGCGCCCCTCATTGGCCAATTTAGGTCATGTGAGTAAGAATAAACCTAACCCTAACCTTAAAATTTGTTGCGATATTGGGTTATAGCATAATCCTAACCCTAAGTACGTGTACTTCAGTAAACGCACCAATAGCACCGGGGGTTGCCTGTATGGCAACCATACAAATAGGCACTTTCTAAAATTGAACCTTATGGTTAAGGCTGTGTGTTGCTAACTTTATCCAGTAACGTTAGTAGTGTTGTGTTGAAGACCACACTATCCGAGACCAGAATGCACCGAGACCAAGACAAGACCAAGACCATAAACATTTTTTTTTTTTTCAATTTAAAAAAATATATAAATAAATAAAATTATGACAAGGTTCAACAGTTAAATAACATTCTCTCTTTAATTTTAGTTTATTTTAAATACATTTGACGGACAAAAAAGGTGCCTGCAAAAAATTAACCAAAATATTAAAACTACTACTGCTACTGATAAATTCACAATTATTCTACATATTTGAAAACAATATTTTTATGTCAGCTGAATGTACAGCAAGTGTTTAAAAGTATTTCTGCCAAGAAATAATGATTCTTGATTCTGATTCTTTGAGTTGTGCAGGTCAACAGGTCACAGATTTCACACGATAATTTTTTAGTTTGAAAAAGCCTTTAAACAGGTTATTTTATTAATTCACTTAGTTGATATAGTTTAATTTGGTTACTGTAATGTAACTAGGATATTCAATTAACAAAGGTTTCCAACTGTAACTGTAAAAGTGAAACTTTCTGAAATAAAACTACAAACAAGTTGTCATCAGTGTAAAAAACATAGATCTACAGGTAGATGTGAAACTAAATAATTGTTGAGAATTATTATTATTATTCTGGATACAGTGGAAACAGAAACTATAAAAAATAATTATATTGTGAACCTGTTTATATTGTAGGGAACATATTATATACATAATATTAAACCTCTTTACAGTTATTTGAGTCATTCTGGGCTTGTGCGATTTGCGGCAATGACGCGCTGGTGACGACATAATCCAAGATGGCGGCGGCCCGGACTACAGCCGATATTATGTAATAAAAGTCTTAAAAGACATGGATATAATGAAAAGAGTGGATGGACAGAGGCATAAACATGTAGACTTTCACATGGACACACAGACTTATTAAACACACACTGACTTATTAAACACACACAGACTTATTAAACACACACAGACTTATTAAACAACCACAGACTTATTAAACACACACAGACTTATTAAACACACACAGACCTCGGTAAACGGAACAGGCTGCACCGACCGGCAGGCACTAGGACCCAGAGGCGGAGTAAGTGCGTCCCCTATCCTACATGTACAGGCTGTAATATCACCAGTTTATCATTTTACCTGTTATTATAGAGCTACTGTCTTTACCAGGGAGATGATATTTATTATTGGTGATTGTTTTCTGGAGTTTTACTGGGATTTTTACCGATGATTAGTTCATTTCTCCCTCGTGCTCCGTGGTCCACACACGCACACACACACGCACACACACACACACAGAGGAAGGTTGTGGTCATTATACAGGGTGGATTAAAGAATGAATAAAATAGTGTTTTATCTCGTTCTTCTCCGTTATTATCACATTATAAAAAAGTTTAAAAATAGCAGGAGTTAGTGCTGGTCTAGAACGGTCTTTAGAGGAAATCCCGAGTCCGAGACAAGACCGAGTCAAAATGCTTCAGAGTCCGAGACCTTTAAAATTTGGTCTCGAGACCAAGACTGGTCTCGACTAAAAGGAAAAACCAGTTAGAAGTCCAGTTTATACAGTATTATCTATACTATAATTTCAGGATGGTCTGTTTGTGTGTGTGTGTGTGTGTGTGTGTGTGTGTGTGTGTGTGTGTGTGTGTGTGTGTGTGTGTGTGGAGCGAATATCTCCGCTACGCGGTACAAGTTCCACCTGAAACATGTGTGTGCTGTCACTGCAGGAGTATGAGGCACTCAACAATCTGTGTTATGGATAGGATAGGATAGGGTAGGGTAGAATAGGATAGGGTAGGGTAGGGTAGGGTAGGATAGGATAGGATAGGATAGGATAGGATAGGATAGGATAGGATAGGATAGGATAGGGTAGGGTAGGGTAGGGTAGGGTAGGATAGGATAGGATAGGATAGGGTAGGTTAGGATAGGGTAGGGTAGGGTAGGGTAGGGTAGGATAGGGTAGGGTAGGGTAGGATAGGATAGGGTAGGGTAGGATAGGATAGGATAGGATAGGATAGGGTAGGGTAGGGTAGGGTAGGATATAGGATAGGATATAGGATAGGTTAGGGTAGGGTAGGGTAGGGTAGGAGAGGGTAGGGTATAGATAGGATAGGGTAGGGTACGGATAGGATAGGCTAGGATCGGATAGGGTCGGGTCGGGTCGGGTAGGGTCCGGCTCGGCTCGGGTCGGTCGCTCGGCTCGGCTCGGGTCGGGTCGGTCGGGTCGGGTTCGGGTCGGGTCGGCTCGGGTCGGGTCGGCTCGGCTCGGGTCGGGTCCGCTCGGTCGGCTCGGGTCGGGTCGGGTCGGTCGGGTCGGCTCGGGTCGGGTCCGCTCGGGTCGGGTCGGGTCGGGTCGGTCGGGGCTCGGTCCGGGTCCGCTCGGGTCGGGTCGGGTCGGTCGGCTCGGGTCGGTCGCTACTCGGGTCGGGTCCGCTCGGCTCCGGCTGGGTCGGGTCGGGTCGGGTCGGGTCGGTCGGGTCGGGTCGGCTCTGGGTCGGGTCCGCTCTGGCTCGGCTCGGGTCGGGGTCGGTCGGGTCGGCTCGGGTCGGTCCGCTCGGCTCGGCTCGGGTGGGTCGGTCCGGCTCGGGTCGGTCCGCTCGGCTCGGCCGGGTCGGCTCGGCTCGGGTCGGGTCCGGGTCGGGTAGGAGTCTGTTCTCGGGTCGGGTCGGGATCGCGGCTCGGGTCGGGTCCGCGCGGCGTAGGGTCTACGGCTCGGGTCCGGAGTCGGGTCGGGTCGGGTCGGGTCGGGTCGGGTCGGTCTCGGTCGGTCCGCTCGGCTCGGTCGGCTCGGCTCGGCTCGGGTCGGGTCGGGTCGGGTCGGGTCGGGTCGGGTCAGGTCGGGTCGGCTCGGGTCGGGTCGGCTCGGCTCGGCGCGGCTCGGCTCGGGTCGGGTCGGGTCGGGTCGGGTCCGCTCGCTCGGCTCGGGTTCGGCTCTGGGTCGGCTCGGGTCGGGTCCGGGTCGGCTCGGGTCGGGTCGAGCTCGGGTCCGCTCGGCTCGGCTCGTGGTCGGGTCGGGTCGCTCTGGGTCGGTAGGATAGGGTATAGGGTAGGGTCGGGTCCGGATCGGCCGCTACTGGTCCAATAATGACCCTACATTTTGACATGTTTTATAACGAAGTTGACTGATGATTAATGATGTGATGTTACATCATTTTTAGCTTTGGCCAACATGATAGAGTATGCTAAATAATACTGTATGTTTGTTCCACTATATTGGAATCAGGTATCAGATTAGTTGGAAAATGACAACATACCAAATATTATGGTATACTGTTTTTATCCTGTGATAAACTGCCTGTACTTTGAGTTTTCTCCCTGGCCTCATAATGAATTGATGGCACCAGACAAAGCTGGTGGCCTCTCTCCAGCACCAGCTCCAGCCTCCAGTCTGCTCTGCTGCAGCCACTGATCCATTTCCTTGTTTTGGTTCAGGAATGAATGAGGGAAGGATGGTGAAATTCAGTAATGTTTCCCTTTCCTTTTGCTGCAATGGTCATTTGTAAAGCACTCGATTGTTTCTTTATGATCAACACTGCTTTAGTGCTTTTCTATTGTGATTCAGTTGTGCATGTTGGGTGTGACAAACTGAATCTTTGCATCAGTGCATAAACTTGTTATATTTCCTGATGCCAGAGCTACTAAACCTCCACAGTGCTGCAACACTTCCTTTACACTCAACACTCAAAGCAACTTCCTGTAATTTCCTCCTGTGGTTCTCAAACTTTTTTGGTTTAAGTACCCCTTTTTCTGAGTACCCCTTTTTGTTTGACTACAACATTATGCTCAGAATACTATTTTTTTTAAAAAACAAAAAAAAAAAAAAAAAAAACAACTATAGAGCATAATGATGGAATTAATAACATGAACATAGTACAATTTTTTAAAGAATGTCACTTTGTGAATAAATGGAATGAAATGATATTTAGTGCCGCCTGAATAGATATATTTCTTTTTTTTTTTTTTAACCATCTCCCGCTTGGCGTGGGAACAAGACTAACCCTTGTACTTTCAGTTCATGTTCTAATTAAGATCATTTCTAACTAAAAATAAAAATAAAATAAAACTCCATACAATTGTCCACTCTCTCTCAAGTACCCCATGCAGTGCCATGGCATACCCCCATTTGAGAAACACTGATTTAATCCATTAGAGCAGGTATAGAAACTGGAATGGAGACATCAAGCTCAGTCATCTGTTGAGGCTGATCCTCTCTAACCCTGATGTACGTCATTAGAAATGAAATAAAAAGCTGCAACCACATGGCAGCCTGGATTCACTCATCACCAATGATTCATTAGAAATCATGAGAAAATGTAAAACTGCTCATGTGCTCAGCAGGATGTTTTGGGCGAGTCTGAAACCGGACTAGGTGATACACATAATTACCCTGAATATGAGAACCTCCCTTGTTGGCCTTCTGTTAGATAAACTGACGGAAGTTGGTGTCAGTGGAAAGTAAATGATGTTAACTGAGTGGGATGTGTCATCATCATTCATCACCTGAGGAATAAAAAAAAAATCTTGGATTTTTAAAGAAAATGTAAGGAGGAGCTTAGAAAAAAACACAGGGTGCATGTAGAGACACTAGCAGCAGATCTGGCTGTAAAGTAGAGCCTCCATAGATAAGACGTAATTATCAAGTACATCCTACTCATACATAATGTAGAGGGAAGCCTACTGTAGGCAAGGGTAATGGCGGCTGAGACAGGTGTTGTGTCCATGCCGCTAAAGTGTTGCAAAGCTGGTCAGCAATATTTTATAGGCTGTTGCTATTGGTCCGGACACACCTGACTATAGTTCCGCCACTTCCAGTGCGCATGTGACCGCATGCGCATTAAGCTGAATGCCGGTAGTTCCGTCAGTGCCGACACCCGCGTCCTTCTAGCTATAGTTCTGTCACTTTTATTTTAACCCTAAACCTAACCATAGCCCCTATCCCTAAACCTAACCCAGGAAATACCCTAAAATGTTTCTTTTTTTCATATATGTATTTTTATAAATAACGACCTCCATCCAGTTTTATGACCAACCACTGAGTTTATAAAAGGAGTAAATTAAATACAGTACAAATACCAGAGAGCTTTAACCTTCCACTAACAGTCTTCAGCTCTTGGTCATAAAGTTATGGCTGACAGTGTTTTTTGTGTGGATGGACTATGAAGAAAATTAAATTATCCTCTCTTTGATTTGCAGTTCACAGTTTTATTTTCACAGTGCTTTTAGAAACAAGGCGATAATAATGTAAACTAACGCCCTCGAATGGAATCAAATTTTTTTATCCAATAATAAAAAGTACAATAAAACTAGCTAGCATATCAAAAATAATACAATAACATTAAAATTGATGATGAAATTTTAGCATGAGAAATAAAGGACACTTAGGATAAAAGCTGTAATGTGTCGAACTTTTCATTTCAGTGCAAAAAACAAAACAAAACATTGATTACACTTTTTTGTTCCGACAGTGAAATAAACTCATATTTACATAAATCAGTGCACACAGAGCTGTTATATTCCAGCCTTAATGGGAAGTATCATAATCAAAACAATTATTGTTAGCGAGCTTCTATAGGAGGCGGGGGCACCAAGACTTATGAAAACCTACTTCTGACAAAATAAAGAGCAAAAAATAATTAAGAAAAACAGATAATCGTTAAAAGGAAAATTTATATTTGGTGGGTAAAAGCCAAAAATATGACAAGAAAAAAGATTGAACAAAAGCCAAAAATACATTTAAAAAACAAAAACCTTTTAAAAATGATCCATCAAATTAAAAAAAATTTCCCTGTTGTCTTTCTCTCTCTTTCTCTTTTTTTAGCGTTTCCTGAAAAGAAAACATTTTCTCAGTCTTATTTTGAAGGTTCTCTTTCTTCCAGCTCATGTTGACTCCAGTAATTTAGTCAGATATATTTTCCTCCTCTTATTGGACTGCTGTCTATATTTCTGAGAACTACAACAACATCATAGTGTTCTAAGATGACTGAATGCAAAGATAGAACGTTTCTGAAACAGTCTATGTCATAGAAGGGCCACTGGCCCTCAGCCTTATTTTGCGTGACCCTTAAAACAAAACCCTTAAAAATTGTAAATCAAGAAGTTGGAAGGAATAAAAAACCAACTAGAATACACAATAAAAGACCTCAGAAAACACACAAAACTTTTAGAAAAATAGACACATAAAAACCAACAAGACACATGCAACAAAAAGAAAAACCCACAAATGACAAAGAAACAAGAGAAAAAAAGGGACTACAAAAACACACAAAATGAGTCCAAAAATACACAAAAATGACAACAGAAAAAAACACAGAATTAAATAAAGACATGTGTAACAACAAAAAGACTCCAGGGGCCTGTACTACAAAGCTGGATAAGGGTATGCTGATATATCTAACCAAACATTTTCTGTCAGAGAGCCCCTGTGCTATGAAGCAGGATATAAACAGGTTCAGTTAAGACAAGTGATTTCAGCCGGGCTAAGTGCACACTCCAGTGATAGGGGCAGAGATTGCAGCGTCAAACCAACCACAATCACGTAGAAACTGTCGAGAGCAATTTACGTCACAATGGAAGAAAACACAGCCGTCAGATCTGCACCAACCAGGATCTAATAACAATGGGCAGCTCATTTTACAAGATAACTGATTGGACAGGAGGCGGGGTTTTAGTACTCGCTCAGATCTTATCCACTTCATAACCTGGTCCTAACCAGGTAAAGTGTTCAGCCTCAGTTACCATGGTGATTGAGCCCGGTAAGAAGTTAGCCAGAGTCGTAGTATAGGACACACCGAATAAATCCTGGAAGTTAGCGCGATAAGAGGAAATCCAGCTTCATAGTACAGGTCCCAAGAACACATAAAGTAAAAACAAAGACACATAGCACAACAACTAAGCACGCACACACGCACACACACACACGCGCGCACACACGCACACACACACACACGCACAAACACACACCCCTTTGTTCTGTGCTGAGTTAAGGCTCAGATTGGTCATTATTACTGTATGACATGAATGTTGATCAGATCATCAGATTTGTGATTAATTGTGATTAACTGTCTATATTGATCATCTCTCATCATGATAAAGTTGTGCTGTATATAACTAGGTGTATCTATATTAGATGGTGGACAGGTTCAGGGCGACGTAGACCAGGTTGGTGCAGGTGCAGATAAAGCCCATCAGGTTGCAGAGGGCGGACAGGCCATGGTAGCGCATGAAGGAGCTTCTGAAGGCACGGTACTTTGGGTCACGCTCCCTCAGCTTGGCGTATCCTTCCACCTGGCTGCTTAAGCCCACCTGGTTCCCCAGAACGTGCTCCTCCTCGATCGCCCTCATCTGGAACATCACCTCCGTGGTCCCGGGGCCGAACCACTGAGCGTTTAGCGCCGCCGTAATCAACGCCGTGAAGTATAGAGCCATCTGCAGAAGGAGAGGGCGGAGCTTATAAACTGAGTGACTGACCTTTTCAGGATGAGGAGGTTATGGTGGTTATTACCTGCAAGCTCTCGTGCCAGTCCAGCAGCTCTCTGGGGTGATACACTGCATACACAGCCAGGTTGATGAAGCTGCAACCCAGCACGCTGTAGAAGTACAAGGGCAGCAGTTTGCTCTGCACCAGGCCAAAGGTGTGACGGGTGACCATTCGGACCAGAGCGAACCCTGAACACATGCACGCGCACACGCACACAGGGAACGTGACACAGAGACATGACCACTGCAGCAACGTGTGGAAGACGCGTTTCAAACGCTTGTTACAAACCTGCGATGAAAGACACCCAGACCTGCATACCGAAGGAGAAGGAGAGCACAAGGAGGTGCAGCACTTTGATCATGCTGGCTGGATCCCCTTCGGTTGTCATGGTGACGCTTTCAATAGAAACACATCTAAGGTTACACCAACACTTTCTCCTTTAATATTTCAACTGTGTTTGTGATCTTTACAAAGCACGTCATCAGTTTCTAAGCTGACTAATTAATATAGAACATTGAATAAAACACATACCCATAGCAAACATGCTACAGCAGATAACTGACTGATAAATAAACCATTGGTTCTCCCTCTGTCTCATATGTCAGCAGCAACATACATGATGTCACTCAGTTTGACATTTTTGAAGGTCCTAACCAAGCCATGTGAGAGTGACAGACCAACAACCTCGATCATAGGAGTGTGAAAAAGAAAAAAAAATCGATTTCACGATATATCGCGATTTTTTGGGTGTAAATTTTAAACTGATTATTTTGATTTAAAAAATATATTTATTCAATGTTTTTGTGTATTTGTGCAATATTTCAGTAGTGATTACAATACTTTCAATGTGTTGCAATGGTTACTTAATGCACTTGATTTTATGATGGCTGTGTGTAATGCCTGCAATATTTATGTATATTTTATTTTCATATAATCTGTTCAGATCAGTGTTTAAACTGATACAATAGGATAAATTATTTTTTCTTATTTTTGTGCATTACCAGTAACTCAGGGTGATTTATCCTTAATGTTCTCACTTACAGTTGTTACAAAGCCGTCATTATGTTGTCATGGTTACTTTGAGACTTCTACACAGCAGTTTTAGTGAAAAAAAACTTGTTGCACTTTATTTTATGATGACAGTGTGTAACACTGTATTTTCTTTTTTTCAGAGAAAATGTGCAAAAACACTAATAATCTATACTATAATTCAAGGATGGTTTGTCTGTGTCTGTGTGTTTCAGACAAAAGTCTGTAATGTAGAGATGCAACGATTAATCGTAAGGCAGTTAAAAATCGATTCATAGGTACCACGGTTCACATCGATGCTCTGAAAATTGAATCGCAGTACTTTTTTTAACCAGCAGAGGGCGCTATATATTAATCCTTCCAGAAGCGGACGTGACGGGCGGAATCTGCTACTATTTTCTTTCTGGCCGCCATTTACTGTTAAACATGCTCATAAATGATTCTTTACTCCTTTAGCACCGAAAGAATATCTGAAATATTACGTGAATATCTGTAAAAGTCACGTTTTTCTATTAACTCTGTCTGCTAGCATAGCTTCTCTTCTTCACTGGTGGAATAACTGCATGCCAACCGACCACTGGGTTACCAGCGCCCTCTGCTGGTCTAAACAAATATCTGACGTAAATACAGTAAAAAAAATTTTTTAAAGTCCAATTGTTAAGGCACAAAATACATTTTCAGTTGCACTTTTAAAAAGAAAAAGAACTATTGCGCTGTTTTGAATTGTTTATTATAGAAACAGAATTTAAATTAATAGGCTTCTTCATTTGTATTATTCCTTTATTTATTTCATTCAAGATTTATTTTTAGTTAAATTGCATCATTTTGAATAGTTTATCAAGGGATTCTTTTGACAATGAAAAATAAAAGGAAAATAGTACAGTATTTTCCCCAAAAAAATAAAGGAATATTTTTCAGTCATTTGTCAACAGTCCCATTTTGTAAAATAAATCGTGAGAAAATCGTATCGTGAACCCAGTATCGTGAATCGAATCGTATCGGGAGTTTAGTGAATCGTTACATCCCTACTGTAATGTCATAGATATGGTGGCTCCAAACAAAACTAAGAGAAAACCAAACACAGAAAACACCTTGGAGGAGGACTGAGATAATGCAGAATTTAAAATCTGACTGTAGAAGAGCTGAGCGTAAATGGAGATCAACAAAACTCCAAATTCATCTAGAACTATACAAAAAAAGTCTACGAAAATTCAATGATGGCTTGTTCAAAGCAAGGCAGCAATACTTTTCTGAAATTATTGCCAAAAATGTCAACAACTCTCGCACGTTGTTTTCTGTAATTGAAAAGCTCACAACCCCCCAGATCAGATAGCCCCTGAATTACTGTCAGCTGGAAAATGCAATGAATTTTCTGTATATTTCAATAAAAAAATACAATCAATAAGGTCAAACATCAGAACAAACCAGCAAAAATAACAAAATGCTTGAACAGCTTCAACCACTGAGGGATGAGTCAACTACAATGTTAGAGTTTATTACAGTGAACCCAAAAACAATAGAGGAAACTGTTCAGCAGCTGAATCCATCAACATGTTGCCTTGACACAATACCCTCAAACTTCTTTAAAACTGCTGTAAAGTCAATTATCACTGATTAGTGTCAGATAATTAACTGATCATTCCAATCAGGCACGGTACCAAAATCCCTGAAAGTAGCTGCTGTTAAACCTCTGTTAAAAAAGAGAACACTGGATGCCTCTATACTGGCTAACTATAGACCAATCAGAACCTTCCGTTCATGGCCAAGATCATTGAGAAGGTGGTCTTCACCCAACTGAGTCAATTCTTAACATTCAACAAAATATTTGATAAATTTCAGTCAGGTTTTGGTTCTCATCACAGCACTGAAACTGATCTGATCAAAGTGATCAATGACATAAGGTTGAACACTGATTCAGGAAAAGTATCTTTTCTCATTCTATTGGATCTAAGTCTGCATTTGACACTGTAGATCATACAATTTTGTTGCACAGATTGTAAACATGGGTTGGACTAAATGTTAAAGTAATGCAATGGTTTAAGTTCTACTTGGAGGAGCAAAGCTATTTTGTAAGCATTGGAAATTTTGAATCTGACAGAGTATTAATGTCCTGTGGGGTTCCTCAGGGATCTGTTCTTGGACCTCTTCTGTTTAGCCTTTATATTTCCCTTATTTTCAAATCCAAAACTTGACAGGTATGGTGTGTGTGTGTGCGTGGAGCAAATATCTCCCCGACGCGGTGCCTGTTCCACCTGAAACTTTGTCAACGGGTTCCAAATACCCCGAGTGTGTGTATCTGTTATTTTGGAGTAATTTGGTCATTTCTAAATGTTTATTTTAATTTTATTTCACTTCTGAACGGCCCAGATGTGAAACCTATTCAGCTTTTGACCTCAGTGTGAGGGGGCGCTAGCGCACCATCTATATCTATTTCACTGCACAGCTCACTTCCGGTGTGTGCAATGGCTGCTGTGTTCTCCGCAGCGTGTGTGAGAGAGAACCAACAGAGGAGATTAGAGTCCCAGGTAGAGAGTCTCACACACACGGCAAGCAAAAATGGCCAAAAATCGCATTGATTTTGACGCGTTGACACGTAAAAAGCACGCGTTTAAACCCACAATTCAACGCGTCGGCACGTAAAAAACATGAGTCATGTCACAAATTGCGCACGTGTAATACGCCCATTAATTTGATTTCGACGCGTTCAAACGTAAAAAGCGTGTGTTGCGTAACGTGATGTCAACGTGTCGACCAACTATGGTAATAAATCCCACAAGCTCCACCTTCCAAATGCAGGCCACTAAGAATGATCACTGATCAGAATGATCACTAATCAGAACGATCACTAATCAGAATGATCCACAGACCCTCAACACTACAAAATGTAGTCTAAAGCTTTTGCCAAATATTCTGCTCGATTAGCCAATTACAAGATGTTTACTAAATTATCCGTCCATTAAATATATGATTTAACTGCAGTTACAATATATAATATTAGGGATGTAACGATTAATCGTAAGGAAGTTAAAAATCGATTCATAGGTATCACGATTCACATCGATACTGTGAAAATTGAATCGCAGTACTTTTTTTAACCAGCAGAGGGCGCTATCCAGAAGTGGTGGCGGCGGGCGGAATCTACTAATACTTTCTTTCTGGCCGCCTTCTACTTTTAAACATATTCATAAATGATTCCTTACCCCTTTAGCACCGAAAAAATATCTGTAATATTACGTGAATGTCTGTAAAAGTCACGTTTTTCTATTAGCTCTGTCTGCTAGCATAGCATCTCTTCTTCACTGCAAGATATCTGCATGCCAACCGACCACTGGGGTACCAGCGCCCTCTGCTGTTTCAAACAAATATCTGACCTAAATACAATGAAATGACTGTTTGTTTTTTAAGTCCAATTGTTAGGGCACAAAATACATTTTCAGTTGCACTTTTAAAAAGAACTATTATGCAGTTTTGCATTGTTTACTATAGAACCAGAATTTCAATTAATAGGCTTTTCTTCATTTGTATTATTCCTTTATTTATTTCATTCAAGATTTATTTTTAGTTAAATTGCATTGTTTTGAATAGTTTATCAAGGAATTCTTTTGAGAATGAAAAATAAAATAAAAACAATGTAGTTTTTTTTCCCCAAAAAATAAAGGAATATTTTTCAGTCGTCATTTGTCTACAGTCCCATTTTGTAAAATAAATCGTGAGAGAATCGTATCGTGAATCCAGTATCGTGAATCGTTACATCCCTATACTGTATAATATAATAGACTCCTCTGTGGTAATAAATGTAGGCTATGTGAAGCTGTCATTGCTGCCATCTAGTGACATAAATGGAAATAGCCTTTCAAAAGGTCTAAACATACGTTTATACATTTACTTTAATTTAAAATATATCAAATCTCTTGTCGTTACATACAAAGTAGCAATAAATAAATGTTTTCTTACTTTACCCTGATTTTATAAACAGTCAGTGGCCATATGTTAAGTCAGATGAGATATATAAATTACTTGTACATACAATTATAATTGTATGTCTTTTTAGTTTCCCATAAGTTATATTTAACTATAATGATGATCATTTTTTCCTCAAATAATTGCAAACAGTGAGAAAACCAAGCAAATATGCACTTAAATCAAATATACATGTAACTTGAGTTACTTTAATTGTAACTAGTAATATATTACCACCTTTCACTTTTGTAATGAGTAACACTACTGAGTTACTTCAAAAAGGAATAAATTACTGTAATATATTACAAAAATAACTAGTTACTCCCAACACTGCACACAGTATACAATACTAAAACTGTTTCATTGTACTTATCATGACACTTTCCTTAGACATTGTCAGAAGACATATGCTTAAGGATACGATGTTTAATTATTAGTTAGAGTTTTTAAAAGTATTAGGGCTAGGGTTAACCCTAACCCTAACCCTAGCCCATAATTGACAACTCTACTTAAGCTCCCACTATATGAATACATACTTCCGACGGGCACTGTACTAGTAAATAATAAATACGATGTTTTGAAACAGGTTTGACTCATATTTATCCTCTGAATGATCAATATCTTCTGATGAACATATACAGCAACTTGATTTTTCATCTCTATGTTTAATTTTGATATTAACTGGGTAGAATACTGCAATGTATCACGATAATATATCGTGACCCAAGTATCGTGATATCTATCGTATTGCAACATCCTTGCCAATACTCACCCCTAATCAATCACAGATTTAATGATTAGAGACGTGAAAGCACATGAGCTGCAGCTTTTAATACGAATGTCCCGATATCAATATTGATGCGATATCAGCACGAATCATACATACTTTTATGACTTATTTTGTAGTGTGGAATATTAGAAATGGTTTGATCAAGTGATGTCACTCAAACAGAGAACAATAATCAGCAACAGTAGGGATGAGAAAAACTGACCCATTTATTATTAACCTATTGGTTACATACATTTTAACCTTCAACATAATATCTACAGTATTGTACAGTTGAATAAATATTATATAATATATATCAGAGATCGTAGATGCAGTCCGATAAAACCTATATTAATTTTCTGGCTGATATCAAACCAATATCCGATATCAATATCGGATTGGGACACCCCCAGCTTTTACTCTGAATAAGCAGCCAATAGAAAGCTATGCTGAGACAGACAGGATGTGACATCATCTGTTACTGAGCAGCGAGAAGCAGGGAGCATTAGTGCTTAGTGCTCTGCCCTGTGACTGTCCCTGAAGCCCCTCCCTCTCTGTATACTCAGAGCTTTCTCATCATCAATCTCTGGATCAATGAATGAACATATATTATACCATGCAGTGAACACATGTATCCTTATATAGACATATTATTACTGATGGTTTAAACACATAGAGACTGTGATCATCTCATTAAAACGTACGGTACACATTAAACATGTAATAAGGCCAGGATTCTATCATCATTCTGTACAGATTTAAAACCATACTTAAACATTTCCCATGTTATTCTGTTTAATTTACTTTTTCCTAGATCTTTGCAACACTAAATGACTTCTTTTAAAATGATGACGTGGTTTCATATGAGTGCGTCTGTAGCAGGTAAACCAAGACTGCTGCTTAAACCTGGTCAGAGCAGGTTTGACCCAGAGTCGTATAGAGAGAAAGATGTGACAATGGAAGTCCAAAATGTCAGACTGAATTTGTTCACACAAGTTAGTGGCGGGCCATTCAAATCCATTGATTCCTAGTGACATAACTGGGATCAATAACTGCATTGATTCACAATATTTATACAGTACACTGTCATATGTATGTGTATATACAATATATGTTTATGTAGTTCCATAAATAGTTTTTTCCCTAACGTAAATTTGTATTAATGATAAGTGAAAAGAGCTTACCTGCTTTTTTGACATTGTTAAGGCCAACATTAATTTGGTTTAAAAAATGTGTTAATATGTATTACATACAGTATGTATTGCTTTGGATTTTCTTTTAATTATGATTCATTTTGTCTGTTTATGTGCTATTTCCTTATTTTGTGTGTTTTTGGAGTCATTTTCTGTTTTTGTTGTTATTTTGTGAATTTCTTTGAGTCAAGTTGTCTGTGTATTTAAGGGAGCTTAATAAGTGATGTCATCATTTAGATTGTTCCATATACAGAGACCCTGAACTGAAATGCACCTTTCTTTTGTATCTGTTCTCAATTTTGTGTTTTTTTAATATTTAATATCTGTATTCCCCACTATAGAAGCTAGCTTATCTGCTTTTTTGACATAGTTAAGGCCAACATTAATATGGTTAAAAAAAAAATTGTTAAAATGTATTGTATACAGTATGTATTGCTTTGAATTTTCTTTGAAAAAAAAAAAGGGGTCATTAAAAAACACCACACGTTAATGGGTTTAGATATGCTGCTAATAATAATAATAATAATAATAATAATAATAAGTTACCGTTCAAAAGTGAACTACAAACCATCTAATCCGCTCTATCTCCATTGGCTACAATAGTAAACTGATCACTTCCAGGAACAAATGTGGGGCTCCATGAGCCGCCATTGCTGTAAAAAAAAAAGGACCATTGGAGTGAACGGAGTTGTCGCAACTCTCTCTATAAACGGCTCTGGTTTCACCCACGGACTGTGTTACTATGGCAACTAAGGTGTTTTCTCTTTGATGAAACAGATGTTCCAGTTAGGACCAGGCTTAACTGGGCCAGACTCTCAGGTTAAACCTAGAATCAACCCTGATCTGGGTTTAATGAAATGCCCCCCTGGATGGTGATGGACACACTCACGTCCTGCATCTGCTGGACCAGGAAACGTTCTAATCATCTGTTCCACCACAGACATCGCGCAGGGTACAAGGACTAAACAGCTCATGCTTTCCTCACATCCCATAATAAGCAAAGCACTCCTGCTGCTTTACTTTTTGGATTGCTCATAAAAGTACAACACAGCAACAAAAACACACACAATATGGCAACAGAAATACACATAATGACAATAAAAAATACACCAAAGACAAAAGAAAATATGGCAACAAAAATGCAAAAAAGCCCAACAATACCCACATTACTCAAAAATAACATAAAACCCAACTAAAGTACACAATGTGATTCAGAAAGACACACAAGACGATATACATACAATACATTACAAAACAACTACTA
Organism: Gouania willdenowi; assembly: GCF_900634775.1. Classification (NCBI taxonomy): domain Eukaryota; kingdom Metazoa; phylum Chordata; class Actinopteri; order Blenniiformes; family Gobiesocidae; genus Gouania; species Gouania willdenowi. The sequence continues at coordinate 2,659,427 of NC_041051.1, read as the reverse complement.
AATTTTCTCCAAACACAAACAAAACTACACACAAATGGACCATAAAAATAGACACAAGCCTTTTGTTGTTTACTGTGTTAAGGTTGGTCATTATTCTAATTGCTGACACAACAAATAAATACATGAATGATAACGTGGCCCTCAGATCAGACACACACTTTTTTTATGAAAAACTCTGCCCATTTCTGGCTTAGAACAATAATGTGTTACTCATGGAACTTTCCTAAAGTTATGATGTTAAACTTGTTTTTTTTTTCTTTTTTAAACAATCATTACACTTCCTATTGCAACACTTTCTCATCAGCACACTTTTCCTTCATCAAACTGACTCAGCAAAATGATTTGTGCAGCTTATAGAAACAATTCTGATGTTTAGGTGTGACAATGAATGTCTCCTTTTCATTGCCATAAATGCTTTACCTTATAGAGTTGTTGGTTAATGGTATTAATAGTTGCTTCTGCCAATTGCTGTCTGTTTTACAACCAACAATGAGCTCAGTTGAACTTGTTTTGGGCGAATCAGAAGGTTGGGGCTTCACAGATAAATGTTGGGGTGGTGTTCACCACATGTGCAGCAGAGCAGATAAACAGGGCCGCCAAATATGGGTGGGTTTCTTTTCAGCAGTGGCAGGCAGGGTTGAGGCCAATTACATTTTTCTTCAATTACAATTACTGGCATTTTTTTCCAATTTCAATTAAAATTATAATTATTTTTATATATATTTTAAATTTTTATTACATTCTCAATTACAAAAGTTAAAACACAAATAATAACAATTACTGAGCCTTTAATAGATAAAACTTAACCTTGCTCTTCTGTTAGCTTTCTGTTAGCATCTCTGATGATAACAAGTGGGTTTTGACCCATGTCTTAAATCTTAAAATTACACAAACATATATGATCTATCATCCAATTTGTTTTTCGTCTCTTGATTGTGTCATAATTGTAATTAATTACTAATTAGGAATTGACAATTATAATTGAGCCCAATCCTGGTGGCAGATACCACAGTCACTCCCTGGGACTAATAAGGTTACAGGGCATGTGAGATCAATTATTTACTAGTGATGGGCGATATTATTGGAAGATATTTGCCGTTAAATATGAAATCGGTTGACATTGGTGTTGGTTCCCTCACTGATATGAAAATATGAAACAAGTTTCTTTTCACTGAAACTACTGCGTAGAAGTCTCAAAGTAACCATGACAACATAATGACGGCATTGTAACAACTGTAAGTGAGAACATTAACAATAAAGCACCATGAGTTACTGACAATGCACAAAAATAAGAAAAAATCATTTATCCTATTGTATCAGTTTAAACACTGATCTGAACAGATTATATGAAAATAAAATGTCTGTGCACACATAAATATTGCAGTGTTACACACAGCCATCATAAAATCAAGTGCATCAAATAACCATTGCAACACATTGAAAGTATTGTAACCACCACTGAAATATTGCACAAATACACAAAATTATTGATTAAATATAAAAAAAAGAAAAAATAAAGAAATAAAGAAATCGATTTCAAATCGGCACCCAAAAAAAATGAATCGCAAAATATCAGGAAATCGATTTTTTTTTTTTACATCCCTAACCCTAAAATGTTAATTTTTGTCATTTATGTATTTTTAAAGGTGGAATTTGCTGTGTTGAATATGTTAAAATGAAAAAAATATATGTCAATAGTCCCGGTGGCTATGGCTACGTTTAACGGAGCTCTAGACACTTTCTTAAAAAATGTTTTAATCTATAGCATAATGCAAAAACACTTCTAATAAATTGAGGTAGACTGAAAAGTAATGTGCAGGTATATTTTATACAACATTTGAGCTTTTATTGTATTTTATGACAATTGTTTTTTTCATATTTTTCAATACCTTTGGAGACATGTGACCCAACGCCCTCAAACTAATTTATAATAGTAGTCCTTGTCCCAGAATATCACACACACATTTTTCTTTCCCTGTTTTAAGGTGTTGACATTTGTGAAAAATCATAATGTGGGAAAATGCTAGAAAATCCATGTTTTTTTTCATAATGGATTGAGGTCGTTGGGTCACATGACCTCAAACCTATTGAAAAAAACATTTTCTATTATTTTCTCTCCTGTTCTTTTAACTACAAAATTACAATCACCAAGTGGCTTCAATGGATGTTTTTCTCCTACTCTGCATCATTATTATTATTATTATTATTATTATTATTATTATTATTATTATTATTATTTTACAAAAGATCCCTGTTATGCAAATTTAAGTTATTTATTTTTTAGATGATTAAAGTTAGAGGTCAGTTCTTCTACCCTAAATGCTATATTATATTATTCTATCATAGCATAAAAATATTAAAGATTGTTATTATTGTTGTTAGGATTAATACATCGAATTCTGAGTTAATTTCATTCATATAACACAATGTCTTTATCAAGTTAAAATAGTTTAAAAAAAATATATACCGTTATAAATAAGTAGTAAGTGCTGAGTGAGCAAAAACAGTAAATGAAAAGTCCATACAGCTAACAAACTAAAAAACTAGAAGCATGATTGGTTACAACGCCCTGAATGTGTAACTTTATCTCACAGTAAAGTGTAACAGTGTAGATAAATAAATAAATAAATAAATAAATAAATAACGCTGTGTTCCGACCTTTGGCTTCGTTTGTTTAGCTACAGTTTTAGCTTCGAAGGGTTTTCTTTCTACCAAACAGCGGTTCTGCCTTCTCTGTAAACTCTACTTCAACAGGAATCAAACTATCAGAAATGTAAACAGCCAGGAGCTTACCTTAGTGCTGCTTCTTTAACGTTAAAACGACTCAAATACGGTAATTCTGCGTTAAATGAGAACAAACTTCAATCGCTTCCCTTGACGCATAATTTTATCCAGAAGCCCCGCCCCTTTGTGGGCACTGGTGATTGTGTGAGCCAATCATTTTCCTCAAAAACATTTCCTCCTTCCTCATTGGTCTAAACGTTACAGTCACATTTTCGCTGCTGTTAAGACACACAACGGCTACAGAGGTGGGCAACTGACGGTCCGGGGGCCACATGCGGCCCTCGGTCTAATTTTGTGCAGCCCCCAAAGTAAATGCACAAAATGATAAAAATAAATAAATTTAAAATAATGCACACACGCAAAAAGGACAACAAACATACACAAAATTACTCTAAAAATATACAAGATGGTTTCAAATAAAAAATACAAATCGGCAATGCACAAAACAACAAAAATGTTTTTAAAAATATAAGAAAAATATATACATTACAATATCAAAAATAGGCAAAATGACTCCAAAAACACAGAAAATAGCTGAAAAACATACAAAAACACAAATTCCTAAAAAAAAAACCACACACACACATTAAACCCTTTGTTCTTTCATGTATTAATGCTCATATTGGTCATTATTCTACTGACATGGAAGTTGATAATATGGCCCTCGAAATCAATAATTTACATTTTTGTCTTGTGGCCCCCACTGTGATAAAAGTATCCCATCTCTGAGCTATACCATTATGACCAGTGAATAATACATTACCACAGCACCTGCTAATCTGTAATTTATATTATGCAGCTAGTTCAAGGTGTTTTTCTCAAATGAATGCATTAGAAGAAAAAAGAAAATATAGCTCTAACTATAACCTGTATTTTGAATACAGATGTCAAAATATTATACTTCTGTTATCTATATATGTAGATTTTTAGATGATGTAAATATGCTTTTTACTTAATTTAAATATGTTTTGTTTGGTTTATTGTTGTTGGTACTTCAATTCCACTTTATTATTTGTTTAATGAGTTTTTACACTTTTTCATTTAACTTGTGTTAAATAAAAAAGTTACTCTATTTTCCTTTTGTCTTTGATATATTAGTATTGTACTATTGGATGGGATCACTGTGAATTTAGTCCAAATAGTCGTTATTTAAAGAAGTAAATAATAATAAAATAAATAAAAATACACTTTTTTTTTTCTAAAGGCGGGGCTTAGACAGAGACGCAGCCAATCAGAGGCGCTGACGTCAGACGCTTTGAAGATTATTCGAAGAAGCAGAGCATCTTCCAGCGAAGCACATCTGAGGTAAAAAAACAAAACACAGAACACTTTTACAACGTAATATAATACACTTTTCGCACAAAGAGAGGCTTGGTACTGTTACCGGGTGCATATTTTACTTCAAATCCGCAACAATCCCGTTTTTGAATCGTCCACATTAGCCGTGTGTTAGCTAGTTAGCTGCTAGCTCTAAGGAACGCTTTGTTACTACTGCGATGTTCTTTTGTGTTTTGGACGATTTGGTGAATTATTTACAGGAAGCACAACAACAAACACCCTCATAACCATGCAATAACGGGGTTTAATGTTAATATTATTATTAATAAAGAAGTGATTATAAATTATAAACTGTAGGTGCAGCAACAACAACTAAAGCTGTAAACACTGGAGTTTTGCTTGTGTTTTAACCTCAGATACTAATTTATATTAAAACTTTTAGGACATTGACAATAAATAAAATAAATTAATTTATTTTATTGCAATAACAAAACATGCATTGATGTCTCATAATGATTGCACTTCTTGTAGTGTTGAACTTTGATAGCATGTGCAGACAAGTAGAAAACAAACATGTGTTTACAGTGCATGATAAAGAGTATTTAGATGTTACAGATGAAAGTGAACAACCCTAACTCTGTGAGGGTTGGTCAAAATAACAAGAATATATATTATATATAATAGTTGCAGCTAGCTTCAGCCTTTTTCTATTCAATATATTATTTTAAGCGGGTTGAAGCCTGAAGTAACTAAGTACAAATACTTTGTTACTGTACTTAAGTAGTTTTTTTTTTTTTTTCTGGTATCTGTACTTTACTTGAGTGTTTATATTTTTTTTTACTTTTACTCCATACGTTTTTAAACAAATATCTGTACAAATATGTGTACTTTTAGAAAATGAGCGCGTTACTTTCAAGACCATCGAAGATGACGTCACCAAATAAAAACACATTTTGGTAGTTTGAGCTTTGTTCTGTTAGACAGGTCCTTAAGTTTTATATTTTTTAAGTTTTTAAAAATGTTAAACGCCAAGCTGCTCTGGGTTTAATTTATTTTTGTCTTAACATTTTATTTACAATGAGTGATACATTCTCCAGGTGTTCATTAAGGATAACAGATATCATTTATTTCCATGTACCAGTTTTCTACAAGTTTATATGTGTATATATAATTTAAAAACCCTGTCTTATTATTGAAGGGACATTTATTTTACTTTTTCACTTTTACTCAAGTAAAGGAGCAACTTCAATACTTTTACCAGTTATTTTTAATTCAAGTATCTATAAATACTTTTAATTAAGTACTGAAGAGGGCATATGATGGTGGAGAAGGGACTTCATGTATAACAGACTAGGGCTGGGCGATATGGACCAAAACTCCTATCTCTCATAATCGCAATATACGAGAAAAATCTTGATATTTTTAATTGAAATAAAGTCAGACCACAAAAACATTGTGTTTTATTTGGTGATGAAAAATACCACACAGGCTCATTTATTAATAAACAGCTGCACAATATGTGCCACTTTTGGCTTTTTCTCCTCTAAGGGACAGCACGTGTGAGTGAGTTCTGTAGTGTGGCTTGTTTAGGAGAATTCACTCAGTAATCCATTCAACTGAGTTTTCCATGATGTTCTGAGAAGTAGTGAAAGCAGCGTCTCCCAAAACGAGTATTTTAATACAAAATAAGCTATAAGATATATATACACACACAAAGACATCGATTAGGGCTGCACAATTAATCCAATTCGATTAATCTTATCAGCAATATTTACATTTACTGTAAAATATGGGCTCTGCACTCTTTAAAAATGTATTCATTTAGTTAACCTCTGGTACATTTAAAATTATTGGATTAATTTTTTTTAAATGATTTTTTTTAGTATAATTCTTATTTAAAGCTTCATTTTGCACTGTAAACTGTACACACATTGTTTAAAAGACTTTTTTTTACCTAATATTATCAATAATTGTGATTATCATTTTGGCCATAATCGTGCAGCCCTAATACAGATATAGTAATTTTCTGTATTTCCAAAATAGAAATCTCAATATATTGCTCAGCCCTATCATACATATTAGTGTTTACAACTCATAACTACTAGTATGTATTGTGTTTAAAATTATATTTTTGTTTTGTCTGTTTGATTCATGTTTGTTGTTTTCTCATATATTCAGTAAGTTCTCCTGAGATGGGTTCAAATGTCTTTTTTTCTGTTTGTTGTATCCCTGCAGTTGATACGATGGGGCGCAGAAAGTCAAAAAGAAAGCCACCTCCCAAGAAGAAAATGACGGGGAACCTGGACACTCAGTTTACTTGCCCTTTTTGTAACCACGAGAAATCCTGCGACGTTAAAATGTAAGCAGTTCAATCACTGCCTTGTTCAAATGTTACCAACAGTCATCACCATGCCAACTGTTCTTTTAGGGAACGCACTCGGAACACGGGAATCATATCGTGCAGTGTTTGCTTGGAGGAGTTCCAGACACCTATAACTTGTATCCTTTGAGACCAACATGTGTACATCTGCCTTAGACGTTCTGTCCCGTTCCTTAATACAAGATGTACACGTTTTCTGATAACATTCAGTAGCTTTGGCCTTTACATGTTCTTTTTTCTGTTTTCTAAGTTCTTGGATGACACCTTAACCTCACCTTTCCACAGATCTGTCTGAGCCAGTGGACGTTTACAGCGACTGGATCGATGCGTGTGAATCAGCCAACCAGTAGTGGATTAGTTCCTGTGGAACTAACCCACTGTAGGCACACATTCCTTTGAAACTATTCCTCTGGCTGGGCCAGAGAGTTGCTCTGATGTTTTAGCAGTATTTCATCTCCATAAATAAGTCTTTTCTGGACCAAACCTAATACATTTTCCACTGGACTCATGATGAATCTCTACATATTCAATAACGCACTGAAATACTTACTTGTTCTGTTTTGAAGACGATAACGATTTGACTTCTTTTTAAAGTAGCAAGCTTGTTTTTAAAAAAACAAACTTTAGAGTTAATCATGTTCACTAATAAATAAGTCATCACAGCTCTGTTTTTCATGTGTTTTTATTGCACAAATGCCGTATTTAGTGAGAAGTGTTGAAACAAAGTCTACACGTCTGAAAAGTTCCTACAGACAAGGTTAAACTACTTAAAAAAATAAAATGTAATTTATAATTAAAACCTTCATTACTGAAAAGGTGATGTTGAAAAAGGAGAATTAAAAAGTTTGGCATGGTTTTAAAAACATGGCTTTCCATCACTAGATGGCACACTGCTACAGCACTTCCACAGTAGCACAATGTGAGGGTAATTCATTCATTTAACCTAAACATGTCCCTGAAAAGTGCTGGTTTGGCCCTTTGGAGTGTACAATGATTATTGTGCACCTAAACTTTAAATATTACATTCAAGAATACTGGTGGGTTTAAAGCACAGAAAATGTTAGAGACTCATTTCCTTATTTGGTAACATTCACAGCAGCGAGTGTGCACAAGCCCTAGGTTTAGCTTTGACTCCAACGCTGCCAGGGCTGAATAAATGACAGTAAATTAACACCAAGTAGAAACCACCGTATGAAGTTATTAGTCTTAGTTTGGCCTCAGAGAACTTCACCCTTTCATTAAAAGCCTGATTATATCAAACACTATCATGATTCAGGCAATAAATGCTACAAAGCTAACACAAGCTGGATACTCTTCTGTTAAATCCTACATGAAACATAAATCATAAGAGCTATATAATCCAACAGGCACAAAACACGTGACGTCGTTCAGCATCTCCTGTCAGTGGAAGAAGATAATCTAGTCATGCAAAGTTAACGTGACAATGGTTGAGTGTTTAGTGTGACGATGGAATTAATGGGCAGATCTGGACCTTTCCCAGTGTCACAATCAAGATTTGACTGTCCTGACAAAAAAAACAACCCTCCTGATAAACAGGGGATGGGGTCACTGGCAGCTGGGAATAGTGTGGGTATTTGTTCTGTATCCTGGCACACACAGCGGAACAAATACCAGACGGTTTCCCTAAGGTTTTGCAGTGCCGAATAAGATCAATTACTTTGAAAAGTGGCTGCCAATTTTACTCCTGTGGGATTTAAGTGTCCCACCTCAGTTGGATGCTTGTCGGATCAGACGGGGACACCAAATGGACCATTCTGGACTAAGCAGCTCATGAGGATGAATCGTGGTTACATGATGCAGCTGATGGAGTTCTTCTTAATGGTGAGATTAAAGAACTGAATCTGGACCGGTTAGAGCAATCTTAGTGTTTCATATGTGAACTAATGGAACAGAACACACAAACAGGTGAAGGACACAAAAGTGCATGAGGAGCAAAGCTCGGCAAAAAAAGTGAAAATGTCTCGTAGGAGGCAAGAAAGCAGAACTTTGGGTTCAGCACTGAAAGCACCACAGCTATCAAATTTAGCATTACCACACCTACGCTCACTCGCTTGGAAAAGTCAACCCTCCAACATACAATTCCCTCTGTGCTGTATTATGTCCTTTGATTTGGTCATTTAGTGAACCTCATGGTTCCTCATCATCCTGAGAGCCGTCATGCAGCCTCTGGAGCTCCAACGTGGATTCAGGAGTTCCTAAAGTCCATTAGCACCAGCAGTGTCCTCTGGAGAAACATGAAACTGATTAGTGTTCAAACTGGAGGCAGTGAGGTGAGAGGCACGGACGGTTAAAGCCTCTGAAGCTGGAGAAAAGAAACCTATAAATGGCAAAGGCCAATGAATCAAACCATCTGAGGGTTGTGGTATTTTTAGGAGGAATAACAAAAGTTGGCCGTTGTGTAAAATGTTTTGTCCTAAACTCAGTGTAAACGTGAGGTTTTACTCATGGAAAATCAAACAATGAATTCCAAAGGGTGACATGTTTAGAAAGATGAAGGAAGCGGTGACGTCAGTTGGTGTTAAATAACGCTCAGAAGGTTCTGAAGGCAGCTTTCCTAGTCAGAGTACTGGTTGTAACCATCAAACTCCGCCTCACTCCCGTTGTCGTAGATCTCGGTGGGGTTAGTGCAGTACTTGTTGTCGTAGACCTGGCGGGGGAGGCCGTAGGTGGTCATGCCCTGCTGTGACGCCACTTTGTTGGTGCCCATTTGCAGAGAGATAGTGGTGGTGTCGCAGTTCTCCAACTCCAGCTTCTTGTCGAAGATGTGCCTCCTGGTTCCTGGAGCTGTCATACCAGCCTGGAAGAAGAAGAATAGAAAGGCACCCCTTCAATTTAGACTAACTTTTAGTGCAAAGGAAAATCCTATTATTGGCCAGACGGCAAAATCTGTTATCATCTATAGAGACAAATTAAGCATTATTATGCAGGGAGACATTTAGACATTCAGGACGGTGGCCTTTAGGACCAGTGGTGGCTGGCCAATACAGGGCACCGCCCCATTAATCACCATGTTAGTTTAAGGCAGAACTGAGTAACATTTTCACCTTAATAAATCCTTCTCATAGTCCCTCTGGGGGTAATACAAGTGTTTATGGGGTGAATGGGGATCTTTTATCCCCCCCACTATCTCTGGCCAGAAAACAGCACTTGCAACTTTCCCTGCCTCTGTCAACACGTACTGCTTTACGACAGCCCAATACACACTAAAGGTGCGTTCACACCAACACTATAGCGACTGCTGTCACTTAAATCGCTCGTGATGAGTCGCTTGAACACAGTGGTTCTTTTCATTCCATCACTTCATTGCTCCAGTGACATCATTACCAGGGAACGTGTGTGTGCGCGTGCAACAGGGTGACAACTATCATAAACAGTGTCGTTTTTACGCTATAAATGATCAACTTACTGAGTTACTAAAAGATGAGTTGACTCAGAATGTAGGCTTATTCAAGATTAACCGCTCTAATCTTGCCTCGGTACGTTTAGGAAGCCTCCGCTGCCCCTCTCACTGAAGTGGGAGGGAGGAGCTGCTGCCTCGGGGGTGTGGAGAGTTTACAACAGTGACATAACCAAAATGAACCTTAGGGGGAGCGCTAAGCACAAGTTACTTAGTTCTGCTTTAAGGAAGATGAAAATAAATACTACAAAACAAATGTATATCTGTATTTAGATAATCAGAATAAATATAGTATAGATAATGATTATGAGTAAAGTTGTTTGGTTCATTTGTGTCTGTTTCCACCCTGGGGCGCACTGATCTTTATTATTTACTCATTAAAAGTTGTACTCGTGCAGCAACTACTCTTCAATAGAAGTAAATGGATATGTCTGGGCGCATCTTCTCAGCCCCTTAAAATACACAAATTCAATGAAATATTTGCAGAGCTCACAGTTTTGATGTGCTTATATCACATGACTGCAGTCATTTTTAACTTTTAATTGTTGAAAGAACTAAATTTTTCCCAAATGCTGCATTTTTCCCATAAAATATTTACATACCACACACATTTATGGCTGTATATGTATCTTGTGTATTGTTTTATGATTTGTGTATGGCACATTGGCCAACTGTAAAGTTTTAAAGTGCTTTATGTAAAATAATTTTACCAACTTTATTTATCATTTCCTCACATTAAATAAAATCACAATCTCCAGGAGATTTAAGAGACTGATATATGTCACTTATTGCTTGGACATTGTGCCTTAAACACTTGACACAACATTTCAAATGTAAAAGTCCAAACTAGGCCACAATCATTTGGAAATTGCTTGTTTTGTTGCCTTAAATCTGCAGCCCACTTGAGACCAAACTGGTTCGTATTTGGGCCCTGAGAAAAAATTAGAGAGCCATGTTCCTATTGGAACAGTTTGAGACTCACTCACCTGGCTCGCTCCTTTGTTGGTGCCCATCTGTAAGCTGATGGTGGACTGGTCCAATGGGGCGTCCATGCCGATCTTGGAGTCGTACAAATGGCGTCTTGTGCCGTAAGACGTCATGCCTTTTTGGCTCGCCAGCTTGTTGGTGCCCATCTAGAATCAGGCCACAAAGGAAGGTTGTAAACATCAGAACCAGTTCTTCCTTTGTATGACAAGCATGAACCATGAAAGAGAACATCTCTGGCCAGAAATCCATTATGACATTTATCTAATTTAAGCCACTCTGACCTGCAGGCCGATGACGTTGCGTCCCTCCCGGAGCTTCTCCGGGGCAAAGCGTCGCTGCTGCTTTTCAGCGTACTTGACTCCTAGATCATAGTTGGAGTGAAAACCTTTGGACTTGGCCTGAAAGCGACACATGGTAAAAGTAAAGGAAATAACACATTAAGATGATGCTTTGTTTGTATACCTGTGAGTTTTACAATCATACAATGAGTGTAAAAGCTGCTTACCATCCCAGCTAGAGCAATGAGCGTAGACTGGACTTGGGTGTGGTTCACATTCTCAAACAGATCGTTGGCTTCAAAAAGGTCGTGCGGCTTCAGCCCATACTCTGTGATGGCTCGGACAAAATTGCCAATGTTTTCTAGCTGAGGATAACAGATGGTGAGACTTCAGTAGTGGAAGTTTACTGGTTTTCTGAACCAACAGACCGTCATGTCCTGTGCAGACCATAGATTGAGCTAAAATAGAACTTCTCTCCTTTTTAGGGATCGTTGGGTTGCCACTCTGAACACTCCCATTAGAAGCATCAGTATCATTAATCATCACAGTAAGATTTACCTGGAAAATCAACCCTTAGGAAAGCTCACTTTACTCCTTCATCCCCATAAAAAGCTTGTAAAAAGCCCTGTTGACATGGAATGAAAAGAAAGGCTCGACTTTAAGACGTGCTGTTTCAGACCCGCTTTGTGGTAATGCATTACCTGGTGCCAGTTTTGGCTGGAGTGATTGATCTTTCTAACTGAGCCTGGCTGAAGAACATTTATGAGCCTGTAAAGAGAAAGATGGATGGTTCAGGAAGAGTCATCACTGATTATCCATCACCAGCTACTAGGAAACAAGGTCACTCACTCGCACAGCAAGATGCCGTTCTTCAGACTGTCCATGAAGTGGTCGCCAATTTGTTGGCCGGTCACGTCCTCAATCCAAAGCCTCAGCTCCTCTTCCTTCTGTGGGTCATATTTCCCAGCCAGCTGAGGAAAGGAACACCTGAGGTCAGCCACAAAAACACACCAAACCAAAGCTTTGTCGGCTAATGGACTGGAAAACCAGTCTATGGTGTCCCCGGCCCTAGACCAGGATAGCTAGATGTAGAAGAATGAACGAGTAGAAGGTTCTCGCCACCGCCGTTGAGTGAAGGGGCCCCTGACGTAATTTTGCTCCCCTACGGAGCGAGTTTGTTTTTTCTTTTTTTAATTGGTACTGTAGTAATAATTGTTGCAAACTTGGACACAAAAGCGTCACATGAAGCTGCTCATCATATTTATAACTACAATGGATAATTCTACATGCGCATGCTCAGATATGAATACGTCTGATTGAAACGTGACATCGACTTCATTCTGGTCGGACAGCTTCGAGCCGTGTCCTCTCAGGTCAGGTCTTCTTTTTCGACCCAATTAAAGCTCCGTGTGTGTTCCAATTTTACTGCTGGTCCCTCATAACTCATTTAAATTTGAAAAGTGCATCTTTTGAACTAAATGTTATTTCTTGTCTATACATTGTGTGAGTATAAACTACATGCATCATCATCTTCACCAATTGAATAAATAATGTTTAGCTTTAAAGTAAGGCTGGATCAAAGAATAAAAAATATACACAGCACCATTTTAAACAGTCAAACATGTAAATTCCCTGTGCCTTGTGTAAGCATTAACTCAGTGGTTGACAGGTTTGTGGTGTCGAGCTACAGGTAGAATCACTTTTAATAAGGCATCATGCTGTTTTAAATTGGGCAAAATGTGGTTTTGGTATCGTCTGCCTGGGGAAAAAAGCCTTCCTTTGATAAAGATGTGGATGCACAATATAATGCATTCATGAAGCTCTCAGAAATGTGCGCTGAGGCATACCTAATCTGTGACGGATGCTGCTTTTTCAACTGTGGGCCGACACAGTAGCTATAACTAAAGAGAAACAGGATATTTTTAGACTCATTTTTAGCTCGTCCAGAGATCAGAGCCAGGGCAAGAATATGCTTCCTTGTATTTTCCTTGTATCAGGCACGTCAGGACCTTCTAATCTCACTGCAGCAACAAACAGTGTTCACAGACAATGGTTTTAGAAGCATTCCTGAGTTAGGGAAATGATTTCAACAACAAAGTGTGTTAAGCATTTAATACCATTAACTATTACTACGAGGCTGCAAATAAAAAAATAGTTTCAAAAACTATTTAATTTTTTCAAAAATGTTATTTAAATTTTACCCATCACACATATACACCTCGCACCCTCTATAAAATGAAAGCCTGACCATCTCCAAATGGCAGTGTATGCCTTGACAAATCTGTTGGTACTTTTCTACATATGGTTTGGGAGTGCCCAGGGAGAGCAGATTTATCGAGGGGAGTTTGCAATATTCTGTCACGTATTTTAAACAAACAAGTTCTTCTGCCTAATGACTGCTCGAGTTTAGAGCTTTGAATTAAGCAGAGACTAATAGCATGTAGATTGTTTTTTTTTAAATTTCAAGTAAAAATAATGTAATATTTGAGCTCAAACATGATCATAAACTAATTTTAGAAAAAAAAAAAAAAATGTCTGGGGTCACCAGAAATTCTGGATATCAAAATGGGGTCACGATCCAAAAAAGGTTGAGAACCACTGCACTAAATACTGTTTATTTTTAAAAATTTATTTAAATGTGTCAGCACTGTCATCTATAGTTGTTTTTAAATAGTTTTCTAAGCAAAATGTTGTAGTCAGACAAAGGAGGGACTTGGATTCAGAAATAAGAGAAAGACGTATAAAAACCACTGCACTACATGATGTACAATGAACTGTTAATTCAAAGCTACTCAGTTGGGGTTTTGTTTCAAACTGTAGAAGTCAGACCCTTTAAAAAAAGCCCTAAATGTTCTGGTTTAATGAGAGTTTGTGTGTAAATCAATTTTCATAATAGGACACGAGGAAACTAAAGCGCTAAATGATAAAGGAGTGAGACCATGTGAAAATTTAGTCACCATTTTTTTTAAAAAAATCAATATATTATTCCATGTTACTTAAAAAATGCTGACATTTTGTGGCATAATATCACTATAGCATAAACACTTAAATATGTAATAATGGGGTGTACTAGTAGTGTTATTAAAACAAAACTATAAAGTTTCACAGAGATGAACTTTTACATAATCTTTGTCAAAGAGAAATAACCATCTTTGGAAAACATGGATGAAATGTCCATCTACTCCAGCCCAGTCCTAAAGCTTCTCACCTTTTTGGATTCTGAAGATAAACGTTTCAGGACCCGCTCACAATCCTTACATCAATAAAACCCAATGTACTGCCATTTGTATCCCTAAATGCAATAACAATTATCTGTTTTTTTTATTGTTTCAACTTCAATATTTAAGCTCTGTAGTTATGAAGTTAAATAGGACCTCTACGGTTTTTTATTTCTGAGTGTTTCATTTATTACCAATAAATAACTTTTTTGCACAATTTTTGGTCCGTGTTAGACTTTGAATGAAATTACATAATTTTTTTGTAATGATTTCATGGACCCCCATGCAGTGTTCATTTTTAGATAACTTTTTATTTCGTCAAAGTCTTTTGATTAAAATGCAACTTCGTTTTACTCAAAATTTCGTCATCAGGACTGTTTCAGTTTGAATCAACTCAGGCTACGTTCACACTGCTAGCATTAATGCTCAATTCTGATTTTTCTGTTTGTCCGTTCATGTTACCATTTACCAGTGTGGACGGTTTGCAGCTCATGTCAAAGTTTTTGTGGAGCCAGAGAATGAATGATCAGGTGCAGAGGAGGACATAGAGAGACATTTTGTTTTGGATTTTTGTGATGCCGTTTTGCTTTTAAACACAGACCATTGATGATATGAACCTTATTCAAGCTTTGACCCAAACCTAAGAAAACTAAAACCTACAGGTCTGACAGACATTAGGTATCTATATCCGTGCCCGCCCTGAAACCGACAGTTAAAACCTATTTTTTCCTCATACAAATGACATATTTACATTTGTTTTAGTGGTAAGCCTGCTTTTATTAATAAACAGCTGTTAATGTTAACAGAACAGATCAGCACACGGGGAAATATGTCTGTGACCTAATGCTAATGGGGGCTTCATGTAGTTCCAGTGTGGTCTGCTGCCTCCACAACTTCATCTCCAACTCTCTTATAGTCGACACGGCTGCTGTTCAGGGACCAAATTAAACAGTTTAACTCACATTTACACCTGCCATGACACTCTAGTGCATGCAACGTTATGTTCAGGTCCTGCATGGAAATAGCCAACTCTTCCATTCACACAGTAACACGACTGCGTTTAGGTCCCAAAACATAGTACGGCTTGATTTTCCCTGAATCTGTAGATAGTACCAAAAAAAAAACAACCTTATTTCACATGACCAGATCAGTGATTGTTTTTTTTTTTTTTAAACTCACTGATCAGCCCAAAAATCCTGATTGTGTAAAGCCTATTATAATACATATAAATATATTGTGATATAGTTTTTAAAGTTGTCACTAAAAAGTTAGTCGACACCTGAGGGTCCTCCAACCTCAGTTTGAGAACCACTGCATTAGACAACGCTTGCTAAGCATTTGCAAAGATAGATACAAAGGATCAAAATTACAAACAAGGTTCCCACACTTTAACAATGACTTCAAATCTTTTCCAAAATGTTTTACCAAATTTCCATGATTTAGTTCTGAACCGCTAAGATCTATTCTACCAAAAATGAGCAGATCTTTCCAGTGCACGAGTGTAACAGAGGTCTGACAGTGTGTCATGGTTAGCAAAAATGTGGCACAGGGAATGCAAGTTGTGTTCATAACTTATCATATAGCATCGTATAATGGCGCGACTGCCTTTGACACCCATTTTGCAATATTTCTTAAATAACAATGCATCAGCTATTGAACATTAAACAACAGTTAGCTAGGTGCTACCATGTTTAATTATAGGATTATAATTTCAATTTGCAGACACTTTTATCCAAATAAAACAAGGTGTTCGGGTTAAGGGACTTGCTTAATGTCCCACAGTAACAGCCAAGGCTGGATTTTAAACATTAAAATAAAATAGGCTATATTTCCAAAACAGTTCAATTATCCCAAGACTGGAAAATCATTTTTTCAAATTTCATAACTTTTCCAGGAATTTCATCACTGTAGAGACTCTGAAATTAGTTCATCACGTAAAACATAGCGATTAAGGTCGAGGTGAGTTTTGAAATCATGGCTAAACCGACATAAAAGCTTAAATCTGTGTGTGCGCACGTTTCACTGTGCGCGCACACACACACTGTTATGCTATCTGATTAGCAGCCTTGAAACTAGGATATAACAGGAAGCTCTGCTATTATTTTACATAAATCTAATAGTTTAAAATTAAATATGTCTCTTAAAAATATACAAAAGCACCAACTTAAACCCACTATGAGAGATTTGTTTATCCATAAATTATTTTACAACTAAAGAAGCCCAATTCAAAAGCATTCTTCCCCTTCTTCATTTCTGATTATATTCACAACCTACAAACAACTTCCAACCTTTTGGATTGAGATTATGAGATTCAGCACACATTCAAGTCTTAATATGTACGCACACTAGGGCTCTGTTCCCGCCAATACTTCTGTTATGATGTCATTATTAGGTTTGTTTTGTGTTGCATTCTTCTCATATAAGCACAGGGCCCACATTGGCTAAAAGTCTTATTTTGTAATAAAAACACTTTGCCTTAGGGCATTCTCTCTTTTCCTTATTGGCCCCAACCCTTAGCTCTAATACTTTGTGCATGTACACACAGGGAGACACACATGGACATCCTCGCCCCCTTCTTCTCCCTCAACTTTCTGCAGACAAGTCCTCACAGTCTGGAATCAGCAGCAAACACAAACAAGCATTTCAAAGCAGCAGGGATAGTGTGGCCCCTAGTCCATCATCACACCAAACTAGGGAGAAACGGATTCTCTCTCTCTGACCTTCTCGCTCCTCGCCTCTGATTGGCTGAGCTCTCTCCCCCTCTTCTCATCTCAGCCTCTTGTGTTTCCAGACTCTGCCCTTTTACAGTGGCTTTATTATTCAGACAAACCAGATCTGATGGAGACAGACCAAGATGGAAAGCTCCTGCTTCTAGTCATGAGGGACTAGCTCCTGACATGTGGATGTCAGTCCTTTTTACATTATTGTTGAACTCAAAGCCACTGCCTGTACACAGTGTTTACCAAACAATACCTTTAAGATAGAAAAAGATAAATAGATCTGATGCATTATCATCTAGACCAGTGGTTCTCAAACTTTTTAGGCTCAACTATTTCTGAATCCAAGTATCCCCTTTGTCCGACTACATCATTGTGCTTAGAAAACTATTTAAAAACAGTTATAGAGCATAATGATGAAATTCCTCCACATTGTTGTAAAAGACTCATTGCAAGTTATTGAAAACGTTTGATTGCAGTAGTTGCTGCTAAGGGTGGCCCACCCAGTTATTAGCTTTAGGGGCAAACACTCGTTCACACAGGGCCATGAAGCTTTGGATATTTTTCTTCCTCATTAATAAAAACTGCATTTTGTGTTTACTTGTGTTATCTTTGACTAATGTTTACATTTGTTTGATCTGACACATTTAAATGTGGAAAAAAAACATGTAAAAATCTAAGAGATCAGGAAGAGGGCAAACTGTATCACACCACTGTATATATAAATATTAACTCCATTTTAATTTAACTAGATTTACTATAACGAGATTGTGTGTTGTTTTAATGAAAAAGAAAAATAGATTAAAAAACTCAAAAATCTATTTTAATATTTCCAAAAATTCAGGAGACCCTACATGGGGTCCTGATCCCAAGGTTGAAAAACACTGATTTAGTGGTGCCTGAATAGATTTATTTCTATAGTTTTTAATCACTTCTGGTCACTATTTGTTATTTTCCACTCTATCTCAAGTACCCCCTGTAGTGACATCACGTTCCCCTTTTTTGAGAAACACTGATTTCAATAATGTTTTTTTTAATAAATGTAGTTCATGTCTCATTACACAGCCTTGCTTTTAAGTCAGATGCTTCATTAAGCTACAATGTGGTGTTTAATAACTTTTGAATGGTATCATGGTGAAAAACTGTTTTAAAAATTGATATAATTGATTATATAAGTTATATATATATATATAAGTCTCTTTCCATCCATTTGAACCTTAAAAAAAAAAAAAAAAAAAAAAACTTCTGTTAAGCTTCTGTTTGTTGACGTCAGAACAGAACAGAACTAACATACATACAGCTGAATGAACATAAAGATGTCCCTAATTTTTCAGCTAATCCAGCCCTGACTCAGTGTGTGTGCGTGCGTGGCAGAGCTCCGTCTAAACCCTTCCTCTGCGCCGCTCCGCTCCACCTGTTTTCCGTCAGACCAGTGTTTTGTCACAGTCGACGTAGGAATAAACTGTTTGGGGAAAGGACACTTTCTCAGGTTCCATGTTAGAGCCTGACCACTCCTTAAAAGGCCATTAGAAGACGCTGATGTTCTCGTCATCTCTAATATCGCTCTGCAGGAATGCACCATCCTATGATGGCCAGTTCTCCCTTTGTTTCCCCATCTTTCATCTTAGCTTATGCCTGCTATATACGCCCGACGCCTGTGGTCACTCTCAAAGCCTGCAAACGATGGGTGAGTTTCCCAAAGTGCGGTACACCTTTGACTAACTTACAGCTTGGAGAGCATTCCGATAAAAGGCCAGACCCCTGCCGGATGATGATGATGATGATGATGATAATGATTATGGTGTTGGAATGGACACAAGCTGACCTTTTCAATGCTGAACGTCTAAAGCTGTGACTCATCCAAACAGACGTCATTACCATCACGTCAGAGACAGGAAGTACAGAGAAAACCAGCCGACTCACAGTTATCCAACAAGCACTGATACAATATCTCCCAAAGGACCAATACACGCTGATCTAAGTTTATTAGAAACAAACTGCCTATATTCACAATTTCATGGTAGTCATCTGTAGAATTTGTGAATACTTAAGAGTTACAATTTAATCTCCAGAATTATTAAAACACTTTCTCAAGTAAAAGTTACAAAAAATTATCTCAGCTTTTATTTTGTAAGTATTTTTCAGCATAAAAATATCAGTGACTTCTACAAAAGTCCATTATTTTATTCATACATATCTTATCTGGCTGATAGTCAATAAATCAATGAACAAGACACCATGTTGTAGGGCTGCTCAATTAATCAAAATTCGATTATGATTTTGATTATTACACCCAACGATTACAAATTCAACAATCCAGAAAAAACGATTATAAAAAAATTTATTTTATTTTTTTTTTATTTATTCATTCAGTTTATTTCCGACATGGTTACATTCATTTTTTTTTTTTTTTTTTTTTGTACATGCCGAAAAAGGAGACGAGAAGCAATTTGCTTAATACACAGTTTTATTCCCTAAATAAAAACATGACTTCTACAAATGTTTAATCCACACACATGCAAGCTCCTCCCCTCCGCCCCGCCCCTCTCAAAGCTAAAGCTAGCCTGCAGGCTAACGTGAGGAAAGTTGTTGCTAGTGGTCTTAAAACATGGCAGGAACGCTGCAAAAACACTGGTAAACAAGTGGAAAGTCAAATTCTCTTCTATGGGAACACTTTAGGTTTGATGATGAAGACTTAGAGCAAAGCCACATCACGTGCAAGAAGTGTTTTGTGCAAAAGTGAATACTTGATTTTAGTGTTTGAAGGATTTTATTTATGTTTAAAGAATATATTTTGTGTTTTTTGTACAAAAAAATAAGTAACTTTTTGGTTGACAAATAATTGTTTGAGTAATTGTGATTTCAATTATGACTAAAGAAATCGTGATCATTATTTTTTCTATAATCGAGCAGCTCTAACATGTTTAGATTCCTATTGGACTGATTTGTATTTTTTTTTTTTATCTGGCATTGGGTTGGTGGTAGGGCTGGGCAATAGACCCAATAATTTCTGGTATATATCACGATAATGAATCAACATCAATAAATAAAACAATTCCAACTTAAAGTGTAAACATGTAGTAACTGCTGACTCAAAGAGCTCATGAGCTGATATTTTATGGATTATATTAGTGCACGTGGATCACTATTAGTGTTATTGAATGTAATTCATGCATTTCCTCACTTAAAATTAATTTTCTAAAAAAAATCAAGTATATAAAATTTAAAAAAAATTAAATTACACATTCTTAGTTGGTGGTCAGTGTTGGAGTTAGCCAGCTCTAATATAGTTGAGTAAAAATGCATTCAACATGGGTATGTTCATATTAAAGTTGTATATATAGAATCATTTTCTTTAGTGTAATATTCCCCTCCCCCACGGTTACATTATGTTTTTTAATTCGGAATAACTAATTGCGAATTAAAGTGTTCTGCTTCATGTTTACATGGAAATTGTAATTCCCAAATTGAGGTTTACATGAAAAACCAGCTTATTCAGCTTTACTCAATTCCACTTTATGTCTACGGGTTGGGAAGGGTTGTGATTGGACAGGGGGAGAACGAGATGGAAAAAACAACAAACCTTATATTTTTGGCTGTAACACAGAAGACCACATGAGAACTGTTTTTACTTTTATTGTAGTTTTGAAGCAGCAGCTCAACAACAACACAGTTTCACTTTGGACCGCTGCGTAGAAGAGAGATAGAAGTCTGTACTTTGGTAAATCAAAACCAGCAGTTAATGCTACAGCTGTTCCACCAAACAGGACATCTAGTGAAAAAATAACTTTATAATGATCCACGCATCATTAGTGAAGCTCTAGTGCTTTATGCCCGTTTGCCGACGTCTGCGTGTGTAATAAGTCTGTGTGAATTTCCGCATGTTTATTCTTCTGTCCATCAATCTTTTCCTTATATCCATGTCTTTTAAGGCTCTTATTAAATGGTCTCGGCTGGAGTCCAGGCGGCCATCCTGGATTATGTTGTCATCAGCGAGTCATCGCAGCAAGCGCAGAATGACCTTAAACGGAATGAAGTGTTTACAAAAAAGAGGAATAATTTAATTTGGAATTAAAATCGGAATAAACCAGCCACCAAAGCCAGCAGGGACCGGACCCCAGGCCAGAAGGACCCGGAACAGAAGCAGCACCGGGAGCAGCCCCCCCAGGGACGACGACCACGCCCATAGGTTACCAAGGGGACGTTGCAAGTCACCCCGCCGGCCCCCAAGCACACTGACCGAGTCCCCCAGAGCGCCGTTTCTCAATGCCGACAACAGGTCAACAAAAGAGACACAAAGCCTTTGTTGTGTCTTGTGTTAATGCTCAGATTGGTCCCATCTATCTTCTTATCTATCTATAAAAGCAAGGTATCTCTGTCTGTGTGTGTGTGTCTGTTCCTCAATTAGCTCAGAGACTTTCAACATGGCTGCTGGTTCAATGATGTTCAACGTCAGATTTGTTTGGACTGCAATGATACCGTTAATGATTTATTTCATAAAATTGTCTTCAATGCAGCTTTGCAGAACAGCTCAATGTTGACAGGTAGTCATGGTAACTCCGTGTGTAATTAAGAATTAAATTTGCTTTGTGAATTCAGCGTTTACAAGGTCAGTTTAAAGAGGATTTAACTTTTATTCTGAATTAAGGAGGAATTAAAGCTCCCATGTCAACCATCCATGAAAAAGCTACTTAAGCTTAAAGATAACCTTCCTACGGGCACAGCAAACACACTGTTTTCCACTCTGATAGAAGTTGCCCATCTTTGCTGTAACAAGCTTTCCTACGGTATTGGTTCAGTGTTGTAATTATTCCTAATTAATCATTATAATGTATCCACCTGCCAAGCTCCACACGTGTACACAGAGGATCATATTTTAGACAGAGGTCAGAGGTAGAGTGAGGGACAAACTCAGCATGAGGAGCCATTTAAATCTGGCTTGTCTTTCAGGCAAAATAAATCTATAAAGGACTGATACAGACAATTGATTAAAATAATTTCACCAAGGCGAAATGTTTGTGTAAACTTTAAACATAGCTACTACTGGCCCACCAAACGTTCATTATCCAGCCTCTGGAGAGTTTCAAAATCATCAAATCACACAATTATTTAATTCTTTATGAAAGGGGTGTCCTATTGTTCAAACCATTCAATCAATAATTGGGTATTTATTAGTTAACTAAATTAAATAATTTATTAGCCCACTTTAAGGTGCATATTAATATCACACAGATGTTCTTGATTGGTCAGTGTTTTTCCATCACATCTCAAAAGTGCTTTATTTGGTTTTCCCGGTATTTTGAAGATAGCGGCTCAGATTTATTAGGTATTTTTGGAAACCCACTTTTATATGTCAGGATAACTATATCCATAATATGTGGTTATAATGGGAGTCAATGATAGGTCCCCAACTCAAAGAATGCCTGTATATTTTATAGAAATTGTCGATGATGTTGCCGGACCTTTTCTACATAAGCGTAATATGCATGCATCAGGATGGTCTAAGGCGGCGCACTTAAGGATTCTTCCTTTTGTTGCCGTGGGTTCAAATCCCACTTTTGACATATACATTTTTTAAATATAACATATACAACATGGCCAATTCCACCTTTAAAAATACATTTTAGGGTATTTCCTGGGTTTGGGCTAAAATAAAAGGTTAGCGTGGTAGCTATGAGCTAAAATACAACTGGCGAAACGTAAAGTCACGTGGTGCACCTACCACGTCACCTAAACTGGCCAATGTGGGGCGCTGTGTATGCATAGAGTGACAGTTTATTGGAATGTGATACAAGTCCTGTTCTATACAAAGTGATCCATGAATTATGAACACGACGATAAGAAACCTCCAATTAGCCAAAGTTCATACAATTAGGCTTTAAAGTGAACGAGATATTAAGAGTTTAAAACAGTGAATAAGCAGAAGGTTTTTGGTCCCTGAAGGTTAAAGGAATTTTCTTATTTTTATGTGTCAAACACACACACACCACATGTTCTAAGGCACTTAAATCATATTTACTCCACATTATGAAGCTCATACAATCAGCTGTGACGCTATACCATGTGATGATGATGATGATGAACAGGTGTAATTAATAAAGTGCCATTAGGTGTATTTTGACAGACACGTCTGTTCCTAAATTAGGTTAATGTTTAAAGTATTTAAAGTGTTGGGTGATAACACGGCTTCCATCCCCGGACCATAAAAAGCATCATCCGTTCCAAACCTACCTTACTCTTGACCTCCGCGGACAGTCCGAAGGCAGGGCCGCTCCTAAAGTGCGTTGTCATCCTGTCTGTCGTCTTTAATGTCTTCTGCTCGAGTCAAAGCACAGCCGCGTTTAGCTTCAGAAGCAGCTTTAACGCAGGTTTCAGCTCCTTGTCCGTCACTAACAGACAGAATCCCAGGAGCAGTGCTGTCCCTGCTGTGCACTCGGAGGAGCTCGGAACCACTCGGACGTTTTCGGACGAACTTCATCAACTTTTCCAAATCTTTTTAAAACTCTTCCAATGTGTGTGCGCTGAGTGGCCGATTCCTTAGCCAATCAGGAAGCAGCATCCGCGTCGGGACAGAGTGACGTCACCGCTGGGGTATTGGATGTAATCAGTGTCAGTTTTTCCACCTGGAGTTTTTCATCAGATCAACTTTGCTTTCTATGCTTTTATTATCAACAGTGATGTCATCATCTTATCTCTATTGTTTTTTTTTCTTCAGTTTCAGTTTATTTCTTTGTTTCAGTCTAAAAAAAAATATTCAAGCAAAAATCACAATTTGAAAATATATAATAAGAAGCAAAAATGCGTATATGCCCAACATTAATAAATTCAAGTTACCTTTTACCAATAATACACAGAACAAATGCAAGCATTCAACAAGTACATATAAATATATAATTATATATACACATGTACTTTCTTTTATATACAACATTTAACAAAAAACCACAAACATATTTCTATTGTTTCACATACAGTACCTCTCTAAAGTACATTGTGACTTTTTTCTTTTTTTATTAACAGTATTCCACAAATTATCCCTTAGAATAGACAGACATCTTTTGGTAAAATAAACATAAATTGATCTGTATTAGCTGATTCTGTTGTTAGAAGTATTCATATTTGCTTTGAACATTATCTGTGTTATTTTACAACAAACAATATCTTTAAATTTCATACATTTTGATTTAACAAATAATGAATGTGTGTGTTTATCAGTAATTGTACACAATTGTACATTAGGATCCTTTACCCTCAAATGTAAGGTTTGTGGGCCCAACTGGGCCCATCAGAGCATCCAATCTGCACCCATGGAATATTCTTTGCAAAAACACATGACAAACAACGATTAGTTGTTAATACCAACACTTTAAACTGTGCTTAAATTATAAAAATGTATGAAACTAAATAGATTCTGAATAGTAAATTGCAAGAATTTTCAAATTAATTCACTACATTTAAATATATCCACACTGTAGTGTGAATATAGTGTTTAGGTTAAGGATTATTTTTTTAATCTTTTTGTGTAATTTTTATTTTTTTTATGTTGAAGAGACCAATCTTTTTTTTTTTTTTACTGTATTCTTCGTTACATATAAACTGTGTTGATTTAAAGCTTTCTATTGCTATGACTAGTTATACAAAAATAAACACAATAAATAATATAATATAATGTGTTTATTTATTTTTTTTAATTTTTACTTTTTAAAAAGGTTATTTGGATTTAAAATAATTAATATGATTATAATAAGTGCATGGGAAAAATGTCGGGGGAAATGATTTCATCCAGGTTGACACAGGACACTGTTTCATGACGTTTGCCCTAAAATACTTGTAATTTTGATATTAATTTAGTCACTACAATTGTTTTGTCGTTGCTTAAATTCAATTGACTAACTTTTTTAGTAGCCATTACATTTTGAGATGATTCCACACCATGCTGCCCTCACCTCCAAACTGATAAGTGCAAATTAGGGGTGAATCCTTTTCCTTTTTAAGGGCATCTTGTCTATTCCAGTGTCTATTAAAAGTGCTCATATTCACTCTTTGAGTAACTAAAATAAACGTGTAATAGAAACAGCAGGTTGAGCAGATCCTTCTTATTATCAGTCACATCAGGCTTTTGTTTAATCAACAGTGTCTGATGGGATGATCATATCCATTCAGCGCTGTGGTCTGTGGAAGACCATTCATGGAAGCTACTGTGGAGGGTCTGACATCACTCTGGGAACAATGAGGTGGTTTTCCCCCCAGGGCCCAGGCAGGCTGATGACAGGGGAATGCAGGAATGCTGGGGATTCAGTGGGTCTGTGTATCAGAAGGTCCATCGTCCATAGCCAGGGGTCAGTGCTGCTGCTGTAACGCCTGCAGGTTGAGTCATGGAGGAGCATTATTGTGGTTCCTTTATTACTGAAAGAACGTTCTCTTCCATGCCTCAAAAACCTTCTAGAACTTTACATTATGGCCTTTATTTATAATTGTCTTGTAAATATCATGAATCCTGGATTAGACGTTTATGTGGGTAGTCCATTTATTTATCCTATGTGAGCTCTGGTTTCCTAATAAACCACGTTTTTGGAGAAATTAGAGAGCCATACATGAAAACCATGCATACACGAGGAGAACATGGAAAATCTACAAAAGCCCTTGGTTTTGGGAGTAGAGCGCTCATCAGAAATTTGAGTTGGATTGCTTTTGGTTATAAACTTTTCAGTCGAATTCTTTTAAATTATTTTGTGTTTGCTCATTGTTTCTTCATTTGGACTCAACAGTCTGGTTCTATCTTCATTATGACCTCAGCTTTCTCTGAATTTGCTTCACAATCCTTGAGATCAACAGTCGTGATCAAAACTTGGTCTGCTTTGTTTTCTGGTGAATCTGTGAGGATTGTCATAAAATAACCAGAGGTGGACAAAGTACTGACCTTCATGACTTCAGTGAAACTGCTGTTCAAAAACTACTCCAATACAAGAACAAGTACTGTAGCTGTCAAAATATTACTAATGTGAAAGTACTGAAGTATTTGCATAGAAAAGACTTTATTTTCATCATCATAATTGTAAATCAGAAAACACTGATACACAATCGGTTACATGTCAGTAGGCCCATGCCACGTGACCTCACAGGTCACGTGATGCCACCGCAGGAAACGTTTTGAAATCATAGACTGTATATAAGCGAAGCAGAGAGCCCACAGCCATGGTAAAGTTTTGGTTGTTTGGTTGTTCTAACATGACTGGATTATATAAGCCTGTTCATTGTAGCCATGTTGTTTGTTACCTTCCTTTGACTGAAAGCTTGGGAAATTAAATTGTTTTATTTGCATTGAGTGTGCAGATCAAATTTTCACACAAATTTATGTCATCAATAAAATAGCTCAGATTCTGAAAAACCAGCATTGCACACTCATATTACAGATTTATTGTGAAAAATTAGCCTTGTCACCCTGGATGTAACCACATGGAGTCCATTAAATCCAGCCACAAACAAACTGGTTGTAAGCTTCCTTGTAAAAACGAGGTAGTTCACAACGTCAGGATGAGTCACTTCTGGGAAATAAGAGACGTCTTCATTCCATTTGTCAACAGGAACGTTGTAGGGGTCATTCCCACCGATCAGACCTAGTTTCTCCTTCTACTGACTTCTCTCAGCTTCTGGTGGAGTGTCAACTTAATCCGTGACCTCCGACATATTGAGGTCAAATGGAGACGACCTTCAATAATCATTTATCACATGGGCTGCTTTCAATAAGTCAAAAAATAACACGATTATTCAAGTAAACACACCCATGCAGGTACATCTGTATAGGACCATCATCTTCCAAGATGGCACTGGGTCAATGTGCCGTGATGTCTGTTGCAAGGGTCTATAGTACTGTGTACTAGTGTTCTGCTCAAAACCACACTATCCAAGACCACGACTGGCCCGAGACCAGAATGCACCGAGACCAAGACAAGACCAAGACTTTTGTGGCCCGAGACCGAGTCAAGACCAGAATGATAATTTTAAAACCATGAAAAGGTTCGACAGTTAAATAACATTTTATCTATAGTTTCTTTTTACTACATTTGACTGAAAAAAAGGTGTGTGCAACTCTATCAAAGCAGAACATGTAAAACTCAACTACACAAAAAAAATGGTGTAACTGAATTCTTGGGGAAAAAAATAAACTCGTGTGTGTTAAAACTGCTGATAAATTCACAATTATTGAAATATTTTTATGTGACGTGAATGTGCAGCCTCCCACCTCTCTCTCCTGTGTGTAATGGTGTGTGCGTCACATTAGGAAGGTTGTAATCATTACACGGTGTGGATTAACGCATGCATAACCCATAATATCTATCGTTTTATCCAGTTCTCCTCTTTGTTATCACATTAAAAAAGTTTTAAAATAGAAGAAATTAGTGCTGGTCTTGACCTTTCTAGATGGAAAATCCAGAGTCTGGGTAATCTGAGTCTGAAACAAGACCAAGACTTTCTTTCTGTTTCATATTTTTATTGATGTGTATATAAGAATATCAAAGGCACTTAAATATACCATGGCACATTAGTGTCAGCATCAAACGTTTGTACACACCATTCAATTTTCATATTTTGAAGAACAAATAACAATTACAAAAAAAAACAGATAGACAATTCAATGAAAAAAGTACTTAGACAGTCTGTTCAGAATAATTAATCTGGGAATTTAAACATAGGAGTAGATTAAATAAATAACTAATAATGTTGAAATAAATAGATACAAATAAAAAAAAAAGAAGAAGAAAAAGTGGGGATGGTATTAATAAACGGTTGCCATTTATTATATCATTTTTTCAAGTTTCCTTTCCTGAGTGTCTAATTTTCTCTACCCTTAAAAAGGACATAACCTCCCCAATCCATGGAGTGTTGGAAGGGGCAATAAAGGAGGAGGTGGCGTCTCGCAATTATGGAGGTAAAAGCTATTATTTCCAATTCTTTAGTAGAGTATCAAGTATTCTCTTCCGGAAGACCAACATTACCAATGCGTGGTGAAGTGGTAATAGTTTTTGAGAGAACCTTGGACAAGATGTTGACGTAAATTTGCCAAAAATTTGTCAAGGCTGGGCAAGAGAAGAACGTCTGAGTAAGATTGGAGGGTTAGCCTCCACATCTGTCTCAAACATCCACTGTATTTGGGAAAATCCGTGCCAACCATGTCTTTGAGTAATGACATCTAAATACAACTTTAAACTATATCAAGGTCAAGGTTTTGTGAATGACCTTCAGCATGGATTCCCACCAATCTTGATCAAAAACCAATCTTAGTTCATGTTTCAAGTCTCTCTTGTGTTGTGGTCAGATGCCCATCATATGACTGAATGAAACTATATATTTTTGAAATAAAGACCTTTGTAAAGGATTAAGTTGTAAAAGTTAATCCCATGGCTGCTTAGGTGGGAGGTGAGGAAAGTTGGAGAATATGGATTTTGCTCATTTCCTCACTTGAAAATATCTGAAAAGATGGGAAGGTGGAGGATTAAACACAGTAACCAGGTCTGTTAAAGTGCAAAAGACCCCCTCTTTGTAGAAATCCTTTAAGTATTTCAGTCCCCTACCCCACCATGAGGAGAAAGTGGGATTGGTAGATGTGGGTCTAAACCCAGGACCTTTAAAATGTAGACTATAACACTACTGTGTACAACGCTGTAGTATTTAATGAACCATTTAGGATTATGTTTCATAAAACCACATCAAACAAAACAAGTCACCATTATTGTTATTAATGAACAAAGAGCTCAACATTACACAAATAAAGGTAAGAAGTCTGATTTTGATGATTACTGCATTCATCAATACAACTGTTTCATTTGACCTAAAAAAACCACAACCTTTCAAATCCAAACAAGAACCATTTGAGCATCATGAGTTTTATTCTTAACAAAGACTAAAGAACTAATAAAAAAATGCAATATTTAGTGTGTTTGGTTCAACCAAGCAGGCTTTATAATGGCTGCTTTTGGTTTCAAAAACATTGAAAGTGGGTCTAAAATGAAACCATGGATGCTTTTCAGGGTCAATCTCTGCCAAAGTGATTGTCCAATCAACAACACTGTTAGATGTGACCTGCCTCTCTCTGATTGGCTCTTACATTGACGAGCCAGGTGTTTGGTAGAATTGGGACAACCCTTATGAAGAGTAACAGAACCTGAACAGTAACAAGATTATCTACAGAAATGTAATGAAGTATACACCCCCCAAAACATACTGACATAAAGTACAGATATACTACTATGGTAGTACTTAAAGTGTCACTAAACCCCCTGGTTTTGGCTAACCTGCACTAGGGGAGAATTAAAATAAATACCTTGATTATGGGCGGGGCCCCTGGATCAATTAGGACATGTCTATCCTAGTCTATACTATAACATCTCAAAAGAACAATCTATGCTATGCTAACTAGCTACCTAATACTTACTATAGCTCTCTATTCATAATTATCTCAGTCCTACCCACTCACCACAGATTGCACAGTCCAAAGTTTTTATAAAAGGGGTGGGGCTAATTGTGCTTGTTTGTGATGTATGACAGTCCAATGACGTCACAGAATCTCGTTCTCAGCCAATAGTAAATTGGAATAGCTGGGTTTTAACCCATAGAGGGCAGTCACTCTGACATTTTACAACAAAATACACCACATTTTTATACTTTGACTAAAATATTAAGACTTTGACCAGGAATAATTAACATTGGGTTTTGGGTTTAACAAAGTATTTATTTCAATACTATCCACCACTGAAAATAACCCACGCTAATAAAATAAACAAAGTAAAACAAATCTTTATCATTTTAATGTTTGTGTGAGTTTTTTTTTCTGAGTTCCTTGAATCAAACACACAACCTCACATTACAGTTAAACTGTTGGCTGTACGGTAAATACCATAACCTACCAAGCACTTTAGTCTAACTTCATTAATGTTCAGAAAGTGCAGGAAGAGTGAGGACAGAAAATTCCTCTGATTATTAAAATCCCTTGAGGCTTTTAAAGGTTAGTTGCTCGTCGAAAATGTTCTTTCCTCTCGAGGTGAACACAAAACCTTTGACCTTTTGCCACCGAAGTCCATTAAGTTTATTGTCAAGTCAGTGTGAACACGTGTCCCTAATTTGAAGAAATTCCTTCAGGGCGTTAAGAAAATATCACATTCTGTGCATAGGGACGGAAATACACACAACTTTAGTTATAGCTACACACACACACACACACACACACACACACACACACACACACACACACACACACACACACACACACACACACACACACACACACACACACACACGCACACACACACACACGCACACGCACACACACGCACACACACACACGCACACACACACACACGCACACACACACGCACACACACACACCAAGTGAGGGCCTTATAAACATTACAAAGAGAAGAAGAAGAAGAAGAAGAAGAAGAAGAAGAAGAAGAAGAAGACGACTCTATGGAATTTGGACACTTTATTTGGGCATAATGGAGAAGGGATGGGCCTGACTGGGAGAGGAATGGATAAATGATGTCTCGACTGAAAAGGATTCCTAGCACTGAAAGTAAAAGAATAAATCACTGATGAAATGCCTGGTTTACTTTAGCTCTAAATACATGTGACTCTAAGACCATAACATTACGATCACCTGTGTGGAAATACATGGTGTTTCTTAAACAGAAACAAGACATTGTGCTTAAATTGTGTACGTTTTCCCAAGTCTGGTCCAAGAGAGCCTCTGTCCTGCATGTTTTAGATGTTAATCTGAATCACCACAGCTGATTGTAAAAGTTAGCTTGTTTTCAGGCTTTCTATAGAGCTGCATTAGGAAACCATCATTAGATCTAGGTGCGTTGGCGCACAGAGAAATAGCGGCTCTATAGGACAACACATTTGGACTTCTATTCAGTAGTGTAAATGATCATGGTACCATGATCAGGATCACTGATCCCAATAACTGGCCCTTGGTGGAGGTTTGCACTGTTTGAGGGCTCTTGCTTATGGCACGTTTCCACTATGAGCTCTACTCTACTCTCTATTTGAGTGTTCCCTCTTGGTGTTCCCTTGTGCTGTTTTTATTTAGTGCCTCCTTCGTTAAGGTTCTAAAAAAAGCAGCACTGGTCTGAAAATGTGACGTTAGTACAAAGCAAACACTGATTGGTTCACAGTGTAGAGTCGTCAACTCACGCACAGAGAGGAAGCATTTGGCCACCGATGATTTTTGTTGGCGATCTTGTGAGGATGTTAGCAAAGAAAGTGTTGTCTGGTAGTTTCACATGTCAGATTGGTGCTCAATGGAAACGCTCTGGAAAAACAGTATCGGCCCCGTGTCTCCGTCCGTTTCCATTAGCGGTATCGGCTCTACACGGCTAGATGTATCTTTCAGTTGCTGGATCACTAATCCTGAAGTCATATATTCACTGTTTTAATTGAATCTTAATGCCTTTATTTTGTTGAAAGCATTAAAGATGGAAGTAGAAGTTCTTTGGCTAATTACCAGTTTCTGTCTCTGAGTTTTAGGACCCCTGGATGTGTCTCTACACTCAAAGTGTTGACTGTGTTCTCTTGTCTCCACACAGGTGTGCCTGTTCAGATGTGTTTGAACAGTAAATGGTCTCGTCTGCATGCTGTGTCACTGGTTCGTTATTTATATCTTTTTGAAGGAAATGATATTACTGATCACTCTGCTTTACCTCCATTGCGGTCTCTGCGTTTTGGTCCAACATCTTAACAAACCATCTTCTGCGCCTGTGCTCCATGAGGGACAACGTTTTATAAATGTTCTGACCAGCTCAACCTGATGCTTGTCAAATCATAGCAAACCCAGCCAACTGTAATGCTTTAGCTGTGACTGTGGAGCCTTTACATACCTTTTATACTCAGTCATTTGTTTACTTTACATCTGCATTTTACGAGGCAACAGTTCAGGATACATGTTCAGAGATTATTAATAACAATTTGCAAATGCAATGCAATTTAACTGTCCTCTGATTTACTGTTCCTTATGTCCTGTGCAGCTGAAACATACCAGCACACATGGCAAAGGTTTTTTAAGGTAAAAGTATAATCAGCACGTGATACATAGATACATCCCTGATATCCGTGGAGACTCCTGGTTGGTCCAACGTGTTGTCAATAGCAACAATCTGACAGCATGTGGACTGTTTGTAAATGTGTAGACCTGTTAAGGTTCAAACTCTCTGAAAGTAGAAATTTGAGGAAACTCAAAGTGGCTTTTCCACTTTAAGGACTTGGTCTCTGCGCTCACCGACCCCCACTCTCCTCCCTACACTCTATCTGGCTATTTATGGTAGAAGGCCCCTGTAAAGCCAACGTACAAAGAAGAGTCCTGCAGGCATCGTAACTCTAACCTGTCGCAGGATGCTGCAAACAAACCTGGACCCCTCAGAGCCATTCAGCCTCCCGTTGGTTTGGGGCTCTTGTGTTTTACAACATTGGTGTGTTGGAAGCTCCTCTGAACACTCATCTTCTGACAACCTCAACAAACGTCTGAATGTTTGAATGAAGCTGCTTACACGTTCACTCACAGTTTAGCTGGATTTACTTATTACTCGTCACATTTACAGTGCAAACCTCCGCCAAGCATCGAATCTCCTCTGCCAGATATTGGTCCTTTACTGGATCAGTGGTCCTGATCATGGTACCATGATTATTCACACTTCAATAGCTTGGAAAAAATGTATTTTCCATTTAATAACAATACAGTAGGTCCAAATGTATGAGCACCAACATTTTTTAAAAAAAAGTTGCAAAGGAATGCGATCAGGATCTGATGCAGATGAAACTAGAAGGGATAACTGAGGAACCAACCTGACATAACTGAGTCTAATTTCATAAAGATCAGTCAATTACAAACTGAGATATGAATTTTTGAAATTTGGCCAATGATGAGGGATAGAGATAGATTGATTTATTTATTTCAATCTCGATTCCCTCTAAAATGTAATGAAATCTTCAGTCGTGTGTAATTTCTATTTTTGGCTAATTCATCTACATAATCCCCTCATTACTCTTGAAATCCTGCAAACAGACAAATTTACAAACAAATAAATGTCAGTGAAGTTATGACATCTTTGGAGGAGGTAAATATCAGAAATGGAACTTCAAACATTGTAAGGGATTCCCAAACCCACAATGCAATGCACAAAACCTTTCCAAACTTCAAGTCACATGACCATTTGTCAACCAGTCAAATTCAACCTTCAACATTTGTTTGTGGGTAAATTCTACCGTATTTCGGAAGAAACACCTTCCATATACTGATCTATGAGGCCTACTCTATGTCTTTATCTGTTCTAAAGAATATTACCATAGTTATTGTCCTCACACATAAATACTATCTAGTCATGGTTTAGTGAACACAATGTGGAGGTTGTTTAGTATTAGAGTAGGTTTAGCACAGATGGAGTTTTCATCCCTTCTTCCTCCAATGAAGTCCGGAGCTGATGTTTTTTACGATGACACCTGATGATGTCGTCTCAACATTCCTCATGAAGCTGAGAAAAGGCCACAGAACTAAACAGGACTCTGCTTTCAGTTGTAACATCCTAATCTTGGCTGAGGAAGGTAGTAAAGTGATGCAGTCAACCCTCGCCAAACGCTTTCAAATCCTCTGTTTCGTACTTCTCCAACAGTTGGAATGATGCTTTTCTTCTCATTGGAAATCTTTTCCAATCCTAAGTCTGGAAAAGAGCTGCCGTCTAAATTCTAAGACAAATAGGCCTATCAGGGCAAACTGATTGTAGGAAAATAGCGAGAGATTTGACGTTTATAGATGAGAATTCTTGCAAACATGCAGCTGAAACAAGGTAAACACCCAGAAGAGCCAGTGGCTGTTTCACAGCCAGCCTATGAAAACAGAGGAATGTGTGCACGGTGTTGAATCGGGTGACGATAGAGGCTGTATTTTTGTAACACACAGGTGTGTTCCCCGAGTACAAAACACACAGGCGATGGTATTCAGCCCAGAGCGTGATAGAAGCCCACAGCGGGTCTACGACCGTGATGTGTGCCGTGGCAGAGAAGGAGGGAATTTTCATTGAGTTATGTGACCATGTTTGGTAAAGCTTCTGAGAGCCAGACTCTGACCGAGCCCCTTGACCGACTGCTTTCTCTCTCTCTCTCTCTCACACACACACACACACACACACACACACACACACACACACACACACACACACACAGGAGATGGTTTCAATCACAGACTTACTGTGGCTCAGGCCTTCATCCAAATCTTTCACTTAATTCTCTTTCATTTCTATTTCAGGCACTTCTTGGGTTTTACTCTTTCATCTTTTCCTTCTCTCCGCTCAGCTTTTCCTTTTCATGCTCAATCTGTTTATCTCCATCCCTCACACATAAAATCAGTTTGCAGTGTCAGAAGCTGCTCTCGCTTTGCAGAGCTGCCATATTACCAGCTTACGACTGGACGACTCCTGTGTGATGCATCACTACCTTCAAAAGGCCCATTTTCCAGCTGTCATTGTCGTAGCTGCTGGTTTTTCAGCTCCCAACAAGAGCAGCGAGGTTAGGGCTAAATGAGTAGTATGTTGGGAGACCACTAGAAAAACTGAAATATGAAACACTATCATTGTTTCAGCATAAAATAACTTTAGTTTTTCTCTGGTTCACTCTGAGGAGCACGGTGGTTTAGTGGTTAGCACGAAACTCTGTGGAGTTTGCATGTTCTCCCCGTGCTGCGTGGCTTTTCTCCCACAATCCAAAAACATGACTGTTAGGTTGCTTGGAGTCTCTAAATTGCCCGTAGGAGTGAATGTGAGTGTGAGTGGTTGTTTGTCTGTGTGTTGCCCTATGATGGACTGGCACTCTGTCCAGGGTGTACCCCCGCCTAGTGCCCAGTGTGAGCCGGAGATGGGCAGTGGCAGAACCCTGTGAGCCTGAGAAAGGACAAAGCAGCTCTGAAAATAGATGTATGGATGAATCAATCTAGACAAATATAAAAACTATGGGGAAAAAAAAAGATTTCTTGCCTCTTTGAAGTTCAAACATTTATTCATTCATTTTCCAACCTGCTCATTCCTGTTCACAGTATATGGTCACCCTCGACAAGGCGCCAGTCCATCACAGGGACACACTCACACTCCCATTCACCTAATAAAAATACATGTTGTTGGATGGTGTGAGAACATGCATAATTATTCTTGTGTCATATTTATTTGATATAAAGCAACAACAGCACTGGGACATTTTACAGACATGATCACTCGGCTGTTCTGACTTTCTAATAACCATTAGTTAACTGTCAGTTAATGTGTTGCCTGGCAACAGCCTCATCTCTCTTCCAGATGTGGACCTATTTGTTTAATTAAACAAATCATAAACTCATGCTGCTTTCTACTGTTGACTAATAAAACACTTGTAGAACTGTTGTATAAAAGGAATATCTCACTCGAGGTCGTGTTGTTTATGTGATTATCTACGACCAAATCATACCAACCTCCTGTGTGTTTATGCTTATGTATGTGATTTCAAACCGGTCCTCTTTGTTTGTAACACATTTCTGTCATTATACAAATATGTTTAGTATGAAACCAGTGTCATTTAAATAAAGTAAAGTTCACTTGTTCATACATAAAAAAGGATAAGATAAAATGTTGTTTTAAATAAACCAACTCATTGAAATTCTTTTATTTGTTAAACTGTTTTATCTTACATAATCTAAAGTTTAGATTCCCTCTGCCACAAGTTTGTTTTGTCACAAATTAAAAACATAATTACCAAAAGGATAAAAACTACATTTGATCAAAGTTTGACTGTTTCTTTTTCTGACATGATTTTTTTTTGCTGTATTCGCCTTGAAAACAAATATATCATTATCTCATGTGTCAGTGAAAGTCTATTTAAAATAAAGCCTATCAGAAATAAAGTAACATTGGTATAAATGAATTAAAAAAAAAAACAGACCAAAAACTAACGTCTGCGACATAAATAGGCTGGTTTTTATAAGAATACGGTGACAAAGGTGGGAATAAAACAGGAAATAGAGTAGTTCAAGTCAAAATACGAGTCCATCTTTTTTCAAATCTTGTCTCCAACTTTATTGAAGAACAAACTTTCAAGTAAGTCTCAGCATTCAACACTACAAGTAGGTGAGCGTTAGTAGTGGTCGAGTCGCTCGGATGGACAAGGACCCCCATGGCCTTTGTGTAGTGTAGGCTGCTTCACATTAAAATCTCCAGAGAACGGATCGTAACATGATATTTGCATTGCATTAAAAGACAAAATTAGAAGAGAAAAAAAGAGAGAAGTTACACTGGCACATCATCATCATAAAGAATAAAAAGAAAAAAGCAAAAAGTCATTTGATTATCCCGGTTTACAATCATTCCTGAACATCCTTGAGATTCTGTTTGTTTCTTTGAACGCGTGAGATCACATGACTAATCAGAAACTGGAAGAAACAGACCAAAGAAAAACAAATGCTTCTTCGCACCATGTGTGACCTTAAGTACAGCAGTCGATGGCTCCTGCCATGTGAACACAGACTCCAGCTTGTACCTTAGAGACCAAGGCTTTGATCGTAGCGCAGATTTCGAGCAGGTTATTATATACCATTTGATATACACTTAAATAAATTAATCATAGAACACAATGAGAGGCCATTCTAACCTGATACACCAAGTGCAGATCACAGCTCGCTGCCTCTCAGTAGCAGCCTGATTAAAACAAGTCATTGTCGAACAGCTCAGGGGTGACGAGGAGCAGAAACATCAGGTCTTCAAATATATTGTGTAGAAAACCCTGACAGGTACAAAAACCTTCAATGTACCAGGTAAACTACCCCTTCAACATGTACTTTATATTTTGTGCTGATTCCAGAGCTCTATCCAAGCCGTAATGACACCTGCAAAGCACTGGGTGGCGCTCCGAATCCCAGTTATCCTCCCATCATCCAACAAACATTCACAGCTTTGAATCCAGGAAGCTTCAGAGATGAGATGTCGAGTCCCCGTACATCGTAAAAAGTCCCAAAAAATACAATCGCATTTTGATTCCTGCCAACTGAGACCTTTGTGAGATCATTCACATGCCACTAGAACCCGTCCCCACATTCAGAGACTCCTCTATTCATTCAAACATCAACAGGCTCCCCCTGAAGGGATCAGCTTTGGATTATAATACTTGGCCGGATTAATCATTGTGCAGGTAATTTATAAAAATACAGTATATACAGAATATACGGAAGGTATACAGAGATAATCGTTATATCATTACAAATTTCATGCTAATCCAGATCTGACTGCATCACATCCACGGTTTGAGTAAAAGGCACAAGATACTGTAGCCCCTCCTTTGGTGGCGACAGGCAGAAATAAAAGAGATGACAGAGTAATGGCTCCGTGAGGAAAGTGTGCTTTGTTTCCACTGTGAAACCACCACCCACCAGACACGCTCAGGCTTTCCCTGCTACAAATACTGACAGCTAAAGGAGAACTCCACCATACCAAGGCATTAAAGTGGGATTGGGTTGAGATGTGGTGAAAAAAGAGATGCAACCTGAGTTAGGATCAGCCAAGAACAACAAAGGAAAAGGTCGATTCCAGATCCAAACATGAATCTGAACCAAAATGCTCAAAGCTCAGAAAAAGGCTTTTAGTTCCCAAAATAAAACTAATGAACAACTTGTTAATTGTTTCTTTGCATTTTCAGTCTTTAAAAGAGAACATTTGGTTTTTACAAGTTGTTGGATGAACATTTTTATGTCATAGTATTTTAGAAACCACAAACTTAATAAAAAATAATAATCATTATTCTACAAGAAAAAAAAATGGTTGCTGCTGAGAACCCCCCCCCCCCCCCCCCCCCCCCCCGCCCCCTAGATTTTGCCTATATATTAAAAAAACAACAAACACAAAATGCCATTTTATAATGGCAAGAAAATAATTTGGTATTACAAAAAAATTAAATAGTAATAATTCTCAAGCCAAAAAATAAAAATAAAAGAAAGTATAAACATTTTAAACATTTTAGCAACTGTAATAAGAGAGAAACTAAACTGCATCACCAGCATGACTCAGCAAACTATTTTGACTTGTTAATGCTGAAATACTTTTTACTGCACAATATATTGGAAAAGTGTTTTTAATTTCACGGGCACATTTTCAATGGGTTCACACCATCTTAACATCATTATCGTGTCTGTGGGACAGGTTTAAACCAAGAATAGTCAATATTTAACACAACAGTGAGTGAAAAACTCAAGTCTGCGGTTTAGGCCAAGTGGAGTTCTCCTTCAAGCGTAACGCAACAAACCGTGCACGTGGAGTGGAAACCTGCACCTTTGTTTTCTGTTTGTGTGTGACATGAAGAAGCCTAACCTGAGGCTCGTCCTTGTGTTCCTGTCCGTCCATTATCAGCTGTGTAATCATTACAGTCTGCAGACGGAGAACAATTAATGACTCCGTAAAACCAATTAGTGGCATCTGGCGTGCACACACACACACACACACACACACACACACAGGGTGGTGACAGTTCATTAGAGAGCAATTGCACCTGCAAAGCTTTTAGTAAATACTGTACAGACATGCAGAGGAGAGGAAATAATCCCAAATATGCTGAAACATGCGTTCATTTTCTGCCACAGGGACACGTTTGGAAGACGAACCTCTTGCTCTCTGAGCATCAGATCAATCCCACTAATATTGAGGCGTTTTGACTGTTGGCCGAAGCATCACAGAAATGTTGACCGTGTCATGCTCTATATTTGATGATTAACAACATTAAATAAATAAACATGCAGGAAAAAACGTTGCTTATTGTCAGAAACTGGTAAAAGAATTGAGACGACAAGTCATACACCCCATGGAGGTCTTTCAGAGGGCAGCAGGTCCAGTGTACAGACCCATGCTGTGGAGATGCAGACACCAGGAAGGTTGGAGTAAATGTGGATCAATAATCTCTCCATCCCTGTCCGACAGAGACTCAGGGATGAACATGAAAAGTGGAGATCTATGCAGGGGAACTTCTGTGTGACTTTCTGTCCATCTGGATCAGCTCAGGAAAACGTGATGTTCCAGAGATCAGCTGATTGACATGTGAGTTTGAGGGAGAGGTAGGAACCTGCAGTGTCGCAAACACAAAGAATACTAATGAGACCAATTTCTCCTCAGAGAAGAGCGTGTTCTACTCTTGCATGCACATTCAGTCCAAACATGGACGTTCTCTGGAGGGACATGGCTGGTGATACACAGGTAGGAGCCACTTGTTTGGAGGAGGCCACAGCAGGTGAAACTGTCCCAGAGGCATTTTGGTGTTCTTCTGTCTCTTTCAGAGAGAAGTTGATGAGCCCTGTATGTTCTCAAATGTTGGAGGTCTGGGCTCTTTAGGCCAGGTCAGACTGAGCAGGAAAACCATCTCGTTTAGGGGCTGAAGCTCAGTGTGTGATGTTGCTCCTCTGTGATTATTGCTTTCCTGTGTTTCTTTTGAACAGGCACTTCAGGAGGAGGACGAGGCTTTGGCTGCAGTCGAGCTGGAGATGACAGCAGAATGGTGGTGGTGGTGTGGGTGTGCTTGTCAGCTGTCTGAAGCTACCACACAGCAGGATGCTCATCCCTCAGTGAGAAACACGGGGGCTGCTGGTGTTCGGGGGCTCATAGGGAGATCTGCTTGTTCGGTGTCCACCAACCTGAAAAGCTCATTCCTGGACCGAGTGGTTTAGTTTGTAGCAGAAACAGAAACTCTGAGGTTTCTCGTTCCCACGCTGATGCAAGCTTCAGTCAACGTTTGCTTAGTCTGTGTGGTTGTTAGCGTCCAGTTTCTTCTCCTCCGTCCCCTCCTTAGCTTTCCGCCCCCCTCCCCTCCCAGTGATGACCTTATAGCAGCCACGAGTGATCTTGTACATCCACACAGAGTTCAGGATGTCCAGGGCGATACAGGAAGTGATCCACGCCACCTGCGCACCCAAGCCTAGTCGCTCAAACTCCAGAGTGCCAAAGGTGGCGAACACGCTGGCCCAGTAGGACGGCATTACGGCGATGCGCACCAGGAAGAACACCACGGCCATGGCCACGCCGTTGGACACAACCATCCGGTGTGAGCGTGGGTATTTCAGCGCTTCGAAGAACCACCTGGGAGGACGAGGAGGAGGATTCAGAGAGAAAAACACAAAGACACAAAGACATTTGTCTAAAGCCCTGTTCACACGAGATTAGTTTTACCTAGGGTCCACATTTGTAATAATTGCAAAGAATGTCTGTGATGTCAATCCCGTGCGAATCGGCCATGTATCTATAATGTAAGAAAGGTTTGTGTGTGTGTGTGTGTGTGCGTGGAACAAATATCTCCAGACGTGGTGCCTGTTTGACCTAAAACTTTGTCAACGGCTTCCAAATACCCCAAGTGTGTGTATCTGTTATTTTGGAGTAATTTGGTCATTTCTAAACATTTAAGGACGACCCAGAAGTGAAACTTATGACCTTTGATCTCAGAGTGTGAGGGGGCGCTAGCGCACCATCTATATTTCACTACACAGCTCACTTCCGGTGTGTGCCAGAGCTGATATGGACTTCTTTTTTGAGGAAACATACGTTTTTACTGTTATTTATTTTCATGTTAGTTTGACTGTTTGCTATTTAGACCAGACAGACCTCACCCAGAACTTATTGACGGCAATGGCTGCTGTGTTGAAATCTGCTCATTTATCCACAGCATGTGTGAGAGAACCAATGGAGGAGATTAGAGTCCCAGACAGAGAGTCTCACACACACACACACGTCGATCAGGTGGGCTTCACTATCAATCACCGTCTACGTGACATATGTACAGGTATGTGAGTGTTGAGTGTGTAACGGACCACCATTTAGTCCTGTTACAGTCTGTGTCACGACACCCGTCCATAGGGTGGTAGTGACTGTAGTGTTACGCTCTGAGTCAGATCTAAGAGTTTACATGTTACATAGTGAAGGTCACCTGATTACTGCAGCTTCACTCACGTCACACCTGCCACTACATCTAACTACTGACAATAGATAACACACACACGCACACACACACACACACACCGAACGACAACAAAAATATGAAAATGACTGAAAATACACAAACCTAAATATTGATACAAAAAATACACAAAAAACAACAGAAATGCAAAAAACTACACTAAAAAAGATACAAAATGGCTCCAGAATCACACTACAAAGGCAACAAAAAACAATGAATAACATAAAACAAAAAATTAAACAATATTTATACAGGAAGTACACAAAACGACAACAGAAATGCACACAAATATACAAAAAGACTCCAAAAAACATATATTACAGAAAAATACACCAAACAACAACAAAAATATGAAAATGACTGAAAATACACTAAACTAAATATTTATACAAAAAATACACTAAAATGACTACAAAAATGCACGAACCTACACCAAAAAAAAAACTAAAATAACCAGAATAATACTACAATGGCAACAAAAAACAATAATTATACAAAAAGTGCACAAAAGACAACAGAAAGATACAAAAATACACATGATGACTCCAAAAAACACATCACAGAAAAATACACCAAACTAAAAAAATATAAAAATGAGTAAAAAAAAACAACATTCATCATGCGCATGTCTCAAAGAATTAAACCAGGGAAATTGCACACGCTATTTAACTTTGCACCTGCAAATATACCCCTTTATAATGCTAGAGAGTATGTTGTTATTATGCCCATAATTGACAACTCTACTTAAGCTCCCACTATATAAATACATACTTCCGACGTGCCAGTAATTTGTAAAGTGAAAATTCCCCCGAAAATTACCTACTATATTTTGCTGAACTCCGAGGTCCTGTGATAATACTAATCCAATGCGAATAGGCATCTCTGTGATTTGGACAGAAATGGGCGGGATCTGATGCGTGATTACGCATTTTGTTTCCAGTGTCACAATCTGAATTTCAATCTTACTGAGATCAATTATGAGCATATATGCGCATGCAACCCTGACTCTAACCCTAATTAATCTAATAAATTAATAAAACATGTATCCGTTCAGTTTGAAAACAAAAAAAACAAAACTGAATTGTTTTTTTTGTTTTTTTAACAAATTCATTTTCCGACGCAAATGTTAGATCACGTCCTGCTTTGCACTGTGCGGAAAGAACCTTTTTTTGTTTTTGTTTGTAGCCTTCTATTTAATACAGCTGGCTAGCGCTAGCAGTAACAGCACCGAGCTGTAGTCAAAAGCCTGCAAAGTTGTTTTAACACCAACTCACACAGTTTCACGTTTTCAGATGTCGCTAAAATTCTGCAAAATCTTTGGTTATAATAAATTTGGCGAATGCCCCACATAAAAAGCAGACGTTGGGGGTCATTTATTTATTACAAGTGGTCCCTAGGTAAAACTAAACCCGTACGAATAGTGCTTAAGTGGCCTAAAAAACAACAAAACAACGCTAGAAACAGGAAAGCTATTTGTTTCCTTTGATCAGGTTGATTTATGGTTTGTGTTGCGGTGGTTTTGGATGAATGTTTTAGGGTTGTCAAAGTAGACGGGTCTGGGATTCAAAGGTGAACAGGCCTTCAGTGTGTGTGCCTCTGCCTTGATGAATCAGATGTTGCTCTGTGCTCTCAGGGTTTTTGGATGTTGCTGATGGCGGTATTCAAAACAATAGCAGAGACCTTGGTGAATGCTATCAATGGTATCTGGCCTGCTTCGGGCAGTCTGACCACAACTGACCAGGAGAGATTCTGTAATCACGTTTGCTTTAGCTTAAATCCAGTCTAGACAAGTGTTTGCTGACTTCACGTTTCCAGCTGTGCTACAGTTCCCCATAGAGAAGCAGCTGTTCTGCTCTCAGCTCGTTTACAGTATCTGTAAAAAACTACAAGGAGGGAAATTAACCCAAAACTCTCATCAAATATCTGCTTATCCCACATTACTTGCTACCAATGACGTCCGATATTTGGTGCGACAAGTGTGTCAAAAATGCAATTTTTCCTTTTCACCGTGAAATGTTGCAGGAGCTTAGTAAATAAAAATGCAACAAACGGCACCTCAGACTAAAACGTTGATCATTTGAGGTTTATTAGATTCTCAAAAGTGACATGGAGAGGTAACACGTGTGTTGGTCTCTCAATGTCTCTCCTTGTCTTAGTTTCAGTCTCAATTCTATTTAATTGCAGAGGTTGGCGTTTGTTTAATCAGTCTTTAACTCTATTCTGCCACCAGGTGTCGCTTTTCTTCCTAAAGAGAAGATCTCAGAGCTTCAAATGCTCGAAGAGTAAAACAGAAAACACCAACTACACCATTACTGAATACACCATTTGTGTGTATGCAATATATTTGTATCTTATAAAGCTGTAGTATTTTTGCAACTTTCACTTTCATTTTACTACATTATTGATTTCAAAAGAAAGAGTCAATCATCTTTGATATCAGTGGAGATAGAGAGAGAAAAGCTTGTGCTGAGTGTGTGTGTCATTTGAGGAAAAGGATTAGAACATTCTCTATGTCAGAGATGGGCAACATTTATTACACAAAACTGTGATTTTCTGAACACGTCTGGTGTCATTTTGTGTATTTTTTGTGTGATTTTCTATAAATCTGTATTCAGATTTTGTAAATAATTTTGTGTATTTTTGGAGTCATGTTGCTCGTTTACTCTGGGGTCACATCGCATGTGATGCTTATGACTAACCTAAGCCAACTCAAGGGAAACTCTCATTCATGCGTTTATCACATCCCGCCTCCACTACTGTAACAGCATCCTCTTTGGTACAACCTCCACACTCCTAAATAAACTCCAATACATCCACCCACACCCGCTCCCGTGACCACATCACCCCTGTCCTCCAAAACCTCGACTGGCTCCCCATTCCTCAGTGCATCAAATTCAAACTCCTCCTTCTCACCCACAAAGCCCTTCATATTCAGGCCCCTCCCCCCACCTCACAGACTTGCTCCACCCCTACACTCCCTCCTTCAGATGAAAACCTCCTCACTGTCCCCAGGTTCAAGCACAAAACTTTGGGGGACAGAGCCTTCTCTGTTACTGCCCCCACCCTCTGGAACTCCCTCCTAAGTCACATCCACAACTGCACCGACCTCCCATCTTTCAAATCACTTCACAAAACTCACCTGTTTCACTCAGCTTTTAATGTTTAACCTCCCAATCACTTTGAGTGTCAAATGTATTATTATGATTATAATTAAGGGGGTCAACAGTTAATATGCAGACACAAACAGTCATGTGATAGATAAGTTGGACTATTCTTTTGTGAACTCAGTACTTAGTTGTTTATTGTTCAGTGAAATCCTGATGTCGTGAGTGGTAGTAACACTGAAAGTTTGTGCTACTTTTAAACGCACGGACTCACCTTTGGTTCACAAATGGTGTAGACAACTCTGAAATGAGACGAAAATTGGCAAAATAGGGAAGCACGCCACGTGTCTACAAGGATCAAACACAAACACCAAGATGAAAACACACAGCTCAACAACACAATAGAGTAGCAACGCTCCCACACTTACCAAAACGTAACCATAGGCGTAG
Source organism: Gouania willdenowi (assembly GCF_900634775.1). Taxonomy (NCBI): domain Eukaryota; kingdom Metazoa; phylum Chordata; class Actinopteri; order Blenniiformes; family Gobiesocidae; genus Gouania; species Gouania willdenowi. The sequence continues at coordinate 2,614,825 of NC_041051.1, read as the reverse complement.
AGCGCCGCCAAGTGGTGGCAGACGAAGAAGCCGTCCCCCATTGTGCTCCAGTTACATGCAAGAAGCACAAGGTCTGCGGACACAAGAGGAGAGCCCGGTCAGAGCTGGCAGAACGCCTGAGACCAATAAAAAGGCAACCAAGGTGGAATCAAGATCCAGAAAGGTTGAGTTTTACGGTAATGAGCATCCTGGTGTGTGTAACCTTCAGTTTTTTTTAAATCGTCCAAGTGCAGACAAAACAAAACATAGACATGATGTTCAGACTCATAATGTTCTCTTCGTCCTCATAAACTACCCTGACAGTGTGTTTTCCCCTTGTTGGCGTCTTTGAGATTAACATATTTAGGTGCTGAGAAAAACATACAACCAAAAACAAAATGGAAGCTCAATGAAAACGAGATAGAGGCCCTATTATTATATGCTCATATTTACCATTTACTAGTTGTGAACACCTTTCATAGTTTCCTATGCTGCCAGGTTTCAAAGCTTTTCTGACTGATTTCAAAAATTGAAGCTTTAAAAATAGGAGAAAAAGGATCAAATTAATTTTTTAAACAACATTAAATGTACAATCTAACACATGTTAACTGTATTTATATCAGTATTTAACTGTGGTTCTAAAGGGATGCAATCCTGCATGGCTGAGGCCTGCTCTACCCTCAGGCTGAATCATAATATAATCTAACCACTAGAGCGGACATGGGCTCGTCTGTGAACGGTCGTATTTACAGACCTTGGAGTCGCTGTTAGCTTATCAATAAACAGAAGGAGATTTGTCACCTTTATAATAAGTGTTGACTAGGCACTGGGAGTGAGGCCCAAGGCCAAGACAGGCTGAGTTGATAATAATGTATGATGTTTTTCTGCAGTCAGTGTCTTCTCCTCGTCCTCTCTCTGCTCTGTTTCAGGTGTCGTGAAGCTGATGATGTCACTTCCTGATCTGTGGTTCACGGCTCAACACTCTGATGTTCTATCTCTCTATCCTGTTCTGTTGGTCCTTCTGTCCACTAACCCCAACCAGTCGACGCAGATGGCTGCCACCTCTGAACCTTTTTCTAACAGAGATTTCTTCCTGTTAAAAGGAAGTTTTTTCTCACTGTCACTAAATGCTTGTTCATGTGGATCTTGTTGGGTTTTTTCCTTATTGTTATGAATTTTATATTTTGATAGCGCTATGAGATGACATTTGTTGTAATCTGCGCTAAATAAATAAAAATTGATTGATTACTATCAGTTGGGTTTCACAGTTGAAGCCACAAAAACAGGCAGGCCTGCAGTCCTCGAGGTCCTGAGATGAAAAGGCTCATTGTGGAAGATTAAACACTTTTCTCTACATATGCCTCCCTCCAAGTGACAGGTTTTATATGCACCGTCTGCTCCTAATGACAGCAGTGATGTGATGCAGACTGCACTGTGTGCCACTCATTCAATTTATTCTGGGGAAATGTTGTGAGACAATGTTGTCGACTGTAGAAAGCGCTTATAAACCAATACAGGCATGAAAAATCCACCCAATCAAAACCCCAGCTTTAACAGAAGTGTGTGTTTTGCATGATGAATAACTGCCCAAGTTACTTACGGATAATTTGCTTTGAGCTGCTTAAAGAATGGGCTCAGTCCCATTAGTCCCATGCCTGTATACAACGCTGCAACAGACGATGCTAGGTGTCTAGTATGTTACCATGGCAACTTAAGGCATAGTGTTAATCGCCTTTGTTACGCTGGAAAGTGAGTTAACCCTGTACTTACCTCGATAAACCCAAATCCTACCCAGTTTGTCTGTGAGCACAAAGCATTAGGATGAGTTAAACACTGAGGGATGAAAGAAGGACTCACCGTAGAGAAGGTAACCACAGGTTATGGCTACGTTGAGTTTGACCAGACTGGGGTCACCCCTGTGAAACAGACACAATCAGAGTGTTCAGGGAAGAGAAAAGAAGCACAACAGATCTCAGTGTTTTAGAGCAGTGTTTCAGAAATGGCTATTATGCGTACCCCTAGGGGTACGTGATGGCACTACAGTAGGTACTTTAGAGAGAGAGAGGAAAAATTAACAAATAAAGTGACCGGAAGTGATAAAAACTACAGAAATAAAACTATTCTGGCACCATTAAATCAGTGTTTTTCGACCTTGAGGTGAGGACCCTGTGTGGGGTCGCCTGGAGTTTAAATTGGATCGCCTGATATTTTGGAAAAATTACTATAGATTTTTGAAATGTTTTAAAAAAAAATTTTCAATAATTAAAACACAATCTCATATTTGTTTTTTTTAAACATCTGTATTTTTATTGATTTTGCACAGAATATTTACATTAGGATTCATTCACAAGACAAGATGGCGCCAGCATGTACCAGCTGCCGTTGGCCCGCTCTGCTGGAACTTTTGTTTGTAGCCGCACTGATCGGTATTCTGTGCCAAAACATCACTGCGCTGATAGCGTATGACTGTCAGGCACTTATTGACCTAAATCGTTAACATGAGGTACATCAGGGCTTCAACTCTGAGGATCAAACATCCAGACTTCCTCCTGATTTGGCGTCAGTACCTGACTACCTGCTGCGCTCACTTGCTACCCAGTGGAATCGTGCCAAAAAACGGGGTAAACGTGGTGGACTCCTGTTGAGGATAAAGGCGTTCTGGAGGTCAAATCCTGGGACTAATCCTGGATGCCAGTTATCACATGGATTTCGATGGATTCAGCCCGTGGCTCCCATGCGTCTGGTCTCCGGCTTACGGCACCTGCCGCTCGAAGCGCTGCTCCGCAGACGCCTTTCCCGGCACCGTGGTGTATATCACGGGTGGCTTCGCCGCAGCTCTCCACAGGCCGACAAGGAAGTGACTCTACGCCTCGGCTTGAAGAATGCTTGATCGCTAGCCAACAAATCTAACCTCCTGAAGGACCTTTTTATGTCCCGCGGGTTGGATCTGACGTACCTTACGGAAACATGGCAACGGGAGGATGAGTACATTCATCTTAATGAGCTGTGCCCTCCGGACTGCTCTGTGCTTGGAACTCCACGGCTCACGCGACGCAGAGGACGATTAGCGCTTGTAAACCGCAACGCCTTCAACTGCAGACTGTTGGACATGAACACGTTCAACTCCTTCGAGCTCCAGATGTGTAAGGTTGGAAATGAACACTCTTTTTACTGTGTTTTAATCTACTGACCTCCTGTTCCTGCTCGTTTATTTCTTGATGAATTCTCTGAGTTTATGTCATCTATTGTTAAACTGGAGAGTGCATTAATCCTTGGTGATTTTAATCTACATGTTGATAATTCCTCCTGTCCTATGGCAGCTGAGCTGATGTCTCCTATGGACTCTTTTCACTTTGTGCAACATGTGTCAGGTCCAACGCACACAAAAGGTCATACTTTAGATTTGGTCTTTTCTTTTGATTTAATGATTGACCATCTAGGTATTGAAAATTTGCAAATAAGCGACCACTGCTGTATCATATTTAATATGTCAATCACAATGGTACGGACTACTTCCAATGTGAAAAAGCGGAGACGTATTCTTAATGAAGCAGCAATCAGTGGGTCTTTTACCTCTTTTGACCCAACTACATTTGCTTGTTGTGATGATGTTGACACTTTTATGACAAACTTTAATAGCCATTGTCTCTCTGTTTTGGACACAGTAGCACCAGCTAAATATGCTTCAGGCTCTAATAAGAAGCCTTGTCCATGGATAAATTCATCTATTTTTTAGCTTTAGGAGAAGCTGCCGGAGAGTGGAACAGTTGTGGAAAACCACAAAACTAGAGGTGCTTAGACTCCAACTTAAAGAAAAGATAATGGAGTTCAATGAAATAATAAAGCGCGCCCGCTTATTTCACTAATCTTGTTTTGCAAAATAAGAGAAACCCCAAGATCTTGTTCAATACTATTGAAAATCTTGTTGCACCCTCACCGTCCCATGTGCCTGTACACACAGGATGACTGTTTTTTTTACTTTTTTGTAAACAAAGTACAAAACATCAGGGCTAGCATCACTCCTCCCTTGGTTAGCTTGTGCACTGCATCAGCCCCTGTGAGCTCATGGTCCTCTTTCACTCCTGTCAGCCTACGGGATGTTCAGGTTTTAGTAGGAAAGATGAAACCCTCATCGAGCCTGTAGACATTGTTCCTACTTCTCTGCTTTTAAATGTTTTTGATGTTGTCGGTCTTTGGGTGGTAAAACTGATAAACCTCTCTCTGTTATCTGGCTTGGTCCCCAGGTTCATTAAACAGGCTGTATTAAACCCCATTCTTAAAAAACCCAATCTTGATCCGGGGGAGCCTATAAACTACCAGCTCATATCTAAGCTTCCCTTCATGTCTAAAATCATAGAGAAAGTGGTTGCTAAGCAGCTAACCTCATACATGGAACAGCATGATATTTATGACAAATATCAATCTGGTTTTAGATCTTGGTGATCTGGGCTCATCTGTTAAAACCAGCCTCAGAAACCTTGGGGTTGTTTTTGATCAGTTAATGTCTTTGGAGGGTCACTGTCATCTACTGACTAAAATTTGTTTTTATCACCTGAGAAATATCTCTAAAGTGAGGCATCTGTTATCAAAATCAGATCTGGAACTGGTCATACATGCATTTAAATTATCTCGTATTGACTATTGTAATTCTGTTTTTACATGTTTTAATAAGTCGACCCTAAACAGACTCCAGATCGTTCAGAACGCTGCTGCCAGACTTTTAACTGGTGCTTCTAGAACATCCCACATCACCCCCATTCTTTCTACTCTGCACTGGCTTCCAGTTAAGTTTCCAATAGAATATAAAATCTTAGTTCATATGTTCCGAGCGTTACATGGTCAGGCCCCTAAATATATCACAGACTTGTTGTACCCCTACACTTCAGGGGGAAGCCTTCAGTCCTCAGATCAGGGTCTCCTAAAGACCCCGAAAACTAAATTTAAAACCCGAGGAGACCTGGCGTTCCAGGCTGTAGCCCCCAGACTCTGGAATAACCTGCACCAGTCTCTCAGGGAGCTCAACTGTGTGGACACTTTTAAGAAACTTACTTCCTTACTTAGGAGCCGAACAATATTCCAAAATTCCAAACATTTCTATGCATAGTAGGGTTGCAAGGTTTATCGATATCGAATCGTGATCAAGGTTTTGATTACGACTATTAATGTAACCTCAAGATGCTGAGGTTTTTTCTTCTGTCTCTGGCGTTTGAGTGAATGGTGGAACTTTGCGGTCTCAGGTTCAGCTGGAACAAATAAAAGGTCTGAGTTTCCATGAAGCAGATCCTAAAGTGTTTATACAGACGCTCTGTGATTCCTCCAGAAGAGGGCGCTGTCCACATAAAACCAAATATTTTTGAAAGTAGATTAATGTGTTGTGTTCTAATGTGGTGCAATTTGAGCAAGAATGTGTTGTTTGACAGTCTACAAGAAACATGACTTCGTTCACTCGTCATTTTAGCAGTTTATGCATTTAAATGTATCAAATATCAAAATTTCAAATCGAATCACAATCGCAATATTGGTCCAAGAAAATCTCAATTAGGCTTTTAGTCAAAATCATGCAGCCTTAATGCAAAGTGCTGTTGTATGTATTAATATTGAGACACTGGAGGTTAACATTTATGTAAAACAATTTCAAACACTTCAAATTGTACCAATGTGTAGTCATTGCTCCTGATTGTATTCTCAATTTTTTATATATAGAAAAAATAAATGACATTTATACATTTACTTTGTGAAATATAAATATAGTTAAACTAAAATGCAGTAAAAAAAAAAAACAAGTAAATAATAAAATATCTGAGCTCAAACATGATCAAAAACTAATCCTAAAACATAAATTGTCTTTGGGGTTGCCAGAAATTCTTGATGTCAAAATAAAGTCACAATCCAAAAAATAAACTGGTTTATTTACACTTATTTACACAATAAGATTCTTTAAAATGTGTTTTATCACTCGTTCATTCCATCATTATGCTCTATAGTTGTTTTTGAAGAGTTTTCTAAGCAAAATTTTGTAGTTGCAGAAAAGGGGGTACTCTGATTCAGAAATAAGTCAAATGGGGTACTTGAGCCAAAAACAGTTTGAGAACCACAGTTTTAGATCAATATTCTTGGTATGGGAGCAAAGCACGACGACATGTAGTAATTAATGTGTGAAAGTGTTGACCTTGCATGGTGCAGAGAGCTGATTAAACAACTAGATGGCTGTAGCACTGTGGGAACATGGTGGGGAGAGGTCACACTTGTCTATGAATAACTAGTCCTCTGGTGACTTCTAGGCTTGTATGTGATGGCGGGGTGTCCTTTCAAAATGCCATCAGTTTAAAATGATAAAGAAGTTGTCTTGACTTCAGTGGACACCCGATCCTGCCATCAGCAACCAAGATCACATGACCACCGAGTGGCCGACTGCCTGTGTAACCGGACCTCTGAGTGCACACAGCGGGTAAACAGGCGCTCCACACACAGCAGCTCACCTTACCACGCCACATGACCCTGAACTAACCACCGTCGCATTCTAATGCCGACATGTGCCATGAACTGACAGAAACATGGAAATGAGTTCAAGCACCAATCAGCAACCAGATGACAAGGACACATGACTTTAGCTCGTGTTGCTTCCCTTTGGTTTCAAGTGTCAAACATCACCTGCTTCAGTTTCTCCACACTTGTCACCAGACTGAACTGATTATACAACACAATAAACACAACCATAACATCACATCTCACTCACCTTAAAACAGTCCACCCACCCCTTCTATTGTCCTACCCTGACTCCTTCTTCTCTGTTCCCTTCCCCCTCACCTCAGTGTAACACTGCCCTCTCTTTTTATATCCTCTCTTAAACCTTCAAAGCATCTTTGTGGCCAAAAGTGACATTTTGGGTGTTTTCATGTGTTTGCCTCAATATCCTGGTCATTTTTAAGGCTAGTTATATAAAACGTTGCCACTATTGTTTTTTCATGTTTATTTGCTTGATTCCAAAGTCCGGTGTATTTCAAGTGTATAGAATATGACATATGCATCATACCGACACTTAGTAAACTCATGACCATATTTGCCCCATTGACTCCCATTGTAAACACATTTTTCATATACTGTAATCATGACATATCATAATGCTTTTTCAATTAATACCCAACAGATTGAAGCCTCTACCTTCAGAATAAAGGGAAAAAATGTTTTAGGTGTAATGACCCCCTACCAACCAGAGACCATTGTATAACGTTTTAGGGACATTTCAGTGAATGCCTGGATTTCTAATCTTGCAAAATATACAAGGTGTACAACTTGAAAACGATGTGCCAAAAATAATAATGCATTAAATTAAATTCTGCTATCAATTAATGACAATTACAAACAATGACTGTTTTTTGGAAATATTGCATATTTAGTGTTTTTCCTGCTGAAAAAATGAGAGGTTCTTGTTATAAAATGTCCATACAAACATGAAAAGGGTTTGAAAGTTATAATACATTTTATATCTATGGGTAGGTCTGAAGTAGTTGAAAAGATCTGAAGCAGTGGAAGTAAAAAAAAAACAAATCAATAAAACAGTCATCAACATCCCCCGCCAGATTAGTTGTCATTATAACTCAAAACCTTTTCTTAAATGTCCTAAATCTAAGAACTTAGATGTTTACATAAGAAGATAATATCACATCAGAATATAAAATTACTAACTATCTTAAATGTTTTCTAAGAAGAGCTGTCCCCTTTGAAGATACTGAGAACAGAGTAAAGAAAACGGAACAAGGGCAATAACTCCAGAAGAATAAATTGTGCGCTTCTCATTTTCAAACTCCATCAAGGTATTGATACCCTGAAGCCACACACTGAATTTGGTTCTGCTATCTTAAACAGTTTCTGAGAACACAGATGGACGGAGCTCAAACCTATATCCCCCTTCACACTTTGTGGCGGGGAATAATATAATTAATAGAGTACTTTTGTATTGCACTTTTATGAGACGGACCGTTTGGGTACACAAGGTGTGCAAGTGTATTTAAATTTAAAGGAGTGCACAAGGGTTAATAAAGTGTTTCTTACCCTTCCTTTCTGGTGATGGTCACAATTATGCAATAAAAGTAATTCATTTATTTAATTGAAATAACAAAACATGCATTGCTGTAGTAAAAAGATTGCACTTCTTGTAGTGTTGACCTTCCACAGCATGTGCAGACAAGGCCAAAAAAAACAAAAAAAACAAAAACAAGGTGTTTAGTGTCACACATCAGAGGTGGAAAGTAACCAATTACATTTACTCTTGTTACTGTAATTGAGTAACTTTTTTGAGTACTTTTTAAAATCTGTAATTTTACTTTTACTTAAGTAAATTTTGTTTCAAGTAACAGTACTTTGCTACATTTGAAACAGATTCCGTTACAGAGTAAAATTAATCCTGCACGCGGATGGGAGTCTGCTACATTTGTGCTATTGAATGTACCCTGGAGCTGTTGTAAGGATCAGCCAATAGAATGTCTATGGCCTGCTTTGTTGATTCACGTGACATCACTCACATTGCTGCATCACGACAAAGCTAGAGCGCTAAATTCAGATGGAGAGCAGGAAACTTGAGAATCTGACGTCTGAAATCATCAAAATGTCCATATCATATTTTGTGTAGTTTACGGATGCTCCAATCGTTCTAATCGAGAAAAGGAAAAGAGATTTTATAGAGTACCAAAGGTTGTCGTACACAAAGGTGAGAAATGTAAAAATCTCACAGAACAACATTGTAAAAAGTGGATTTTAAACCTACGTCTGCGGTCGGGAGGAGCAGAGTCTGCTGATGCCTGTGTCTGCAGCGATTACTTTGTCAGAGGTTTGTTAGCGAATGAACTTTGTTTTTGTGGCTGTGTTTATATAGCATATAGGTTGTGTGCGACTCAGAACTGAAAGTTTTTGTGCCCCCCGAAGTTTTCTTAATGCCCCCCATTTTAATACTGCCTGGCACCGACTCTGGTCGCCCATGTGCCTCGTCCTCCAGCAGTGCCTGATAAGCCACTGTGCGTCTTTGCGCATTGTGTGCGCGTTTCTTTTTATAACAGCTACAGGTGTTGTAGCCAATTGATCAGCAGTTTTGCGCAATGATCATGTGAATTTAATTACAATTATTATTATTAATATAAAACTGTATTTGTAGGCGCACGCACGTCACCCTGGGGGTAACTTTTTCCTCCTTCGGCTCATTCCACCTAGAATGTTTTATAGACTTTATATAACATACTGTACGAATCAGATGCTCTGACACATTGGATGTATTGACACAAACACTTACCTCATCAAATTGACATTTATTTTATTTTATTTATCCAGGTTAGCCACACCATGTTCTCATAAATTTAAGAATTTATAATAATTTAAGAAAAGAACCTAGTTTGATCTGTATACACGTCTTTTCGAAACGTTTACTCAGAGTACATTTTAAGTGAGCTACTTTTTACTTTTACTCGAGTAGATTATTACACCAGTAACTTTACTTTTACTTTAAGTAAAATGTAATCAAGGTAACTGTACTTTTATTTAAGTAGATTTTTTCTGTACTCTTTCCACCCCTGGAAGCCATGCTGCAAGAATGAAAGCAGACATGACACATGTGGCCCTCGGTCTAATTTTGTGCTAACTTTAATAAAATGCACAAAATGACTCCAAGAACAAACAGAATGACAAAAGAATATTAAAAGAAAAGCTGCAAAAATAGACAAATTTACTCCAAAAACCCACCGGACGACCACAAATATACAAAAGAAAAACTTAAAAATACAGAAAACTAGACCAAAAATGCACATGAATAATTAAAAGGAAACAAAAATCCACAAAAGCAATAAAAAAAAACAACACCAAATACACACGAAATGACTTTAGAAATCACACATCGCAACAAAATACAGAAAAAGCAAAGATACATAATGTCCTCAACTACAAATGTATACATACATAAAAAAGTAAACAAAACCACATTACATACAATTTGTTTTTCATAAATTAATTTTTTTTTCAAAGGATACAAAAGGAGTTTGTGATTTCTAGCTTAGGCGATATAGAAAAAGACAATATTGTTCATCGCGACATAGCTTTATTTTAAATCCTATTTTGCATTAAAATAATAGTTTTAAGAGTCAGTGCTTTCACTAATTGTCTTTGTCTCTAATGCAAACACACTTACTCTCTCACTAGTGCAGAAGCAACATGACGACGGAGAGTGTTGGACAAGGAGGAACTGGTTTGCAGGAAAAAGCAAAACTTCTCAGTTATTTGAGGACATGACTTAGATGTTCACCATCACACATGCAAGCCAGCGTGTGAAATGTGTTGGAAATGTTCATGCTTCTGCACGGCAGGTAACACAGTGTGTGTCTTAAGAACTGCGTGCTTCAGGCACGCTTCAACAAAACATCCACTCGCTACGAGTGCTGTGCTCAATGTGAAATAGTAGCAAATGTACTGGTCATCAATGGGTTTTTGCTCATTGGCCCACAGTCTACATCTATAGTGCCAAGAAACATACAAGGATACAGAAAAAAAAACACAACAAGGACAACAAAATACAAACTTAAAAACACACAAGAGGACTAGAAATAAGTGACAAAAAAAAAACACAAAATGACCAAAAACACACAAAATTACTCATCTTTTTATAAAGCAAGGAATCTCTGTGTGTGTGTGTGTTCCTCAAATATCTCTGCGGATCAGAATGAGTCTGACCTGAGAGTTTCAACATGGCTGCTGCTTGGTTCACGGGTGTGCAACATCAGATTTGTTTAAACGCCCTACCCCACGACTGACTCAGTGATGATGTCATCAATCCTAGCTTGATGATGTCATCAATCCTAGCTTGATGATGTCATCATTCCTAGAACATTAGACTATTGGAACATTGGTCCTACCTCTACAGTGATGATGTCAGCTTGCAGAACGTGCACATGGCTGCTGCTTGATTCAATGGTGTGCAACGTCGGATTTGTTTGGACTGCAATGATACGTTAATAAATCGTCTCTATAAAAACAAGGAATTTCATAAATGCTAACCCATCTAAACCGGACCGAGCCTGTTCCGGTCTGAAGAGATCCGGATCCACGAGGACAACAAACTGAAATGGGAATAGATGGGGTTCAACTCCCTACAGTGTCTTTGCTAAAAGTCAAAATATATGAAAACACTATTTATCACTCTACACATTTCAGAACAAACCTAAATGTCCCTGACGTCCCACCTTCAAACTCAACCTCATTCAACCATCCATGAAAAAGCTAATGAACCGCCCACTTTTCTACATAAATACATACTTCCTACAGGCACTGCACTAGTTAAATTAAAAATATATATATAAACAGAATGACAAAAGTCTACAAAATGACTTAAAAACACAAAACCCACCTCTACTTTTGATGAACCTTTAGCTGGGCCACTAACGTTTGGTTGGGTTCATTCATTTCCAGCTTTAGGCTTCACAGAACCAGTCCTTCCATTTAGGCAAGAAGACTTTTCATTCCGCTTCTCCGTGATTGTTTTAAAACTAAAAGTAAGAAGTAATTTCCATTGTTTTACTGTACAAATTATGCATATAACGGAACATTTCTCCTTGACATTGAAGTCTTCTTGGTCATGTTCTTTTAGTATCACTGCACATAGACAGGAGGTTTACTGTGCAGTACACTGTGTGGGTTTGACACAATAGTCAAAATCGTGAGTCCATAAAGTGACATAATATTGACTAAGTGGAGAATTCAGTTTCAAAATAAATTTATGATGAAAAATACATCCCTAACCTTTACAGCATCTGAAATAGAGAGTAGGGTTAGTTGATCTTGTACAAATACATTGACAAGATAACTCGTCATTTGCGTTTTTTCACAGTGATTACTAAAAAACACCCTGGCGGAGGTCCCTCATCAACATCTAAGCTGTGGGGTGTTGTAGTGACCAACTGTGCCCTGAAGATGGCAGCAGTACACCTTCGAGTGATTAGCCACAGATGCTACCCAGCAAAGGAGGAAGAAGCAGGAACGAGTGAGATTATGGCGCTACAGAATGATATTGTGACGTATCCAACAGCTCACAGCTCCACATACTAACACAGAACATGTGTGGACCTGAGTCGATTATTGATAATGTCGAGATGGTGAGATAAAACCATCAACTAACAGGGCTAAATGGGTCATCGGTGCGTGTCGGGAGGGTGGGTACAAAAAACCCCCAGCCTGTGAGCCAGATAGCAAAATAATAGGTGACACGTAGGAGGTAGCAGCGCACCTTTGGGTGAGAGAGCTAAGAGGGAGAGGAGGAAAGGCGTTTACGAGACAGATAATGGCGCTACGTACGTGAGTTGACGTTCCCAGCAGCGCACACTCAACCAGAGCATGTGTGGAACTCATGGATAGTGTGGCAATGGTGAGATAAAACCATAAAAAAACGGGGAACACAGTGACACTGTATGTCCGGGAGGAAGAGGAAGTTACGTGTGTACAGACTGACGGGAGAGAAAGTTGGAGGAACGCCAAAATACAGTAAGAAATCCATTCAACTCTGACCCAGATAGATAAATAATAATAATTTTGCCATCAAAAGCCCAGTCTCAGTGTTTTTTTTTTTATGTTTTATATAAGGAAACAATTTTCAGATGTTAAGAGTTGTCATTAAAGCAAAAAAAAAGATTTAAAGTCACTGACAGGGTTGATTAGAAAAAGGCTTTTTTCTCAGCTCTTTGCTCTGAAACTGAAGATTTGTGTAAAACTTGCTCTATTCAACAGCTGATCACAAAAGAACGAAACGAGCATGATGAAAGTAGAGACTTCAATCTTTCAGAATCTGGTGTCATATTTCAGATAGTCATAGTAGAAAATATTCTGTGGGTCTTTAAAATCAGTCAAAATGCTCAAAAACAGCTGGCACTGAGGAGGGTAGAAAATCTGAAAATAGCTGGCACTGAATGAGTTAAAAGTGCAATAAAACGTATTCCTTTTTTTTTTTTACTTCCATTGCATCAGATCTGTTAAACTACTTCAGACCTATCCATAGATATAAAATGTATTAGAACTTTCAAACAAATAAAATGTCACTTTTGGCCACAAAGATGCTCCGAGGGTTAAACATGTGAACCAACTCTCCTGCTTGTGAAGCAAACACATCAGGCCTGGACTCTTCTGATCTCTTTCCAAGTCATATTTTTATTGATTCCTTTGCCTTCTCTTGTTACGTGTTCTCTGATCAGCTGTATCACTTTACAATTGCACTTAAGTTTTAAATTCTCCTTTCCAAATATGAGGCAGGGGATTACGTGATAGGCTGATAGTGGGAGCACTTGCAGGCAGCAGTCACAGAGTCTAAGACCTGCCTGGTAATCACATCAATGTGATCCCTCTTCAGCTGATTAAGTGTACAGTAAACCCATGCAGCTTTCCCCATGTAAGATCCACTGAGTGGGATTTGGTCGTTAAAAGACATAAAGCCTTTTAAAGTAAGAAGAATTACGATAACCTCTGCAGATCTGCTGATAAGCAGCTTGAGGACTGAAGAGGGAATCTGCTTTTCTCGTCGTAGATCACTTTTTATCAGACTTACAGAGCAACAGCACAACCCACAAACACAGACAAGTTGAGTTGGTGGGAAAACTTGCTGACGCACAGACCGATGACACACGGTGATGAAGAGGCCTTCCTCTCACACACGCACGCTCTGCCGACTCAACAAAAACAGTTCAAGTTTGGTCAAAGGCTGTGAAGTGATGCGTTGAGCTGTTTGTCAGGTGGAAGTTATGAATGAGAGGGTTACTAATCACTCTAAATACTAATAAAGGGCTACTTGTTTAAAAAGAACACTTGCCTGTCAGTGAGAATGTAGAGGGTTTAAATCCAGATCAAGTTCACATGAGGTAACTTGTATTTACCCCAAAAATATGTTGTTTGTTTCATGTCTTTGTTTTCAAACTAATGCTTTCTTCACGCAGTATGCAAATAAGAACTAAAAGCAATCTGATATCAGCAAGGATCCTTCTGCTTTTCACATTCACATGTGCATGTGTGTGTTTCTGATAATCTTGTGGCTGAGTTAGTCCTGTGATGAACCTGCTAGCTGCTGCTGGTACTCCTACAGTGAGCTGGGAGAGATATCAGCACCACCCAAGAGTTTTGCCGTCTGTATGTTGAGGACATTTACCAGTGGTTTAAATGTTTATTTTACTAAACAAATACAGCTTAAAGGTCACACCTCCGAGGCTTCTACTAGATAGATCTCACCTTTAAACGACCCTTCAAAATTCAGAACTTAATGTCTGCAAACGTTGAGTATAGATAAGCCAAAGGAGGAATGCGTTGGAGGCGAGGCCATCAGGCGTGATGCTTATTAGCTGAAAGGATTATGATAATGGTGGAGGCCACGCTGCCAGCAGCCTAAATCATGAGGGTCTCCTCTCTGAAAGAAGGCCAACCAGCTGCAGAGAGTGGGAACCATGGTGCTGTGGAACAATAATGATTCACTACTATCAGTGATGGCTACCCGACTGGAATAGGGCAGACATAGGCCCTGTTCACACGGAAACTTTTTCAAAACAATCTGTTTACATGAGACCGCTGGAAGCATAAAAACAATATAGTATACATGTACATGTCAGGCCAATAGATGGAGGTATGATTTTTGCAATGAACCAAAATAAGCCAAACACAAGTGTCCACGTCCAGTTTGGAATTAAACTGAACTTCTGTTGATTCATTTCACCATCACTTGGATCAGCGAAGACGTATTTCATACCTACATCAGATTCTGACCACAATCACTGTGCTGCACTCCTACTGAGAGCTGTTAGACCACACCCAGGGTCGGGCTTAATTTCTGTCTTTTTAACACGGACTCTGGTTGGACTCGGCTCTGCGCAGTGAATGAACAAATGAACGTCAGGTGATGTTTCAATAAATGCGAGATGACGCACAAATGTTTGCTGAGGAGGTGAATGGAGGCTGTCCTCTGGTAAATGAATAAATAATGTAAAAAAAAAAAATGCATAAATGACTCGTTCTTGACTCGTTGTGTTGCTGTGTGTGTCACATATGTAGAAGCAGCTCTCTGAGCTGTGGGTGTTACAGCAGTAAATCTGTTTACAGTTGTATGCAGAATGAGTGGCTATTAAAGGTCCTATATCATGCTATATTAAGACCTTCCAAAATCAACTACAGCCACATATGGGTAATATTTAACATTTTGCAAAATAAAATACAAATTTATTAAGAAATATGACTTATTTTCTTTCTTTGAGACGCACGATTTCTTGGAGCTCCGCCTCTCCCTGGGTGAGTGCCTCCCATTTCATGACGTAGCCCTAGAGCCCCGGCAGCATGGGCAACAGGCACGCCCACAAAACTTTGCAAAAAGTTCCAGAGATGGAGGAGCGTTCTGTGGAGCATTATGTTTTAGACCCAGATTCCGATATTGAATTTGAAGTGCACAAAGTACCAACGGATGCTGGATGGTGTGTCGCGTGCTCCCAGGGATAAATTACAGCCACTTCTGGCGAATAGACTTTTCTTTAGGAAGTTTGAACAAATTCCGAGGACTTTCGCAGTCAAACACGCATTTTCAGTTACCAGACATTATCTTTTGGTACAAAAACAAAGACTGTTTCTTTTCCCTGTGCAGACTGGATAAAAAAGGACAATGACCATCCAAACAGATGTTCTTTGCATGCCATGCACCAGAGAGAATGGGTGTGTATGTTCACTGTGGTGGCGCGGCACCTCCTGGAGGTGGCGGTTCATAATTCTAGTGATGTCACTAGAATTGGAACCGCTCGTTTTTCAGAAGAGGGCAGAGAAGCAGTTCAGAGAACAGGATTATTGAGGATTTCTCAGAGACGCAGGAAGGAATCCCAACAATACTTTGATTAGGAACTAACATCGTAACAAGGTTAAAAGCTCAAAAATGTTGATTTGCATGATATAGAACCTTTAAATAAAACTGAGTTATTAAAGAAACTCACCTACGTGTGCGTGCCATGCACGGATTTCAATACTATCAGACAGCAATGGGTTCAGGATTAAAGAGAGATCGCCTTTATTCTGGTTCGGCCCGTATTCTGATGGCTACTGGTTGGGTCGGGTCTAACTTTATAGTTTTGATTAAAACTAGTGTCTGAGGCTCTGCAACCTCAGTGCACATGTCCATGACACAGAATGTATCATTTAACCGTTTACACGGAGAAGGGGGGAAGCGTTTAAAAAAACTTCCACTCTGGTTTTGAAAAAGTTCTGTTTTCAAGCTCCAAAAGCCGTTGCCGTTTAAATGGACCGCCAAAATGCAACAAAACGCGTTTTCACTAGAAGACATTCGCGTGTACACAGGGTCATAGGCAACTAGTGGCCAGATTAAGTCTCTAAAACCACCCAAATATACAGAAAAACAGAAAACAGCAAAAATACAGCGATGCACTCCAAAAACACACAGGCGACTACATAAATAACCAACGCACACACACACAAAATTACATAATAAATTACACAAAACAACAAAATACAAACAAGACTGAAAAACAACGCACAACAAAGATCCCAGTGGATCGTGGATCGTGATGGGGGAGACTAAAAGCTCGGTATGTTAGTTACTGACACATTCAGCCATCTTCTACTAATTTATTCTTTTCATGGTCAGGACACGCTTGAGCCGACTCCCACCCCCCTCACCACTTTCTCTTTTCTCCCCCACCTTCTTCTATTTTTGCTTGCTCATCGATCTCTTGCCAAGACAATAAGGGCAAGTGTGTGAGAGGGAGGTGTGCTGCCTTGATGAGATGCTATGAGATGTGAGGGGGAAGCAGCGGGAAGTGTGAGTTGGGGGGCGAGTAACGGGGAGATGAGAGAGTGAGGAGGGGGTTGGGCAGTATAGTGGCTTCTGTTTGCAGTGAAAAGAAAGTAAGTTTGTAGGATTCAAGCTAGTCTTTTAGACAGCCAGAGAAGAAACGGAAGGAGGAGGAAAAAGGAGAAATAGAGCGAGAGAAGGAAGTGATAGTGTGATCCGGGTTGATTAGGACAGAGATCACTGTCTGAGGTATAAACCACCATCAGCATGTGGGAAAAGGTCCAAGAGACATCAGAAGCTAAATCCAATCATTCTTATCTATCAAGACATAGGAATGGGTACTAGGGCTGGGCGATGTATCTGAATTCAAGATTAAGTTTTCTATTTTGGTGATATAGAAAATTACAATATCCCCTATATTGATATACATATTTTTTATAGCTTATTTTGTATCAAAATACCTGTTTTATGAGTTGCTGCTTTCACTACTTCTCAGAACAGCATTAAAAAAACAGTTTGATCGATTTGAGTGGAAAAGGACCCAGCAGCACATTAAGTACTATATATATAGTATAGGCACATTGGCCACGGTTACATGATGTTTTTTTAATTCTGAATTCATTTGGAATTAATATGTTCTGCTTTGCGTTTACATGGAAATGGTAATTCCCGAAGGGTCTGATCGGACAGGGGAAGAACGTGATGTATCACGTCTATCAGGAAAAACACAACAAACCTTTAATTGTCGGTTGTAACACAGAACACCACACATGAGAAGTGTTTTCACCTTTATTTTGATTGTAGTTTTGAAGCAGCAGCTCAACAATAACACGCGGTTTCAGTTTGGACCACGGAGTGGAAGGGAGATAGGAACTAATCACTGGTAAAAAGCCCAGTAAAACTCTGGAAACAATCACCAGGAATAAATATTTGCTCCTTAGTAAAGACAGTAGCTCTAACAACTGGTAAAATGATAAACTGGTGATATTACAGCCTGTACATGCAGTACGGGGACACATTTACTCCGCCTCCGGGTCCTACTGCCAGCCGTCCAGTGAAGCCTGTTCTGTTTATCGTGTTTATCGAGGTCCGTGTGTGTTTAATAAGTCTGTGTGTGTCCGTGTGAATGTACGCATGTTTATACCTCCGTCCATCCACTCTTTTCATTATATCCATTTCTTTTAAGGCTCTTATTAAATAGTCTAGGCTGGAGTCCAGGCCACCGCCATCTTGGATTGTGTCGTCATCAGTGCGTCATCACGCAAGTCGCACATGCGCAATACAATACGAATTAACTTAAAGTGGCTCTAACCAAGTTAAGTGTTTACAAGAAAGAGAAATTATCTAATCCGGAATTAAAAACCAAATAAACCAGCTACATAATTCGGAATTAACTTTTATTCGGAATTAAATTAGCATTATGAATTTTGTGTTTACAAGGTCAGGTTAAAGAGGAATAAACTTTTATTCCACTTTAAAGAGGAATTAAAGCTCCCATATAGACGTGGCCATTGAGTGTGTATCCTGAATGGAATGGAAAAGTAATGAAATAAAACATGTACAGTAGCTGGCGATATGAACCTATTCAAGTTGAGTACAAAAATAACCAAGAAAGAAGAAAAAGAAGAATATTTCTGAGTGTGTCCTAACCCAGACCTCCCCCTAAACAAGCCACACCACAGAACTCACTCACACATGCTGTCCCTTACAGGAGAAAAAGACTAAAGTGGCACATATTGTGCAACTGCTTGTTAATGAATGAGCTTGTTTGGCATATTATGTCAGCAAATGTATCTCAGAATTGTCTTTGTGGTCAGACTTTGGTCCATATCGCCCAGCCCTAATGGTTACCAAATTCAGTACTTTTCAGGTACTCATTCAGTCAGTATTAATGAGTACTGGTTCACCAAAAATCAAACTGTACCATGTTTCGGTTTCTAAACGCCTACTTGTGTGGACGAGTAGGGGATTTTCCATGCCGGACATGAACACAGCATTGCATGCAGAAGAGCGTAATGACGTGAGTAGCTGCGAGTTCAGCAAGCACAGCTGATAGAAAGCGCATGAAAGTAATGCTCTGCTTTTCAAAATGCGATGCAGATGACTAGTGATCGGCCGATTTAATCAGCAGGCCGATTTAATTAATTATTAATTAATTAATGTATTTTTTGTCACTCAGTACAAGAGGCCCTTTATGTTGCTCCTTCCGTTTTGTTCCCTCCATAACGAGTTATTTTAAAAAATGTGTCGTCACGCCCCTCCCCCCACCTTTAGTTAGTATTGCCCATGCCGCATGCGCAAGAGAGACTTGAGTCAACGCTTGACATTCAGACCGTGACTTGCCAACACGTCGGTAAATAGATTAAAATTGGGTTGCCAGAAATGGAGAGGTAAATTGTAAAGTAGAAAGTACAAAAAAGGAGACAGAAAATGCTAAAAAAAGGTTTATGGTTCATGGTTTAACGTTCGGGCAGCTGCAGAATAAGAAGACACTGTGGATGCACACACACATTTACCAAACCCCTCCTCCTTCACTCACTCACTTCAGCAGCCACAGCGACAATATTAAGACAGAGTCGAATGAAGTTGATTATAGGTTGTTATTGGTTATTTTTATTTTTTATGTATCTGTCTGTGTGTGTGTGCGTGCGTGCGCTGTAGAGATCCGAGGTCTCTGCGGGTTGATAACGTTATAAACAGCAGGGATGGGCGATATAGACTAAAAACATTATCCCGATAATTTCTAGTATTTATTACGATAACGATAAACATCACGATAAATAAAAACTATAAATAAATAAAACAATTCCCAACTTAAAGTGTAAACAGGTTCCTTTCAAGAGAGAATATTTTTTACGATAAATCATAAACGATAAAATATCGCACATTCCCAATAAACAGGACTCAAAACAACTGGTTACCATCACACTGCACGCTTATTGTAAGCAGGGGAAAATCAAACACAGTTTATATGTCATTTCAGACGGGACAGAAACAGAAAACTCTGTGGGGAGGTTGGTGCCCTACTCAATGGTTTTGCTCCCCGCCCCAGAATTTCATAGGACCGGCCCTGATTTCATGAAAAGTCTCACTCTATTTTTTACTTTTTCTTGTTCTACATCCCCTGTTTTTATTATTTGTTAAATATTTTTTACTTGGTGTCGTTCTACCTCACCTTTGTTAATTTCAATACACTCTTTTTAACATTTGTTATCATCGTGTCATTTTTATGATGTAAACTGAGGAAGCAAAAGTAGTATCGGCTCCAGTTTTTGTTCCACTTTTCTCCCTCCCCAACCAAAAACAACGCCAGATTATTTTATGTCTCATTAGATTATCCTGTGGTCTGAGATGTGATAAGTGAATTTATTCAAATAACTGGCTCTGAAATGGGTCGGGGCCAACAATTGTAAGTATCAAACTTGTTCAATATTTACGACAAAAACTCCTTGTATGTGTTTTGAGCAGGGTTGGGGTCATTTACAATTTTCAGGCACAATTATGTTTTCAATTACAAATTTTCAATTACGATTACAGTGACCAGCATTTTTCCAATTATAATTAAATCTAAAATGTTTTTTATTCTCAGAAAGTCAATGAAAATGACATTCTCAATTACTGAGCCTGAAATAAAAACCCAAAATAAAAGTTAACCTTCCTCTTGTGTTGGCTTTCTGTTAGCATCTCTTATGGTAATAGGCCTTAATGTAAATCAGCTGTAAAATACACTAAAAACAAAAATCTATCATTTAATAGGCTTCCTAATCAATGAAAATATAGGTTTTAATCTTTTTGGTGTGGACGTCTGAGTTTCTTTTCTGTCAGTATGCGCCTCCATTTCAATTTTTTATTTATTTTTTTTTAAATAGTAAAATGTGGGAAAGCTCGATATGAGACATATTTTAATAATTAAAAACTGTATCTAGAACTGTAACATGGTTCCCCAGTTTTGCGTTTAATTATAATTGAAAATTTTCAAGGCAATTACAATTACAATTACAAATGCCAGTTATCTAAACTCAATTACAATGTAATTACGATTACGACAGCAACAGATTTTTAAAATAACAATTACAGTTATGATTATACTATAATTGTAATGAATTATCAATTAACAAAATCACAATATTAATTGACCCCAACCCTGGTGTTGAGTCTCTTTGCCCTGACTTAGGAAACCCTTCCCACCCCCGAGCATCACTCCTGTTAATGTTCCTAGCCTTCATGTGTGAGGCAGCTGTGAAAGCCCCCACAGAAATCCCACCATCCATCAAGGGTCAACAGAATCACATTTGACCAGGAACATTATTGCTTTATCACAATAATTTATGGTCAAAACTACAAAGTCAAGTTGACTCTTATTTCACCTCTTCTTACCAGACAGGGTTGGCGTTGACTTCGTCATCAAACCACAGGATGTACAAGCAGAATAAGCCCACGATCAAAGCGTGCACGGTCGACACCAACCTGAGACAAAAAAAGAGAATAAATAGAAACAAAGGCCCAAGTTTAAATTCACAAAGGAAACAGAGGATGTTACGATGGTATGAATAATAAACATTTTAGCATTTCAGTGAAAAAGCGAAACCGACATAAATAATACTGCGTTTTTAATCTGTGGAGGTAATTGGAAGATATAATAACTGAAAAAAAGTCCAGACTATCCAGGGCAGAGGGTAATGGATTATGGATCGTCTTGGTAAAACTTGTATTTTTCACTTTGAGCATGCGTGGGCTTTTACTTGGAGCTCCCATTTCCCCTCATGGGACTGACTGCGGAGATGGAAATGAGTGCGTCTAGTTGGATCAGCTTCCTGAGGAGTTCAAAGTAGAGCTGCTGTTACTCTGCACTGAGATTAGCCAAATGAGGTGCTTTAAGCAAATTATAGGAACTAGTACAGTGCCCGTCGGAAGTAAGTATTCATATAGTGCAGGCGTTTCATTCTCGCGGCCCGCGGGACGATAATTTGTAGCCCGCAGGCCGATATGAAAATGTAATGTAAGTGCGGCCTGTGTGTTTTATACTGTATTGTAATGACGTGACTCGAGCCGTTATCAAAGGTTTATCAGCCTTTAAAACATTATGTACCCCTCATTCTCCGCTTACGCCCGCCCTTCTCCAGCCATTGAACATTGGCAGAGAAAGCTGCACGTAACGATGCTTCAAATGCCATGAGAAACCACAACCTGTTAAACATTAAATAAACTAGACGTGGAACATAACTCATAGGACCCAGTTTGTTACAGTATGAATGGCACTTTACAGCATTGTGCGTTGACAATGTCACCAAGGGAAGCACACCTCCGATGGAGTCACCCACCCAGCCAGCTCGCACCCGCCGTCCCGCTTCCGAGGCTGGGGGCTCATAGGGGATCCACTTAAGTAAACGCTCCACTGGCGATCGCCTTTTTTCCGCTCTCTATCTTGGTACTTTCTACCGTCTACAAATGTCATGATGTTCAGGTCATCACAAAATACATGAACATTGAGCGCAAAAAGAAAGGCGAATGCTGTAGAGTGGTTCATTATCAGACTTGTTGTTGCCGGAAGAAAAAGCGGAAATGACGTTCTCCATTTGTCTGGTAGGCTAAACACGTGACATGAACTTTATTACTTGGGAAAAAAAAACTATATTAGGAGAGCGACAGCAATTAGCTGACATCATGTCATTTTCAAAGCCTGCAGTGAAGAGAAAGGTTGGTGATGAGCACAGACTATTTCTTCCCTCGAGCCAAATGTAGCTCAGCTACAGTATGTGTGAGGAAGTGCTGCCAGGTCTCTGGCAGCAGGAAGTACGCAAGAGAAGCTATGTTCAGAAGAAATGTTCATGTTCGTCAACGTTGCATTCATGTTCAGTGCAGTTAATGTTCAGAAGAACACATTGAAATTAAAGAATTGTCTCCAGATACACTTTTTAAGTTTTTGGTTGAAATTGTCTTCATGTCCTGACAGAAATTAAGATGTTGTGTGCTCTGAAAAAGGAATGAAGAAAATCTGTCATCTGTAGCAGCTGTAAATCTGTAATAACTTCAACCAATGGAAAAAAAACAAACCGTTTCTTTTTTTAACCAATCACGTCTCCCTGTCTCCCTACTCGTTCTCGACCCCTTGCATGCACAAGCCAACAATGAAAGCGCGTCACCGCTGACAGAGTCAAAACAGAGTTTTGGTCACATTTTTAACATATATATGGTAAAGTTTCTTGTTTACTTACTGCTGAATGAGACATGAGACAACGTAGTTTCTACCCAATACAAGCAATGAGCTGAGCTCCTCTTCTGCAGCAGCTGTGCGCATGCATGTGAGTGAGACGGCGCACAGAGGGGAGGGGCGAGGGGGGTAAAGGCGGAGATGTCGGGGAGGCTACATTCGAAATCATGCTAGCTTTCGAAAATCACTTACACTACCTTTAAAGAACTGTTAGTAATGACGTTTATGAAGATTTGATTTTTTTTACCAAAGTTTTTTTGTGGAATACCTGATGCGGCCCAGCCTCACCCAGACTCTGCCTACTGCCCCAGGTAATTTGAGTTTGAGAAAATGTCATCCCCTGTCCTTAGACCCACCTTCGGCAAGGAAAAACTACAAAAACCCAGTGGGAAAATTAATTACACACAAACATGTAATGTACATCCAAGGTGCGCATTAGGTTTTAAGTTTATACTTCTTCCCACTCCTTTTCGGACATGTACCCTACATTTATACTGTATACTGTAGAAAGTATTTGAGAGCTTGTTTGTCACTCACCAATAACTTCCGGGAACTATTTCAGTCTCTCTAAACAGCTTTGTGTACGTGAGGCCGCATTGATCGGGTTGATTTCAAAATAAAATAATGTCACCAAATAAGTCCAAAAAAATGAATGCACACACTCAGCTTTAAAAACAGTTTAAAGTCGAACAGACACTGTGTCAAGGAGATATGCGCCACACATACACAAACAGAAGTTCCTTGCTTTTATAGAGAGTATGCCCTGCGTCGCACTTATTTGTTTTGTGTTGAAGCATAAAAATAAGCAAACCTTTCCATCTCTGCTACATCCGTCTCGTTCACACTGCAGGAGAATTAGTCAATGTCCAAAGGTCTCAATTGCAGCCAGAAAATGTAGACATGCTAATGTTGCTGAAAACTAACACGAACAAAACTTGGAGTATTTTCTTGAAGAATGTCATGATGTGACATGATTTGGTTCTAATTCTAGACTGGCATGAATTTTCAGTCTGTACACTCAATTTGTAGAGTGGCATTTTTTGCACTTTAGGAAGATTGGTATATTTTATGTTACGGTTTATTCTATTTTTCAATATTCCTATTGAGTTAACAAGGTGATACCCAGAGTAAGTAAATGTAAGTATGCCCTGAGTTAAAATCAAACAAAAAGACAGTCATCAACATCCCCCGCTAGATTGGTTCTTATTATAACTCACCTTTTCCTAAATGTCCTAAATCTAAGAACATAGATGTATACATAAGAAAATATTATCACATCAGAATATAAAATTACTAACAATCTGAAACGATTTCTAAGAAAAGCTGTCCCCTTTAAAGATACCTCGAAGAGAGTAAAAAAACAAAACAAAACAAGGGCAATAACTCCGGAAAAAATAATTGCGTGCTTCTCATTTTCGAACTCCATCAAAATATTGATACCCTGAAGGCACACACTTTGCGGCGGGGATAATAAAAATATGGATATTAACATTATTGTAAGCCCATTATCGTGTACTGTATCATAAACTCAGCACATTGTCCCACTCTTAGTGCAAACAATTGTGAGGCAGATAAGGAGGAGGGAATTTTTTATTTCAGCTCGTTTTATTACATTTTTACATTGTAGAGTTTAATAATAATTTCCTCTTGTTGATAATGTGGCCCTCACATCAGGTTCCCACTGTGATGAAAGTTGCCCATCTTGTGTGCATACTGCATACCATGCAATATGAATAAGGGACTGATTCAAATTCTAGCCAAAAGCACAAAAATGACATTCTTCATACAATGAAATGAAGAATGCCACATTTAATAAAACACATGAAACTGTGACAGGAGTTAGTTTTTTGGTGTAGGCACATGTTTTGATAAAGTGTTCACGTTGTCAACAGGTGGAGGTTTTATCAGGTTGGGGACAGCATCACCCCTGACCTATGGAGTGGTTATCTTAAACACTGAAGATACACTCTAGAGGTCCAGTGGCTCTTATCTCCTCTCTGCCAGTACGGTGCAGTTTCTAGTGGACTTCAGTCTCAGTCCACAGCCCAAAATCTAACTAAGCTGGAAGCTAAGGGTCATTTATTGCTCTAATAACGGGGCACTTGAGGCGTAAAGTAGAAGAAATCAGCGTAGCTCTTTGTTTCAGCTGGTTCTTGAGATTGTTTACTTGAAAAAAATGAAGCCCTCGAGAGACATTATATCAAGTGGAAAATAATTTAAGCAAACCTGTTTTAAAAAAGCATTTAAAATGAAATTACAGAATAACTAGGATAGAAACAAGGGCCTAATTTTTCAGCTTTAAAGTGGAATAAAAAAGTGCACGCCAGTGTAATAAATCCCCAGGAGAAGGTTTGACTACTTAGAATATTCTTTCCCTTTCTTCTTAATAATTGTGCTATAAATACGACAACACTTTGCTATTCATCATTCAAACTTATTAACTGCAACCTAAACAAACTCACTTTTAAAAAGTACGTGATGATTATGTGTATTTAATTATATCTAAACTCTGATCTGTGACCTCTTTTTATGTTTCTGTAGTTTATCGTAAGCAGTGCACCTCTCAAAGATGAACACATGCCAACAAGTAGCAATGGTGAGAGCATCAAATAAACCCTTTAGTTTTAAGTCATTTGGATTGAAGGCTTCTGTAACTAATACTTCTAAAACAGATAAATGAGTCATAAGTTATAATTAGAAGGTTTAAAAACGGACTGATATTTTACGATGTTGGCCGAACATACACGAGTCACACAGTTCATAAAACTTGTACTTAGAAAACAAAACAAAAAAAACTCTCATAAACTGGCTCCTTTAATAGACAGACTCCTGCTACTTGATTAAATGGACACTGGAGAATAATCAACAGATATATATTAAGGAAAACAAAATCACAAATAGAACCCCTTAAAACAAAAGTACGGCATCGGATTTTACTCTTCAAATCTTCCCCAATTTTGTTTAATTTCCTTGATTATGATGTCATCACTGGCATACTAAACTTCCCAAAAATCATGCTGAGGTAATAATTTAATTTATCTATGCGTCACTTTAGGGCTGGGCGGTATACAAGTTCATACTGAATATCAGTATATATTTTTGTTATAGCATATCGGCAGTAATACACAAAAAAAGAGAGCAAAGGATCGCAATTTATAATTCCTATAACGCAGAAATAAGTCCTGGTGGAGGTGCAAACAAAACGCTACCTTATTCACCATAAGAAATCAAGCTAATGCTAAAGCTAAGCTAGCGTGGCAAAGAGCCATTGGGCTGCTGTTGCAAGTCAATCTACTGCAGTAATTCCTCTCAACCAGTAGAAAATGGAGTGGAGCTCAGAGGAGTCTGGACACATTTAAAGCTGAACTAAAGACATATTTATTTAGGAAAGCTTTTAAGTGTTAAATCTTGCATAATTGTATTGTGTTTTTAAATGTAGCACTTTTAGAATTCCTTGGAATGAAAAGTGCATGATAAATTAAGTCTATATTATTATTATTATTAAAATACTGTGAACACCTGATTATTCATGGATAAAAAAACTGTCATATACTGTGAAATTGTCAAAATTTTGAAAAATACCATGATATACATTTTTGGTCATACCGCCCAGCCCTACTTCACTTGTCCATCTGTTTGCTACACATACTACACATTGAGTCATCCATTTCACGGAGGATAAGAATTGTGAATTGTGAATATGTGATATTGTCCCAAAACATGTACTGTGTCTTCCTGAAGACACGAGGAGCCCAGAATAAAAGACTATTTTTTTCCTTCCTTTTTTTTCAGATTGACA
Source organism: Gouania willdenowi (assembly GCF_900634775.1). NCBI lineage: Eukaryota > Metazoa > Chordata > Actinopteri > Blenniiformes > Gobiesocidae > Gouania > Gouania willdenowi. Next base: position 2,588,047 of record NC_041051.1, on the reverse strand, counting down.
TCTCTTCACTGAAGCTTCTATCTCCTGCACTTTCCTAATGCACTTCAATTGTAGTTACATAAATAACAGTGACACACTAAGAGTTGGCTGTTATGCAACAGTCGGTCACTTCAAAGGGAACCATCAGCTTTGTATTTAACTTGTTCTCGCCTCTTCAGTCAGACGACTCCATTTTTGGAAGAGTGGACAACTGACCAAAGAGAACTATATTTGTTCCGTCTTCTTTAGGACACAGGAAAACATACAACAAGTGACTGCTAAACATGTTATGCAACCGATACATTGCCCTCTGAACTTCCCCCTGGAGGTTTCTACATGAAACTTTACACCAGCAAGGGGATGACACGGACACGCACACACGGTTCACTCCCTACTATAGGGATACGTGTTTTTAAATGTTCAAAGCAGCATTATAAAGCAGTCATTCACAATCATCAACATCCCCTGCCAGACTGGTTGTCATTACAACTCACAACTTTTTCTAAATGTCCTAAATCTAAAAACTTAGATAAATACATAAGAAAATATGATCACATCAGAATATAAAATTACTAACTATCTTAAATGTTTTCTAAGCTTCTAAAGCTGTCCCCTTTGAAGATACCTTGGACAAAAGGAAAAAAAAAATGGAAAAAGGGCAATAACTCCGGAAAAAATAATTATGCAACACACCGAATTTGGTTATCTTATCTTAAACAGTTTCTGAGAAAAGCTGTCCCCTTTAACTCAGACGGACAGACAGAGCTCAAACCTATATCCCCCTTCACACTTTGTGGCGGGGATAATGACAGGGTAATACAGGGTTCTCGCCAGCACTGTTGAGCGTAGGGGCCCCCAACATTGTAATTTGCTCCCCTACGGTGAATGCCACCCCCTACGTTCAATTTTCTGTTTTTTTTTCCTTTTTCTAATCGGTACTGTCGTAATAATTGTTGCACACAGTAGGGATTTCCAGGTGTGCACGAATTGTTTTAACTCTTTTTTTAATCAAATTTTTGATTCAATTTGTCTATACGGTGTGAGTATTTATTAGTGGAGGACCTATATCTAGCATGAGTAACTATATAACTACATTCATCATCACGACCCTTCACCAATTCACACACCACGTGTTCCCCCATGCTGTGAAAAACTCCTGTTGAGAACCCCGTTATAACAATGTTAATATGTTGTGAATACAAATAAATTAGCCGTTTGAAGCTTTCGATGCTCAGACCGCTAAAAACTAAAAGAACCCAACTCACTGCATGCCGTCAGTTTAGCGGAGATCAGCGATGATCAATGATGCTAAAATACTCAAACATAAAGTGTTCTTGTCCTACCATACCTGGAGTTCCACTCCGTGTGTTTAGTTTGAGGCAGACGCTCATAACCAGGTGTGATGGCGGAGGAGAGCCGCGGGCTGGCCAAAGAGAAGAGGAGCTGGAAACCTGCAAAGCTGCCAGCTACCACAGCCAACTCTCTCGTCTCCATCACTCACCTGAAACACAACAAGAGCAGAAAGGCTCTAGGAAAGAGTGATACGTGTGGACCCGTTCAATCAATGACTGATTGTGAGAGGAGACATGGAGAGAGGCTGTTTGGTTCATCCAGTTCACATGGGAAAGAAAAAAAATAATATGGTGAAGGAGCCACAGCCCGTCCAAAGTGAATGATGAGGGAAATTAACACAAGCAGAAGATGAGGGTATGAAAGGCATGACAGAGGTAGTAGTTGAGGTCACCAGAGGGAAATAACTAAATGATCCACTGTGGGAGCGGAGCATTTAAATCTGGAATAAAAGGACCCCTTCATGCATATTTGCAACTAGATTACAGTGAATTGTTGATGACACAGTAAAAATCCCTGAGAAGTAAACAAAGGCAGGCAGAGCGAGCGACTAAAGAGGATTTCAAAGATGGAGCAACAGGTTCAGCTCAGTAGACGGCTGTGTAACCCAACAATGCTGGTTATTATTCCTGCATTATTAAACCAATCATATGAGTGTTACTGGGCCTGTAGAGGAAGACGAAGCAGTGCAAAGCAACACTCAACAAATCAGACCTCACACCGACACCATGCAAACACACGCTTGTACAATGTGTGCACACATGCTAAGCAGAGCTGTTTGATTTGACTTAAGTAAACAAACCAAAACGGTTATTTTGTGAATCAGAAGTGATCACTGACGGCAAAAACAGAAACAAATCTCAAGTCCTTTAGTTAGAGGTCGACCGATATGGGATTTTCAAAGTCCGATACCGATTTTTAAAAGAAAAATTCAGCTGATGGCCGATATACTTTTTTTTTTAAAGCACATTGATTATGAAAGACAATTAAAACATTCATATGATATAAATATAGAGTTGTCACAATACCAAAATAAGTAACCACAATACTACCAAACAGAGTATCACGGTTCCGGGTAATTATTATTACTTTCACGAACTGCAATGTATTTGTACAAGTTAGAAATACTTATTAATTACTTATAGTGTTGTTTGGTGGATGATAAAAGTACACCAACAAAAACATATAAGCAATAAAAAAACTAATAAATGAAGTTAGAATTTATGGTTGAAATTAAAAAAGTAATAATTCCTTTGCACATTAAATTTAAGTTTAACTAATATAAATAATCAACTTAGGATAACAAATCCACTGCCTTAAAAAAAAATAAAATAAACTATTTGACAATAATGCTTCTTGTCCAACATAAACCATAGAGGATAAAATACAATAAACAGAACTGATTCCCGGAGAAAACTATATTTGTATGTATTTTCTGGATGATGTCACTGGTGTTTTATGAGATTGGATGTGATCCCTCTTTTGTATGTATATAATTTGTAAATATTGATTGTACATTGTAAATATATCTGTAAATAATAAAATAAAATAAAAAATAGAAAAAAGATCGCTCTGAGTCAGTGCGGAAAAAAAGAACAAAAAAAGGTGTTCCCTCCTTCAACCCCTATAGATGGTGACAGCGCCTGCACAGTAGATCTATTGCTTTACCGTCTCTGCCTCGTTTAAAGACAAAATAGTTCCAAATGGGACTTTTGGAGTTTGGTTTTTTGAGCAAAATTAGTGATGCCACTGATGACGTCGTGTTTGTGACTGTAGCCGTGAACGCGTCCCGACGAGACAGAACTTTAGCTTGGTGTTTGTTTTGAAGCGAGTTTCTGTCGAAGCGGAGCTGTCTTCATGGAGTTGGTTCTTGCCGATGTAGTAAACACGAACAGCCAATCAGCTAACAGAAGGGCGGACCCAGCGTGCGGAAACAGCCTATCATATATCCGGACATCACCAGTAACAGGCAAACAGCCAATCATTCAGCAGCTGTGGAGTTCGGTTGTCATGTTGGTTTGTTTCAAGTGAGTAATGTGCAGTGAGCTTAGACTCTTAAATCCAAGAAGAAGAGTGATGTTAAGGTTCAGTGCCCAATCCTTTCATGGTCCTGATCTTTTCCTCACTCTTCTTAATGGATTTTTACCGGACTGCTTCTGTGTTGTTTCTCCTTGTGGCTTTCGTCATTTTGTGTTGTGTTGTGATACAGGAGCAGAGTTTTATTGACAGGAGCAGTGTGTGCTCTCCTCCCTCTCCTGTATGAATAACCCACCTATCCATTGAGCTGACAGTCCAAACACCTGGAGTCTACAGCTAAACTATGAATTACATATTTAGCTGTGGTTAACATCTCCCAAAGAGTCAACATCATGAGTATACATTCTGATTCCCGTCCTGATTCACTTCAACAGTGCATTTTCACATTTTCGCAAAACTAACATGCATGTATTCAAACTGTGGGTTAGTCACAATATTACTGCATAATCTATGGGCGGACATGCAAACACCACACAAAAGACCAGATGCGGATAATAGGACTAACTTTTAAAACTGATGCTAAAATATATTTTTCCAACGATATTTAACATTCTTGTTAAAGGCCAAACTACAATTTTGAAAATGTCCCTTAAAGTCCAGGTAATTCCCATGGAAAGTTTCCATCTTGCAACCCTCGTTGAATTTTTTTGAATGGATGCTAATATTTCTGTTTGGGTATGACAGAGTTGTTTAGAATTATTCCCAATTTACCGTAATTTTACCGTATTTTTGTCCGCTCCTTAGCAACCTTAGAAAATACATTCTATCTTGTTCTTACAAAACACTACATTATACTCCACCTGTGTGACATTACTGCTTTGCTGATTTATTCCCCTAAAAATGAATGACATTGTGTGTTAGAGAAACATTGAACTTTTCATAACAGCAATATAATCAATGTGCTTTATTGATTGATCAAATGTTAAACCAATTATTCGAGGCTGTTTCAAAGCATTGAAGGTTCAAAAGTTGCCTTCATGATAAACTATCCCATCTTTATATTACATGGCTTATGCACTAATTATCTGCCATGCACTGAGAGCATCCTGACCACGATAAGATTACCTTGTACAAAGACATCCTAGTGTTGCCGCTGTAGTGTTTGGTTTTTCACAAAACTACATGTTAAATCTTTGTTTAGCTTCTTCTTGACCAAACTACATTTGGAGCTATAGTGTGCAGCATCCACTCGAGTGCGTTCACATGATTTCCTCTGTGCTAACATCCGCTATTTCAACATGCATCTGCACTTTGCCCTGTGCAACATAATACTGATTAAAACACGTAATAGCCAACTCATTCACACAAACACTGCTGATCCAGCTTTAACATTTCATTAAACTACTTTCCAGAACATTCCCCGATAGAGAAAAAAAAATGTTGTGGTGTAACTAACCTCTGTAGCAAATGACGCCTCTGACATGTGCAGCACTGTAAAGTATTTTGACTCAAACTTCAAATGTCATGTGGAAAAAAACTCTTGAGGAATATAAGACACCTAAAACGTTGGTCATCTTTGCAACTAGGGATTTCCCAATACAACTTTTTCACTTCCGATGCATTACCAATATTGGAGCCTTGAGTATTGGCCGATGCCGATATCGTTTCCGATACAATATCAGCACGAATCGTACATACTTTTATGACTTACTTTGTAGTGTGAAATATTAGAAAAGATTTGATCAAGTGATGTTACTCAAACAGAGAACAATAGTCAGCAACAGTAGGGATGAGAAAAACTGACCCATTTATTATTAATTAATTGGTTACATACATTTTAGCCTTCAACATAATATCTACAGTATTCTACAATTGAATAAATATAATATAATATATATCTGAGATTTTATATGCAGTCAGATAAAATCTGATATTTGTTTTCTGGCTGATATTGGACCGATGTCCGATATCAGTTTTGAATTGGGACACCCCTATTTGCAACTATATTTACCTCTCACATTTTTAAAGATGATTATCTTCTTAAATACATATGTATTTACTGTCACAATTTTAAAGTTTTTAATTAATTAATAAAATAAAATAAATTAGTATTCACAATTACAATTTTTTATTTAAAAAAAAAAAAAACTAAAACTACACAAAATAAAATATTTATTTTATTTACCCATTACAATTTTCTAGATTTTCTTTTTTTAACTAAAACATAATACATTAAATTTCTACTTGCCTTTTGCAATTTTTAAAAAGGTTTACAGTATTTTAAAATAAATTTTAAAAAAAAATGTATTTATTTATTTTTACCTTTTTTAAAGTAGCAAGTTTACGAGTTAAGTTCATGATTTTGTCTCCTTTATTTAGCTTAATTCCTGTTCATGGCAAACAATTTTTATGGAGATACCAAAACCCGGAAACATTTCGGAGATATACCAGAAACAGAAGAGTGGATGGACGGAGGCATAAACATTCACAGGGACACACATGGAGATCAGCAAACGGAACGGCTTCATCGGACGGGTGATACTAAGACCCGGAGACGGAGTAAATGCGTCCCCGTACTGCTGCACAGGCTGTAATATCACCAAGTTTATCATTTTACCTGTTGCTAGAACTACTACTGTATCTTTACCAGGGCAGAAAGTATTTATTCCTGGTTATTGTTTTGCAGAGTCTTACTGGGCTTTATTTACCAGTGATTAGTTCCTATCTCTCTCCCTACCGCTTCGTGGTCCAAACTGAAACCGTGTGTTATTGTCCAGCTGCTGCTTCAAAACTACAATCAAAATAAAGGTGAAAACAGTTCTCATGTGTGTTCGTCTGTGTTACATCTGATAATAAAAGGTTTGTTGTGTTTTCCCGATAGACGTGATACGTCACGTTCGCCCACTGTCCAATCAGATACTTCCCAACCCCCAGACCTAAAGCAGAATTAACTAAACCGGTTTTCCATTTATAGGAAGGGTAGGCGATTTTCAAAAGCTATATTTGAATGTAGCCTCCCTGATAGCTTCACCTTTACCCCCCTCACACCCCTCCCTTCTGTGCTCCGTCTCGAAATTGAGAACGAGCAGGGAGAAAGGGAGACGTGATTGGTTAAAAAAAAAAACGGTTGGTTTTTTTTCATTGGTCAAAGTTATTACAGGTTTACAGCTGCTACAGTTGACAGATTTTCTTTATTCCTTTTTCAGAGCACATAACATCTTAATTTCAGTCAGGACATGAAGACAATTTCAACCAAAAACTTAAAAAGTGTATCTGGAGAAAATCGCCTACCCTCTATTTCCATGTAAACACAAAGCAGAACACTTTAATTACGAATGATTTATTTTGGAATAACTAATTTTGAATTAAAAAACATTGTGTAAACATGGTCAATGATGTTATAGAAGAGGTGACAGTACAAAAGACATTTTCAATCATCAGTCTAAAGCTGAATAATAAAGCTTTGTTACCAATTCATTTCAGAAAAGTCTTTGGAGTCATTTATATTAACTTTTAACCTGAAACAAATGTGATAGGCCTTTCACATTTGGGCATCGCTATTTTTGCGATTTCAGTCAATCAGCATTTACATTTCATGTTGTCATCCCATCAGGCTAAATCTTTGTATTTCCGCTCCCACAGAGAGTCTCTGGTGAAATATCATTGCAATCTAAATGTGTTAGTGCTTGAGTAATCACTACGTCACAGTTTGTCAAACATGTCGGCCTCCATGAGCGTATATTTAAAGTGCTTTTCAATTGCATATGCAGCTTCTAAATCACCTCTCTAGCAAAGATTACATTAAGTCTGGGCGATATGGAACAAAATTCATCTCAATATTTTTTTTTCTGCTAAATGGTCATGTACATTTTTAACTCAAAGTCTTACCAGAAAGACAATTCTGGGTTAAAGTTGCTGATGCAAAATGCCCCACAAGTACATTTAATAACATAAACTGCTGCACAATATGTGCCACTTTTGTCTTTTTCTCCAATAAGGGACAGCACGTGTGAGTGAGTTCTGTATTGTGGCTTGTTTAGGGGAAGGTCTAGGTTAGGATGCTCTCAGAATTCTATCTGTGCTTTTCATGTTGTTCTAAGATGTAATGAAAGCAGTGACTCCTAAAATGGGTGTTTTAATAAAAAACAAGCTATAAAACCAAAATGTATTCATATTCAGATTCAGAACACTTTATTCATCCCTGAGGGGAAATGTGATTTCGATTATGGGTAGGGATGCACCGAATATTCGGTGGCTGAATATATTCGACCAAATATTGCAAAAAAAGCAACATTCGGCCTTTGGTTTGGTGAGTTAAAAGCAAGGCCGAATAGTGGCGTGTGACGCAATCAAACAACGTGCAGTAATTTTGAGTCGGAAAACTGTGTTCGCGTTGCTGCACAACCAGCAGCAGCTCCTCCTTTCCACACACAAACACAGCCAGACTCTCTCCTTTCCGCTTACCACTCTCCATCGTCCGTAAACGCGTAAAAGTTGGAAGCCGTTAAATTCCACAACCGAGTCTGTTGTTAGCGCTGTGAGCCACGAATCCGTAAACATCCCCATCGTTTCCTCCTCAGTTTACAAGCTGCATAGGCTGGTGTAGCATTAGCACGGAGTGCTAACAGCTGATGTGTGTAAACAATGGGTTCGTGGCTCCAAGCAGTGACTCCCAACACGATCAGCAGCAGAAAAAGTAGTGCAGTTTGTATTTACATATATGGCAATAAAGTATAATATATATTCTATAATAAACAGTAGTGTTGTTTAAGCTGTAAGATAGTTGGAGAGGGAGGAGCTCACATTCTAGGAGGCGTGTTAGGTGATGTCATCTGCCAACGTGGGTAAAATCCAACTGTCCCGTTGATAGCTGACTTTTTACAAAATGTGGACTTTTTACACTTTGTCCCTCTGAATGAGGCTAAAGGATGTTTATTACTGTAGCAAAACCATTATAAAGCGATTTTTTTCATCATACCGCCACTTTCATGCAATTTTTTTTTTTTTTGATGCATGTTTAGTTTTATTTGAAGTGCTAATATAAATAAAAAAAAAAATAAAAAACTTTGTTGTGCTTTTTTGTAAAGCAAAGGCTACTGGAATATTTAAAAAATGTCATACTATTCGATAAACATTTTTTTTCTTTTAACACATGTCTAAAAATATATTCTAGGTTATTTATGCACTATTAATGTTTAATAAATATAAATATTTGGTATTCGGTATTCGGCCAAGCGTTTATATTTTACTCGGCTTCGGCTCAAATTTTCATTTCAGTCCATCCCTAATTAGTGGTGCACAATTTTTTTTAAAAGCATGACGGGCCGATACCAATTTTGGGCAATCCAGATTTTTTTTTCATAACTGACATCATACACCTTGAATGTTCTTATGTTTCTTATTTTTTTGTAAAACATTGAACAATACCTGTGAAGCAATACAAACGTGTTGTTTTAACTACACATGAGGTAGTTATCTGAAATATAAATTAAAAATTTCGAACATTACTCTCCAAAATACTAAATTACATCACTTCTTTTAGTCTTTCATTTTTCACATTTTAAAAACTAAATAAACGTGTCCAACAGGTTCCACTGCAGACCTGTTTGGAGCTCTTTGACTAAAATAAAGTGCACAGCAGTATTTAGTTTTACAAATGAAGAAAATCACAGGGTTTGGCGTAGGCGATAAAATAATCTACAGGACAAACTAACAAAACATCTTAAACTACAAATAAAGTGTCCTGAGTTTTAAGTTTCCTTGTGGTACAAAAATAAAAAATGTCCAAATGCAGCAGCTTTGTGGATATTTAAATGTAAAAATATTATTCTAAAAATAACTTACAACAGCTGACAGGACAAAAGCTAAAAGTCAAACATTCTACAGAAATAATAAAGTGCAGCATGTGTAACATTTTCACAAGTCACAGGATAATGACAGACACAGGTTAGTTGTTCTCACGCTTATACATTAGTAGAAGGTTTTTATTCATATCCAAAGCCATGAACGCCATCATTTTCCTCATAATAGCTTTGATCTTTTCACTGATAAGTGCTCTCAGCAGTCCCCTGGATCTGTTTACCGCTAGCTTTAGCATTAGCTTGATTATTAGCTTCAAATGCTGCATAGTGAGCGGTGTGGTGGTTTATTAAATGGTGAATGAGGTAGCGTTTTGTTTGCTGCTCTACAGGCTTATTTCCGTGTTACAGGAATTACAAATTGCGATCCTTTGCTCTCTTTTTTTGTGTTAAACTGTCGACATGCTAAGCTAACCGTGCTGTAGCAGAGGCATGCGCAGCACGCACATGCACGCATGAGCTGGTGGGCAGGTCTTTCAGTCAACTAACAGCAGAAGAGGACAGTGGCTGACTTTATGACAGACCTTTGCTGAGGTAGAAAAGATCAGCAGAAAAGATTGGTTTCATATGCAGGGATCGCACGATCGCCGATCCCCCAAAATAAGGGAAATCTGCACCTATCAATCGGTGCATCCTTAGTTTCAGTTACATCCTGTCCAAGAAACATAAAAATCACAAATAACATGGGAGAACAGGAGCAGAAGTACTGTGGGTCGCAAGCCATGAAGACAGCACCCCGTATTTTAGATGAGAAATGAAAAAACATGAGGTAAAAAAAGGGAAAAAGGCAGGTCCCAAACTGTGCTTGTTTATGGAGTTTTCTGCCTTCATTCTGTACAGTTCGGCCCGTCGCAGATGACATGAAATGACCTTAGGTAGAATCACAGACTGTAAAAAGAATGGACGACACACGGGGAAGTGAAGCTTTTATTTTTAGAGCTTCCCCTGCTGACTGGCTGAAGTGTATGTCATAAACCCCTCCTCTTATCAATGATAACGGATGGGATGTGGGTCAAACTGTAAAGTTAAAATACTCGCCATTTTAATAAGTTATTTGAGGTTGAAAAATGGGATTTTACATCATATATGAAGATGATTGACAGCCTCGGGTCTTGCGTAGCTCTCTTTGTGAATAGCATAAGCAGTGACTTAGTGAAGGAAAGCCGAGACGGCATTAAACTTTTCTGTTCAGTTTTTTGGTCTTTTTTGAGCTACTAGTACTAACTTCTACGATCTGAACAAAATGTTGGTAGAATTTCCAGTGGAAAGATACTTATGTTATTGGCGTAGCTTAGCTGCATAATGTAAGTCATCAGGGCAGTACACTAAATGGGCAGGGCAACTGTGCAGACTCTGACGTCAAATTTGCAAGATGGCAGCGCCCCAAGCGCCGTATTTTGGCCTCAAAAACATTAAGAGGGAACAGCTACAGTGCACGCCCACAGGTAGGACTGATTCAGAAAGAAAGTTCCAGGTGGTGTGGGGAAGAGGAGGACGGGGACGGAGCGTCATTCTACACAAACATCCTGGAGAATAGTCAGATGAGCCGGACTTGAACGGCTGGCTTGGGCAGTCAAGTGAGATAAAGTAACGTAATAAAGGTGATATTGTAATCCTCTGTATCACCAAGACATAAATTGCCATAGATCTTGACTCTCGATTACCCAGGCCTAGGTTACAGCTGAGCTGTCGTATTCATTTGCATTGAGTTTACTTTTAAAACTCATTTTCCTCCTAAGGAGCCGGCTGTAATTTGTCAGAAATGCTGAAAAAGAAACATCTAATTTATCACTTTCTTTAACAACTTTTCTCTCTAGGACAATGCTGCTCTAAGTCAATGTAACATGTGGCTCCAAATGAGTGTACTTCATGTCCCAGCTGTTGTGCATATCAACAGTTAGGAAAAAAAATGTCTGTTTTGAGTTTACACCTTTTCTAATTCATTGAATGTGTTTACCCTACTGATAATTATTACTTTCCCTTCACAATACTGTAACACGTTTTTATGTTGTCATCAACAAACTGACGGAAGAGGATTCTTCCCATTATTTCGTTTATTTATTTTATTTTATTTTTTGCTGTTTTTAGGCAGAAAACTCAAAGATAGGACAGAAAACATTATTATAACTATAGCCATAGTTTACCGATCAATTACCACCAGAATTGGGATTGGACACATGTGCCGCCCATAATAAACTGCCAATAATCCTGCAAATTAGTGACTGTTGAAAGACCCGTTACAGAAACTGTATGATGGCAGACAGGATTTAGTCCGTATATGTCTTCTTTATTCTTTGTTGGTTTGATAAGGGCATGAATGGTACATTGATAATGACCTTCAACTTCATACTTCAGATATGACGGGACCCACACATTCCAGTCTGATACCACATAGTTGTTTGCGAGTACATTGCTTCCAAAAATATCTTACTGTACAGTTCTTTTGATCACAAAGTTATTTTCATATAAAGGTGATGTCCCACATATTTATTTTATTTACAGATGATTGAAACCCCTGATTAAAAACAAACACAATGGCCACGTTTACATGAGAGCTTTAATTCCCCTTTAATTCACAGTAAAAGTTCAATCTTATCCAAACTAACCTTGTTAACACCATTCCCAATTAAACTTAAATCCAAATTAAGTGGCTTGTTTATTCAGATTTTAATTCTGAATAAAATAATTCCTTGATCTTGTAAACATTTATTTCCGCTTTAAATTAATTCAGTTTTTTCTGCGCATAATCGTCCCGTCGTGATGACACGCTGGTGACGACATAATACTAGATGGCCACCCGAAGCAAGCGGGACTCAAGCCCAAATTACAATTAAATAATGATTAAATATTTGTAACATAACATTAAAATACAATAATAATATTAAAGCAGTAACATTTAAACACTTAATTATATTGAAATGTATTTTTAAAATGTAAATACAATCAATCATAAAAATATTTAGAAAATACAATTTGTAAAATATAAAAATGTAGCTTTTACATTTAATCATAGCAGAACCAAAACTCTGTGATCATCTCACAGTTCTGTTATAGCAGAATTATATACACATTATATCAATCAACAAGAGCTCCAAACACAGCTGCTCACTTCATAAAGACCCAGGTTAAAGGAATCCAATCTTTGCACTGAATCAGAACATGTAAATACCTCGTCTGCATTAACTCAAATCTTGTAGGTTTTCTGAGAGGCTGATGTTCATACAACGAAGAAGTAAAGTCAGGAAAACTCACAAAAAGCCTGATTAAACAATGAAAAACACGGAGGAATCAAACGATCCAGGAAGAAGACAGACCAATGATGGGGAGGGACTACATGTCTTATTACAGTTATAGAGCAGGTGAGTGTGCAGGGAATTAAACCACAATAAAAAGCACATTTAGTAGTGCCAGTCAGTAGCACACAGTGCTTTTCAGTATTTATAGCTCACTGTTCTTTTGAACTTCCATGGTTTCCACACAGATTGTCTGATGGTAATCGATTTCACGATATATCGCGATTTTTGGGATGCCGATTTTAAATCAATTTTTTTACTTTTTTTTTTTTTTGGGGGGGGGGGGGGGGGGGGTATTTGGCAGTGTGTAATGCCTGCAATATTTATGTATGTACAGATATTTTATTTTCGTATAATCTGATCAGTGTTTAAACTGATACAATAGGATCAAAACATTTTGTTATTTTTGTGCATTGTCAGTAACTCATGGTGCTTTATTCTTAATGTTCTCACAGTTGTTACAATGCCGTCATTATGTTGTCATGGTTACTTTGAGACTTCGACGCAGTAGTTTCAGTGAAAAGAAACTTGTGCTTTAATTTTTCACTTTTTTTCAGTGAAAATGGGCAAAAACACTAATAATAAATAATAAATAGGATGTTTTGAAGCAAATAGTTTTGACTCACTTTGTCCTCTGAATGATCAATATCTTCTGATGAACATATACAGCAACTTGATTTTTCATCTCTACGTTTAATTTTGATATTAACTGGGTAGAATATCGTGATAATATCGTATCGTGACCCATGTATTGCGATACGTATCGTATTGCAACATCCTTGCCACCCCAAGTCCTGACTGTGACCGCCCTTGGGCTGGAGGAGGGTCTTCTTCTACTGATTATTAAAGGTTGTAAATGAATAAAGTAGTGCACTAATGCCTCCTCAGAAGGTGAATTGTTAGGTTTCATTTCTGGTAAACGTGACCCTGTCGTTCTCATTCGTTTATAAAGACCCACGAGCGCGATCGACACAAAATGCCTCTGCGATCAACCGGTAGATCCCGATGGATGCATTGGTCACCCCTGCTGTAGATGAAGGTCAAGCAGCCAATGCACTAACCGCTGGCTTTGATTGGCCAACATACGGTTGTTAGGGATGTAACGATTCACTCAACTCCTGATACAATTCGATTGACGATACTGGGTTCACGGTACGATTCTCACATGATTTACTTTACAAAATGGGACTGTAGACAAATGATGAAAATATTCCTCTATTTTTTTTGGGAAAAAACTAGTAAACACTGTACTATTTTCCTTTTATTTTTCATTGTCAAAAGAATCCCTTGATAAACTATTCAAAACAATGCAATTTAACTAAAAATAAATCTTGAATGAAATAAATAAAGGAATAATACAAATGAAGAAGAAGCCTATTAATATAAATTCTGGTTCTATAGTAAACAATGCAAAACTGCATAATAGTTCTTTTTAAAAAGTGCAACTAAAAATTTATTTTGTGCCTTAACAATAAAAAAACAGTCTGCACTGTATTTACGTCAGATATTTCTTTGGACCAGCAGAGGGCGCTGGTAACCCAGTGGTCGGTTGGCATGCAGACATTCTTGCAGTGAAGAAGAGATGCTATGCGCTAGCAGACAGAGCTAATAGAAAAAACGTGACTTTTACAGATAATGGGGCAAGGAATTATTTATGAACATGTTCAAGAGTAGAAGGCGGCCAGAAAGAAAGTAGTAGCAGATTAAGCCCGCCACCAACACTTCTGAACAAGAGAAGGATAATATATAGAGCCCTCTGCTGTTTAAAAAAGTACTGCGATTCAATTTTCAGAGTATTGATGTGAACCGTGATACTTCTGAATTGATTTTTAACTGCCTTACGATTAATCGTTACATCCCTAACGGTTGTCTATCTCCTTCTCCTGCTCAGCCGACCAAAGTCAAACCGTATGTTATCGTTGAGCGCCTCTTCAAAACTACAATCAAAATAAAAGTGAAATTAGTTCTTATTATGTTGTCTTCTATGTTGTAGCCAAAAAGAAAAGGTTTGTTTTGTGTTTTTTCCCAATAAACATGATAAATTACATTGGCCCCCTGTCCAATCAGAAGACTTCCTAACCCCCAGACCTAAAGTGGAATAGAATAAAGCCAAATACACATGTTTTCCGTTTACACCTCAATTTGGAATTACTATTTCCATGTAAACACAAAGCAGAATACTTTAATTTGGAATAATTAATTAGACTCGGCTTCTGCATTACAATTTTATTTATTTCGGACAAACATAATAAAAAAGAAATGTAACAAGTAACAATTTCTTAAGAGTTTAAAAAGGGGTAGGAAGAAGCAGCAATTTTAATTGTATGAATCTAATATTTACTGTGATAAACAATGTATTATTCTATAGTCTAAGTCTATATACTGTATGCTAGGCGTGTGACAATATCTCGATAAGACTATATATCGCGATATTTTTTCACATGATCGATTATCAATATGCTCGAGCTAAGTATCGATTTTTTTTTTTTTTCCAAACCTTTTCTGCTTTTTCACTAAAATGTGCAGGAACGTCTTCACAGAAAAGTTATCACCATTTGTTGAAGGAACCAATATATTGTTTACTGGAATATTACACTATAATGATGTCACTGGTAAGAAAGACTATGTTTTGTTTACATAAAGCACTATTAGAGATACTTATTCGTTTACATTGATATGTTGACACTTATTTACAGAAATATTGCACTAAAATTGTGTCACTGTTCATAGGACACTTTTTCAGTTTATTGTCTTTCAGAGAAATAAAATAAAAATTGTATTTTTTCACTTAATCTTTTTTTTTCTTGTTATGTCATAGATTATCGTAGATTGATTTCTGACCAATATATTGATAATCGCAGTATCGTCATATTGTGAGATAATCGTTATTGTGAGCTTTGTATTGCGTATCGTATCGTGAGGTACCCAGAAGTTCCCACCCCTACTGTATACTAGGGATGTCTCTAGTCACTTCCGATACGATACCGATATTGCAGCCTTGCATATCGGCCGATACCGATATTGATCCGATATGATATCAGCACAAATCATACATACTTTTATTACTTATTTTGTATTGTGGAATGTTAGAAAAGGTCTGATCAAGTGATGTTACTCAAACAGAATAATAGTCAGGAACAGTACGTTACTTTGTTGGGAGTATGAACCACAGCCACCTATGGCTATCAGTTATGGAGCGAAACATTTTATCTGAGATCTTATATCAGTCATTTTAGATGCAGTCCGATAAAATCCGATATTGGTTTTCTGGCTGATATCGGAACAATATCCGATATCAATATCGGATCGGGACACCTCTAATGTATACATGAACATAGACCTGAACAATATATCGAGATTCACGATATATCAAGTTTTCAATTTTGGCGATATAAAAAATTACAATATCTCCTATATCAATATTTTTTTATTTTATTTTACAGCTTATTTTGTATTAAAATACTTGTTTTGGTTGTCGCTGCTTTAACTACTTCTCAAAAAGCAGAGTTAGATGGATTACTGAGTGCATCCTAACCCAGACCTTCCCCTAAACAGAACTCACTCATACATGCTGTCCCTTACACATACCGTGCAACTGTTTGTTAATAAATGTGCCTGTGTGGCATTTTTCATCAGCAAATTTAACCTAGAATGTCTATTCTGGTAAGACTTTAATGAGTTAAATATAGAGATTTATATAGTATATCACCATTTTGAGTAAAAATATTGAAAAATGAATTTCGGTTCATACCGCCCAGTTCTACATGAACATAAAAACTCGAAGGGAATTGCTCAATCATTAAAGGCCTCAAACTGAATTAGGCTCCATGCACCAAATATTAATGGAAAATAAAGAAATGATGCAGCCATACAATTGTTTAATTCATTGATGTGGTTGAGACTGACCTCTATATTTATTCAAAGTAGGCTGTAGGGTTGATGGATGTGGATAAATTAGCTGGTAAAAGGCTGCAAACACCCCAGATCAGTGTTTTTTGGGGGTAATGCAGCAGTAAAGGAAGGGAACAGAAGGACTGGTTTGTTTTGTTGGTGAATCCAAGCTGCAGTGTGAGGCATGAGAAAAGGCATTTGCATACAGCTACAATGGAGCCGAGACGTCGTCAGAGAAGCAAAGAAACGCTCCTTGAATAATACAGGACAGACGAGTCCCACCGCCCCGGGGCTTTAGCAGCAGCCAGAGCCCAGACCACACCGAAAAACAGCCCGAGTTGGCCGAGAGGGAGGCAGCAGGCATTGTGGTGGAGGCTGTTACCTGCTATTCGTCGCATAGGTCTGTGTAGGCGGGTAAGCTCGGCTCTCTCCCCCGGGAAGGAACAATGAAGACAAGCGGGCTCCGCTGCTGCACCAACGCCGCAGAGTCCGAGCGAGCATTACATCCACGGCTCAGCCCCGCGGCCTCGCTCCTTCCACGTACACATTAGCACCGAGTACAAAGTTTGGACTCGTTTTATTTTGGCGTTGACAGTGAGGACCCGACGAATGACGTCAGCACGCAGCGCTCCCCGTGCGTGCACACGCCCACCCGGCACGGCTACACCCACGAGGAACAAAGACAGCAACGTGCTGCAGTGGAATCCTGTTTCTGCTCATCAACTACACAATACTACTACACAACACAGATACTAAAGGACACAGAGTCAATTCTGCCCCATAATACATGTACATGCGGTATTATCACCAACTTTATCATTGTGCCAGTTATTATCTTTACCAGGGAGCAAATATTTATTCCTGGTTATTGTTTTCAATAGTTTATTTGGGTTGAGTTCATTCTGCTCAAAAACGCATGGAAACCAGTTGTATTTTTATTATTAATTTATTTTAGGGGCGTCCCGATCTAATATTGATATCGAATATCAGCCAGAAAACGAATATCGGATTTTATCAGACTGCATCTAAAATCTCCGATATATATTATAGGCCGTGGCTATTGATACGGAAACATATGAATAGACTGCCTGTCTATTTATACGCAGAACCCCTCATTGGCCAGTTTAGGTCATGTGATAGATGCACCACGTGACTTAAAGTTCCATCAGTTTTTTTTTTAGCTCATATTTATTTTTAGCTACCCCGCTACCCTTTTATTTCAGCCCTAACCCTGACCTTATCCCTAATCGCAACCCTAAAATCTTTATTTCTATTGTATATGTATTTTTAAAGGTGGAATTTGCCGTGTTAAATATGTTAAAATGAAAAAAGATAAATGACAACAGTGGGATTCGAATCTACGGCAGCATAAGCAAGAATTATTGAGTCAGGCGCCTTCGACCACTCAGCCATCCTGACACAGTGAAAAAAACAGGCACATTACGCCTATGTTGGAAACGACCAAAAACGTACCCTTAGTCCCAGGAGCCATTGATCCATATCAATAGACACTACGTACATTATATTTATTCAACTGTAGAATACTGTAGATATTATGTTGAAAGTTAAAATGTATGTAACCAATAGGTTAATAATAAATGGGTCAGTTTTTCTCATCCCTACTATTGTTGACTATTGTTGTCTGCGTGACATCACTTGATCAAACCTTTTCTAACATTCCACACTACAAAATAACTAATAAAAGTATGTATGATTCATGCTGATATTGGTATCAGCCAATACTCAAGGTTGCAATATTGATATCGTATCGGAAGTGAAAAAGTTGTATCTGGACATCCCTATTTTCTATTAATATTTAAAGGTATTACCATATTCAAGTGTCGCCTACATATATGTTCATAAGAGGAACTATGCACAATAATAAAATGATATTTATAAACTTGTAAATATGCAGTAGGAACTCCTCGCCGTTTAATAAATCCATATTAAACTCCAGAAAACAATAACCAGGAATAAATATGTTCCCCCTGGTAAAGGTAGTAGCTCTAACAACTGGTAAAATGATAAACTTGGTGATATTACAGCCTGTGAATGCTGTACCTGGCAGAATTTACTCTGTCTCTAGTAGCCTATATCTCCGAAATGTTTCCAGATGTTTCCAGGTTTTAGTATCTCCCCACGGGTGAAGATATGCTGCAGTGTACATTTCACCTCGTTCCTTGGGCCACAAACTTCCTGAATATGGGTGCAACTTCCTGTTTTGGGTGCCTTGTTTTTTGCTTTTTCTACATCATGTGGAAAAAGCAAAAAAAAAGGCACCCAAAATCTCAGGGAACCGTTTCTGAGCATTGGCTGAAGTGCAAACCAGCACCAGCAAACCAGTACAACAGATTCAACGTTAATAATCGAGCTGAGGGACGACAAATAGAAAATAACCCCTTTTTAGACGATAAGAACATTTAAGAACCTTCGTGTACGCAAAAAAGAGGATTTTTTTTCTCGTCAACAGTGTATTTATATAATATTTTCTGGATTTAAAAAATGTTTGTCACGCCAACAGTGAACTGAGAGGAATTTCAGGAACAGTTCCCTGAGTCAGGGTTCCACAGAGCGCCAGTAATATTTTAAGTACTGTTGAAGAATGATGAATAAGTCTTAGTTTTTAGTCTTTTACAACAGCAACCCTGGAAAAGAGCTTATATTATTATATACAGTGGAGGCCAGTGCAATAGAGGACTTCAGCTACATTCAGACAGCAGGTCGTAATGCAAAATTTTTTACTTTTTTTTTTGAAAAATCATATTTTTTTTGGTGCTCATTCATATTATACGTTAAATGCGACTCTATCAGTCTAGTTCAGGTGTCACCAATCTCTCTGAAACTGTGAGCTATTTCAAAGGTACTGAATAATCCAAAGGGCTAGTTTGACGTACACTTCTTAAATACTTGTATTTAATTAGAGGGAAAGATAATGAAGACTTTAAGTAACTTGAATGTTTAAGTTTCAACTCGCAAACTTTATTTTCCTCAATTTATGCAATTGTTTTATTTTCACTACATTTCAACTTTTAATTTTTGATAAAACATGTGAATTGTTTTACAATATAACAATTTTGTAATATTTTAAAAAAATATATCTTTTTTTTTTTTTTTTTTTTTAAACAAATCCAAATACCAAATTTGCAGCATCTTTCTCAAAATCCAATGTCCACATTCCCCCCATCCTCCACCATGGATGTATTGTTCCCCCACTGCTCCTCCTGGGACACAGAATTCTGACGTACATTTTTAATTAATATTCATAGCATTTCAATATTGTAAAGTTTAAAAAAATGCAAAATATTTAATACATATCATATTTAAGACTTCATAAGAATGTGGCCTGGGTTGGATTTGAAAATGTCAGTTTTGTGCTGTTCAAGCTGTCTTCAGCAGATTAAATACAGGTCGCAAATGGGCAAAAAAAATGCAAAAAAAAACTGGATTTGGGCCACATTTTCCTGCAGTCTTACATTATCATTAAATTTGTCTATGAAGGTTCTCAGTCATCTGGGTCATGTTGGTTCTGACTACAAGTCTAGTTGCCTCAACTAAGCTACCAGTTAGCATGTCCACCTCACTGCAAGAAGGTTGTGGGTTCAAGCCCTGGAGTGGACACTTGGGTCCTTTCTGTGGGGAGTTTGCATGTTCTCCCTGTGCTGCATGAGTTTGCTCCGGGTACTCCGGCTTACTCCCACAATCCAAAAACATCACTTTTAGGTTGATTAGCGTCTACATTGCCTGTAGGAGTCAATGTGAGTGTGAGTGTTTGTTTGTCTGTGTTGCCCTGCAATGGACTGGCGCCCTGTCCAGGGTGTACCCTCGCCTAGCTCTCAGTGTGAGCTGGAGATAAGCACCGGCAGACCCCCGTGACCCTGAAATAGGACAAAAAAACAGTGCTGCAGAGATGGTGGACTTTCAAAAGATTAGTTCCATGTGTAAAACATTTCAAATAATAACAAAGTCCTCCTGCATCTAATATTTGTAGCATGTTTAATAGGGGCGACCGTGGCTCAGGTGGTAGTGGGTCGTCTTCTGATCGAGAGGTTGGGGATTCGATCCCAGTACCTGACTATGTGTCGAAGTGTCCTTGGGCAAGACACTGAACCCTAAGTTGCTCCCAGTGGTCGACTAGCGCCTTGCATGGCAGTCCTGTCCCACTGGTGTGTGAATGTGAGAGTGATTGGGTGAATGAGCTGATATGTAAAGTGCTTTGAGACTGTTTCAGTGGTGATAAAGCGCTATATAAAATCAAGTCCAAGTCCATTTAATAAATATTTTTAAGTTTAATGACTGTTGCCAACAATGTAGTTCTATATCACTTCTTTACTGATATACTAAAGCTTGTTGAATACAGTAAATATCGTTCGATCCTGGTATTCTGGCTTCCTCAAGGAACCCTGAGTGTAGGAAGACGTCTGTACAGAATATGAATGAATGAATACTCTCTAACTGCTACTTCTTCTACAACACAGGAAGTTGGCTCATTATCACTCCAGCAAACATGTGGATAAAAATGACAGAGACTACATCCATATATTTGCATTTCCCATGTCTTTTATTTTGTTAAAAGCCATGAGGTGGTGCAGTGGCATTGTTATAAAAAATGGAGAACAAGAAGTGTTGCTCTGAAACACAGCTGAACTTCTGACTCAAGATGTAGCTTGCCTCCACCAGTATAACTGCAGGTGTAGAAATGAATTATAAAGTGCTTTAGTTTCAATTCCTACAATGTAACTTTATGATATTATTATTGAACATTAGTCTTTAAGTGTATTGATAAAGTCAGACACTGATGTGAGATGAAAAGGCATGATTTACTGTTTCTGCCTGAGCTCAACCCAAAGCCCTCAAATAAACCCTTTTTAACCAAAAAGATCTATCATAATCTAGATAATAGAAAGCACCATGATCCACTGTTGCACTGCAGTTCAGTTTCTGCTCTGCTACAGGCAGGAAAACCCTACAGAGAGTAATAGCTGCAAAGAGGGCCATTGGTGACCCATTGCCAGCTTCAGTAGACATAAGTACCAATGCATCAAAAAGGCCATAATGGGAAACATCATGTGGGACTCATGTGCCATCACTAATTTGTTCTCTGGTCCTGCAGCAGAGCATCCAGACAGTGTAACAGGCTTTATTAACCACTGCACTCAGACCACATTTCTCATCCAGCACTTTATAAAAATAGCCAGCACTGTACTCACACCATGCTGGTCTTTGAATGGATATCAGGTTTTGTTTGAACTTATTAAAAACAAAGTTCATAATTGAGTTTATGAATACATTACTGCTGGAAATGATAATTAGAATGTGAATCTTTGGGTGTCTCATGATTCGATTTGATTCTTAGGGTCACAATTCTTGTTTTAACCCATTCTCCATTCATACATTGATACAATGCATAGTGTGTTATGGCAAATTATGGCAACAAAATAATTCAGTTTGTATAAAATAATTTTAAATAAACTGACTCCAATGATCACACAAAGGCCAACTTAAGACACAAGGCAACATTTATTCATGCTAAACAAATAGAAACTTACTTACTGTACAAGAAATAACTTGCATAAATAAAAGCTGAGGCCAGCTGCCTCTTTCTTCCAGAAGTTAAATAATAAACTGTACACAAATAACACAAATTGGTGTTTTGTGTGATTTTCCAAAATAGAACCTTTTTTTACTAAGTCTCAATTCTCAGTGACTATAAGAATACGTTAAAGCATACAAAAAATAAAGCTTCTGTTAATAAATAAAGTTGCTTAAATAAAAGCTTAAGCTGGCTGGTTTTTTCTCTCTCATAAGGTGCTCATTTCAAAATACACAACAATGAACCTGGTGTTTTCTTTGATATTTCAAAAATAAATTTGTACAAATAACACTGCAAACATTCACTGGTATTTTATGTGATTTCTCAACAAATCACACAACAAGGGTGGACACATGTTGGTCTTGGTGTTGAGGATTACACAGTCCAGAATTGTCCATGTGGGATTACTGTCCCTCAGGAACATCTTGGTTCTTTTGCAGAAAAAGAAGCTGATCAACGTGTTCTGGACTGAGATTACTTCGCTGTGCTGTCACAATATCTCCAGCGGTAGAGAATACTCTTGTGTTTTTTGTATTGTTTGACTTACAATAAAAAAATAATTTAAAAATATATTTATTTTTTAAGTTGATGAATTGATTTTGAACTGTGAATGATCAGAATTGCTATTCTCATGTGAATATAGTTTCCCCCCCACCCCTAATGATAATTCTCATTCAGGACTGAAACTAGAATTTGTGTAACAAAAAAAAAACCAACGGTATAAAAATACAAAGGTGCACGGAAAAATAAATGAAGTTTAAAAAGTTTCAAGACGTGGAGATAGGCAACGATATTTGACTCTCTTGCATCTCGTTGCTGCTTAGACACTGCAGTGTTGACAAGATGGAGGACAGCGTGGAGATAACGGAGGCTCTGTCGATTTATAAGTCACATTGGTTGTGAAAACAATCCGGCAGAAACAGTGAGCGAGCAAACTGCGGTCAGTGCGTTTGTTTGGAAATGGACCAAGGTGTCCCTGGAGCGGCCATATTGGAACACATCTGAGCACTAAACTGTGTTCTAAGCAGAGGTTGAGACAGAGCATGGAAAGAAAACATTGATGTTCACTCTCAGGTGTGATTTACGTTTCTGTTACGTTGAGCCCCCTGTGTCCTCACACGGGTCCCAACACAGCAACACATTTTAACAGAGATCCTCTGCATTTCATCAAGATTCTACTTGCTCCTCTAAAGAAAAAGACCCCATAGAGAGGGCTGATAGAGTAGCTATAATTACAGACGGCTGGCCATCATGTGCTACATGACAGTTATGGCCCAAACCATTGAGACGATGGTTTAAAAATGAAAAGCTACTTTCTCCAAACGCGAGCGATGTTTGAATCATACAGGCCAAAACTTTGGTGCAGTACTGAAAGAGGAGCTAATGAATAGAAAGTCCAAATTATAAAGGCCCAGACAGAAGCTTTCAAAACTTTTATGTTTGAAAAGTGAGGAATAATAGCGTGGAAAAAAAAAAAAAACAGTTAGATTGTCTTGCAGTCAAATCGTTTTTTATCAACAAAGATTTGTTACACACTTGTTACTCTTCATTTGGGAATTTTTTTGCTATTTTTTTATGTCGTATCGTGAGTAGTTTGTATCGTGAGCCCTATATCGTGTTTCATATCGTATCGTGAGTTGACTATTTTGTTACACCCCTACTCTCATGCACTACTGATGCCAGTGTGAAATCTATAACAAAGTCACATTTCTGGTGTTTTAATGGAAATTGTGCCAAAACAATGGCAGATGTTTGATATTGTGGCTTTCACAGAAACACACAAATACATGTGAGTGACATTCCTCAAGCAAACCAGAACAAAAATGGCATCAACGAGCCTTCTTTCTTGTAAAGAAACACAAGAAATCACGCTAAGAATGAAGTAAAAACACTTTGGAATTATCAGAAATGTAATTTTAAACATTCTAAAAGATTTCCAAACCCACAATGCAATGCTCAAAACCTATATATGGTACTTTGAGAAGCATTTGTGAGCCACTGTTTGTGTTAAAGCATTTCCCATCGAAAGACAATATCCTGAAAATCATCAAATGTGGACCTAAATGGTAATAAAATGTATGATGGTGTAACGTGTGTTAGTGTGTTAGCAGGCAGAAAGGACCGGGGGTAAGAGATTCAGGGTAAGCTAAGGCAGGTCTGAGCTGAGCTGACAGGACCATGAAGTAATGGGTAAAAAAGCACCAGAGACAGCCTGTGCTGTGTCTCCAACCATTACCTGCTCGGATGGATTTGTTATTAGAAATAACTCCAACTTAAAGGAATCCTCCACAATTTTTACAAATGTGGCCTAAAACATTTGAAATGTCCTTATTAAAAGATCAATGCCTAACAAAACCCATTATTTTGCCCCATATTTGTTTTATTAACTTTTAAAATGGGACTACTTTGCCATGTGCGCCGCCATGTTGAAATGACGTCATTGATGACGCCAATCTCCCCTTTTAGTCCATTGAGTTCTATAGGAGGTGAAGCATTCAGGATCTTTTAGCAGCTTTTTCAGTCAAAATGACAACTTGTGCTGCTCTAAGAATCAGGTGGATGTAAACCTCTTTTGTTTACCAAAATGTATTATTATAATTTTTTTCTACTTTGTCTGCACATGCTGTCGAAGGTCAACACTACAAGAAGTGCAATTTTTTAAAGACAGCAATGCATGTTTTGTTATTGCAATTAAATAAATGAATTTATTTAATTGCATTATTGTGACCATCACTAGCCCTCCCTAAGGAAGGGTATGAAATACTTCATGGGTGAGGGTGAAGGGAACAGAGAAGAGGGAGTCAGGGTAGGAAATGGAACAGGTGGGAAAGGGTTAACTGCTTTACTGAGCCGCAGGGCACCCCTCCGGGACCGGGAACCTCCGAGGGTGTGCCTCCGGGCGAAGCCCACCAGGGAGAGCACCCCCACCCCAGCCCACGAACCAGCCACCATCCAGCAGGACCGCACAGCCCCAGACGGCGCAAGGACAGAGCCTGCCACTGGACAGCGCAAGCCACAAGGTGACGCCTACCACCAGTGCGCCACCAGCCAACGGCCGCCACGAGCGAAAAGGAGGCACACCAACAGCGCACACCTGGAGTGGTATAGCAACCTCCAGCCAAAGACGCCTGGACCCACCTATCCGGTTCAAACCGTGCCATCACTGTGGGATGTTGAGCAAGTCCCTTAACCCCAAACTGCTCCACAGGCGCCGCAAAATGGCTGCCAACTGCTCCTCAGGGATGGGTTAAAATGCAGAGGACAAAATTTCAATATATGTGTAACAACATATACATGACCAATAAAAGGCTTAAAGCCCAATTTAATTTGATTTAATTTATCTTAATGAATTTATTTCAATTTATCCCCACCCCAACCCCGGCTCGGACGCCAGCACCTCTCCAGCGCGTCCACCCCCACACAGGCCGTCCCCTGCCCACACACCACATGGGATAGCCCCCAAGGCAAACCGTACCCAAAGGGAAGAGGCACTTCCATGTCCCGCAAGGCCGACACTGCTCGGAGAGACTCCACAACACCCCCAATGCCCCCCAGAAGCCTACCACCCCGCCACGCCCGACCGCACCACCCTGATGTATTTGTACTCAACATGGTGTCCCAGCCATCTACAGAGGGGCTGGGCCCCCACCCAACAGGCCAAAATATGTGACCCCACCCCGTGCCACTACATGCCACAAGCGTGGTTTCCTGTATTTACATGCAACCAGAGCTGGTCTTCTCTTCTTCATGCCGCCTACAAAACAGCAGAGTTGGAACTGTCGCCCCTTGCGGTCACAGATTTTTTCGGCTCACTGACTTTATTTATCCAATTTTGGCAAACAAAAGGTTTACATTAACTTTTTTTTTACTTTTACTGATTCTTAGAGCAACCCAAAGCAGCACAAGTCTTCATTTTGACTGAAAAAGCTGCTAAATGATCCTGGATGCTTCACCTCCTATAGAACTCATCAATGACGTCATTTCAACATGGAGGCTCACAGACTCGAAAACAGAAAAGGAGTCCCAAAAAACGTTAACGTTAATAAAACAAATAATTATAATAATAATAACATTTTGTTAGGCATAGATCTTCTAATAAGGACATTTCATGGTTTTAGGCCACATTAGTAAAAACAGTGGAGGATCTCTTTAAGAACTGTTTACAAGCTCAGTTTTCTACCATGGCTTATGGTTGATATGGGCATAGATATTCAGTGGAAAATGGTACATTTTTCCATGTCTGGGCATTCCTTTCGGTTAAATACCCGGTACTCTTCAAAGTCAATATACCTTATATACACAGGAGCCACAAGCAGGCTCCAGTTCGGCACTTCCTCCCACTCATCCTTCAAGAAGATTCCAAAGGGGATCAGGCAGTTTAAAGCTGTCTAAAACCAGCAGGTTGTGGGTTTTACTTTTAACAGCTGACATCTGCTTTTACTTTAAAGAAACAATCGGCCACTTTTGGTCTCAGGCTGCATAAGAATATAGCGTCATGTTCATGTTGTGGCATCATGTTCTAATCACTTTTACTCTGTTTCCTGTTGTGCCTAAATGTTCCCCAAATAAATATCAGAAATGTTTTTAAATACCTAGACAAAATAATAATAATGTCTCTGTAAAGCAAGGAATCTCTATGTGTCTGTGTCTGTGTGTGTGCTCCTCAAATATCTCTGTGGTCCAGGATCAGACCTGAGAGTTTCAACATGGCTGCTGCTTGGTTCAAGGGTGTGCAATGTCAGATTTGTTTGGATGCCCCACCCCCACGCCCCACCTCCAGAGTCGACAGACTCAGTGATGATGTCATCAGTCCTAGCTCTACAGTGATGATGTCATCAGTTAGAACATTAGATCATTAGAACATTGGTCCTAGCCAATCACTGCAGTGTGCGGCAGAGCCAATCACTGGAGAGCCTACCCCTATGCCCCACCCATTTTGGAACATTGTAACATTGGAATATTAGAACATTAGAACATTGGTCCTACCTACAGGGATGATGTCATCAGTACTACCTTAACAGTGACTGTTGCTTTCAGAACGTGCGCATGGCTGCTGCTTGGTTTCACGGGTGTGTGATTTTGGATTTGTTTGGACGGTATTATACGTTAATAAATTATCTTTATTAAAACAAGGAATCTCATAAATGCTTTACAAATTCTGTGTGCATCCAAACTGGCTGTTGTGGGTTAATGACACTAAACGAGTCCGGACCGAGTCTGTTCTGGTCGTAGGAGATCCGGATCTGCGAGGACAACGAACTGGAATTTGAATAGATAGGGTTCAACTCCCTACAGTGTCTTTGCTAAAAGCCAAAATATATGAAAACACTATATATCACTCTACACATTTCACAACAAACCTTAATGTCCCTGACGTCCCACCTTCAAACTCAACCTCATTTAACCATCCATGAAAAAGCTACTGAACCTCCCACTTTTCTATAGTGATACATACTTCCTACAGGCACTGCACTAATAATAATAATAATAATAATAATAATAATAATAATAATAATAATAAATCATTTGAAAAAAGGCTTTGTTAGAGCTTGAAAAACATGCTGAAAGAGTTTGATTCTGCCCACGTCAGGATACAGAAAACTGTACAACTAGAAATAGGAATGAAAGACAACACACACACACACACTGTGCGTTGGTGTGTCCAACCACAATGCCTCAGAGCCGGAGGTCGCCACAACGTGATAACAAGTTGTTAGTGAGCAAGTTGCTGTTGTCTTGGCAACAGGTTGACTATTGTCTTCTGACAGACACGTTGTGAGTCATTCAGCGGAGCGACAACTTTGGGCTGCCTGTCTGGTTCCTACACACACACACACACACACACACACACACACACACACACACACACACACACACACACACACACACACACACACACACACACACACACACACACACACTAGTTCTAGATCCTTATGAGCCATCCAGAGTTTATTTTATGCTGTGAATGTATTTATATGGTTTCCTGCATTATTTTCTTTTTTTTACACTTGCGTTTTGGTAAAAACTGGAATAGCAGCTGTGCTTCTTCCTGTTTGAAGAAAATTCCGGAGAATTGTTGTTCAGCGTGCTGCACTGTGTCCTGAGTCATCACAGCCTGTCATTCCTGGGTAAGAGGTGTGGTTTTACGCCCTTAACTCTATTATGTGTTGGCGCGTTTCATTCATTCTTGTGTTGCTGCTGCTGAACTGATTAAACTGCCACAATTGCGTAATTGATAATTAATTACAATTATGCCGTAATTGTAATTGAAATTGTAATTTTAAAAATGTGTTGCTGTAGCAATCGTAATCAGTCTTTTCACACTCGTACTGATTCAGTTTTTCCGCATTAGGTCAAAGGTCAAGAGGGATAAACTCGCCATTTACACATATGTAGTTAACAATTGTTAAAATATGTTTCATTATCAAGCTTTCTTACATTTTACCATTGAAAAAAAAATAATTACGGGGTATAGTGACAAAAAGGTTTCAGACGCCCACACCAAAAATATGAATACCTATATTTTCATTGATTAAGAAGCCAAACAAAAGGTAATCAATAGTTTTTACTGTATTTTACAGCTTATTTAAGACCCGTTATCATTAGAGATGCTCACAGAAAGCTAACACAAGAGGAAGGTTAACTTTTTAGGGTTATTTATTTCAGGCTCAGTAATTGTGAATAATTGTAATTGAATTGTAGTAATTGAGAGCGTAATTATAATTGACTTTCTGAGGATTAAAAATATCTGTATTTTAATATTAATTGAAAAAATGCTGGTTTTTGTAATCATAATTGAATTGCAATTGAAAATGGGTAATTGAAAACGTAAATGTAATGCTGGCCTTAAAGCTGCACTATGTAGAATCCTCTGTTTTGAAACTGAAACTTAGCCTTCCTTACCGGTGTCCTTATGAACGCTTTCAGTGACTTTTTTCCCAGTGACAAATGGATGGATTTTATTTTGTGTTATTGGAGATTTTTTTCTGGTGTTTTAGATAATCTGACTGCTCACGTATCACTTTAGTTACTGTCCTGAGCCGCGGCCGCTGTCGTCAGCTCGTCCCGCCCACACAGCTCACAGAGTCGGCTGTGATCTCACCTGCCTGATGCTCAGAGCAGAGTGACAACCAAAACTCTGCATCCAGACGATAAAATGATTTCACCTTGGATAAGCTTCTCTTTTACACACGATTTATCCCGTCTGTTCTCACTCTCCATCTGACACCAGTCCGCCAATGTACTTTTCCTACCCAGGGTACGTGAGCTTGCCTGACTTCAATCAAGCAGCCAATAGTAATGCCCAAAACAGCTCATGGAGCACACATGTTTGTAGTAAGATCTCAGATTGGCTGACATCCAGCGTCACAATAAAACTTCATTTACAGAGCCATTAGAAGGAGCTCAGAACTCAGAACACTTTGGATAACAATATTTTCAAAGACGAAAAAAACGTACATACTGCAGCTTTAACTGCTCAAATGGACTCCAATAATAGTATACAAATTCCTTGAATGTTAGCGTGGTTTAATACACTAATAATATTGGTTACTGTGATTTATTTATACATTTTTACCTCCGCCAAGAGCTAAGCGCAGAACGGAAGGTTATGTTTTACCCTGCGTTTGTCTGTCTGTTTGTCTGTCTGTCTTTGTCTGTTAGAAAGATAACTTGAAAGGTTATGAACGGATTTGGATGAAATTTTCAGGAAATGTTGGTAATGGGACAAGAAACAGGTGATTACATTTTGGTGATGTTCTGGATTACCAAAAATGACAAAATACCAAAATATAGGAAAATTGGAGCTGTACCTGAGCCTGAACCTGCACCTTTAAGCGTGGTGGCTTATGGTTAATGTAGTAGTGGTAGTGAAGTGCATTGTGTGTATGTCTGGCCTGGTACTCATGCTGTACTTGGCGGAGGTCTGCACTTTCCTAGTGCTCTAGTTTATACCTATTTTGTGCCTCTTTTGTTTGTACTTACTTATTTTTCTTTTTGCTTGCATTCAATAGATCTTTTGTTAGCCATGAAATTTTTCTAATCTCTTTGTTGTTGCACCGTTGCATTGGGCAATTCTTGTCGTACAATGAGGTGAATGATTCCAGAAAGAAGTTTTAAGCTGCGTTTACATCAGACTGTTGATGAATTAGTTCCCAGTTCTGAGCAGCCATGTCATTTCTTAAAGCAGGTATTGTTTCTTCTCTTTTAATCCTACTACACTGGAGGAAATAACTATTTGTTTTCCTGCTGATTTCTTAAATTTGACCGAAAATAAAGAAGTGAGCATTATGATATTTATGGTACTTGTATTTAAACAAACAGGGACATAAGATTTAAAATTTAGATCCTCTCCTAATCCTGAAGTTGCTAAAGTTTCAGTTCCTTCCACAAATTAAGCTCCAGAGACTGGCTAGACAACTTCATGACCTCAATGTGCGTCTTCTTTAGCCACTCCTTTGTTGCTTTGACTGTGTGTTTCGGGTCATTGCTATGTGTGAAGACCCGTCCGAGATGGCCATCAACGACCCATCCTCAGTGCACGTGGCCCCATCCATCAACCCTTCAATGCGTTGAAGTTTTCCTGTCCCCTTTGCAGAGAAACAGCCACAAAACATGTTTCCTCCTCTATGCTTGATGGTGGGGATGGTGTTCAACATTTCTCTCCCTCCAACATGGCGACTCAAGTTTATGCCAAATAGTTTAATTTTGGTCTCATCTGACCACATTTCCTTCTCCCAAGCCTTCTCTGAATCATTTAGCTTTTTCATTGGCTATGATGTGCCTTCTTGAGAAGAGGGACCATGCGGGCAGTGCAGGATTTCACTTCATTACGTTGTAGTGTGTTACCAATGGCTTTATTGGTGACGGTGGTCCGAGCTGCCTTGAGATCATTATAAAACTCCTCCCGTGTAGTTCTGGTCTGATCCCTACCCTTCTCATCCTTAGCCCCACGAGGCTAGACCTTACATGGAGCTCCAGACGCAGGCGATTGATGGTTTTTTTATATTTCTTCAATTTTCTTACAATTGCACTAACAGTTGAACATAAAGTCTATAAATCCTTCTGTTGTTTCATGTTTCTTCACATTGAATAGATCTATATTATAATCCTCAGATATAATAATATCCTTTTTGGTTTTAGTAGAATATATTTTTCCATCCAATCGTTAAATAAATGGATATCAGATCCTGGTGCTCTGTTAACTTAAAATAATATTCTTTCTTTTTTGATATACAATCTCCACAGTTATTTATATATATATATATATATATATATATATATATATATATATATATATATATATATATGCGGCACCAAATCCTTTCTCGTGTGTTTAACTATGACTCTGAAATGCTGTTATGTTGAAAGGGGATTTAAATTATTATATAATCTCCTGTTAATAAAAGTGACTAGTGATAGGTCTACTCTCCATTTTCTGTATATCATGTATAATTATTACTTATGTCTTGTGTGTTTCTGGAGTGATTTTGTGTCTTTTTGTTGTCCTTTTTGTGTATTAATTTTGGGGTTTGCATAAAAAAGAGTGAGGGCTGCCAGTTGCCAATATGTGCTTTAGAGAGTCAGACCAGTTTGTGATAATCCGGTAGAACAGTGATGTGTAGCAATGAGACAACAATAGCTCAATACCAATAATTATAATAAAAATCCTAAAAAGTGTCTTCTCAAATTCAATTATGATACATTTATCCAGTATGTTCACATCACTTGTGTGTGAAAGATGTTTGGTTAGGATATGAATTTGGTGGGAGTGCTTCACTGCTGTTCATGAAAAGATTAGTACACATGTAGGTGGGTGTGTGCAATTAATTTCCAACAAATGTTTTTCAAAAATAACCATATTTCTCATTTGATAACCTTAGAAATGTTTGGTTGTTTTGAATTGATTTGATTAATCAAGTCAGACTTAATTAAATTCTATTTACAAATCCGAGCATGGGAAATCAAGGTCTCCGATGACTTACTGTAATTAACCTGTAATGATGAGGATAATGAGTACAACAGTGACATAGAATATTATGTCAAGGCAGTAATTAACAGCAACGGGCTCTGCGGTCTCCCTGCTCATCAAAGGACAGCTCAGCCCTCACTGTGACTGGACAGAGAGCAGGTCGCAGCAGGGCATTGTGGGAAACTGCAGGCCTGCTGAGTGTCTGGGCTGATGCCATCGATTTCACAAGCACAAAGCCAAAGAGTGGTGGGGAAGAAGAAGAAGAAGAAGAAGAAGAAGAAGAAGAAGAAGAAGAAGAAGAAGAAGAAGAAGAAGAAGAAGAAGAAGAAGAAGAAGAAGAAGAAGAAGAGCACGTCAGGATTTGGGACGAGTTAAAATGTGCTACTTGTAAAATCCATTTTTGGAGGAATCCAATCTCAGTTTTCTAGCTGTGATGTACCTTTAGTAACCTTTAAACAACCAACCTGCCTCACTCACTCAGATCATGTTTACTAAAACAGTTTTCAGGAGATGGAGAGTACGAGTGAAAGTTCACCGCGGATTAAATAATTTAAAAGCTAAAAGTGTCAAAAGCATTAAGATCATTGCTGATAAAAGCTAGTTTCAGCCTCACTCAGTATCCAAAGGTAAATTTGTTCTCTGACTGATGTAAGGCCCTAAAAAAAAGTATTTTTTCCCCTTTCATTGGAAATGGACAAAGCAGGATCAAAGCTGCACAGAAACAAAGCAAATGTCTTTGTCTTTGCCTGCAGCTTTCAGGCCATTTGGAGCCTTTATTGGCTCTTTTCTTCGATAACCTATAAAACACAATCAGGCACGGGGCTGAGGCCACAGAGAATAATAACATTATGTAGATAGCATGCACAAAACAACCAACAAGGGAGGAAACAAGAAGGAAAAGAAGCAACAAAGGTTCACTTAGAAATGCATTGGACGTGGATGGCTGTACTGAACAGTGAGTAGAAACTGAGCCATCTGTTCCACGCAGCAAGAAAACCAGCACAACGAGCTCAAACTAACCGTTTAGCATAGACCTAAATATTATTATATAACAAACATTTTTGAGGCACAATACATGTTTAAGTTGCCGGTTTTCAGCATGAGAAGAAGCACAATCTGTATGCATAATGCAAACAGCTGCCACTGCATGTTATATTTGCATTGTTTGTATCTCCAGTGCACGAGGACGGTGATATTTGCAAACGATTATATAAATTATAATCCCCAGAAAACACTTGGCAGAATAAATCACTTTGCTGCCGCCTTTTAGTCGATTGCTGTAATTATTAACCTCCCCCGAGTCCTGTGAGCAATGTATGAACTTACCAAAGCTCAAAATATTTCATTATCTCTGGAGGAGACTAATTAGCGCTCCAGTGCAGGTTGGGAGTCATGAACAGCTATTATTTAAACAAGCGTGCAATTTAAATGTGTCTTAAGTTTAATTGTGGCTTCTTAGCAGCGAGACAAGGTTAAGATACAGCCATAAGTAACTTCTCCTGAGCTTTAAGGTAATCACAATAATACAGTCACTAACTCCATAAACACAAAATGACACCAATAATACCCAAAATATAATTTATTCCCAGAAAACAACAACAAATATACACAAAACTGTGAGGATCTGGATCTGTGAGGGTCCGCCTCCGATCCCATGCACACTGTAAACCCGAACGTTCAAAAGTAATTACATAGATTAAGTAGTTCATACTCAAAGTTCAACTTAAATAAATAAATAAATATGTCAAGTTGGTGTTACATAACTATATTTGTTTATAAGTAAGAATAACTTAAAAACACAACTTAAGTACAACTGAATATATTTAAGTAATCACATGCTAAGAATGATAAATCCTATTGTTTCAAATAGGGATTATTTGAAAAATAAACTTA
This sequence comes from Gouania willdenowi, assembly GCF_900634775.1. Taxonomy (NCBI): domain Eukaryota; kingdom Metazoa; phylum Chordata; class Actinopteri; order Blenniiformes; family Gobiesocidae; genus Gouania; species Gouania willdenowi. The sequence continues at coordinate 2,554,243 of NC_041051.1, read as the reverse complement.
ATTCATATAGCAATTTAATTTAACTGTTATCAAAAAGTAGAAGTAGCCAGTCATCCAACCTGGTTCTAGAAAAGTTTGACTTTGAAGTTAATCAACTTTAAAAAATTAAGACAATTGATTGTCTTTGTTTTTTTTAGTTCTGGTAACTTATTCGGTTTACAGTGCAGCTTCCTGAGGATCACCCTTGATCTTCACCTCAGCTCACATTCAATAAATACAGTTAATACTGTCAAACTCACTCCTCCGTCTCGGTTTGGGTTTTGGATCCACCTCCGTGTTTACGAATCCTGACAGAACAAACTAGGCAAACATGGACCCAAGCATGACAATCGAGTTTTCCTTCTGATAAAGCTAAGATAGCTTACGCTATTCATTTGTTACGGGGATGAGTGGGGCAGTAAGCTTTATGGGACAGACAGTCTGAAGTTTTGAATTGTTTTGCTGCCTTTTCAGCCAAATTATTTCAGGTTTTTGATCATCCCATTAAGGGACAAGAGGCTGGTCGTCAGTTATTTTTCTTAAAGCAGGGCACACAGTCGGGAGCTCAGCTCTCTATTGATTTTAGAATTTTGGCAGCTGAGAGCGGATGGGATGAGCCAGCTTTAATATCAGTGTTTTCACGGAACCTTTCCGAGGAGCTTAAAGACAAGCTCACAACTTGAGGTGAGCCTTCCTCGCTCCTTAACCATTAGGTATATGGTTAACTCAGGGCCCGTAGGATAACCCCTCCCACTGAGTCTCAAGCCCTGATCCCAGCCACCTTATTTTAAGCCCCTTGTTGATTCAGAAGGGCCAATGCAAATAGGACACAGTTTGAGCGTCAAAGATGCATGGAGATGAGGTTGTCTTTGAATTGTGGTCAAGCAGAATTTTACGCCTCCAGTTGCCCGTTAACATCAGCACCAGGCTCACCAGTGAAGGAGAGTGTCCTGGTGAGCCAAACCTCGTCCTCCTCCCTTTCTCCTGTGCGTACATCTCTACCTGCAAAACTCAGGTGGAACTTTCAAACCCTGCCTCTGTGTGTTTTTATTGATCTGGTGCTGATGACAATTCCATTGACTAGTGCTTTGTGTCCCAGGCCCAGATTCCCCTGCAGCAGCTGGAGACCCTGAAGACTGTAAATGTGCTGGATGGCATGTTCCTGATTGCACCATTCCTCTATCGCTAACCATTTCTGTAATTATCGGGAGGTCATCCAGCTCTTTGTTATTCCCTCCTCTATGTCTCCAGTGGTTCTGGGGTTTCCTTGGTTAAAATGTGGTGATCCTCATCTGGATTGGGAGACCCCCTCCATCTTTAGCTGGAGTGTAACCTGTCACTAACTCTGTTTGCAGTCGGCAGCTCAGTCCCAGGAGTCGCGGCCTTCGCCACCCAACTTTTCCAGGCTTCCAAAGGAGTACCAAAACCTTGTGGCAGAAATCCGCAAAGATCTGGCCCACCTTGCCCCTCCACTGCCCCTATTAGTGCACCAAGGGAGAGCTCCAACCAGATCCAGTTGAGATATGAGCCGCTTCAGACTGGCCACCACCAGGCAAACGCCGGGAGCTTCAATGGTTCCTTGGCTAACTCTCCATTTTTTTTCTAGCTTTCAGGCAAGCTCTTCAGTGTTTCCTAGCTTCCAGGTGCTTGAGTATGGGCCTGTCTCCTCCGGATGACTTTTGCCCTCCGGCCCTCTGATTTTTAAGGACCAATGCATCTGCCTCAGATCAATGCTGATGACCTGCAACAGGGTTTAAGCCCTGCTGGGGTTCGGCATCAGCGTTATATCATTTGTCTTCCTGAGTGTTTGAGTGTTATTTCGGCCATCTCTCTCGAGCTCTCAAGCATTTTGATCAGTGCGTGTTCGTGCCTCCACCACACCAGAATTTCTTTCTCTTCTCTTCTAGTGCTTTCCTTGTCAAACTCCTGCGCTACACTGCCAGCAACTGCACCTACACTCTTAGCTTCCTCAGGATTATCTGCTTCACCCTGGATCTCTACTCACCAACAATAAACCGGTCATTCTGTCAAACTCACTCGTCCGTCCCCGTCTCGCTTTTGGGTCCACCTCCCTTTATGAATCCTCACAAAAACACAGAAAATATACGAAACAACCACTCAAAACAATTACGTAATTGTTTTCTGTATTAATGCTCAGATTGGTCAGTATTCTAAATGCTGGCATACATTTTGACAACATGGACCCTAAATCAGGCAATCACATTTTTTGTGGCCCTCTCTTTTTGTAGCATCTCTGTCCTGTACAAATCAGCCATAACAATATGACCACAGAAATGTGGACACTGATTATCTCCCGATCATAGAGTTCTTTAATGGGTGAAAGTCGCATTGACAGCCTCATGGAGAAGTGATGACTGAGCCTTTGAGTTAAAGGTCTATTCTATAAAAATCAGCTCATTATGTACAACTTCAAGTGCATTGCAGGTTGTAGCACAGCAAGCTGCATGGTGAACTGTGGATCAGTCTGGCGTCAAACCTAATGCCTGGGGGCCAAATCTGGTCATTAAGCATCCAATTTGTCCCGCAGTAGAAAGAAAACATTAATCGTTGTGTAAATCTGTTGTAGATACAGTATATCAGTCCTTTCAAATTCACAAATTCAAATAAACTTCACAATATTTGCAGGGGCTTGCATTTTCCCCATCCTCATATCACATGCCTGCAGTCAATATTATTTGCAATTTGTCGAAAGAACTCTCCATTTTTCTAAAATCTTACAATTTCTCACAAAACAGTCTCTAAACATGTGGCTAAATTTCACAAAAATCTGTAGCAAAATCAAGAATTTTTTTTGTGTTCATCCTTCAGGAACTGATATTTGTCATTTAATGCTTGGGTGTTGTTGGTGCATTACATACTGTATGTATAATTAAAACATGGAAGTATGATTAGGGATACAGTAAAGTTAAAAGTGCTCTTTACCACCTAAAATGTGCTACTCACTTGAAATTAACTGCTCTGTATTTTGCCTGTGAACAAAAATAAATAAACTGTCAGCCCTGTGCTCGACAGATAACTAGCTTTTCCTTTCTCACATTCATATTTCTAAGAGTTCCTTACCTGAGAATACTGTACACAAGATGAACAACAACATTTCAGCTGTGAAACATCAGGGTCTGTTGGCTCCTCCATAAAAACAGACAGAAAGCAGACAGGAAACACTGAAATGAATGGAGAAAATAAAGACAGAACATTCTGAACATTAACACAGGAGAGAACAAAGGCTTTGGCTTTTGTGTATTTTCACTGTTGTTCTATCTGTTTTTGAAATTTTTCCGCATTTTTGTTGTTTTTTATATTTTCTGTCATTTTGTATATTTTTTATTGTTTTATAGTTGCAATCATTTTGTTTGTGTTTGGAGTCATTTTTGTCCATTTTTTGTATTTTGCTGGTTATTTTGTGTTGTTTTGGTGTTTTTGTGTATTTTTCTGTCATTTTTTCTTTATCAGAGAGGGATTGCACGTCTAATCCTAAGCAACCTGACCTGAAAGTAGATGCTGGGAACTGGGAAAAACGTTCTAATACTCGGGCCTTAAAATTATATTGAACCACTGTCATTACTGGCTTTCTATGTTAATGAATAATTTCAAATTAAATTTCTTGATTTTACAGGAAACCATTAAATAGAAGCCAGTAGCAGAGGAATATGCATTCTCCTTCTGCAGCATTTTGAATTAACTGGAGGCTTTTCTGTGAGTTACTGAGACATCCTGACAATACAAAAAACATAATCTCATCTGGATGTAACAAATGCACAGATTCCTTTTTCAGCATCACTCTGAAGCAAAATGCTCCTGATTTTAACAATATGAATCATGCAAAAGAAAGAAGTCTACTTACTCAAAGTGTGAGTTGAATTATGTGTGTAAATTAACTTTGGAGAGTCTGAACCATTCATACTGAATGGTACCTGGCTAAAAAAAATTGTTATTCTAACTTCGTTTTCCTGCTCTAAATCTAGCGGGCAATGAATACAGATTGAAGAGGGAAGAAGGAACATCGTCTTCCTTTTCAGGACCCTGCACCCTTATTCTTGATCCCCCCCATCACATTAATAGTAATTTCCATGCAGCTTTTAAGAACAAGACTGCAGCAGTATATTAAGATGGGAACACTGTGTTTTACAAACGTGACAATAATCCATCAGTTTCAAATCGAGCAGCTCGATGGTGTGAAATTTGGCAATGTCGAGATTGTGGGTTGTAATCCAAGTATGTAAGTAGGGTTCTCATCCAAGTCTGTTTTTTTTCCTTAGTGTGTTTGGATTTGATCTGATTTAAAAAAAAAACATGGACACAATAACATGCGTGGGCCAGATCAGGGATGGAGAGGAAAGATGGGTAAAATATGTTTGAGTGAAGGACTAAACGATACTGAACTGATGGCTCTGCTGGGGGGCCTTGGGTTGCAGCATGGTTAATTAAGGTAAAAACAGGAAATATCAACATGCAAAATCGATCTTTGTGTATCTCATCAAATAAAAATACAAGGTGGAACTAGAGGAAATTTGCATTCCCTGAAAAAAATCCATGTGAGAATTCATAGAGGTAATCCGTTCACAGGGGTATTACATTTAGTATTTTTATTTTATGTTTTATTGTAGAAGTAAAACATAGACCAGACCAGAGAGCAAACTAATAATGTACTAAACAACAACAACAACAACAACAACAACACGTCAGGCAAGAAATCCATCAAAACTGGTGAAGGTTTCCAGTTCTTTCAAAAGAAAAACTCTCCAATCCAAAAAAACATTTCTTGAGCATCATAGTGAGACAATCTTATGCACACAAACATGCAATCCTTCGGTCATTTTCAGGGACTGATTTAATGGGACCATATTTTGACTGGGAGCAAATCCACTGTAATGGGCAGTTTTTCATCTGAGAGGTTCTAAATCTCAGGTCAGTACTCCTGAAGACCAGTTGCATACGCCTGCCACTGGGTCACATGGCTGTCTTTGTGCGTTATCCTTTGTGATGGACTAGTATGGTGAGGATTTGTGCAGTTACTCTAGTTTCTGTCGTGTTTAGTGTAAGTCCTCTGAGCTTCTTTAGAGAAGAAAACTCATTTATTGTAGCTTGATTAAATCCAATCAATGGAGTTGTAGTTCAGATAGTAAACACACGGTGGCACACTTGATACTCACCACAAACAGGGCCCAAAGATGGCATCAGTCCTGTTCATTGTGTATTTAATATAGAAAGAGGACGAGAGAGTGCTAGAAAAGTCTCTTTCTTGGTCACCTAAACGTCCTGCAAGGATAGATGTGTAAGTCTGAGGATGTGACACGTTATTTTACATTGGTGGTGCTGACGTAAAAGCAGTTATAGGCACGAATCAGCAGCAGAGCAGATGCCAGGTCCCAGTATGTGTGTGTGTAGGGGGTGCGGAGGCGTCAGATAGGATGGAGGGTGCCATAAGTTTGTAATGCGCCATGCGCAATGGAGTCTTCTGTGCGCCCACGCATCCAAATAGCTGCAACAAGTAACACAAAACACAGCCGGACAGGGCTGCACTGAAGTAAACAAGACACGCACTTGTTATGCGCACAGATTCATGCGCACCTGTCAGACTTTACGCACTGTCAGGATGATTTAACCCCACTTGTCCTCATCTCTGGAAGTTTGACAGAGGCCATCAGTCCAGGGGAGCCGCTCCTCCAACCCCCCTGACGTGTGAACATCTGGGGCTTTCTGTGTTATGACTCCTGCTGACACGTCTGGTGCGTGCGCTCACAGGTGCCGCATCTGGGTGGCGGTCCAGCTGTCCCGATCCTCTCCAAACGCACCATCGCACGTCTGGACGAGCGTCTCGCAGACACCCAGCTGTCACTGCGGGTTACCTGGAAGCACGGCTCACAAAGAGAGGCTGCGCGCACACACTTCCGTGCGTGTGTGCGAGACGGGCATGTTCAGCAGAACATGGACACTGCATGAGGAGGATCCTCCTCAGAGATGCCAGAAATACACATCAGCCCCAGTCCCAGTATCAGCAGGGCCGGCTTTAGGTCAAATCGGTGCTATAGGCAAGGGTGGACGCCCCCCATGAATGAATAACATAGATAAAGTCCCCCCCCCCCCTTTTTTTAAAAGTCTATACACGGTGTGTACATAATTTTATTTATTTTAAATATCAAGACAAAACAATGCTATTCCGTGACACAACAAACCATTGAAAACAAAAACCCCACCTATTTTAAAATTTAGAATAATGCAATATAAACACCAGTGACGTGCAGTCAGGGGAGCCAAGGTAGGCAGTGCCTACCCAAGGTTAAATTGATATTTTGATTAATATTTTGCAGTCAGTTCATCAAGATAAAAACCATTTACATAAAAAGGCATGTCTTTGGATGTAACCGTGCTATGCTAAATGCTATACGTACGTTCAGAGTGCATCAGTGAATTGATTCAGCGTGGCAATCGTTCTCTAGCTAGTGGGCGGGATAACACTACAGACAGGATGACAGCGCTAGAGACGAGACACCTGAGCTACCAGACCTTCAGCAAAGGTAAGGAAGATGTTCTGAGTTGTTGTTGTTGTTGTCATTTTCTCCGTGTTTCCAACACAAACAACGAATGTGCTGCCGTGTAATAAAATACATGTTGTTCAGAGAGTATGGAGGCTATATTGAGTAATTTTTTATGTTTCTTTAATGGTGTTTATGATGTTGATTTTGTTTGATAAACACTTGCCAGCAGAAACATATGAAATTGTCATTTACAACGTGCCTACCCAACCCTAGTGGTCACTGCACGTAACTGTATAACCCCTACAGGTATAGTGCAAATGTCTTGAGGGAACAATAACAAAAATGGTGCAAAAACCAAGACCAATGCTAAAAAGTGTAATCAAAATTTAAAATAAGATAAAAACGTTTCAGTTTAGGACATTTCTACTTTCCTGTTTGGCTTTAAATGAAATAAATATAAATATAAATATGGGCAGAAGATTAGCAGGTATAGTTACAGAATTTAATATTCAATTAATAGAAAATATGTACAGTGATTGTAAAGGGTGTGTTTCACGTTTATTATACCTCTTTACATTATTATATATATATATAATAATAGAAATTTGGCAGGGGGGCAAATTGGCCCCCCTCCAGCAGATGACGCCCTAGGCCACTTGTGTTGCCTGGCGGGACGACCGGCCCTGAGTATCAGTCCCAGTTCCAGTCTCAGAGCTGTGGGTCAAAGGCTGAGCTTCACATCAGAGATGTTCAAGTTCTCCACACAAAGGTGAAAATACCTTCAAAAACATCAGTTATATACAATTAAGAGTGTGACAATATCTCGATACGGCTACGATATCGATATGCTTTGGATTTAAGATTAATTTTATTATTTTCAAAACCTTTTCTGCTTTTTCACTAAAATGTACAGGTATGTCTTCACAGAAAAGTTATCACTGTTTGTTGAAGGAACCAATATGTTGTTTACTGGAATATTTCACTATGATGTTGTCACTGGTAATAAAGACCCTATTTATTGTTTACAGAAAGCACTATTAGAGATACTTATTTGCTTACATTGATATGTTGACACTTATTTACAGAAATGTTGCACTAAAATAGTGTCACTGTTCATAGGACACTTTTTATATTTAATGTCATTCAGAGAAATGAATTAAAAAATGTATTTTTTCACTTGAACTTTTTTTTTCTTTTTATTTCAGATTATCGTAGACTGATTTCTGACCAATATATCGATAATCGCAGTATTATCATATCGTGAGATAATTGTTTTCACGTCTCGTATCGTATCGTGAGGTACCCAGAGGTTCTCACTCCATATACAGTAACATCACATTATATTGATATGAGGATCACCATCAACTAAAAGCACCAAATTCAAGGTCTGCAGACCAATTTTGGCCATCAGTGAAACAAATCTGGCCCCAGAAGTATTTTACTGAGTCCAAATGACATGGAGAGAGGTAATACGGAGCCCCAGACATGACATGATCAAACAAAATAATTATTTTTTTGCACAGTGTGCATAGGCATCACATTACACTTTCAGCACAACCAAAATAGCTGACTGTTAACCACTCCTTTCATTGTCCCACCCTAACTCCCCATCCCTGTGCTTTTCCCCCTCACCCAGGTGTAACACTGCCCTCTCTTTTTATATCTTCTCTCTAATGAAGTGTTGCTTACCCTTCCATGAGGAGGGCTGGTGATAGAGGATGGGTGGACATCTTAGCTAATTCATGGCCACAATTCGATTTATATATTCTTTTTTTATTATGTCATGTCTGGAGCTCCTTATAATAATCGTATCGTAAGGATATATTTTACTTTCATTTTAATTTAAATTTTTAACCATGTCTGCATTTCTCGTCATTGTTAACACGACATGTAGTGCAATCTTTTTGATCTTCTCCTAATATGACGGCTGTTTCTACTTCATCTGGTTGCTTTGATTTTAAACCATTCTCCATTAAATTTAGCTTTATGGTTTCGCTGAAATTCACAATATGTAATACATATAAACTGCAGATTCCCAGCAAACTGTGTGGACGTCAGTGATTCATTTAAATTGGTTCATCAACGTAATTCATGACTAACCGGAAACTTCTCAGAATAGGATGATTCAGTTGACTGACGTCCTCCAGTTATTACATCTATCATTGTTATTATGAATTTTGTGTGCTCATTTTAAAGTGCATAGTTGGATGTGACCATAGCTTGTGTATTTATGTTTGCTTTTGCTGTAGTTATTCTATTCTATTCTATTCTATTCTATTCTATTCTATTCTATTCTATCTAAAATGTGTCAGAAAACAAAAGCACACTGGCCCAGAACGTGTTAGTACCTTAAGCTGTTTGCATTGACCATCTACATGGAGCGTTGCCAGTTCTGATCAGTGCTACATGCAACTACTCTGAAATACTCCAACCCTGAAGAATCTCCACTCTAATTAACTGAGATTACAGCAATTAGCAGACCATTAATCACACCCTTATTAGTTAAGGGAAACAGTGGAACAGTCAAGGGAAGCATGAGAAGATGAAAAGTCCAACCCAATGAAAAGTTGGGGAAGCTCGGGGGGGGTATGGGGCGGAGGGGGGTTCTGGTCTTGGCGACGGAGTTGGCTGTGATTTCACACCGCCTTCTGTTTCTCGTGGTGCAGCTTTGGGAGGTAAACAATACTTCTCTGATTGCCGGTGCTTGGTGGGGGGTTTTACATACGCGGTATACGTGACCACTTAGACTTAGACGCTAGTGTTAGTTCTGTTGTCTAAAATGTGATGAATTGTGTTTTTCTGATTGTATTTTTGATGATTATAACTAATTAAAAAAAGAAAACAAAACAAACATGTGAGTGTGTGTATTTACAAACATTAAGACCATCAGTATTAGGTTGATCAAAATGCATAAACCCTTATGCTTTATATTTTAGTCTTCTATATTTATAACAGATTTAGTCGACTAAAATCTTAGTGTCATTTAGTCGACTAAAACTAAATACTATGACCAATAGTCCTTATGATTAAATTTGGTCTAAAACTAAGTTGCATTTTTGCTTTCAAAATGAACAGAAGTTGAGAGAGAGAGCAGAATAACCAGTGGATGAGTTCAATGAAAGAAGGAGGATGAGATTCCATTAAAAATCTGGCTTTAACAATACATTCTGTGCATTCAATACTTTTAATTTGAAGACTGGGGCAGATGTTTGGGTGCAAGTTGGAGGAAACTTTGAGTTATGCGTTATATGAAGGCAGTTATATACCAACAGCTTGTATTTGTGACTCTTTTTGGGGACCTGAGTTTTATGAAAACATGATGGAAACTTGTGATTGCTATTATTGCAAAGAGTCATTAGAGGATTTTTTTTTTTAGATGCCGGCATGTAGTCTAAGTTTAGGCAGAGGTTAATATCAGAGTCTGAGAAGTAATTAGGATGGTGAGTTTATATAGCGTGCACTTTCTGTCACAAACACACAATGTTTGAGTTTGTGGGCTGGTAGTGGGTGACAGAGTGTGAGCTTGGTTTGGCACGAACCGTGTTGGTACGTTAGCATTGAGTCTCTCTCTCCCTCTCCTTTGCTCAGTGTGTGTGTGTGTGCGTGTGCGTGCGTGCGTGCGTGCGTGCGTGCGTGCGTGCGTGTGTGTAGCTACAGAGTGAGAATGAAAGCAGCCTCAGTGGATACATTTATAAACACGCTTGTATCTGTTAGTCTATCTGCTACACTTGTTTTTTGCCTCCCCCATCCCTCCACCCCCCCATCCAATTTGCCTCCCCACGTCAGCAAGAGGGGTCAAATGTTATTCCCTCCTCGCTGTCACGGTTGCCAATCACCTCATTCTGTAGCAACTGTTTCCAAGGCAACGGAGAGATCCGGTTGCCAGGCACCGGGAGCAATGCAAGTGATTGTTACTTATATATTTATTTCTATCTTTATCTATTTGTTCATTCTAAATGCGTCCGCACTCGCGTTCACGTACGATCCATTCACCAATCAGGCATGCACACGTTCACACACTAACATAAACACGCACACACAAACACATACTCACACAAACAACCCTGGTGCTCACCAACTCACCCCTCTGCATTTACCACAGGTGTGAAACGTGCGCATCGGATGACAAACAGTGATTATCATAGCAATAAGGATCCTAATCTGAGCCCTGCTCTCCTCCTGGCCTTCTGTTCCCTCCTCTCATCTGCCACGTCTCACAGGAGCTGCACAGTGATAAAGACAGGCCCTAATGAGAGGGCTCTTATTGCACTGTGATTTCCTCCCTCTGTCCCTGCAACGCCCCCTCCTCCATACCCCCCCACCCAATGCCTACAGCAGCTCCTTTGCTTCTTTCCATTTATCTATCTATCAGATATCTGCAGCCTCTGCTGCAAGCTCAGGGCCTTTTGTTTGTCAGGATAAATATTGCAGGGTAATTGTAATGGAGTGACCCATCGAGCAGGAAATTACTGCTATCACTACGCGGTCAAGTCTGAGACACACTTATTCATTCACCGTCTATTGTCTGTGTTTGCTCGGTTGCGGGTGTTATTACAGACAGGAGAGTGAGGTTACGGTGCGGCTTCAGCAGACCAGGATGATGCTCGGAAGGAGTTGATTTCATTTTCGCACATTTGTGCAGTACACAACTATTTAGTCGGCCATCTTGCACAGCGTCCGTGTTCATAGGCTTGCCTGCTTCGGTTGGGTTTAGACAATAGATAACTCAAGTCAACCATCCAAAACGCCAGAAGAAGCGAGGGATGTGCACGTGTGCTTGATTTAGACATGTGGTGTGTAGGAAATGTGTCACAGAATGTACAACACTATAGATCAGACATTTACAGTTTACAATCAGGACATTGTCTTAGTCAAAACCTTGTTGAGTATCCAGGGGTCAGTGCGCCTTTTTATTCCAGAGAGCTTTAATGATGCAACATCAAATAATCTTTATTTAAAATGGAGAAGCATTGTTGAAATTAGCATATTTAGCCAACCAGGTGATATATTTACCTCCACCACAGATTTAGCCAAAAGTTAGACCTTAAACCATAAAAACTCCCATTAGATTTTGAAGGGGATCCTGATCATCATACTGATTCTGGATTTTTCAAAATTAGAAAAATCCCTGATCATCATTAGCAAAATTTAAAAAATACTCAGGCTGTCACTTTAACGCGTTAATTGCAATTAATTATTACAGAAAAAAATAACGCACTTAAAAAAAAAATAGTGTCATTAATCACTTTTTTTTAGCACTCCAAACAGCACAGAACTTTTCTCATTTCAAGAGTTCCCGGTATACTCATAATACTGATGCACAGACTACAATAACAAGACGGAAGACTATCGAGCTGCTCAGCTTCGTTTGCGTTAATTTGGGCTTTTAAAAACACCGGATGGAAAACTAAAGCCTAGTTATGTGCAAAATGTGCAAGAAAGAGTTTGTGGAACACTGGAGCTTTGTAGCCTTCGCTACCACCTCAATATAACAGCTAGCACGGACAGCTAGCACGGATAGCTAGCATGGACACTTGGACAGGGCTAACTGCTACATGGTGCTAACACGTTGTGACTGGCAAATGAACAAACTCACTGGATAAATGTTATTATTTGTAGGAAAGAAAAAGCAAAACGTTTGGTGTCAGAAAAGTGTTCTTACTGTTTATGATGTGCTAAGTTGTAGCGCTACATATGAGGTTTTACAGAGCTGCCAAGCGTCACCCTTTGAGTGTGACAGTCACTCAATTTGATCCATTCTCACACCACATGCCACAGTTGACATTTATCACGCATATATTTCCCCATTCAATACTCAATTAATTTTTTTCACAATAATAAACTTTAGTCCTCGTGGTTTGCCGTAATTCGAGTAACTCTGATTGACTGACTGAGATAACCAATCCCAGCCGTCCTCGTCATAGCGACTGCCTCTACTGTCCTCCTGGCTTCTTACTGCACAGTCTGCGCATGCTACTTACTTGAAAACAAACCAACATGGCAACCAAACAACACAGCTGCTAAATGATTAGTGTTTGTCTGTCACTGGTGACGTCCGGGGATCCCTGTTTATCAGAATCAGAATCAGAATCAGAAATGTTTTATTTGCCATGTACAGTTTTGAGGACAGTACAAGGAATTTGACTTGGTGGTTGGTGCACAAAACAAGCAACAAAAAGAAACAAAAGAAATAAAAACAACACAACATAGAACAACCCAGCAACAATAATAATAATAATAATGATAAATATAAAGGATGAGGGATAAATAAAGGATAGATAGAGAATAAATGATAAATAGGATAAATATAAATATATATATACAGTGCAGCAGGTATCAAGCTGGCGGAGGTGGTGATCGGGTGGGGGGGGGGGGGGGGGGGTTCAGTGGGTGACTTGGGGTGTGTTCATGTGGATGGTGGCAGAGGGAAAGAAGCTGTTTTTGTGTCTGGAGGTTCTGGTCCTGATGGACCGAAACCTCCTACCAGAAGGGAGAGATTGAAACAGTTTATGACCGGGGTGGGAGGGGTCGGCCACAATCTTTCCTGCACGCCTCAAAATCCTGGAGGCGTACAGGTTCTGGAGGGAGGGCAGATTGCAGCCGATGACCTTCTCTGCAGAGTGGATGATACGCTGCAGTCTGGCCTTGTCCTTGGCCGTAGCTGCAGCGTACCAGATGGTGATGGAGGAGCAGAGGATGGACTGGATGATGGAGCTGTAGAAGTTCACCATCATCTTTGTTGGCAGACTGAACTTCTTCAGCTGCCGCAGAAAGTACATCCTCTGCTGAGCTTTTTTGATAAGGGAGCTGATGTTCAGCTCCCACTTGAGGATAATATTAGTTGCATACAAATATAGTTTTCACAGGGAATCACTTCCTGTTTATTGTATTTTATCCTCTATGGTTTATTATGCTAGAGAAACAACATGATTATCAAATAGATTTTTTTAAAAGACAGTGGATTCGTTATCTTAAGTTGATTATTTATATAGTTAAATGTGTAAAGGAAACTAAATGATTATTTAATTTCAACCATATAAATTCTAACTTTTATTTGTTTTTTTTATTGCTTCTATGCTTTTGAACATGTACTTTTATCATGCACCAAACAACACTATAAGTAATGAATAAGTATTTATAACTTGTACAAATATATTGGCAACTTATATCATAGTGGGGCCACATGGGGGTTGGGGGGGACGGGATGCTGGCGGGGGGGCCTTGGGGTTGGGAGTTGGGGTCGGTGGCAGGATGCGCTGGGTGCTCGGCTCCTTGTGTGTGGGGGGCGGTGGCAGCTTCTCGGCCTAGGATCTCGGGGGCATCTGGGGGGCTGCTCTGCCGTGGAGGGGTGGCCTGGGGCTCCTTGGCTCCCCACACTTTCTGCTGGCCTGCCTGCATCTGTGGGGGCAGCTCCTGTGTTTGCAGTAGTGGTTTCTGCACATACACTGGGCTACGATGCACTGGCACGCCTTGGGATGTGGGATAAAACTCATACTGGGCTTAACTTTAGACACGTTAATCTCAAATACCTTCAGGTATTACCACTCACTCATTCCCCCTGTTCACAGCCACCACCATTATAGCTAAGCTTCACACTGTCACTATACTGGCTTGATTACACAACATAATAATCACAATATGTTCTACTTCACATCTCACTTTCACTGTAAAAAGTGAGTCTCTCCTCCCTGCTCCCCTCCCCCTCCCCCTCCCCCTCCCCTTCCCCCTCCACCTAGGTGTAACACTGCTCTCTCTTTTTATATCCCCCCCCTATTACGTTCATTACCCTTCCTTAGGGAGGGCTGGTGATGGTCACAATTAAACAATAAAATAAATTAATTTATTTTATTGCAATAACAAAACATGCATTACTGTCTCATAATGATTGCACTTCTTGTAGTGTTGACCTTTGACAGCATGTGCAGACAAGTAAAAAAAAAGAAGTAATTTTGTGTCTTTCTGTCATTCTGTGTATGTTTGTTGTTGTCAGACATTTTGTGCATTACTGTAGTCTTTTTGTGTATTTTTCCTGTAAAATCCATGTTGATTGTGTATATTGTGTATTTGTGCTGCCATTTTGCATTTTCGGAGTAATGTTTGTGTTTTTCTATCTTTTTGTGTACTTTTGTTGTCATTTACTGTAATGTTGTATATTTTTTGTGTATTACTGTTGCTTTTTGCTCATAGTTTTGAGTGTTTTTGGAGTATTTTCTGTTTTTCTCTCTCTTGTCTTTTACTGTATTTTCCTGCAATGTTGTCAATCAATCAATCAATCAATCAATCTTTATTTGTATAGCGCCAAATCATAACCAATGGTATCTCAAGGCACTTTACAGTAGAGCAGTCTTAAGGACGGACTCTTCATTTTATGGATACACACATATGCATATATACGTATATACACTTACATATGTATCCCACACCCAACATGAATTCATCATGGCGGCAAGGAAAACCTTCTGTTAAGCAGCAGGAACCTTGTGTGGATCCCATTCCTATGATGAACAGCCATCCACGTTATGCTGTGTTGGGTGTGTGCAGAGGAAAGGGTGGAGACAGAGCCGCTGAGTCTCTGTAACTCCACACTGAGGATCCCACGGACCTGCAAGACAAAAGCCAGAAGGAGAACAGGAGCAAACACACAAGGGAGTAAGCAGACATAGAGGGGGAGTGTTTGAAAGAGGAATGGGACCCTCTCCGGTCCCTCTCTAACCTAAATGACCTCTCTCTTAACGCCCTCTCCAACCTCTCTCCAACCGAGCATGCCAGACCCCCCCCCCGGCAGTCTATGCCTATTGCATCTTAATTATGAGCTATGAGCTGGTTCCTGTTGTAATTGCTTGTATTTTTTTAATGTTATCTTTCTCTTGTTTTGTATATTTTTCTGTCATTTTGTACATTTACTTTGGGGGCCGCACAACGTTAGACCAAGGGCCGCATTTGGCCCCCGAGCTGCCAGTTGCTTGCGTCTGCACTAGTACATGTTGTATTAATTAGGAAACGCACCTATAATTATCTAATGGGTTTAAACTGTTTACTAATGTTAATGTCAAATGTATTAAGCGATAAAGTGCAGTTGGGGAATATGTCACAATAGAATTAACTAACTTTAAATTTAATATTTTTGCAAATTTTACTAAGTTTTATATATATATATAAAATAAACCACAACTTAAGTGGTGTGAATAAATGTTTTTAGGCCTGAAGAAAATAGTGTATTTTGCCTTATTGTACTATTTAGAGTGTTCCAGATTGCTTAATTTGTGGTAAAATGTTGTCACCTTTTTCATGCCGTTGGTGTTTCATGTCTGTAATTAAAACGAGCATTAGGAGGCCACAGTGCAGGGAGAAGCGCTGGCATGGAGGTGATGACATCAGTCTTAAAGTATAACGTTAAAACAGGACAAAGCCATGTTAAAAAAGGACACATTGTTTTCGCCGGAACGCATCAGTTCACTAAAGTCTCACTTTTTTCATTATCTGAAACTTGGCAGCCCTGCGTTTTATTTCATTTGTATTTTCTATAATTTGGAGATTGACTAAAGTAAACATCAATATGACACGTAGCACTTGGGACTATAGTCTCACATATAGATGAATGTAAATGTCTACGCCTGCATCTGTTCAAGTCTGTTAAAAACAGTAAATGACTTTATAAAGACACTTTGTTATATATCAATGTTTTGATCTACCACAATAATTTAATTTCAAATGAAAATACCTCAAGTTGAGGTCGTTTCTTAGCAATTTTTAGGTGCGATTAAAACTGAGATTAATTAGATTAATTAAGAACATGATCGTTTATGTATAGTTATGTTGGATTGGTTCCTCATTTACCTCTTTGAGATCCGGATCAGATCTAGATTATGCATTTCAATGCGATTCTTGTGAAAAATGGGGTGCTCATACATTTAAACGTACTGTATGGTTATTAATGGGGATAGATATTTCTTCCAAGCCTTTAAAAGCTGAATGATTATGGTTAGGATGACTGATCCAGATAACCGCCAATATTTAGCGCTTGGCGGAGCAAGGTTTGCTCTTGTTTCTTCCAGGTTCTTGACTTTCCAGTGCTTAGCAAACTAACCATGACATATCTTTCAAAATGATGTGATCAGCAGCTGCATTATTCAATTAAATAGAAAGTTTTAGGAGGAAAATGTATGTTTAAAGTTGTTTTACATGTAATTTGAGGTGAGTTTTTGTGTTAAACAGTGAAAGATGTGCACAGGAGAGATTATTATTCCAATAAAGTAGACCAAAAAGACCTGGAAACTGAAGGAGAACATTTAAACATTGTTTTATATTTATTTCACTTTAGTGGTGCTCCAGTCCTGCATGTTTTAGACATCTTTCTGCTCTAACACGCCTGAATCTAGATTCAGATGAGCAGCAGTCTGCTTTCCCAAACTTTTCACAAAGTGTTCAGCTGACTATTGTTTTTATTTGTTAGCACTCTGCTAACTTAGCTATGGTGACTCTAAATCATGTGGTCATCTTGCATTTCATTTTTTTTATTAGCACCTATTGAAATACATCTTCAGGCTGTCATACGAGCTGCACCATTTTTCGTGATTTTTTTTAATTTATCACTAAAACAAAGAAAAATCTACCTCAAATCCCCAGGCAGACCTGGAGAGAACATACTAACACCTCTCAGAACAGAAAACCACTGGACGATCCATTCACCAAACATCTCATCTCAAGAATGATAGGCGTCACAATGGGTTGACTTTGGTATTCTTCATGTACATCAACTCTTTAACAAAAAAGCAATCACTTATTCATAGTGAATTTCTTAATGTAGACAACTTTCCAGTTTTGCCCAAAGAATTTGCTGTTGTAATGGATGTTGTCCCCTCCAATGTGAAAATGTTGATGTCCACACACTGAATGATGACCTGTCACCTGAGTGGTTTATTGGTAACACTGATCCTTTTTTGAGTTGTAAAACTAATAACAAATGTACAGAATTTGGCAGTACATCCAACCGGCCTCACAACCGCAGACCACATGTGACCACACCAGCCCAGGACCTCCACATCCAGCATGTTCACCTCCATGACAGTCTGAGACCAGCCACCCGCACAGCTGCTGCAACAATGGCTTTGCATAACCAAAGAATTTCTGCACAAACTGTTCGAAACCATCTCAGGGAAGCTCAATTTCATGCTCATCATCCTCGTCGGGGTCTTCACCTGACTGCAGTTTGTCGTCATAACAGACTTGAGTGGGTAAATGTTCACATTGGATGGCGTCTGGCACGTTGGAGAGGTGTTCTCTTTATGGATGAATGCTGGTTTTCACTGTTCAGGGCAGATGGCAGACAGCGTGTGTGGCGTCGTGTGGGTGAGCGGTTTGCTGATGTCAGCATTGTGGATGGAGTGGCCCATGGTGGAAGTGGGGTTATGGTATGTTATGAACAACGAACACAAGTGAATTTTATTGATGGCATTTTGAATGCACACAGATACCGTGACCAGATCCTCAGGCCCATTGTTGTGACATTCATCCGCGGCCATCACCTCATGTTGCAGCATGATAATGCACGGCCCCATGTCGCAGCATGATAATGCACGGCCCCATGTTGCAGCATGATAATGCACGGCCCCATGTTGCAGCATGATAATGCACGGCCCCATGTTGCAGCATGATAATGCACGGCCCCATGTCGCAGCATGATAATGCACGGCCCCATGTTGCAACATGATAATGCACGGCCCCATGTTGCAGCATGATAATGCACGGCCCCATGTTGCAACATGATAATGCACGGCCTTATATTGCAAGGATCTGTACACAATTCCTGGAAGCTAAAAACATCCCAGTTGTAAAATGGCCAGCACACTCACCAGACATGTCACCCATTGAGCATGTTTGGGGTGCTCTGGATCGGCGTATACGACAGCGTGTTCCACTTCCGGCCAATATCCAGCAACTTCACAGTCACTAAAGAGGAGTGGACCAACATTCCCCAGGCCACAATCAACAACCTGATCAACACAATGCAAAAGAGATGTGAGGCATTTTTTTTTAGCAAAATCAGATCTGGAACTGGTCATACACACATTTATACCGTCACACATTGACTATTGTAATTCTGTTTTTACTTGTTTTATCAAGTTGACTCTAAACAGACTCCAGATCGTACAGAACGCTGCTGCCAGACTTTTAACTGGTGCTCCCAGAACATCCCACATCACCCCCATTCTTGCTACTCTGCACTGGCTTGCAGTCAAATTTCGAATAGAATATAAAATGTTAGTTTTTACTTTCCGAGCGTTTTGAGGTGAGGCCCCTAAATATATCACAGATTTGTTGTGCCCCTACACTTTGGGGCGCAGCCTTCAGTCCTCAGGTCAGTGTCTCTTAAAAATCCCAAGAACTAAATTTAAAACTCAAGGAGACCTGGTGTTCCAGACTGTAGCTCCCAGACTCTGGAATAATCTGCACCAGTCTCTCAGGGAGCTCAACTGTGTGGACACTTTTAAAAAACTGTTGGACTACACTTTACAGTAAAGCTTTTAGTTACTGGATTTTAAATTTTTATTATCCTTTAATGTTGCTGCTCTTAAGATGTTCATGCACCCATGTTTTATTATTCTATTATGATGTTGCACTTGTAAATGGTAAATGGTAAATTTCTGACCCAGCCCCCCCAGACCACCCCAATAAAGCAAAACTGCACATTTCAGAGTGGCCTTTTATTGTGGGCAGTCTGAGGCACACCTGTGAGGTGGGATGGATTATCTCTGCTCACTAAGACACATTTTATGAACAATAATTGAGAGAAATAGGTATTTTTTGTTTATATAAAATGTTTTAGATCTTTGAGTTCAGCTCATGAAAAATGGGAGCAAAAACAAAAGAGTTACATTTATATTTTTGTTCAGTGTATAAGAGAGCTTATTGTCAGTAAACCAGCATCTGTTTTTGTATGGAACAATGCATTTATGGACATAAACTGGAACTGTGTTTGACTACTGCCTTGTAACTAATAAGATTCAGGAGGTATGCCTAAAATTTTACATTGATGTTAAACAGTGTTATTTCAAAATTTCACCCAAATGTAGATCCTCTGTGCTCTGAAGAATCAATCACCCATGTATTTTGGGACTTTGTTTGTGAATGGAAAAATTAATATGGACATATAATTTGATACAAACCTGATTTTACTATGAAATATCACATACACTGCTCTAATTTCTCCAACCAGAAACCTACATTTATAGTATTCCAATCACTTTTATCCTTGTACTTAATCACATTAAAGCGCTGCATCAACTCTGAAGCTCTGAAGACTGAATAACGTGTTGAATTTGAACTGTAAATAGTATGTAAAATTATTTTCTCTCTCTTTAATTTATTTTTATACCTGTATGTAAATGACTGATGTGAAAGCCAGCGTTTGTATTTGTACATAACTCAAGCCTCTTGCTTTGTTAATGTCTTCTATTTTAAATTGTATCAAAAAAAAATAAAAAAGACAATTTAACACTGTGATAAATCACACACATTTTATTTACAATGTGTTCCGCTCACAGTCTGCAGAGCCTAAGCTTTTAGTGAGTGAAGGGTCAGGATGCCTCTAAAAAGTTCAGACGGGAAAGAAGCAATGTGGACTGTCACCCAGTTCCTTCATAGCCAAGGTAGGTCTGTTAGTGGTTCGTGTGTGGGACAATTCTGGAACATTAGCCCGTTGTCTGTTCCTAACTTTCTAAGTGAACTTACTGAAGAAAACTGTGGATTTTCAATCTTATATTAGTTAACTAATCAATCAGTCAAGGTCCCCCGGGGTAGGGAGGTGAGCAGTTCTAATCAATTATTAGGGAGAACAAAAACATTCAAGAATAAAAATTGTTCTGAAAAAAAAAGCTGAATTTATTTCAGAACAACTTGAACCCCTAAAGCCTGAAAACACAAAATATAGCCAGAAAATGTTTCGGGACACATGTATTTTATGTTTTATAGATATAGAGCAAATAGTTCAATCTAAATTAATTGAATTGTATTTTCAGTGCTTCCCCTACCAATTAATGATAGTCATTAAAATGCATAGTTTTCAGTAAAACTGTATCAAATTGGTGGGGACATTTATTTTCATGGGGCCCTGGCAGCGTCCCTGGGTGGGAATTATGAAAAATGCTGTTCCAGCTCTCACAAGGTTTTCCTTCAATACGTGACAATCACATGAAACATGAAATAAAATTAATAACACCATTTAAACTTGTCCTGATGTTTATATATTTAAAAATTCCATAAATTGTTTTGACATAGATGTCTATATTGAAATTAGAAACTTTAATGCTGTTTAAACTAAAACTAAACCAAACACGCTTTGAGCGTGAGAACCACTACCGCGTGCCAACTATCTTCTTTTAAATACATATATTAATATTTCAGGCACCCTGCGACCCTGAAAATGGATGGATTTCAATTATTCAAATTTTGCCAGATACTTTAAAGGCTTGGAAGAAATTTCTCCATTAAAATCCATACTGTACAATAAATATTTCAAAAGATCCAATCTGGATGAAACTAAGTGAGGCATTGAGTAACCACTCCAATATAAATCAGTCAAATTTCATAAAAATCGGACAATTACAAACCGAGATGTGAATTTCTTCTATTTTGCAAATGATGAGAGATAGAAATATTTTTTTTTTATTCTTCAAACTGATTTTTGTCAAAATCTGTTTAATACTTTAGAGTTAATACCACAAACAGACAAACATTACCTCCTTGGCAGAAGTCAAAATAAACAAATATCTGATCATCTTCATGATACTTTTATATTATTTTAATGAAAAAAAACTTACTCTGGCTCTCTCATAGAGAAATCAGAAAAATAGGTTCATTCATAGGCATTCCATCACTTTTTGGTAATTAAAAGGTTATGCTTCATACTACAGTAGAAGCTTTTCTTTGTGCTGGTTGTGTGTGATGGACTGATGAATCGTTCACGATGTACAGTATAGTTGCCTTGTAAGCACAAGCAGAGTAAGCTGCTTTTAAAAATGCCTTGTCATCGTGTGTAAAGCCAAAGCCAAGAAAGGACATTTACAGAAATACACACTGTTTTTCCATAAACAGTGTGTATTACAAACAACAGTAGATTCACTGTATCCCTGGGTGTAACTTCCTGTGAGATTAACAGATTGAAAACACCAACATCCACATAAATAGCCTTTCACAACAAGAGCCCTAGAAAAAAGCCCATGTGTCACTCTTCTGAATTTCTGAATTGAAGGGAATGTATTTATCGTTTCATGTTTGTGTATCACAAACCCAGCATTTCTAATTACAACTGCCCTTGTTGTTGTTGCACCAAGTTGTGCCTATAATCTGGTTTTGAGAAATATGGTGGGTGCACTAATATTCTGGAAAATGTATTTGACTCAAAGGAGCTCGGAGCGCTTTCACTGCTCTTGATAAATATGAAGGAGATATCATAGAGAGCCTCAAACTAGTGAAGCAGGTAATCAGTGCTGGCAGGGAAATCAATGGGATCTTTAATTGCTGTGAAACAGAAACAGACAGAAAAAATAAAATTCTCTCAAACACGTGCAAATATGGGCACCCGTGCACACAAAGGCAGGCAGACAGTGGCGTGAGTCTCTGGGGAGTGGCGTGGAGAATCCTCTTGGCTGGGTTTAGCACGCAGACACAGTTCCTGTCAAAGGGCTCTTTACATGGATGAACCCCAGCTTCACATTTGCCCACTGTGAAATAGAGGGATTTGAATAATCTTATTACACCCCATTTCAATAACACCAATATGATCCAGGAGGAAATTGAAAATCTGACCACCAAACATGAACATGATGCCATCACCCCACCCCTTAAGCTTGTATAAGATTATTGGATTTTTAAAATGTATTTATTAGTGCATATGTAATCATTCCAGCTCAATTAGCAGTGAAAAATGTTTTTAACCCAGTAAAGATAAAGAGACCACATGAGAACTACTTCATTAAAAGTGATGAAGTGTTGCGTGTTAAGTGTACCTGAAATCTCAAACGTGCTTCACCAGTGAGGCATTAAAGCCCCCTTTATTGTGTAATACATTAGGATTTATTTGCATTACTCACTCAATAATGTTACAACAGAAATGATCCTGTCATCAACATGCATTTGCAAACAAATCCCACCTACCTGCAGGGTAACGCCATTCGCCCCTCCATGAAAACAGCATTCCCAGTTGATAGTGGCAAAAAAGTTCAAGACCAGTTAGAAAAAGAGAACAAGAACAGAAAAGACATGCTACAAATTACTCAGATCTCAAATGTGCGTAAATTTGGTCCCATATGCTATATTTACATGATATTAGACATGATTATTACTTTGTGATAATGATGCAACTTCCTGTCTGGGAGAATTTATAGGCTTTATTTGATTAAACAAGTGACTTGTTTTTCTTTATTCCCATACATAAAACAACAACTTCCACTTCTGGCCTTTCACAATAAAAGCCCTGGCTCTACACTTTTACCAATATTAAAGAATTTACAGCATAAATAAACCACTTGCTAACTTCTACTATTTTATTACAGGTGTGCCCAATTCTACTGTATGACTTACAGGAACAGGATAACATACATAAAGATTGTAGATTCTTTACAAAGCTTAGGGTTTTCTTTCTCTGGAAACCATAATAAAGCACCAGCACAAGCAGTCAGAAATAGTACTTGAGTGAACCCCAAGTGCCTTAAAAGTGTACTCAAGGACAGAACTTCTAAATGCCAATTTCCACCAACAGGAGCCAGACGGCTTCTTTCCTCACTCATTTTCAGAGATTGTGTTTGTCTGCTGCTCCCCATTTGACCGTCTTATCATCTCCTGCCCCCTCCTCCAAGGAGAACATCTGAGAGTAGACTGAGATTTATCTCTGACTTTCTAAATGTGTTCCCTGCTCGTGCCCCAACCTGCCCGCCCGCCTGTTTGCCTGCCCGTCTGCCCGCCAGCCTGTCTGGATATTGCATTTGCTCTTTGATTGTGACCTTATACATGGCGAGCCACAGGAGCTACTGCGACCGCCGGACCTTCTGTCCTGTCGTGCAGAGTTGTGTCTTCCTGCTGTCGACACACACACACACAGTCATCCACCATGTGCACTTATTGGATTCCCCTCTTCACCAGGCACTCTGATAAGGGCATCTGTCAAGCGGATGAACAATCCAAGCTAAAAAGGTGTGTGATGCACACTCGGAAGGAGCTTACTTCCTGCTGAGGGCCTCCTGGAGGAGCAAGGGTTGGACACCAAAGCAGTTCTTTAGGAGGGGGTCCCACCATCCCCACCATCATCACCATGGGAGACTGAGTTCATTTGTTACAGTCAGTGGTGATGGCTTCCGCTCAGCTACGCGTATTCTCAAGCAATAACATCGACATCTGTATTATCAACCCAAGAATACCCGTGGTCGAGACGGGAGCAAACAGTCAGGCCACCTCAGTCCCCTCCACCTTCTCTCCTATGCCCCGCCTTCTTTCCATGATTGACGCTATTCTGCAGGAGAGAGCTGGAGAGGGAAGGGTGGAGGCTTCATGAGCTGCTGAAAAGGTTCAGATTCTGCAGGAAACAAAAATGTGTAATTCAAATATATGAGTTAGGAAACACTTAGCACATCTTATATGTATGCCATTCACAAATGTACAAAAATTAACTAAACCGTGAGGTTTTGGCTGCGATTAGGATGGAAATTTAAAAAAAAAAATCCTTGATTATGGGCGGGGCTCCTGGACCAGTTAAGACATGCCCAATCTATACTAAAACATATCCTAAGAACGATCTATGCTATGCTAACTCTATAACTCTCTATTCACGATGATCTCAAACCACCCTACTTGCCACAGATTGCAACAGGTCCTAGTTTTTATAGGAGGGGCGGGGCCAACATGGTGGTTTGTGATGTCACAGACACAACAAATTGCACCAAATTAAAATGTCAAGAGTTGGACAAGAATAAATTAAAAACACTACTTCATACCCAAACACTTTCAGTTTTGGGGTTTATTTACTTCATTGTATACCGTATGATATCAATACAAAACATGACAATAAAACAACACTGAAAACAAATAATATGCACATGCACAACATGTTAAAATGATAGGAGACATTAAACAATACAATAGATTAGGTTTGGATAAAAGGATTCTCAACTCATGGGTCAGGACCCATAGCAGTCATAGACCTAGACGTTACTTACAGTAGAGGAAAAACGTTCTGGTACCTTTTCTTCTGTGAACATTATTTTGGGTAATCTAACAACTATGTAAAAAGTATGTAGTGACTATTTGACCTGTATCTAATTTTCACTTTCTCCCTAGCATTATCCTCTGATTGTTAATGCAACTTTGTTATTAAAGCTCTTTTTTTAAGTTGCCTTACTGAATGAGGTTCTCTGTTAGTCTCTCTCTATATATAATAAAGCTATACAACACAATAAAATAATGAGGTGTACATATAAGTGATGTCCTAATGTGATGCAGCAATGTGTGCGTCCTGTAATGGTGGTACAATAAAAGCATCTTCAGTAAAATCCTTGACAAGGTGATTGTGATTCATTCATTTTTCATTTGACATGAAGTTGTCGTATTATTTTGATGACCTGTTATGACACGGTGGAAAAGCTGCAATAAAAGAACCTTAATGTGCATTACAATCCAAATGAGCCTATGTTTTATAGCACAATAATACACGGTGCAGGATTCTATGATATGTTACAACACAACACAAACGCTCATTGTACTTAATAACATGGAATAGAGTATAATTAGTCTTACTTTGTTGTGCCATAATGCTTAAGATGATACTTAATGAAACGTAAGGTATGTGACAAAATGCAATCAAGTATGAATATTTGATACAAACCAATACCACGCGACGCAACAGGATGACTGTGTGGAGCGTTTTACTGCAGCAGAGCCAATAACTGTCGAGCTCTGCAAGAGAAACAAAGACAAACCATTTCTGACTTTATGATCCTTACACAAAGCAACCAAATGAAAGGTTTTTAAAATGTCTTTTTTCTGCACATTAAACATTTTTATTGTCTGAGAAATCACTGGTGTGTGAACTCCAAACCTTCCACAGACAGATTTAGGACTTTTTTTCATTTTGAATAAGATATAACCAGACACACATCCCTGTTTAGTGCTTTATTGCAGCAGAAAGGTGGAATAAATGAGTGATTACATAAACTATTGAACCTCTGTGAGCTCTGCAAGAAGAACAGCTCAGAGATTTCATTAATTAATAACATACTTTTTTAACATCAATCAATTACGTGTGAGATATAACCTTCTCAAAGAACACAATGTGTTGTCCGTGTTGATGGTGCATTTATAATGTTTAATAAAAAAATAAGCAAGCATAAAACTGAGATATATGACATGATTTGATATGATACAAACATATGGTCCAATACTGGGTGATAGGACTACAAATTCATTCCAGATTTGATCATATATGATGATACGATGCAATATTTCAAGCTTCAATAGTACTGCAACACTCCATCAAGCAATATACATTACACTGCCGTCTAATTGTATTATGCACTGCCACCTACTGACCTGGAGGAGTATCTAATAACTCTACATATGAACACTGAAAATATCACATTTGGTTTAATCTTGTAAAATCAATATTGATGCAAATGAAGTGTAGAAGATCAGTGACGCAGTGCAACATGGTTCAATACAATTTCAGTTCAGTGCTTCATAAAAACAGAATGATACAGTGCAAGACTGCACGCAGGATGATGAGGTACACTACCGCACAATGCAGGGGTGATACAATGCATTATTAATTATATATTCACAATAAATATTTAAAAAATACCAATGATGAAATCCAATACACGAAGCTCTGTTCATATTTCAAACTGCTTTGGGAGATGCAAATTTTGCAGCAACATAACGTCCACTCCACCCACACACAGAGGGCTGTGTGTGTGTGTGTGTGTGTGTGTGTGTGTGTGTGTGTGTGTGTGTGTGTGTGTGTGTGTGTGTGTGTGTGTGTGTGTGTGTGTGTGTGTGTGTGTGTTTTCTTAAAAAAACTTTGCTTGGCATACCTAAATGCCGTCAGCTTCAATGCAACAAAGAAAGAAAAAGTGTCTTCCTGCACTGCAAACACACTCCCTATTTCTTCTGCAACACCCACTGTATCTGCAGTCAGCAGCAGGCCAAGCAATGAGAGAAAGAAAACAGGGAGTGGGACGGATCGCCGTGTTTACATGAATAGTCAGTTTGTCACTGCACGGTGGGGTGCAATAATTTATATTAAAAAAAAAAGCTTGTTCCCCCTGATTTTTCACTTCTTGGCACTACCATTGAGCAAGCAGGGAGATGTAAGCACTTTGCCATCCCTGTTCCCGGGTTTATCAGCAAGAGCCACAGTTGCACGTAAACATCTGAAGGGCTGCCCCCGCAGTGCTGCCAGTCCGAGCCCTCCCAAAGAGAAAACAGATGAAGGAGGAAGTGTACAAAAGGATGGAAGAAGACAAGGGGATCTGAGAAAGAAAGCGAATAGGGACGGCAACCAGGAAAATGTCAAGGAACAAAGAAGCTCGACTAGGAAGAGGAAGAGAGCATGTAATTCAAGGGAGATGAGAGAGAAGAAATGGTTCGAGAGTAAAAGTGGGCGAAGGTGGGGGGAGGATATATGAGCTGGGTTCGGACCGGCATTCTGCGACATGATTGGCTGTGTCAGGGAGAGATAAGCAGCCTTCACATCCTTCTGCCCTCACATCTTCAAGGCTCCGAAATCAAACAACGAAGAACACCGCCGCGCGTTCCTCCGCACTGAAAAGAAACTACATGAAAGGAGTGATTCCTGCTATTATTCTAAACACCTCTGCATGTGAAATACCACACTTTTTCAAAGGCAGAGGGGTGCGGGTGAGTATGTAGAGAAAGGATGAAAAGAGGGAGAGTCTAAAAAGACAAGGCTGAGTTTGAAAATGAAAATCTTCGCAGGAGATTGTAGTTGTGTGGTTTCTTCCTCCGAGGCCTTGAGATCTCAAAGCCCAGAGTTTCTGCAACTCTTTCTTCCGGATTCGCTCGCCTTAAGCTCTCACTTTAGACAGCATTAGCCTAGGAGATGAAGCAAAGGCGGCCAACTCCCCTGTGTCTCGGCTTCCTGTAGGATTTATCATCTTTGGCTCTTAACTGTCCCGGTGGCCAGTCCAGCTGGTCTCAAGTTGACCACTTTCCCGTGAGTCATCCAAGACAAATCCCCAAACTAATCTTTCCTTTCTATTACTATAAGCTATGCATCTCTTGTATAGATCTGTAGGATTATAAAATAAAGAGGGAATTATAAGGCATTAATGGGAATTAGCTTTTATAAAGTAGCAGCTCAAACCTCTGAATGTGAGTAAAATGAGTTTTCAACAGTTGATTTAAAGGTTTCCTTGCAGCCTTGAATCCTTGAGGATAATATAAAGGAAAAATGGCTTTAAAAGAACCTACAGCTCACAGCAGTGAGGATGAATTGTGCACGTCCCAGAGAACAAAACGTTGTAAAATGTTTGGATCCTACACGCAAACGGGGCTGAATCTAAAGCCACACCAGGCATCAGCAGCAATCTCTGGTGTGCCCCCAAACAGCTCCCTGCTATGTGCAGCATCAATTATTCAAAGTATTTATCTATGCAATTTGACGGCCTCTCCCCTTTCCACAGCTCTGAACAAATTACGGAAGCAAGCTAATATCGCTTCTGGGTCTGTGGCTCAAATCATCAGCGCTCACAAAGCCCCAGAAGGCAGAGCATGAGAGGCTGTAAACAATCGCTTGACACTTTAGCACTTATATTTTTTGATCTGTTGGGGCTAAATGCAGGCACACGCCTCTTGGGCTGTGGGATCTTTTTACGAGGGAGACAGTGGCGGTAAATGTGTGCACAAGAGACCTGTGGAGCTTTTATAATGCCAACAAATCTAAGAATCCCTTCCCCCATTGGTACAGATGCACACAAATGAGTGTGTGCACTCTTACACAACCCCACCCTCTTCGTTTCTTTTCTTTCTCTTTGCTTTTCACCAAACCGGCATTTAGCATGACACACGCCGAGGAGCCGGGGTAGCCAATTATCAAACAGATGTCAATGCATGCGTTACAATACTAAGGGGAGCCCAATTACCGCACAGATGTTTTGTTTTCCTTTACCCAGCATCCTCTCTGCTCAAGGCCCTTTGAGAATGGCCCAGACAAGCCCCCCACCCCCCACCCCCACCGCCTCCACATAGTACCATCTGAAAAACACACCCTGTACACCACTAACAGCACACATAAGCCAAATGGGAAGGCATGTGGATGTCAATCAACACGGTGGACGGGGGAGGAGTGTGCGAGTGTGTGTGTTTATGAGTAAAATGTGTGTGTTGGGGGGGGTTTACGGATCAGAACCAAGGACAGCTCCCAGAGGAGAGCAATGTGCTGCTTTGCTGCTTTACTAAATGGAAGTCTCCACCCTCCACGTTAGTTACCATCCCTGCTGAACACTGGCAACAATACACTAATCAACCATTCGCTCATTCCTTCCCCTCCATATTCATCCATTTGCCCTAATGGATCTGAAAAGCTGCGTCCAGCCCTTTTTCTATATTTTCACCTCATTTTTACGCCTCCCCCTTCTCATCCCGGGGGGGGGGGGGGGGGGGGGGGGGGGGTATGGAGCCTAAAAGATGGAGAGGCAGCTCCAAGCCGAGCCCACATGAAACCAAGGAGATGGAACTTTATGTCTCTCTCTGCTGCTTGATCAATAGGAATTTAATGGACAAGGATTGAGTTCAGGGAGTTCATGCTTGCCAACATGCCCGAGGGGCTGAGTACACACACACACACACACACACACACACACTCGCACGCACGCACACACACACACACACACACACACACACACACACACACACACACACACACACACACACACACACACACACACACACACATTCAAATTGATGTTCTTTCTCTCCTCAGTGCACGCCATGCTGCCACAAAAGCACACAAGCTGCAAGAAAATGCCTTGAGCTGAACGGTTGTAAATTCAATTGAATCGAATTAAAGCTAAAGGCAAAATTTGCTTTGACACACGTTATATAAAATAACACCTCGCTGATTATTGAATTATACAAAGAAAAGTAGAGAGAGAGGGAGAGAAAGTAGGAGGAGCAGGGGCTTTGCATGTATAGGAGAAAGCTTGAATATTTCATTAAAGTGAGCTGAAACCAATCAATTGAAGGGGACGTCACATTATACAGAGGCTTGTGTGGGAGCAGCTTCTGTCTGCTTTGTGTAGAGTGTTAAAGTCTAAGTGTGTAGCTGTCACAGGTACTGACATATGTTGGATCGTGGAATAAATAGAAAGCAAGAAGTGTGGATTCACAAACATCAGCGTTTGCATTAATGATGACATATTTATGGCGCCAATAATGTATGGCCTTTTTTAAAGTTATACATTTAATAAAACATTATTGTACAGAAATGGAGCAATTCTTTTCTAAAACAAATGCCAAATCCTTTGAGTTTCTCATGTTTGTGATCCCCCACCTAACTTTTATTTTGAAAGTTTTCTAAAAAAAAGAAAACACACAATATAAATAAAAACAATACAAATCTTGTATTATGTTTTTTAAACTATAAATGAAAGAAAATGTCATATCACAAAAAATCAAAGAACATCAACATTAATGATTGAGTTTTATATTTAAAATGTTGATAGACTAGATAAATTAATCATTTAAATTTTTCAATTAACGCAACATTTAACAAATTACCTTTTGAAACTCAGTGATATTATGAATTCATATCACATATTGGTGGCTTGACTTTACAACTAGATCCTGCTTTCAACTTTAATTATGAAATTTTGAGCTTTATTGCCAAGGTGCTTCATTTACTAAGATTACTAAGAACTTTGCTGCTTTGGAGGAGAGAGGCATGGTGGGTGGTCTTCCCTCAAGGAAAATTGGGTGTGTTCATCTGTCAGATATTGCCAGCAGATCTGATTAAAAACATTAGAAGACGACCTTCTAAAGTTTGATCTTAACTAATAATGTAGTTGAGTGATAAAGCCTACGGATCTGATTTTTTTTCAAATTAACGAGAGGATGGTGGTGTAGTTAAAAAAGAAATGTCCAAAGTAGTCAGTTTGATTTTGATGTAATGTGTTCTGAATATGTGTTGAAAGTTTAATCTTTACTGCATTAAAAATCATAAAGGAAATTATAAAGGATTTCATCACCACAGAGCAATTTTTCCACCTAATTGAAGATCATCCATTTGACCATTTCTGAATTGAGTAGACAACCTTTAACTTGTAAAATTGATCGCACGGAGGTGGAAACATGAGTTTTTTTTTTAAAAGTGATCAAATTGAATTATTTTAAAAAGTAAAAGTAAAAAAATAAATAAAAAAAACAATAAATACAACCATTAGATTTATGTTTTGAAATTCCAAACTTAATTGCAAAAGTGGCTCATAATGGCATGTATGTTGTTTAAAAAAGACACTTCCTACAAATGTAGAGGGTTGACATTTGCCAAGATTTTCAAACCATTGACTTTTTTTTTTTTTTATGTTGAAAGTAATTGATACAGATGGAGGTTGATAATGAGTGGCAATGATAATTAGACAATGCAAATTAACTAAAAGTGTCAAATGTTAGACACAAAACCCTTATTTTAACTTTTATTTTGAAAATTTGGCGTTCAACGTAAAGGACACAAATAGGAGCGTCAGCTGTTTTTTTTTTTTTTTTTTTCAGATTCTTAATTTTGCAAAGTGACCGAACGTGTATCATGAAAATGTAAAAACTGATCAATTTGTTATAGTTTTAAAAGCACAGTTTTTACTTTTACTTTGAAAAAAATGAGTGTTAATTGGTGGAAAACAAATAGAAAGAATGATGAAGAATTTAGGCTTCATTAAAACATCTACATATCGATACAATACCTATGATATATATATATATATATATATATATATCATAGGTATTGTATCGATATGTAGACTTTTATTTAGACTTTTTATTTTTTTACAAAGGATAACGTTTGTTGTGCTTATTAATGAATAAGTGAATAAATCAACATATATACAAGACCATTCATTGTGAAACATGATTTGGTCTCTTCCAGCAAAATTCTGAGATTTTCCGCCTTGAAAATTGTACAAAAACGACTGTTCACTTAAAATGTGAGAGCAACAAGCGATGCCCGACTTTCTTTTGTCATGGACAGAAAAATGAAAGTTCATCAATGAAAGAGTGAAAAGGCTGGAAATCGTGTGTGTGTGTGTGTGTGTGTGTGTGTGTGTGTGTGTGTGTGTGTGTGTGTGTGTGTGTGTGTGTGTGTGTGTGTGTGTGTGTGTGTGTGTGTGTGTGTGTGTGTAATAATCCACCTGACATAAGTGACAGCAGCTCCGTTGCGCACTGTGGCCATATTGGCCGCGCGGCTTTGTTTGCGCAAATTACGCACTGACTGTGACACGGAGCTGGAGTTTAGCGGATTAGGGAGAGAAAGGCAGCTTTATCACACATACTCACCTCATTGTTGGACATCTGTCAATCCCTTCTTCATCCGCTTAAGGGGACGGCGGTGCGTTGGCGCTATTTGGGAATCACAGTGAAGAGAAGAGGGGAAACGCCCCCCTCAGCAACTCTCTTTCCCTCTTTCAAGGAAACAAAACGAAACATTTCTTCCAGGAAGGAAATTAAATGGAAAATGTAGAAAGAAGGATGAGGAATGAAAGAAAAAGACATCCGAGAAGCTCTCCACCCTTTAGATCCTGGAATATCTGGCTTTTCTTCTCCCTCTCTGCTCTCCTCATCTCTCCTCTCTTCATCATCTCTCCACCCTCTCCTCCTCCTCTTCCTCTCCCTCCTCCTCCTCTCTCTCCTGTCCTCCCATTGTTGCGAATCAAGCGTGGTCAAAGGGGCGCGGCGGAGGCGATTCACAGAGAACATACAGCTCATCATGATGGTGGTGGTGGTGGTGATACACACTGCTCAACGCGCAGTGACAGCTCAAACAGAGCTGCATTTATTGGCTGCTGCTCATCATTTACAATCACAGAGGTACAAACGGCTCAAATTTTAAATCTGTTGGCTTCACTTTCGCTTTGTGCCGCTCTTTCATAAATAGCTCCATGGCGCAGTGACTGTGACATGGAGCTATTTATGAAGCCTGTATGAAACCTGTATAGAGCATCTATAGAGCCTGTATAGAGCCTGTATAGAGCCTGTATAGAGCCTGTATAGAGCCTGTATAGAGCCTGTATAGAGCCTCTATAGAGCCTGTATAGAGCCTCTATAGAGCCTGTATAGAGCCTCTATAGAGCCTGTATAGAGCCTCTATAGAGCCTGTATAGAGCCTGTATAGAGCCTGTATAGAGCCTCTATAGAGCCTATATAGAGCCTGTATAGAGCCTGTATAGAGCCTGTATAGAGCCTCTATAGAGCCTGTATAGAGCATCTATAGAGCCTGTATAGAGCATCTATAGAGCCTGTATAGAGCCTGTATAAAGCCTGTATAGAGCCTGTATGAAACCTGTATGGAGCCTGCACTGTACATAATTTACTGGAGATTTTACAGTAAACACCTGGCAAAAAAGTTGCCAATAAAGTATTGTAAACATCACAATAAATTACTGTAAAAACAATTACAGTATATAAACGTATAACTTTTACATGTTTTTGTTGTATATGGATTACAACAATTTATTGTATTTTTTACAGAAAAGTAGTATTTTGTTGTATTCTTGTTTTTATCTTGTAATTCAAATTACAGTATTTACCTGGCAATAAAAATTGCCAGTAAATAGCAGTAACCATTCTTTACAGTTAATTCTATTTTCTTTCAGCAGCTTTTAAAATATTTGCATATTTCGAAGCATTCTGTATGCATTAGATTCCTTTCACCTGTAAATTAAACCAGAGTCAGAGCTGTAAAAAAACACAATTTTTATTAAAAAACTCAGTTTTACTGTAAACCTTTAGAACCTGAGGAGTCTTGTCTGAGGTTTTTTCTGAACAACTCCTAAAATCAGAGCCTGAACACACGCAGCTCAGCCTGGTTCAGGGAACACCGCAGACAGCCGCTGGAGCAGGTGTGCCACGACGAGTGGTTCCACCGGATAGAGAGGCTGGTGTGCTTTCCCCATCCTCCTCAGGTCACGGAGGCGGCAGGCGATGCAGCCTGGGTCGAAGTGATGAAGGCGTCAATCCTCCTCTTCCTCTTCTGCTACGTGGAGGTCAGAGGAGGCGTCGTCATCATCCCCGCAGTCCAACATCAGGCTGAGTTTCGGCTAAATCATGTGTCGTGCTTGGTGAAGTATACATGGTGTAGTATACATGGTGTAGTATGGTGTAGTATACATGGTGTAGTATGGTGAAGTATACATGGTGTAGTATACATGGTGTTGTATACATGGTGTAGTATACATGGTGTAGTATACATGGTGTAGTATACATGGTGTTGTATACATGGTGTAGTATACATGGTGTAGTATGGTGAAGTATACATGGTGTAGTATACATGGTGAAGTATACATGGTGTAGTATACATGGTGTAGTATACATGGTGAAGTATACATGGTGTAGTATACATGGTGTAGTATACATGGTGTTGTATACATGGTGTAGTATACATGGTGTAGTATACATGGTGTTGTATACATGGTGTTGTATACATGGTGTAGTATACATGGTGTAGTATGGTGAAGTATACATGGTGTAGTATACATGGTGAAGTATACATGGTGTAGTATACATGGTGTAGTATACATGGTGAAGTATACATGGTGTAGTATACATGGTGTAGTATGGTGTAGTATACATGGTGTAGTATGGTGTAGTATACATGGTGTAGTATGGTGTAGTATACATGGTGTAGTATGGTGAAGTATACATGGTGTAGTATACATGGTGAAGTATACATGGTGTAGTATACATGGTGTAGTATACATGGTGTAGTATACATGGTGAAGTATACATGGTGTAGTATACATGGTGTAGTATACATGGTGAAGTATACATGGTGTAGTATACATGGTGTAGTATGGTGTAGTATACATGGTGTAGTATGGTGTAGTATACATGGTGTAGTATGGTGTAGTATACATGGTGTAGTATGGTGTAGTATACATGGTGTAGTATGGTGTAGTATACATGGTGTAGTATGGTGTAGTATACATGGTGTAGTATGGTGTAGTATACATGGTGTAGTATGGTGTAGTATACATGGTGTAGTATACATGGTGTAGTATGGTGTAGTATACATGGTGTAGTATGGTGTAGTATACATGGTGTAGTATGGTGTAGTATACATGGTGTAGTATGGTGTAGTATACATGGTGTAGTATGGTGTAGTATACATGGTGTAGTATGGTGTAGTATACATGGTGTTTGATTGATTGATTGATTGATTGATATATATGTGTCTGAACCCATCGTGTCCTGTGTGGTTTTGGTCTGGTATCCATTCTGCAGGGACAGGATCAGTATTAGCTGATGACTGCAGTTATCGTCATGTCAGATTGAGTCTGATTTCTTGATCCTGCCCTAGACGCTCCTTTGAATAAAAAACTGTGAAATGCAACAGTCAAATACAACATTGTTTCTTTTTCAGTTCACTTATAGCTGTATTGAGGGTGGATGTTGTGGCAGCCATTGTTTACAACCATTACAATGGGATGATGCAACAGTTTGCTACGTGTAAGAAGGAACCATCAGGTACAAAATGTAAAGGCAACAAATGAAACCAAAAACAAGAAACCTATGAGAATGATACTGATGTATGAGGGAGGGGCAACTTTGATCACAACGGGGGCCAGAAAAAGACGACTGTATAAACAAAGGGGCCATAATATCAGAATAATAACCAATCTGAAGATAAAACAGTATAATACAGGATATAGTTTTTGTTGTCATTTTGTTTATTTTTGTTGTTTTGTGTATTTATTAATTTTTGGGTGTATATCTTTCTTTCATTTTGCGCTTTGGAGTCATTTGTGATCAGGTTTTGTTTATTTTTTCAATGTTATTTTTGTGTATATTTATAGTTGTATCTGTGTCTTTGGAGTAAAATTGTGCTTTTGTGTTGTCCTTTTACGCAACGTTGTGTAATTTTGAGTTTTGTCGTTGTCCCTGTGTGCAATCCTTTTAAGTAGTTTTTCCTCATTTTTGTGTGTTTTTTTAGTCATTTTGTGTGTTTACTTTGGGAGCTGCACATTATTAAACTATTGCCAAAAGTGTGAGTTTGCAGCAACAACTATTAAAATACAATCCAAGAAACTAGCAAAAAATGTGGGTGCAAGAACAAACATGACTAAGACTATTTAGTTTTGGAGAAAATATTTGTAACGTGCAACCAAGTCACAACCGTGGCCACTCTTAACAACCCCAAAGCTTTATGGCACGTTCACACCAAACGCACCCAAAGTGTCAACAGCGTCAGGGTTACATAGACAATATATGGTGGACGCACTTCTTTTTTTTTTTTTTTTTTTTTTTTTTTTTTTTCTCTTGTCTGCACATTCTGTCGAAGGTTAACACTACAAGAAGTGCAATCTTTAAACAGCAATGCATATTTTGTTATTGCAATTAAATAAATTTATTTATTTAATTGCATAATTGTGACCATCACCAGCCCTCCCTAGGGAAGGGTAAGAAATACTTTATTAAAGGGAGGATGTAAAAAAAGAGAGGGCAGTGTTACACCAAGGTGAGGGGTTGGAGAGGGGTGGGGAAGTTAACAGGGAAGAGGAATACAAGATAGGAAATGGAATGGGTGGGGAGTAGTCGATAGATTTCAAGTGATGCGATGTGAAATTGTGGTTGTGTATATTGTGCTTGTTGTTGTGTTATCAAGCCAGTTTGGTGACCAGTGTGCGGCTTAGGAATAATGGTGGTGGCTGTGAGCAGAGGAAGAAGTGAGTGGAAATTCCATAAAACAGGTATTTGGGAACAACGTGTCTATGGTTGAGCCCAGTATGAGTGTTATCCCACAGCCCAAGGCCAGTGCATCCATGACAAATGTATTTCCAAGAACCGCCACTGCAAAACCCACGAGCCGCCCCCGGGCCCCGGAAGCAGCCAGGCCAGCAGCAAGAGCTGGTGGACGCACTTCTAGGAGCGTCAGGGGTCCCACTGCGCGTCCCGCACCTCCAACGCAGTTTTGACGTGCATCCGGCGCCTCCAACGCTGGAGTTAAGATTGTTGAACTTTTGGGGCATATCACGGCGCGTCGACCAATCAAGAGCTTTCCCCAACCGTGACGTATTCAGAATAATGAGAAGGAAAAAAACTAACCAGAGGCGGAGACAGATGGACAGGCTCTTCTGCTGGAATAGAGCGGCTGTAGTTGGGGTCCTGGTTGGAGATGCGAGCGCTGATGCAGGTCATCAGGTCTTCAAACTGGGCACGGGAGCGACGGAAGAAGCACTGAAAGCGACTCTTGTTTGAGCTCAACTCTGGTGAATCCAGAAATGGTGACGAGGCTCAAATAAAGCCAAGCCACTCTCTGAATAACGGGAGTCGGAGGGGGCGAGGAACAGCAAGGAACTCCAAACTTTATTCTCCATTCAACCACACTTCTCTATAGCCCTCTGACATCACAGTGCACACACTGAGTCACACCAAAATACATCCGACCGGAAATACCGCCTTCTCAACACAATAATATTTCCCACCACTTCACAGTCACTGGGTGAATTATGAATGTAACTGATCGCCACAATATCATCCATTGTATGAACACCACCACCAACAGAGAAGCCCCTCCCCTCGATGCGCTCCCTTCCCAACTTGTTTGGACGCACGTCCCGAGCATCTTCAACGCTGGTGACAAGCGTCTGATTCAATGAGCACAAGCGTCCAACTACGATTTAGACGATTAAAACACGTTTGGTAAATGGTAAATGGACTTGATTTATATAGAGCTTTATCACCACTGAAACAGTCTCAAAGTGCTTTACATATCAGCTCATTCACCCAATCACTCTCACATTCACACACCAGTGGGACAGGACTGCCATGCAAGGCGCTAGTCGACCACTGGGAGCAACTTAGGGTTCAGTGTCTTGCCCAAGGACACTTCGACACATAGTCAGGTACTGGGATCGAACCCCCAACCTCTCGATCAGAAGATGACCCTCTACCACCTGAGCCACGGTTGGTGTGAACGTACCATTAAACGACATCTTTTGAAAAGACAGGCTACGCTAGGTGGAACCAATGATCTAACATTACTAACCTGGCAACAACCATGACAAATCCCTCCTTTGTCTTTCTGATCTATCGCTCTGATCTAATTCCATATTAAACAATAGTCTCTAACTAAGGTTTGGAAATTATTCAAATGTAACCTTCACTGAAGTGTTGAAATGATAAACCTGCACCCGGGGAGTCACTCATTAGGCTGTGGCAGGCTGCCTGGAGAGCTCTACTTTGGAGTCGTTTTGCCCTGAACATGACCGCCCTGCACGTTTGGCTAATTAGCTTTTTAAATTACAGATGGTCCCACATTTAAATTCTGGGCTGAATGATGCACGTTTTCAGTTTTGATTTCAAATGTCCACCTCCTCCTGTGTGCAAACATGATCACTGTACAAAAGCAGGTTCATCAAACTCCACCTGATTGTTTCTGTAACATGACATGTTCTCATTGACTGCACTTGAAAAGGACAGTATGTGCATAACAGCCTGATACACACGTAGCAGGAGTGTGTGTGTGTGTGTGTGTGTGTGTGTGTGCACTGTGGCCCTGTTTGAGCGCTGCTGCTCCCTGACAGCATCTTCTCATAGTAACGGGCTCTAAATCCATCCTAATCCAATCCCAAGAGATTTCCAGCTGTTGAATATCCACAGCAGAGGACTGGCATCTTCCAAAATCTGCCCAAACGTGGCCCTATCCACAGAGGGATTACACTGCTCTGCTCCCAGGACAACCGAGGAAGAAGGAGTGCACAAATAGACGTTAGCTGAGTCAGGTAATCTCGCCAACACTCATATACGGCATAGACCAGGCGTCACCAACCTTTCTGAAACTGTGAACTACCTCTGGTGCTGAAAAGTCTTAAGAGCAACCAGTTTTAAAAACACCTCCTAAATACTACATTTTCACAGTTTCACTTTAATTAGAGGGTAAGATCATAAGCAAGGCTAGCTGGAACTTAAAAAGGCAGGGTTTCAACATGAAACACTTTATTTCTTCTCATTTATGCAATTGTTTAATACAATTTTATGGAAAATCCAGTTTTTAAAAATATACATACATTTGTCACAATGTTTCAAACTTGAAAATATACATTTTAAGATGATTATTCAATA
Organism: Gouania willdenowi; assembly: GCF_900634775.1. NCBI lineage: Eukaryota > Metazoa > Chordata > Actinopteri > Blenniiformes > Gobiesocidae > Gouania > Gouania willdenowi. The sequence continues at coordinate 2,515,433 of NC_041051.1, read as the reverse complement.
CTAAAACTTTATCAGCAGTATTTTAAGGGGCGCCGATTGTGAAGTTGTGCATGTTAAAATAAACAGCAACTTTTTACAACATTTAGCAACAAACCACATTTAAAAAAAGTATGTGAATTTTTTGTGTTACTTTTGACCAGATTTACAACAATTTTTGTGGTTTGTGATTTTTTTTCTCATAAAAATATAATGTCAATGTTAAATCTAAATGTTAAATATTAAATCTAGATGTGAAATGTCAAATCTAAATCTAAATTGAAATGTTAAACTAAATGTCACAAAATATTTAGCTAATATGCAAATTCACCAGAAGTACCAAAGATTTTATATTTATATTTATATTTATATTTATATTTATATTTATATTTATATTTATATTTATATTTAACATTGATATTACATTTTTATGAGAACAAAAAAATCACACATTTCACAAATATTGCTGTAAATCTGGTCAAAAGTAACATAAAAAAATGCATATACATTTTTTTTTAATTGGGTTTGTTGCTAAATGTAGGTGCAACTTTACGATCAGTGCCCCATAGTGTTTAACTTTACCAACTACATCTCATATGTATTCATTTTTGTGAGTTTGATTCTCAGACAGTAAATCAGATTTTAGATGGAACTCATTGGTGACTAGAGCTCCTGTGGGCCCCTCACATAATCCATGTGGGTGACATGGTGCCCGCGAGCATCATGTTGGTGACCCCTGGTATAAACAGTGGGAAGTTAGGGAGGTGTTTTTAAAGAAAGTAATAGCCTGATGAAAAGCATGTCAGATTGTACATTTTAGATGCTTTGACTAATAGTAGATGTGTAGGTTTTGGTAATGTGATAAAAAAAAATTTAAAAAAATTCCATAAATAAAAAATGTCAAACATTAGCAAAAAATATGGTGACGGAAAACTGTGGTTTAAGGTTGAAGTAAAAAAGAAGGATTTAACCCACTGGAGATCAATAACACACGTATGTTAATTTATGTCATGTCATATTTGATCTTATCTCATGTTATCTTACATTATGTCATGTTTTGTCTGATGTCATATAGTATATTTTTCATGTCATATGTTATCTTGTGTCATGTCATGTTAAATGTTACTTTATTTCATGTTATGTTGTAATATTCAATAATTGGGGTGAGGTAGAGACTGTGTTTTATTCAAAAATACAAAAAATGAAATCATTAGTCAAAAAACAGGTGAAGGAAAACCGATGGTTAGATTTAAGGTTTTATCTCAGCCTCTTTTTTTTTTTTTTAAATATATTTATTTATTCATGTATAAAAATGTTTTGTTTTAAAAGTCTTGCCTGCAGAAACAGCAGTTATGTTAATTTTGAGAGAGAAAAATAGTTTAGTGTTAAGGTGGCGACCAACACATTTGACTACCAAATAAAAACAGTTATTTGGACTAAATCTTCTTATTCCAAGATTCAGTGAAAACTACTTGAGTGGTTTGACAGTGAGGCAGATTCAAAATCACACTCATTTGACTTTTTTGGCCAAAAATCTTTATTTTGATGTTGGCAGGGATGATTTTAGAGTCTGTTGGTGATCCAGGCAAACATTCAGAGGAACACAATCAGCCTAAAAAAAAAGTTAAATGATCTGAGATAAAAAAAAAGAAATAAAAAAAAAAGAAAATAATATAAGCAACGATAAAAATTAAATCCATTTAAAATGCAATATTAGAACTAAGATGAGCAATATTATGAAGAAACCATTTAAATAACCTCTTTAAATTAACTTCTTCTCACTCAATATCTTTTTCTAAACTGTGTGGGTGAAACAGAACCACAGAGCCTTATTACTTACTATTATTGGCTACAAAGCAAAGGTTCAAATGTGTACTTTGGTTGCTATTAGAGAAGAAACTTTGGGGGTACCTTCTTGGTCTTCAGACTTTTTTTTTTTTTACCTGCAGGCAGCCAACACCTTCGGGTGCAACTTTCGGCTGAACCCACCCAGAGAGCTGATTGGTTAATGTTTGGAGAATAACTGAAAGAAATGTGCACTTATATGAATCTTATACATGACTTTTAGGACAAACTAGCAGGAACAACTTAGTTTGTCAACTTAAGCAATTATAGAAGTAAATATAGAAAGGGAGAGTGAAAATGTGTGGGTAGAAAGATGTTTGAAAACTTTCTTTAAAGATGAATCTAAAAATATGCTTTGCTGATGATTTATCCTTTATTTTAGGTTGTTTTATTTTGTCTTGTCCAGACTTGTCTTTTTTATTATCTAGAATTGTCTTGCTTTGTCTTGTCAGCTCTGTGTTGTGCTTTTTGTCTTCTTTTGACTTGTCTTGCTTTGTCCTATCTTCTCTAGACTGGTTTTGTCTTGTCTTGGCTCGACTTGCCTTGTCTTTCTTCATCTTCCTTTGTCTTGCTTCAATTTTTTTTTTTTTTTTTGTCTTTCTTTGTGTTGCTTTGTCTTCTCTTTCTGTATTTCTTTGTCATACTTCATCTTGCTTTGTCTTTGTCTTTTCTTCTGTTTTTTGCTTTGTCTTTTCTTGACTTGTGTTTTTTGTCTCGCTTTATCTTGTCTTGTCTGGACTTATTTTTCTTTGTCTTTGTTTTTCTTGTCTTTCTGTGTGTTGCTTTACCTTGTTTTGTCTTGTCTAGATCTTATTTGTGTTACAAAGCAAAGAGACATGAAAAATGTATTGTAAGACAAGAATTACTGTCAAGTTTGCGCCGTAGAAGAAAAGTTGTTTGTGTTCAGTGAAAACGTGCAAACTCCAAGGCTCAGTTCAGGTTTTTGAGGGAGTCCTTAGAAGATAAGAATGAATTAATCTCTATGTTCAATACTCAAGTAAACTCTAACCCTTAAAGCCTAAAGTTTGCAATTAAAAAAGAAAAATTATCAGTTGTTATCAGTTTACCATCAAAAAAAAGACAACACCATGGACCACAAACGTCTCCAGAGGGTGGTGAAGACGGCATCAAAGATCACCAGGACTCCATTCTCCTCTCTGCAGAACATCAACAGAGGAGAGCTGCCTCCATCATTAAAGACCGCACACACCCCCAACACAGACTGTTCACACTTCTACCCTCAGGACGGAGGTACAGAAGTGTCAAATGCAAAATCACCAGACTGAGGAACTCCTTCTTTCCCCCTGCTACCAGACTCCTCAACAGCTCATAGAACTGAACATGATTCACCTTTTCTCATTCCGTGGCTGTTAATATTGACCATTGTTTAAATGATTTTCTTATAGTAGAAAGGTTAACTGGAGCCTTTTTTCCATCTCTGCTGTGTATTGTGTCAACATTTACTGCAGCTGATCTCTGTGTGTGAGTTTGCACCTGCCTGTAAATTGTACTATTTTTATTGGAGTGACGTTTGCACACGTTTTATTACCCCTGAACCTTAAGTGAATCTGCCCCTATATCTTTATTACTTTTTAAATTATTATGATTGTTATTATACTTTTCTTTTCTTTGTTTTGTTTTGTTCTGTTTCATTTCTTTTTTTTTTTTTCTTTTGCGGTATCCAGTGTGAACGGCAAAGTAAGAATTTCATTGTACAGGGAAACATGTTTCCTTACTGTGCTCATAGTACGGATTTGATCGGTTTGGGTAAAATTAGTTCTTCTTTACTTGCCGACTTGACTTTTTACTCAAACCAACAGGAGTCTCCTTGATAAAGCTTTGTTCTTTAATCAGCCCACACACAATCTCTAGCAAAAAACTTTTTAATCTTCTAAACTCATCTCATTGGCTTAAGATAATTACAACGCCCACTAGATGTCACTCCAATAAATTAAGTCAACCTTCTTATGAGTCACATTATCCAATGTTACTGGAGACCAGAGAGAGTAGTGCAGTACTGCTCTACTGATGTTTGATGTTAGTATTAGAAGCAGTTCTGTGTGATGGTCTGGGGTGGAGAAGTGTTGCCCTGTCAATGCATAACAGCTGATGAGGTGTCAACTCTGTGGGACCGTACCATTTATCACTGTTTTATTATTTGACAAAGTGTTTCAGAGCACACACACACCTAAAGGCACACACTCACACGATAAGTACGAGCATCTATCACTGTGTGGCTGATTCGGCAGATGGATTACATATTACTACTGCTTTCTGCCGTTCCATTTTTCACCAAACGCTCACTTTTGGACTATGTTCTAAGTGGCTCTGACAGGTAAGAAGACTTGCATGCATATTGAGCACAGGTGAGATGACCCTGTTGATTGTGAAGCCATATCCCACTCATGGGGACCAGCTTCCTGGTCCTTTAGTTCCCTCCATTCTTTCTCTGCATGCGTTCGCTCCTTGTTTGCAGTCTGCTCAGATCCCTGTTGTATGAGCACATTTCTCATTCCCTCTCCTTTTCTCCCCTCACCCTCGCTCCCTCAAGATTGCTGCTTTATTAAACGATCTTCCTATCTTTCATTTGCTGTGCTCCCCACTCACGGTGCCTGTGTTTCTTTTTTTGCGCCCCTCCACTGCTTCTTCAATGCACATATCCCTCCAGCTTTGCATGTATCAACGCATTGCTCAGTGGACACTCCTATGTACACTTTTGATGCCGTATTGTTGTCGTTGCAGCAAACCAAAGGAGGGAAGGTAATGTAATGGAGGAATTAACAGTTTCCACTTCTCTGAGTTTTATATCTCAACCACTCCCTTTGTTCTCTTTTCTCATGGCTCCAACCCCATGTGCTCCCTCCGTCTCTCTGAGACCCAGGGCAGCTATATTTAGCGGTAGGTTAACTGCTCCTGTCAAAGGTCTGATTTGTATTCTCTGCATGCAAGTCTGACTTGGGCCTCGCAGCAACACAAACAAAAGGCCCTAGTTTGAATATGCACTGAGCTCAGTGGCTTAGGAATCAAAGCCCTCTCTCTGCCCCTCTGCCAGTGGCACCACCTGCTATGGAAAGGGAGGGTGGGTGGGAGCGCCAGGGGAGGGGGGTCAGTGTGGTGGTGGTGGGGGGGTGGGGTCATGGTGACTCAAAGTCAAGTTCAATTTGCACCAAATGCAAAACATCCATGCAAGGAGGTGCTCCACAGAGCAATGGGCCCCCTTTACTTTGTCGCACCACCATGCTCTGATAGTGCCATACCTGAGACTGCAACGGGTCACGCTCTTGTTAGCTTCCCTGGGAATGTTGGATGGCAGGAAAGGGTTGTCATGGAGGGGCAGGGGGAATGGAGGGAGGGGGATGGCAGAGGGAAATTGAAAAATAGCCGATCTGAGAGGAGACGAATTGAGAATAGAAATCATCCCATCCTCATAGTCCACCTCAGGGCTGAAGTGACAGGGGAGATTAAAGTGAAAGGCACGTTCACGTTATGCTACTGTACATGTGAGCACACACACAGCGAGCCTGTGGAGCAGAGCTGGTGCAGAGGTGTGATGCACCCTGCTGCTTTCCCCCTCGTTTCCGCTGTCTGGTCTCATCTGGTCCGGCAGCTTGCAGCTGAAATGGCACCAAACCACACTGAGTACAGTCACTCTGACCAGAGGCTGTTAGCACTACATATCCCACATACCACAGAAAACAGAACCTCCACTGATTGTTCTCGAAGCTTCATCACTCACCCGTGCTGTTACTCTTTCATCAAAAAGATTTACAATCAAGCAAAAAAAGCAGCTTTTCTCCAGGATAATTAACCTCAAATGATATCAATAACATAGTAAAAATTAATAGATAAATAAACAAATTTTCTCTATCGAGTATCTCGCATTCTTGGGTTTGACTCAATAAATATGAAAGTATTTGTACTTTAACGCTTTATAATTGCATGTGTATACTGTTCACACTAAACATTTAACTATACAAAACCTGTACAAAGTTTGGAGCCATACATTGTTCTTTTAATGATGTCCTTATGCAATTGTAGACATTAACAATAAGTAGCAGTTCTTTACTGATCGGTTTGTTTGAACGCCCCTTGCGCACGTTATCACATGCTTTGTTATTTCTGCATCATCGCTTGTTTTTAACTGATGCTGCTGAAAAACAGGCTTTCACATTGAGAGCTAATCGGTGCGTTTGGCAAATGTACCATCTTCAGAAAAACAAGTTAGAGTGAGGTTGCTGGAGGGTAAACCTCCCCAAATCCAATAAAAAAGGCAGGACAGATACACAGATGCTAGCCTATACTCTCTCTAGAGCAGGGAAAGATACAGTGGATGTACTAAAGCTGAAAGCGAAGCTTCTGAAAGAAAGAATAATAACTACAAACCCTGAGGATCTGCTGGGTGTTGGTTGAAACGCCTGCAGCACTTATCTGGGTAACTGTTCTCAGAAACAGAACTAATACATGATCTAATTGCTGTTTAAAGTTATTAATTAAAGGGAGAATATTTTGCCTATAGTTTTACCGTGTAAACAGATGAATTAAGTACAAACATTGGTTAAATATTACAACCATCACCCATTATCAGTGTTTGGACTAATGTGTTATTTTGGGCTGTAACTAATACGCAGTTACTGTTGCTTTACAGTGCTCAATCATGACCTCTGTATTATTTGTATTGTGTCTGTTAGCAGGATGACGTCAAAAGCACTTCACAGATAGAGCTTACACCATGAAAGATTCCATTCCATTTTGGAGGGGATCCCAATCAATATACTGATTCTCGTTCATTTTTCATTTTTAAGTCTTATTGAACTGTTAAATGTTTCCTGTTGCACTTTTTAAACATGTAAAGCACATTGAATTGTCTTGTGTATGACAAACGCTATGCAAATACGTTTGCCTTGCCTTAGTAATACACAAAAATTTAATAATTATTGAATAATTGTAATAGTAATAATAATATATTGATAACAATTCATATAGTGTAAGAATTAAAGTCTAATTATTTACAATTACAACCCCCTTCAACACAGTAGATCATGAAGAGCTGTCCGTGTGTGTGTGACCCCTGCTTTATGGTTATCAATGGGATTTATTACAAGCCTTTAAAGTGGGAATAATCATGGTACCATTAACATGATAACTGTTGAAATCTGGCTTTGTGCTCACTGGGTGCTCTTGTTTTTTTAGGTAAATCATATGTAGATTGGTTACATCTGTGATGTAGTTTCTTATCCTATTTCCTGTTCATAGCCAAAGGTTCACTGAAGACGTAATGTGATGTCATGGCAGAGTCAAACAACCCAAACTGGTGACGTCTCGAAGCACGGCGCAATTTGTTTACTCTCAATGCGCTCTAATACAATACAATGGAGATATTCTCACTATTTTAGTTAGTGGAGGACAAAGACAAAAACATTGTAGTTAAATGTAAGCTGTGTTTGGGCTCAGAGCTCCTTATCTACTGCCATAAACAGTGTTTCTAATCTGTGGAAGTACGGCTAAGCTAGAAGCTTAAAGAGACCCGATGGACACATCCAAAGTGATTGAAGCTATACGCTATCCACACTACGGCAGCTGGATTAGAACCAAGGGAATGTTAACCAGCGACAGCTTGACAGAGATGCTGAACAGTATGTGGTAGAAAAAAAAGCAACCTGTTTCTACGGTGGAGTTGACATTTTAAGGGCCGATAACAATCATGATAGCATGACCAGGTAGCACACGATAAATAAAACATAATAACAAAACATAATCATTTTAATAACACAACATGATGTGAATCCAAATGAAGGGTAACTGTCAGGTTGACAAACAGTGTGTAGTATTCTCCATACAGTAACAGTAGTGACATAGAGACTTTAAAGGACCTGTAGTGGAAATGTATAGAACATAAACTGTGTTTAATGTTTTACCAATAAACTAAATATGTGCATTTGTTTAATAAAACAACACATTTTAAATAGGCTTGGGAGGACAATGAAGCCATTTAGAGAAGGATAATCTGTTATAGAAATACCTGTTTGCATAGCCACAAATAGCACTCACTGCACTACCAGCAGCTAAGTTTAGCATGATGGTGGCCAGGCCACCATGTCTGATGAACGGGAAGGTTTCTTGTCTCCTGGCTGCTCTAAAACGAAATTTTAAAGTTTTTCAAAAAAGTAACCTGACTAAACCTCGAATATTATACATGATTCTTTGTCAGATATTATAATTCACTATAATAATTTGGTGCATTCTAAGGATTTTTAGAAGTAACTTAAAGGTTACAGTAACGCATTACTTCTTGATTTAAAAAATAGAAAAAGATGTCAAAAATCGAATTTGCTATGATTTCCATTGTAAAAACAATTATTTTTGCACATTGCATTGTCAACGTGACTTCCCAACACATTTCTTTTCACGGACTAAAAGTTGTGGTAATACAATGGCAGATGTTTATTTTGGTGCTCATGTGTAAAGATAAGAATCTGACCAAAAGTAAATGTCCTACAGAGTGAGATGACATCACAGGGAATACCTGGAAAAAACCATAAACAGAACTCTAAGAGCCTTCATTGCAAACTCGATGAGGTCGTGGAAAACCACCCTTGAAGCCAATGGCAAGCCACTTGCACAAGTCTCCATCAAATGTGGCATATTCCAAGGAGACGCCCTGTCCCCACTGCTGTTCTGCATAGGTCTGAACCCCCTCAGCCAAATAATCAACAAGACTGGCTATGGATACTGACTCAGGAACGGGGCCACCATCAGTCTCCTCCTCTACATGGATGACATCAAGCTGTACACTAAGAATGAGCGAGACATCGACTCACTGATCCATACCACCCGGATATACAGTGCAGACATTGGGATGTCATTCGGACTAGAGAAATGTGGTCGGATGGTGACTAAGAGAGAAAAGGTAGCCCACACAGAAGGGGTCTCACTCCTAGAAGGAACAATAGCAGACATTGAGGACAGTTACAAGTACCTCAGAATCCCACAAGCAAATGGCAACCTCGAAGAGGTGACAAGGAAAGCGGCTACGGCCAAATACCTCCAACGAGTAAGACAGGTCGTAAGAAGCCAGCTCAATGGCAAGAACAAGTCCTGGGCAATAAACAGCTACGCCCTGCCAGTAATCAGATACCCTGCAGGAATAATAAGCTGGCCAAAGGATGAGATACAGACCACAGATGTTGAGACGTGAAAGCTCCTAACCATGCACGGAGGGTTCCACCCCAAATCCAGCACCCTGAGACTGTATGCTAGCCGGAAGGAAGGAGGCCGAGGACTAGTGAGTGTGAGAGCCACTATCCAGGATGAAACATCCAAGATCCATAAGTACATCAAAGACAAGGCTCCAATAGATGACGTGCTCAGTGAATGTCTCAGACAATGGGGAACAGAAGATGAGGTGCTGGAGGTTCCATCATGGGAGGACAAGCCCCTACACGGGATGTACCACCGAAACATAACTGAAGTGGTGGATATCAAGAAATCCTACCAATGGCTAGACAGAGCCGGACTAAAGGACAGCACAGAGGCACTCATCATGGCTGCACAGGAGCAGGCCTTGAGCATCAGAGCAATAGAGGCCCAGATCTATCACACCAGAAAAGACCCCAGGTGTAGACTGTGCAAAGAGGCCAATGAGACAATCCAGCACATAACTGCAGGGTGTAAGATGCTGGCAGGGAAAGCTTACATGGAGCGCCATAACCAAGTGGCTGGTATAGTGTACAGGAACATCTGTGCAGAGTATGGGCTGGAAACACCAAGGTCAAAGTGGGAAACACCTCCAAAGGTGGTAGAGAATGACCGAGCCAAGATCCTGTGGGACTTCCAGATACAGACGGACAGAATGGTAATGGAGAACCAACCAGACATTGTGGTGGTGGACAAAGAGCAGAGGAAAGCCGTTGTGGTCGACATAGCAATACCAAGCGACTTCAACATCAGGAAAAAGGAACACGAGAAACTAGAGAAATACCAGGGGCTCAGAGAAGAGTTGGAGAAAACCTGGAGGGTGAAGGCATCAGTGGTGCTCGTGGTCATTGGGACACTCGGGGCAGTGACCCCCAAACTGGAGGAGTGGCTCCAGCAGATCCCAGGAAATACATCAGACATCTCGGTCCAGATAAGTGCAGTTCTAGGAACAGCAAAGATACTGCGCAGAACCCTCAAGCTTCTGGTAGAGGACCCGAGCTTGGAGGAAAAAAGAGACCGCCCGCGGAGGGTGAGGAAGAGTTATATATATATATATATATATATATATATATACGCCCCTTGGTGCAGGAAGCAGGTGACTCCTGGGCTGCGTCCAAATACTCCCTCCTATCTCCTTTCTTATCACCTTTTCCCTAAGGTGTGAGTGTTCCTTTTAATGGTGTTGCCGTAAGGAATTGCGGGTCAGCAATACCTCGTCTCCTTTAGTAAAGGATGCATCAGTGTTTCCTAGGATAAAGGAGGTTATAAAGGAAGCATTGAGCCTCCTTTCCTTCGCTTAAAGAAAATCCAAACGCTCTTCATCATGGCCGCTTCCAGGGGTTAAAGACCAGTGCATAGGATAAGAAGATAAGGGGGCCTATATTCAGACGCACCCTCCTATCGCTTTTCCTAGCCACTTTTCCTTAACCCCAGAAGTGTTTAAGTGGTGGCCATGATAAGGAGCATTGAAATTCTCTAAATGCTAGGGAAAGGAGGCTCAATGCATCTGAGTGGAAGGTGAGTGTGAGTTACCATTCTCAATTTTGTTCCTCGTAGCCTGGTAGCCTCTTTTCTTTTGATTTACATTCAAACCGTATGATTTTTGAGATTATATCAGTGAAAAGTGTTATAAATGTGCTTTTAGGGAGAGACTCAAGGTAGGAAATAGAAAGGTGAGATGTGAAGTTGTTGAACATATTCTGCTTATTATGTTGTGTTATCAAGCCAGTATAGTGACAGTGTGAAGCTTAGCTATAATGGTGGTGGCTGTGGACAGGGGGAATGAGTGAGTGGTAGTACCTAAAGCAGGTATTTGGGATTAACGTGTCTAAAGTTAAGCCCAGTATGAGTTTTATCCCACATCCCAAGGCGTGCCAGTGCATCGTAGACCAGTATATGTGCAAAAATCGTTTCCGCAAACCCAGGAACTGCCCCCGGCCAGCAGATGCAGCCAGATCAGCAGAAAGAGTGGGGGCCAGGGAGCCCCAGCCCCCCCCCCCCACGGCCGAGCAGCCCCCCAGACGCCCTCAAGATCCCAGGCCGAGAGGCAGCCACCGCCCCTACACACACATCCGAGGAAGCCCCAAGCAGCCGAGCATCCAGCGCATCCACCGACTCCAACCCCCAACCCCAAGGCCCCCCGCCCAGCATCCCGCCCCCCCACCCACCCACACCCAAGCACCCAAGCCCCGAGGGGAGGGCCCAGAGAGCCCCCCGCCCGAGACCCCAGCAGAGGAGCCAAGGCCCACGCCCAGCAGACGGGTTTTTTGACAGACGTCACTAACCTTCACGCCGTCGGATTATTACCTCACCTATAAGTGCGTCTGATTGTAAAAACAACGTGATGGCCTTTCCTTAGCTCCTTTAGGAAGTCTCCTAACTCCTTTCCTTAACCCTGTGATATCATCCACGGGGTTAAGGAAAGATGGTTAGGAAAGGAGATAGGAGGGACTATTCAGACGCACCCCAGGAGTCCAACTCAACTACCTTCCATCCAATCAGGAGCCTGCACTCCTGTGATGAATGAGAACAGACTTAACATCACACACTATTCCCACAAGTAGATTGGCCAGTGGTGTTGTGTACAGACCTAACGCTGCTTAAACGAGTCACTGTATGGAGTCATTTAAAGCTCCTGAGCTGTCAGGTCCCGCCACATACACAAAGCAAATAGAAATCATGCAGATATGATTCATGTGGTGTTGGTAGGAGATGCCATTCTAAGGCATTTTGGCTAACTGCATTCTGATAAGCCTGAAGTTGGTGACCATGTGCTTGGTAAATATTTCCAATGCATACAGTGACAGTTGGAGACCAGTCTGCTCAGACCAACAGAACCAACAAACATAACCCATGAATGCACAAAACAACCTTCTTAAAATGATGGTTTGACTTGTGAGTGCAGCGTGTAACTCTCAGACAAATGAAAATTTGGTTTGAGAAATTGGGCACAGACATGTAATGAATATATTTGCTGGTTGGCAGAAACCTATTTGAATATAATTTCTTCATTTGCTGCTTAAATCATAGCATTGTCTTGCTCAGCCACTGAAGGATGTAGTGTTGCTTTTCTTTACGAGCTGAACTTGGAGGTAATGAAAGTGACATAATTGTAACACACAGAGCATCATACTTCCTTTTAAACCTTCAAGACCTCACAGCAAAATTCCATATGACAGAGATAAAAAATAACTTAGTATTTATTTATTCATTTAAATTGTGTAATTGTATGACTTTCTGAGCATCTTCATCTTCTCTCTGAGAGTTTTCATTTACTCTGGGAACTTGGGTTTCCTTCCACAGATCAAAACATGTTTGTTGAGTAAATTCTACAGTCTAAACTGACAGTAGAAGTGATTGTGTTACTAAAACCGTCTCAAGATTTGTTCATAATGAGATTTAAACTAAAATGTTAATTACAGTATATGATTGTTCAGTGTGGGGTGACGTGGGTGCGTGGGTGTGTAACAACAGCCTTGAGCATGATAAATAGAAAAATATTTATTCTTTTCCTTCAAATAACTTTATAATTACTGCTATAAGAAAAGAATAGTCACAGATGTTACCTTTTTAATAAAGGTTACATTCTTTTAAAGCCATTTTGTTGCAATGAAAAGAGATTTGTTTAAGCCCTTTATTTCCGAGTGGAGTTACAATGTTCTCCCTTTATGTGGGCATGTTTTCTACTATAGTCCAAAAACTAGTAATCATAGAAATAATGATCCTGGGGATCCATCCAGGTTTACTGTACCTTGTTTCCTGAAGTTGAGACACTCTACAGCAGAAGTGTTGATTGCTTCAGACCATCAGATGTGTTGGTTTCATGCCACAAAAACCGTCCCATTGAATCTCCAGTGAAACGTAGAAAATTTGAGATTCACCATTAAAATTTGTGAAATATTTTTTGTGTAGAATGTTTTGCTTTGGAGTATCTCATGATCTTGATCAGGATAAGCAGGTAAGTATAGTATTTTAATTTTAATATATATTCATTTTATTGTCGATTTAGTGTTGCTGATTTTAATGTTGTTTTTGTTTTTTTATTTCCTGTTTTCTGTTGCACTTTTTAATCATGTAAAGCACATTGAAGTGCTTTGTGTATGAAATGTGTTTCCTTCGTTCCATAATATTATTATTTATTTAAAAAACAAACAAACAGGATAAGCAGGTCGAGAACATCAGGGGGTATGCTATAAATCTAGATTACCACTTCCTACAAAGCTGGCTGGAGCTTAATCACTGTAGCAATTAATGTTGAAAGGCTAACCTGGTAACCAGCAGGTTTGGCTCTGGCTTGGATGTTAGTGAGTCCTAAAGTCTCGCCTACTGACCAATCAGATCTCTTGGAAAATGACCTGCCATTGATAGAAGATTCTGGTTGGTGCAAATCTGAGTTTAGGAAACAAAGATTCTTAATGATAAATGAATCCTTTCATTTACCGATGATATCCTTTAGGATAGATATAGATTTATATCTGATGGACTGATGTACAGTCAGCTGATGAAGCCTGTGTGCGCGGACGGCTGAAGTAATTGTTTAATTAATTAATTAATTAATTACTTCATACGTTGGGGCTGACATTATCAGCAGGAACATGCACAATGTGCTGTCATCTCAGTGTGTGTGATAGAGGTCTACTTACTACTAATAGAAACACGTGTGTGCTGCAATAAAGTTTAACTGCAGAGCGCTGTCCGTTTATCATCCAATGGATTACTATCAGAAATAATCTCGCACTTTTGCGCATTCACAGTGTCAGCAGCTTCCTGTCTGGGTTCTCTCATTCCTGCCTTTTGGTCTGAATTATGGATTGTAATTTTTCATCATTTTAAACTTCAGCAACCTGCTGTGCGCTGCATTCATTATATTGCATTTGTTTGAGATCATAAACTGTTCCTCCATTCACTGTAAAGACGCTCAGTCTGCCAGTTCTCTCCATTGATTGGTCAGACGCTGCAATCTCCACCTCTGTAATCACTTGGCTTCAATTAGCGTGTTGTGATCATAGGTTACCGATAGCTCCTGTCTGACAGGGAATGTTTGGTTAGTTGAAGCCAGTTAACGGAGATTACTGCAATATAGATTCCTAACATAGGCCCCAGATGGATAGTCAAGTTTGTTAAATATATTTAGGATTTATTCATTAAAAATATCTGTTTTTATGTTGGGTAAAAACTTGATGTCATTCAATCTTAAACTTCAGTTGAAATAAATGTTTCCTGAAAAGTGATCAAATTGGTCATCCAAAATGTTGTATCAAAAAGTTGATACATTTGTTTTTTTTAAAAAAAAAAAAAAAAACACGTCAGAAGTATAATACAGGTTAAAGAAGTGATCATATTTAATGCACTGTTTCATACACATAATTATAGGACTCTGTTCTGTGTCATTAGCTGTGCACCATCTTTCATTGTGTGCATTCACTGCAGCACCGTAATCATGCAAATGCATTTTTATAATATTATTGTTCAGGCTTTGTTCTCGTCTTTCTTCAAAACTGCTCATGTGTGCGCACACACGAACATGCTTGAGAGCACATGTTAGGAACATTATGTTGGCTGATTTTAATAGTCGATGTAGCAGTGTTTAGCATTAGAGGATGTCTACTGTATGTTTAAATTGTGTTCCAGTTTTTGGCTGAATTATTACAGGAAATAAATTGTTTCAATAGTGAGCAGGTCTGAAACATTCCAATAGAAATAAACAAATATCGGATCAATAACAGGACATCAACTATTGTTGGTGTGTTCATCTGCCTGCCAGTAATTACAATGTGTTTTATAGAGCGTATTCACACCCACTTTTACGTTCTCATCAGCTCAGGCAGTTATTATCAACATCTGAAATCTATGATGGTGAAAATAAGGTTGCGCCAATCCTTTGTTGCCATGGAAACATGTTCATTTATGCCTACCTGTACAGATGGTTCATATTTATTGGTATCTGTTGCAAGTTTCCACACTGAATAAAGGAGTGAGAGTAACTCTGTATCCTTCATCTTCATCTTCAAAAAAATAAAAATAAATTCAATAAAAAATCTCAAACAGTTTAAAGACTTATTTAATCAATCACAAAACAAATTCAGTTTCAGTGGGTTATATTCAAGATGAATAGAGAGAGTGTGGTTGAGAAAAAAAACAACAACTTGTTGAGCCGTGCTCTTACAATTTTAGCATTTCTACCTGGTGGAGCCACAAAACAATACAGCCATGAGGAAAAGTGTCATCATTAACCTAATTAACCATTACCGTGTCACACATAGCATGTTCCATCCATCCGCCCATGCATGCCCTGGTTAGGGTTGCAGAGGTCTGGTTATGTCAACTTACCAAGGGTGAAACATGGTCCAATTACAGTTATATACACATTATTTCCTAAGGTAAACATACTCCTATTACCCTTTCAGCTGTGGTGGAATGTGCATTTTACACCAAGGACTTCAATAATGTCGAAGATAAATTATTTCATCACTAACACCATGGTTATGTCATCATAGATGGAAACTATTAATGCATAGCACTAAAGGGGAAGCTCAATTTATCATTACAAATGCCAAAAAATGTAATGACTGAAACTCAATGGATACATTTAACAGGGAACCCACACACACACACACACACACACAGACAGATACATAAAAAATAAAAATAACCAATAAGAACCTATAATCAACTTGTTCATTAGCCAGAAAATAGCGGACACAGAAATGGCCATGACCAATCATATCAGTGAAAAAATATGCATATCAAGCTCCTCCCCTCCGGCAGGCGTTACAGATCATTGTAAGCCAAAACAACCCGTCATAAGAACAGTTTCTTCCCCCCAGGCTGTCAGACCTGTTGCTGTGAAATAACCCTGGAGCTAAACTGTCACTGTGAATGTACATATAAGTTTTTTATTTAATTTAAATGTTCATCTACGTACACTCTTCAACGTAAATACTGGAAAAGATAACTACCTCATGTTTACTTCACCATCCTTTTGCACTACACACCACTGCACTATTATTCTATTCTATTATTATATTATCCTATTTAGTCTTGTACATATTAGTCTTTAATTACTGTTTATTCAGTGTTTTTAGTTAATTATTATTATCGTTTACATTGTTCAGAGAGAGCACAGTCTACCAAAGTCAAATTCCTTGTGTGTTAACATACATGGACAATAAAGATGATTCTGATTTTGATATCACTCACAGATTTTGACCTCTGCCAAGAAACTCATATTTATTTATTTGTTTGCTTGTTTGTCTGAAGGATTCCATCAAAGTACTTCATGGATTTTGCCAAAATTCTAACCAAGGATAGACCTCAGGCCATGTAAGATTCTATTAAATTCTCAGTTTGTGATTGACCGATCTTTATAAATTTGACTCACTTATTTAGGGTTGGTTCCTTATATCCACCACCGAGTTTCATCTGGACTGGGCATTTTATCGGGAGAAAAAATTGGGGTTGCCCATACATTTGAACCTAATGTTTTGTTATTAATGGCGATAGATGTTTCTTTGAAGCCTTTAAAGTGTAAATGATCATGTACCATGATCAGAATCACGGATCCAGATAACTGCCAATATCGGGGAAAGAGGAGATTTGGGAGTTGGTGGACATTTGCGCTCTAAGAAGCTGATGTCTTCTCTTCATATTCTGCCACCACATACCTCACACTTCCACTTTAAGCCGGTGGTGGTGTAAGGAATTAAGGATTTAAGCCAGCTTGCAATTAGAAGGTCACTGATTTAAAACCAACCTGGGCCGTCATTGGGATGTTGAACGAGTCCCTTAACTCTAACTGCTCGTGTTGTACGTTGATTTGGATAAAAGCGTCTGCTAAATTAAATTGTAGAATCGTAGCCGCTGCAGCTCAAACAACAGGTTGCACTGCGTTACTCTCATCAGTCATCTCGTCCACCATCACTTCTTCTTTAATCACCAATTGTGAAATTATGTTTCCATTAACTAGTAGATCCACTCCAGTTTCTTCAAAGGTTTATGAAATCACCATTGCCTGTAATTGTCCTGATCTGCTATGGTGTATTAATTGAGCATAGCGTTAGTTCAGGTAGGTCGCGGACGTCAAGCCAATCACACCTCCAATCAACCAACAGCCCAGATTGGCTCCCCATTGGCTAATGCATACAGGAGGCATTACTTAAACCGTGACTACTGTCTCATATCTCCTCAGCAAACATCTCACAACCCACCTCCACCCCAACTCCTAGGGGTCAGTATGTATCCAACTATCTGGGTGTCATTTTGCTGTCATTAACATCTGCTCTGCTCTGTTCCAGGAGGATTCTACTAACCGCTCTCCTTGCTTTAGCCTTTAGCCAGGGCTCATGGAAGGTCAGGGAGGAGTGCTCTCCCTACCTCTGGCATTCCCCGTAAGCACACGGAAAGGGCAAGGAGGTCCCGGAACAGACCCATATCGCTAAATACAAGATTGCATGGACATCACTGTAAAGCTGTTACAGTTACAGAAAAATAACATAAAAAAATAACTCAATTAAACACTTTTTTTTTTGTACTCCAAATAGCACTGAACTTTTCCTAATGCCTGTGATCCCGATATACCCATAATACTGATGCACAGACTACAATGCACAGACACCAACGAGTTGACACGGTGCTTCGTGAGCATTAATTTTAGTTTTTTTTAAACACCTAATGAAAAATTGAAAATTGCGCAAGAAAGAGTTTGCCAATCAACAAAGCTCATACAGCCTCAAGCCTCCAACCTTCCAGCGGAGCTCTTCCACCTCAATGCTAAACATGTAGCAGCTAGCATGGACAACGGTCCAGTCCGAGCAGGCAGTGTCTCCAATCCACACCCGTAAAATGAGTCCATGACTGACAAATTAACAAACTTCCTGGATAAATGGATTGTAGTGGACAGTTGACCACTATCAGTGGTAGATGATGTGGGCGGGGCTAGAAGCGCTGCTACAGATATCATCATCTTACCCAACATATCAACTGCTAAGTAGAAAGAATATTTTAAACTAAATTCATCAGCTTCATCAGTTGCTCTGTTTGTTTCATACCACAGATATTTTGCACTGTTCAGTTTCCACTTCTCTGGAATGTTCTGGACTAAGTGATGTTTTTTTTATTTTAATATAAAAACACATTTGTTTTAGAAAGTTAACCAAAAAAATCCAGAAAAGCATAAATATATATATATATATAGATATATATACAGTATATATGTATGAGATGTGAAGTTGTAGAATATATTGTGCTTATTATGTTGTGTAGCATCCTGCCACCCCCACCCACCCTCACCGAGGTACCCAACCCCCCGAGGGGAGACCCCAGAGAGCCCCCCGCCCGAGACCCCAGCAGAGGAGCCAAGGTCCACGCCCAGCAGACGGCCAGAGCCGCGCTAAAGGGAAGCCGGCGGGTGGGCCCAGAGCCAGCAGGGACCAGACCCCAGGCCAGAAGGACCCTGAACGAAAGCAGCACCAAGAGCAGCGCTCCCAGGGACGACGACCACGTCCATAGTCGCCAAGGGAACCAAGGGGTTGCTGCAAGTTGCCCCGCCGGCCCCAAGGCGCAGCGACCGAGCACCCCAGAGCGCGCCAGATCTCCTTTCCCCACCCCCCGCACCAAAGGGCCCAGCCACACCGCAGAGCCTGGCTCCGGTGCCGCACCCGCAGGCATGGTACGGCGCGGCCTGAAACCACCCCACTCCGGAAGACCCCGGCCAGGCCCGCCGGACCCCAAGGGCATCACTGCAGGACAAGGGACCCCCAAGGGCGAGCCCCCGGGCCAAACCCACGCGGGGAGCGCCCACCCACCCCAGCCCACGAACCAGCCACAACCCAGCAAGATCGCACAACCATGGACGACGCAAGAACAGCAGCCCAGGCCCCGCCCCCCCACCGGACAGCACAAGCCAATGCCCCCCCCCCCCCGGCACAAGAGCAACTAGCAGCCGCCACCACGGGAGAGAGGCACCCCAATGCCACACAACCAATGCGGAGCAGCAGCCCCCAGCCAAAGGCGCAGAATCCACCCACCTGCCAGTCCACAGATAGCCGGACAGACCTACCAAGCTGCCGATACCGACCTCAACCACCGGAACGGCTAGAGCCGCCCCCCAGCAAAAAGCACCACCCCGGAGCGCCAAGCAATCCCGCCCCAACCCCGGCTTAGACGCCAGCACCCCCCAGCGCGCCCACCCCCCACACCGGCGCGGCAGGCCACCCCGGACCCACACGCCGAGAAGATTATTCTGCTCATTGTGCGACTGAGAGCCCTCATATCAGTAATATCAGTGTGTTCTTATGGCTGCTACTTTAGTGTCAGAGTCATTTTCAAGCATTTATGGACCAAACTAGAACCTGTGGTGGGTATGCTTTTATTGTAGCTTACGTACTTTAAGTTCTATTGACATCCATCCAGCCCTCCATCCATCCATCAGGGGCTCTGTATGATGATTTGAACCTAATGTGAAGAAATTGAGGTGTCATGTTTCTCAACAATTTTGAAACAATTTTAACAATAATCACCTGCAGACCACCACATCTTAATGTTGTTACAGGTTTTAGTGAAGTTAAGACCCAGTTCCATCTTTTATTTTAATACAAAAACTCAAAATAACAGAAAATACAAATACAGATTATCCAAGGAAAAATGCCACAACATATGAGCAGAGATGGCAATGAGCCAGCAATCATTCTGTCTAAACTGCTAAATAGGAAGGGAAGCCAATCAGGAAATGCAGCAGACCTGAGTGCTAAATAGGAGGAGCCTAATCACTCAACAGCAGAAACACATGGACGACACTGTACTGAAGCCTGGATTTATCTCCATTAGCAGGCTTCACAGATCCAAACCTCAGAGTTCCTTTACTACCAAGCGTGATATGAACTCACTAAATTAAGACAGGCTTTGTGTGCTCTTGTGACAGGCAGAGATTGCAACGTCCGACCAATCACAATCACAGAGAAACTGTAGAGTCGTGGTTTCTAAAAATGTTCAGTCCCGTACCCCTTCAGACACTGAACCTGAAGCCATGTACCCCCTACTCCTGCACACTTAAAAACATAATAATGTAATCTCATATACAATGTAGCCCTACAGTGATATTTGTCCCTGAAATTTACCTATCCTGTAGAGAAATAAGATATAATACAAAATAATCTGTGAGCATACAAGAAATCTTATTCAGAATTGTCACTTTATTTGACTAATTATCCTATTTCAGTGATAAACCAATCTCTTTGTTTTGGAAATGGAAATCACCCAAACATTTGTTGACTGAACATATATCAGTAAAACAACACATTAATCACTTTGAAACTGTGAAATACATGTTACGGGCCCCAAGCTCTGGGACTGGCGTAGCAGTGATATGTGCAATCTGAAAAAAACACTGAAAAACACTGTGAATGAACAAGAGCAATGAATACGAGGTGTGCTGCCTTCAATCCAGATTGCATTTTCTTTAATCATTCACAAATCACTCTATTTCAGTACCACAAAAGTACACTCCACACTCAGTTTCCATCCACAACATATCAATATAAACACACAAGACACATAACATCATTTCACCAAATTAACATGGCATCATTTATCACTTTCTTAATAAATGTTCTTCTTCAGCTACTAAGCTCACTCACAAAACCAATTTAAGTTTTAACTAACACTTAAGATAATCAGAGACCATTAACTTAAATCCTAAAATTAAAGTAAAGTGCATATTAACAGTTATAAAAGTAAATTAAACTCCCAAAACCGGAGTCTCCGAAATATCGCGATATTTCGGTCACAACATCTCGCGTGACTTCACACGTGTGGGAAAGGTTCGCCTGCTCTAACCCTCACACAAACATCGGTTCTAAAACACCAGTAATGTTTTTAACAGCAAAACATACACATAAACAACAAGGTAGTTACCTTACAGTGTGATAAATGACAGATTTTACTGTGTACTGACCTGAAAAACACTGTGAATGAACAAGAGCCATGAATACGAGGTGTGTTGCCTTCAATCCAGATTGCATTTGACGGGAAACAGGAAGTTGCACCGTAAAACCCAACCCGGGGTGCAGCACCTCGAACACAAAGGTTCCGCTCTGCTCTCTCACCCTGGCTCAAATCAGGACAGCATTAATGAGTGTAAATACTTAATATTAAAGAATAAATAAAATACCCCACACTGGGAAAGTTTGCACTCCACATAGTCCAAGATAACTCACTACTCCCTGTGACTGATATGAGGGCTGACCCAGGGAATTGTAAGCAAGAGCCTGTGGTGGTCTTCTTTCTCGTGTTGATCTTCTGAGGGACAACTCTTGTGCAGCAGCTTGTTCCTCAAGTTCTGAGTCCATCTCTGATGCAACTTGTTCTCTGTCTCTTTCAAGTCCTTGTTGGCCAGTTTGTTCTTTGTCACATTCTGAGTCTTGTGCAAGTTCATTTTCATTTGGATATTGATCCTCTGTGAAAACATCTGGACTCGGAATGTCTGTTTGTGAGTGTTCCACTTGTTCTCTTGGAACAAACACCTGAGATGATGTTGAACGTGGTTGAGTGATTTCTTGTCTCTGTGGCCTTGTCATGACTGGGACTCTGAGCCAATAGCGCGTCCTGGATACACATTCAGAGTCTGATGTGTCACTCTCACTGTCCCGTTACCTTGGTTTTGAGTGGCCCTGCGAGCCTCAAGTCTGTTCCCAACAGCTTCTTTGTTGGTTTCCTGAGCTATGCACACAGGTAAGTCATTGGCAAGATGAAGGAGATTTCTATGAAGCACTCTAGTTTTATTCTCATTGTTCTCAGGAAATACTTTGTAAATGCGACTGTCATTAATTCGTTCTTTGACAATGTACACAGTTTGCTCCCAGTATGACCTGAGTTTTCCAGGTCCTCCTTTTTCCCTTAAGTTGCGTACCAAGACTCTGTCACCAGGTTCCAAAACAACTCCTTTCACATGTTGGTCATAGTACTTCTTACCACGGGCACTGGACTGTTGACTGTTGGTGGAAGCAATGTGATAAGCTTCTTTCATTCTCTTTGCCCATGTTTGCACGTATCCTTGGTGTGTCTCTCTCTTTTTCAGTTCCAAGGCCAAACAAAAGGTCTACTGGCAAGCGAGGGTGATGGCCAAACATTAGGAAGTGCGGTGAAAACCCTGTGGCTTCATGTTTTGTGCAATTATATGCATGGACGACTTGTGGCAAAAAGTCTTTCCAGTTGCCCTTTTCCTTTTCCTCTAGTGTTGTCATTATTTGCAGCAATGTCCGATTAAATCGTTCGGCTGGATTCCCCTGTGGATGATATGGCGTTGCACGGGAGTGACTGACACCTGACAACTGTTGAAGGCCCCTGAACAATGCATTCTCAAACTCACGGCCCTGGTCATGGTGCAGCCTAGAGGGGTAACCGAACCGAGGGATAAAATTGTTAAACAGTTTTTCTGCAGCAGTTTTGGCAGATTTGTTTCTTGTTGGGTACACTTGAGCAAAGCGTGTGAAGTGATCGACTGCTACAAGGATATATTCATATCCTCCTCTGCTCCTTTCCAACAATGTCTCTGCTAAGCTCCTCTGTGCACTCCCCAACATAACTGTCAATGTCCAGGGGGAAGCGCGACAGAGTGTCCGCATCCACATTAACTTTACCAGGCCTGTATTTGATGTTAAATCTGAAATCTGCAAGTTCACCCATCCACCTTTGTCCTGTGGCATTTAACTTTGCGGTGCTCAAGACATAAGTCAGGGGATTGTTGTCTGTATATATGGTGAAGTCTGGAGCATAAAACAGATAGTCCCTGAATTTTTCACAAACAGCCCATTTAAGGGCTAAAAACTCCAGCTTGCCAGAATGCAGACAATAATTTTTCTCCGCTGGGGTCAAAGTTCGTGAGCCATATGCAATGACTTTCAGTTTACTACTCTGTCTTTGATATAACACGGCCCCTAGCCCCTTTTCACAGGCGTCAGTATGCAAGACAAAAGGCAGTTCAAAGTTGGGATAGGCGAGGACTGGTGGATTTGCTAAAGTGTCAATGAGCTGTTTCAGGGTGTGGTCATGCTCACTTGTCCAGTTGATAGGAGTTTTGGATGGTAGCTGGGCACCTGTATGTTTGCTGGGCACACTATCAGAACACCCTTTTACTTGAAGCAGGCTGTATAATGGCTTTGCGATTCGGGAAAAGTCTTGAATGTAGACACGGTAATAGCTTAAAAAGCCAAGAAGCTTTCTTAACTCACCCACATTTGTCGGTTTCTTTTGGCTGAGTGATCTAACTGCATCAATGTCTTTTGGATCAATCCTGACTCCATTTTCTGAGACCAGCCTACCCACATATCTGACCTCCGCTTTAAACAGTTCACACTTTCCCGGGCGTAGCTTGACTCCATGTTGCTGCAGAGCTCTGAGGACTTTGTGCACAGCTTCGATGTGTTCAGCAAAACTTTTGGAGTAGCAAAGGATATCATCCAAGTAGGGTATGCAACAGTCATCACGCTTTTCCTTGATCAAGAATGCTAAACCAACTGTGGCTGCCTAGAGTGTCTAAAAGGTCTTGAATACGTGGAAGTGGGTGGCGATCTGGCACTGTTTTTTGATTGAACAGTCTATAATCAATGCAAAGTCTTAATGTGCCATCTCGTTTTCGCACACATACAACAGGCCCAGAAAAAGGTGATTTTGATTTTACTATCCAGCCTTTTGCTAGCAGGTCCTGGATATATTCCTTGACCTCTTTGTAGAATGGTTTAGGAATAGCCGTGTATGTTCGTTGCACTGGAATGTTATCTTTGAGATCAAGAGTCATTTGTAAACTGGGAATATTGCCGATGTCACCATCATCTCGAGCAAAAGCACCTGACTCCTCAAATAACATTTGATTCACTTCACTCTGTTGCGCTGGTGTTAAATGGCAAATGTCCACGGGAGGGTGCCAGCGGGCTGTGTTTGGAGATTCCTGATCTCGGCTGGAGTCTGGTAAAGATTCAAAAGTGTCTTTGGGGTTGTCCGTTTCAACTATTTTAGCGATAGGCTCAATAGACCCCAAAACGGTTGAGCTGGGCAGAGTCACACTTTGCTTTGAATAATTTAACAGAGGTACTCTAACATACGGCCTTTCTGTTTTTTGGATTTCTAAAAGTCCTGCTCCAACACTAAGTTGTTCGAGGTGGCTATTGTCAAGTATCGACTCAAACAATACATGTGACTCTGTCGAGTTCATAACCTCTGGGACCCTGCATTTAATGTAAGCTATTTGACTGGGGTGAATAGTAACTTCTTTAAAGCCAACCTTTACAGTTGCCGACTCATCTACAAGATTTTCCTGAGTCTGAATGAAGCATACAAAAGCATTTACAGCAGAAACCTCAATCCCCATAGCCCTACCGATAAGTTCTATGAACTTGTTGTTCCCACCACTTTCCTTAACAAACTCCTGTATGACATTAAAGCCTATTATGGGTCTTTCAATCTTGAGGTGGCTCACCAGGAAAGGTACTCGTATCGATAGGTCTGGGTCATTGTTGCCCTCCAGATTGACTACTACCTCTACCCATCCATCGTAAGGTATGGAATCACCTGTGACTGCCCTCACATTGAGATCATCATCCATCAGTTCACTTAAAGATCTGATCTGTTGACCTGGTAAGTATCTGTTTAACCATGCATGGTCTAAAAGACTCACCCCAGCCCCTGTGTCTAGTACTGCAGTAACTAGGTAACCAGCCATCATGCATTTGAGGAGAGATTGGCGACCTACTAGTGGAGCTACTAGACCACCTGGCTTTTCAATGTCAACAGTCTCTTGTGGACCAGTATTACTTATTTCTCTTTCTGACTTATTTTTCGACTTTTTCTTTATTTGGGACAGCTGAGTGTTGTCGATCAGAGGTGGTCCCTCTGCCCTGATCGTCTCCAGTTTCCCGATGGCTTGATTCTCTTCAGGCACCCAACAGCACGATGCCCTTCTTCTCCACAGACAAAGCAATGGCTGCAGTTGGGGTTGTCCTGTGCAGCACATTGTTGACAGTTCTTAGGTCTTTGCATTTTTCTCTCAGGTTGGACTTTGGGCATGCTAAACTTTGTCTCTTTCTTTTCCGCAGTTGGGACTAAAGTTGTTGATTTTAAACTTTCAATGGCTTGAGTGAGTGCTTCAACTTGAGCACTAAGTCTTTGCAGTGTTAAGTCTCTATCTATCCGATTCACATTTAAATTGTCCTTGTTCTTCTCCTTGTTTTGTTCTGTGCTAGTTGCATGTGCTTGAGCCACTTTTGGAACAGCACCACGACCTAATCTGCGCTTTCTTTTACTTTCCTCTGTTGTAGTTTTTATTACTTGGCGAAGCAGTGCCTCATCACTAACAGTGGGGTCGCTCAGGAGTGTTTTCAGGTTGCGGCGAACACTGTCATACTTCTCCCCCCGATGCCCTGACAGAGAGTGTTAAGAAAGATGCATTGGATTGTCGATGTATCATATTTAACAACTGAATCGGGTTGCCTGAGTGAGAACAGGATCTTTTGTTTAAGTCCAATCATTCTGTATAAAAACTGTTGAGGTGTCTCGTTGTCATGTTGTTTGGCACACATCAAATCTTGGAAGAGTCCTGTGCTACTCTTTTCACCTAAGTGAGACTGAAGGAAACTTTTAAGCTCTGTGACTGTGAGATCATCTTTGATGGTCAACATGTCACGAAAGTTACCTGGTTTAATTACATGGAGGACTCCTCTGATTACTTCATTTTGGGTGTGATTTTCTCTGAGACCCTCATCTATTTGTTTACATATGCTATTGTAGCTTATTTCTGATGTTGTGTCACTTATCATTCCCCCATGAATCTTAAACTCTTTGCGGGACAGCAGTGGCAAGTCTTTCATGGAAATCATGCTTTCTGAATGAGTTGTCTGTTGTGGCAAAGAAAACTGTTGGGTGAGCTCACAAAATGGGATTGGTGGCCCCACCTGTCGCTTGTTGGACTGGTGTCTGGATTGGCTGCTGGCTATTGGAATGGCTAGTACCTGGTGGAGTTGAGTAGAGCCTTTCTTGGACTGGAGAGGTTGCAGCAGACAGGACTTGGTTCAGTTGACTTTGAATGTTATAACGAGCGAGTAACGTTTGCACATCTGCATCACTAGTGCTTGGTTGTTGCTGTAGAGTGGGAACAGTACGCTCTCTACTACCAACCTCTTCCTCCAAGAGCACAGGACCTCGGCTGCGACTTACAATCTTCCCATCAATGATACATTCAAGTCTCTTTAGTAGCGGCAATCCTTGGTCTTCCCTTTCCAGGATTTCTCGGAATGTCAAGTACATGGTAAGATACTCAATGCAACTCTCTTCATCATCTTGGCTTAGCTGTGTTGCATCAAGTCCTTGGACTTCGCCGAAAGTGGTTATGATTAGGTGAGCTTCAGTACCTGTCAGTTGGTGAAGCTTCTTCTTTATGCTCCAAACAAGTTGTTTTCTTTCGTCGGCTGACATCCTGCTGGTCTCAGATGCTTGGGTTCGAAATGTCGCACTGTGCAGGCTGTGCACCCTCTTCGCTGGTCACTTGTCCCTCTGTCGCACACTGGGTCACACCTGGCACCGAAGCACAGCAGTCCCGACGTTCAGTATCACTGGCTCAGCAGCAGCCCATGGAGGAATGGCGTGCTGATCCCGGACGAGCCCCCACAATCTGTTACGGGCCCCAAGCTCTGGGGCTGGTGTAGCAGTGATATGTGCAATCTGAAAAAAAACACTGAAAAACACTGTGAATGAAAAAGAGCAATGAATACGAGATGTGCTGCCTTCAATCCAGATTGCATTTTCTTTAATCATTCACAATGGGGAGTGGTGGCCTAGTGGTTAAGGATGCTGGGCTTGTAATCGGAGGGTTGCCGGTTCAAGCCTCACCTGGGCCATCGCTGTGGGATGTTGAGCAAGTCCCTTAACCCTGAACTGCTCCCCAGGCGCCGCAAAATGGCTGCCCACTGCTCCTCAGGGATGGGTTAAATGCAGAGGACAAATTCCATTAATGTAAAAACATTACATGGCCAATTAAAGGCGAAAGCCCCGATTTAACTGAACTTTAACAAATCACTCTATTTCAGGTACCACAAAAGTACACTCCACACTCAGTTTCCATCCACAACATATCAATATAAAGAGACATAACATCACCAAATTAACATGGCATCATTTATCACTTTCTTAATAAATGTTCTTCTTCAGCTACTAAGCTCACTCACAAAACCAATTTAAGTTTTAACTAACACTTAAGATGGTCAGAGATCATTAACTTAAATCCTAAAATTAAAGTAAAGTGCATATTAACAGTTATAAAAGTAAATTAAACTCCCAAAACAACATCTCGCGTGACTTCACACGTGTGGGAAAGGTTCGCCTGCTCTAACCCTCACACAAACATCTGTTCTAAAACACCAGTAATGTTTTTAACAGCAAAACATACACATAAACAACAAGGTAGTTACCTTAAAGTGTGATAAATGACAGATTTTACTGTGTACTGACCTGAAAAACACTGTGAATGAACAAGAGCAATGAATACGAGGTGTGTTGCCTTCAATCCAGATTGCATTTGACGGGAAACAGGAAGTTGCACCGTAAAACCCAACCCGGGGTGCAGCACCTCGAACACAAAGGTTCCGCTCTGCTCTCTCACCCTGGCTCAAATCAGGACAGCACTAATGACATGTGAAAATGTCCAAATGTTTAAGTGTAAATACTTAATATTAAAGAATAAATAAAACCATCTTTTTATTACTATAACATACAAAATAATAAAATAACTAAAAACAATGTGGTCACATTTTTAGGTGCACCACATACAACTCTCTACAACTTTAATGAGAAGGGTGAGGTTTCATATTTGCACTTTTTTGATTAGATTTGATTTGTTTTAGTGTCTGAGGCTGCATGAGGGGGCTTTTCATGTGTAATCTGTGGCAATGCGTGGAGGCTCCTGACTGCTGCTCTATTTACCATATATTCTAGTTTCCAATGTTGTCACACTGTTTTTAATTTTTATTCCTGTACCCCAATGACAATTTGCGTACCTGTGGGGGTACCCGTACCCCACTTTGGGAACTTAGGCTGTAAAGTAATATACATAACAATTGAGGAATAATTATTTAAAAATGTGAATAATTAAAATCCATGATGCAGACTATGAACCACACTGTTGCTGCAGAATAAGCAGGAAGAAATGACAGCGCTCTGATCAGTTTCACTTATTACAGCACAGATGTGTTTCTATTCTCAGTGGCGTGCTCAGACATTTTGGGGTGCAGGTGCTCAGTGAAAAATAAGGGCACTTTATGCAACATATAGAACTGACGGATGCCTTATTATAGCAGTGTGATATTTAAAAAATAAATAACCATTACAGGCACATGTTGAATGTAATTGCATAATTATGTCAATATCTTAGTAAAATTACTTGACCTTTGAACTGGTACAGTTTCACACTATAGCACTGATCAGTCAGGAGTGAAGAGTGAGCGTTACCACTCTCTAAAGCAGCATCCTCCTTGGTGCCATGTCTTTAAAGAGTCTGATGACATCACTATGGTTTACCTGGATGTCTTTCTCTATGGTAAGCTGTTGGATATTGCATAGCCGCTATTTTTTTAATTGTGTCATGTCTTTCACATACACCTGCTACATCATGACTTTCTTGTTCTCCATCATTCTGGTCATAAGACAGAACTTGCTGCTCCCTCCCACTCTGCTAGTCGAATTATCGTGAGACTTTGTCTCAGTCCCATGAGATTGGTGCGCGATGACGTCACCCTTTAAACATGGCCGCGCTGTAGGTATATGAGCGTGTGTGTGGGAGCTGGTCAACTATACCGCTACAGGTAACTAACTGGCTTTTAATTGTTTGTTAAAAGCGGTGAGGTTAAACTCTGATGCCTTCCAACCTTCTCTAGTTGCCTCTACCTCTGTGGACATAGATCGCTTTCTTAGAGGGACTAGATCACAAGTGAACTGGTGAGTGTTGCTACAGTGCTAAATGTTAGCATCTACTTAGCCTTCACTGACGTGTATGGGAAATCAACCATGTAAGCTGGTGCTGGCGCTGGCTGATCATGGTTGTATCTCCAACGCACTATATTCAATTGAAGATGTATTGTATCATGACCTGTGGTGCTTAACTACTATTACTATTGAACTGAAACACAGTAGCAATCTAAATGAAATGGTTGAAATACTATTTTATTAATGAAATATTGATTGTTGTACAACAAAGAATTATAAGAGTACTCTTGTTAAATTAATGGAATTATCTGCTGAAATGTGAATCATGTACATGACGGAATGATGTGATAATTATGGTTATTTACTATGATTACCTAAATATGAAAATGAATTGTATTATTCATACCTGGGTCCTGCTTCCTACAGGCCAGGTTCAATGGTGAGCTAGAAGGCTGTGAGCCTAATGATCGAAGGACACAACGTGTGAGTTCTACCAATCCGGTAGGAGGCGCTGTAGCCATCCACACACACACACACACACACACACTCACTGGACTGCTCTTTGTGAGTCAACTGCGTCTGGGTCATCAGTAAGCACTGCCCCTTGTGTGGGAGAAGTGTTGGATGACCTGGAAAAAATCCTCCTTTGAATATAAAGACTTTGAACATGTTCAGAATCAGAATCAGAATCAGAATCAGCTTTATTGACCAGGTACAGTTTAGAACAATACGAGGAATTTGACTAGGTAGTTGCAGTGAGAGGAGACACATCAACACACCGGAGCAGCCATTTGCGGCGCCCACATATTTAGGTGAAAAAAGGGATCAATAACAGGAGGAGAGGAGGGGGTGAGGGGAAAAAAAACTGCCAGTTTGAAACTGATTTCCCTAAACAGAGAAAGCAGTGTGAAACCAGGAAAAAAACCGCCTCTGCAAACATAAATGTAAGCATGACACAGTCAAACAACTCGAGACAAGGCATGTAGGAAGGGTTGGGTGGGAGGTTGGCTGGGGGAGGGGGTCAGGTGGGAAGAACAACAGGAGTCCAGCCGTTTGGGGACATGGGCGTGCTGCCAGTCGGCGCTGCAACCACGCCTCCATGCAGCTGCGGTTGGGGAGGTGGGGAAAGATGGCCGACGAGGCATTTGAAGTTGAAGACCTGTAGCTGCGTTACTGATGACCAGATGACGTGTGGAAAAGTTCAGCATCAACAGTTCCAGGAGGAATGTAGGGAAGGAGCGGGGGGAGGGAGTGGGGGGTAAGAGCCGCCGTCTGCAGAAACTTCCTGGTGATAAGAGTTGAGACAACCTTGGCTTTAGCCTTGGCAGCTGGGGAGCCGAAAGGGAGATAAGCAATGTGATTTGATACAGGCTATGTTAATTTCCAATAGCCTTCTGTCCTGGGTCTCTCTGCTGTAATCCAATGAGTGGCCTAGTTTCCACTTCCAAGCCGGGTCTCGAACTTCTCCCAGTTGTTATCCATAACGCGTAGACGATCCAAAAGCAGCTCCTGCTTGCTTTTGATATCGATCAACACATGAGTCTGAGTGTTCAGAGCCCTGCTACATCCTTCAGAAATCACTGGCAGCTTTTCCAAAACAGTCGCCAGCGTAGTACGGACTTTTCGATAGATTAGGAAGCCACCAGTTCCGATCAGCAGCATGCCTACTATCATTATTCCAATCATGTAGATGTCCTCCACGTCTTCCACGGAAAGGATGGACAGACACACAACTCGCCACTTGTTCCAAGGGTCAAGTGTGTATCCAGCCGCAAACGTCCCGCTTGGACATGCGGGGTCACCACCCCTGGTTCTTTGCGTCGAAAAAATCTGATCGATAGCACTGAGAGACCAACTAATTAGTTCCATTATTCCGGTTTTGGATGAGTTGCAGAGAGAGGCTCTTGTTAGTTTCACAAGACCTGACAAAGCAGCAGCTAGGAGAGAGATAAGACGGAAGGGAGGGAGAAACAGAGAATGCGACTGACCTCGTCGAGAGAAGCAAGAAGAAGGTTGGACTATTGGACATTTTCAACTACTTTGTATAAATTGTAAATACTTGTAAATATTTTTATCACATAATATAATTCACTGCAGCATATCAAGCCTGTGTCTGTGTGTCTTTAAACATTTCCACTTCCCTCCCAGAGCTGAACTTAAATCTTCTGATCTAGTCCACTGCCATATATTACACATCATAGCAAAATAGGATCAGTTAAACCTGTTACATAATTGGTGAGCTAGCTAGGAGGGATTTGGCTTCTGTTTAGTGTACACCTTGTTCTATTTTTAGGTTTATATTTTTTTGTCATTTCAATTATGGATGTATTTTTGAAACTTGACATTAATATACCAAATGCTGTGTTGGTGGAAGGCATAACAGACAAAGTAGATATAGATGCTGACGTGCTTCAAATCTTAAACCAATATGGTTCAATCAGCAAAACGCAACTTATCTCAGAGTTTGACGGCGCACTCGTAGTTGAATATAGTAACAATGCTGCTTTAGAAGTGTTGCATCCTAACTTACCATATACTTTTACTTCGATTAATGAGACTGTTTCCTTCAGTATTTCAGAACTGTCTGCTGTTTACACCGAACATTTTGGTAAAACTAGAACCAAGTCCTACTTATCTGATCTTAAAAATCTTGCTAAATTGACGGGTGTAGATTACACTGAAGTGCTTAAGTCAAT
Source organism: Gouania willdenowi (assembly GCF_900634775.1). Taxonomy (NCBI): domain Eukaryota; kingdom Metazoa; phylum Chordata; class Actinopteri; order Blenniiformes; family Gobiesocidae; genus Gouania; species Gouania willdenowi. The sequence goes on along the minus strand of NC_041051.1, from coordinate 2,483,760 downwards.
GATGAATCAGATTGGACTATTCATCCATCCATCCATCCATCCATCTTCTCCCGCTTAGCCGTTTCCGGGTCGCGGGGGCAGCATCCTCAGTAGGGAGGCCCAGACTTCCCTCTCCCCGGCCACTTCCTCCAGCTCTTCCGGGGGGACCCTGAGACGTTCCCAGGCCAGCCGAGAGACATAGTCTCTCCAGCGTGTCCTGGGTCTTCCCCGGGGCCTCCTTCCGGAGGGACGTGCCCTGAACGCCTCACTAGGGAGGCCTGACTAGGGAGGCATTCAGGGGGCATCCTAATTAGGTGCCCGAGCCACCTCATCTGGCTCTTCTCGATGTGGAGGAGCAGCGACTCTACTTTGAGCCCCTCCCAAATGACTGAGCTTCTCACCCTATCTCTAAGGGAGAGCCCAGCCACCCTACGGAGGAAACTCATTTCGGCCGCTTGTACCCGTGATCTTGTTCTTTCGGTCATGACCCAAAGTTCATGACCATAGGTGAGGGTTGGAACGTAGACCGACCTGTAAATTGAGAGCTTCGCTTTTTGGCTCAGCTCCCTTTTTACAATGACGGACCGGTGGAGACTCCGCATCACTGCAGACGACGCACCAATCCGCCTGTCGATCTCTCGCTCCATTCTTCCCTCACTCGTGAACAAGACCCCGAGGTACTTGAACTCCTGCACCTGGGGCAGAACCTCATCTCCAACCCGGAGAAGGCACTCCACCTTTTTCCGGTCGAGAACCATGGACTCGGATTTGGAGGTGCTGATTCTCATTCCGGCCGCTTCACACTCGGCTGCGAACCGATCCAGTGAGAGTTGAAGGTCACGGTATGTTGGAGCCAACAGGACCACATCATCTGCAAAAAGCAGTGATGCAATACTGAGGCCCCCGAACCGGACCCCCTCAACGCCCTGACTGCGCCTAGAAATTCTGTCCATAAAAGTTATGAACAGAATCGGTGACAAAGGGCAGCCCTGGCGGAGTCCAACCCTCACCGGAAACGATTTTGATTTACTGCCGGCAATGCGGACCAGACTCTGACTCCGGTCATACAGGGAACAAACAGCTCCTATCAGGAGGTTCGATACCCCATACTCCCGGAGGACCCCCCACAGGATTCCCCGAGGGACATGGTCAAATGCCTTTTCCAGGTCAACAAAACACATGTGGACTGGTTGGGCAAATTCCCATGACCCCTCAAGGACCCTGCTGAGGGTGTAGAGCTCATTGCTCCTCCTGAATCTGAGGTTCAACTATCCGGTGGACCCTCCTCTCCAGTACCCCTGAATAGACCTTACCGGGGAGGCTGAGGAGTGTGATCCCTCTATACTTGGAACACACCCTCCGGTCCCCCTTCTAAAAAAGGGGGACCACCACCCCGGTCTGCCAATCCAGAGGCACTGCCCCCGATGTCCACGCGATGTTGCAGAGTCGTGTCAGCCATGACAGCCCCACAACATCCAGGGCCTTGAGGAACTCCGGGCGGATCTCATCCACCCCCGGAGCCCTGCCACCGAGATGCTTTTTAACCACCTCGGCAACCTCAGCCCCAGAGATAGGAGAGCCCACTCTCGGGTCCTTGGGCCCTACTTCCTGATTGGAAGGCGTGTTGATGGGATTGAGGAGGTCTTCGAAGTATTCCCCCCACCGATCAACAACGTCTCGAGTCGAGGTCAGCAGCGCACCATCCGCACCATACATATTGTTGACGGTGCACTGCTTCCCCCTCCTGAGACGCCGGATGGTGGTCCAGAATCTCTTCGAAGCCGTCCGGAAGTCGTTCTTCATGGCCTCACCAAACTCCTCCCATGTCCGGGCTTTTGCCTCGGCGACCGCCGTGGCTGCACTCCGCTTGGCCCGGCAGTACCTGTCTGCTGCCTCCGGAGTCCCACAGGCCAAAAAGGCCCATCAGGACTCCTTCTTCAGCTTGACGGCATCCCTCACCCCGGGTGTCCACCAACGGGTCCGGGTATTGCCGCCACGACAGGCACCGACTACCTTGCGGCCACAGCACCGATCAGCCGCCTCAGCAACAGAGGCACGGAACATGGCCCACTCGGACTCAATGTCCCCCGCCTCCTCCGAGACATGGTTGAAGTATTCCCGGAGGTGGGAGTTGAAGCTCCTTCTGACGGGAGACTCTGCCAGGCGTTCCCAGCAGACCCTCACTATACGTTTGGGTCTGTCAGGTCTAACCGGCATCCTCCCCCGCCATTGGAGCCAACTCACCACCAGGTGGTGATCAGTTGACAGCTCCGCCCCTCTCTTTACCCGAGTGTCCAAGACATGTGCCCGCAAGTCCGATGACACGACTACGAATTCGATCATCGAACTGCGGCCTAGGGTGTCCTGGTGCCAAGTGCACATATGGACACCTTTATGCTTGAACATGGTGTTTGTTATGGACAATCTGTGACGAGCACAGAAGTCCAACAACAAAACACCGCTCGGGTTCCGATCAGGGGGGCCGTTCCTCCCAATCACGCCCCTCCAGGTCTCACTGTCGCTACCAACGCTCACGTTGGCAGCGAAGCAGCACTCTCCAGTACTCCCTCTAAGGAATCCAAGAAGGGTGGATACTCTGAGCTGCTGTTTGGCCCATAGGCACAAACAACAGTCAGGATCCGTCCCCCCACCCGAAGGCGGAGGGAGGCTACCCTCTCGTCTACCGGGGTAAACTCCAACGTACAGGCACTAAGTCGGGGGGCAAGAAGTATAGCCACCCCGGCTCGGCGCCAATCACCATTGGCGACTCCAGAGTAGAAGAGAGTCCAACCCCTGTCGAGAAGGCTGGTTCCAGAGCCCTTGTTATGTGTCGAGGTGAGACCGACTATATCTAGTCCGAACTTCTCCACCTCGCACACAAGCTCAGGCTCCTTCCCCGCCAGAGAGGTGACATTCCACATCCCTAACGCTAGCTTCAGTAGCCGGGGATCGGATCGCCAAGGCCCCCGCCCTGGACGACTGCCCGATCCACATTGCACCGGCCTCATATGATCCCTCCTGCGAGTGGTGGGCCTACGGGAGGGCGGGCCCACGTCGTCCTTTCGGGCTCTGCCCGGCCGGGGCCCGTGGGCAAAGCCCCGGCCACCAGGCGCTCCCACTCGAGCCCCAACCCCAGGCCTGGCTCCAAGGTGGGGCCCCGGTAGCGCCAATCCGGGCGACGTGAACTGCCTTTGTTGTTTCATGCACATATATGGCTATTGAACCGCTCTTAGTCGGACCCGTCACCTGGGACCTGTTTGCCTTGGGAGACCCTACCAGGCACATTAAGCCCCCGACAACATAGCTCCCAGGATCATTCGGGTACTCAAACCCCTCCATCACGTTAAGGTGGCGGTTCATGGAGGAGAGATTGGACTATTCGTTGCAGAAATTCAGCCTAAAATACAAGTCAAAGATCAACCAGTAGACACAGAGTCCCAGGTCCCGCCAGCGGAACCTCAGATGAAGAAAGTGTCAGACCCGCCATTGTCTTCTTCCGCCTCTCCATTCCAGGACAGCGCCGGTCAAAGATCAGGAATGGGGGCAATTGGACTATTCGTTGCAGAAATTCAGCCTAAGATACAAGTCAAAGATCAACCAGTAGACACAGAGTCCCAGGTCCCACCAGCGGAACCTCAGATGAAGAAAGTGTCAGACCCGCCATTGTCTTCTTCCGCCTCTCCATTCCAGGACAGCGCCGGTCAAAGATCAGCAAAGGGGGCAAGCACCCAACAGTACACTTCTACTGTGCCCCCAGTGATGAGGAACTCCTCATCCAACATTGAAGTAAATCCGCCTGGGGTCCAACGCTACGCTGTAGAGCATATTGTGAAGAATGAGGAGAATATGGCTCATTACCACAAGCTTCAAGTGTTTTCTCGACGACAGCCCAGGCCTGCACATGAGTCTGACTATGAGACCTGGCGATCAGGAGTAGATCTGCTAATGAGAGACCCATCTGTATCTGACCTCCAGTGTTCCCAAAGAATTGTAGACAGCCTTTTGCCCCCAGCAGCTGATCTAGTTAAGCATCTAGGTTCCAACACAATTCCCACTATGTATTTAGACACTCTTAACTCTGCGAATGACACTGTTCAAGATGGAGATGAACTGTTTGCTAAATTCATGGACACGTTTCAAAATGCAGGGGAAAAGTCATCCACATATCTTCAACGGCTTCAAGTTGTCCTGAACTCCGCCATGAAAAAAGGAGGAGTTATGGAGGCTGACTTAAACCGGCACTTGATAACCCAGTTTTGTTGTGGTTGCTGGGATAATGTTTTAATAGCTGAACTCCAGTTAAAGCAGAAGAAAATGAATCCACCTACATTTTCTGAACTGCTTCTCCTTCTGCGTAATGAAGAGGACAGGGAGGCCACAAAAGCACTTCGGATGAGGTAGCACTTAGGGCCCAGTCGCCAGAAAGCAACCACTAATGCCCAGGTTGCTCGGCCTGGATCTGAAGAGGGGGCGATCAGCGCCTTAACATCCATTACCCAGCAGCTTGCACAGCAACTGGCAGATGTACAGCGACAGCTAGCTATGTTAACAGCTAGCCATCCAAAACCGACCTTTCTTCCCAAGAGTGCACCCCACATGCAATCGGTTAAAGGGAAGTCCGCTGGGTCTCAGCCGCGCCGCTCCGCAACATCCCTGCCAAAACCAGGCTATTGTTATAGGTGTGGTGAAGACGGGCACATTCGTCCACAGTGTGAGAATGAGCCTAATCCAGCTTTGGTCGCAAGTAAAAAGAAACAATTCAACAAGAAACAGCAGAACAACCCCACTTACCATCATTTAAACTAAATCCGGTTCCTGTTGAGGGACAAACAGGAGCCAAGAGGGCCCAACCCTGTCCCAAGGAAAAGAAGAGTGTTAAGTGTGCAAAGATGTCACGTGCCATAAAGAAGAGTACACCAGTTCAACTTCCAAAGGGGCTAGTTGGATCAAAATGTTCCACAATTGTCACAATCGCGGGACAACTCCACAGCTCTCTTTTAGATACTGGCTCACAGGTCACCACAATTCCAGTCTCTTTTTACAATCAGAGCCTTAGTGACCAACCTGTGAAGCCCCTATATGACCTGCTCCAGGTTGAAGGTGCTGCTGGCCAAGCAGTGCCATACCTGGGGTATGTGGAGGTGACAATAACTTTCCCTAAAGACTTTTTAGGAGAAGAATTTGAGGTGTTAACTCTTGCCCTGGTGGTTCCAGATGCACATACCGGCAGCATTGCGCCAATACTCATTGGCATGAACACTCTCGAGCCCCTATATGAGCAATACACTACAAGCAGTGTCTCGAGTTTCCAGCCTAATGCACCAGGTTACTGTGCAGTTCTAAAGCTTCTACAGTTGAAACACCAACAGTGCTCTATGGGTAGTGAAGGATCTATGAGGTTACTAAGCCAAAATCATATACCTGTGCTGACTGGTCAGACCATAGTTCTGGAGGGCTCTGTCAGAGTGAATAGGCCACCTCCTGTTTCATGGGCTGTAATTGAACATCCACCATCACCACTTCCCGGAGGGATTTATGTCCAGAGCTGCCTCGTAACACTCCCAACTTGTGCTCCTTACAAAGTTCCTGTGATCATGACAAACAAATCAAAACAAGATGTGGTAATTTCCCCCAAAACCATTATTACTGACATTGGGCCATCACCAACCATCCTGTGCCAGCAAAGAGTGGACACCAAGTCACTTCAAGAAGGTTTCTTGAATTCCACTCTGGATTTTAATTTCGGCGATTCACCTATTCCCACCGAATGGAAAGAGCTCTTAACCGCAAAATTAAACAAGATGCCTGAAGTGTTCTCTCATCATGACTTGGATTTTGGCTGCACAGACCGTGTAAAACACCATATCAAACTCCATGATGAGACTGCCTTTAAGCAACGAGCCAGACCAATTCATCCACGGGACATTGAAGCTGTCCGAAGCCATCTTCGAGACCTGCTTGAAGCTGGTGTTATTAGAGAGTCTGAGTCACCGTTTGCATCCCCGATTGTCATTGTCCGTAAGCGGAATGGCTATGTAAGGTTATGTATTGACTACAGCAAGCTAAACCTGCAAACTGTCAAAGATTCCTATGCTCTCCCGAATCTTGAAGAGCCCTTCTCGGCGTTAACAGGCTCAAAGTGGTTTACTGTCTTGGATCTGAAATCTGGGTATTATCAGATTCAAATGGCCAAAGAAGATAAGGCAAAGACTGCTTTTGTTACCCCCTTGGGTTTCTGGGAGTGGAACCATTACCACCAGTACATTTCAGAGGCTCATGGAGCAATGTATGGGCGATTTAAATCTTAGAGAGGTCCTCGTATTCTCGGACGACATAATTATCTTCTCTGCCACTTTAGAGGAGAATGAAAAGCGGCTGCTGCAGGTGCTCAACCGACTTAAAGAATTTGGCCTAAGATTGTCCCCTGAAAAATGCAAGTTTCTTCAGTCCAGTGTATGGTATTTGGGGCATATTGTATCTGAGGATGGTGTCCAAACTGATCCCAAAAAAATATCCACCCTTAAATCCTGGCCTGTTCCCCAAAACCTTTAGGAACTTCGTTCATTCCTTGGGTTTGCGGGATACTATAGAAGATTTATTAAGGATTATGCCACCATAGTGAAACCTCTAAATACACGTGGCTACACACCTGTGCGACACTCCAATAAAAAGCGAGAATCCACAGTAAAGTATTTGGACCCAAAGCAGTCTTTTAGAGAAAAGTGGACTTCTGACTGTCAAGCGGCTTTCGACTCTATGATTGCCAAATTAACATCTGCCCCTGTTCTTGGGTTCGCCAATTCACAGTTGCCTTACATACTGCACACAGATGCCAGCATAACAGGATTGGGAGCAGTGTTATACCAGGAGCAGAATGGCCAACTCAGTGTCATTGCCTATGCAAGCCGAGGCCTGTCCTCTAGTGAGTCTCGATATCCGGCTCACAAACTTGAATTTCTGGCCTTAAAATGGAGTGTGACAGAAAAGTTATCTCGTCCACCGTCTTGCAGAGCCGATAAAAGACTTCGAAGAAATATCTCCTGATGTTGTTGGTGCCATCTGTCAAAGTGGCCTGGTGAGAACACACCACAATCCCAGCCTGGTTCCAACTGACGTCACTCTAGTTGAATCATTGACCGCTTCAGTCAACGTCATTCCTGATTGTTTTGGAGAAGAGGAGGCACATGGTCTACCCCTTGTCCCATTGCTAACCCACAATGAGTTACGGGAAGAACAATGCGCTGATCCTGCACTGCGTGAGCTCATCCATCAGCTTGAAACAGGCGAGAAAATTCCACCCACTGTTCGAGGGGAACTGCCTGAGCTCCCCTTATTGCTGCGTGAGTGGAATCGGTTGGAGCTGGAGGATGGTGTTTTATACAGGAAGCGGCAAGTAGCAGACCACATTCTCTGTCAGCTCGTCCTACCTCCTGGGTTAAGATCGACCGTCCTAAAGAGTCTCCATAATGATATGGGCCACTTAGGAGTAGAGCGAACTCTTGACTTGGTGCTCCAATGATTCTTCTGGCCGAAGATGGCAGCTGATGTGGAGCAGTTCATCAAAACTTGTGGCAGGTGTGTACGGCGCAAGGCTCTACCAGAAAGAGCGGCTCCTCTCGTTAACATTAAAACTAATCGTCCCCTGGAGCTACTTTGTATGGATTTTCTTGCACTTGAGCCAGACAGCAGCAACACCAAAGACATTCTAGTGCTGACTGATCATTTTACTAAATTTTCTGTGGCTATCCCAACGCCAAACCAAAAAGCTAAAACCGTGGCCAAGTGTTTATGGAATGATTTTATGGTCCATTATGGTATCCCTGAGCGCTTACATTCTGATCAGGGGCCGGATTTTGAATCTAAGCTGATTAAGGAACTCTGCAGTGTCGCAGGCATCCAGAAAACACGTACAACACCCTATCATCCAAGGGGGAATCCCGTTGAGCGGTTTAACCGCACTCTCTTAAGTAAAACGTGAAACCCCTTGTCCATGCGTATAATTGCACTCGGAGTGAGGTGACTGGGTTCTCACCTTATGAGCTCCTATTTGGTCGATATCCACGACTGCCGGTGGATCTAGCTTTTGGCCTACCTGTGCGAGAAACACCCTTTATCTCTCACTCTGACTATGTAAAGAACCTGAGGTTGCGGTTAGAGGAGAGTTACAGGCTTGCATCCAAGAATGCTTTGAAGATGGCTGAAAAAAACAAAACTCGTTTCGACCAGCGTGTGAAGCCTGCAACTCTGGAAACTGGTGATTGAGTGCTTGTCCGCAATGTTAGAATCCGTGGGAAGCACAAACTTGAAGATAAGTGGGAGCACCAGGTGAATGTAGTTGTGAAACGTGCCGGGGATCTCCCTGTCTACACTGTGAAACCAGAGGCCAGTGATGGACCAATCCGCACTCTACACCGGGATTTGCTTCTTCCCTGTGGGTACTTACCAGCATGTTCCAGTCAGGATGAGGTTGAACATGTGTCTGCTGGAAAACCACATACACGTAACCAGAGCCGGAAGATGGGTTCTACTGAAAGCCCACAGAGTGAGACTGATGACGAATCAGTTTTTGAAAATCCACCACAATTCCCAATTCAGCTCAGTGTAGAAAGCTCAAGTGGACTTGAGCTAGTAACCAAAACCAATGATGTTATGGGGTCTGCCTTACCTCAACCCCCATGTAACAAAGACCCTGATCACTTTTCACAACCCTTGCCAACCTACTTACCTGGAATTGGAGGGAATTTTCCATCTGTTGGTGATTGTCCAATGTTGTCCAGTGGTGAGGAAGATGTTCTCGGGGAGATGACCGAGGAAATTGATCAATCCCACAATCGCTTACCTTACCCTATGGAAGTATCTGTGGAAAGAGAGACAACATTATCTGCTGAAGAGGAAATATCCACCAATGCGATGAACAAAACCTTACCTGAAGTTAAAGAACAGTTGGAGCAAGAGGTTGAAGATCAAGGGCTAGTCCAATCTGAGGCATTCGTGGATCCGGCTAATCAGGGCTCTGGCCAGGTTCCCACTGATATGGTAATGACAGACATAGCACCTAGACATTCAAGTCGATCACGTCAACCGCCTCAACGTCTCCAATATTCAGTATTGGGTAATCCACTAGTTTCGGTTGTTCAAACACTCTTTCATAGTCTGTCTAACATTTACACCGAAGCTCTTAGTTGTGCAGCTGCAGTAGATACCGTCCCTAAACTGAAACATTCTGTAACATTGTGACCCTGCAACAAGGACATGCAGGATTTCAAAGGGGGGAGGGTGTAACCCTGTCGCTCTGCTGCTCCCTCCCACTCTGCTGGTCAAATTATCGTGAGACTTTGTCTCAGTCCCGTGAGATTGGTGCGCGATGACGTCATAGTATGACGTTACCCTTTAAACATGGCCGCACTGTAGGTATACGAGCGTGTGTGTGGGAGCCGGTCAACTATACCGCTACAGGTAACTAACTGGCTTTTAATTGTTTGTTAAAAGTGGTGAGGTTAAACTCTTATGCCTTCCAACCTTCTCTAGTTGCCTCTACCTCTGTGGACATAGATCGCTTTCTTAGAGGGACTAGATCGCAAGTGAACTGGTGAGTGTTGCTACAGTGCTAAATGTTAGCATCTACTTAGCCTTCACTGACGTGTATGGGAAATCAACCATGTAAGCTGGTGCTGGCGCTGGCTGATCATGGTTGTATCTCCAACGCACTATATTCAATTGAAGATGTATTGTATCATGACCTGTGGTGCTTAAAGATATATTTATATGAATTGCATTTGAATGATTACTATTGAACTGAAACACAGTAGCAATCTAAATGAAATGGTTGAAATACTATTTTATTAATGAAATATTGATTGTTGTACAACAAAGAATTATAAGAGTACTCTTGTTAAATTAATGGAATTATCTGCTGAAATGTGAATCATGTACATGACGGAATGATGTGATAATTATGGTTATTTACTATGATTACCTAAATATGAACATGAATTGTATTATTCATACCTGGGTCCTGCTTCCTACAGGCCAGGTTCAATGGTGAGCTTGAAGGCTGTGAACTTAATGATCGAAGGACACAACGTGTGAGTTCTACCAATCCGGTAGGAGGCGCTGTAGCCATCCACACACACACACACACACACACACACACACACACTCACTGGACTGCTCTTTGTGAGTCAACTGCGTCTGGGTCATCAGTAAGCACTGCCCCTTGTGTGGGAGAAGTGTTGGATGACCTGGAAAAAATCCTCCTTTGGATATAAAGACTTTGAACATGTTGGACTATTGGACATTTTCAACTACTTTGTATAAATTGTAAATACTTGTAAATATTTTTATCACATAATATAATTCACTGCAGCATATCAAGCCTGTGTCTGTGTGTCTTTAAACATTTCCACTTCCCTCCCAGAGCTGAACTTAAATCTTCTGATCTAGTCCACTGCCATATATTACACATCATAGCAAAATAGGATCAGTTAAACCTGTTACATGTACATAGACTTGGTGCTGCTATGGTGCTTTATCTGTAGATGAATCTGGAAATACATCTATCTCAACTTCTTTGCTGGTAGATGGCATCCTGCTTTCCTGCTGTAGCTGCCTAGAATAGAATAATAATAGTTTTAGTAATAGCCTATTTTTAAGGTTGAATTTACTGTAGCCTATTAAGGTAAATACAATATTACTGCAAGTCTTTTAACATAAATAAGTTGGTACAAAATAATATAATTAGCTAAAATAGCTTAATGCTTAATTTAGTACAGCTAAACCACTTTGTGTAGTTAAAATAACATGTGGACAGCTTTTAAAATATTTCAGTAAAAACAGTTCAACTTTAAAATCTGAGCTTTAAAATGCCCTAAACAGTGAACATGACTCTTGACTCTGACTTTTCATCTTCATCTTCGTCTTCCACCTTGCTGCTCCTGATGGATGCTTTTATCCAGGAGAGCAGAGAGCTGCTCCCTGGGCTTCCTGCTGTAGCTCCCTTTATTTTTACTTTCTTATCCTCTCCTTTCTAGGCATTATACTGTAATTGGTGAATTGGTAAATAAAAAGAGACTAACAATATGAATAAGACTTTTGGTTATATTTCAACAGGACACAGGGCTACTTTTTCTGCAGGCAATTAGGAATTGCCTGTTTGTCAATTATCACATAAATTACAACAAGTGTTATGTAGCCTAATGTAAACCTACACAATAGCCTACTAAACAATGAATCTTAAGTAAGTATAGTGATAGATTCACATGCTGTAGGACACCAATGACCGGTGGTCAACATCACGTCATATCTATTATTGGTTTTGGGCAGCGTCAAGTAGGAATGTGTGATATATTTTATTGTTTATAATTTATCGTCAAAAACATTCTCACCGGTAAGAATATGTCATTCCACAATATAAATGATAAATTTCCATGTCAGAAATTAGCGAAGGCCATGGGCCATTTGTCCCTCAATTTAGCCCAGAATGCCCCTAAAAACTTTGTTCCACAGGACAAAACTGCCCGTTCGTTATCAACAACTTAGTATTCTCTGCCGGAGAGGGTGTGAGGTGTTCGTCTCAGCTACCTGAAGCTGCCGTGCTGCGATACATCATGGACCACTACTTGGTTAAAACCAGATAACCATCCAACAAAGATTCAAGTTCCTCCATCAGATCCACCCAAACACGGGGACAGAGATGAACCTGTAGCAACGATTATGAACTGGAAACTCAACTAAAGCTAACTATGCTAAGCTAACCCACCACCACACAGAGCTAATGCTGACCTCTCCATTAAAAGAATAGACCAAGTAAAAAGAACACGTCTTACTGTCATAAAACCACAGAGAGCCATCGATTTGTTTATGGTCAGATTTAACACTTTGGAATGATAAAAGCTAAACATGTCACGTTGTTTGAAATAAATGTTAGCATAATATTAGTGTCACTATTCATCCGTCCCAACTTGTGAAACGCAATATTTTTAAATTTTATTTCTTGTGTTTACAGACAAAGCTGGTCTCATTAGACTAATGTAAATATTGTGTTTATTACACATAAATATACTGAATGATTAAATCATCAGCTTGATCTGGTTTAATTATAGGAAATCAGAGAAATATTTATCAACCATTACTTTATGCAACTCATTGTCAAATATGAAATAAACAAGATTCATCAGCAGTGGAAACACTATTGAAGTTATTCGTGCTTTTCATGTGCTTTTTTTTTTCTTAGAAAATAATTTCATTTCAAATGAGGAAATAAATGAATTACATACAATAACACTAGAGTGACCCACATGCACAAATATATTCCATAAAATATCAGCTCATGAACTCTATGAGTCAGCAGTTATTGTAGTCTTGTATAATGTGTCTAGTGTTGATGTATTCACATTTATTTGTGTTTGTAAGGAACCTGTTTACACTAAGCTGTGATTTTTTAAATTTATTTATAGCTTTTATTTATCGTAATTTTTAACATTATCGTAATAATACCTGAAATTATCAAGATAATTTTTTTGCTAAGTAGTTGAGCAGTTGGCTAATTTGTGCCCACCTGTGTGGAGTTGCGACAGGCTACTTCACAACAGAGACAAATAAATGCATTCATTTATGTGTTTTGTGGTTGGTGGACAGGGCAGGAGGTGTGTTTCGGGCTGCAGCTGTGCACTGTCTGCTGCTACAACGCGCCTGCGTTTGTGTCTCCGTTTGCTCTGCGCGTTCACGTTGACAGAGGTGTGTGCGGGTGGGGGTGGAGGAAATATTAATTGGGACACTATTATCACATGCTTTTAATCAACAAGCACTTTCAAAAGGGCACTTGCTTGGTCCAGAGGGCAAAGGGCAGGTGCTTTAGCACCACCTAGTGTCTACCTGTGCACGCTGCTGTGTATTCTAAACCTCAATTTATCACACACACACTGGGATGAGAGCACATTGTGTTCCTGCTGATGCTGTTAGCGTCACTATAGCTGCATGTACAGTATGTATGTATGAATGACAGAGGGAATGATCAGGGAGAATCATTCCTGGGTAGAGTGCTGGCTGGAGGAACCTGGAAGTCGGTGGTCCATCCATGATAAGCACAGCTCATTCATTCATCATCAGCTGACAGTAGATCAGTCCATCAAATATAAATCTATATCTTTCCTAAATGTCATCAGTAAATTAAAGGATTGCATTTAACCATGAATAATCTTTCTTTCCTAAACACAGCTGTCAGATCTGCACAAACCAGGATCTTCTAACAATGGGCAGCTCATTTTTCAAGAGAACTGATTGGTCAGGAGGCAGGACTTTAGTACTCACTCAGATCTTATTCACTTCATTCAGCCTAAGTTATCATGGTGATTTAGCCCAATAAGACTTTAGCCAGTGTCGTATAGGACACAGCGATTAAATCCAGGAAGTTTGCACGATAGGGGAAATCCAGCTTTGTAGTACAGGCCCTGTTAGTGTGGAGAGAAGAAGGAATACCTGAAGCACAAAAAAACAGAAGAGGAGTTAATAAGAACATCCTAACAGGGCTAAAACTCACATATTACTCACTCTGACAGACGTAGCTTTCCTATTCTACATTTCAAGTGCCTTATTTTTGGGCCTGATCTTGAAACTACTTAGATAATCACTTTATAAAGATGTAAGTAGATAAGATGTATATAAGTAAGAGATTTTGGTCCTTTAGAACCATGGTCATATTTAGTTTTCCAGTGTTTTGTTTGTTCTTAAGTTTTACACTGTCCCTGGTAATGGATTCCTGTCAGTATGCTTGTGTGACTTACTCCTGTTTTCACAGGTGTGTCTTAGGGCGCTTTCACGCTGTTGTTGTTTCTGTGTCTGTTTTTTCTTTCTTTGTCTGTTAACCTTCCAATGGGACTGGAGAAGGAAATGAGTTGTATGGCTAGAATCTCTTGTATTTACATGTTAATGTATATCAATACGATTTTCCTATTTAAAAGAATAAATGAATAAACTAACCTATTAAACTAAATAAATCTTGTCACGCAGTAACTGCTGTAGTAGTCGTTTCCATAGAAAGTCAACTTCTTTTGACCTGGTGTAAACAAACCCCAAACTGGGGTGGATCAAAAAAGTGGACTCTATTTCGGATAAAAACATGGGTCTCGCAGCAATTGCAAGTGCATTTAGCTCAGTTTCAACTCTGACAGACAGAGCTCCACAAAAATACAAAAACACATTAAAATTTAAAAACAGTTTATATGCATACATGAAGCAGTGGTGAGGAAGAGGAAGTAACAGGAATAACCAGGTTGTAAGACGGCTATGGCTTTATCAGCTCAGGGAGAACACACACATACATAAAACTCTATGACTCGCTGGTGAGAAATAAATCAGGGAGTCAATGACTCACTTCACTTTAGCTCGTTGCTTCTACTGCTTTTTGCAGCTAAAAATTAAAATCATATCCACACTTTACAATACGAGTTATAAAAAAACAAACAAGAACAAGCAACTTTTGTAACTTTTTGTGACAGTGTTTTCCTGTTATTTTGGAACGATTACAAATGTGCATTGTGAAGGCAAATCGAGTCGGATCAAGATGTTTTAATTTTCAGCTGTTCTCCACCCATTCAAACCAGAGTCTGGACAAAGCAACCGGATTTCCTAGCTGCTTCGATCCACTTCTAAAAGAGTATCCAACCACTGAGTGAGAAGCTGCTGCATTGACAATTAAATGTCTTCTTCTCCGTGGTCTGTCTGTGCCCACGTCTATCTGTGTCTGTCCATTTATTTTAGTTTGGAAGTTTTTGGTTTGTACTTTAATTCTTGGTTGCTATTGGTTTTTGTTGCTCCTCCTGCATTCCTGCATGCATACAAGGCAAGGCAAGGCAAATTTATTTGTATAGCACATTTCATACTCAAGGCAGCTCAATGTGCTTTACATGATAAAACATTCAATTGTTTAAAATCAATAAGAACATTTAAAATCATCAGTAAAATCAATTAAAATCATCAGTAAAATCATCATGACATCAACAACATGACTAAAAATCTCTCTCTCAATCATATGCAGTAGAGAAAAAAAGTGCCTTTAACTTTGATTTAAAAATGTTCACATTGGATGCTGACTTCAGCTCCAACCCGGCTCGTCACACACTCGAGCATCGAAATCTCCAGCCAAACATTCTTTTACATCCATTAATCCTTAGATAAACTCTAAGCAGAAAGAGCAGGGATTAAGCTTTGATTGTTGCTTATCACCAAGAGTTGAAAAGATTTTAAAGGAGTTTTTGATTTTAGACTAAGGTCTGAAGTCCTTGAAATGACAAGTAAAGCTGCCAGAAAATACACCGTGCCCGAGGCGACACACAGTGACTGACATACGTGCTCGTATCTACAACATATCACACATGTTTCTCTTCTATAAACCAAGTCACAAGCTGTTGCTCTCAATCTTGGGCCTTCTCCCCTCCCACCCCTCCCCATCTGTCTGTCTGTTTGTCTGAAGGCTGAAATGCACTGCCAAACCCACACCCATAAACGATGACCGATTTTCCCATTTGCAGCTGTCTTAGGCAGACTGTGAGGTGTATTCAGCTTTATGGATATTGACTCCTCCTCTGCTCTTTGATCTGGGCTGTCCACCTTCAGATTCCAGCTTTCTGGTCGGCCATAAAACCAGAGACAGCCCCAGACAAGGAGCTCTGACATTAAACCGTGTGTAGGCGTATTGTCCGAGTTAAGTCGGCCAATCATTGGTTTTGTCAATCACACTTTCAGACAGCCAGGCAGGCCTGAAATAGGATTTAAAGAAGAAAACATTTATCACACACAAGTGAATCAATATTTTGGTTAATTTCATCTTTCTATCCTGATGAATAGGACAAATGATTGTAAACTATTCCTTACACCCACCCTGTTGTTGTTGCTTTCTCCAAATTCTCTTTTCACATGTAAGTGAAAGACATCCAGAGGCTGCCGTCAGTCAGATTTACAACAGCAGCGGTGCAGCGTTGGCAGTGGTTTCACAGGTTGTGCTGGGGTTCTGAGTGACAAGGCTCAGCTTGGCTCGGCCCCTCAGGTCCTGCTGAATGTTGGAGCATGTGTGAGTCCTTGTGAGTCCGTCTGTGGGTTTTTTAGGTCAGCACCTCGCCCTCAGCCCACGGATAACGTCTGTGCCAGATGATGTCATGGTATCGATCAGCAGGGCGTCTGTTGTGAGATTTGGTGTCAGTGTCTGGAGAGAGAGGAGAGGATGTGGCTGATGGGGTTAGAGGGGAGTGAAGAGCGGGAAACAAGAAAGAAAGAGCAAATAAATGAAAGGAATTTAAGTGAAAATGCTGGATTCAAATAAGGTAACACTTTATTCATTAGAAGGGCTTTTTAGGAAAAGATTTATAAAACATTGTGCTCACTGGATGTCCTCAGGCAGTTCGCTGCAGTGCCTCTGGGTTTCAATCCTCACTATGAGGAGATTGAAGAAAGACTTCCAGACTCAGGAGACCAACAAAGGACTGAGGAGGTCCTTTACACATTGCCTTTACAGTCGCAATGCACTTTCATATTAAAGATCCCAATTTAAACACGTAATTCCTGTTTATTAAACCTGTTGTAAGATAGATTGCACAATGAGAAAATAATAAGAGCTACATCACAATCCTAGTTGTGATAGTTCTGTAGCTCTAAAGATTGTAAATGTGATATTTTTTCTCACTTCTGCCAATGTCGGCGCCACTGAACCTCCACTTAGTGACCAATATGAATACAGCAGGAAGCGATGCATTGATCAAATTGTCACTGGCCGAGTCCCCGTTCATCATTCCTGCTATTTTTCATTTTCTTTATGCACATAAATGCCACAAGGACGTGGGCTGGAGTTGTTTCAACGTGCACATGGTGGTATTCAGATGGATGAAGCAGCAGAAGACATTATTTTTGTGTCCTGCTGTTGTAGCGGTTATTCATTACAAACAGACATCATTCATTCATCCATTCAGACTGACCATGACATTCACACCTGCAGCTGACTCCAATTAACCTGACATATATAATTTCTATCATTTCTATTGGCTTCCTCAATTTATTGGGGCAAAATCAAAGCGGTTAACTTCTTGAAAACCACAGTCACTACTGATCATAACACATTCTGAGTGAACTCATCCTTTAATATCTCCGTAAGGTGATCATTTAAACCGAAAAAGCGGAGCAAGAAGGAAAAAAAGTGATCAACCCTCTCTCTCTTTCTCTCTACCCTGTCACCGGACACACACACACACACACACACACACACACACACACACACACACACACACACACACACACACACACACACACACACACACACACACACACACACACACACACACACACACACACACACACACACACACAAGTGATCGCATCACTGGAGCAATGTCATGATGGAGTGACCAAAAAGCACCGCAATGTGCAAACGACACATCAGGGGCGATGGAAGGTGTGAATGCACCTTAATAATGAGAGAGAAGGGCTTTTCGATCTGATACAGAATCAGTATATAGAGGGTTTTCACACTTCAAGGGCAGTAACCCAGATACGTGGCCATGTTGGAGGTAAGCGGATGTTGAAACTACATGTTGGAGGCTCACAGAGGTGTACTCTGTGATGGATAAATCTCAGAAAAGCTCCTCAAAATGTATTATAGATGCAAAGGCATACAGGGAAGGACTTGGTCCGCAGGAAAGGGCACGATATTTGGATAAAATATGGTTTATTGGTGGTGCAGATCCATACGAGTCGACTTCCTCGTCTTGGATCAATGAAGAGAGTCTTCCATCTATTATGTATCCTGATATCATCAACTACCTGGTTTTCACCAAGCCATACACAGCAGAAGACCTTAAATCTTATAGAAGTTTGGAGGTCGGCTGCGGCTGTAGAGGCTCGTGTTAGCAACAGAAATACTGTATATCAGCAGATAACTCAGTCAGTTCTAATAATTTCACAGTGAACCTGCAGTGTAGTTACTGTAAAATAGTATACGACCACCAGGTAATCCTAGATTTAGGCAAATCAAACAGTTATAGTCTGTTAGATTAGACTACTCTGGACCTAGAGCCTCGGATTGCTACGCCGACTACATTCAGTGACCTGCGAAGCCTCGTACCAGCGGTGACGTAAGCAATGTGATCGGAAGCAGGAGCGGGGCTAACAACTAAGCTAAAAGCTAATCCTCATGGAACGCAGCTTTCTTCCATTCTGTGTTCTAATGTCCGCTCTCTGGAGAACAAACTGGACTACCTGAAGCTGGATTTAAATGCAAGACAGGAGATGAGGGTGACGGTGTTTACATATACACCAATAATAACTGGTGCAACAACGGTGAGCTAGTCTCATGTCACTGCTCTCCTGATTCAGAACTACTGATTATAAAATACAGACATTGTTCTCCATGATTTGTTATGACGATTAGTACAGCCAAAAACACGGCAATAGATCACTATTTCCTCGCAAAATTCGGGATTTGCTTGTGTGTGTGATGTTTGTAAACCTGCTGCTTATCTCCAAAATGGCAACTTCCAGGTTGATGACGCGGTTAATGAGGCGCCGTGAAAACCCTCTATTGATCCTGATCCCCTCCAAATTTTGATGAAATCTTCCATTATAAAGCCTATCTTTAGTTTATACTAGTACAGTGCCCGTCCAAAGTATACATTCATGTGTGAGCATAAGGGGTATAATTGCGGGTGCAAAATGTGGGTGTAATTTTCCTGGTTTAATTCTATGGGACATGTGCATGATAAATGTGTTTGTTGTTTGTTTTTTTACTCACTTTTATATTTTTTTGTTTGCGTGTATTTTTCTGTAATGTATGTTTGTTGGAGTCATGTGTATTTTTGTATCTTTCTGTTGTATTTTTGTGCATTTTTTGTATAATTATTGTTTTTTTTTGCCATTGTAGTGTGATTCAGGAGTCAATTTGTGTATTTTTTGTGTAAATATTTAGTTTTGTGTATTTTTTGTATAAATGTTTAGCTTTGCATATTTTGAGCCATTTTCATGTTTTTGTTGTATTTTTCTGTAATGTACAGTATGTTTTTGAAGTCATCATTGTGTATTTTTTTATCTTTCAGTTGCCTTTTTGTGCATTTTTTGTACAATTATTGTTTTTTGTTGCCATTGTAGTATTATTCTGGAGTCATTTTTGTATTAATATTGTTTAGTTTTTTGTTTTATTTTACTCATTTAGTATGTTTTCATCATAAATACTGTGTGTGTGTATGTCTACATCCATCTCCTCCGTGCGTTATCTTCACACACGCGCTCGTCTTACTAAGAGAGACACAGAAGTACCACAAAAAATAAACGTTTTGCAAATGGTTTGATTTTATGGGACATGTGCATGATAAATGTGTTCGTTGTTTTTTTTTTATACTCATTTTTATTTTTTTGTTTGATGTATTTTTCTGTAATGTATGTTTTTTGGAGTAATTTTGTGTGTTTTTGGAGCATTTTTGCATATTTTTATGTATTTTTGTTGTAATTTTGCGTACTTTTTGTATAAATATTGTTTAGTTTTTTGTTTTATTTTACTCATTTAGTATATTTTTTATCATAAATACTGTGTGTGTATGTGTATGTGTATGTGTATGTGTCTCTACATCCATCATCCTCCGTGCGTTATCTTCACACACACGCGCGCGTTTTGCTAAGAGAGACACGGAAGTACCGCGAAAAATTAACGTTTTGCAACACCAAAGTCGCAACTCTCTCTAAACGGCTCTGCGTGCTCCGCATCAGCCGTGTGTGTGTGTGTGTGTGTGTGTGTTTACATTTATTAGCACATAGAATAATATAAGAACACTTACCCTTGTGCAGAACAAACAATAATCAAAGTAGAGCCGTGTTGTGGATCCACAAAAACGTTACATTCCTCTGTCTGAATAACCAGATAGTTTGTGATAAGGTCGACTAATGACCGTCAGCACAGCCACTGCTCACAGTCATGGAGACGAAGGAGGAAGTGAAGTCCGTGACCGGAGAGTTAAAGGAAGTTTGGAATCACATGAATAATATTAAATAACCATGAAATATTAACTTTAATGATTTTTAGCGGTACAAAAACGTTTTTAATATTGAGCTTTTTTTAAAAAATTTTTTTTTTAACCCAAACAACCTGCGACACGGTGATGTCATGAACCCGGAACCGGAAGTAGCGCGCTCAATACCAAGGGAGCCGTAACTATAAAATTAATGTTTTGACCGTTTTGCTCCAAAATAACAGATACACACACTCGGGGTATTTGGAACGTGGATGAATAGCAGTTGATCACAGTTCATCTGTTTCACCTTCAAAATGGATTCCGGAAATCATCTCAACTGTGATTAAGACGGATTCCGGAAGTCGTCTCAGATGTTGCGCTAGCGCCCCCTCACACCCTGAGGTCAAAAGCTGAATAGGTTTCATTTCGGGGGCCGTCCAGAAGTGAAATAGAATTAAAATAAACATTTTGAAATGACCAAATTACTCCAAAATAACAGATACACACACTCGGGGTATTTGGAACCCATTGACCGAGTTTCAGGTTGAACTCACACAGCATCAGGGAGATATTTTCTACAAACACACACACACACACACACACACACACACGCACACACACACACACAACACACACACACACACACACACACACACACACAGACCTCCCTTGCTTTTATATGTAACCAGGCGGTTAAAGTGTGGTAGTTTCCCACCGTCATATAGCCCGTGAACGCATCATCCTCGTCTATCGGACGCTTTCTTAACCACACCCTCTGATTAGAAGGATTATAAGCAGGTGTGCACGCTGTAGCGTCTACGTGTTTGGGCTCCTAGGCTGTACTGTCGGGTGCTAAATGCTATCGATGGGAGTTTGCATAGAGGGGGAAATGCTGCTCTTGTGAGGCGCCCTGAGCCCCCGATGGGAACCGCGTTTCCATGTGTGGAAGTTGGCCGCTGCTGTTCAAATAAGCTCTCAAATCACATTTAAATAAGCTCTCAAATCATATTCTAATAAGCTTTCAAGTCATATTTTAATAAGCTTTCAAATCATTTTCTAATAAGCTCTCAAATCATGTTTACTAAACGTGGCACCATGCACTTTAGCTGAATGAAGTGAGGTTTAGCTGATTAGTTTGATTTTGTTAATCTTTGTCTAACGTTTGGGTTGTTTTTGGGTGAGTTACTAACTTTGTTTGTTAGTATTTTCATTTTCTAAACTTCAGCTTGTTTGGTAAAGTTTTGTTGGTGTTGAAAATTTATTTTATTTCTGTATGTCAAGCTTTTAAACCACATTATGAAATAAAAAAAAGTATTTTATTATGATTGTTGATGATAAATAAAATAACATATTTTGCTACCACTTTGGCCTCTGTTCATATTCTTGCCAGACTAATGCGGTGAGATTTACTTCACCAAAAAGGGAACCCCTGCCTTCCCATTGGTTACATACAGGTAGATGTTAATACAAAATAATGCAACATAAAGAAGTCTTTATCCTCTAGGTTTCCTTCTAAACCTTGGTGCAGAGCAACACCAACTTCACATTGGCAGTCATGTCAGAAGGCTGAGCCATGTTGTGTAGATACGCTTTAGGTTGAGATGATGCTGCATCAGGGCACACACACACACACACACTCACACACACACACACACACAGACAGACACAGACAGACAGACAGACACACACACACACACAGACAGACAGACAGACAGACAGACAGACAGACAGACAGACAGACAGACACACACACCTCTTTCTAGAAGACTAAAAGGGAAAAAGGACTTTTTCCTTCATCCCCTCCTCCTCCTCCTCCTCATTTATCTCTCACTATCCGCTTCCTGGAACCTGCCCATGCAATTGGATTTAGTGTCTGTCTGTGTGCCTGGTTTGTCTCAACCTCCTCAGTCTCTCCACTTCCCTTTTTCACTTCCCTGATCAGCTCGTCTCTGCATCCTAATAGAACTATAATACAGCCTGTGTGGTCCACAGCTACAACGCTACATGACAGGGCAACAACAATAGAGCTCCTCCAACAGGCTGTGTAACGACTCATTACTGCTGCTACTGCTGTGTGTGTGTGTGTGTGTGTGTACTTTACTCTGTGTGTGTTTGCACACTTGAATGCAAAGCTGATGTTACAGTTGTTTGTATTTAGATAAGGGCGGAGGCCAAAGACGGACGTGGTTCATTGTTTACCTTTTATCGATTTCTCTTTTCTTCTACATGATTCACACTCTTCTCCCTCTTTTACACCTGACCCTTGTGCACACTTATCACTGCACCAATTGGCCCCATTCTGCATCTGTGGTGGGAAGAGATCTTCTGGTCGAGTAATGGCTGTAGCAAACGTCCTAATAACATTACAGCTGCCATAAGGGTGGGGTGGTGGGGGGTCAGGGAGGGTGAAGACAGGGAGACGGCAGTGGATGGCTGGTGGAAGGGGGGAGCATGTATGAATTGCAAGAGGTTGGAGGGGGCTCTGGAGGGGAGAGATTGGGGGAGGGGCAGGTGCATCACTAATGGCTTTTTAAAAAGGTTACAGCATGTCGCTCCCTCTTCATAATGGGGCCCTGGCTGTGCTGGAAATGCAATTTCCGGGAAAGATAATGCAAGGAGTGAAGGGTTGCATGTGTGTGCAGCATGTGTGTGTGGAGTAAGAGGAGGCAGGACATCACCTTATGTTCAACTAAAAGAAAGGAAGATGAGGGCAGAGTAAAGTGCAGTGGAGTGCAGGCGTGAACAAACCTCGGGGTGTAGGTGCAGATATCCTCACATGCTTAGATGTAGCAGAGTAAAGCATGCCTATCTGCTGGCACTGTGATGCATCAATACTTAGTGAAGACATTATATGAGGACGCCTTGCCTATGTATCTAAACAAACCCTTCAACATCCTGCATGGTTGGTTAAAGTCGAGTGTACTAATTAACCCCTCTCCTGCAGCCGCGACAGGCCTCAACTTTTTTGCCTGATTGAATCCTCTCGCTTTTCAATGGGTATCTGTAATTGCGAGTAATGTTAAGCGGGGAAGACTTAAGTGTATACGTTATGTTCTTGTCAGGCACCGAGCACTTTGCTCGATGCTGTGGCAATACTCTCAATTTATTTCACACCCTCTGCACACACCACAAAATCAATAGCTCACAGTTATGTGTAATTTCATTGTGTCAGCCTGTAGTTCTGCCTGAACAATTATAATTTAACTAAATTAATATTGAGCTGACATCTGGTGTGCGTGCATGTGTGGGGCACTGGTGGATGTGTGTGCTACAAAAAAGAAAGAGGGAAAGGCCTTACAGTGAAACGCAGCAGCTTGACAAGCAGTGTTAGTTTAGTTTTTTCTTTTAAGTGACCATAAATAGACTATGACTAATAATATATGTCGACTAAAGCTGTATCCAAATATAATGATATATCTAATCCAATGTGATCTTATGTACTGATCAAATAAAATATCTGTGTATTTACAAATATTAATACCAATATCAGGTTTATCAATGCTAATTACATGAAAAATGAAATAGAATAAACTCCTATGCTTCATATTTTAGTCGACTATAACTGTAATAAATTTATATTAATGTCAATTATTTTGACTAAAACTAAACTATTACTGAAACAGATGACTAAATCTTGAATATATATTTTTTAAAGTTATATTTTAGTCAAAAGACTATTACTGAAACTAAATGCGTTTATACCTGCATGTACACACGCCCACACACACACACACACACACACACACACGCACACACACACACATCATGATTCATCCGGCTAGTCTCTCCTCTTTTCCACTTAACCATGATGATGATGATGATGATGATGATGATGATGATGATGATGATGATGATGATGACATGTGCAGAATCCTCCACAGATCATTAACTCCTCCCACTGCACACACTTTTAGAAAAGCATTGCTGCCATATCAAAAGAAACAAAAGCTATAACATCCGTTAGGGATTAAGTTTTGATCCAAGCATAAATTCCGCTGTGGTCTGGATAGCAGGGGACAGAAAAAAAGTTTCTTAAAGCTGAAACTTTGCAGTCAGTTGCCTTTTAAACCAGTGTCATTAGTAAATGTACAAGCAAACAAATGAAAGACTCAGCTAAATCTGGTTCATTGATTCAACCTGTACAAATACATATACAGTATATATATACTGTATATATATATGTTCAGACACATTTTGGCACATTTGTTGTCCAATTTAACAAAATGAACAGCTCTGCCAAAAAAATATCTCACTTTACAAAGTGAATTATGTTCTGTTTAACTGTCAGCAAAATGTCTTTTTAAGGTGGAATTAGAATTAAAGAAGTTGTTGGAGATGGTTGTGTGTGTGTGTGTGTGTGTGTGCGTGTGTGCGCGTGTGTGCGTGTGTGCGTGTGTGCGCGTGTGCGTGTGTGTGTGTGTGTGTGTGTGTGTGTGTGTGTGTGTTCCATTTACTCCTAACTGTAAACTACTGATGGATTATAAGGCAAATCCATGCAGACTGACCCAAAGCTCATTTTAACATATTTAACATATAGAGTCAGAGGAACTCATGTCTTATTCTAACCCTAACCCTGGAGAGCACCTGTCCTGCATGTTTTTGATGCTAACTAAAGCATAGCTTGTTCTCTACTTCAGCTGGATATTTGTTCAGATTTCCCAAATTGATGTGATTTGATTCACAAGTGCCTGATTTGATTCGTAATTCCTTTTGATTTTTCAATCCGATCAATAACTTTTCAGTCTGTAATAATACATCAGTTTTATATAGCGCTTTTAGGGCCTGTACTACGAAGCTAGATAAATACATCCTGGATTTATCTCCGTTAGCAGACTTCACCTAACCAAACATTGTCAGTCAGACAGAAGCTGTCCTACAAATCTAGATTACAACACGTTAAGTTAAGCATGTTGATTTCAGCCTGGTTACGTGTGCACTCCTGTGACAGAGGAGGAGATTACAGCGTCAGACCAATCACAATCACAGAGACACTGAAGAGCGATTTACGTCACTGAAGAATAATTCTTTCAAAATATGAAGAATTAAAATCCATAATTCCAACCAAAAACAACACTGTTTCTGCAGTAAAAATAGCAAGTAATTAATGTATTTGATAAAAATATACACATATCATTAGTAAATGAAAGGATCGCATCGATGTCTATATATATTTTCTCCGTCTGCATCACATCAGATCCACACAGAGATGTGTTCCCAATGATCCTCCTTTTATCGGACAGCTCATTTTCTAAGCGCTCTGATTGGTCAGGAGGCGGGACTTTCGTACTCGCTCTGAACAAAACCTGGTCCCGACCAGGTTAGTCATTCAACCTAAGTTACCATGGTGTTTTAGCTCCATAAGACGTTAGCCAGCTTTGTATTCCAGCACACACTGATTAAACCCTGGAAGTTAGTGCGATAAGAGGAAATCTAGCTTTGTAGTACAGGCCCTTAAAGACAGGTGTGAACAGGTGGGTTTTTAACTGTTTTGAAAGATTTCAGTGAGTCTGAGGAGGATGTTTGGGGGAGAGAGTGGGGGCAGGCTGTGGCGAAGGCTCTATCCAAGGTACGATGCTTGGATTTGACAATGGGAGTGAGGAGAGCTGGTAGTGCTGTAGGAGGTCAGAAATGGAGGGCCAGGTTATTAAGGGATTTGTAGTTCTGATTTTACTTAGCGATTCTCAGAGAACTAATTCTGTAAATGGTAGAAAATCAATCAAACTTGGAGCAGTATTATATATATTATTGTTTACATTAATTTGGAGCACAGCACTGACTTACATAGTAGAAGAGACGTATTAAATGATTGATTTTAGGTTTTTATGAATCGTTATCAAGTCATTCATAGGAAAATTGAATAAAATTGATTGATTTCTTTAATTGTTTTTTAAACCCAGCCCTTTTATCTATTATCATTAGATTACACAGGGATCATGAAACTGTCAGGAAATTAACCTGATTTTTCGGGCGTGGCAACATGATTTCCTCATCATTTTTGTGCTGCAGAGTTCACATTGAAAACCGATGTTACTTAATGAGATTTATCACCTCATCCTCAACTCTAACCTTTTTTTTCTTACCATGGGAAAAAGTTCTAATAAGTTGTAATTGTACAAAATGTCTCCCAATCAAAACACATGAATTTGAAAGTTGTGTCTAACAGCACAAATTATTAATTTTTGTGACAGTGTGACGTTTCCTGTGAGATTGTGTTGTAGATTTAGGTGTGGGTCAGGGGTTTTTCGTACGGTTGCTGTATCAGTATACCGACATTTTACCCAAACGCAGCGCCCCATCTGGCCAGTTTATGTCATGTGACAAAGACTCAAACTTAACCTAAACCTAACGCTAACTCTAAGTCTAACCCCAAAAATTGTTGCGATATTGGATTATAACCTAGCCCTAACACTAACCGTAATATGCTACATATGTAGTCCTTCGGTAACCATACCAATAGCACCGGGGGTTGTCTGTACGGCAACTGTACAAATAGACACTTTCAATCTAAAATGTGCAGTAAAGCAAGTGTAACAAGGAGGAATGCATGTAAGTAAGTAAGAATAATCAGACTAATGAATAAAGACATCTGATTCTAAAGAAAGCAACAATTCTCTTATTCCGTCAACACTTCTGAGGTCCCCTGTCAGATCTACACCCTCTGCATTGGTGGACATTCACATGCATCCATAACTAAGATCTCTGTGTATGTGCAGACCGTGTAAGCTCCTCGGCTCTGAGATGTGGTTTAAACATTTGGTCATTCTGATCACGTAAAGCTTCAAACCCCAAAAGATTTATGGTTGAAAAAAAAAATTAACTAAAATTACCAAGAAAAAAAAGAGAAAACACTGTGTGACTAGAATTCAGAAAAGGAGCAGAGAACTTCAAATCCCCACAAACAGGGATTTGTGTTGCACACACTAATGAGGTCTGAGAGTAGGACGGAGAAGAGGCAGAGGCGCTGCAGGTGGGTTTCTAGAAGGAAATGGCTTCATGGTGCTTGTTTAAATGTAGTCAAACACTTTTCTTCTTCTTCTTTGGGACTTGCAGGTGCAGAGTTGAGTTATCGACACAGTGTAGTGTCTTTGATAAGCTCCTCACTCTTATTCCTTCATTAATGTTATGTGTTTCTTTTCAATTCAATCCCAAAATTCTGACACAAAAAAAGTCACAGAGTGTGCAGGGATCCAAGACGCTGATGTGTGGGTAATGCTCACTGTAATGGGAGACATTTAGATAATGACTCTCATTTTGTCTAACAGGTGCAGATTCTCTCATTTGGCTGTAGCTTCACTGTTTCCCTCATTCCTACACAAAGCCTGAGAAGAACCTCATGTAGGAGGAAAAGATGAACTCATTCTACAGCCCAGGTCTGTTGTGCATTGCCATCTTGTGGAATTCATCTTGAAATGCAGTGACCTGGAGCCTCCTAGCTGGAAGACAGAGGATGTGAGAAAAAAACATAATACATTAGATTTACCCAAAAACTTCAAATTTACACTTCAGAATAAAAACAGGTAAAACAAACAGATATTAGTCCCTCCCACAACATTGCACATGGCCTTTGCATCTAGAAATAGAAAACACAACAAATAGTGGAATTTTTTTTAATGCTGTTTGTTGTCATATGATAATATGTGTTTATACAGATTAAAATGGATTTGTATTCAAGCATCAAAACCCATCGTCAGATACAGTATGTTGGGAAGGACATCAGTGATCTATCATCTATAGCAGAGATGGGCACAAACATGTGAGGGCCACATTATCAGCTTTCATAACACAATTCAAAATATTTACCGATCTGAGCAATAATACAGGAAAGAACAAATGATTTAGTTTTGTAAATAGCTTTCTCTCATTTTATGTTTTTTGTATTTTCTGAGTCATTTTGTGTATTTTCGTTGCCAATTCATGTGATTATAGAATATTTTGAGTAATTTTGTGTGTTTTTAAGGTAATTCCATGTATTTTGCATTATTGTTTTTCTTTATCTGTAGCTGTCCTGTAAGTTTTATGATGTAATGTTGTGTATATTTGTTTGTTTGTATTTGTTCCATTTATTTTGTGTGTTTACTTTGGGGGCCGCATATATATTTATGTGTGTGTGTGTGTGTGTGTGTGTGTGTGTGTGTGTGTGTGTGTGTGTGTGTGTGTGTGTGTGTGTGTGTGTGTGTGTGTGTGTGTGTGTGTGTGTGTGTGTGTGTGTGTGTGTGTGTTCTTTTTCCAATCACCGTATCAGGCAAGCAGATCATTCTAATATTGAAAAACTGTGTTTACATCAGTGGTTCCCAAACGGTGTGTCGCGGCACGCTGGTGTGCCGTGAGGCAAGTCCGGGTGTGCCGTGGGATTTTGTGACAACCATACATTTATTGCAATATATAACTGCACAAAATAATAATTTTTTATTTACTACTTTGTATGCACTCATTTCATTATACAGAGGCAAACTCTATACCTAAAATGTTTTTGAAATATTTCATTAATAAATATTTCATGAGTATTATAGTTGTCTTTGTCACATTTTATTTGGCATTAGTAAATAATTATGCACATTTACAGATATTGTACATGATATGAGTGATAACACAGGTTATACATTCTATGTTGCACAATAGGTGTGGCTTCAGATTTTTACTTGTCCTTTGGTGTACCTTGGGCACAAAAAGTTTGGGAACTGCTTTACATTATAAACTCATGCTATCACATTCCAATGGCAGTTTGAGATAAGATGAATTTATTTGCTGAATCCATTCATCATGTACAGTATGTATTTTTGCTTCTAAGTAGTAATGTGAGGAGGTTCTTTTCCAATCTTTTAAAGCAACATAATTGTGACTTTAAACAGATCACGTTGTGTAATATACTGAATGAAGAACATGATCTCATGTGTCGCTGTTTTTAACACATCTCCAGGAAAGCCTCATTGCAGCGACTGGGAACTAAACATTTAAGAGTTAAGAGCCATGATGTGAGCAGAAGCTGTCAATGGGACTAGAATGCATTGAGACCAAGCAAAGACCAAGACCTTTAAGATACATTAAAAAATAAAAAATGTCAAGGTTGAACAATTAAAAAGCAATTTCTATATCATTTTAGTTTCCTTTTAAAATATTTTTCACAGGGGGGGAAAAAGCAAATATTGATACATTTGTCCACCTAAATTCTTGCCAAAAACGTATTCATTAAAAAGCCACCGATACATAATTATTATACAAAATGCGTGTTCAGAGGTCTTAATGGCTGGAAATGAGATGGACTGATCTGGTCTGACACATAAGGCACTGGAAAAAAAACAATCAGTGAGTTAATGCTAAATGTTTAAAGTCAAATTACAGCATTAGTTTATCTGTAACATGTCAAAGTGTTTTTCCTAATAATCATTGGTCTTGATGGGAAATCCTGAGTTTGTCCTGTCTGAGACTGAGATGACCTTTATAATGTGTGTTCTGACTCTTCTGCCAGTTATGACTCATGAGACACTTCAGACAATCATTTATCTAACTGTAATCTCTGCTACACAATCACAGACAATATCTCTCTCTCTCACACACACACACACACACACACACAGAACAACACCAAACACGTTTTATTGCAGCATCCATTTATTGTTCTTGTCACACAGGTCTTTAAAAACACAAGAGGGTTTTTTCTTCTTCTGCTCGACCAAAGGAAGCATCACGCTCCCTGAGATGACCTGTGTGCTTTTCTTACCACGTGTCAGTCAATCCCCACTTGTTTGTTCTTTGACTTTCAAACACAACTCATTGAAGACTATACAGAAGAATCTGTGGGGTTTTTATTGTTATTTCCCCCTTTGCTTAGAATCTTTGCACTTCACTCACACAGTGGTGACTGATCCAGATCTGCTTCTGTGAAGGTTATCTGTCTCTTATTCCTCATGTATCCTTATGCCCTGGAAGGTAAAAATCCTCAGATATTTAAAGACCGAGTCATTGAGACATGTTTTACTTATAACTGACAAAAACACAGAATTTGACAACACCAAGTGTTGGTGATTGCTTGTGTAAAAATCCCCCTCAATAGAAAAAAGAGTTATCTACAATATAATACATAGTTCAGATGGTATAAACAGGAGTCTGAAGTATAAGTGTGATTGTGCCAGTGTGTGCTTTTAGATATTTGTACGTTTCATATTCTCTATTTCTGTAAGTATTTGTGTTGTCCAGCAGGGGGACACCTTTTACAGCACAGAACTGGCTTTACAGCTCAAATAGAAAAATCAGGGGGTTCAGGGGTGGGGTAAAAAGAAGTTATATTTGTAGTGTGCAAATCAAAACAGTCTTTTACGTGTCACGCCCATGGCACAACACCATATGTACATCTAACAGCTAAAAAAAATCTACCACAATAATTACAGTATGTGAGAAGTCTGTAGCACCAAGATGAGGAGGAAGAAGAAGAAGAAGAAGAAGAAGAAGAAGAAGAAGAAGAAGAAGAAGAAGAAGAAGAAGAAGAAGAAGAAGAAGAAGAAGAAGAAGAAGAAGAAGAAGAAGAAGAAGAAGAAGAAGAAGAAGAAGAAGAAGAAGAAGAAGGATGTTTGTAGGACAAAATACAGTTTTTCCAGCAAAAGAGCTTTATTTCCACTTTAAAGTTTGGTCTCATCCATTGTACTTATATTTTTGATCCGGTTTTGGAACACTGTAGAAAACAGAAAAGTGTTTGCTTCTCTTCTCGCTCTGCACCACAATGATTAGGAACAAGATTTAAAACAAAAAAAAAGAAAAAAACATAAATATTTAGTTTAGTGTATTCTGTTATTGAATCACAGAATTCTATATGTGCCCTTTTGCCCCATAGCAGGACTTTCAAACCTTAAAACTAGTGCCCAAAAGTTGGAAAGATGCCCATTCCCATGTTTTTATAACTCTGTCCGACAAAACTTCCTTTAAGCTCAATCCCCTCCTTCTCCTCCAATATGTTCCTCTCCTGTCGGGACTCCCTCAAAATCTATGCCCCCATAAACTTGAACACGGATAACAATAACAATAACAAAAATAACAAATCTCTGCCAAAACAAATAATGAGCTTTCTGACAGAAACCTCTGCATCACTTTCAGGCCCTTCAGATCCTCATTTGTGCTCAATGTTTCAGGGAATGGTATCACATGATGAGTGTGGAAGCAGTAGATAGGAGGGACAGAGGGTGGCGTGGCAGGACGAGACATGAAGGCATCTCATTGGTTCTTTCCATTTGGACAAAATGACAGGGATTGGTCAGAGTTTTAAAAGGATTCCAGCTGCTAATGAGCTCTGACTCCTTTTGTTCCTTTTTCTAAATCCCTAATGTAGCGACTGCTCTCAGGATCATTTCACCCCAAGAAGCAAACAATGTTTCTCGACTGGATTGAGGCCTTAGAACATAGAAGGTGTGTCTGATAACGATTGTGGTCTTAGTCTGTGCGTGCGTGCGTGTGTGCATGCGTGTGTGCGTGTGGTTGGATTGTAAGGGGGTTTTGTCATGGGTAAATCTCAGTAGCAGCTCTTCTTTGGTCAACTGATGGGTTCAAGCTCAGAGTCCGTCTATACGTTCGTTCAACTTTGGGCCTCCAATATATGTGTGTGTAAACTCGTAATAATATAAGAAATGTTCTCAGTGGCCAGAGTTTGTATAAAAAATGACACCAGATTGTAAAAAAATGGAAAAAAGACAGAAACGTGAAAGTTTAACTTCACTGGAGGTCCAATGAAGAGAAAGTCTTTAAAGAGTTTTTCCTATCGGTTCCCCAAGAGATGGATGTCCTGTTTGAATTTGGGTTTAGACCTGTGTGGAATACGAGCGGTGCAGCGTGGCGTACCGCCCGCCCGTTTGTGTAGCACAGCCAGGTGAGTGCTGCTCAGGCTGGTCTAGACTTCGCTGGAAATGGAGCGAGACGGTATGAGGACATCTGGGGTGGCAGGGAACCGATAGGGCTGATGGTCATCTGATCTCGCTGAACGAAGATCCCCTCGAAGTCTGCAGGGGAAAGAGAGGAGTGAGAGAGAGAGGGCGAGGGAGGCGGGTGGAGGAAAAAAGAGAGAGAAGTGAAGAAAAGAATAATCAAGAGTAATGCACGAGGGAAAGGGAGTGAGCGAGGGAGTCAAAAACAGAAATAAGGTGACAGATATGCCGAGGGGGTAGTGGAAAAACAAAGAAGTCAGAGTTGGTTAGAATGGCTGGACGTAGGTGTTGTAAGGTGGAGAGGAGGGCGAGAGTGCAAGATGCTGAGGGAAGAGTGGAAGGAGAGAGGTAAAGTGGGGGACAGAGGAGAACAGGCAGTCAGGTGAGGGTTAGTGACAGAGACAGAGCATATGGACACAGGACATTTGACCTGAACACAGGCCCAGGTACACAGTGAGAAAACATTCAGCGCATTTCATATCATGCTAGGATTATGAAGCATGATTTAGTTCATTGTGTGATTATGTACAGTACATACCTGACACTCAGAAGTGTAAAGATTACTGATATACACTATTCACGTAGAAGTACTGTTACTTGATCGAAATTATACTCAAGTACAAGTAAGTCATATACTGCATAAAATACTCAAGTACAAGTAAAAAGTAGCTCAATTAAATAGCACTCAAAGTAAAAGTTACTACCGTAATTTCCGGACTATAAGCTGCTACTTTTTTCTCACGCTTTGAACCCTTTGGCTTAAACAATGACGTGGCTAAATTCTAATTTCCCGGTTTTATAAGCTTCATACCGCCACAAAATTGAGCTCCGTCACATTAGACCAGGTGGAACAATGAAAGTGTTAACATTAAATCGTTCTTGCTTGCACTGAATCTTTCCGATCACTCATTTTGTCATTATGTACACTGCCTCGTCATAGCAACGACACAGAGAAATGTGGTCAGAGAGAGAGAGAGAGAGAGAGAGAGAGAGAGTTTGTTCAGGATTGATCGGTGATGGAGATGCTTCCGTAAGGAGGACGGACAGATGGAGTAGAACATCCTGGATACTGGCTGTATCCAGGATGTTCTGATCTCTGCTCTGTCTACAGTAAGAGTCAGACAGTTTGTAATAGTAGCATAACAGCATAAAGTTACCAAAACACCACGTTGGATTTGTTCAGAAGCGATTGCATCCGTATTCTGACTCAGAGTCTGACTCTCTGTGATGGTAGTTCATGGTAAGAGGAGCAGATGAAGTAGTGTATCAGTCTGGTTCTAGTAAAAAGTGACCATAAAAGCTGTAAATGGACTGATATGTAGACGTGGGGCAGTGAGGAGGTGACTTCATGTAGTAAAGGAAACTTATCAGTTGAAACACGGACACTTCCCTGCAACCTAACATGAATACAGCAGCCTGCCTACCTGCCCATTCTGATTGGCCGAGTTGTTTGAAGGGCACCCTCATCAGTCAATAGGGTGCGGCCTATGTTAGGCTGTGGCATTTTTGTGGATTTTCCTTAGAAAATTGCTAAATTATTGTAATGCAGCCAATAAAACAGTGCACTTTATAGCCCGGAAATTACAGTAGTTACTTTCACCCCTCACGTTTATTTTTAGTAATAATGGTTCTCTTGCCTACAGTAAATATCTCATGTAGAAACTTAAAAAGGAAGAGACCAAATCTTGCACAATTAGAACTTAATTTATTTTCCACAAAGGCATCTGTATAAAATTAAAGGTTTGGCAAAATGTACAATTATTTTTCAAATAAAATAACACCAATGAATTCAATTCAAAATACAATAAATTAACAGGCTCAAATTATTGCTAAATGTATTAACTCTAAAACTGAGAAAATAACCTCCATTCAATGCACGGTGCATTACGTTTAATCTGATTGGTCGGCAATGATGTGATGCATTTGATTGTTGTCTACCAGTGACGTGCAGTCAGGGTAGGCAAGGTAGGCAGTGCCTACCCAAGGGTGAATTGATATTTTGATTATTTGTTTTAATTATAATATAATTATACATTATTTATTTTTCAATTTCCGATAGCCTACAGTACCTATAAGTTTGTGCTTTTCATAGCCCAAATTACTAAACATCACTATTTCCTAACAGCTGTAAGGCAAGAGGAGGCCACACCCCCTTCTCAAAAGCACATTGCTACTCTGCCTCTGTTCCCATAGTGTGTTTTTATGTGTTTGCGCATGCACAGTCAGTTCCCCATGATGAAAACCATTTACGTCCAAAGGCTTGTTCATGTGGATCTTGTTGGGTTTTTTCTTTCTTGTTATGAATTTTATATTTTGATAAGCGCATTGAGATGACTTTGTTGTAAATTGCTTTATACAAATAAAGTTGATTTAAATTAACACTTACCAGCAGAAACATATGAAATTGTCATTGGTGTTGACATTGGTGGTCTCAATTTGGAACGCCCTGCCTACCCAACCCTAGTGCTCACGGCACGTCACTGGTGTCTAGTCATATCATATTTTGTAGTTTCACAATGTCCGTCGATCATTTTAAAACAAAAAATGATTTACTCAATAACGGTTGGGAGTAGAAATGTAACAAATTAGTTTACTTCTTTTAAAATGTACAAGTGAAATTACTGATATACTCAAAAAGTACAAGTACCTGTAAAAGCAACTCAATTACAGTAACTGGAGTACTTCTAATCCATTACTTTATGTTCAGGACAAAAGGAAATAAGTAAATCAAGTGACCAACCTAATAAACTTTAATAAACACATCTCTACAGGGTTTGTTTTTTTTAACACATTTTCCCTTTTAGAGGCTGGAGATGGAAGTAAAAAAAAGTGGAATACAATGAAATAAAATCGTTTTTTGTGTTGTGTTTTTAAAAGCTACAGGGAACCTCAGCTACACCTATCAACTCTCTGAAAGTCTTTGGAAAAATTGTGAGGTGCAGTTTAGGTTCAACATGGAAAAGAGACAACAGTCAAATGTAAAAAGTGATAAAAAAAAAAACTGAACAAGTGCATTGTTCTGACTCCGTTGAAGGAGGGGAATATATAAAGAGAGGAAGAGAAACACTACAGCATGAGAAAACAAAGAGCATAGCCATACAAAACAAAGCCATATATACCTATTATTGTTTTGCTTTTTAAAGAGATTTCCTTTAAAATGTCAAATACTATGTTAAAGTGATACCCTTTAGATGATCGTCTGAGGCTGAAGAATAAAACTTTGCTACTAATTTGTGTCAGAAATGTATTCATTGTCATTTATATCATTTATTCGTATGTTTTCTGACCTTGTCTGCACATGCTGTCAAAGGTCAACACTATATGAAGTGCAATTTCACCACACTTTTAAACCAATTGCAGAGCTACTGATATGTGCGCATACGCAGTTTTCAAACAAGAGTGTGGAGAAAATGTAAGAAGCCATATTATTGGCTGAAAGCAAACACACCTGATAAATCTGTTAATCAGTTTTATCAGCCAATGGTGACGTTCATTGACCCGTGACGTCAGGGCAGTCTCAAAATTCACCACACACACATTTCTCTCACAAATGCACAGATGTTTCACAGCACAGAAGCAGTTTGTAAATGCATATTCAGCAATTTGCATTATCTGTGCATTTATATTACAAGTGTGCCTCAAAATAATATTTGTGAAGTAGAATGTGTGCATTTCAGAATTTATATTACAAGTTTGCATAAAATATATATTTGTGAAACAGATTGTGTGCATTTGTGAATCTGAAATACAACTGTGAAACAAAGCATGTCCATTTGTGAAAAACCCTGCAAGAGTTCATTCATTATGATACGGTTCTGATTCCATGCGCAACCAATGTTTGTGCAAGAGCCACTTCTGCGAACCCAGGCGCTTGTTTCCTCAGATAGTCCTGTCTTTTTGCAATAGTGTAAGAGTTCACTTGAAGTCTTCTGTGGAGCAAACAAGCGAACTCTGGTCCTCTATAAAATGTGGATCTCGGTTCGCCTCAAGTGAAACATGGTGTGGTCTTTAATCGTGTGAGAAAGCAAACAGGACCAAATATAGGACTTTACTTTGAGCAGAATTGTGACGGAGAAACTCCATCAGTGATAGGAGCACACAGCAATCACAAACACTATCATCGCGGCAACAGGCACGCGCACACACCCAGCATCCCAGCAGGCAGCACACACACATCCAAACATCCATCCATTTTCAGACCCACTTTGTCAGCACAAAAACAAACATGTCACAAACATTTCCTCACTCCCTTCTATATTACTCCCACATGATTAGTTTATGTCACTTCTCTCTCTTCCTATGTTTCGCATTGAGCGTGGGTTGTGGTACTTCTTTTCTGCTACTCGGTGGAGGCGGTCACATCCTTCTTTATTCCCACTTTCCTCCCTATCTCTCCCTCCTTGTTTTGTCTGCTGTCTTCTGTCTTGTAGATCTAACAGGAGATTTTCTCTGCATTCTTCCAATAACCAAAATCATAGAATTGGTCAGCAGGTCTCTTAATGCTATCGATCAAATTTTTTCAACAAAAAGACCGGAGTGAGCCCGCGTGTCCGGCCGGATACACGATGGATTCCTGGTGGAAAGTTGTGTGTCTGTCCATGCTTTCCGTGGAGGACATCTACATGATTGGGTTTATGTTAGCAGGGATGCTGCTGATTAGAGATGGCAGTTTTATGATCTATCGCGAAGTCCGTATTACGTTGGCAGCTGTTATGGGAAGGCTGCTAGTCATTTCTGAAGGTTGGGGCAGAGCATTCAACACAAAGTCAAAAGTAAGCAGGAGGCTACTTTAGAGCGTTTGTGCGGATTCAAACAAACTTGGAGAAGGCCACATTATTGAATTTACTGCTGAGACCGAACACTCAAGGTTACCGAAACAGTGCTAGCCTGAAACGAAAACAAATCGTTTATCACCCATTGCCCCCTTCACCCCACACGCCAGCTCAAGGTTGTGTCTCTTTTTCACTATGGACAAGGCGACCAATCGGTTTGCCTGCGTGACGTTGTGTGGGAAGCTTGGTGCGCTTGGCAAAAAGTAGTGTGGAAGCGGATTGAACCAAATTATAATGCAAGATTGCAGACTCTCCGCCTGAACCGCACCAAGTCCACAAGATTACATGTGAAAGCACCCTTAGGGTCCAAATTTTGCTCCAGCCTGCTGCTTTACATCACATTCTGATGGTAAATTACACCTCGACTGTGTCGGCCTAACTGCTGACTCTCCTCAAAGAGACAAATATCTCTTAGGTTAGGTTTTATTTTGTAGGACTGGGAGTGTTAGGGGGTGTTTCTTAGTTTATGCTGTTTGGACGTTTAGTCTTCTTGGGTGGGAGAAGGAGGAGGAGGATTAGGGATTAATTCACGGGTGCACGATGCATCTCAGTCTTTTATTTATTTATTTTTTTATTTTTTTTCCTTTGTCTGCACATGCTGTTGAAGGTTAACACTACAGGAAGTGCAATCTTTTAACAGCAATGCATATTTTGTTATTGCAATTAAATAAATTTATTTATTTCATTGCATAATTGTGACCATCACCAGCTCTCCCTAGGGAAGGGTAAGAAATACTTTATTAAAGGGAGGGTGTAAAAAAGAGAGGGCAGTGTTACACCAAGGTGAGGGGGTGGAGGGGGGTGGGGAAGTTAACAGGGAAAGGGATACAAGATAGGAAATGGAATGGGTGGGGAGTAGTTGTTAGGTTTCAAGTGATGCGATGTGAAATTGTGGTTGTGTATATTGTGCTTGTTGTTGTGTTATCAAGCCAGTTTGGTGACCAGTGTGTGGCTTAGGAATAATGGTGGTGGCTGTGAACAGAGGAAGAAGTGAGTGGAAATTCCATAAAACAGGTATTTGGGAACAACGTGTCTATGGTTGAGCCCAGTATGAGTGTTATCCCACAGCCCAAGGCCAGTGCATCCATGACAAATGTATTTCCAAGAACCGCCACTGCAAAACCCACGAGCTGCCCCCGGGCCCGAAGAAGCAGTCAGGCCAGCAGCAAGAGCGGGCAATCTAGGGGCCCCCGGCGACCACCCCACGGCCAAGCAGCCCCCCGAACGCCCCCAAGATCCCAAGCCGAGAGGCAACCATCGCCCCCCCCATACACACCCGAGAAAGCCCCAAGGAGCCAAGGACCCAGCGCACCACGCCACCGATCCAACCCCACGGTGCCCCAGGGGGCGACCCCCGCCGCACGCCGGCCCAGAGCGACGCCCCCCCGCCGCCAAGGAGAGCGGCCGAGCAGGGGGGAGGCCCGTGCCCGCACCAGGGCCAGCACAGGCCCACCCGGCGCCACGACACAATACCCTCCACCGGAAGGCGGCCCCGGCCCCCCCGACGAAAGAGGACACCATCTACCGCCAAGCAGGGCCACCCCGCCAGCCACGGACCGGCAAGCCCGAGTACCGAAGCACCCCCAGCCCGGTACCGCCATCCCACACCAACGGCGCCAGTAGAGCCGCCGACGACCCACGCACCGGCACGAGACACCCCCCCGACGCCAGCGCACCCCGGACGACAGCGGGCCCCAGGCCACCAGCCCCGCCCCGCCCAAGGCTGCGCAGCGCCGCCACGAGCCGCGGCCGGTCCCCGGGCAGATGACAGGAGAGCACGCCCCCGGACACCCAGACCACGGATCCACCCCCGGGACACCCCCGCCCCGGAATGGCGCCCACGGTGCCCGGTGCGCCCAGCCAGCAGACCAGCCAATCCCGACGCGGATCCACCAGGCCAAGAGCCACGCGCCGCGCCCCCGCACACCCACCCAACACGACCCCGGGGGAGGCCCCATAGCACCCCCCACCCCACACCCCTAGCCGTACTGGCCACACCGGAGGGGGGCCCCGCCCGGCCCGTCGCGCAAGCGACATCCCTGGCGAAGGTGCGCCCCAGGGAGCCAAGCCGAGGACCCGGAAGGGCCGACGGAGTAACCCACAGCCACACCCAGCGACCCAGGAGGCAATCGCCGACCCCGG
This sequence comes from Gouania willdenowi, assembly GCF_900634775.1. Taxonomy (NCBI): domain Eukaryota; kingdom Metazoa; phylum Chordata; class Actinopteri; order Blenniiformes; family Gobiesocidae; genus Gouania; species Gouania willdenowi. The sequence continues at coordinate 2,444,919 of NC_041051.1, read as the reverse complement.
GCAGCAGAGGAGCGGCAGAGGAGCACGCAGGGCCCCAGCCCCGGAGGCCGACCAGATGCGCATGCAAGGGGCAACAGCGCCAAATCAAACAGCCCTGGGACCCTGTGAACACCCAGAAGGAATGCACACCCGCGCCGAGGCAACCAGGCACCCCGGCAACCCTCCCCAGCCAACCTGGCCAAGACTACCCCAGAGGCCTAAGGCGGCCCAGGCCTACAGTTGGACTAGTGCGTTAGTAAAAAGTGGTGCTGGCAGTCGCTTGCAGGCTAGATCATCAGGCTTTAAAAATTTAGATTTAATGCAATTAAAAAAGCATCTCAGCCTTTTAAAGAGCACAGCTGCTCCCGCCCCTTACCTGAGGACCACTTAACTTTTCGAGTGGACTCTCCACACACGGCAGCGTGACCATTGGCATGCCGAGCACCGACTCGGGTCGCTGAGGTTTTGCCAGAGGAGGATGGGGTTGCAACTGCTGGAAGTTGTTAATCACACAAGTAACCTGTAAACAAGATGATCAGAGAAGGTTTAAGTAGGAGGAGGAGAATGAACAGGTGGAGGTTTCACATCTTATTCCCATTCTGTGTTAAGTAGTTTTGTTTAATTATTAATAATGTGTGTGAAAAGCATCTCCTCTGGTCTTCCTCCTGTCATTAACCATTCTTCTCGTCATACCAGGAACACAGCAATGGCACCCCCTGTAGAAAATCCTGCCAGGACATCTGCCCAGTGGTTGCGGTACTCTGCCACTCGGACCACGCCCACGAGCATGGCCAAGCAGAGGAGTGTGAGGCTGATGGTCGGCTTTGTGAGACGCGTGCCTTTAGTCTTGAACACCAGTGTCACGTACATCTACAGGGAAACACAGTGGACAGATCGACTTGATAAAACCAATCTAAAACATAAAATCCTAAATCTGTTCATTTAAAAATCAAGACATTTACTGTGTTTCCGTAAAACATGTTCGCATTTTGCTTCTAGATCCACAGCAAACTGTAAGCTAAAGTTTGTTATAACCCATTTTATTACAATCCTCATTAACGTCATTTTTAAACACAGAACTATTGACCTTATTCACTTTTAAGTGAAGGTTCAATTGTGGGCATAACTTCCTGCGTTGGCAGGAAGTGAGTGGCTAATCTGTATAAATTATGTTTGTAATTGGCATTTTTTTAATGACAAAAATAGCAGAAAACAGGATTTTGAGGATTATTTCAATATACAGTAAGTAGCCTATATACCGCACTTTAGTTGTGAAAGGCCATTTAATGTATTTATGTGTTTATTATGCAGGAAGTTGCAAGTGTGATAGTAAAAAATATTCGTATCAAGTTTCCCAAACATTGCTTTATTTGTGGTGGCCCGCCATGCAATATTTATATGTGAAACCTGATTTTAAAAGTACTCAGATCGGGCCATGCGTGGAATCAACGGAAAGGTTTTCGGGTAGAGACGAAATATCGCTCACGAGAGTCGAAATGCACAATTTTCGGGCCGAAAAAACGTGTTAATTTTGTGTAAAATGTGGTTTTAGTGGACAGGATATATTCCCCCGAGTCCAAATATGTGCTTGGTTTTTGAAGTCTGAAATGGGCCAGCTGGAGGTCCCGGAAGATTGGTACGGAGTATTTTATTTTGAACCCCCCCCTCTTTTCTGTTGTGAATTTTGTTGGTGTGTTGAGGTTTTTGTTGGCGTGTTGCGACTTTTGTTGGTGTGTTGTGTTGTGTGGCCCCTCTGGGCCACCGTACTTTTCCCACTGAAACAAGTACCCAAGTACCCCTGACTGCAGATCGGGACGGATGTCAACACTGCAGGAACAGAATGTTGTGATGATGCGATTAAACACTGTGGTCAGCACACGTGTCTAGAAACAGGCCAACATGTCCATGGAGTGGCTGTAGGTCGAGACGGAGCAAATATATATATATTGCATGAATCAATATTAATGCTTCAGAAATTAAATCAATTAAAAATATTTTTGAAACATTAATATTAATTTATGCAACTGTAAAGTTATAATTTTAGTGAAGTTCGTAACATTCAGAGCCATAAATGCTAAGCTACTAATAAATGGCATCATCATTTCTCTTGGTGTTTACATTGATGTGCATTATTCTTTCACTCCACACACTGTGATGGTAAGCTACTATTGTAGCCAAAGCTGCCACATTAATACTTGGCAATGTGGCTAAAGTGCCTTGCCCAATGACTTAGATAGAGCGGGATACAAACCACCAACCCTTCAGTTATTGGACGACCCACTCCAGCACTGAGCCATGGTTACTCCAAATCATAAAGACTTCTCAGTACAAATATGTGGGCAAACAAGTCCAGAAGTTTAAACAGCTCACACTCATGTTATATGAACCTGTGTCTATATACTGTAAATGTAGCTGGAAACTCATCATGTGCATTAACATTAACTCATGCTGTTTGTAGTGTTAGCCAACATGCTAACCACTTAATGTGTGTCAAGCTGCCAGTTGGGGAGTTCAGTTACTATTAAATCATTTAGTCATTTAGGGGTCTATACTCCCGTCTGGACTTAAGCGCTTTTTTGCGCACCTGCAGTTACGCGCGTCTCTCTTACGCGTATTCTCCAGTCCAGGCTGCTGACACGCCCACCGCGCGTAAGGAGCCAAAAAGCACGTATGTGTGAATGAAGGCGGGATGAAGAAAAGTAGGTGGTGATGTCATTTTTTTTGGGCTGTCTTGAAATCCCGGATCCTGGAGTTTTCCCAACGCTTGTAAATGTCTTTGAAATCTGTGAAAATGATAAAGTTCACTTTTAATTTGAAACGCCTTCATTGATAAACAACATAACAGGTTGATTTGATCAGATTATTGCAGTGTGACTGAGGATCGACTGCATTCTGTCCGAGTCACAGTTAAAATTTCTTTCCTTGTTCATCATCATCATAATAACTGTAATGTGTGACCGAGTTAGATGCTGGAAATATGAGGAAATAATCCGGTCGCAGAGCATCCTGTTTTAATACAGAGGGATGTTTACAGAGAAACAGAACTATTAACTTCCATAATACACAGTTTTAAATATAAATCGTTTAAAGTGACCTGAGCTGAGCCTCATTAAAATATGTGTGGGAACAGTTTGTGTTCCATCCTCATCTGCATATGACAGCTTGTTTCACGGCGTCTGTCAGAGTTTCAATTAATCACGCAGCAGCAGCTGAGTGATCACAGCTGCTGCTGCGCGACGCACGAGTCCGTGTGGCTTCAAATGTAACTAAGTCCATATTTCTAGTGCAATATAATGTTTCACCTTATGGGGGCGCTGCACTTATTCCAGGGTTAGAAGCGCGTAAGAGGAAAAGCACTTACGCACACCGGAGAATGTGCGTAAAGCCAGATTTGAATTAGAACACCCACATTTCAGGGCTGCTCCACCCACAGTGCGTAACTGGGATGAAGGCGCGCAGCGACTGACTTAAGTACAGGGGGAGAATAGCACACAGCCAGAAACAGCGCAGCTTTTTGGACTTGCGCGTATGGGAAAATAGAGCCCTTCGTTACCAAATGTATTAATTCAACTTTATTATTTTTTTTTAGTAATTATTTTTTAATTCAATTATATTTCATTGTATTCATATAAATTTTTAACCTCAGGTGGTAGAGTGGTCGTCTTCTGATTGAGAGGTTGAGGGTTCGATCCTTGGGCCTTGTCCTTGGGCAAGACGCTTTGCTCCCAGTGGTTGGCTAGCACCTTGGATGGCAGCTCAGTCTCACTGGTGTGTGAGTGTGAGTGTGAATGGGAGAACGCTACTACTTCAGTGTGGGGATAAAGCGCTAGTTACCATTATCCAAATATTGCAGTTGCAGTTCCTCCAACCTACCACTGTGTACACTGCCGAGTACACACTTAGAGCTGCGTCCTTGGATGGGAAGGACTTTCGAGCAGACATGACAATGAGTGGGTTGCCAGTGCAGGCGCGTCGTTCTGTGATATACTGCATGGTGGACTGGCAGCCCAACGCTGTGTAGTTTGGTCTACAGGCGGATAAGAAGTGAGGCGTCTGGTTCCCGGTCACAACTTGGCCAGCGTTTGCAAAAATGGTGGTGGTGAAGAGGCCAAAGGCGTAGACACCTTCATGGGTAAAGGAGGAAGAGGTTTGTTAAAGGCATGTGGAGAATACAGCGAAGATAAAAACAGGTGATAATAGGTTTCACTTCCTAAAACAGCCATAACACATTATTATCAGCCAAGGTGTGAAAATGCAACAGAAGCCTTCACCTCAGCTTAGCTCCAGATGCCAATTTGTGAAACTTAATATTCATTAAATCCATGTTGCATTTCCTAGGTTTTATCATCCATTAACAGCTCCACGCTCAACAAAATACAGCAGGTCACGTTCTTACTTTTTGTATGTCATGTTGTTTGGAGCTTTCCCTGGTCACTGTTAGTTTTTCCAGATAAAATCACACACAGGGCGACACAACGGCTCAGTTTTACATGCTTGTAAAGAGCAAAGGGCCTTGTGTACTAGAACACAGTGAGCTCACCAAGGAAGCGTATTATCCGTCGCAGCAGGGGGTTGAAGTAGCAGCAGTCGGCTGTTACAATGGTCTTCTCCTGGGTGCCCTCAGCCTTGGTGAAGAAAGCACACAGCTCTCCGATGAGAATCTGTGTCCAAAGACGAGACATGAGAAAGAAGAAAACAACCAAGCTTTGGTAATGTAATGGACTTTTTAAAATCAGAAACCTCTAAAGGCAAGGGATGCTTTAGTTGATTATTTTTATAAAGTAAAATGTAGCATCCACAAGTTTTGCATGTTTTGTCACTCAACCAAAAGGTCAAGAAAAAGATAGCTGACAGTGCTGTTTCACTTTCAGTTTCAGTGCAGTGTGTTGCATGTGCTACGTCTGCACTGCATGCACTTAATTATCACGCTAATGGAAGTCAGACACCAGATAGTCTCCAGTTCACTTTTCAGTTAAACCAGTCTCCAGTTAAACCGAAGCACAAATCCCACGGGACTTGGTCGATCCCCTAAAGTCGGGCTCTCCTAGTTGCCTGGTGCACTTGCATTGTATTCTGTAAAAGTGCTGCATTGCTCTAATGCAGTTGTTTTCTAGGTTTGTGTATATTTTTGTTTTTGGATCATTTCTACGTTTGGTGATGACTTAAATTCCAATCAGTATTATATGACCAATCCAAAGTCATTTTGTCTGCCATAGATAATAAAATGTAGCTGAGAGACAATGAAAACGTGTTGGCAAGTTCATTTCTTCTACTGTTCACAGTCTGAAGCTGGTGCCTCTTCAAAATGATGAACCCGGAATGAAATTTATTGGTTAAACCATCGATAAAGAGTCTGAAAACACAAAGCTGCAAACAAATTCTCTCCACAAGTGCTCCTCAATAATTCATACTCATGATCTCCATTGTCTGATTGCCAACAGTGGAACCTGCTTTAACAGGGCTTAAGATGTTTTTCCTTTTCCAAATGCTGAACATCGCTTTCTAGTTGTGGTTAACAATGCCAGTGTTTTTTCTTTGACTGATTTAATGAAACCAACAACAAGTGTGTCTGTTGAGTCTCATGCTGCTAACCATTTTCTAACTTCAGACCATTTAAATGAGTTAATAGTATGCAGGAGGCCTGCCAGTGCAGAAGTGCTGTGAAGTGCATGCCCATCCCTGTGATTTCTGCTATTAGGGGAGCACACACCCCACTGGGTGTTCCATGGTATCCCTTAGACCGGCAATATTACTGTGACATCCAAGCTAATGTGGTTCAATCAGTCACCTAAAACCAGAAATGTAATGAGTACTGTTACACTGCATGTAGATAGGGCTGGAACTTTATCGAATTAATTGTAATTGTTCATTACAGAAAAATAATGCCCCAAAAAATTAACGCAGTTAATTGCTTTTTTTTCACACTCCAAACAGTGCGGAACCTTTCTCATTTCACAAGTTTCCAGTATGCCCATAGTACTGATGTACAGACCACAACACAAGAAACGGCTGAACCTGAGGAGAAGTTGTTGCTGTGCTTCGTGGGCGTTAAAAAAACACCAGATGGAAAAAGAAAGCCCAGAAAGAGTTGGCCGATCACTGAAGCTCTTCCACCCTCTGCTAGGACCTGAATGCTAAACACAATGCAGGTGGCAAGGACAATGCTAGCAGTGCAGTGTTCAGCTCAGTGCTGTTATTTATTATGATACGCAAAAAATTATTTGTTTTAGAAAGTTTACAAAATAATCTGGAAAAGCATGAATATAGCTTACCTAAATTTAAGTGTGTACTTTGTGAATAATGCAATCATATTATTCTTCATTCATATTGCATATTATGTTAGCACTCACTGATGAATACACATCATTTCAAGCCCATTGTTGTTTAATGGGCTTGTTGAAGCTTTGAAAAATGTTATCTGTTAACCGCCATCTTCTTTTCACACACAATCACATACCCATAACAAACAACGTTTTTCAAAGCTTTTACATGACTAATCTTTCTTTCAGATTAAAGTAGGGCCCTTAGTGGTTACAGATGATGTGACATTTTGGAAATATGTGATACTGAATGACAATAAATCTTGTTTTAAATACAGAAATCTGTAGTCCGCCTAGAAAAAACAGAGATTTACATCAAATATAAATCCAATTCTCAGTAGAGTAGTAAGCTACAAAGGCACAAATAATTGAACTAATGTATGGACATCAACGGAAGCACATTTGGTGATAACAATAAATGATAGGCCAAAGATACACATGTAAAAAAAAAAGGAAAAAAGTTCAGGTGGAAGCCCACTTTGCCAAAGTGATGCCAAATTTTCCCACAAGTTTGGGAACAAGTGTAACGGCAATATGTCAGTCAAATTGATTCCAATCCATCCCAATTGACCACTAGATGGTGCATTTGCCATTACGCCTGGTACATGCTGTACCAGGCGTAATGGCTATTTTTCATTCCACTCTTTAATGCAGTTGCGCGTGGGTCTTATTCACCAATGCTTTGACCAATCAGAATGCTTGACACAGCATTGTAAAGCTCAGAACCAGGAGAATTCAGTGATATCAAACACTATGGGACCAAGGTTTAGCCCTGGTGAAGAGCTGGATAAATGGGGGACCTTCTATTTTACATTTTACATATGAGCGCTGTGCACTCATTGGATGGATTTCTTGACTGAGGAATGGCCAAATGTCTGTGTTGGCAATGCACAATTTGGATTTATCGAATATATATGAAGTTTTATGCACAGTGGAGCAAATTTTGATAAGAAACAACAAAGGCAAGAAACTATTTGTCACCATTGCTGACTTTTGCTGCGGTGCATTTTCTGATTTTGTGGCGTTGTTTGAAATGTAACATACCCAACCTGTATATCAGTAGAGCCAGCTTGGCCTGTAGTTTTATGTAGCAGTTTCTTGGGATTACAGAGAGTTATAAAATGTGTGATTTCATTCATTCTTTACAACATTTAGACCTGTGAGAGTCACGAAGGCAGGAGCCGGTCTGGTGGGGTTGTAGAGCTATTGAAAAAATGTTGCTTCTTGAGTCAATAATTGTTAGGCGATTAATTTAGATGAATTTATTTCAGTGTCTTAGTAATTAGATTATTTTTTTCAATCTATTCCCACCACTAATAATAGCATATATTTAAAAAACAGCATAAAGGCTGTTTCATTAGGGACAGCTGATTTTTCTATTAGACCCGTCCATCACTTTTTGATGCAGACTTTGAACAATTATTATCAAATGTGTCTGTTTAGACAGAACATTCATGGGTGCAAGAAGAATGCAAACAAGCATTGCCAGACTTTACCATTCCAGTTCAAGTTGTAGAAAATATCAGATTGAGCCATTAAAAAGGTTTGTGTATGTGTGTTGCTTTCACAATCACTGATAAAGAAATGAGGTTTTATAAAAGAAATGTGGATTTGGCTGCAGTCCTTCCATGTACTTCTGCTCAGCTCTGATTATTCTGATCTTCTGTTTGGTGAAGATCGTCTGCCTTGCTAACATGATCTCACAAGGGGGTCGTGGAATTGTGACTGTAATGAATCTATTGTTTTGTGTGCTAGTATTATTTTCCTCTTTTTTGTGCAGCTTAAAACAAAATTCAAACAGATATATTTCAATTGGAATTAATTGTGCGCTAGCCATAACAAACTTTAAGTCCAGTTAGGTTTTAAGCCCTGGGTTTGATAGTTTCTGTAATACTCGGGTTAGGATTTTGAATAATGTTTATTGTTTAGGGTTCAGTGTTTGGTGGTTCGAGTTTAGGACTGAGTTTTATGGTTTCTTACTAAGGTTCGGATCAAGGTAAAGGTAGATTGAAATTTGTTCCAAGCAGCATGAATGAAATGAGGATATTGTGGGGTTTTATTGTGCGTGTTTTTTTTTTTGTTTTGTTTTTTTGTTGTTGCTGTAGGCCTTGCCACAAGAGTCACGTTAGATACTTTTATCGGCAGGAGTCAATATTTTCAAAATCTCTGAGTTAGTAAAGCTTAGACATTTTGTACTCAATCAAAGCTACAATCTTTAGGGTTACAGTATGTGTTTATTCCAAAGTGCACTGAGAGACTCCGCCAAGCACAATATACCATCTTTGCCAGGTTTGGAACTTCTCTGGATCAGTGATCCTAATTATGGTACCATGATCATTCAAACTTTAAAGGCTTGGAAGAAATGTATATCCCCATTAATAACGATACAGTAGGTCCAACTGGAGGGGCATCCAATTTTTTCCCTTTTGAAAATCACAATGAAAGGCGCAATCCAGATTTGATCTGGATGAAACTCGATGGGGAAATTGAGGAACCAACCCGACCTAACTGACAGAAGTTTCATACAGATCAGTCACTCAACTGTGAAAATATTATAATTATTTTTATTTTTTACTAATGGGTAGAGATGAGATATTTTTTTTATTTCTGAAACTGATTCTGAATCTTTACAATGATTCAAATCACCTCCAAAATTTGATGGAATTTTCCATGGATTGGCAGAGATAATGTGTTATTTTGAATTAGTTTTACAGCTGAGAATGTTGATAATCCAATCACAGACACACACTTCATTCTGATAATCCATTTAGAAACAAGGGAGGAAACACTGACGTCCATGCTTTAGGGAAAGCTTCCCTTAGAGAAAATTAAATCAAACCCACAAACTTTTTTAAACATTGTTTTTTTTTTTCTTTACTTGTGAACTCCAGCAGATGCTACTCGGTAATTTTGCTTCACATTCTGCCTCAACTCTGAAACCAAGTCTGTCACCTTCCAGGTGTCAACAGCAAGCGTGAAACTAACCGCAAGAGTGAAGGCAAATTGAAGTGTCATGAGATAAGAGAGGAATGTATTTTGTAAGGTAGAGACAGGAAAAGGGAATTGGGAGACATGTGTGGAGGCCATTCATGTGAATATTGTGGCACATTTTTTCAGCAAAAATCTATAAATTCTATCCCTGCTGTAGTGGTGAATTTCTTAAAAGATTCTGTTCTAAACAGAAGAATAGCTGATAATTGTAACCTTTATAATTTAAAAGGCAGCACGTCTACACACGTAGCAAAAATGACTCCAAAATCCACTTTTCTGTGTTGAACAAAGCGGCTGGAAGTCTCTGCTCTGTGTGTCGTAAGTAATCAGATCTTGATCTGTGTCAGTGGATGTATTAGTCAGATGTGAATGTGCATTCACAACAACACTCTTGATGAACAGAAAGCTTTCGAACAGCAGAAGAAGATATAATTGGTTGTTAAATGGATGACAAATATAATGTAATTGTCAAAACCTGTGAATACACAGAACTCCAGGAGGTAAATAAAGGATGATTACAAGAAAATGAATAAAGATGAGCATGTGTCCACAAATAACATTTTTCAGTGTATTGTTTCTTCATGTAATGTTTATTCCAAACCTGTGAATTAAAAGGCAGCCCATACTCTAATATGTCCCCTGTAGTTTCTGGAGAAAGAAAGTTACTTTTAGCTCCTGCTTCAACGTTTCATGCAGTTTTCATTCCAGCTGATTGATGACATATGTTGCGTTGACAATGATGTCAGTGGGAGAGAAGGCAAAATACAAGTAAAGTCAATCAAACACAGTGTTGAAATTTTTTCTTGAAGCAAATATATATATATATATATATATATATATATATATATATATATATACAGTATATATCGTTTGCTTTTTCTAGTTGCCAAATGTTAATTAGCATATACTGTGTAGTGGCAGAGAAAGCTTCTTTTAGAAATAAATTAACACACATGGTAATGAAAACATAATTGCTGTTGAGGTGTAGAAATAAACCCCAAAATGTTTAGTTTATTCTACGGCTCATCATAAGTGGGTATACACAAAAAGACAATCAATTTTAAATCATGTAAGATTATCCCATAAAATTTAAATGTGGTCTGAAGTGTGTTAAAAGTGCATTTGTCCTGATGATTGGCCCCCAAAATGAGTCCGGCCGACAATTGTAAATATCAAACTTCATGACCAAAACTCTACGGCCCTGTTTACACGAGAACGTTTTTTGTTACATTTTGGTGATTCATTTACACGGCAACAACGTTTTGGTGATTGAAAATGAAACTTTATAAAAACGGGCTCCAGAGTGGAAGTTTTTCAAAACGTTACCCCCTCCTTGTCCATGTAAACCATTGACTGTAAAAAGAATGGACGGGACAAGCTCCTCCAAAAGTGAAGCTTTTATTTTTAGAGCTCCCCCTGCTGACTGGCTGCAGTATAGGTCATAAATATTAACAGATGGGATGTGGGTGAAACTGTAATGTTAAAATACTCGTCACATAATTATTTTCCAAACCTAAACTCTGCTGTGATCATTAGTTATTATCACCCTACATTGTGTTCAAGTGCTCATTGTTCTGTAAAGTTTGTTTTAAATAAGTTATTTGAGGTTGAAAAACAGGATTTTACATCATATGTGATTATGATTGACAGCCGTTGATCTTGCATAGCTCTCTTTGGGAATAATAGTTACGTCGTGAAGGAAAGCTGAGACGCCATTTAACTAAATATTAGAGTGTAAATATATGGTGGTTTAGTACTAACCTCTGTGATCTGAACAAGACGTTGGTAGTATTTCCAGTGGGAAAGATACGCATGTTCTTGTCGTAGCTGGGCTGCTTAAGTCATCAGGGCAGTACACTAAATGGGTGGGGCGTGTTACCAGGGCTCCTCCCACCAGACCCTACTGTAGACTCTGGCTCCAAATGATGCCAAATTTGCAAGATGGAAGCGCCCCTAAGCGACATATTTTGGCTTCAAGAAAGTTTGAGTGGGAACAGTTACAGTACACGCCCACTGGTGTAAACAGGGGTTGCAGAGCCTCAGACGCTAGTTTTAATCGGAACTACAAAGTTAGACCCAGCCCGTAGCCTTCAGAATACAGGCTGAACCAGAATAAAGCCGATCTTGAAACATTACCTGACGTTCATTCACTGTGCAGCGTTTGAGTCCACGTTAAAAAGATCAAATTAAGCCCAACCCTGGGTTCGATCAAATAGCTCTCAGTAGGAGTTCAGCACAGTGATTGTGGTCAGAATCTGATGCAGATATGAAATATGTCTCCACTGATCCAAGTGATGGTGAAGTAAATCAACACTTTGTTGGAGAAGTTCAGTTAAATTCCAAAGAGTGATGCACACAAACACTTTTACTTGTGATTGGCAAAAGTACGTCTGCGTGTGCGCTTATTTTGGTGCTTTGTTAGAACTCATGAAATGTTTGGCTTGGAGAAAGATCGGTTGTGGGAAAGAATCATTACAGTATGTTTCTGGTGTGTCATGTTAAGCTTATTGGAGCAAACCACATACAGTAGGACAACGTAAATGTTTTCAAAGTCTTTGGGAGTTTTGGGGCAAATATAAGTAAGAATGAAATAAAAACACTTCTATGCATCCGTCTACAGGACTCCACATCCCACAATGCCAGTGACGGCAGTCAGGGTAGGCAGTGCCTACCCAAGGGTGAATTGATATTTTGATTATTAGTTTTAAATTTTAAAATAATTATAAATGTATTAATTTTCAATTTCCGACAATATTCCGACCTATAAGTTTGAAAGTGTCAGCATTTTGTGCATTTCATGGCCTAAATGACTAAAAACCTGGTACGGCACAGACGCTGCACAATCTCACTCCGCTGTAAGGCAGGAGGAGGCCACACCCTCTCCCAAAAGGACATGGCTGCTCTGCCTCTGTTCCCATAGCGTGTTTATATGTGTTTGTGCTCACTGAGGCTGTTGTGAGTTGTTGTTCTTGTCATTTTCACCGTGTTTCTGTGTTTCCAAAACAAACAAAGGATGCGCTGCTGCCATGTCATGATATATCTTGTTGGGAGAGTATGGAGGCTATATCAAATAATTGTTTGTTTTTTTAATGGTGTTTTATCATGTTTATTTTGTTGCCAGCCGAAACATATGAAATTGTCATTGGTGTCGACATTGGTGGTCCCGATTTGCAACGCCCTGCCTACCCAACCGTAGTGCTCACGGCACATCACTGCACAATGCAATTCACCAAACGTTTCCAACAATGTCAATAAACTGTGTTCACAGTGGAGATAAAAACAAACTTTTGAGCCACAATTTCAATCTTTTACATCTTTTCTGATGAAATTATTTTTGATTTATTGATCCATGAGGCCTCCTGTCTTCATCTGATTTACATTCCCTGTGTCTGATGGTTTATTTCTTGACCTTTGATGTTTGATGAGGCTGGGGTTACATTTACACTTTTCGCATTGTGTCTTGGGAAATTAACTTTTTGGGGCAGGTGTGAAAGTACACTTTCTATGGGACTGCAGATGCCTATTAGCTTCAAGCTAAAATCATGTAATATGCATCAAATGGAAACATTTATGCTTGTTACTGTAATTAATTTTGAGTTTTTATTCAACCCGTTTGGACCAGCAATCTGGCCCAATTCTCATTTCTCCCCAACACCGGTGAATAAACTCAGTCTCTGTCCTGCAGTTTGGGATTAGATGCTGCACTTGTCTTAACCAATAAGGATTACTGCCACTTATACCAACATGTGCCTCTCACCAAAGGTTTGAAACCTGCAGCGACAGGAAACCATTGCCTTAAAATTACAGACAAAATAATAAGAGGGGGAGAGCCATTCAAAAACAGCTGAATGAGTTATGTGGTTAAGTAAGAAGAGATCATGGTATTTTTATTTTCTATTTTTGCCACAGAGTGAATAAATATAACCTAAATGAAACGTACAGCAATGGAAAGCTGCACAAATCTTACAGCATCCACAAACCTGGTATGGCAACCAGTTTATCCAAACATGCTACTGTTGTGAAGTGATTCCACGTGCAGACTTTTTGTTAAAGCAATCTAAAATCTCCTAAAACACATGCTGTTTTTAAACGGAGCACAGACCATGAATAATGTCTATCAGCCTTACTAATTCCTTTCTGTGCAAATTATCCTTTCTTTTCATGTACATTTGCAGACTGGAAGGATAAGCGCTCCTTCCGTTACTGCCTTTCTCCTCTCTTTATCTGGCTCTGTTTGAAGATCCATTTTTGCTGCTCAGTCATGCTCCTAGAATATCCATTTCTATGTGTATGTATAATATCTATCCCTGCACGATCCTTTTTGTTATTCAAGTTTGTCACAAAACCCTTTTACAAGCTCTCAATGCATTCTTGTCTGGTAAATATACAAGTTATGTTACAACAAGTAGCAGTTTTTTCTTTCTCTAAACATATTCTAAATTTCCACAGCACTGAGTGAGAATCTCTGTAATTTGAGGCCAGTCTCTTCAACCCTTTGGCTACAGAAGAGAAGACCAAATAATTGAATCTGTTAAAATTGTTTTCAGGCTTGTCTTTTGTACTCACTTTGGCCTTTACTGTGTGTGGCGGTATACTGGTGTCTATCAGAGCTTACACCGACACAAGGCGGGGGTACACCCTAGGGAAGACATCAATCTGTCTCCAACACAACAGCCAATCATAGCCACATACTCATTAACTCCTACTAGCAAATTAGAGACTCCAGAAAACCTAAGATACAAAATCAGAGGAGGTCCTAATCATTAGACCATTGCATTGACCTAATTTCATAAGATGAAAATTATGAAAATCCATCATTATTTATTTGAATGCATATTATTTTAAAAAAAAAAATGCTAATTCTCTCATCATAGGTGAAATTTCAAAAATTCTGCAAAAATGATTCCAAGATAGAACAAAAACAAACACACTGTCTGACTGACTGTCGCCATTCTGTGTCAAAACACTCAACTAAAGAGTGACAGAGGCTAATTGGGAAATGCTTTATACCTGAGTGAAACACAGGTCATCTCAGCACACACACACACACACACACTGATAAGACAGGGTGTGAACTAAGACCACAAGCAGGTATACCTGAAAGCACAGAAAAACACATGAAGACAAGACCAACTGGAAACTTTAGGTTATTTACATAACCCCGGTTCTATGAGCAATATGAGTGATATGTCTCACTATGGGGATGCATCCTCCACCTGCAGCCCTCAGAAGGAATTTCTCAATCTGTCTGTCCGCCAGTGACACTCCTACCTCCTATAAAAGGAGTAGGCAGACAGACACTCTTCATTCAAAATAAGCACCTCTTCTTACTCGTTCGAGCAAGAAGGGTTGTCTGGAGAGACATCTCACTCATATTACTCATAGAACCGGGGTTATGTAAATAACCTAAAGTTCTATTTCATAATATTTCATGAGATGTCTCACTATGGGATGTGGTAGCTAAACGTCTAGCATGTAAAAGCGGACAAACGTGAGGGGCGAAATCCAACTCGTCGCCGCACAAATGTCCTGGACTGACACTCCCCTGAACAAAGCCCAGGATGTGGCGCGATCCTGAGTCGAGTGTGCGTGCAGACTCTTAGGCAGCCGCAGACCCAGATAATAGCCTCCACAACCCAGTCTGACAGGTGTTGCTAAGTAACAGGCTTCCCCTTACAGGGATTAGCCCAGGAGACTAACAGCTGATTGCTCCTCCTGAGGCTCCTTGCTCATGTTCATATAAGTGTACACCGCACAAACCGGCAGACCAACAGGTCAATGGGAGAACATGAGCCCACTACCTCTGGCACAAAGGCTGGGTTGGGCTTGAAAATGATCCTCACATCGCCCAGGAAGAGCTGAGCGCATGGATGAAAACGCATGGATGTCACTGACTCACCTAGCTGATGCCAGAGCCAGTAACAACACAGCCTTCAAAGAGGAAAACTTCAGGCCCGTCTCCCCCAGCAGTTCAAAAGGAGGACGTTTAAGTCCCTCCAGAACCACAGCCAGATCCCACGGTGCTATCAGTGGTCTGGACACGGGTAAGAGCTTTCACACTGGAAAAGGCTTTGCGCTCAATCAGGTCCTGCAGGAATGACAAAATCACTCCCACCGGGCACTGAAAGGGGATGTGTCTGGAGACACCATCCCTCAAATATTCTCCACTTGCAATCATAAAGAAATCTAGTGAAGGATACTTGAGCACTCTGTATAGTAGAAATCACGCTCTGTGAGAGTCCCATGGCTGACAGATTGAGCCACTCAGGGGCCAAGCCCACAGCACCCAGGTGCTTGGGTGTGGGTGAAAAATTGTACCCCTTGCATGCTGCAGCGGGAGCTGCCAGGGACGAGCACGCAGCAACTGGTAAATTTCCGCCAGCTAGTGCATGGCAGCCCAATGTGGAGCCACCAGGATCAGTGCATGGCCGTGCTCCCTCACCCTGGACAGAATAGGGGGTGTCAGGGCCAACGAGGGGAATGCGTAAAGAAGCACGCGCGGCCAATCGTGCGCTAGTGTGTCTACTCCGAGGGGGTCCACCGTCTGTAATGGGCCCACAACAGTTGCACCACCTGGGGTTCTAACCTCCATTCCTTGTATATCGCCGCACCCCTGGACAACAGGTCTGCGCCCATGATCAGCATCCCCGGGACGTGCGTCACCCGCAATGAGAGGAGACGATTACAACTCTACAGGATCAGTTTGCGTGCCAGAAAATGTAACCAGCGAGAATGCACCCTGCCCTGGCGATTGACGTACGCCATGGTTGTGGTGGACCTCACCCGAGCCCGTCAGGCTGACGTCTGTGGAGACCACCTTTCTGAACATAACGGTGCCCATAGGTTCAGAGGCGCACAGCCGTGCCGCACACTGGCATAATCAACACTCTCCTTGCGCCATGACTCACAGGACTCAGCCCATGTGAAGCCACCCACAGCTGGATGTGGAGGACAGCGAGGATGGTCAAAGCCATCAACCCGAGTAACCGAAGACAAAATCTGAATTGAACAGGTTTGCTTGGTCGAAATAGCGCGAGGCATGCCCTGAACGTCCTCACCCGCTCCACCGAGTGCAGAGACAGTCTCAGGAAGATTATTTCCTGGGTAGGGGACAACATGCTCTTTTTCGCGATTATCATGAACCCTTGATCGGATAGGTGATGTAACACAATATGCGTGTGCGCTCTGGCCTCCGTCTCCGATTGTGCCAAGAGTAGTCAATCGTCCAGATATGTGACCAGGTGAAGATACATCCCCATAGTGAAGCATCTAACAAAATATTATGTAATAGAACCAAACGCTACAAATAAAACAAGGCAGATTCATAACATTGACTAAAGAAAGATCCTTCAACCCAGAAATGGAAAAACCATGTCAGAAGATGAATGAACTATTTTTATCAGGAAGCTTCAATGGGAAAGGTTTTGCCTCGTCAATCAGTGGCACTTCTTATCTTTTCCTTAATCTGAATTTTTCTTCAGATAAATTGTCAGAGCTTGTCAATGATCAAAGAGAAAAAAAGGGTTCCAGAGTTTTTGATCTGTAGAAGCTCCTGCTGTGAATGCAGAATGAGAATTCTGTCTGTGTGAAGCATGATAGTCCACAGGCGACACAGGAACCACAGAACATCTCTGCTCTCGACCTGAGTGAAAAATCTTTCAAGGCTAAGAGGCAGAAAAGTCAACAAATGCTCAGTTTAATCGTATTTCACAGGAAAGGGGCGACTTCAGACGGATAACACAAAGTCTATCTCTGAAGCTGCGTTCTCTGCATAATCAGTCGGCTGATGCAAAAACCACCTGAGGCTTCGTGGAGCAACGAGCACAGCAGAGGGTTCGACTACAGAGAGTGACAGAGGGAGCAGTGGTGATGGATGGGAGGGCAACAGAATCAACAGGGAGAATACTGATGATACAAGGACCAGATTTATGTAATTATACAAGTTTATGCAGACATAATGATCACCATCACAAACTGGTAATCTGTTAGATTTATGTATGAGATATCAACACTACTGACCCTTTACCTCATCACTTCATAACCTCTCTTGCAATGAGGGATTAACCATATTTACACATTTGATCTCCCCTGTCCTGAAATCCTACGACCTTTTGTCTCATTTATTTAACATGTTTAATTTACAGCTTTAGCTTCAGGAGCAGGAGTCAGAGACACATAACCCAAAAATAGCTTTTAGCCCTCACATATGCTCTAATGCGCAGTAGTGTTTGTATCAGCATGAAGACCACCCTGCCATCTGTCTCATTAACATGGACTGGCAGCATACATGCTGAAATTATAATTGTGTAGTTGTTTTTTTTAACATGATATGAGAATATAAAATCACAAACCTAACTGTAAATGTCCTCTAAGCCCCAGCCAATTTTCTCCAAAAATCACATACCCATAACAAATAATGTTTTTCTAAGTTTCTACATGACCTACATGGGTAATTATTGTTCAGATTGAAGTAGGACCCTTAGTGCTTACACATGATGTGAAAATTTGCAAATATATGATATTGAGTGAAAATAAATCATGTTTTAAATACAAAAATCTGTAGTCCGCCCCAAAAAATAACTAGAGATTTAAATCAAATATAAAGTCAATTCTCATTAGGGAAGGCTAAAAAAGCAGGAATAATTGAACTAATGTATGGATATCAACTGCAGCAAGTTTGGTGATAATAATAAACAATAACCCAAAGATACATAGCTTTCTGTACAAAAAAGTTCAAAGCCCACTTTGCCACAACTGTGCCAAAGTTTTCCACAAGTTTGGAAACAAGTGTGTAACTGTAATATGTCAGTCAAATTGATTCCAATCATTATTAGTCTTATCTTGATAACAAAGTGTTGCAATTTGGCTTTAAATAAACACATATCGTTTCTGTTGTGCCATGCGTAACGTATTTTTTTTATTTCGTGGTGTTGTATTCGGTACGTAACATACACATCCTGTATATCAGTGGATTTACCTCAGCCTGTAGTTTCACGTGGGCTCTTGTTATAGAGATCTGTGTTTATTTTGTGACTCAAAGCAGTGGAAAAAGGCAGAGTTTACTGAGTTGTTGACTTTTCCCTCTTTGAACATAATGGCCTGGTGTGTGTGCTGTGGTCTTTTGTTCTAGTAGTTAGTTCGAGTAGTGACTTGCGATCATATATTATCTTACAGCTAAAACGTATGGTAGCTGCCAGTGCAGCCGCAGCCATCAGAGGCGCAGCTCACTAATTCTCCTTTTGCACAATTTTTCATTGTTAAGTTGTTTGATATGCTTGATTTGAATATTTGTATTAATTAGATAGTTGGTTTAGTGTTTTGTTAATATAAAAAAGTTATTTATAAAGTATTTTTTATTTATACATTTATAGTGTTTTATTTAGAACTATTTATTTTGTATTTTTCATTTATTTTGTGGGTCATATTGTTAAAAATGTTCAAAAATTAACAGATTGATGTTCATTTTTTTCCAATTGATTTTAAAAAAGGAAGGTATTGATAAAGTACCAGATTGATAAGAGTCGTAGTATAGTAGTATACCCATCCCCAATGTTGAAGAGGTAAAGCCACAGATTTGTTTGCTTTATTGTTGTAATTTGTGCTTTAAAATGTTTATTTTATATTTATTTAAAGTTTAAATAAATTTGAAATATGTTATTATGAAACAGATTGATTTATTGCTTGTGTTCATTGAAAAATGCATGACAAGAGGCCCTTGAAAAAAATAATTGCATATTAAATTGCAATCGTAATATTGAGGAAAAAAATCACAATTAGATTATTTTCCAAAATCGTTCATCCCTATAAAGACCGTAAATATTTAAAGTCTTGGCCTATTCATATGAAACACAATAGAGCTAGAAACAACTAGAATGTGACCTACAGCCTTATGACATGACAAGACACACAATCTCTTTCTTTTTGTTTCTATTTGTTTATTCTCTTTTAATTAAAGCTCACAGCACAAAGCTGGCATGCATTGGGATTGGTAACCTTTTAACATGGTGACCAGTAAAATTGTAGAAACAATAACTAAGCACAAAAACAATCCAGGGAAATGTATCATTTTCAACTGCCGTCAATATGACGGTGGCGGAGGCTCCGATCAGATCTGCTATTGTTTTTAGCTGCTAGCTAGCAACATTTCTACTGTGAATGTCTCTACAAAAACCACTTCTAAACCTAAAACTTCTACAGTGCACATTTCAGAGCAGGAATCTGATCTGTATGAGCCACAGCCATACGCTGGTGTCACATACTGAGTTTGTGTTGCTGTTTGTAATAGATGACCAGTGACCATACTGTATTACTGTATGGTATGGTACCACTCTATATGCTAGCTTAACTTGTCATTGCTGGCGTCAATGGGGATTTTGCCGATAAGTTTTTTAAAAGCCGGTGATTCCACTAATGTCAGAGGCTGCATATCCTCTACCACACACTCTTCACCAGTCTCCTCACTTCTCTTGGTTCACGTAACACGGCAGACAGAGAGAAACTTCATTTCTGCTGCTTTGTCCGACTCTTTTCCACACTTTCGTCCTCTGCTCTCTTTCTCTTCACCTGCTTCTCTCTCTGTCAACTTGGTGTTAGCGTGGCACTGGTCCCGGTGTTTCTTCAACTTACTGCTGCTGTTTTTCACATCTCAGGTTAAAATACATTGTAACGTGCGTTACTGAGATTTGTAATGGGTATAATATTCCTGAAATTTTATGTTTTTGCGATACAGCAAAAAGTAATACATGACTATAATTGTGTTACTTAAGTATCACGTTTCTCCCATACTACTGACAGTCACTCCTACAGCAGAAAGAATGAACTGTAACAGCCACTGAACATCACGGTGAACTGAATGTTCAGAAATCAGCTTTAGATAATGTGTGAAAGTGATGCTTTCACAGCTTTAATAACAGGATGGATGCGTTATGGTCCGTGTGCAGTACGGTGTGTGGTCGTGGAGGGAAATTACCTGGGAGAGACTGACAGCAGAAGTCATACATCTGTTGAATATTTGTTTTTATTTATATATAAAATAATATTGCTGATTGTATAAATAAAAATAAAATACTGGTAAAAAAAATGTATGTCTGGGGAGAGGTGTTGGCTCGTATGCATTCATGGTGGGAAGAGCAAATAAACAATCAAAAAAAGGTTTAAAATATAAGACACAGCCAGTTTTTAATAGTAGATAGTAGCTGCTACAAATCTATATTCTAACTGCAAGTATTAACCTTAGGGTGCGATTGTTAAGGCAAACAAAGACCTTTTGTCAACAGTGTATAAAAAGCTGATCCTCATTTTTATGAACTTGTAAAAAAAGAAATTGCATTGAGAGTGGAGGTTCAAATTTACTGCATTAATTCAGTCTGGATTCCCCAATCTTTTTACCTCACTCTAGTGCCTTATGTGATTCTGCCATCTTTACTTCACGCATGTGAGTCAGACCAGAGCACTGCTGAAATGTGACATTTGTTCCCTCTTACTAAACACTCATGTGGCTTTTACCTCACCTGACTGCACTCAGATACAAACTTTACTTCCTGGAGCAGGATACGCTACACCTGAGAGGAGTTTTGATAGCTTCATGTCAGCTCTGCAGCAAACAATGTGAGAAGGTCTATCAGTTTGCAGAGGGTGTGTTAATTGGGAGCTCTGATAAATATAGGTGCATAGAAAGGTCATAAAGGGCAAAACTGGAGGTGTTTGAAAGGGAGGGAGAGGTGCTAATGATGTTGGAAACATCCTTGGAGGAGCTTCGAAGGGAAAAGGCATAAACATGTAAGGGTTGTTAATAATTTAAGGACATCACAATGTTACAAACAAGATCATAAAAGCTTGAGAACATTAAACCCAATGGCGAAAGCCAGAATTACACAGAAAAGAGGGGGAGAGGATAACAAATTTAAGGTAAGAACACAAAGCTCAGGGTGGCTGAGATGCTTTGTAAGACAGATGTAGGAAAGATGATCAAAAACGGACATGAAAAAAAAAACAAATGTGCAAAGGAGAAAATCTACATCAGATCAAAAGAGAGACTCACACAGAGAGCGATGATGCATTTGTAAACAAGTGTCAGACCACATCTTAGCTGGGTAAGTTCATTCACCCCAGGCTACATTGGCTTATAAGCTCCATTAGGCAAACTTTCAGTATAGCCTCACAATGAACCGAACTGGGACACGTGTTCCGTGTTCATATGAAAAATTATCAGCATTATCGTAGATATTAGGCTGGCTGTTGTCAGAAGTCATAATACAATGAACAACATTAACTTTGAACAGCCATGAGATTATTGTACATATTTTTATTCCAGGTCAGTTAGAATTCCTTTAATGTTTTATCTGTTTTTTGTTTTTTTTGGTGATGCCAATATTTATTGACGTAGCTTTTGGAACTCTTTATGAAGACAAGTCACACACAAGTCAAAATAGAGCAAATACATCATGAATGTGAGTGCTGAAGTTCTAAATACATAAATTTGCCCTTTAAGGTGTAAAACGTATTGAAGCCTAGCCAGGATACCCAGTGTAAGTGTTCCTATAAATGACCAAAACCAGATCAACTAAGCAAGTATTGGTTAAACTGAGAAAAAAACTTACTATGACCAGAACCTAACCTTTAACATTGAAGGCTGAAACAAAACTGATCCACGTAACCAACTAAGAACAAAACCACATCCACATGACCCATAAACATCTTTAAGAAATGTATTGTTCTTCTAAAAGAGTCTCATTCTATTCTCCTGGCTCCCTATTACTTTCCTGCAGAAAATGGTGAAGAATGCTGCTATCATGTTTGGACAATACATTCTTCAATGTCTTCACAATAGGAGACTAGTTCAGGAGATACATCTCTTTTGTTCAGTTTTTGGTCTGATGAAAGAACATGTTCTAAACTTTGCTCTCTCACAACAATACACTGTTGTCTTTGACATCTCTGTACTGTTTAACACAACATAAAAATGGCACTTTATTCAAAGTAGCAAACACCAAAGGGACACACCAAACCTACTTGAGTTATTAAACCACTCTGAGGGTGTGCTCACACTGGCAACTGGGGCCGTTCCATGCTCACAGCAGGAATCCCCCCCTCCCTGTCCGTTTTCTGACACGGTAGGACGGACGTGATCACCAGCTCCACTCGGTTCCCACAGAGAAACACATCATCACGTTAATTTATGACACACGTATGGCGTTACGTCACCATTAAGCGACTCTGGGTTTGTTGTTGACAGTACATTCTGTTAATTTCATATTTTCTGTTGCGTTGGGTAACTATAAACCAAGATTTACCCAGACACGTGCACTTTACACGGACTGGGTTTCCCAGGGCCCCTGAACGCATCACGTTAATTTAAATGACTAACTCTGCTCATATTTGCTCCATCGGTGAAATTCCACCAGTTTATGAAAGATAATAAGTTGCTCTTTACAGCCAGTGTCGGTACATTGCGGTAATTTTACTCACACGTAACGGAAACATTAAAGATGCTGCTTTGTTTTGACAAAATCAACACAAGGAACAGAGAGAACCAAGTGAGTGAGAAAGAAAGAGATTAAAACAGACCAAATAACGGTGGATTCATTAAAAATGAAAGACTCTCTTGATAAAAACCACCATGAATGGAGGATCAAATGGATTTAAAAACAAAGGAGGAAACTGAGCCTATAAAGGTAAGATCAGTTTAATTTCTGGATCAATAAATGTCGTTCTGATTTTGTGGAGCTAGTGTACATTAATATAAGTGTAAATAGATGCTTTTAATGTGTGAGACAGTGTTTGTGTGTTTGTTTAAACTCTGTGTGTGTGTGTGTGTGTGTGTGTGTGTCTGTGTCCATCTGATCATATTTATCTCCATCACTTTCAGTTTTCCTTTTGATGAACATGACATTATCTAACTCTTCTTTTATTTCTTCTTCTTTAAGTCCATACAGAGTGGACACGCCCCTCCCTGGACATTAAAACCATGAGCTGATCCTAGTTTCCATCATCAGGTTTAGACCCATCACTTCTACAGACAACAGACAGAATAAAGCTCAGAGTCAACATGGGATGCACTTATTTATTGAAATGTATATTAAATGATTATTTAATTATCTGGAATTTTATTTTTTAGGAGATGTTTTTAATTGTTTCAATAATTTAGAGACTTAAGGAACAGATTGTTATAATGCATAATAAAGGTGATTTACTTGAGTCATCACTAATTTCAGATTGTTTTTAAGTCTTTGTATAAAAATACTTTAACAGGACAACAATGATGTGCAGAGCTGCAGTAATGTTGGCTTCATTCTACAGACTTCTGACACCGCTATCATTGCGGAATGCGGATGTTTATGTGCCGTAAAGCGTCGCGCGGTACCAACGTCATCACATTTTGCTCGCGGGTCGAGTCGAGTTGTGCGTGCGCAGTTTGTAGTTTGGACCACCTCTTCTAGCAGGACCATCGGGCCGTTAACCCCCCCTGTGGTGCAGTTCACACCTACGCAGGCCAGACAATGGCCCCCCATGGTTTCACACATGCACAGAGCTGGTTAGGAACGGCCCTGGTTGCCAGTGTGAGTACACCCTGAAATACAGAGGCACGTTTACACCCGGGTGGTGGGAATGCATGCACACACACACACACACACACACACACACACACACACACACACACACACACACACACACACACACACACACACACACACACACACCAATATTATGAGTTTGTGTATAAAAAAATCCACACACGTAAAATACGTTTATTGTCACAAATGTTGGGAAAAAAAATGTATAGACTTATATTTACACATAAAATTACAGCTGCAAACTTGTAATCCAACATTTATTCACATGTTTTTTAATTACTTGCGTAAATGATCGTTTACAGCCACAACTCTCCAGTTATAACTTCTCTAATCTACCGCTACACAAACACAAACTACTTTTCTCGTGTGAATCTGCGTTGCCAGAGTTTTGCAACACATTTAGCGACACTTCTGTAGCAAAACTGATTCATGCTCGAAGAAATGGCCCCTCCCCTCCCCACTCCCCCATGTGTGGGATTGACCAATCAGAGGATTTGGAGACAGTGGGTGTGTCTTTTTAGTGCCGCAGCCAGTGATATGACCTAAACAGTCATTTTTCTTCACTGTAAAGGCAGAATGCTGAAATTTACCTCCACAGATTGTTAGAAAAAGGTTGTTAGAGTTATTTATGAACACAAATAGTGATGGAGAGTTTTTCTCCTTGTTTATATTTAGGTTAACACTATGTATGAGGATCTAGAGCTGACAGCTGATGCAGTGGTCAAGCGGTTCATGTATTTTACAAAATCTACAATCTGTATAATGTTACGAAGCAATAAAACAATGAAGATGTATGTGAACTGTCTCATAAAAAGGAAGATTTTGTAAAATACATTAACCGGGGGAATCCGTTTCACGCAATAGCAAACTTCATTTGTAATAGCCATTCAACCCTTAGAGGGCAGTAACTCTGACATCTTACAACTAAATACGCAAAATTAAAATACTTTTACTAAAATGTTAATAGTTAGATTAGGATCAATCAACAGCACTAAGTAATACATATGTATTCAGCAGAAAAAGGTGCGTTTGGGGTTTAGTTACTCTTTAAGTATATCAGTTTTTATACTTAATACTTTAATTAGGGTTATTGTTTATCATTCAAGCCAAAGTTTTTAGTTGTTTTGTTACATGGGGTAGTGTACATGGTGTAGTACACATACTGTAGTATACATGGCATAGTGTACATGGTGTAGTACACATACTGTAGTATACATAGCGTAGTATACATGGCGTAGTATACATACTATAGTATACATGGTGTAGTATACATACTATAGTATACATGGTGTAGTATACATGGTGTAGTATATATACTGTAGTATACATGGTGTAGTATACATGGTGTAGAATACATACTGTAGTGTACATGGTGTTGTATACATGGTGTAGTATACATACTGTAGTATACATGGCATAGTATACATGGTGTAGTACACATACTGTAGTATACATGGCGTAGTATACACGGTGTAGTATACATACTGTAGTATACATGGTGTAGTATACATGGTGTAGTCTACATGGTGTAGTATATATACTGTAGTATACATGGCGTAGTATACATGGTGTAGTATACATACTGTAGTATACATGGTGTAGTATACATACTGTAGTATACATGATGTAGTATACATGGTATAGTATACATGGTGTAGTATACATGGTGTAGTATACATACTGTAGTATACATGGCGTAGAATACATACTGTAGTATACATGGCGTAGTATGCATGGTGTAGTATACATGGTGTAGTATATATATACTGTAGTATACATGGTGTTGTGTACACAGTGTAGTATGCATGGTGTAGTATACATGTAGTATACATGTAGTATACATACTGTAGTATACATGGTGTAGTATACATGTAGTATACATACTGTATTATACACGGTGTAGTATACATACTGTAGTATACATGGTGTAGTATGCATGGTGTAGTATACATGGTGTAGTATACATACTGTAGTATACATGGTGTAGTATACATGACATAGTATACATACTGTAGTATACATGGTGTAGTATACATGTAGTATACATACTGTAGTATACATGGTGTAGTATACATACTGTAGTATACATGATGTAGTATACATGGTGTAGTATGCATGGTGTAGTATACATGGTGTAGTATACATGGTGTAGTATGCATGGTGTAGTATACATGTACTATACGTACTGTAGTATACATGGTGTAGTATACATACTGTAGTATACATGGTGTAGTATACATGGTGTAGTATACATGTACTATACGTACTGTTGTATACATGGTGTAGTATACATGGTGTAGTATACATGTACTATACGTACTGTTGTATAAATGGTGTAGTATACATGGTGTAGTATACATACTGTAGTATACATGGTGTAGTATACATGGTGTAGTATACATACTGTAGTATACATGGTGTAGTATACATGGTGTAGTATACATACTGTAGTATACATGGTGTAGTATACATGGTGTAGTATACATACTGTAGTATACATGGTGTAGTATGCATGGTGTAGTATACATGGTGTAGTATACATGTACTATACGTACTGTTGTATACATGGCGTAGTATACATGGTGTAGTATACATGTACTATACGTACTGTTGTATACATGGTGTAGTATACATGGTGTAGTATACATGGTGTAGTATACATGGTGTAGTATACATGGTGTAGTATACATGTACTATACGTACTGTAGTATACATGGTGTAGTATACATGGTGTAGTATACATACTGTAATATACATGGTGTAGTATACATGGTGTAGTATACATACTGTAGTATACATGGTGTAGTATACATGGTGTAGTATACATACTGTAGTATACATGGTGTAGTATACATGGTGTAGTATACATACTGTAATATACATGGTGTAGTATACATGGTGTAGTATACATACTGTAGTATACATGGTGTAGTATACATGGTGTAGTATACATACTGTACTATACATGGTGTAGTATGCATGGTGTAGTATACATGTACTATATGTACTGTAGTATACATGGTGTAGTATACATGGTGTAGTATACATGTACTATACGTACTGTAGTATACATGGTGTAGTATACATACTGTAGTATACATGGTGTAGTATACATACTGTAGTATACATGGTGTAGTATACATGTACTATACGTACTGTAGTATACATGGTGTAGTATACATACTGTAGTATACATGGTGTAGTATACATGTACTATACGTACTGTAGTATACATGGTGTAGTATACATACTGTAGTATACATGGTGTAGTATACATGTACTATACGTACTGTAGTATAGATGGTGTAGTATACATACTGTAGTATACATTCTTCTAATTTGTACGTTGCATTTTCGGAAACAAGACCCTGACGTGTCGCGTATGAACGAACAGTGTGAGCTGTCAGTGTTGATCCTTATAGTGTGAGAACATGAATAGTGAGCTGTGAACATTCAGACTCTACAGTTGAGTTTCACAGTTTGAGCTGGAGCTGAATACAACGTCTGCCTTAAGTTACTCCAAATGAAAGCTTTGTAAATGAATGGAAAGTAGTTCCTACAAATAGTTCTTACTTCAACTCAAACTCTGACTCAACATTTTCAACATGATCTCTGACTGTATTCAAGTATTAACAATAATTTAGATAAAAATTCTGGTTGCATCCGTTCTGTGAGAGAGAGTTGACCCAGCACACAAACATCTCTCTGTGTCTGTTTTCTGCTCCAGTTGTTAGGCAGGATGGTGTTGGCTTTTCTCTGCTGTAGATGTTGGCTGTGAACTTGCCAGTGTGTGTTATTTGTACTATATTTGGGCTGGAGCTGCTCAGGTTTGTGACTTTGCTTGAGTAGCAGGTGTTAGACATTTCTGGCTCACTGCATTGCATCTGACTACGTGTTCATCCATGGAAAAGATTTAAAACGCTTTCAATTGTTAAGATAAGCGATGCCCTCATTTATTGTCTGTTATTGCCCACTCAGCGATCCTCTCCTTTGCTTTCTGTGTCCAACAACACCTGCACCCTAGTTTCTTAATGCCATGTCGTGATAATGGGTGCACCTTCTGCAGAAGAAAACTTACACAGCAACATCTTCACCATCAAACACTTCCACTTTGGTAAGTTCTTACTTTTATAGTTCATTGGCTCCTCATACCACTACATCTTTTAGTGTTGTACATAATCAACTCTTCTTACCGTGAACGTGGGGATGGCTGTGACGAGCGAGTAGATGAGCACCGGGGGAAACTTGCTGGTGTTGTCCGGACCAGGATAGGGCTTTGAGAAGGTCTTGTCATAGCAGAAGAAGCCCTGGATGTGCACAGGGAAGGTATCTGTGTACTCGAAGTAGTAAGCCAGCAGCACTGTCCCAGCCATGATCACCAGCTGGAAATAAAACATTATCCCCGGTTAGGAAGCACAAGAACGAGGGGTGAATGAGATAAGGAGGTAGGAAAGGAGGAGTAGCATAGGAAGGAGTCAGAGAAAGATCGGATGAAAGAAGGGCTCCAGAGTTTGGCGAGAAAAAGAGGTTAAAATAAGATAAGATGGACTATAAAAGAATGAAAAGCGAGACAAAAGATGCGTCACAAGCAGCAAAAAACTAGAAATTACACAGAGTGATCCAGTAAGATGATGGAGGTGCGAAATGGAGAGAGAGGAGGAGGAGGAGGAGGAGGAGGAGAAGGAGGGGTGGAGGAGGGGTGGGTGTGTGCAGCCTTTTAGCTGCTGGGATACACTACAGCTGAGCTGTTGGTGTATTAATAGATCCTGCTTACACTTGTGTGTGGAATGCAAAAATGCATAAGTGCCAAGAGATGAAGTGTGTTTTTGCAAATGTGTGATTCAAACTATTAGCTGCTGATGATGCTAAACACAGTTTCATGTATTCTTACACAGAAGGAGTGAGTTTTAGAATAAAATTAAAAGCATGTGTTTATTAAATGTTAAGCTTGTTTTGCCTCATTAATAAATAACTTGTGTATTTATATACTATTATGAATCATAATCGTGATGTCAAGCAATATTTTTTTTCTTATTCTCATTACAAAGATTATTAATATGATGAAAATAAACTGTCATGAGAAAATACACACAAATCAAGAATAGAACTAAGTGACATAAAGTAGTCTTTAGGGCTGTTTCAAAGCTTTCAGAAAGGCTTAGTGATGTCACTAAATGAGCTCTTATTACCACATAAACCTCATCAAATACTCATTTAACAAAGAATCTGAAATCCTAATATGGTCATGTGGAAATATGTCAATCAGCTCCAAAAACGAGTGTCTGAGCACTCTGCTGTTATTGTTGTTTTTGCTGCCCCCATGTGGATACAAAAGAAACCATTTCTTCTTGAATTTTCTTGTTATACAAATACAACAATATAGAAAAAGGTCAGAACTGGACTGAAATTATCATTACAGTATAACACATATATACTACTTGGTAACACTTTAGTTTAGGGAACGCCTATTGACCATTAATGCTTTATCCTTATTAATGCTTTATTATACACTTAATGGCAGTCCAAACAGGGTGAAGGTTAGGATTAGGATTAGGATTAGGATTAGGGTTAACGTTAACCCTATCCCTAGCATGTTGATATTGTAATTCATCACAACAACTTCCTAACTTACTACTAATAAGTAATAATTCTGAGGTTATTGAGGGAAAACTCTTAGTTAATGTCTTACTGGTTGTATAATAAGGTCATGCAGAATAAGACATTAATAATTATTTAATAATGACTAATTAAGTGTCAATATGTTACTAATGTGTGTGCTAATAGGAAACTAATTAATGGTTCATAGGTGTTCTCTAAACTAAAGTTTTACCATATTTTTAATCAAACTCCTTTTTTGTATAATCTAAAGATACATTTTCCCTCTAGAGTGATGAACTGATTTGACACATAATCAGTTTCCATTACATGTGACAAACATGTAATTCACACGTCTGCGACGCCCAGGCCTGTTCTCCACTCTCTGCTCAGTCCTTTTCTTTACTTTCTATCATTTCCGGCTTCAGTAGCATTAACATCAGGGGCAGCGTTCACAGTGACCTGCTTTAGAGTGTGGGGAGCAGAGCAAAGGCATTCAAGTCTCAGCCTGTCAACACAGAAGGTCACATTTGGAGCTGTCACCAGAAGATGTGAAGCTGCCTGTTTAAGCCTCAGGTGAAGAATGAAGAGTATGTTCTTCTTAAAAGCTGCCATCAGCATTCTAATCCTCAAATAAACACTGAAAATATGCTTCTTCATCCATGTCAGAGTTTGGAGGCTTTAGCTCAGTGATGTATAACAAATTGATATCAATGACTTCATAATGTGAGAGATTTTCTGAACTTCATACAGTATATTAGATTATCATTGTTTTCTGAGCACAATGGAAGGTGCACCAGAGTGAAAGACATTGTCGTCCATACATTTGGACCTACTGTACTATTCACTGTATCAGTGAGGTGCATGACTGGTGAGGCACTGTACATATAAATATATATAAACATACATATTTATATATATATAAATATGCAACATTTCTTTTTTTAATGTAATTTTGTATTTGTAATTTTGCAAATAAGGAACAGTCATTTCCTTGTACATTTACTACTTTGTCCTGCTATTGCAAAAAGATATTGTTACATATATTGTGTGTTCTTGTGCTGAAATGATACGAATTTGAATAAAATTTACATTTAGCATTCTGATAATATTAACATTTTGACCTTCATTTATTTATTTATTAAGCTTTTGATTATGCTTTAATTCATTCCATATGTTTCAACAATACAACATGAAGTTTGTGGGTATTGTTTAAGCACTAATATTATGGACGGCCATGCCTGTTCAGTGCTGGTGTGACCAAGCACAAGCCTCCTCTCCTTCATGCTGAAAAGTACACTTCCCTCTTTCTGTGCAGCGTGGTACTGTCTGCCTCACACTGTACATATTCATTGTGCGTTTATAGACGATGCAGCCGACCAGGAAGATTAAATATGTCACACCCGTCCATTAAAGATATAATACGACTGTTGATCGTCAGCATGTGCAGTAAACCAGTAATCAAACATTAGCAGAGGTGAAAGTAACAGATTATAAATACTCGTGACTGTAATTGAGTAGTTTTTATGGGCACTTGTACGTTTTTGAGTATATTTCTAAATCAGTAATTTTACTTTTTTTAAAAGATCAACGGAGATTATAACTACAAAAAAAAAATTATATGACCAGACAATCTAATGCATTGAATAACAGTTATTTCCTCAGTTTTAAAGTTTATAAAAGTAGCTATACTTAGAGCCTGTTAATTATATTATTTAATTTATTGGTGTTTTCATTTTTTAAATAATTATATATTTTGGCAAACATATTTCATACAGATGCCTTTGTGGAAAATAAATTAAGTTCAAATTGTGCAATATTTGGTATCTTCCTTTTTATGTTTATACATGAGATGTTTACTGCATGTAAGGGAACCGTGGCAAGATTTATTAAAAGTTAAAGTAACTAACTTGAGCTACTTTTTACTTATGTATGACTTAATTGTACTTATAGTTTAGATCAAGTAACAGTACTTTTTATACTTCTGTATATTAGTGAATCACTAATAGTGATAGAAAGAGAGAAACTTGACATACACTGATGGCTGCTTCAGTGTGTGACTGAGTGATATTGCATGTGAAGCACCACTACTCCACCACTACTCCACCACTAGCTCCATCACTGCTCCACCACTACTCCACCACTACTCCACCACTACTCCATCACTGCTCCATCACTACTCCACCACTACTCCACCACTACACCACCACTAGCTCCACCACTACTCCATCACATCACTACTCCACCACTACTCCACCACTACTCCACCACAACTCCACCACTACTCCCTCACTACTCCACCACTACTCCATCACTAGCTCCACCACTACTCCATCACTGCTCCACCACTACTCCATCGCTGCTACCCCACTACTCCACCACAACTCCACCACTACTCCACCACTACTCCACCACTACTCCATCACTGCTCCATCACTGCTCCACCACTACTCCACCACAACTCCACCACTGCTCCACCACTACTCCACCACTACTCCATCACTGCTCCACCACTACTCCATCGCTGCTACCCCACTACTCCACCACTGCTCCACCACTACTCCATCACATCACTACTCCACCACTACTCCACCACTACTCCACCACTACTCCACCACAACTCCACCACTACTCCACCACTACTCCACCACTACTCCATCACTAGCTCCACCACTACTCCATCACTGCTCCACCACTACTCCATCGCTGCTCCACCACTACTCCATCGCTGCTACCCCACTACTCCACCACTGCTCCACCACTACTCCATCACATCACTGCTCCACCACTACTCCACCACTACTCCACCACTAGCTCCACCACTGCTCCACCACTATTCCACCACTACTCCACCAATACTCCACCACTACTCCACCACTAGCTCCACCACTACTCCATCACTAGCTCCACCACTACTCCACCACAACTCCACCACTACTCCACCACTACTCCACCACTACTCCACCACTACTCCACCACTAGCTCCACCACTACTCCATCACTAGCTCCACCACTACTCCACCACAACTCCACCACTACTCCACCACTACTCCATCACTGCTCCATCACTACTCCACCAGTGCTCCACCACTACTCCACCACTACTCCATCACTACTCCACCACTACTCCATCACTACTCCACCACTACTTCACCACTAGCTCCACCACTACTCCATCACTAGCTCCACCACTACTCCACCACTACTCCATCACTGCTCCACCACTACTCCACCACTACTCCACCACTACTCCACCTCTACTCCATCGCTGCTACCCCACTACTCCACCACTGCTCCACCACTACTCCACCACTACTCCATCACATCACTGCTCCACCACTACTCCACCACTACTCCACCACAACTCCACCACTACTCCACCACTACTCCACCACTACTCCATCACTGCTCCATCACTACTCCACCACTACTCCACCACTACTCCATCACTGCTCCATCACTACTCCACCACCGCTCCACCACTACTCCATCACTACTCCACCACTACTCCACCACTAGCTCCACCACTACTCCATCACTAGCTCCACCACTACTCCACCACTACTCCATCACTGCTCCACCACTACTCCACCACTACTCCACCACTACTCCATCGCTGCTACCCCACTACTCCACCACTGCTCCACCACTACTCCACCACTACTCCACCACTACTCCACCACTAGCTCCACCACTACTCCACCACTAGCTCCACCACTAGCTCCACCACTACTCCATCACTGCTCCACCACTACTCCAACAC
Organism: Gouania willdenowi; assembly: GCF_900634775.1. Lineage (NCBI taxonomy): Eukaryota > Metazoa > Chordata > Actinopteri > Blenniiformes > Gobiesocidae > Gouania > Gouania willdenowi. The sequence goes on along the minus strand of NC_041051.1, from coordinate 2,411,698 downwards.
TGCTCCACCACTACTCCACCACTACTCCACCACTAGCTCCACCACTACTCCACCACTAGCTCCACCACTAGCTCCACCACTACTCCATCACTGCTCCACCACTAGCTCCACCAGTAGCTCCACCACTACTCCATCACTGCTCCACCACTACTCCAACGCTGCTCCACCACTACTCCACCACTACTCCACCACTAGCTCCACCACTACTCCACCACTAGCTCCACCACTACTCCAACACTGCTCCACCACTACTCCCCTCACTCTTTTTCAACAGATTTGAAAAGAAAATGTGCAAATGCAACGTTTGTTTTTTTTTTTTTTACCATAAATATGTTGAAATAATACAAAAAATAATTTTTTAAAGCAGTCAAGTGAACAAATTTATGTTTTCTTTTCATTGTAGTATTTTACATGCCATACCATTTTACAGGCTTTTAATTTGATCTCAAGTCAGCCGCAGAAGGGTGCCCTACCTCACATGTCTATGTAAAATGATGTTAAAATTATAGACATGCACAATAAGTGACAGATATTAGTCATGGCAGCATTTTCACTTTAGATTTCCATTATTTTGTTTTAATTGTTTCTTTTTTTAATTTAGAGAAATTTTGTGAAATAATTTGAGGATTGAGCAGAAAATGGGAAAATTTAAGAGTTCTTTCAACAACTTGTGATTAAAATTACTGCCATCATGTGTGATATAAGCATCAAAAATCTGTAAGCCTCTGCAAATATTCTGGAGTTTCATTAAGTTATGTATTTGGAAGGACTGAGTTAGTGATTTACACAATGATACATGTTTTTTTTTTTTTGGTGTGTCATTTTTACTTTCTCCTGCAGGCCAAATTAGGTGCTCTGAAGGGGATGATTTGGCCTCCAGGGGCCTCAATTATAAAACTGCATAAGTAAGATCACTTCAGCTGGAGTATGCTAAAACAAAAGAAATGCATATGAACGAGTGTAATTTGGTGACACAGTGGGTATCACGAATGCCAGAAAGGCAGAAGACTGAAGCGTGTGGCTGATGCTGTGAACAACGTCACCTCAGAGGGTCAGACTGGCTGAGGTGACAAAGAACTGGTCAGACATAAAAGTGGAGGAGTAAAGGCGTATTGATCTCTATAGGAAGAGCATCTGTGCAACAACACCCTCACAGACCAAAAGCTTAGGCCATTAGGTACCCCTCAGTGTTATAACAGAGGTTGAGGACACGGATGCACCAAATGTTCCAGAAGCACAGGATTTAAATTGTATTCTCTTGTTTCAAATAATAAAAATAAGCATGTCGTAAAACACCTTTGTAACATAATTCACAATAGTTTAATTTCAAGTAAAGCAATATTTCTCTGTTGTGTCGGTGGAACTGTGGCTCGATTGAATGAAGATGGAGGCCCCACAGCACCTCGCCCTCCCTCCTGCACCACCTCGTCCTCATGGGGGGGGGGAGTCCTGTTAATTGATCTTGTTGGTCTCTAAAGATCCCCTCCCTCCAGAGTTCCCCGTGCACCATGTCCTCCAGCAGTACTAGATAAGCCACTGTGCGTCTTTACGCATTGTAAGTGAGTTCCTTTTTATAACAGTTACAGGTGTTTTGGAAATCTCGCTCTGGTTCAGTTCTCGCGCATGACGGTGTAAACAGCAAGTCTGACGGAGATTGAGATTATTTTTTCCCGTTGAAGCATTGATTCTTGGAGAAAAATGTGGTATCGTCTCCAAGGTAGAAATGTTGTATTAGCTGCTAAAGCTAATACTGCACACAAGCTAAAAATTCAGGTTTTTCCTGCTTTTCAACAGTGATCAATCAGCTGATCAGTGCTATTTCACTGATCGGACTGTTTAGTGTCCATCCTGTGCACTTCCTTCAAATTTGTAAATTGAAATAAAATATTAGCTTAATAAAAGTATCCAAATTCCGCCCCAGCTGGAGATCCAGGTAGTCGGTGTTTTCATGGACCAGGTGAGGTGTATTGACTGCTTAACATGATATTCATTTATGCAATATTCCTTTTCACTTAAAAGCTGAGTATTGCCTTCAACAGGATGCCTGTCAATCGTGGAATTTGCTTATTCTTGTACTATTCTGCTGTTTGCATGTGATATTGTCTTGTGACCTTCCTATTCACATTGCCTCCTCCAGTGAAGGGTAGTTTAATTATCATGTGATGTCTGAAAACTTTGTGAGAGATATAAGTGCCTCTCTCCTGTTCTTGCTTCAGAGTACAGTTTGGCCATCAGTGCTCTCACAGGAGTTCTGCCTTTCTCCTGTTTTTGGCCTGAGAGCTAGATTTGACCCTGGCTGCTGTCACAGGGCTTCTGTATAGCCCTGTTCTTTTGATTCTGCTTGTGTTAATAAACTTTGTTTTATTATGCGAGCCAGTTTCATCGACGACCCTTTTTTCCACACTACATCTTTTTCATCATCCACATCATCACATGGGGAAGTCACGACACAGGGGACACCTGTGTGTAAGCGAGAGGACTGCCTTTCTTTCATACTGCTGCTGCTGCTCCCATCGGTTTTTAAAAGTGCTCGGATCGAAAGTGGCAACAGCGGGAAACCCAGGTCCCTTCTCGAGTCTGAATATGAATAATATAAACACGAATAAAACACTAAAGATCTCTGGAATCCCTTCCTTTTTATCCCTCTAGACTTATGACCCCCCAAGTTGTGCATGCACAGTTCCAGAGTGTGAAAAGTCATATTGATCAGCAGTTTTGTACAGTTTTACACTCACTTCATGGGGCATCAGTATATTTTTTTCCTCCTTCTTCGTTTTTGTATCCTTTATATATGATATGTGTTGTGAAATGTGTAATATTTGATTATTTTACACAAATGTATCATTTTCACAGAGCTGTCTTTAATTTCACCTTCTCCTGTTGGAGGCGGAATTTCCCGTTTCTCCTGATTTTGTCCGTAAGGCTGCGTCAGAGCTGCTGTGGAGGTGCGCACATTATCTCGTTTGTTTTCTATAAATCCCAAACGTTTCTTAAAAATGGCGTACGCTTTCTTTTGTACGTACGTGGTGTTTATAAATGAGGCCCCAGACCATGACTTTGACAGGTACCAGAAAGACAACATAAAAAAAATGATGTCAAGTGAATTACTGTCCGTCTTTTCTCGTGAGGAAAAACAAAAAAATCACAGTATGAATGAAGGAAATACACTTCTTTAAGAAACTTTTCTTTTCCGGTACCATCTTTGCATTCTTCTATGCAACTCTTGATCTGAAAGGACTCAGCTTTAGGAGCTTCTTGTGGTTTATGGCTCTATGCAATCCAATAGTCCGCATATAGCCAGAAACAGCTGTAATCATTGTCTTTGTATATTAAAGGTCATTTAGTCTCAGATGGTTGACATTTAAAAGCAGATACAATTAATTCTTTGAGAAAAATGTAATTACTGTTGTCTTTAAAACTCATAAAAATAAACGTGCTTATTCTTCCAACTGAGAGATATCAGATGAGATGCACCTGTGGACATCTTTGTCTCAGAGACTGGCTCTCCTCCCTGTGCCTCTCCCTCTGAGGGCTGCTCTGCTCAATGAGTGCTGTGTTAAAGCCATGTTGCCTGAAAGAGCAGTTTTGTGTTTTCACCAGTGGAGGATTTAGAGCAGAAGGATGATGAGGCACAAGGGTCCACCACCGTCACACTAAGGCCTGTGATCAGTGCACGCTACACTGCACCTGGTCTGAACAACAGCGAACAGGAGGAAGATGATTAGAGCTGGGGGAGGATTAAAACACAATGGGAGGAGGAACTGTATGCACTACACATTCTTTCACATCAAAACCCAGAGCTGTCAACATTACAGGAGATCAAGAGGCAGAACATCTGAAACTAAAACCAAAATAGTGTTCATGTACACAGTCACTGTAAAGAATAATAAATTGAAAATATATGCTATTTACAAACACATTTATGTTGAATTTGAATTTCTTATAAGTTACGCTGACTTAGATCAATTCGATTTGATTAACTTAAATCTTATTGATCTAAACAAACAGAAATGAGCTTTTTAAGACAACCAGTTTGCATATTTTTTCAAGTAAAGTCAACTTTTTATTCTTCACAGTGCTGCAGCCATCAACAAAGAAGATTGTTCAGAAACACTGCACTCAGAAACAAACTGTATGCTACAATAACTCAATATATTTTTCAAACAATGGTGGAACTGGCTTCATCATGAAAAAAATACCCAATATTTGATCTTACACTGTTTCCCGTACAATGTTCAAAGCCAAAATCCACCTCCAACCATTCCCGAGCTCCTCTGTGACTACAGGCACCACCTACACAGGACCGTCCTCCCACCACCTATCTGGAGACCTCCATTATCTACCTTACATGAAGGAACTGAAAGGCCATGACCCAGTTGTACACACGGGGAGGCTCGTGCGTGTTTTTTCTGTGAACTGAGAGCTAACAGGCGAGGCGGTCAGTGCTAATCACGACTTCACAGCGCGTGAAGCTCAGTTGTTGCTATTGATCTCCAATCTGTCACATTGAATACAAGAGAGATGTCCTGCTGAGACTGGAACCAGAGGGACACGGACAGAAAAACTGCTACAAAACAAAGACACACAGACTCATCACTCCTGATGAATCCCAGTGTTCATTACAAATTAGACATCGAAGCATGAGGGCACCCCTCCTTTTAACATGAGGGATTTTTGACTAATGCAGATAAAAATTCATACTGAGGGAAAGATTAATATGAGTCACATTACTTTAAGGGCCTGTACTACGAAGCTAGATTTCCTCTTATCGCGCTAACTTCCAGGATTTAATCAGTGTGTGCTGGACTACAAAGCTGACCAACGTCTTACAGAGCTAAATCACCATGGTACCTTAGGCTGAATCACCATGGTAACTTAGGCTGAATGACTAACCTGGTCAGGACCAGGTTTTGTTCTGGATAGGATCTGAGCGAGTACGAAGGTCATGCCTCCTGACCAATCAGATCTCTTAGAAAACGACCTGTCCAATAAAAGGAGGATCATTGTGAACACGTCTCTGTGTGGATCTGATATGATGCTGACAGGAGACAGAATAATTAGACATCGATGCGATCCGTATATGGTCTCATTAATTTATGCATTAACACTCATTAATTCCTGCATTAATTACTTGCTGCTTTTACTGCAGCAACAGTGTTGTTTTTGGTCTGAATTATGGATTTTAATTCTTCATATTTTTAAAGATTTATTCATCAATTGTGACGTAAGTTGCTCCACACAGTTTTTTTGTGATTGTGATTGGTCTGATGCTGTAAACTCCTCCCCTGTCACAACAGCGTGCACGTATCCAGACAGAAATCAACTCGTTAAACTTAGCGTGTTGCAATCTAGATTTGTAGGACAGCTTCTATCTGACAGATAATGTTTGGTTAGGTGAAGCCTGCTAACGGAGATAAATCCAGTATATAATTATCTAGCTTCCTAGTACAGGCCCTAAAACCCTCAAAGAAATCTGACCCTGTAATGCATCAGATGCAACATCAATATCAAATATGCATGTGTTTTTAGCCTCATATTTGTTTCTTTTATGTGGATCCAGTCTAATGAGTTCACCCCTGGCCTATGAAGGCTTGTGTCTTAGTGGTGGAGGTGGGGGGGGGGGGGGTCTTTGTTGGCGGCGTCTGAGTAACTTTGTCTGACAGGTGTGAAGTTTCTGAGCGGGTTACCCTCCATTAAACATATCAGCTTATTTATAGAGCGAGAGGAGGGAGCTCAAGATGCTGTCGTGATGCCGAAGTGTTTTCTGTCTCATCGCTGTGTGTCGCTGAGGCGTTAATGAGTCTTTTGAGACTGATGTGTGTGCGTTTGTTCGTGGCACAGTCGCTGGGCATGTTTTTTTTTATTTTTTTTATGTCAAAGTAAATTAGGTGAAAGAACTGAGCAGTGAAAATTTGATGATGGGTCTGTCACAACTGCTGCTGATAGATCAGGGTCAAAACAAGAGGATTTCAAAAGGAATGTGGCTAAATGTAACAGCAGTGCCCCCTAACGTCAGAACTGAAACACAACATGCCAATTAAAAAAAAAAACACATTTACTGCAACATTGTACACATTATGATTATTATTATTATTATTATTAGGGGCCAGGCAGCATAAAAAACATTATTATCCTGCAAGTTCTTTCTTTCTTTCCTCTTCTTCAGAGAAATTCATACTTCTGCAAAAAGGTCCACTCCCATGACAGTCTAATATCACATAATAATAATAATAATAATAATAATAATAATAATAATAATACCACAGCAAGCCTCTACATTTTTTTCTTTTATATATATCAATGTGCTACTGATTTGTAACTTTCACCAAAATGTTGCCGCAATACTGAATAAACATTTGGACATGATTAAGTCCATCACTCCTGCACAAATTATTCACAGTATTTAAAGTGTGTTTTTATTTACTAAAAATGAAGCCGACAGTGAATCAAAATGTTTGACTGCAAACGGTTTTAAAAACGTTCTTGCCAGTTGTTGCAAATTACATTTTCAATGTTGATTAAATAAAAGACAAACATTTGAATTTCATTGTAATCTAGATGATGATTGAAAAAACATTTTATCTCAAAAATAGATTTTTTTTTTTTTTTTACAGCGTTTAGATTTTTGCTTTCATGCTAACAATTGGAATTGATGAAAAAATGTTTTTCACTTGTTTATGAAGGTTTTTCAATCAGTTTTTCACTCATGCAGCCAATCAATCATTGTTAAAAAGAAATGACCTCGTGATGTCGAGATGCAACATGTGCATAACTGTCAAGTTTTGGATTTGAAAATAAGGGAAATTTTCTGGCGCCCACTACGAGTCGTCCCACCCTCCCAACCAAGCTCCAGTATCCCTTATATTATAATATAGATGTACAATAAATCTAAAATACCTACTTATCAACCACTTATTAAATTTAATGATGTGATTATAATCTGGTAGGTCGACCTTTATTAATATTATAATGCTGTGAACATTCCTTCTAGGGCTGGTGATATGAACCAAAACTCATATCTCAATATATTTTCTCAAAATGGTGAAATATGATATAAATCTAAATCATTTTATTAAATAAAGTCTGACCAGAAAAACAATTCTTGGGTTAAATTTGCTGATGCTAAATGTCACATGGACATTTATTAACAAACAGCTGATCAATATGTGACACTTATTAATCATCTAACTGAGCTTTACATGTTGTTCTGAGATGTAAAAGCAGTGACTCCTAAAACTAGTATTTTGTTTCATGATAAGCTATAATATATACACATATATTTTTATATATATATACAAAATAGAAAACTTGATACATCTTGAATCTCGATATATCGCCCAGCTCTAATTCCTAAATTATAAAACAGCCTAAATAAAAACATAAATGTGTATATGAAGCATATATGTTTATTTAATATACTTACAGTTTATATACAAGTCAACACGTTGAATATTTATTATTAATTTCACATTGGAAATTAACATTTTTTCTTTATATATTTTTCTATAATTTCTCATACTCTCTCATGTGGTTCTCTGATATTCACTAATGACTTATTAAACACATTTATTACAGACTTTACATTATTTAACACTTTATAAACAGTGTATATTTGTGGAGCTTGTGATTGGATGATTTTTCATGGTGACTTACGTGGTTCCTTCTGCTGTGGTAGACATTAAAATATCAGTTATTAATCTAACAGAACGTGTAACTGTGTCACATCCTGATGGTCTTTATGAAGATAAACTCTATGTTATATTTTACAACATATTTACACCAGTTCTTAGTTTTTATCATCAGAACGTCTTTATTCATCATCTCTGTTCTGAGTTGTTTCTGGGTTTGTTGCCACTCAGGTCATTTCAGGTGGTAGTTCTCACGAGGCTAGTGACGGCGTTCAGTTTAGTAAGTCATCTTTTAATTATTATTAGATTAAAATATGGGATATTTATGGGAAAATACTAATACAGGAAGATGGCGGGAAAGGGGGGTAAAATACGGGAGTTTCCCGGCTAAAACGGGATACTTGACAGGTATGCATGTGTAGTTTGGGATTTTGTCTTAATAACATTATTTTTTGAATCTGCCTTTAAACGCTAACAGCTGCTGTCTGGCACACAGGTAAATGACTTAAATTAGTGAAGCTACAGTTTCCATGTTCTAATTAGCTCAGTGACATTGAGGATGTTCCATCATGAAATAGTTGTGGATTGATTATGTGTTTGACTTTGATTTATAGACTAAACATTGCAGCATAATTTCTATAATGAGAGATAAGTTTTAAACATATGTACCGCAGCTGTTTTAATCAACTCATTTACATAGAGCATCGTCTTCTGTGCCAGATATTGTGAGTTCAAGCCTCAACTGATGTAAAATGCATATTAGAAAGCAATCTTTTCTCATCCTCCTACGCTGTGCTTGTTGCTCAAAAATACCAAAAATAGTCTGGCCCAGAGCATTGCAGCACAGCAGCTATAATAATAATTATAAAAATAATAATTTGTACTTGTGTACGCAGGTAAAACCCCAAAAACGCAAACTATCCAGAAACAAAGACCTGGGCTTGCTGTGAATTTTGCAAAGCTTTGGAAAAAAGCCTCGCTACAAGAAATTATTACACGCACAAACACACAAATGCATGCATGCACCCACCTACGCACACAGAGGGATCGAGGGACCTCTACATGTTGTATTCAGAGTGGTGTAATAAAAGTGTTTATGTGGAACGCTCCACTGGTCTGAACAAGAAGAATCAAAGGTTTGTCACAATAAAAAGCTTCTTCAGGCCTCCTTAGTGAAACATGCAGGAGGTGAGCTTTAAAGGATTTTGCTTTCAAACTCCAATTTTAATCACCTTCTTCCAGATGGCTGCACTTTTACTAAAGAGAGAACGCTGGGGCAAGTTCATCTTCACAAATGAGACAACATGGAACAAACTGAAAGTGTGATTCACACATGTTGGAATGAAAAGGGCTTTAAATGAGTCTGTGATGCTGTAAAACAGGTTAGATTTAACTCAGAAGTGATAGAATATTATTGAAGTGGTTCACACAGAGTGAAACAGAGGATGGAGATAGTGAGTTAGCTGAGCAGCTCTGAAAGGAAGGGTTGTTACTGTTAATTAGGACAGTGTTAGATGAAAAGAGTCAAAAGAAAAAAGGAGAAGACAGGCTGATTGGTTTCCATGGTAACCACTCATGGTGATGATGTCGGAGTACGTGCGTGTGCGCGCTTGTGCGTGTGTGGGTAGTGAGGGATTACTATCCATTTGTTTGTGCAAACTAAAATATATCAAATAAAACAATAATTTAAAGCCTTCTTATGTTTTGTTATTTACATTAAATAACCTATAGCCAAACCTTCACAGCAGGAAAGACATCACAGACACAAACATCACTAAAGAGTGCCCACTAAAGTGTTTATCAGTTTTATTTTTCTTTGTCTCTTATAAATTGATGACATTTGTAGTGAGTCTGATTTTTTGTGATGGCAAAAAACGGACGAAAAACGGACAGAAATTGGACGGAAAATGTTGAATTCACAGCAATCCAAACCCTTTATTTCCTCTCTTTATTTAAAATCAGACTCCGATATGGTAGAATAATACTTCACATGCATGTTTTAGGAGAATATCACTCATTTACACATTATTTTCCCCCAGAAAACAAGTTACTGAATGTCTATGAATGTAGCAAACAAACAAATATGTACAATTTCGCTCATATTTTCCTTCGAAGTCCTGTGCTATGTAATCACAGCTATATGTTTCTGAAAATGAAATGGACATAGCTAAATGACACAGACTAAACTCTCACCTACATGTTTTTGGACCTCATCGTGATTTTTTACATTATTTTCCCATAAAACGGAGGCTCACTGACTATAGAGGTGTAGCTAATGGACATTCTTGCTATGTAATCTTGCGTGATTTCAGCATAACCTTGCCGGATTCCTGAAGTCATTTGAAGCATATAAATATAAAATCCATAACAGTTGCTGTCTCTATTTATCCTATTCTACTTGTTTGGTATGATTCTGTGGAGTCAGCCTATATATGTGATCACCAAGCTGGATTTCTTCAGAGTACAATGTGGCCACCAGAGCTCTCACCGGAGTTCTGCCTTTCTCCTGTTTTTGGCCTGAGAACATGATTTGACCTCCTTTGTTCTCCCAGGGATTCTGAAGAAATCCAGCTTGGTGATCGCATATATAGGCTGACGAGAAATTTGAAACCAACAAGTGAAGTCTAAGGCTTTGGCCTCAAGATAAAGACAGAAAGCCACAATGAAGAACTCCCCTGTTTTTGATATACAGCTGTCAACGGAGGAGAGATAATCCTGGGGAGGAGCAACTTAAGGTTCACAAGTCAATCTACAATCCAACAGCAGGGCTGGTTGAGTTTGATTATGAAAGCATGCGTCCAAACACCATGACAAGGCAATACTCAACTTTAGGTAAAATGTATATTGCATTAAATGAATATCATATTGGCGCAGACAATACACCTCATTTCCCCCCTTTTCGAGACAAACAAGTTTCGAAAAAACAAAGATATCAAAGCATATTGTAAACTGTCTTAAAATTATGGCACCCCCTTTTCATGTTGAGACTTATTCATACTGTAAAATGTGAAATGTGAGAAGGAGCCTTTCAAATATCATCCTATGCCAAATTAATTAAATCTCTAACCAATCAAAATGAGAAAACTAGTATTATTTAATGAATGCCTTATTTTATCTTATATTTATCAGTCTTTAATTCAAAGTTTACTTAACTCTAATTTAGTTGATTTGTTGTTACTTAGAAAGAAAAACATAAATGTCTAAATGTCTACGTGCATCTATATAAAGTACACACATTGAGAACCTCAGAAACAAACAAAAGGTTGCCCACTGTGAGGTCTGGTCGCCCCATCGCACCTCACAGTGAGCCTTTTCTTACCTAAGCCCCACTGGCCCTGCTAATAAAACCGGTATCTTGATGTTGGAGATGGCGGTTCCTGATCAATGGTTCGCAGCACAACTAGTCTGGGACATTTGGATGGTCTATCCTTTTCTGTTGGTCCTTCTGTCCACTAACCCAACCAGTCAAAGAGAATAGCTGCCAGCTCTGAACCTGGTTCCGCTGGAGATTTATGCCCATAAAAAGAGGGAGTTTTTCTTCCCAGTGTTGCTAAATACTTGTTCATGTGGATCTTGTTGGGTTCTTTCTTTCTTTTTTACTATGAACCATATATTTTGTTAAGCACGCTGAGATGACTTTGTTGTAATTTGCGCTATATAAATAAAGTTGAGTTGAGTTAAAGTTTAAAAGCTGGTGAGGATTTTTGATTCAGCAACGGCCAAGTTTAATCTGTAATCACTGCTAATTACTGCATCTTTTAGCTGCACTTCTAATGTATTATTTACTTTTGTAATGGCAGAACTTATATATGCCAATATAGGTGCTAATATATGTATATTTCTCCCTCCCTGCATGCTCAGAGCTCTGTTTCCCAGTGTTATGACTCTCTTTCCAGGCCGGAGTGTCCCATAACAAAGTTCTTGCAGGGTTCCTTCACCTCTGTTATGTGATGAGCCAATAGCAATTTTTCTGATCGGTTTTTCCCTTTTATATCCTATAAGAAATCTGTGCTGTTACTGTGTGACCTCTTCATCTGTACTCTTTGTTCATGCCAGAGCTCTGGAATAAAATCCACAAAATATATTTTGGCCTATTTTGACTTTATTTCAACAGACATATAGTGTATGGTCAAATATCTACTTTAAACTGTGGGTTGAGAAGCACTACTTTTTTCTTTGATTTTCTTTGTTTTTTTTTTTTTTTTTACATATTTTCAATCTTTAATTTAACCATGTTTGTCACATGGTTGAGGCTTCAGGACAGCAATACATTGAACTAACGCCAGATTTTCACTGGATCCAAAACTGCTCTGCTGCGTAACTGCAGAACAATCTGCAGTCCTTCAATTACCACCACCTCTGTTTTTGCTGCTAATCCGTTGCAGTAAGGACTTGGGAGATTGTGCAAAGCCATAAAAACAGTTCACTGTGTCCTTGGAGAGGAGCAGAATTTACAGACCCGCTTGTAAATGGATGGAATTAAGATCCACCTTGAACACAGTGTTTTATTTTGAAAATAAACAGGATATTTTATTCTGTCTGAGCACTACTTCCTGTTCTGCCGAGGCTTATCTTTGTTGAACTGCTGCAGAGGGCTCTGACATGCTGCAGAAGTTACGCAGCTGTTGTGGAGCAGATTCGGATGCTCTTTAAACCTATGAGCTGCGTTGTGGCTCTGCAGCAGTGTCAGATGCGGTGGAAATTGGGGGCAACACTCACTCAGTGCTTGGACAAACCTTAAGGAGTAGGGAAAGTAATTAACTGATGCACCTGAAACACCTGAGTAGGAATTCTCACACAAATGTTTATAGGACAGGGAGTGAAGACACAGACTGGAAAATATTACCTAAGAATTAGCAGAACTGACATGAGTACAAAAAAATAAACAGACTTAAATCTGCAATGTTACAGAATGCTGGAAAAGTATACTATACAAAACCTAAAATAAATAAATAAGTAAACATCAACCTGAACTCAACAAAAAACAACCACCAATTCCAGATCATGACCTGTAGACTATGGGCCTGTACTACAAAGCTAGATAAGTGAAGCCTGGATTTATCCCCATTAACAGGCTTTACATAACCAAACTTCCATTTCATCCCACCAGAGGTGGTGCTTTAAGCACTGGACGATCATCCTTGGGCATGCTCAGGTCAAGAAATGAATAACAATAAAGTCACCTGTGATCCCTCCGGTGAATCACGTAAGTCTATCTCAGTACCTGATTAAAGTACTAACTAAAGAACATAGGCAGGAAGCTGCTGATAATGTTAATGCATGAAAGCATTAGATTATACAATATTAATCCATGGGATGATGAATGGACAGTGCTCTGATCAGTTTCACTTTATTACAGCACACATGTTTCAGACGTATTTCTGAATTTATCACACACACACTGGGATGAGAGCACAGATGAGATGGGATGAGAGTATGCTCCTGCTGATGCTGACAGCGTCACTATAGTTGCACGTACAGTATGTATGTATGTATGTAATTTTGGGTAGTAGGTAGTGGCCAAGTGGACTTGGTCATCAACATGGGTGGGGAGCACCGCTCCCCTCCATCCCCTTTCTTTTAATTGCACCTCATACATTCACTAGACGCACACATTCACACAGGGGATAGGGAAGTGTCTCTCCATTGAGGAATGGAGAGGCACCATATTAGGGTGGTGGGTAGGTTCACACATTTGGGCCTGTCGGGGCCCGGCCCCTCTGCTGATGACTGGGCCACCGTGCAGAGTACAAATACATCAGGATGGTGCGGTCAGTGGGCGGTGGGGGTGGTGTTGCAGGATCTCTTCGGGCAATGTCGGCCTGACGGGGCGTGGGGGTGCTTCTTCCCTTTAAGTGTGGCTTGGTGCTTGTCTCATCTCCTGGTTGCTTTGGGAGCGGCCCCTGCAATGTGTGGGCCCGGGGGGGCTTGCCGCGCCAGTGTGGTGGGTTTCTTGGCGCATAGGGATGATGCTGTTTGCTGGGGGGCTTCACTAGCTGTTCCGATGGTTGAAGTTGCTGCCGGCCGCCTGGTGGACCTGTCCTGCTATCTGCGGACCAGTGGGTGGGTCCGGGGCACCCTTAGCTGGGGGCTGCTGTTCTGCACGGGATGTATGCCATTGGAGTGCCTCCTTCCTGGCAGCCGCCGGTTGCCTGTGCATCCAGTGGGGGGCATTGCCCCGTGGCTTGCGCTGTCCAGTGTCTTGCGCTGTCCGGTGTCTTGCTGGACTGTGGCCGGTTAGTTGGTTGGAATGGGGGGGCACCCCAAAGGGGGGTTTTGCTCGGATGCTTGTCCCTGGAGGTTCTCAGTCCCTGGGGGGTGCTCTTGGGATCCGGCGGGTTAAGCCGGCTGGCTGGGTCGGTTTGGGCGGTTTGGCGTGGTCCGCACCCTTGCATGCCTGTGGGTGCGGCGCAGGGTGGCCCCTGCTTGGGTGGTACCATGCAAGGACAGGGTCTGCGTTTCTGCCACCTCGGGGCTGTGCCGCATGCTGGTGTAGCGGCCTGGCTGGACCTTTGGGGAGGGGCCTGACTTTAGCAATAACTAAGACTCATCGCGTGGGCTGCATCAATAAAAGGTGATCTGGGGCGCTTTGGGGGGCTTGATCGGTGCGCCTGGGGGCCGGCGTGGCGACTTGCAGCATCCCCTTGGAGCCCTAGGTGGCTGGGGATGTGGTCGTTGTCCCTGGGTGGGCTGCTCCTGGCGTTGCTTCTATTTTGGGTCCAACTTTAGACACGTTGATCCCAAATACCTGTTTTAGGTATTACCACTCACTCCTTCCTTCTGTCCACAGCCACCACCATTATACCTCTCACTTTGAAATAATCAATTCTTCCCCACGCTTTCTATTTCCTACCTTGAGTCTCTCCTCCATGTTTGAGAAAACATGATGTAAGTAGGCTGAAATGTTACTCATGATAGCAATGCTAATTTGCTAATATGGAGTGAGATAACCTACAGTATATACGCAGCAGATAAACACCCCTCTGTTGAGGGTGTACTGGGCCCAGTTTTAATGCAACGTAAGGTACTATACATATATCATATGAAACTAGAGAACCTAAGGATTAAACACATACCAAGCATATCACGCTATCTTATCAGCAAGGGGATGAATTAAATGCTCCAAAGTTACTTGTGTCTTGCCTTGTTGTAAATGAGGTTATTTCAGAATTAGTGAAATAAAATTGGGTCACCTGAAGCATCTAGTAATATTAAAATAAACTAGTATTAAAATAACTAGTACAGTGCCCGTCGGAAGTATGCATTGATGTGGGAGCTTAAGTAGAGTTAATTATGGCCAAATGAGTATGTGTTTGAAGGTTGGATGTACAAAGAGGTGTACATATTCTGTACTCTGTAGTGTTATAAAGGGGTTGATTTGCGGGTGCAAAATAAAACAGCGCGTGTGATTTCCCTGGTTTAATTCTATGGGACATGAACATGATAAATGTGTTTGTTGTTTTTTTTTTTTACTAATTTTTATATTTTTTGGTTAGGTGTTGTGTTTTTGTATAATTATAGTTTTTTGTTGCCATTGGAGTGAGATTCTGTTGTCATTTTGTGTATTTTTTGTATAAATATTGAGTTGTCAATTATGGCCAAATGAGTATGTGTTTGAAGGTTGGATATACACAGAGGTGTACATACTGTGTTTTCTTTGTGGGTGTAAAGTAAAATAGTGTGTGTGATTTACCTGGTTTAATTCTATGAGACATGAACATGATAAATGTGTTTGTTGTTGTTGGTTTTTTTTTTTACTCACTTTTCTATTTTTTGTTTGGTGTATTTTTCTGTAATGTATGTTTTTTGGAGTCATTATGTGTATTTTTGTATCTTTCTGTTTCTAATGTGATTCTGTTGTCATTTTGTGTATTTTTTGTATAAATATTTAGTTTTGTGTATTTTGAGTCATTTTTATATTTTTGTTGTTTGGTGTATTTTTCTGTAATGCATGGTTTTTTGAGTCATTTTGTGTGTTTTTTATATCTTTCAGTTGTCTTTTTGTGCATTTTTTGTATAACTGTTTTTGGTTGCCATTATAGAGTGATTCTTGGGTCATTTTGTGTACTTTTTGTATAAATATTGTTTAGTTTTTTGTTTTATTTTACTCATTTAGTATATTTTTATTATAAATAAATAAATACCTTGTGTGTGTGTGTGTGTTCCCGTGAAATGTTTGAGACGCTGATAACAAAACTCCATTGACATTGTAGCGCCAATCGGAAAAGTAACAAAACTGTGCAAAACAAAACATAAAGCTCCAAACTACATGAGTGAGTAAGTAAATTAAAGTATTATGTACAATTCGGCTGTCTTTCTTTAAAAAACAAAAATCATTTTTTACCTTTGAACCGAGTGGTCAGAGCTTAGCTTCCATGCACGGCACCACAGAGAATCCAGAGTTTTCCAGATTTGCTCCACACACACACACACACACACACACGCACACAAACACACAGACGTTCCTTGTTTTTTCGATAAATATTATTTAAAACATTTAAAGAATTAATTTTTATTTATCTATTTTGCACAATTAAAAAATTGTTGCATAATATCACAGAATTAGACATACAGTGCAAGAAGAGGCAGAAAGCTCAAAGATCTTAAATATGTATTATTGTTTTTCAAATTAAAACACCACACACAACAAACAACTGTATTCTATTTCACCTTCTCTAATATAAATGTAGTTCAAATAAAATGCAGTATGAAAAATTACTGAGCATGCGCATAATGTCACTTTGTGCACTAATCCTTATTACTTTTTATTTGTAACACAGTAAAAAAAAAAAACATGATCAAAAAACTAATTTTAGCAACAACAAAAAAAAGTATCTGGGGTGGCCAGAAATGTGTGATATAAAAATTGGGTCACAACAAGAAAAAGGTTGGGAACCACTGATATACACATTTTATTATGTTCATTCAGTTTTTTTTTAATGCATTCTATGTTTTTCCCACTGAATGTATCCAAGCCTCTCATTCAGGGAGTGATGGTTGATTTTGGAAGTAATAAATTGAATCTGAAGTTACTCACTAGTTGAGTAGTTTTTTTTAACAAGGTACCATGTACTCTTACTCAAGTACTTATTTTTCTGGGTACTTTTACTTCTACTTGAGTAATTATATTAGGAAGTAACAGTACTTTTACTTCTCTCTACCCACCAGTGGATGAAATACAGGTACAGTTTTAAAAATGTTTGGGATTGTCGCCGGCAACTTTAAACCTTTGCTGGAATCCGAATTCAAAACACCATCGTAGAAGACAATCAGTAGATATAATCCTGAGAAGAGGAACAAAAAAAACTGTTTAATTCAATATTCAAAAAGGGAGAAGTCCAAATACAACCTTAAAGGTCCCATATCATGCTGTTTTTCACCCATCTTCATTTGTTCTAAGAACTCCAAAAACATAATATTTGAGGTTTATTTTCTCAAACGAATGAGAAAAAACACTTTGGACGTAGATGTGTACGAAGCCCTAA
Organism: Gouania willdenowi; assembly: GCF_900634775.1. Classification (NCBI taxonomy): domain Eukaryota; kingdom Metazoa; phylum Chordata; class Actinopteri; order Blenniiformes; family Gobiesocidae; genus Gouania; species Gouania willdenowi. The sequence continues at coordinate 2,394,585 of NC_041051.1, read as the reverse complement.
TAGCACTTTATCATGTTTAAAGTACAGAAAAGTTGATTTAGCTTAACATGGGCCCTTTTAATAAAAAGTCTGGAGATGAATAAAAGCTTTGTGATGTTACATATCTGCTTAGCAACAGCAACAGTTATGGACAGGTTCTCCCAATCTGTATCATATGTGACTCAGTGTTGATAATCAACAGGAGTTTATGGTAGTGTTGTGGTAGTCCAGACACGTCTTGGTCTCGAGACCAAATTTTAAAGGTCTCGGTCTCGTCTCCGACTCTGAAGCATTTTGACTCGATCTTGTCTCAGACTCGGGATTTTCCGTCAAGACCGTTTGAGACCAGCACAAATTCCTGCTATTTTTAAACTTTTTTATAATGTGATAATAACACAGAGAAGAACGGGATAAAACAATCCATTATTCATTATTTAATCCACCCTGTATAATGACCACAACCTTCCTTAATGTGACTGTGTGTGTGTGTGTGTGTGTGTGTGTGTGTGTGTGTGTGTGTGTGTGTGTGTGTGTGTGTGTGTGTGTGTGTGTGTGTGTGTGTGTGTGTGTGTGTGTGTGTGTGTGTGGGCACAACGCTTGCTCTCTCTCTCTCTCTCTGCCTGCAGTGATGGTGGTTGGATGCACACACTGGGACTATGTAAAAGCTGCTAAAAAGTTTTAAAACAGTCAAAATGATGCATGCACACACAAACATGTGCAGTGTTTGCTGGCTCAGGTGCGCATTTGGCTGTAGTGCACACATGGTGTGTAGTGATTGGCTGTAGTGTGTCACGTGACTATAGACTCCGGCAAATTGTGATTTTTTTAAATGAAATGAATCATTAAATGGACTATTTCAGTCCAAACAAATCCCACGTCGCACAGCTTTAAATCAAGCTGCATTTATGTAGCAAGTATGAGCTCTGTCTGTTCCTGAACACTAGAGATATTTGAGGCACAGACACACAGAGATACCTTGCTTTAATAGATAGATGCTCTGCTGTTGCCTCTAGTGGCGAACAAAGCAGGACGTGACGCAGAGAGTGAGAACATCTGGTCACAGTCCAACACTGAAACATTTACCACTGAGGCTGAGAGAGGTGAGGAAAGTCGAATCTCAGATCAGAGCAGGTTTGCCTCCTCTGAAGTCATATTAAATTAATACACCAAAATGTTAATTTACAGAATTCAATTTACTTTTTAAAACAAGGAAACAATTGAAGAAGAACATCATTCTGACCTGTATGCTGAACAACTGATTTCCTTCTTCTAATTTTATCATAAAACAGCTTCATAAAAGCCATTTTAAAGCACCAAACAACTATAAAGAGTTGGAGTTAAACAAAGTGAAATCAAGTTGTTGTTTTTCACAGTTTATTGTGCCACCAAAACTGTTTAAAGGTGCATATAGGGCAGGATGCGTGCAAAAATATACATAATTTTAAGTGTTTTAATGCTAATGGTTGTGTGATGCATTTTGTTCTGCTGTTCCAGGCACAAATTTTCCGTGCAGTTCTGAAGCCGTGAGGTCAAATGACTCTAGAGCGCCGGAAATAAAGAAGAATGAGGAGAAGAAGACGACTTGGAGGCTGAAAGAAGACAATCACAGTGGACTAAACTACTGTTTGGTTCCACAGACGTACGCAGCGGCATGTGCACAGATACTGTAAACAGTCACATGAACGGAGAGTAAATAAATAACCATGTCACAGTTTGAGTGCTGGCCTTATTTTCTCGTCCGAGTCCGACACAGCAGTGAAAACCTCTTTGTTTCTTAAAGAAATGACATGATCACGTCTGTTTTAGTGGTACGCTGCGATTTTATTAACAAACAACTGTTAATGTCAACATCAGATCAGTGCACGAGTAATAAGTGAAAGTGAAACACAAACAGGGGCACAGTGCACGCAAGAGACTCTATTTACATAATTCATGTCTCAAAAATAAGGATAAAACTTATTTAAATATATCAGTAATTCCTTTTTCACATGTAAGAATAACAATTATAGATATCTACAATTCAATTACCACATGTTAAAAAACCATTGTAACTAGTGAAAGTTTATTTCCCCATTTTAGATATTAACATTACATCCTGGATATGTGGGACATATCCAAATAAATGTCAAAATGTCTTGCCTAGCACGCTGTTTTGACATTTAATCTGATATGTGGGAGGGGTCAAATTAATTTTGAATATGTGATTGTGATTGGTTGATTTTAAAATCGACCCGCCTAACTTATTCATCAAATGCCGGTCACTGCTGCCTGAAGTGGAGCAGAAGGAGGAAAACAGGATAGAGCACGTTATGAATAAAAATAAAGGTAAATGTTTTGTCATTAAACTGACATACAGTATATTATACACAGCTGTGTGCAGTCAGACAGAACTGTACGCCATAAACGCCTCGATCGTCAACCTAACGAGATTTACTGACCGACTTTGTACTGAGACATTCAGAGACAGACGTCTGTGGATCAGAGAAATGTCAGGATCGATGACACCGGCGTCTGTATGATGTACAGTGTACAATGTTGATGTTACCGTTCTGTAATAACTCCGTTTGACTCTAATTAATCACATTAAACATTCAGTCACAAGCACAGACACTGTATCAGCATCAACCGCTTCCTGCTCCGTTGTGCTCGTTAGCTCCTCCTCCTCCTCTGTCCTTGGCTTTCGTGCCTTATTACAATATGCATGCATTTTGGATGTGTGATGCCCCGCCCACATAACAACAATTGCAATTGATATGTTCAACATATTAGATTAGATGTTAAAACGGCATGCTAGCATTTAATGCTTAACATTTAATCGGATATGTTGTTTTAACTAGTGGAAAGTCTCTTTTTTGATATCTATAATTCAATTCAGACTAGTTATAAAATGAATTGTAGATATCTAATGTAGGGAACCAAACCACATCAAGCCTAAAGACCCTCTTCCTAGCAGGAATTAACCAAGGAGCCTGTTTCTTTATCACAAACTGTTTACACAATAACTGCCCCCGCAACTCTGAGGTGCATAGCTAACCCCACTATGCGGCCTTTGAACCCAATACCATAGCCGAAAAGACTGACCCAACTCTTTGAAATATTCAGTACGAACTCTTTTTATGACTCCACACGGGGGAAGAACATCCGTCTTCTCCCTCCTTTACAAACAGATACTTTTGGGATGCTGTAAGATCACAGAACTGTCCCACTGACCCCTGACCCCCTGTGATGAGATGTCACAGAAGGACACTTTCCAGGCCTCTTCTCTGAGATGTGTCCCAGTGAAGAAGGGAGAGCAAAGAAATTGTATTATGTTTGAAAAGTTACAAATGAAAACATTACTGGAATGGTTTCTACAGAAATTGAATTTGCAAATGTTGTCTGTCCTATTCCAGTCTTTTCAGATAATTTAATACCCACAGAATGTTATTTTAAATGTTCCATCATTTAAAAAGTGCTTAAAATACCAGAAAACAGCACAAAAGTTAGTTTGAGGTATCTACTGCAACCATATAGTAAAGAAGAGGCATAACATGATTTTTGACATTTATGTTTATGAGTAATTACAAGTAAAATTCATTAACCGGTTCCTAAAGTGATCCTAGGCTATTTTCCAGTCGTGTTTGGTATCAAACTCTTTCGTATTACATGATATTTCAAGATATGATGTTGAAAAGATTATTTGAATATGCTGAACTCATTATTATGGTTTATGTGTAAATCTAGGAATCATCCCTCCTGTTTGTCTTTGTCTCACATAAACACACACCCCAGACACACCCACAGACATCCAGCTGAGATGCTGGCAACTTTAAACCAATCAACGAAGTTTCCTTCTTGGGAGGCAAGTCCCAAAGATAAGCTTTTAAAAAGAAGAAAACCGCTCCTAACTTCAGTTTTGGGACGCTGGCGTTTCATACTCAACGCGTTTCCCTTCCCCACCTTTTCATTTATTTCATTTTATTTTTAGTTGAAACAGTTAGATTTTTGGAACCAACAACTGCCTGGTTCGGACGAATCCAGCATCTAGTGACGTGCGTAACAGCCGAAAGAAGCCCAGCCCGCGACCCACTGTGGTAAGCCACGAGCCATAATCTAACCCAGCTGTGAAGGCCAGAACCACCTGGAACGGCTGAAGGGGCTATACTCTGTTGATATGCAACAGAACTCAACGGTGGCACGTCCTACTGCATTTCTTCAAACAGCACCTCCAGGTCCAACCCTGACATCATCTTCAAGGTACCTGAATGAACTTTCATCAGCAACTTCATCCACAATAGATCACATACATACTTCCATAACTACACACTTACACACACTCACAACATGTTCCACACACAGTTCATCTCATTCATGTTTGTTCGTCTCCCCTGTCTGTCTTCCTCTCTTTGTTTTATGAGCTCTCTTTATGATTTTATTCTTATTATTCGAATATGTATCCTGCATTTTTATTCAATATTTAGTAGACTAGCATTCTCCTAGAATAGTGATTTCACTTTATTACATATAATCCTCACTTTTATTAGCCTAGAAATGCATTTTATCATAATTTAAGTATCCCATTTCAATTGATATTTTGACTGTGTTAATTGTTGACTTTTGAATAAAAGGTTAAACATAATATTTGATTCCTCTGATTCATTAAAGCTGTGATTATGGTGTAGATGTTACTGTTAGAATTCACTTTTCCCTGGTTTCACATTGATGAGTTTAGTCTAAAAACTTAGACATATTTCTCCTGTTAAAAGGAGTGGCACCCCACAAAATTTGAAGTAATATTAATAATCATAATTAATATTCTTAGTTATATAACCCATTAATAATAACTCATCCTCCTACACTAACATAAATGTGTTACTTGTAACAATTATATTTTAGATATCTGAAATTACATTCTGAAATTACATTCTCAAGTCCATCTACTGGCGCCCTGTCAAGGGTGTACCCCCGCCCAGCGCCCTATGAGAGCCGGAGATTGGCACCGGCAGACCCCCGCGACACTGATAAACGGGAATAAGCGGGTATGAAGATGGATGGATGGAATTACATTCTCTCTAGTTACAGAACTAGTCAGAATTTCAGATATCTACAATTCAATTTATGATATCTGAAATGTAAGAGCAATTGTAGATATCTACAATTAACACTATGACTAGTAAGAATGTAATTGTTAATGTCAACAATTAACATTGTTTTTAGTGGGAATTTAATTGTAGATATCAACAATTACAATTGCAACTAGTCAAAAATATATTATGAATATGTGACCTCGGAGTTGTAACATGTCAAAATTGAATTGTAGATATCTGAAATTACATTCTGAAATAACGTGGATGGCTGTTCATCATAGGAATGGGATCCACACAAGGTTCCTGCTGCTTAACAGAAGGTTTTCCTTGCCGCCATGATGAATTCATGTTGGGTGTGGGATACATATGTATGTGTATATACGTATATATGCATGTGTGTATCCATAAAATGAAGAGTCCGTCCTTAAGACTGCTCTACTGTAAAGTGTCTTGAGATACCATTGGTTATGATTTGGCGCTATACATATAAAAGATTGATTGATTGATTGATTGATTGATTGATTGATTGATTGATTGATTGAAATTAAATTTGAATAGAAGTCAATGGGACATTTCAACTAGTTGTAATGAAGTTTCAGATTTCTACAATGGCAATTTCCACCAGTGAGAATTGAATTGTTGATATCTACAATTAATAATGTAACTAGTGAGAATATAATTGTAGATTTCAATAATTAGAATTGCAACTAGTCAAAATGACATTATGGATATGTGGACATGGAATTACAACATGTCAAAATTACAAGTACCGCTACTTATTAAATGTTAAAACAGCTTGTCATACCAGTTCTAATCATCTGTCCGAACCCAAACCCGTCCGGTGCCGTGGGGTCCCGTTGGGCTCTGGTCGGGTATCCATCCTCTAGTTACAGTATCTAATCAGCTGTGCTCCTAAACAGCTCCTGCTGCGGCTTGTCTCAAGGCTGTAGTTACACTAACCACCGAGGTGTCATTATAGAGTCTGATTTCTAGATCCTGCCCTCTGCTCCTTTAAATCCTAGTTGGGTGTGGAAATGAGTAAAATAAAAATTGTATTAGTGATAGAAGTTAGGTATGCTAAGTACAGGAATCCACTCAGGTAAATCTAAAATGTGTAAAACAACTCTTTATGTTTTGTTAAACATGAATCTTCATTATATGGGTTTGACTGGAGTGTATTTATTTTTGCTACGTGTCAGGTTCTGTTTATTTAACCCTTGGGGTCCTTTTTTAAGTTATTCTGTGTCTTTGTTTATTCGGTTTGAGTCTGGTCTTGTGTTTAACTCTTGTCTGTGTTTCAGGTGTTCCTGCTTGTGGCTCCACCCCCCAGTGATGTCTGTGTGCTTGGTTGGTGCCTGATTAGCTCCCTCATGTTTCCACCCAGGTGTGGCCCATTCCCAATCAAGGTTCCCTCACTATTTAGTGCTTGGACACAGTATGACTGTGGGATCATTGTGTCCTGCTGCGTCTGGTCTTTGCTCCCTGTACCTCACTGTCTTATTGGATTTAAGTTTTGTTTTGTTTCAATAATAAAGGATGGACTGGTTCTAAGAACACTATGCATTGATCCTGCCTCCTTCTCTCTCTGCATTCAGTGTCCACACCCACATTGAACTGTAACAGCTATGGTCATTTAAAAAAGAACTTCTGTCAGTGCTTTAAGTCAGAAAATAAAGTTTATCTTGTCACATCTGATCAAAAATGAGCAAAAGCCCAGCAACTCCACAACCAGATGACAGAAAGTCCATACCACTGCTTACAAGGATAAATAAAAATTCATTTTTAATGAAATCAAAATAGAACTGCAGTGACACAATTTCAGACAAAAACTTACGCTTGTAAATATTTTCTGTCATTAAAAATTGAAGCATGGCGGGAGTCCCATCATCCTGTGCAGCTGCTTATGTCTTTAAACTGATTGTCAGAATCAAAGTCATTAACTCAGTTTTTTTTTTTCTCCTAGCTGCCAACAGAGTGGCTAAAATACAGAGGAAATTAAAAGTTAACAACTCTTTATCATCTTTTTTCATCCCATCAGAAAAGTTATTAACACTAAGCAAAAAAAAAAAAAAGAATGTGAACTGGCCTGTATTATGTCACATTGTTAGATGAGGAAACACTGCAGTCTTACCTCCACAAACAGGAAGCAGGGAACAATGGAGCTGCTGCTCTTCACACCTGCTTTTTCCTCTGCAGCCATTTTTCTCTCCGTACGCACTCAAAGCTTTGTCGTTCACTGCAAGAAAAAAACATTTGTTCATTTGGATTTATTACTACAGTGTAACAATTACAGAGTTAGACCAGATGGTAACTTGGTCACCAGGTCTCTGATAGGCTGCTCTGTTTCTGCTTCTTTAACCAACTTCTGAAAGACACCATGAACCGCAGACCGAGAACACCTTTCTGTTCACACCGCTGCATAGAACAAAGTCCATAAAGACATGGATGTTTGTCGTAGAGGACCTTGAATGCACCTGAAAGAATGCCTTTGGGAGCTGAGACTGACTCAAGCCTTGTCGTGCAACAGCAGAGCCTGTCCTAAAACTTCTGGTGATTTCTTCACAGTATTCAAATTTTTGGAATTCCTGTTTTCATGGGTTTTATAAGCTGGAAGCCCAAATTGTGTAAAAATAAACACATAAATACTTGAAACTGTTTAAATTGTGGGCCCTGAATCTATAATCTGTGAAAAATTAACTTTTTGAATGGAATTATGGAAATTAAACAACTTTTCCATGATATTCAAATTTTTTGGAAAGGGTCTGTATTAACTACAAGAAGCATGGATACAAGTCATTCCAAGCAGCAATAAAAAATTAGGAAATAGTGTTGGCGGGCACAAAACATGCAAGATCGATTTATATGTATATATATATATAGTTTTTGTCAATAGGTTTGACACTAGTTTCAAAACCAATTTCGTAGACACAATTCACTGAATCAAATTATTTTTGGTTTATTTGAATTATTCACATAAACCAAAGATCATTTGTCCATTGAACTATAGTCACCTGTTCAAAATGACACAACTTAACATCAAAGTATAACATTTCAAAATGCAATTCACACATAACATTTGAGATGACTGTCTATTAATTTCATTGCAATAATCGAACTATCATTTGACAGAACTGCTCAAAATGACAAGTAACTGTTGCTCTGAAAGCATAGTTTTATGGAAACTGAGGATGAGCATGTTCAGAACATGAAAGTTTCAGGATGACGACAGTCATTGACACCACCTGTGGCACCGATTTGTTACTGATGATTGATCTGACCTTGTGGTATTGGTAAGTGGCATCCACAACAACACCTGTAGGGATACAACATGGAGCAGGCAGGTGGGCACCATAGAGGTCAAGTAGAAGAAAGAAGAGGAGGGAGACATGGTCAAAGGAATGGCAGAGGACGAGCATCCCATTTGATAGGTGGTCATGGGCCCCGTTTGAGAGGTGTGGGGAGAACGAGGTCGAGGACAAGGACCCAGACAACAACGGCAAAGAGTCTCCAATGAGATTAGAGAAATAGTTGTAGATCATGGCATGACAGTGATTGAGGCAGCGAGAATGATACAACCAAACCTTAGGCCCTGCTTGGGCCGTTCCAAGCTCACAGGAGGAAATCCGCCCCCTCCCCCCCCTGTCCCTTTTCTAGCTCGGTAGAACGGACGTGATCACCAGCTCAACTCGGTTCCCACAGACAAACTCGTCATCATGTTATTTTATGACACACATATGGAATTACGTCATCATTAAGCGACTCTGGGTTTGTTGTTGACAGTACATGCTGTTAATTTCATATCTTCTGTTGCGTAGGGTAACTATACGTCAAGATTTACCCAGACACGTGCACTTTTCACGGCTGGATTATACGAACAAACTGGGTTTCTGGGTAACTCTGCTCGTATTTGCTCTATCTGAGAAATTCCACCATTTTATGAAAGATGCTGCTTTGTTTTGACGAAATCGACACAAGGAACAGAAAGAACCAAGTGAGTGAGAAAGAAAGAAAGAGATTAAAACAGACCAAATAATGGTGGATTTATTAAAAATGAAAGACTCTCTTGATAAAAACCACCATGAATGGAGGTTCAAATGGATCTGAAAACAAAGGAGGAAACTGAGCCTATAAAGGTAAAGATCAGTTTAATTTCTGGATCAATAAATGTCGTTCTGATTTTGTGGAGGTAGTCTTTGTGTACATTAATATAAGTGTAAATAGATGCTTTTAATGTGTGAGACAGTTTAGGACAGAGTATTTGTGTGTTTGTTTAAACCTAGTGTGTGCGTGTGTGCGTGTGTGTGTCCATCTGAGCATATTTATCTCCATCACTTTCAGTTTTCCTTTTGATGAACATGACATTATCTAACTCTTCTTTTATTTCTTCTTCTTTAAGTCCATACAGAGTGGACACGCCCCTCCCTGGACATTAAAACCATGACCTGATCCTAGTTTCCATCATCTGTTCTAGACCCATCACTTCTACAGACAACAGACAGAATAAAGCTCAGAGTCAACATGGGATGCACTTATTTATTGAAATGTATATTAAATTATTATTTAATCTTCTGTAATTTTATTTTCTAGGAGATGTTTTTCATCGTTTCAATCATTTAGAGACTTAAGGAAGGTTTATATGATTTGTTTCAAGAACAGATTTTTATAATACATAATAAAGATGATTTACTTTTACTGATTATTGTTACACATCATCCTGCATGTGCATTACATACAGTATAAATGTGTAGACATGTATACTGTAGACAAACAAAAGTAGAAATAGTGTATTTAAATTGTGAAATTAGTGAGTTGTTAAAGTGCTGAGGTGCAGCAGAGGGTCTTCTTCTGCAGAGACGTGATGATGAGGGGTTCGAGTAAAACCCAGAATTCCAAGGTATTTCCAAGGGCACAAATATGCATATAAACGCATTTTACTGGTATATTAACCCATATAAACCAAAAAAATATGGAAATGGGACATTTTACTACTGCAAATGTGTAACATATTACTGGTATTTTGAGAACAGGACACGTTTTTTGGTTTATATGGGTTAATATACCAGCAATATGTATTTATATCCTCGGAAATACCTGAACCTGATGATGAGCTGCTACACGCCGCTCTGCCTCATGAGTTCTCTGAGATGCCGTTCATATATATATATATCGAGTCGAGTTGTGTATGCGCATGCTCGGCCCACCGTGCCAGTCTGGCACACTGTTTGGACCACCTCTTCCAGGACCATTGGGCCGTTATCCCTCCCTGTGGTGTAGTTCACACCTATGCAGGCCAGACAATGGCCCCCCATGGTTTCACACATGCACAGACCTGGTTAGGAACGGCCCTGGTTGCCAGTGAGTACACCCTAAGAAGATCAACCATGGCCTCAATCATTAGAACTTTCTGCAACGGGGATGACGAGTGATTGTTGATCCTTTGTTTAGCTTTGTTTTTTGTTTTTTCAGCTGAGGAACACGTTAACTTGTTTTGCAGGACTTTTTTTGTTGTTACAGTAATTGTTACTTTCATTCAACCTATGTTGTCATTTAGTTTGTGTTCATCAATACATTTGTCTGTGGTATTCTCTCTACTAATCCTTTTACAGTGACAATACGTGTAGCAAAGAATTAAACATGTATCACATCCATGGTTTATGTCAGCATGACCATTTTGTTAATTGTATTTTAAAATGGAAAACTAATAAACATATTTTGAAAAAAAAAAAAAAAAAACGTGTATAACATATTTTGTACTACACTATTTAATGGTTTTACGAACAACAGTGAAACTATGTGGATGTTGTGTGTGGGTGATTTAAAGAAATATTCCTAAGGTATTTCACGATCAATGAATTGTTTGAACCAATGATTCTGTGACTGCAAGCGTTCTTTAAAGATAAAAATACACAATAAAATGTTTTGAACGCTGGACAGTATGTGATACAAGTGGTGACTGTTTTGAGTTTTGTATCTGGAGTTGTGAAAAATTACATTAAATTAAATTAAAGCAATTAACAAAAACTGTAAGCTTTCTACAGAGATTGTGAAACAAACATTGTTTGGTCCATCAAAGTAGTTAAGATGTTCCTTATTCTGATGGTGTGAATTCTGCAACTTGCTGAAAAGCTTTGCTCGTCGAAAGTCTTTTTCCAGGTTGTTGAAAGAAGTGTGCCTGAGGGATGAATATAACATGAAGCTATGCAAACACAACAGAGCAACTTTTTAGAACGGCCTATGTGTGCGTGCGTGTGTGCGTGTGTGTTTGTGGTACGAGCTGATGAAGCTGTCAGGGGAAACAAGCACAAGCCTCAGGTAATGGAAACTATCAGTGAGAAGAAAAGACGAGGAGAGCCTGACTTAGGAATTGGTTCAGCTTCTTCCCCCGCAGATGCTGATGGGAAGTGATCATGTGTGCATCTTCAGTTCCTTCCCACAGGTTTAGACCCTTGGCTGAGAAAAAGGTGGTGGTGAGAAAGAGATTTTTCAGATTTTGTGTGATGAAGCAGTCTTTAGGGAGAAATTACTTAGATTGATTAATCACTGATGAAGAGAATATGATACACTGACGAGCTTTCTAAAAGAACAAGAATAATAAAGCTTAAACTTAGGTTACCCTTGGGTGTGTGTGGGAATAAAGCGGCACCATTTTGTAGGTGGAAATTAAAAGATGCTCTTTGAAAATTGGATTAATAAGGAACAATGTGTCCCTGGTTGAGTATGTGTGGAAAATGGAAATCATGGTTGAGTTTTGAACACAATTGACCAATTATGTAATGGTAATTTAATAGTTTGATTCACTCATACTTAAAATTCAGTAAGTTGGCATCACTCTTTCATTACATAATGGCTAACAGGGATCCCGTACATTTTTTAAAGCTGTATTCACACATGTGGCTCCTTTGCTTTACGATTCAAAGGCTAAATTAACATAATTGTTGCATATTTTATTTGGGTCGGTCATGTTCACGCAGCAGATGCTTGGTATGAGGTTGTAAACAAATTCCATGCGCAGCGTAGCTGTTCACTTATCGGTCAGAAATCCTGGAAGAAAAAATGCCAGTGTCTGTGCTTAGAAATAATGTCTCCATCTAATGAGAAGAAGGCATACCACCTCAAGTAATCACTGACAAAAATTAATTCGGACACTTTCTGCAGAGATTTCTCTTCTACTGTTTTGTTTGTTGTGGTTGACGGTTGGCAGCCGGAGTCACTGGCTTCCTTTATTGGTGGATGAACCACGTTTATGAGTCAGTTGTGTTGGTTGGTTGCTGTGTCGTTTCTGCTCTCACTGCAAACAAACTGCTACACATGTTGAATGGAAGGGAGTCGGGACCACCTTTTCTAGCAAACTTGAGCTGCTTGTTTTATACCGCCACAGAGAGCGATTTCTGTGTTCATGTATGTCCAAACAAATAGATCTATGACGAAAACGTGTCAGAACAAACACGCAGCTTTATTTATTTTATTTTTTTATTTATTTATTCAGTTTATTTCCGACATGGTTACATTTCCTTTTTTTTTTTTTTACATTTTTTTTTTTTTTTGTACATGCCGAAAAAGGAGACGAGAGAAGCAGTTTGCTTATCTGGGTCCCGTCCCCTGTTTTACCATCGCAAATTTACATGGGTTTACATGTCTCTCTGGTCAAACATTCTTGAGTTGTTCTGAACAGTCCTTTTTTGTGTATTCTCATCTGTAGTCAGTGTTGTCTTGTTTTTATTCCTCCTCCTCGCTATCGTTGTTCGTGTTGGCCTTGTTCCCTGCCAGACGTTCCTCCAGTGCAAGAATAGTTCCTCTTTCGAAGGTGTTTGGAAGTTTTTTTTCCCTTTTCATCCATAATGTCAACACTCGGGAATGTCTCTTTTGGACACACAAGTTTGCAGCTTGTTTTGTCTCTACATCAAGGTTAATCCAGCTGTTGTTAGTTCTATTGGCAGTGTTGTATTTTCCACTGTTAGATTTAACTTGTATAAACACATTATTATATCTTAGTTCATAAGCAAGGTAGTAATTTCATTGTACAGGAAAACGTGTTTCTAACTGCACATATGACAATAAACACTTTGAATTTAAATTTAATGTAATCCTTAATCACCCCACCACCTAGCACTTGAAATGAATAAATGACAGACCTTTTTTACTCTTGGTTTCCACATTTAATTCAGTCTCCGTAAAATAATCACAGTCTGAGTTTTGTTTCCAGTGTTTATATAGATCTGGGTTCATATCCATGATTACCATCAGTAATGTTGTTGTTTAGGTGGATCCTTCGTATTTTCCCAAGTCTTCCATCGTTTTGATGAGGATTGGTTTGCCGTCCTCTTCTCCCAGTGGTGTGATGTAAATTCTGCAGTTCCTTGTCCACGTCTTTAAAATCTTTCCTCCTCTTTTTATTTGGCGTGCCTTCCATGCGATGCTTGCATTTTTTTTTGTCAGGTTTTCATTAATAAAAACCTTCGTTTCCTTCAGCTTTCTTCCTTGCTTCAGTAGTTCTCCTTTGAATTTCATATTCGTGAAGGTTATTTTTACAGCTCTGTTATCATTTTTCTTTGGCAGGAGATGGCAGGAGTTGATGTTGTCAGGGTTCAGGACAATGTCCTTCGACTCCAGGTAGTCAATGACCTGTTGTTCAATCGATTTTGTTTCTTCGTCACTCGCGTAACTCCTGGGTTTTATCTTTAGGCCTGTGATGATGACATCTTTCTCTCTTTCCTTTTGTTCCAGCTGTTCAACCCTGGCGTTCAACAATTTTATCTCTTCAGCATTTCTTTCATTCTTTTCTTTCAGTACCTTTGCTTCGCTTTGTAGGTTTTCCAGTGAGTTTTCCAGCGTCTTTTCTAACGACTTTTTCTCGGCAGATAGGTTTCGTAGACCCTCGCGTATCATCTTCTTGACCTCTTCCAAACCCGAATTGGGTTCTGAAGGGCCTCCCTGCGTTTTTTTCACCATTTTCCTTCAGTCTTGGGCCCAATTTTTCAGGCTGTTCAGCTGTAGCCAGCTGTAGCCAAGGTCGTGTTATCGGAGCGAATGAAAACACGTCTGCTCTCTCCAAAGACCAGAGAATTTGGTCTTTGAACACGCGAATAGTGTAGGTCTCACAGATCAGTACATTCAAGATCATTTTCTCAAAAAAAAGATGTAGAAGGTTGAAGACATTGTCAGAAACGTTTCACCCATTGCATTGTGGGATGTGGAGTCCCACAGATGTTACAACTGGTGCTTCATGGCCTCTCAGCCTGCCCTTCCTCCCTCTCACCTAACGCACCTGATTCAGATCAATAATCAGGTGTAGAGGAAGGAGGAGCCGTGTAAAGGGCTGAGTGGACCAGGAAAAAGGAGGCATAACTTTTGACCAGCAGCAGCAGATGTGGGGAGTTTCTTCTGCTCCCCACTTGACATCTTATTTTAGTTTGGGCTGGAGATTTCTGGTAGTCCTGTTTTCGTGTTCATGTAGGTTTAGTCTTTTGTTACTTTTTGTAGTTTAGAGCAGTGGTTCTCAACTGGTGGGTCACGACCCAAAAGTGGGTCGCGGGACTGTATTTGGTGGGTCGCTGGCCTTTCCCCAAAGAGAAAAAAATAAATAAATATCATCAAATTTAATGAAGAGTTGATGTAGTTCCCCTTCGCAACAGTAGTGGCGGTAGTATCATTAGTGGGGACACTCGCATTGCTGTAGAAGAAAATGCATGTTTACATTTTTGATAGCAATAGCAACATAGCAATAGCAACATAGCACTAGCAACATGTTTAAGCGCAAGTACGACTCTGACTACATTAATATGGATTTTCCTACATTGAGGACAAAGGAGTCCAAAAGCCTCAGTGTGTTTTGTGCTGGCAAGTGAAAGCATGAAGCCGTCTAAAATGATGCGCTATTTGGAAACCATCTTAGAAGTGAACATTTGCAGGTGTTGTATCATGCTGAGGTGCGCTGGCTTTCCAGGGGAAAAGTTTAGTCCCGTTTCTATAATAGTTTCTACATAATAGTAAATGGTGGCTTGCACTTGTTGAATACCTTACTGACATTTTTGAACATTTAAACACGTTAAATGTGTCTGTGCAAGGAAGGAGACACAACGTTCTTGAACAACGTGATAAGATTGATGCTTTCAAAACGAAGATCTCTCTGTGGATAAACCACGTTTCTAACAAACGACTGGATATGTTTCCTAATGCTTGTTACAAACAACAACAACTGGGCACGGCAGGGAAAAATACTGGGTCGTTGTGAGGTGCTTCATTAAATTTTAGTTGCTTACAACGGATGTGGACAAAGTCTTCACTACCGGATAACAGTTTATTCAATCAATGCATGTAACGCACCACATTTAACGTTATATTCGATAATGGCAACCGTATGAATAGACACTTTCTATTTTGTTTGGCCTAAAAAACTGACAAAGTGACTTCCCAACACATTTCTGGTTATTTAATGCACTGAAAATGGCAGATGGTTATTTTGGGGAAAGACTTGAATCCAACCGACATTCAATGTCTGGCAGAGTGAAGTGACATCACAGGGAGTACCGGAAACAAACTACAACAAAAATAGTGTCAAGTAAATCACTGTCCTCCTTGTGTGGCAAAAAGACCAGAACTATGAGCTCTACACTATTTCCTTATCTAATAAAACAAACAAACAAAAACATATCTAGCAGCTTTAGGTAATGTAAGAATAAAAAAGTCAGATATGTGTCAGGAATTATTTTCTTTTGGTCAAATGCTTCTTTGAGGTTCACAGAAGTACCATTGGAGACCCCATCTCAGTGACCAAATGTAAAGTTTTGCAAACTGGATGCAATGCAGATGTTCAGGTGACCTGGAAGAAGCCATAAAGAAAACCAGAATTTTTCTCTTCTTCAATCAAATGTGATGAAATTATGTTTCAGGAATCTTTATATACTATGACCAAAAGCTTTTCATGATGAGCTGATTCCAACGTTCTACATTTGTCCAACTCTAAGTAATACCAGGTTTGATAATTGATCTAATAAATGAAAAACATTCTTCAGATTTCAGATATTGATATAATCTGAGTAAACAGGAGGCTGGAATTATAGGCTATGGTTTTGTGTAGCATCATATTATTGTTCTTGAAGATTGTTATTGTAAATGACATTTTTGTTCTGTATGACTTCTGTAGCAGTTGAATAAAACTGAACTTGTTTCTGTTGCAGATGAGTTACGTATGGCAACACTTTGAGACAAAAACTCCCCTGATCATGACCCAAACCTCATTGTATTCCATTTCTATTGAGAGACAGTTTAGCTTGTAAACAAATGAAACTGTGGTGGGATGATAAAGAGGCCAAATCTGACTCCATCTATCAATCATAGAAAGTGGCACAAGTAAGACTTACACACACTTTAAAGATACAGTATGAAAAGATTGAAAGTAAAAATATTGGAATTGGCACAGAAGGCAATGCTGCTCTGAGAACTCCAGTCAAATGGTAAGAGATGAAGGCAACCATGTCCTCTGCCCTGCCTCTGCAGTCCACCCTCCTCCCTGCCCCAGGACACACAGCGCACATCACTGTGCACATGCTCACAAACAGACCCAGGCCAGTTGGTCACAAAACAATCTGGATGATGCTGCACTCTGCATTTTCCCAATCTTTCCATTTTCACATTTCTGCTGCTGCAACACGAGAGAAGCTGCAGTGACCAACGGTGTGACAGTCAGCCATTCCTCTGTTTCTCTGCTCTGCATCCAGACAGATACAACTCTGCTGTTTCCCAAATGGCCCGGATTGTCAGCAGAATGATTGTAGTTGACCCTTTACTTTGCAATCTGTCATTCTTTAGCAAGCCGTCTGTCCTCCACGACTCCCTCCCATTGCTTTGCATTTTTATGGATTTCCTTTTTTTTATGTGTGTGCAAAAGGAACAACTTTGCCCTGCAGGCATCCCAATATTTCTTTAAAATCTCTGCTTTTGTCAGCTAATCCAATTAGCCTCAAATGTTAAACCTTAGCCTCAAGTGTTCAGGCAGTGAGAGCGATCCCCTTTTTACAGACAGAAATTTGGCACAGGAATCCCTGCATACTGGAGGATTTTGGAGCACTGTTTGGAACATCTTTTGTCATCCACAGATATGCCTATTAAGGACAAAAAACATGCTGAATAAATTAGCTCCTGACATTGCAGCATCCAAGACAGAGCGAGAGATGATAACCTCAAAAATCTACATCCCTACATTCATCAGTCCCTCTTACCTTGGATATCTCGTCACCCAGAGGATAGTTGTCAGGGCTCCAGTTCCCTCTTTGATGGCTGTATGAAAACGGCAGTAAACGTGCTGTTAGATCTCCTCTCCGCTCAGCCGCTCTCCTCTTCTCTCTTGGTCCACAGTGAAGCCTGAGAGAGCAGGCGGAGAGATGGGGATTGTGGAGATGTCTTAGCATCCAAATCCTCCACAAACACAAACACACACACACAAATACACACAATTAGCCTCCTTCAGCAACAGCCATAGACTGATAAATCTAGTGGCTGAAATCATCACCTCTCATGCACTGCTGATCCAAGGAAGCACAGGCAGAGGGAGGGAGTGTGAAGACGTATGTGAGTGAGGAAGATCAAGTAAGAGAGAGAAAGAGAGAGAGGTGGGAGGGAGGGAGGGTGCATGTGCATTATGTGTGTCAGCTCATTTGTATTCAAAGCTTGTTTTTCTTCGTCCCTTCTCTCCATCCATTGCTTTCCTCTTTATGAACGGACATGTTCTCAGCATGGGATGAGATGGAGGGACTGTGTAAGTAGAAGGAACGGTGCTCCCGCCTGTTTCCTATGCTGCACCTTCTGGATGTAGGTTAATTATGCTTTGCTACTGATATGATGGTATCATGCGCGTAGTTTGCGGGCGTGGGGGGGCATTGCCCCCCCCTAGTGGTCCAAAGTTTTCATTACAGTTTTCCCAATTCTTAATGTAATTTACATAATCTTTTAAGTGCCAAAAACACAGTGACTATGAAATAAAAAAACGGGGATTAAAATACAAAGGTTCACAAAATAAAACCAAGTAAAAGCGTTTTAAAGGAGTTCAGTGGCGTGATGAAATTGGACACTCCTGCTTCCTGTGGCAGCTCAGAGTTATGTTTACAACATGGCGGACACTGCGGATGATCTGTTGACCCATGCACTGAGAAAACAAGCGGCTGAAACATCGAACGAGCAAACACCATGATCAGTGTGCGCTTGTCTGGGTATAGAGCGATGGATTAAGCAGTGTTGTTACCATCTACTCACCCCCCCCCCATTCCCCCCTCCATGTTAAAGCGTAGCTCCCATATTACAGTTGCAGTAGCAGAACACCTCCGGTTAACATCATAGCTGGGCTGCACCATTGTAGATACGTACTTTCAGTAGGTTCGGTGGTCTGGAGCATACGAGGAGTTTGTTCTCCTGGTGGAGTAATCCACCTGACATAATTTAATCAAATTTCTAATGATCGATTATTTACGAACTAAGATATACATTTTTGAAATGCTGCTAATGGTGAGAGATAAGGATTTTTTATATTTTTAAATCTGATTCAGAATTAGTATATTGATCAATGTTCCCTCCCTTGTTTAAAAATGTTGTAAAAATATGTGAAGTACTTTTCATGTAATCCTGCAAACACACAAATTAAAACACCATTAAAAATGTTACCTTCTTTGCGGAGGTAATGATTCTAGATCAAATACTGTTAATCAGACAAAATGACTGTGTGTCACTATACATGTGAAGCCTTCAAAAGCACTTATGACAAACATTATCTGACTAAAGGCTTGAATGATGTTTTGAGGCTTAATCTTTCTGGATTCCACCAATAATGTTGGACTTTGTCAATTAAAGCTGCAATATGTAATTTTCTTTTGCATCATTTGGTCAAAAATCCATAATCATCTTTGAGCATATTGTAATTCAAAGTATTCTGAGTGGACAATGAATCTCTGCTCCTTCTCCTGGCTCTGTAAAAGAGCTGTAGAAATCCAGGAGCGTGATGCTGGACTTCAGCCAATCAGAGATCTTTTCTACCAACAGGGCGACCCCATGAGCTGTTTTAAGCATAACTATTGGCTGCTCAAGCTGCTTGTCAAAAGTCAATGCCTGTTCCAGATCTGAGAGTAGTGAAAGTACCATTGCTTTATATTCAAGCTGACGTCTCTAATGCGGCTTTTGTCACAGCGGTCACACGGCAAAGCAAAAGGAAAAATTAAGACTGAGGTGGAGAAGCAACAGAGTCCGTGGAGGTTCCTCTGACTCGGTGTGTGTGGCAGACTGCACATGATTCACTTTCAGTTTGCGCACAGTCCGCCCCGAGTCAGAGAGAGAGAGACGGGATTAATAGCTTGTAAACCTAAGATATATATTATCTGAGGTGGAAACAGAGAACAGACACAATTCATTTGCAGTGTGGAGTGTCTGTCTGCTCTGATCAGCTGGGATCGGCTGCTTGAGTGTGAGGAGCAGCTGTGACTGTGAGCGCTTCACGATTTTGCAAACTGCAGCTTTAATACATATGTGATTTATTTTCATTGAGCATCACAAGTTTTTTGTTAAACTAATGCCCATAAGAAGAAAAAAGAAAATCACACCATTTCACACCATGCTTGTTTCTTCAAATCCCACTCTTAGAGGTGACCACGATGATGAATGATGATGAAGCTCATAAAGACCCTGAGGCACTAAATTAATAAAAAGGTTGGTCTTGGTCATTTGCTGCTTGTGGCTTCTGCTATTCCCACTCTTCATGAATATAGCATTACTTTAGTTACATTAATAGCCACCAGCCTTACTTTATTCAAACAGCTTTTGACCTATTTTAGAGTCAATACTATACCAAGGAAGGTGAACACAAACAGCAAGAACTACTCGTGTTCTTAAAGGGATCCTCCAGCGTTTTTACAAATGTATCCTAAAACCTTTGAAATATCCTTATTAAAAGATCTATGTCTAACAAAACACGTGATTTTGTGCCATATTCGTTTAACAATGGGACTTTACCATTTCAGGATCTGTGCGCCATCGCCGCCATCTTGAAATCACGTGATTGATGAAGCATGGAGCCCCTTTTAGCCTATTGTGTTCTATAGGAGTGAAGCATTCAGCCTGCTTTTGGATCGTTTAGCAGCTTTTTCAGTCAAAATGACAACTTGTGCTGCTTTGGGTTGCTCTAAAAAAATCAGTAAAGTTAAAGATGCCGATGTAAACCAAAAGAGATTTTTAAAAATATGTAAATGCAGGGGACAACAGTTCTAACTCTGCCATTTTGTAGACGGCATGAAGCAGAGAAGAAGAGCTCCCTAAGGGAGGATACATTTGTAAAAACAGTGGAGGATCCCTTTAAGTAAGGACATGTTGATAAAATACAAAAATATTTTGTTGGACAATATTTTGAATAGAAATAGAATGAACGGCTCAGACTTAATTGCTTCCAAAACTGTCAGTGAAATTCAGTGAAATTCAGTCCCCTCCTCCAGTGCTGAGTCTGCTGTCCAGGCTCAGACGGGTCTCAGCGGGGTTGTCATAGCTGTGGATGAGATATGGCCTGAGCATAGTGGAAATGAGAAATCTCCTGTTATGGTTTACAGCATGTTGGATCCAAGTCCCTTGGGTCTACTCTGCTCCTGGTCATAAACCAAGATTCATCTCCAGGTCCATCCACACCTCCCCCCCTCTTTGCACAAATGAATCGAACCCAACAAACTCAGGCAGTGACTGACTGGAAGGAGAATGAATGAATAATAATTTCACAAATCAAAAAAAAGGTGAAGCTTGACAGGATTTCTCTGAGCTGAGCTTCCCACGTGAATTTGTCATTTCATCAGAAAAATAAAAGAAAAAAAGCAAATGCAGTGTGTGGAATGTTAGTTTGCAGAGAGTATTAAGTCATTTATTCATTCATGCACATTGCTTAAGGCTCAATCAAATACTTCTAATATTATATGTTGCACTGCTTGCACACATGTGGATGGCTTTGCTTTACCCTCACTGCACACTGACACTTTACCATTGCTCGTGTAAATATTCCACATGATCAATTCAGGGTCAGTTAAGCATCGGGCGAGGCAGCCATGCAAAGCTTTTTATCGGTGTGACGTGTGTGCGGCTGGAACAGCTGGCAGAAGCAGAAACAAATTTAGACTGAAATATTAATAGCATCACAGTACCACAGTATCACAATTACTGTCTATAAAACATTTTAATCTGCGTGGAATTAATTTTCTCCTCTCTGATCATTATTCATAGTATTTTCATATTATGAATAAATAAAGTGAATTGAGGTGACATTTAGATACATTTGTTTCTAAATGAGCTTTTGAGCAAAGCCAGGACAAATATGCAAGTTATTAACTACCACATTGTGGTCTCCTCACCAAGATTCTCTGTACCCAGCCATGTGCCATATGCCATTGTCTTTATTATTTTAACCTGTATGTCAGTGTGTGGTGGATTGTAAGGGGTGTTTTTTTTTTTTTGTTTGTTTGTTTGTTTGTTTGTTTTTAAGTTTGTAAAAGTACTTTAAGCTGCATTCATTGTATGAAAAGCATTTTTTATAAATATAGATTGATTTCATTTACCATCAGGGTGTCCTTGTCCACCTAAACCTGACGTATATATATTTATATTATACATTGTGTTTTTTTTTTTCCACATTTATTTATTAAGAGCATTAAAAAATGCATATAATGAAAAGAGTTGATGGACGGAAGAATAAACATGAGGACATTCGCAATGACACACTGACTTATTACACACACAGACATCAGCAAACGGAACAGCTTCATCAGGACATTAAGCACTAGAACTTCACTAATGATGCACGGATCATTATAAAGTTATTTTTTCACTCAGTGTCCTGTATAGTGGAGGTAGAACAGCTGTAGCATTAACTGCTGGCTTTAATTGACCAACGTACGATCATCTGCCTCCTTCTCTGTTGCTTTATCTTCTCCTTCTGCTCAGAGGACCAAAGTGAAACCGTGTGTTATTGTCCAGCTGCTGCTTCAACACTACAATCAAAATAAAAGTCAAAATATTATTATGTGGTCTTCTATGTTATAGCTGAAAAAAAAAAAGATTTGTTGTGCGTTTTTTCCCGATAGACGTGATACGTCACGTTCTCCCCCTGTCCAGTCAGAGCCTTCCCAACCCCCAGACCTAAAGCGAAATTGAATAAAGTCCTTAATTCAGAATTACTATTTCCATGTGAACACAAAGCAGAACATTTAAATCAGAATAATTTAATTTGAAATAACTAATTATGAATGAAAAAAATCATGTGTCATGGCCATTTTGTAATATCGGGATCTGCAGTTTACTAGCTTACTTTTACCCCCACGCTCTCCTTTGTTATTCACCTATCCTTCATTATTACACGTACAAACACACACACACACACACATTATACGCAAACTACAGATAAATAATGATTACCCAACCTCAAACAAAAGGACAGCATTCCTGCACAATATTCCCTCTTTTCTCTTCACCTCTCACTCAATTCACTGCCAGTTGTCCCACTTGCACAGTGTTGAATTACATTGTTTAAGATTTTTATCAAAGATCATCTCACTTTCATCATATCTGTCCTTATCAACTATCATTTACGAGTTAGTATGTGAACACTGAATAAGGCATTATATTATACACAGTGGCTGCAGGATATATTTTAAGGTGGCGGACAAACCTTTGTAAGTATTTCAACATAAGCAAAACAAATCATCATTACGATTGTGTGGTTAATGATTAACGGGATGTCACAAATAGAAATCACTACGACCAGTGTAAATAGCATTACCAACAGAACTCCCACATGATAGCGGCATGTTTTGTACATATCAGATGGTCCTTAAATAAGACACCCATTAATAGAAAAGAAGAAAACCAATCTTAACCAATTTCACTTTCTAAACTATGCTTGGCTCCATTCATTTATGCAGAATTCACTAGAGTGAGCCTTGGTAAAGGCTTTACTACAAAAACCCCCAACACACAGAAAGGAAACGATGCATGTCATTACAAACACACCAGACGGGGTGTCATGGCACAGGACATGGAGGATATGTAGAGTGGAGCTGTAATGTGATGTAAATTAAGGCAACTCCAGGCCTGGGACAGTGGCAGGCAAATTTTAATAGATGACCATGCAACGCTATGCAAGTGAGAGACTTGTAGCAAATCTGCATGACCATTTAGGGCTCAGTAACTTCTCCCCAGGGATGGGAGCAGAATGCTAAAATGCACAGAGTAATGGATTTTGAGAAGGGTTTCATGAGTGAAAAACTCTCTACTTGATGATTTCAAGTTTTGTTCTTGATTGTTTACACACATTTTCTGAATCTCTACACACAAATCAAAAAACACAAACACAACGGATAAAACCCCTCAATTCTCCTACAACACTTACTACAGACAGTAAATGCATGAGTGTGCTGTGAAATATATTAGAATATGGTTTTTATACTCACAAAACACAAATACAACATGTGTTTTCATTTTCAAACAAAAACAATGTACACAGTGTACATCCCATCCAACACAAAGTTGCACATACAATAATCTACATATCAAACAGAAGAAGTTACTGCATACGGTTACAGTGAAAAAATAAACTGTACTACTGTAATCAATGAGTCCTGTATTGGTATGCAGTACTGCAATTTTCCAGTGAGAGTATATTCCTTATCTATTCTCATTTTGGAAAGTCCAGATGTTGGATGTTCCTGTGAATCTGCTTAGATTTGACTGTGTCCTTTTCCCAACCTCCCTCATTGTAAAACCATGGTTGAGCACATGGTCAACCATGGTTACTCAGATCTCATCAGATTACAGTCCTTTGCTCTTCTGCTCCTCCTCTTCCTCTGTGTGTGTGTGTGTGTGTGTGTGTGTGTGTGTGTGTGTGTGTGTGTGTGTGTGTGTGTGTGTGTGTTGTGTGTGTGTGTGTGTGTGTGTGTGTGTGTGTGTGTGTGTGTGTGTGTGTGTGTGTGTGTGTGTGTGTGTGCGTGCGTGCGTGCGTAGCAAAACGTTCATAACGTTAATTTTAAGATTACGGCCCTCTCAATAATGAGCGCGATATGGAGCGTACTACTTCCGGTTCCGGGTTCATGACTTCACTGTGTCGCAGTTTGTTTGAGTTGAAAAAAAAAAGTCAGTATTTTTTATTATTTCATGGTTATTTACAATTATCCCCATGATCCCAAACTTTCTTTAAGTTACGGAGTCCACTTCCTCTAAAAAAAAAATAAAAGTCCACTTCCTTTTCCGTCTCCATCTCTGTGCCTGCCATGCTGTCGTCACGTCTCAAACACGAAGCTCTCTGAATAAGTCATTTGAAACCATCAGCCACTGGTGAGTCTTTTACAGACAAGTTTCCCATTGTTTAAACCATATAACTGTCCATGTAGTTGTTCACTAACGTGCTGTTTCACTAGAGTCGGTACTGACCTCAACCCGTTCAATACTCCATCTGGAAAACTGCAGATGGTGCCGTGCATGGTAGTTAAGCTCTGACCACTTGGTTCCAAGGTAAACAATGATTTTTCTTTTTAAAGAAAGACAGCCGAATTGTAGATAATACTTTAATTTACTTACTCACTCATGTAGTCTGGAGCTTTAGATTTTGTTTTGCGCAGTTTTGTCAGTCTCTCAAACATTTCACAGGAACACACACACAATAAAAATATACTAAATGAGTAAAATAAAACAAAAACTAAACAATATTTATATAAAAAGTACACAAAATGACTCCAGAATCACTCTATAATGGCAACCAGAAACAATTTGTACAAAAAATACACAAAAACACAACTGAAAGATAAAAATACACATAATGATGACTCCAAAAAACATACAATACAGAAAAATACAACAAAATATGAAAAGGCTCAAAGTACACAAAACTAAATATTTACACAAAAAATACAAAAAAATGACACCGGAATCACACTAATGGCAACAAAAACAATAATTATACAAGAAAATGCACAAAAGCACAACAGAAAAATACAAAAATACACAATGACTCCAAAAAACATACATTACAGAAAAATATACCAAAAAATAAATAAAAAAGTCAGTTAAAAAAAAACCAACAACAAACACATTTAGCATGTTCATGTTTCATAGAATTAAACCCGAAAATTGCACCCACACTTTACACCCACAAATAAACCCCTTTATAACACTACAGAGTACAGAGTATGTACACCTCTTTGTACATCTAACCTTCCAACACATACTCATTTGGACATAAATGACAACTCTACCTATGCTCCCACATAAACGCATACTTCCGACGGGCATTGTACTAGTTATACTAAATGGAGAAAAACATTGTTTTAAAACAAAGGTGATGAAGAGATCTTTAAATGGGGAAATACCTCTTGACAACTATCATATAGCTATTGAGCATTTATTGTGACTAATAGTCCACACCTGAAACAGTTTATTAAATTATTGTTATTGCCATTGTTGTGCACTTTTCAAAGGTAAACCACAACTTAAAGACTGCAAATGATAAGGCACCAAATGAATGTCATCTTTAAAACGCGTCAACCGTGTAAAGAATCTGCTCTGGCATTTTAAATATCTGTGACTCTGATGTCATAGTTTAAGGCAAGGCAAAGGCAAGGCAAATTTAATTATGTAGCGCATTTCATACACAAGGCAACTCAATGTGCTTTACATGATAAAATATTCAATTGTTTAAAATCAATAAGAACATTTAAAATCATCAGTAAAATCAATTAAAATCATCAGTAAAATCAATTAAAATCATCAGTAAAATCAATTAAAATCATCAGTAAAATCAATTAAAATCATCAGTAAAATCAATTAAAATCATCAACAAACACATGACATCAACAACATGACCAAATCTCTCTCAATCATATGCAGTAGAGAAAAAAAGTGTCTTTAACTTTGATTTAAAAATGTTCACATGTGATGCTGACTTCAGCTCTGCTGCAGTTTGTTCCACTTCTTTGCAGCATAACAACTAAAAGCAGCATCACCATGTTTACTGTGAGCTCTGGGCTCCACTATCTGATCTGTGTCCATAGATCTGAGAGACCTGCTGGGTTCATACCTGACTAACATGTCACTGATGTATTCTGGACCAAACCCATTCACAGATTTATAACCAGCAGCAGAACTTTAAAGTCTCCTCTGAGGCTGACTGGGAGCCAGTGTGAAGACTTTAAAACTGGACTAATGTGTTCTGATCTCTTTGTTCTGGTTCAGACCTGAGCTGCAGCGTTCTGAACCAGCTGTAGATGTTTGATGAAGACCATTACAATAGTCCAGTCTGCTGGAGATAAAAGCATGGACCAGTTTCTCCTGATCTTTCTGAGTCATTAAACCTTTCACTCTGGAGATGTTCTTTAGGTGGTAGAAGATGTTTTTGTGATAGATTTGATCTGATGCTGAATGTAAGATCTGAGTCAATCAGAACACCAAGGTTTTTGACTTGGTCTTTAGCTTTTAAAGATCCAGACTCAGATACTTGCTGACAGCAGTCCTCTTTTCATTGTTACCAAAAGACAATCACCTCCATCTTGTCATGGTTTAGTTGAAGGAAGTTTTCACTCATCCAGCAGTTTACTTTTTCTAAACAGTCAAACAACACCTCAATGGGACCATAGTCATCTGGGTTCAGTGATAGATATAGTTGTGTGTCATCTGCGTAGCTCTGATAATCAACCTTACAGTTCTGTAAAATGTGTCCTAAAGGAAGCATATAAAGGCTAAACAGAAGAGGTCCAAGAACAGAGCCCTGAGGAACCCCACAGGACATTAGTAATCTGTGCTTACAAATGCTTACAAAATAACTTTGATCCTCCAAGTAGAACTTAAACCATTGCATTACTTTAACATTTAGTCCAACCCATGTTTACAATCTGTGCAACAAAATTGTATGATCTACAGTGTCAAATGCAGCACTTAGATCCAATAGAATGAGATCAGTGACGTGCCGTCAGGGTAGGCAAGGTAGGCAGTGCCTACCCAAGGGTGAATTGATATTTTAATTATTTAATTAAATTTTTTTTATTTTTTTTTAAAATTATCATATAATTATAAATTATTTATTTTTCCATTTCCAATAGCCTACAGTACCTATAACTTTGAAAGTGTCCGCATTTTGTGCGTTTCATTGCCCAAATTACTAAACAGTGCTATTTCCTGGAACAGCTGCACAGTCTTTTTTTTTTTTTCGCTCCGCTGTAAGGCAGAGGGAGGCCACGCCCCCTCCCAAAGGCACGTTGCTCTTCTGCCTCCGTTCCCATTGCGTGATTTTACGTGTTTGCACATGCGCAGTCAGGTCTCCAAGATGAAAACCATTTACGTGTAAAGGCAGTGTAGAGAACTGCCTTTGCACGTAACTGCGCTATGCTAAATGCTATACTTAAGTTCACAGTACATTAGTGAATTGATATCACGTGACCGCTTCTGCTACGTTCTCTAGCTAGTGGGCGGGATAACACTACAGTGTGGATGACAGCGCTAGAGATGATAGAGAAACTTTGTTTTGAGGAAAAACAACAGCTTTTAAAAGATGGAGACCAACACCTGAGTTACCAGACCTTCAGCAAAGGTAAAGTCAGAACATGTTTCATACTTTTCACAGTGAATGGAACAAAAGGAAGGATTGACTTTGTGGATGCTCCTCACTGAGGATGTTCTGAGTTGTCATTTTCTCCATGTTTCTGTGTTTCCAACACAAACAACAGATCTGCTGTCGTGTCATGAGATACAGTATATCTCGTTGGAGAGTATGGAGGCTATATTAAATAATTGTTTATGTTTCTTTAATGGTGTTTATGATGTTGATTTTGTTAGATGGTTAAACACTTATTATGAATTTTATATTTTGATAAGCGCATTGAGATGACTTTGTTGGAAATTGCTTTATACAAATAAAATTGATTTGAATTGAATTAACACTTGACAGCAGAAACATATGAAATTGTCATTGGTGGTCTCGATTTGCAGTGTGCCTACCCAACCCTAGTGGTCACGGCACGTCACTGGAACAGATACTTTTCCTGAATCAGTGTTCAACCTTATGTCATTGATCACTTTGATCAGATCAGTTTCAGTGCTGTGATGAGAACGAAAACCTGACTGAAATTTATCAAATATTTTGTTGAATGTTAAGAATTGACTCAGTTGGTTGAAGACCACCTTCTCAATGATCTTGGCCATGAATGGAAGGTTCTGATTGGTCTATAGTTAGCCAGTACAGAGGCATCCAGTGTTCTCTTTTTTAACAGAGGTTTAACAGCAGCTACTTTCAGGGATTTTGGTACGGTGCCTGATTGGAATGAGCAGTTAATTATCTGACACTAATCAGTGATAATTGACTTTACAACAGCTTTAAAGAAGTTTGAGGGTTTTGTGTCAAGGCAACATGTTGATGGATTCAGCTGCTGAACAGTCTCCTCTATTGTTTTTGGGTTCACTGTAATAAACTCTAACATTGTAGTTGACTCCTCCCTCAGTGGTTGAAGCTGTTCAAGCTTTTTGTGATTTTGCTGGTTTGTTCTGATGTTTGACCTTATTGATTGTATTTTTTCATTGAAATATACAGAAAATTCATTGCATTTTCCAGCTGACAGTAATTCAGGGGCTATCTGATCTGGGGGGTTGTGAGCTTTTCAATTACAGAAACGTGCGAGAGTTGTTGACATTTTTAGCAATAATTTCAGAAAAGTTTTGCTGCCTCCCTTTGAACAAGCCATCATTGAATTTTCACAGACTTATTTTGTATAGTTCTAGATGAATTTGGAGTTTTGTTGATCTCCATTTACGCTCAGCTCTTCTACAGTCAGATTTTAAATTCTGCATTATCTCAGTCCTCCTCCAAGGTGTTTTCTGTGTGTTTGGTTTTCTCTTAGTTTTGATTGGAGCCACCACATCAGACATTACAGACTTTTGTATTAAACTCATCCAGAAGATCATTAACTGTCTCACCACTCAATGTTGGTGTCATTGCTATGGCTTCCATAAACTGTGCACATGTTGTCATTTATGTACCTTTTCTTTAAACACACAGAAGTAGGGGGAACAGATGTTACAGTCTCTAGGTCAAAAAAGACACAGAAATGATCAGATAGAGCTAAGTCTCTTACATCAACAGCAGAGATATCAACACCTTTAGAGATAACCAGATCCAAAGTGTGACCTTGAGTGTGTGTCGGACCAGTCACATGTTGTGTAAGACCAAAAGTATCCATTAAAGCATACAGTTCTTTGGCAGTATTGTCCATGTTATTGTCTACATGAATATTTAAGTCACCTGTTACTATTAAAAAGTTGTATTCAGTGCATACAACTGACAGCAGTTCAGCAAACTCATCCATGAATTCTCCAGAATATTTTGGGGGTCTATAAACGACTAAAAACAGAACTCTTGAATCACCCTTCAGTAAGAATGACATATATTCAAAGGAGATAAAAATCACCAAATGTTTTTTCTTTGCACTAAAATATTGATTTAAAAATTGCAGCAACTCCACCACCTTTCCTGTGAGTACGACACTTATTTAAATAAATAAAGTCATGTGGTGAACTTTCATTGAGAATAGTATTACTGATACCATCATTCAACCATGTTTCATTAAGAAATAAAAAGTCCAAGTGATGTGTTAAAATAATATCATTAATTATTAGTGACGTGTTAACAAGAGATCTAACATTAAGAAGAGCTAATTTTAAAGACTTTACTGGAGACACTGGTGGACTTTTTGGATGACATGTTATAGGAGTCACATTTTTATCTCTATAAAGCTTTTTGCTTTTCTTTAATTTCACAATTTTACCTGTGTTACCTGTCACCACAGGAATTAAAGAAGCTGCATTAACTCCATAGGGCCCTGACTTTTTCTGGTTGTTCCTAAAAATAGAGCTATTGCAGTCTAGACCCAGCACACATCAGACCTGTGTCGCTCTAAGATGAACACAGCTGGCCTGAGGAGAAGAGTGATCCTGGGCCTGGTATCATCGAGGAGGGATGGGTGGTGCAGATTGGTTCTTTAGAGGAGATAAGATGGGACCATGGTGGGGTAAAGGGTGGGGTGTCAGTCTTGTACCAGCCAGAACCAGCTCGTTCATCTGGGCAGTTAAATCCAAGAAGGCAGGGGTAGGAGAGAAGCTGGATGAGGTGGAAGTAGGTGAATTTTGGGGTGAAGCAGGTGGGTCCTGAGATGTGGGGGTTGGGTTGACCTCTTCATTTTGGCGATTTTTATTTCTTGCTGGAAGTTCATGGACTCCATGTTCTTTCCTTGTTGTTTTGTTCTCTGATGGTACATGTTGTCCTCTGTCTTTATCAGAACTGATAGCAGTGTGACTGGTGAAGTAAAACAAGTTGGATGTGAAGAGTTTTACTCCAGCCTTGTTTAGACACAGTCCATCTGCTCTAAAAAGATGACCACGTTCCCAAAAAATAGGAAAATTTTCTATAAAATTTAGTGAAAGGGCAGCACAAGCCGAAGACAAAAGGTACTGGACAGCCATGAACATATATATCTAAATGTGTGTCCTACTGAGGATTTACACAGCAACTCAACTTTCAAAGTAAGAATGGCCACAGCTTTTTAAGATGATTCATCTGGCAGGTGACAACCTAAAATATACAATAAAGTAAAGATGAATAAACTTGGAAACCTGTTGGGATATAAAGTCTCTCCTCTGGGCTAATATTCTGAGATTTATTTATGATTTGTTCTGTAAATAATAGTGTTGTGGTGGTCAAGACCGGTCTTGGTCTCGAGACCAAATTTTAAAGGTCTTGGTCTTGTCTCGGACTCTGAAGCATTTTGACTCGGTCCTGTCTCGGACTCGGGATTTTCCGTCAAGACCGTTCGAGACCAGCACTAATTCCTGCTATTTTTAAACTTTTTTATAATGTGATAATAACACGGAGAAGAACGGGATAAAACAATCCATTATTCATTATTTAATCCACCCCGTATAATGACCACAACCTTCCTTAATGTGACTGAGTGACATGTGTGACACTCATACGTGTGTGGCTATGGTGTCAGTTTGGACCACGGAGCGCAAGGGAGAAATTAACTAATCACCGGTAAAAATCCCAGTAAAACTCCAGAAAACAATCACCAGTAATAAATATTATCTCACTGGTAAAGACAGTAGCTCTAATAACAGGTAAAATAATAAACTGATGATATTACAGCCTGTGAAGGCTGGATAGGGGACGCACTTACTCTGCTTCTGGGTCCTAGTGCCAGCTGAGCGGTGAAGCCTGTTCCGTTTACCGTGTTTACTGAGGTCCGTGTGTGTTTAATAAGTCTGTGTGTGTTTAATAAGTCTGTGTGTGTTTAATAAGTCTGTGTGTGTTTAATAAGTCTGTGTGTGTTTAATAAGTCTGTGTGTGTTTAATAAGTCTGTGTGTGTCTGTGTGAAAGTCTGCATGTTTATGCATCTGTCCATCCACTCTTTTCATTACATCCATGTCTTTTAAGGCTTTATTACATAATGTCAGCTGTAGTCCGGGCCTCCACCATCTTGGTTTATGTCGTCACCAGCGCGTCATCGCTGCAGAGTTGCACAAGCCAGAATGAGTCAAATAACTGTAAAGAGGTCTTATATTAGTCTATTTTCTTTTTAAAGTGGTGTTTTTTGTGTGTCTTTAGACTCTAATTACATTTATGTATATAATATGTTCCCTACAATATAAACAGGTTCACAATATAATTATTATTTATAGTTTCTGTTTCCACTGTATCCAGAATAATAATAATTCTCAACAAGAACTATTGATTAATTTGTTACATGACTGTTCCAAGGTTTGAGTTTGTTTTATTTAGTTTCACATCTACCTGTAGCTCTATGTTTTTTACACTGATGACAACTTGTTTGTAGTTTTATTTCAGAAAGTTTCACTTTTACAGTTACAGTTGGAAACCTTTGTTAATTGAATATCCTAGTTATATTACAGCAACCAAATTAAACTATATCAACTAAGTGAATTAATAAAAATAACCTGTTTAAAGGCTTTTTCAAACTAAAAAATTATCTTGTGAACTCTGTGACCTGTTAAACCTGAACAACTCAAAGAATCAGAATCAAGAATCATTATTTCTTGGCAGAAATGCTTTTAAACACTTGCTGTACATTCAGCTGACACAAAAATCTTGTTTTCAAATATGTAGAATAATTGTGAATTTATCAGTAGCAGTAGTAGTTTTAATATTTTAGTTAATTTTTTGCAGGCACCTTTTTTGTCTGTCAAATGTATTTAAAATAAACTAAAATTAAAGAGAGAATGTTATTTAACTGTTGAACCTTGTCATCATTTTATTTAGTTATATATTTTTTGAAATTGAAAAAAAAATGTTTATGGTCTTGGTCTCGGTGCATTCTGGTCTCGGGCAAGTCTTGGTCTCGGATAGTGTGGTCTTCAACACAACACTAATATATATATATATATATACATAATATAATTTCTTTTTAAGAATTATGTGATTTTATTTTCTACATATCTGTTGTGTTGAAAATGTCACACCCACAGTAAGTATGGTATTCATTTTAAATGCAATTTATCCCGTGCTCCACCATGTTGAAATGACGTCATTGGTGACGTGATAAGCCCCTTTTAGTCCATTGAGTTCCATGGGAGGTGAAGCATTCAGGATCATTTAGCAGCTTTTTCAGTCAAAATGTCAACTTGTGCTGATTTGGGTTGATCTAGCCATCAGTAAAACTTTTTTAAAAAGTCAATGTAAACCTCTTTTGTTTACTGAGAGATGATAAATAAAACCGTGACCCAAAAAAATCTGTGGCCACAGGGTGCGACAGTTCCCACTCTGCTGTTTCGTATAGACGCCATTAAGGAGAGAAGAAGAGCTCCGAGTGCATTGATTCTAATGAGCAGCAGTGAATCATGGGAAGTTGTTTACACATTCCCTCAGCTGATGTGCAGCCCGTACACCAATCATTACTGCTCTTTCGACTTTGTCCTTTTGGAGTGATCCCGAAATATCTCACTCTCTTTCATCACTCACTGAGATGCAGGATGCATCCGAATAGTCCCTTTTATCTCTTTTCCTATCCACTTTTCCATAACCCTGTGGATGACGTCACAGGCTTAAAGGTGCAGTCTGCAACTCTTATAAAAGTGACTTTTTGTCATATTTGCTAAAGCTGTCACTACAGTATGTAAGGACAGCTTTACACGAAACTAGTAGTTTGTGTAAAAAAACAGGCTCATTCCCCCTGCTGCTCCTGCAGCCTTTGGCAAAATGCACCGCGACCGAGCAAAAAGAACCAATCAGAGCCAGGATTGTGTTTGATCAGCTGTTTTGACAGCTGTTGCTCACAGTTCCTGCCCCTTTCCCGGGGCTGGAGCGCGTCAGTGTATGGTCTGGAAGAGTAGAAGATGGAATTGGTGACTTTCCTGCTTGAAAGGTAATTACTGCTGCTTGATTTACATTGTCTGATTTGTAATTATTACAGTAGAACTCTGTAGTGCATGTGTTGTTCACATGTGCGCAGCAGCCTCCGTGTGGCTGCTGTAAGTGACATGTTGTTGTTGCTGCTGCTGTGGAGGTGTGTGGCACATAGAGAGAGAGAGAAGCGCTGCAGTAAACTGCTTTTAACCGAGCATGTTATATTACAGTGATGTTGCTGTCGGACTAACATTAGCTTGTTAGCTTCTCCTAGAAGAAAAATGCCAAAAATGGCACATATTGTGTAGCTGTTTAGTAATAAATATGCCTGTGTGGCATTTTGCAGCAAATTTTACCTATAATGGTCTTTTTGGTAAGATTTTATTGAGTTGAAAAAATTCAAGATTTATATTGTGTCTCGTTATTTCGAGAAAAAAATATTGAGATACGAGTTCTGGTCCATATCGCCCAGCCCTAATGCCCATACATTTGGACCTACTGTATGGTTATTAATGGGAATAGTGTGTGAATGATCATGGTACCATGATCAGGATCATTGATACAGATAACTGACAAATATCTGACAAAGAGGATATTTAGGTCTTGGTGTAGGTTTTGCTCTTGTTTATCATTTACTCTGATCAGGCATATTTCCACCCAACATTGATGGAGTGCGACCAGTAAAACAGGAAGTCAGGGCAACCATGGCTCCGCCCCTTCTGCAGGTGTCACTGGTCACAATTTTATGACTGAATTGTTTTGTGTTAGCGTGTGTTTCAGTATTAGTTCTTAACAAAAATTTAAAGAGAATTTACAAACCTGCAAATCCAACTGCAGCGGTGGTGGAAGGCTGTTTTTGATTTAATCTAACAATAAGCAGTTAGATCAAATCTGAGTCAATCAGAACACCAAGGTTCTAGCGTTTTCCACCTGTTCTTTGATCACCTCCAGTTTAAGTCACTTATTATATAAAATTAAGAGGCTCTTAAACTACAACACAAACATGGAACAAGAACAAAAGAATAAATATTTACATGTTTATTTGTTTAATATAAAAAATATATAAAATATATCTGTGAAAGTCCAAATGATCTAAAACCAACTATTGAACATATTTGTTTTTACATGTATAAGGATTCACTTCTTAACAAAAAAAGTCTTGATTCTTCGGAAAAGCCTTCGAATCCTCTTCATCAAAGAACGTTTTTTTGCTCCACTTGAAGACTGATCCAGAACTTGATCATTTGTATGAGGAGTGGGAACAGAAACCAGGTCCACATCAGTTACAGGAGGGAGATCATGTGAAGCTTCTGCAACCAAGGCATCACAACTGATTGACGAGAGGGAAAGTTCTTCTTCTGGCAGAGTCACATAGAACATATCCCAGGATGTAGCGGCCAAATTCAGTCTGTCACCATCGTTTGATTCTGTCACACAGGCTTGATCCAGAACAGACTCTTCACCAGATGCAGGGCAGGTTGTGTTATCAACCTGTGAGGAGGGTTGATAGTGTCTGCTGGTCTCCTGCTGGTTGAGGTGGGATGTGGTGAAGAAGTGGTGAAACTGAGCCTGACAGGGAGAGATCCTTTCATCTCCATCCAAGCGCAGGAGTTGCTTCAGCAGGTCGACAAAGGCTTTTCTGTCCTCAGCCTCACCACTTTCTTCTCCTGGATGAACCTGCATTTTAATACAAGACACTGGTTATTACACAAGCTCACACATCAGGCATATCAGTGAGTAGTTTATGGTCAGGATATCTCACAAGCTTCATGGCAGTCAAGACTTAATAACAGGACAGTGAATAGATTTGGACACTGCATGAATTTACATCAGATTTTGTTTAAAGGAAATTTCTCATTCATCATGAATAGCATTTTCCAAATAAATGATCTAGAACATTTAAACAGTAATCTATGTCATCCATGTTTTAAGAGTTATTAAACTTAAAAACTTGCTTTTTTAAATTGACAAAAAACAAATGCTTAAATAGAAAATGTTAATTCAAAACTTACATTAACCAGATCATCCAAAGAAGAGAACTCAACGAAACGTTGTTGCTCCTCAGGTACGATGTTGTTCGCAGCTTCATATTCCTCTGGTGTCTGGGAAAACAAGATGAGTGTCATGAAGTTCATTGTAAAGTTAAACTTTGGTGAACTCAGGTTTGCCGAAAAAAAAACTTCAGTTTTACCATAAATCGCCATTTTGGGCTTCCCTCAGCCTCACAAAAGAAGCTCCTGGTGTGAACCCCGGCCTGGAGCTGGTCATCCTTTGGTAGACCAAGAAGCTCTGAAACACGCTTCATCATCTGATAATCGCAGGACACAGACAAGAGGTTTTCTCCAATGTAGAGGAATGTGAGCAAACAACCCAGGCCCCACACATCAATGGCCTCGCTGAAGGGAAGGCCAATGGAGACTTCAGGAGCCCTGAGGAGCAAGGACACGAGTTAAGAGTGAGAATCTGTGACCAACAAATCAATACAATACAATACAGGTTTGTCATAACCACAGCTAAGCCATGTGAGGAGAAATCCTCCTACCTGTATCCTAGAGGCTGGATGTCAAGGCCAGGCTCCATGCTGGAAGTTGTAATAGCCAGACCAAAGTCGATTAGTTTGACTTTCAATGGCTGGATCTTCTCACTGACCACCATGATATTGTCAGGTTTTATGTCAGTGTGAATGATTCCAAGGTCTTTCAGGGAATCTAAAGCCACCAGTAGCTGCAGAAACAAGATCAGAAGACACAGGATTAGAATAAACATTGTCTGTTTGCTGTATAGGCTTTACACCAATCTGATTGGCCTTTCACCAACCAATAAAGTTTGAAAATACATCATTTCCGCTACTTGACTTCCGTCATATTCTAAGTAGAAGTAGAAGTAACCCTAACCCTAACCTAACCCTTTTGCTGCTGGTCAGATGAAATACCGATCAAGACCAGACGTTAAGTTATAATTCAAAAATGAATGAGAAGAAGGGGGTGTATCTGCCTTTAAAGGGGGTGTACCCGCTTACAAACCAAAACGCCCCTTTTTGCTGCTGGTCGGATGATATTGCATTAATTTGTGGTTAAAAGGTCACACACACACACACACACACACACTCTGACAACAAATGTTATAAACCATACCTGCTCAGCAATAGAACGGATTTCAGTCAGACTCAGGTACTCCCACTCTCGGTTTTCCATTAGAGTGTAAAGGTCGACGTCTAGAATCTCAAATACCAGGCAGTTGTAGTTCATGTACACAAAATGCTCATAAAATTTGAGCAAATTTGTGCGGTCAGCATCAAGGACACTGATTAACCTCAGCATGGAAATCTGTAAAAAAAAAAATAGAATAAAAGAAGAAGAATCCACAGTTTGATTTAAAATACATCATCTGGTTCCAACAGGTCTTTGATAATCTTACATTGTTATTTTGCAAATATCAAAAAAGTGCAAATGGTAACAAAGTTTGTTTTCAATGTTGGATTAGATATGAATAAATATATAAAGTAATAGGTACAAAAGCTATATAAACAAGCGTAAATCAGCTTTACATTTACATGTATATTGATATGATATGTACATGGAATATTAGGTTATGAATAAATAAAAATAGATATGTTTATTCCCAAAATTGCATTGAAGAGAACAGAAGTCCTGAAATGTACATTGCTATGTTGAAGTAATTACACATTAATAACAAAAAATCTTCTTCATAGAGTTTAGAAGTAGCAAAACCTGAGCCCTCAAATATGATAGAAGGTACAAACAAGTACCTCATGCTCAAGATCTTCTTCAAAGCCCTCCTTGATTATTTTTACAGCCACCGTCTCATTGTTGCTGAGGTTCTGGCACTTGACCACCTTCCCAAAGTTGCCTTCACCAACACACTCCAGGATGGAGTAATCCACAGTGCTGCTGTGGAGAACCTGAAGTTCAGCTGCTGCAGTAGAAAGAAAGAACAGAGGGTGAGTATAGACTAGTTCAGTCTGTGTATGTGTCTGTAGTGGACAACATATTTTCTCCATAATTGTATTGTGGTTTCCACAGTCAGTGATGTTTGAGGTGCCATGTCATGTGCTGGTGTTGGTCTACTGTGTTTCCTTAGGTCCAAGATCAACGCAGCCGTCAACCAGGAAGTTTAGAGCACTTCATGCTTCCTGCTGCTGACCAACTTTATGAAGATGCAGATTTCATTTTCCAACAGGACTTGGTACCTGGAAGGGACTCAATGCAACTCATACAACAGTTAGTAATTTGACTGGAAAAGAGACGTCACATTCCATGAGTGCTGATCAGGGTTGGGGTCAATTCAAATTGTAATCGTGTAATTGATAATTAAGTACAATTTTGGTGTAATTATAATTGTAATCGCATTTGAAAAATTATGTTGCTGTTGTAAGAGTAATTAAACTGTAATTGAATTCAGAAAATGTAATTTTGTAATTGTAATTACCATGTAAATTCTATAAAAATTGTCAATTATAATTTGACACAAAAATTAAAGAACCATGTTACAGTTTTATGCACAGTTTTACACATATGTAGTTAACAATTATTAAAATATTTTTCAAATCCAGCTTTTCCACATTTTACCATTAAAAAATATAAAAATTGAGGGGTACACTGACACATAAAAGGCTCAGATGCCCACGACAAAAATATTAGAACTTATATTTTCATTGATTAGGAAGCCTAACAATGTAACCAATGGATAGAAAATAAATTAGATGATAGAAATTAATTTTTAGTGTGTTTTAAATGATTTAGGACCTGTTATCGTAAGAGATGCTAACAGAAAGCTAACACAAGAGGTAGGTTCAATGTTATCAGGTTATTTATTTCAAGCTCAGTAATTGTGATTGGACTTTAGTAATTGAAAACACAATTGTAATTGACTTTCTGAGGATAAAAAATAATTGTAATTTAATTGTGATTGGGAAAAAGTGCTGCTCACTGTTATCTTAATTTAATTGTAATTGAACATGGGTAATTGAAAACGTAATTGCTGATATAGATCAACAACAGCACTGGGACTTTATACAGACATTAGTCAACGGTCAGTTAGGAAACGTTTATGTGTTGCCTGGCAACAGCTAATATCACACTTGAGGTGGTGCTGTTGGGTTAAATATCAGCACTGGTATGATTATCAGAATCAGAATCAGAATTCCTTCATTAATCCCAGGGGGAAATTACTTTTGTTACAGCCACTCAAGAAATAATCACAAATAAAAGAATAAACGTTAGAAAGAATAAACGTTAAATAAGTGTATACAGTAATTAAGTAAAAGACTGTTAAAAATAAGGATTAAAAAGATACAGATATTTACAACAATCAAATCTACACCAGTGCTGATATTTCAGCACACCAGCACTCCCTCTGGTGTGATATTGCTTAATTATCCATCTCAGGAATAAAATACAGGAACTATTTTTATGAGGAGACATAAATACTTGCTGCTACACCACTGTAATAACACACTTTCCAGTCTAAAGGCCCTCTCTAAAGTATAAAAGCCCTGTTTGTCATTGAGTCTTTCTTACTTGCAGCGGCTGAAGTTCCAGAGAACAGAAATTGGGACATTTTCCACTCAGATGCTTTAAAAGTCACATAAACAGTTGTCTTCACAATGCTCACTAACTGCAACTGCTCTGTCTTCACTGACAGCTGATTGGTTGAGGACGTAGTGCCCTCTGCAGCCAATCAGATACGACTTCTCATCGGTTAAAAAACACTAACGTTGTGATGGAGAAGCCCTATGCTAATGACCTAATGCCCCGTTCTGAAGTGTAATGTAGTGACATCTATCTGTGCTTATTTTCCGTTTATTCTCGTTCTAATTCAATAATATAACCAAATACACATAGGCGAAGGCTTTAGTTCTTTTCTCCTCCAGTAGAGGGCAGTAGTGCAACCTCAGGTTAAATTAACCTCACAGAGAAACAGTAGAAGAAGAAAAAGGAGGCGGAGCTTGAGGTTTGAAATTCTCGGGGCTTGACAAACCGGAGTGAAAAGAGTTAATAATATGGAGGACCAAACCTGAAAAAGTATAAATAAATAATAGTATAAATAAATTTAAGACATTTAATTATTTATGTTCTATTTATTTAACTTTTTTTTTTTCGTTTTATTCACTTATTCACCCATTTATTTATTCATTATTGTATATATTTATTCCAATATTTATTTATACATTTATTTAAGTATTTACAATTTTGGCAGGTTTGGTCCTCCATAGAATAACTCAGACAATTAAAGTTATGATGTTGATGTTTAAAAAAATGTGTGATGTAAAGTTCATGCACTATTAAAAAATAAAAATAAAACTAAAAAAAAATAAAAATAATAATATATACTGTATGTAATTGCAGATATCAAGAATTCAATTTCGACATGTTGTAATTCAATTGCAGATATCTGTAATACAATTGTTACGTGTAACAATTGAATTGCAGATATCTGCAATTCAATTGTTACATGTAACAACTGAGTTGTAGATATCATGAATTAGAATTGCCACATGTCAAAATTGAATTGCAGATATCTGCAATTACATTTTTACATGTAACAATTCAATTGCAGATATCTGCAATTGAATTTCAGATATCTTATTAAATGTTAAAAGGGCTTGCCATACTGGGTCCTAGTGCCAGCCGAGCGGTGAAGCCTGTTCTGTTTACCGTGTGTACTGAGGTCCGTGTGTGTTTAATAAGTCTGTGTGTGTTTAATAAGTCTGTGTGTTTAATAAGTCTGTGTGTGTTTAATAAGTCTGTGTGTTTAATAAGTCTGTGTGTGTTTAATAAGTCTGTGTGTTTAATAAGTCTGTGTGTGTTTAATAAGTCTGTGTGTTTAATAAGTCTGTGTGTGTTTAATAAGTCTGTGTGTGTTTAATAAGTCCGTGTGTGTCCGTGTGAAAGTCAACATGTTTATGTCTCTGTCCATCCACTCTTTTCATTATATCCATGTCTTTTAAGGCTTTATTACATAATGTCGGCTGTAGTCCGGGCCGCCGCCATCTTGGTTTATGTCATCACCAGCGCGTCATTGCCGCAGAGTTGCACTAGCATAGAATGACTCAAATAACTGTAAAGAGGTCTTATATTAGTCTATTTTCTTTTTAAAGTGGTGTTTTTTGTGTGACTTTAGACTCTAATTACATGTATGTATATAATATGTTCCCTACAATATAAACAGGTTCACAATATAATTATTATTTATAGTTTCTGTTTTCACTGTATCCAGAATAATAATAATAATTCTCAACAAGAACTGTTGATTGATTTGTCACATGACTTTTCCAGGGTTTGAGTTTGTTTTATTTAGTTTCACATCTACCTGTAGCTCTATGTTTTTTACACTGATGACAACTTGTTTGTAGTTTTATTTCAGAAAGTTTCACTTTTACAGTTACAGTTGGAAACCTTTGTTAATTGAATATCCTAGTAATATTACAGCAACCAAATTAAACTATATCAACTAAGTGAATTAATAAAAATAACCTGTTTAAAGGCTTTTTCAAACTAAAAAATTATCTTGTGAACTCTGTGACCTGTTAAACCTGAACAACTGAAAGAATCAGAATCAAGAATCATTATTTCTTGGCAGAAATACTTTTAAACACTTGCTGTACATTCAGCTGACACAAAAATCTTGTTTTCGGAGACTGGAGGCAGAGTCTGATGGAGTAGGACGTGCTTTTGGGGGGCTCCCGTGGATCTGATTTTTAAACGATTTCAGGGCACTTCATTGTGTTTATGACAAGAAATTAGATTATTTTAAGTGTATTTTGTTTCACCGATAACCACCATGCCACCAAAACCTAGAAACGTGAACAGCTCGGGAGGCGCGGTGTCGCGGCCTGCTGCCACTGCTTCATCCTCGGCTCCAAGTGATCCAGCTCCGGCTCCGATGCCGCCTCTTCTCGACGTATCTGGACCCTCACTGAACATAGCCACCACAGACTTTAAAGCGGATTTGCTCACCAGTCTCCGAGAAGAGATGGTAGGAGTATTTAAGACTGAACTGGCGACAGCTATGACCGATACTTTAGCCCAGATAAAGTCTGAGCTGCAAGCTGTAATGACGGAGCTAAGTGGTAGCATATCGGCTATCAGAGCGGAGGTGGGTGAGCTCAAGGGGACGGTACATACTATGGAGGGCTCGTTAACTGTGTGTTCGGATGACGTGACTTCATTCCAGACAAAAGTCGAGAGCTTATCGACCCAGGTCCTCGCACTTGAAAGTAAGTGCGAGGATTTGGAAGCGAGATCACGCCACAAAAATATCAGGATCGTGGGGCTACCTGAAGAAGATGGACCTGTTACCGCAGCCATGATCTCCACCCTGTTGAAGGAAGCTTTTGACCTCGAAAAACCCCCGTTGGTTGACCGCGCTCACAGGTCACTTCAGCCCAGACCTAAACCTGGTGAACGTCCCCGTCCCGTCATAGCTCTTGATGCACTACTGTGGGGACTGCATTGACATCTTACAACGCGCCAGAGCCAAGCAGCTGATCAAGATTAAAAACGCCGTGGTTTCCATTTTCCCGGATTTCACTGCCAAAACAGCCAGGGCTCGCGCTGCTTTCAATGACATTCGACGGCAGTTAAGAGAAATACCAGACGTCAGGTTTGGTATACGACATCCAGCCCTTCTCTGAATCACAAGAGGAAACGTCACAAGAGAGTTTACATCTCCTGGAGAGGCCAACGTGTTTCTGAAAACTCTTAAGTAATCCTGGTCTGTCTTCATGACATTTACGCGTTAAGAATTCTATTTTACTTTGTTAAAGGTGGTTCTGAGATTTTTGTATTATTAGTTTTTTATTTTATTCTTGTGGTGGTTCCGTGATTTTTGTATTATTATTTGCTTTTATCTTATTTTTGTATTATTTTATTATTTAACATGTCACTTTCAATACAATGCGGCTACACACTGTTACACACATTTCAAACAATATTTTGCACACTTAAATAATGTTCTTGTTAGTAATAACCTGAATAGATATAACTTACTTTTGTTTAATATATACCTGTATATATTTCGAAATATATTTGCCTTACAGTTTGATTATTTACTTCCTCTGCGGGCGCCTGTATGTATGAGGAAGGTTCTTAGGTCTACAGCCTTGAGTCTGTCTTTTTGGGGTTTGACTCCTACTGGAGTTTGCACTGGCATCCTATCGTTTGGGGATGGGGTAGTGGTAAGTGCTCTGGGGGGAGGGGGGAGGGTTCGGGGTCCACTCGTTCATGTTGGTGTTTTTTATTTCTCTGCTTCCTTTTCTTCTCTCACTCTCTCCCTCTTGGGGTTGGGGGGTTTGGAATCAAGTTGTCCCTTTGTGTTAATGTTTAATACACATGACTGACACTAAAAGCTCAAATATCAGATTTATTAGCTGGAACATCAAAGGTTTAGGAAGTGCTGTTAAAAGATCCAAGGTCTTTTCTCATTTAAAACGCTTAAAATCTGATATTGTCT
Source organism: Gouania willdenowi (assembly GCF_900634775.1). Lineage (NCBI taxonomy): Eukaryota > Metazoa > Chordata > Actinopteri > Blenniiformes > Gobiesocidae > Gouania > Gouania willdenowi. Next base: position 2,351,666 of record NC_041051.1, on the reverse strand, counting down.
TTCTGCAGGAGACCCACATGAGAACAAATGATCATGTCAGACTGTGTTGTCCCTGGGTTGCCAAGATATTCCATTCTAGCTTCAATTCCAGGGCCAGAGGGGTTGCCGTATTGATTGGTAAATCTGTCCCATTCACTCACACCAAAACCATTTCTGACAGAGATGGCAGGTACTTGATTATCTCTGGTTTTATATCTCGAGTTCCTGTTTTATTAGTTAATGTATACGCGCCAAACTTTGATAACCCAAATTTTATGAATACACTATTTGAAAAATTGCCCTCTTTAAATGATAGCTTATTGATATTTGGTGGGGATATAAATTGTACAATTAACCCTCAGTTAGACCGTTCTAACCCTGGACCAGCTCATTCCCAGATGGCTAAGTCTCTTAGTTCTTTTATGTCCAGTGGAGGCTATGTAGACCCCTGGAGATTTCGTAATCCGACTGGCAGACAGTACTCGTTTTTCTCGCACGTGCACCAGACTTTTTCGCGTATAGATTATTTTTTTGTAGATGCTAAGCTTATGCCTAAGGTCTCAGATGTTGGGTACCACCCTATTACTATCTCGGATCATGCGCCTGTGTCTTTGGATGTAAAAATATTGCCTAGTCTGAATTACTCCTCACACTGGAGATTCAACACCTCTCTTATCAGATGGAAAATTTTGTGAACTGATTTCCAAGGCAATAGATGATTTCATCAGCTTTAACCAATGTGAGTCGCAGCCTATCCCAATGGCGTTACTATGGGAATCTTTAAAGGCCTATTTGCGAGGCCAGATCATCTCATATTCTGCACACGTGAAAAAAATAAGGATGTTGAAAATCCAAACATTATTGACCGAACTTAAATCTTTAGACCAACAGCTTGCAGTCATCCAAACTACTGATTTGTTTAGACGCCGAGTTGCCATACAAACAGAGTTGGACCTTATTACTACCAACGAGGCGGAGCGTTTATTATTACACTCACGTTGTAAATATTACGAACATGGAGATAAGTCGGGCAGACTACTTGCTCATCAGTTGCGCCGTCAAGCAGCATCCCGATTAATACCTCGTATTAAAAATTATTCTGGAGCCCTGGTGGAAGACCCTGCCCTTATTAATTCAGTTTTCTCCTCTTTCTATGAGTCCTTGTACAGTTCCGAATTCTCTGATTCAACAGACATGCATGCTTTTTTAGATGATCTTACATTTCCTACTGTAAACTCAGAAGCACTTAATCAGTTAAACTCGAAACTGACAGTTGCAGAACTTAATTTGGCTTTACAAAACATGCAAAATAATAAAGCGCCGGGCCCGGATGGATTTCCGGTGGAGTTCTTTAAAACATTTCATTCTAAACTTATTCCGATATTACATTCAGTTTATATTGAATCCCTATCATGTGGCAATCTTCCCCCTACACTGAGGCAGGCCTCTATTAGCGTCCTTCAAAAAAAAGATAAAGATCCACAGTTATGTTCCTCATACAGACCCATTTCTTTAATGAATGTAGATTCGAAAATATTGGCTAAGGCTCTCGCTCGCCGTTTAGAAAATGTGCTTCCAAGCATTATCTCTAAGGAACAGACAGGTTTCATAAAGGGGCGCCAGCTGTTTTACAATGTTCGCACTCTGCTAAATATAATCTATTCTAAAGGTACCACTAATAAACCGGAAGTAGTATTGTCGATTGACGCAGAAAAGGCGTTCGATAGAGTTGAATGGCATTACTTGTTTGCAGTCCTGGCAAAATTTGGATTAGGTGATGAATTCATATCATGGATACGACTTCTTTATACATCTCCATGTGCTAGCAGCGTCACCAATAATGTCAGATCTAGATGTTTTCCTCTAAATAGAGGCTGCAAGCAGGGCTGCCCACTGTCGCCCCTCCTATTTGCACTCGCAATTGAGCCCCTGTCAATATATTTGAGGTCTGCACCAGACCTCACTGGCATTACCCGGCTACAAAAGGAATTCAAACTTTCACTGTACGCTGATGATTTATTGTTATATATTACCAATCCTAAGACTGTTTTTCCAAACATTCTTTCCTTTTTTCATAGATTTGGCTCTTTTTCAGGATATAAGATCAATATATCAAAGAGTGAATGCTACCCTATTAATAAACTAGCAATGCAAATGTGTCCATCAGATATTCCTTTTAAGTTTAGCCCCTCTGGATTCAGGTATTTGGGCGTCAATATAGTTAGGTCCTTCAAATCTCTTCATTCTGCCAATTTCTCCCCCCTGTTATCTGAGATTAAATCTGATTTTCAAAGATGGGCTTCACTCCCCCTCACGTTGATTGGGAAAATTAATACAGTAAAGATGAATGTTTTACCGAAATTTTTATTTTTGTTTCAGTGCCTGTCCATTTTTTTACCAAAACGGTTTTTTAAATCGATTGATTCAACTATTTCACATTTTTTGTGGAAATCACCTCATGTCAGGCTAAAAGTACTTAAAAGTTGCAAATTTGATGGTGGCTTGTCCTTGCCTAATTTCCAGTTTTATTACTGGGCAGTGAATACATCTAGGATTACATATTGGTCAGGGTCAGTTGATGTTCCCTGGTGTAATTTGGAGATGCTGTCCTGTCCCTTGTCATCCCTCTCTGCGTTATTAACTGACTCTGTTTCTGTCAACCTCTCTGGCCTTACTTGTAACTTGGTGGTGATTTCTACTCTTAGGATTTTTTTCAGTTTCGGAGGCAATTCAAATTTATCGATTCTACGCCTTTAACACCATTGTTGAAAAATCATAGGTTCAAACCCACATTTACTGACCCTGTTTTTAAGTCATGGCATGATAAGGGATTGAGGCGTTTTAAAGATTTCTACAAGGACGGGGTTTTTTGCTCTTTTACAGATCTTTCTCTTGACTTTAATCTACCGCCCACTCATCTATTTAGATATTTCCAGGTGAGGAATTGTGCCAAAGCACTATTCCCTGGTTTTCCTTACCTTCCTCCTGAGCAGCCTTGGACTGAACTTTTACGATTAACCCCCTCACAAAAGTCAATCATCTCTAAAATATATAACATTATTCAATCATATGATAACTATTTAACCACCAAAACAAAAGAAGCCTGGGAGAATGAACTAGGAGTAGTCTTTAACCAATGCTGGTGGGACTCTGCTTTGAAACTTATTCATAAGACAACTATCTGTGCTCGTTTGACATTGATCCAATTTAAGGTTTTGTTCAGGTGTCATTACTCAAAAGCAAGGCTTGCTCGAATTTTTCCAACTACCATAGACATTTGTGATAGGTGTGGTGGATCTTGCTCATATGTTTTTCTCCTGTCCAACTTTAAATACATTTTGGCAAATCTATTTTAATACCATGTCTAAAGTGCTTTCAAAAAACGTTGATGTTTCTTCTCATGTGGCTATTTTCGGTATCCCCGAGAACTACTCCAATTATTCAGCTCTTCACCTGCAGATTTTAGCATTCACATCTCTTATTGCCAGACGGCATCTCCTCATACATTGGAAGTCAACAAGTTCCCCATCCAGCACTCAATGGATAAATGAGGTCATGTCTTTTCTGAAAGTTGAAAAGATTAGATACTCCTAGAAAGGTATGACTGACAAATTCTTTCAAAAGTGGCAAGCATTTCTTAACCTTTTTGAGGAAGCGTAACCCCCCCCCCCTTCTTTCTTTGTTTTTTTTTTTTTGTTTTATTTGTACTTTTTTTTTACTTTACATTATGTTTAAAAGAAAAACGAAATGAAACAGTGTGCTTACTTTCACTTGTATTGTACAATTGAGATACAATGTTCCTGTGCACATTAATAAAAACATTGAACAAAAAAAAAAAATCTTGTTTTCAAATATGTAGAATAATTGTGAATTTATCAGTAGCAGTAGTAGTTTTAATATTTTAGTTAATTTTTTGCAGGCACCTTTTTTGTCCGTCAAATGTATTTAAAATAAACTAAAATTAAAGAGAGAATGTTATTTAACTATTGAACCTTGTCATAATTTTATTTATTTATATATTTTTTTAAATTGAAAAAAATAATGTTTATGGTCTTGGTCTTGACTCGGTCTCGGCTACCGAAAGTCTTGGTCTTGTCTTGGTCTCGGTGCATTCTGGTCTCGGGCAAGTCTTGGTCTCGGATAGTGTGGTCTTCAACACAACACTAGTAAATAAACACAGTGGTGAAGAGATCAGCTATAATCACCTTCTGCGACAATACTCTGATATGATTCTACAGTGTTTTCCCTGAAATACTTACATGATACTGGATTTCTCCATAAACAATGGGAAAGTATTAATGTTCTTATAATGTTTAATTTTTACTTTTGAGGTATTGAGTAAATTGTATCAAGTATTTCCGCACTGGCGACACTGTTTTTTCACAACCCAACTCCATCATTAATAAAATAAATAAATATAAATAGATAAATAAAATGTAATTGCTTGAAGCTACACCTACATTGTTGTTAATGGAGCGTGTTTTACGAGTACGAGCACACGATTGCATCTAATACCAAAAATCTATATCAGTATATCCTAGAAAAAATGGTGCCTGTGGAAAATAAAATAATACATAATCATATCTTAATAAAGTCCCAGGAGGGCATTAGAAACAAATAGTAATTAGAGCTGCATGCAGTGTTGAACGGGCCCTCGCAACCACACGCATGTCGAGACGTGGTGCACGTTGAGGTGTGTTGCATGAAAGTGTTGAGACGTAGCTGACCATTTTCAAGGATTATATCACAAACTTTCCTGCAGTGTTCTGTGCAAATATCATGTCTATGATTTCCTTTTACCAATAGGTGGCGCTATGACTATGAATGACAGTTGGGTAAACCATAACTCATTTTTTTGGTATTAGCATCTACTTAACTCTACAAACTCTTAATAACTTCCATAAGTGTAGCACATCATCCAAGTGAACAGTATGAGATTCAACTTCATTGTCAAGATTGTTTTATAACACAACCAAATAACCATGTATGTTGAAAATAAAAACTTTTATTTTAAAAACATTTATTTTAAAAGTTTTTATTTTAGGATCAGACAGGATCAGGTGCAGACTGACATGAGAGTTTCAGCATGGCTGCTGCTTGGTTCAAGGGTGTGGAACATCATATTTGTTTGGCTACAAATTAAAGCTGCTATAAATAATTAGCATCTACTTAACTCTACAAACTCTTAATAACTTCCATAAGCAGAGCACATCATCCAAGTGAACAGGTTGCCAAGAGTAATAATTGAATCTATAAAGATTCAACTTTATTGTCAAGATTGTTTTATAACACAACCAAATAAACATGTATGTTTCATCAGGCTCGAGCAGGACCTGTGGGCTCTTGGTGTGAAGTTCCCTGTGGGAGAACTTTGCAGGCTTCCAGTGCATTTTACAGTGGAACCTGCAGTGGCTAAATTATCAGTTCTTTTGTTTTGAATTGTAGGAGGAGGAGTTATTACTAATGGGTTATATGAATGAGAATATTAATTATGATTAATAAAATTACTTAAACTTTTGCCAGGGTGCCACTCCCTTTAACAGGAGAAATATGTCTAAGTTTTTAGACTAAACCCATTAATTTGAAACCAGGGAAAAGTGAATTTGAACAGCAATCTACACCATAATCACAGCCGTAATAAATTAGAAGAATCAAGAATGCAAATGAACCCTTTATTACATAATTCAATCAAACAAACAATGTGATAATTCAATTACAATGAGATAGATAGATAGATAGATAGATAGATAGATAGATAGATAGATAGATAGATAGATAGATAGATAGATAGATAGATAGATAGATAGATAGATAGATAGATACTTTATTGATCCCGAAGGAAATTGTTCAGCAGTCTGTTGCTCACAGTCACACAAACGAAGCAGAATTTAAAGCTAAAGTTAAAAACACATAAAAAGCAATAGATGCCTAACAGTCCAAGAGAGGTTAAAAACACATTAAAAAAAGTAAGAAACACTTAATAGTCCAAGAAAAGTTAAGGCACTTCAAGACAATGTTAAGACCTTTCCCTCTCTCCTCCTCTGCTCCTCCCTGAAGTAGCTCTGTTATAAAGCCTCATGGCACGAGGGACAAGTTTTTCAGTCTGTCCCTGGAACATGCCAGAGAGAGGAGTCTGGAGCTCATGATGCTTCTCTGGTGGGAGAAGACCGAGTTAAGGGGGAGGCTCAGATTGGACAGGATCGCCCTGATCTTGGAGAGTGTCCTCTGCTCCACCACCTTCTCCAGTGAATCCAGGCCCAGTCCAACCACCGCACCCGCCTTTTTAATGAGCCGGTTCAGCCTCTGAGTGTCCCTTTGCTTTGTACTGCCCCCCCAACAAACAACAGCAAAAAAAAGGATGCTGGACACAATGGACTGATAAAACATGTACAGTAACTTAGAACAGACCCTAAACAAGGCCACCCATCTAAGAAAGTACATCCTACTCTGCCCCTTCCTGTAAACAGTATCCATGTTCGCAGCCCAGCTCAGCTTGTTATCCAACTGCAGCCCCAGGTACTTATAGGTGGAAACCATTTCCACCTCCAAACCCTCAATGTTGATGGGCTGCAGGGAGGGTGGCGCCCAGCACCACCTCCTTGGTTTTTGTTGAGTTCAGCAAGAGCTTGTTCTGCTGACTCCATGCCACAAAGTCCTCCACCAAGCCTCTGTACTCCCCCTCTTCACCCCCCCTGACACATGCGACAATTGCAGTGTCATCAGAGAACTTCTGCATGTGGCATGTATCAGAGTTGTAAAGAAAGTCAGCAGTATAGAGGGTGAAGAGGAGGGGCAAGAGCACAGTGCCCTGCGGTGCTCCAGTGCTGCAGGTCAATGTTGAGGACCTACAGCCCCCTGCTCGAACAAACTGTGGCCTGTTGGTCAAATAATCCGATACCCAGCACACAAGGAGAGGGTCCACAACCATGATGGTGAGTTTCTCCTGGAGAAGGCTGGGATGGATCGTATTAAAAGCACTGGAAAAGTCAAAGAATAGCATCCTCACAATGCACCCCCCGACATCCAGGTATGTGAGGGCGCGATGTAGAAGATAGAGGACTGCGTCCTCAACCCCCACCTTCTCCTGGTAGGCAAATTGGAGGAGGTCCCTCGCCGTCTCCACCTGGGGTCGCATGATCTGCAGGACCAGTCGCTCCAGAGTTTTCATCACGTGCGATGTGAGTCCAACTGGCCTGTAGTCATTCAGCTCCCGAGGGTGACCCTTCTTGGAGACTGGAACAATGCAGGATGTTTTCCACAATGAAGGAACCCTCCCAAGCTGCAGACTCAGGTTGTAGACCTGTTGTAGAGGGTCTCCCAGGTCAGCAGCACACGTCCTCAGGAGCCTTGAACAGACCTGGTACGTTGCAGCTGCTTCGTGACCTGGTCCGCCGTGATGGAAGGAGGAGTTGAGGTGGGAGCTGCGGGCGCTTGGGGGAGTGTGAGAGAGGCAAGAGGAAGAGCAGCAGGATGGCAATGGTCAGAGGAACCGGAGGAGGGCTGTTGGGGAGAGCAGGTGGACTGGGGGTCCATACAGCCCACATTGCCCTTAGTGCTACAGCCTGTTATGGTTTTCATACTGCTCCAGACTTCCCTCATTTTGTTGTCTCTCAGCTTCCTCTCCAGTTCCTACTGTATGCCTCATTCGCCTCCTTCAGGCAGGTTTTCACTTCCCTCTGTACCTCTCTCATCATCTCACTATCTTTGCTCCCAAATACTCTCGTCTTCTTATTCAAAATGCTCTTCACCTCAGAGGTAATCCACGGTTTATTGTTCTCAAAGCACTTCACTGGTTTAACAGGCACCACCTGGTCCATACAAAAGTTAAAATAGTCAGTCAAGCACCCCACCACCCCTCAAGGTCCTCACCATGCAACCCCACCAATACACTCCAGTCTGTAGTGGCAAAACAGTCTCTGAGTGCATCCTCCGCTTCAAGGGACCACCTTCTAATCTGCCTAGTTGTTACAGTTTGCCTCTTCACCAGTGGGATGTATGTGGGCTGCAGGTGGACAAGGTTGTGATCAGATTTGCCCAGAGGAGAGAGGGTGGAAACTGAGTATTGAGGTGTATTGACTGCGCCAATATGATATTCATTCTATGCAATATACCTCTTCACTTAGAGCTGAGTATAGGCCTTTAACAGGCTGCCTTAAACATATGGGGGTTTACAATCCCAGCCAGTTATCTCTGTAGCTCGGCTGTTGGAATGTTGATTGACTTGTGACCCTTGAAAGTTGCCTGTCCCCAGACTTATCTTTCCTCCTTGACAGCAGTATATCAAAAACAGTCTAACTAGCTTTCTTTGCTGATACAAGAGAGTTCTTCCACCAATAAACATTTGTGGCTTCCTGTCTTTATCTTAAGGCTAAAGCCTTAGACTTCACTTGTTGGTTTCAGCCTATATATGTGATACCAAGCTGGATTTCTTCAGAGCAAAATCTGACCCCGGCTCCTCTCACAGGGCATCTGTCTCAGCCCTGTTCTTTTGATTCTGCTTGTGTTAATTAACTTTGTATTATTATGCGAGCCAGTTTCATCGACAACCTTTTTTCCACACTACACCTTTTTCATCATCCACATCGTCACCTGGGGAAGTCATGACAGTATGCATTATTAGTGTTTGCATACAACAGATCTAATGTCCTATTTTTCCTTGTGGGACAGCTGACATATTGGTGGAAGGAGGCAAGCGTAGTGTCCAAAGTGACATGGTTAAAATCACCAGATATGAAGAAAAATGCATCAGGATGCTGGGACTGAAGCACCGTAGTGGTGTTGTAGATGGACTCACGTGCTGTCTCCGCATCAGCACTCGGAGGAATGTAAACACAGAGCGCGATGACGTGTGAGAACTCATGTGGTACATAATACGGTCTGATGCTAACAGATAGCAGCTCCAAGTCCTGGCTGCATATCACAGATTTAACTGTCAGGAGATTAGGATGGCACCATCGCTTGTTCACACACACATACGCTGGTCTTGGGATCGTAATCAGCCCGCACAGTGGAGAAGCCGGGCAGGTCAATATTAGCGTCAGGTACGTAGCTGGTTAACCACGTCTCCGTGAGTATAAGCAGGCTTCTTTCTCTGTAGCTCGGTTGGCTCCCCATCAGCGCTGTAAGTTCATCCATTTTATTAGTCAAAGCATTGACATTCCCCATGACAACGGAGGGAATAGGTGGTTTAAAAATCCTCTGATTGGCAATTCTAGCCTTGAGCTTGCGACCGGCACGGCATCCTCGGTACATCCACCTTAGCTCTGGTGGAATCAGATGGTGTAAACCAGTCTTTGCATTGTTTCTTAGTGCCAATAACCTCTCTCTTGAGTACATTAGTCTATACATGCAGGCTGGCATTAGTAGACATAAAAGAGAAAGAAATAAGAGAGAGAAAAAAAAGAAAAAAGCCACAACCCTTCCCGCAGGCGCATTTCTAAAAAGATAAAAGTGGGATTATACGTAGATAAGTGAAATCGCTAATCTAAAGAACCAACTGGGCTAAATAATTGAACAAAAAGTAAGATACATTTTAGAATAAAGAAATTACAAATAATAGTAAAGAGCTCATAAAACAAAAAGAGATAACGCACAGGGGAAAAGGGCAACAGATATGACATGTATCAGTGGGTAAAGCATATTATAAGTGTGTGTAATTATGGGAGTTTGTGTTGTATATCAGGTCTGCGGGCCTCGGGTTTCGTACCTCGCAGGTAGTTCCGGTGGGATCTGAATAGTGTTGTGTTCAAGACCGCACTATCTGAGACCAAGACTTGCCCGAGACCAGAATGCACCGAGACCAAGACAAGACCAAGACTTTCGGGAGCCGAGACCGAGACAAGCCGAGACCAAGACCAAGACCATAAACATTTTTTTTTCAATTTAAAAAAATATATAAATAAATAAAATTATGACAAGGTTCAACAGTTAAATAACATTCTCTCTTTAATTTTAGTTTATTTTAAATACATTTGACGGACAAAAAAGGTGCCTGCAAAAAATTAACTAAAATATTAAAACTACTACTGCTACTGATAAATTCACAATTATTCTACATATTTGAAAACAATATTTTTATGTCAGCTGAATGTACAGCAAGTGTTTAAAAGCATTTCTGCCAAGAAACAATGATTCTTGATTCTGATTCTTTCAGTTGTTCAGGTTTAACAGGTCACAGATTTCATAAGATAATTTTTTAGTTTGAAAAAGCCTTTAAACAGGTTATTTTTATTAATTCACTTAGTTGATATAGTTTAATTTGGTTGCTGTACTATAACTAGGATATTCAATTAACAAAGGTTTCCAACTGTAACTGTAAAAGTGAAACTTTCTGAAATAAAACTACAAACAAGTTGTCATCAGTGTAAAAAACATAGATCTACAGGTAGATGTGAAACTAAATAAAACAAACTCAAACCCTGGAACAGTCATGTGACAAATCAATCAATAGTTCTTGTTGAGAATTATTATTATTCTGGATACAGTGGAAACAAAAACTATAAATAATAATTATATTGTGAACCTGTTTATATTGTAGGGAACATATTATATACATAAATGTAATTAGAGTCTAAAGTCACACAAAAAACACCACTTTAAAAAGAAAATAGACTAATATAAGACCTCTTTACAGTTATTTGACTCATTCTATGCTAGTGCAACTCTGCAGCGATGACGCGCTGGTGACGACATAAACCAAGATGGTGGCGGCCCGGACTACAGCCGACATTATGTAATAAAGCCTTAAAAGACATGGATATAATGAAAAGAGTGGATGGACAGATGCATAAACATGCAGACTTTCACACGAACTTATTAAACACACACAGACTTATTAAACACACACAGACTTATTAAACACACACGGACCTCAGTACACACGGTAAACGGAACAGGCTTCACCGCTCAGCTGGCACTAGGACCCAGAAGCAGAGTAAGTGCGTCCCCTATCCAGCATTCACAGGCTGTAATATCATCAGTTTATCATTTTACCAGTTGTTAGAGCTACTGTCTTTACCAGTGAGATAATATTTATTACTGGTGATTGTTTTCTGGAGTTTTACTGGGATTTTTACCGGTGATTAGTTCATTTCTCCCTTGCGCTCCGCGGTCCAAACTGACACCATAGCCACACACGTATGAGTGTGTCACACACGTCACTCAGTCACATTAAGGAAGGTTGTGGTCATTATACGGGGTGGATTAAATAATGAATAAAGGATTGTTTTATGCCGTTCTTCTCCGTGTTATTATCACATTATAAAAAAGTTTAAAAATAGCAGGAATTAGTGCTGGTCTCGAACGGTCTTGACGGAAAATCCCGAGTCCGAAACAAGACCGAGTCAAAATGCTTCAGAGTCCGAGACAAGACCAAGACCTTTAAAATTTGGTCTCGAGACCAAGACCGGTCTTGACCACCACAACACTAGATCTGGAGGCGTGAAGGCTGCAGAGTTCCGCGCCCTCAGCTGCAGGAACAAAGTTAGTTTTGAGAGGGAACGTTGCAAGTTCTGCTCTCTTTGAAGAAGGTTTAGCTGAGCAAGTCGTGAGCAACACCAGGTTGTGTTGTGTTCAGAGAGTAGCCCTTTTCTATGGAATCACAGGAGTGCCAAAATTAAAAGGAAATGCATGTGGAAATATAAAGAGAATCAATAATAAAAATGTGAAAATAAAAAGAGAATCAATAATGACAAAATATACAAATGTAGTATATTCTTTTTCCATTTTGTTTTTGCTTTTTCCATTTTGTTTTTGCTTTTTCCATTTTGTCATTGCTTTTTATGTTTTGTCATTGCTTTTTATGTTTTGTCTTGCACAAAACAGAAAAAGCAATGACACACACGCATTTAGACACTTCACGGCAGTTCACTACAACAAAAGAACACGTAAAACAAGCTGTAGCAATGCTGTAATGACGTGAACAGCACGGTCACCACGCGCTTGTCTGGAAACGGACCAACGTGGACTGACTCAGAGCTTCTGGATTTAATACGTCTGATCACTGAAGAGTTTTCTAAGCAGAGTTGATGGAGCAGTACGTGTGTTTTATATTTCCATGTCACTTCATCACTGTACTACCGTGGGAACCCTACACAACAATCTGAAGCACGGCATGTATGGCGTTATATTTGTGCCACAACCTGTGTGGCATTTTGCATCAGCAAATTTAACCCAGAATTGTTTTTCTGGTCAGACTTTATTTGATAAAATTATCTACATTTATATCATATATCACCATTTTGAGAAAATATATTGAGATATGACTTTTGGTCCATATCACCAGCCCTAGTAAGAATGTTCACAGCACTTCAATGTTAATAAAGGTGGACCTACCAGATTCTAATCACATAATTGTTATTAGTAAGTGGTTGACAAGTGGGTATTTTAGATTCCTTGAACCTATCTTTCAATATAAGGGATACTGGAGCTTGGTTGGGTAGGTGGGACGCCTGAATATTTCCCTTATTTTCGAATCCAAAACTTGATAGGTATGGTCTGAACTTTATCACTACTGTAAATGGTCCACGTTATAAAGATTATCTCTTGATTGGATTAAAATTAAACCAGCGCGCAAAAGACATGTACACAAAGCTGTGTGTGCGTTAGATGCTTGGATAATAAATAAAACCAAGAAGCTGATTTTCATCAATAACTTCAATGCACTTGACCATTTACAGTCATGATAAAGTTCAGACGTGCACTGACAGCAGAGTTGTGGCACAAATATAACGCCATACATGCTGTGCTTCAGATTGTTGTGTAGGGTTCCCACGGTACTACAGTGATGACGTGACAGAAACATAAAACACACTTACTAATCCATCGACTCTGCTTAGAAAACTCTTCAGTGATCAGATGTATTAAATCCAGACGCTCTGAGTCAGTCCACGGACACGTTGGTCTGTTTCCAGACAGACGGTGACCGCGCTGTTCACGTCATCACAACATTGTTACAGCTTGTTTTACGTGTTCTTTTGTTGTAGTGAACTGCCGTGAAGTGTCTAAATGCGTGTGCGCGCACTGTGTTGATGCATATTCTGCTTGCTTTTAAAATGTAATCCCCCGAAATGTTTCTGCTGGTCTCAGGTAAATAAACTGGTATTGAAAGAATACTTAGTGTTTCAGTCAGATTGGTGTTTGTAAAGATTAATACTGAGCAGAATTTAGTTCTGTTTATGTAAATGATTATAAACTGTAGGGTTGGATACAGTAACATTTCATTTATCAGAGGCTTTTATCCAAAACAATGTTAATACAGGGGCACAGTTGATCAACAGTGGATTATTATATTATTACAGCACTGATATGAAGCTGTATGGACACAAATGACCCAAAATAAATAATACATTCTTTAATTCTAAGTAACTCAAAAGTTACTTTTTCCAGTAACAAATTACTTTTTGGCGTAAGTAATCAAAATAGTAGTTGCTTTGTGAATGAAGTAACTAGTTACTTTTTTTCAGTAACTAGCACAACACTGTACACTACGGAGCCCGCCAGGGGACATCACGAGGAAATTAACATTACGTTATTTCGCAATAATTAGCAATAACTATTTTTAAAATAACACATTACTATTGCAAAATAATAATTGCAAAAAAACCGCAATAATAATTGCAAAATAATGCAATAATTCATATCTGGCTTAGAGGACAAGAGCACTTCCGGGTCAACAGCGTCGCAATCATCTTCCGCACACAAAATGGAACATGAATGGCGCGTTTAATTGACCTTTATTTTGAATTGGGTTTAAAATACAGAGATTTAGGAGTAGTGCTGGTCAACAGACATGATATTAATATAAGTGAAAGACATCTGAAGAGAGTTTTGCGGAAAAGGGGGCACTCAAGACGCAAGGAATACTCCGACCTGGCGGTTCTGGTTGACTTTATAAGCACACAACTAAACGGTTCTGGACAGCTTCACGGATACCGGTGGATGTACGCCAAGTGCAGAGAAAATGGTCTATGCGTGAGAAAGGAAGACGTGCGCATTATACTGTTACGGTGAAATTTACGGTTACCTCGTCTTTGACTTGAAAACACACTCTGTGGTGATAAATGATGAAGACCAGACAGGAGAGATGATGAAGTAATAAAAAATGATTTAATCTAAACTAAATAAAAAGGTACAAAGCGGGATAGACAAAAAAGTGGTCTCCTCTGGCCAGAGGAGAGACGCGAAGAAGCAGGGACCAAAAGTTGCTTTCACACACATTTATACCCCACTGTCCCACCTTCCCCCTTCCACAGACAACAAAGAAGAGACCAGGGGGGGAAGGTCAGTCTGCCGGAGGTGACACCTCCGATGTCGGGGTGGGTTTGGACGTGCTCTGGCCTTGGAGATTAAACTGAGGCCAACTGACATTCCTTTAGAGAAGCTGTATCATGGGAGTATGGGTCCACTGACTTTGCAGGAAGAGGAAAAGACATCAGACAGGAGTGGAAAGTTACAAATTGGGGTATTAAGTTGAATGAGATCAAAAAGCAAATATATGAGTATAGTACATAATTAATCAATTTTGCCACCACAATACTCAGGGAATTGATCCAAACGGTTTCTCCAGAAGGCAAGCCAGGAGACTGCGGAGAAGAAACTACTTTTCCAGAGGACCCAACTTTATCTGGCATATTGACTTTTACGACAAGTTGAAGCCATATGGATTTTGTATCAATGGTTGCATTGATGGATTTTCAAGAAAAATTATTTGGCTTAATGTATATACAACTAACGGTGACCCAAAACTGATTGGGGGGTATTACGTGGAAGCTGTACAAGGTCTTGGAGGGTGTCCTAGAGTCATGAGGGGCGATCTTGGGACAGAGAATTGTTATGTTAGAGGATTTCAGCGGTTCTTGGTCCCGACTCCAGCAGGGAGCACACTTGAGAGCTACTTGGCAGGAGCCAGTACTGCCAACCAAAGAATAGAGTACTGGTGGGGATTTCTTAGAAAGCAATGTGCGGAATTTTGGATGTCATTGTTCGGTGATCTTGGAGATAATGGATCTTTCGATGGTGGTTTTCTGGACAAAAACCTGCTGCAGTTTTGCTTTATGGGTTTAATACAGGTGAGTGAATTAATATTGTTAGAAATGTAACCCTGTTTTTATGTTGGCAGTGGTTAGCCGTACGTAGCGCCTCTTATTGGCTAGTTTACGTCACGTGACTAAGACGCTACATACTTCTGTTTGTTACAAACATGCTACGTATTTATGAATTGACCCTGACCCAGTGGTTCCCAAATAGTCCCGTACCCCTTCAGACATTTAACCTGAAGTCATGTACCCCCTACTGCTGCACACTTAAAAATATAAGAATGTGATGCAGAGCTTTTCAATGTTGGGGTCATGACCTCCTTTGTGGTCGCTTGGAATTCAAATGGGGTCCCCTGAAATGTCTAATTTATAATAATAAAAATAATGCTGAATTAAAATGTATTTTTTAAATGTTTTAATTATTATTCTTTTTCAAATTATAACACCACACACAAAACAATCTTAAATAACTGTATTCTTTACTTTCACTTTCTCAAATATAAATTTAGTTCAAATAAAATGCAGAAAATTCTAGACAGAAAATAATAATAATTTGTGATATTATAATGGGGTCACAACCCAAAACCGTTTGGGAACCACTGATGTAATGTCACATACAATGTATTCCTACAGTGAAATTTATCTGAATTTTACCTATCCTGTTGAGGAATAAAATATAATAATAATTTTTTTTAAAAAATGAATAAAAAAATATCTGTAACCATGGGTAGTCTTACATCGTTTAATGTGTAATTTGTGGCAATGCATAGAGGGTCCTGACAGCTGGTTTATTTATATTCTAGTTTCCAATTTGTATTTTGCTTCATGTACCTCCTATGAAAATTTTCGTACCCCTGGGGCTACCCGTACCCCACTGTGAGCAAAAGTACAATGTGCAGTAAACCCCTGTTGTAAAGATTATTAACCTGCTAATCATTTATTATTGTATAATGGGTGTAGAAATTTGATTCTGTGATTAACAATTGCTTTTTTTTTTTCAGGACGAGTTGGATGACACTGTACATGTTTGGAATGCACACAACATCAGACCGTCCGCAAACCTGAATGTTCCCAGTGGTCGGCCCAATGTGATGTATTCACTGCCGGAACTGTATGGGACACAAGACTATCTCACTCCAGTTGACAATGATGATCTGCAACTGTGCAAAAGCAGATGTGTGTTTCATCAGTCAGTACCTTGTGATGCAGAGATATATGAATTGGCCAACATCCTTATGGCAGAGCTCAGCTTATCCATTCCATCTGAGATTTATCAGGCTCTGGATTTGTATATGTGTCTGAGAGAGAAACTCAATGAATTACTATAAAGCAGGGGTCACCAACAGGGGTCACCAACACGATGCACGCAGGAACCAAGGGAGCCTGCATGGACCATGTGAGGTGCCCTCAGGACTGTACTGGAACTCTTGTCACCAATGAGCTCCATCTAGAATCTGATTTACTTGCCAGGCTTCAATCTCACAGATAACTGCAAATGACAGATGTTGTCAGTGCCATAGTAGAGTTACATACTGCTGCACTTCATAATTTAGGTTATTTTTGTTGAAACATTGTGACAAATGTTTTATGTGTCACAGATTTGGGATATGGGTTGTGATATGTTTTTGTAAAATATTACATTAAAGGTTAAATTGTACAAAATGTTTCACATTTTATTATTTAGAGTCATTAGTGGTTAGTAAAATAG
This sequence comes from Gouania willdenowi, assembly GCF_900634775.1. NCBI lineage: Eukaryota > Metazoa > Chordata > Actinopteri > Blenniiformes > Gobiesocidae > Gouania > Gouania willdenowi. Next base: position 2,334,944 of record NC_041051.1, on the reverse strand, counting down.
GAACATGATGAGTTCCTGTTGGAAACAACTGCATGAATTAAATTAAAACTTAAAGTGAAACTTTACTGCTTTTTAAACTGGTAGCCCTTTGGAATAATCACCAGCTTTGAAGTAGCTCACAGCTTTAGAAAGGTTGGTGACGCCTGCTATTACTTTTATTCTGTGTTCAATGATTTTGGGCGTTTTTCTTATAAAGTGTTTTTTGTTTTTCAACAATCATCTTTAGAAAGAGTACACAACAGCTGGAAAACACTGTTTAATATTTTCATAAAATACTTTTTTTTTTTTTTAAACAGGGATCAGAACACTGATTCCCTTTAAAAAATAATGCATTAGATGTGCAGTATACTTAAAGTGCACAATATTAAATCTTGGAAGGAAACGACACCTGTAACAATGGCATCAAATGTGACCATCTAAATTTCAAGTGCAACAAAATATATCAAAGTAATACATTAACAAAACACAAATGGAGCTTTACAAAAACATAACTACTGGTAACAAAGGATTGTGTCTCACATTGTTTAAAACAACATACTGTTTATCAAAATACTTCAGTGGAGAATAAGTGCTTAAAACAACCTAACTCTTATGTACAATACATGGCTTTAAGTACCAACGATTTAGGTGGATTTGAGTGCCCTTTAAAGTGATACACTTCTCAAACTTTTCAAATCAAGTGCTACCTGAAAAATTATAACCTTCCAAGTACCAATTGGCCAAAGTTAAGATAAAACCAGGACTAAACAAGAGTCTAAAAATGACATAAATTGGAAAAATGTATTTCTAGTAAGGGTTTGGTAAGGCTGTCAGCTAGGAAGATAAATTAAAGGTAGTGGACAAGCAAAACACCCTCCCTACAATTATCTCAGTCCAGTAGACGATTCGAGCAACACTGTAAAATAGAACAACTACCTAATTTAAACTGTAAAAACTAATTGTGCAGATGAATAGAGTACCAGTTTGCGAACTACTGTACTAAATGCAATCTACAAAATCTCCATTAACTTGGGTATGGTAGCACAGTCTACTATTCATAATTTACACAATATCCATTTCCCAACAGTTGCTTGCCAAGACATTGTCAAATTCTGTACGTAAATCTGTGTAAGTGTGACTTATAGGCCTTCTGTTAAGCCCTGTTTGCTTATGATTTTCTCAACAGCCATAACTGAAGATCCTGTACAGAAGCGTAGTAGTTTCTCTGCCTTAGCTTGGTCAGTATTTTTTGTGTATTGCTGTAGATAAGTAAATGTAACCTGCTCCATCTGAGAGAGAACAGCGTTTGAGGGCTGAAACAGCTGTGCCACTTTCCTTCCTGATGCCTTTTTTGATGCGTACAAAGCCACAACACTTTGTTTATCAGGCAACAGAACTTTAACATGAGACATTTGTCTAGAGAAGCAATCAATGCCACATTTGGCCTCCTGGAGAAGAGCTTTAATAGTTTTAATTGCTCACTGCATGCCTTCTTTGGATGGTAATGTTTGAGAGCCCATTCTTGTGAAAATGTCGAGCATGTCCTCTTCATCAGATTGGTCCGACATGCCTTGCAGGACTCTCTCAATAACGGACTTCTCAATGGGAGAGATAAAGTTGAGAAACGATGCAATGAGGTTATCATCATCAACTGAGTCAAGACCATGAATGCAAGCCAATATAAAGGACAGTGCCAGCATCACTGGCACAATGCCATGATCCATTAACCCTTTCACCCAAATCCGGGCTACTGCTCTCCTTTCTTTCTCACCAAAATCAGGAGTCAATCTAGGCACTCGCTCACTTTCCCCTTCACACAGTTCAAAAAACTGCTCCCAGAAGGCAGTGTGAACATCACGTGACACTTCTGCATCATCAACTGCAATTTCATTGATAAACTTCATCTTAACTGTTAAATAAATTATGCTGATGTCTTTAAATGCTTGCACGAGGTCTCTGACCACTACCACTCTTCAAACAGATACATATATTTTTCTTTCTTCATCCCCTGAAGCCTCTGATGAATGTAATGGGAAGAGTTGGGATCTTGAATTCACAGGCAAAGCTTCTTCAGGTGAGACATTGAGCATACTCTCCTGAAGGATCTAAAAAATAAGTAGTAAACAAAATTAATAAGGTTCAAGGTTTTTTAAGATCATACTGTAGTTCTACAGATGTACCAAATCATTCTGTTGCCAAGATTATATGTAATGATTATCTGATTACTTTGCAGGTCCTCTACAGATATCTGGAGCTCATGAAATGGGACCTCAGTTGCTGAGTCATTCTCAACAGTCGCCTGAAATATAAAATAGTTTATTTTTCAATCATTATGACACTGATAATGTAATAACCCCAAACCAGAGCCCACAAAATCAGAGAATAGGTCATCTCTCTACTAAATCAAGGAATCTCTGTCTGTGTGTGTGTGCGTGTCTGTGGCTCAAATATCTCTGCGGTTCAGGGACAGACAGCACTCAGACTTTCAACATGGCTGCCTTTTGGTTCAAAGGTGTGCAACGATGGATTTGTTTGGACTGCAATAGTATTGTTAATGAATTATTTCAAAACATGGTCCACCGGAGCGAGTCACGTGTGCGCCAGAGCCCATCGCTGGAGAGCCCACCTTGAGCGTAACAGCGATCCGCTGTGTGTGTGGAATTCAGAATTAAATTTATATTAGGAATTAAGGGCTCTGTTCTCCCATGTGCCTAAATCCAAAAAGCAGTTTGTGCTGTTTTTGGCTGTGCGCTATTCTCCCCCTGTACTTAAATCAGTCACTGTGAGTGAGTAGGACAGAAAGCGTCCGATCATCATTGTGCAATAATCTGATCAACAATCTGTTAAATTGTTTATCAATAAAGGCGTTTCAAATTAAAAGTGAACTTTATCATTTTCACGGATTTCAATTAGATTTACAAGCATTGGGAAAACTCCATTTTCCAGGATTTATAGACAGCCCAAAAAAATGACATCACCGTCTCCTTTCCTTCAGACCGCCTTTATTCACCCACGACGTACTTTTGGTTTCCTTACCCGTGGTGGGCGTGTCAGTAGCCTGGAGGGGAGAATACACATAGGAGAAAGGCGTGCAAAAAAGCGCTTAAGTCCAGAAGGGAGAATTGACCCCTAAGTGTTTACAAGGTCAGTTTAAAGAGAATTTAACTTTTATTTTGAATTAAAGAGGAATTGAAACTCCCATGTAAACGTGAGTGTCTTTTCTCCAGGAATAACTTCATGTCGGTGCGTTGCTTTTTCCCAATTTATTCATTTAAAGATATGAAAACAATGTTTCCACTCTACACATTTCACAACAAACCTAAATGTCCCTGACTTCACCCCCACCTTCAAACACAACCTCATTTGGCCATTCATGAAAAAGCTACTGAACCTCCCACTTTTCTATAGCAATAACATACTTCCTACAGGCACTGCACTAGTAATGATGGTCTATGGAAAGAGCAAGCATTAGCATTCTACCCAAAAATACCTGTAAATCTTCAACAACATCCTCGAGCGTAGACTGTCCATTTATGACATTGGCTGATGTTGCATGATGATCAGTTGTAATATGAATCTCAATGATGTGGGAAAGATTCTAATGAAATTTGGATTTGACACAAGTTTTAAAATTCAATTGATTCATTAAATAAATGTCTACAAGTTAAAATGGTCCACCAATGTGACTTACAGTTATTTCAGCTTCGTTGTTATGGCAGTTCACAACTACAGCTGAATCATCAGATCTCACAAAGATTTGGATCCCATTCAATTGTGCCGTCTCCATCAGCACCAAAAACATTGAGAATACAGGTTGATTTCATTACTTTAAGAGCCAACCTACGACTACCAATAAAAACGGTGTTTCCACCATAATGGCTGTTGCTGTCACTGAAGTCCTGGTCATCTCCCTTTGATGCTGGAGATTCTGTTACATTCTTGGTCTTTCTTTTTCTTTTTAAGATTTTGGATCTATTCACCACCGGTAAATCCTCATTCTGCAACAAATAATATACACTAAATTATATATGTCAAGTACATAAGAAAAATAATATTTGTTATACACAACTTTATTCATATTCTATAACCAACTCATATTGGGGTCTGTTCTCCCGTCTGGACTTAAGTGCTTTTTTGCACGCCTGCAGTTACGCGCCTCTCTCCTATGCATATTCTCCCGTCCAGGTTCCTGACACGCCCACCATGAGTAAGAAGCCAAAAAGCGCGTAGTCTATGAATGAAGTTGGTCTGAAGGAAAGGAGGCAGTGATGTCATTTTTTTTGGGCTGTTTAGAAATCCCGGAACATGGAGTTTTCCCAACGTTTGTAAATGTAATAGAAATCCGTGAAAATGATAAAGTTCACTTTTAATTTGAAACGCCTTAATTGATAAACAATAAAACAGGTATTTGATCAGATTGTTGATCAGATTATTGCACTATAATGATCGGCCGCATTCTGTCCTACTCACAGTTCAAATCTCTCTCCTTGAGCATTGCGATGTGGGGATATGAGGAAATAGGCTCACATATCGTTTGCTTTAATACAGAGGATGTTTACAGTGAAACAGAACTATTGGCTTCCATAATACACTGTTTTAAATATAAATTGTTTAAAGTGACCTGAGCTGAGCTTCAAGAAAATATGTGTGGGAACAGTTTCTGGTCCATCCTCATACGCATTTCACCAACTCATATTGTTTCACTCTGTAGTGGATCAAACTGTGACTTTACGTTGGACATAGTATGAAAATAGTTGAATCACTGTGACCAACGTGGACAGAAGTCTGTGTCTGTCAGAGTTGTAATTAATCACACAGCATCAGCTGATGCACAACTCGATGATCACAGATGCAGCTTCACGATGCACAAGTTTGTGTAGCTTAAAATGTAACTAAGTCCATATTTTTGTGCAATATCATGTTTCACCTTATTAGGGCGCTGCACTTATTCCAGGGTTAGAAGAATAGCACACAGCCAGAAACAGCGCCACTGCACGGCTTTATGGATTTACGTGCATGGGAGAATAAAGCCATTACTGAGCAATGATATAACTATACCAATATATTTAGCTACAAACCTGGTCACTGTCTGATGAAAGCCGATCAACTTGAAGATATCCAGGGGGATGCTGGGAGATGGATGTTGAGCCACAGTTGAGGTACTTTGAACTGGATTCGGAACCAATGCTGAGGTTCTGGGAGTTGGATTTGAAGCACTCTGTGATGTGGCTGAAGTTGGATGTTCAAACTGAAGATGTTCAGATGCTTCTTTGGTGCAGATATAAAAGCGAAGTATTCCCAGTGTTGTCTGGTTGTACAGTGCTCCTACTGTATCATTAGGAGGTTGTTTTTTTCTGTTAAAGTCACAAATGTCAAATGTATATTCTTCGACTTCCCCCCTTGCTGATGTATTTTGTGGAAAAAATAAATCCTTTCCTATTTTTAATATTTGTTGAACTGTAGTTGATTTATCAACACTAACATGTCTTGTTCCTCCTCCACTTTTTGTTCAGACTTGCTTATATTGATTTCCAACAAAATTAAACCATCCGATTTCAATCTTTCTTGTTTTTTTTGTTGCTGATGCGTTTCCTTGTCTAGACATCTCTCTTTCACGGCCCTCATTCATTCTTTCTGTTTTCTTCTTTGTTGACCCTATTTTAAATCATAGTCTCTCTAAGAGAGCTTCTTTGTTAGTGTTGTTACTGTGTTGGTGGCAGTAGGACAAAACTGCCACGCGATCTCCATATGATGGAATATATTTTTTGATTTCATCATCAGTCATGACCAATAACACAGCCATGTTTATCTGGAAAGACAAGAAGTAAGAGGTATATTAATAACAATCCAATTGAACTAATAAGCATGCTCTTATTAAACTGTAATACAAAGCCTACAACTATCAACCTGCCAACAATATGTATATATGTATATATATATATATATATATATATATAAAAATAAGCTTTCCAACAAATACAATATTCTCAAACAAATAATACACAAAATATTGTTAACAGATTTTAACAAACAAAAAGTACGGCACTAACACTTCCAGCATGTAGCCCTGGGTTTAGACCTTCATATTTTTAGCCAGAAAAATTAACTTGTCCATATTTTCTGCAGTAAGTGCAGATCTGCTATTTGTAAAATGATACAAAATATGAAAATAAAATTTAAAAGAAATACTGTTTTAAAGTAGTGCCTGGTAATTATTCTCCAATAAATTATATATATATATAATTTATATGACGTACACGGGCTGCACATGTAGCTGCCGGCGGAAATAAACACACGCAATTTCCGTTCTGGGAACTCACGTGCACATCCCTGCATTCTGTTTACAGTCTATGTGCCCTGTACCCAAACCTAACGTCCTGTACTGAAACGCTTCAATACAAATATGTATTGTTACACCCCTAACTAATAAATAAGTAATCAAATAAAGCAAGCCATGATGGGGATTCCCATTGCTAGCTCTGGTCGACCATGTGATTGCAAAAACTAAACCCTAATTTTTGTGTAATACTTCCCTTCACTTTATCAAGGATAAGGTTTGAATGATTAATCATCGCAAACCTGGAACTACAACAGAAACCCATAGCCTATGCCGAAACCGTTTTGCTAACATTAGAATCATAGCAATGCTAACTTTAATTGAGAGCGCTGTTGTTTGGTCATAGGAATGTTAACAATTATTACTCCATACCTTATCCCTTTGCATGTGAAGTATGTCCTCAGCAGGAACTAATTTCCTCGTGATGTCCCCTGGCGGGCTCCGTAGTACACAACAAACAAAAAGGGAAATATTTTTTTAGTAATACTTATTTGTTTGAATATCTTATTTATTCATTTTGCTTACCTCACAATTGGTTGCAGGCTCTCTGTGCTTGGTAAAGTGGGACAGCCACTCCAGTTCAGTCAGGATCAGGGACATCATTTTCTTTCCACCTGGGTCACCGCTTTTTCCATGTGCTCTTTTTTTTGGCTTTCACAAAACGGTTCCCCAGGTTCTTCCAGGTTTTCCGACAGAAATTGGGATCCTTGCCCAGTATCTCAGAAATCTCCACAAATTCTGGGCCATCTGGTGGTCTTTATAACTCCGTAGCGACGAGTCATATAAATGCGGAGTCTTTCTTCCATGGCGTCCATTTTGAAATGAGTTAACAAGTTTCAAAATCCTGGAGGTGTGCCTCTAGAGCGGGGTGCATGGTTACGTCATTTTTGGCATGCGATCCCCGCGCCTGTCAAGCACAAACCAGGTTTAAGTCTGCTGCCTCCATGCTTGCAAACCTGGCCTTTTTGGTTGTGCCAAATGGAAAAATGCCAATATAATGACAAGTGCCTTGAAAACCCAGACTACTGTTGGTGGTTGAGGCCGTTTCATGGAAATGTTTATGAAACCAATTGCATTATGTGCCGAAAAATTTCCAAACAATGGGAATCAAAGCCGTGGATTCACACTTGCAGAGCAGGAAGCACAAGGACTGTGCCAGAGCCCACCAGCAGACTTCGATTACCCGTTTCTGCTCCACTCTACCTACCGCTAGCAATGATGTTATGGTGGGACATTCGCACAAAATTATTTTTGTTTTTTAAAGAAAGACAACCGAATTGTACATAATACTTTAATTTACTTACTCACTCATCTGAGGAGGATGAAGGAGAAGGTGGAGCTGGGTTAGCCACAACGTCAGTGGGTCAGCCAGAGCCTGAGCTGATGACTCTGATGAGAGGCTTCCTGGAAGCACAAACCAGGAGAGAAGAAGGACTGTTGAGAGAGCTTCGCAACATAAGAGCTGGCCTTCCAGTGAGCAACCAACCGCCTTCACGTGCCACTGTGTCAGCAGTTCAAGCTTTACCTGTGACACCAAGTACGCTGACCGCCAGCAGTCCCAGGTTTGACCTGCCCACACCAGCGCCAAGTCATCGGCAACAGTCGGCAGAAGCATCCGCCTTTTTGGCACCAGTTGCCAGCAGCAGACTTGAGGAGCAAAGACCTGACCACAGGTACTACAGTGACCCCAAAATACCCCCTTTGAACACAGGGGAGGACATTGAAAACTATTTTCTGCGTTTTGAACGCATCGCCAAAACCTGGAACTGGCCAGAGAGTGAGTGGGCGTGCCGGCTTGTTCCGCTTCTGTCGGGGAAGGCATTGGAGGCCTACACGGCGATGGATGAAGAGCGGGCTCACTGCTACAGAGACTTGAAGGCAGCGTTGCTGGTGAAGTTCGACATCTCACCAGAGACCTATAGGCAGCAGTTCCGGACGACGATCGTGCCAGGAGGAGAGAACCCCACGAAGACTTACCATCGCCTAAAGGGACTCTACCGACGCTGTATTCGTCCCGAGCAGCACACCAAGGAGGAGGTCGGTGAAATCGTCATCCTGGAGCAACTTCTTCGCGTGCTATCCCCGTAGGTGAGGACCTGGGTGAAGGAACACGAACCTGGGGATGGGCTTGCAGCTGCCAAACTGGCTCTCCAGTACCTCAACGCCAGAAGAGGACCAGCTTCACGGGCTAGTGGTGCAGCACCTAGACCACCACCACTACCTCAGCATCAGCCAGGGAGGAGGGAGTTGGTGAGCCAGGAGCCACGAGGTAACCCCTACTCTGCCCCAAATCAACGAGGATCTGGTAAGGACTTTGTTTGCTTTTATTGCCAGCAACCGGGTCATAAAGCATCTGTGTGCCCATTAAGAAAGACAAAACTGACTGGTGCCTGTTATGCACCCAGACCTGAAGCAGGAGATGAGGGTGAGCGGTTGCACTGCTACAAAACTGTGACTGTAAATGGACAAAAAGTAACTGCACTTTTGGACAGCGGAAGTTGCAAGTCTTTAATTCGACAGGATATGGTCCCTGTGGGGTGTCTTGACTATAGCCAGCAAGAGGAAGTGACACGTGTGCATGGGGATAAGCACCCTTACCCGACAGCTGAACTCACATTGACTATAGATGACCAGCCCTATCTTATAAACTTTGGTGTCGTTGAGAGATTGCCTGTTGCAGCTCTTCTGGGTGTGGACTTACCTATCCTTTTTGACTTGCTGGGAGAGAATAAGCAAACTGTTTTTGGGGAAACAATGAATATTAACAGTGTTGTCTCCTGTCCTGTTTTAACTCGGTCCATGACTAAAGTGAGTGCCCAACCACTCCCAGACCTTAACAGTGGTCTGCGTGAGCAGGACACCACAGAGTCCACTGATGACCCATGCGTTAAACCGTTCGCAGACTTTGACCATAGTCTGTTTGATGGTGGAACGAAGGGCCCAATAAAGTCCCGTCGCCAGCGCCGCTTTTAGAAGCAACTGAGGCTGGTAGAGCCAGACACTTTACAGTCAGATACGTTGTGGAATGTGCCTGATAACATTTCTTTGCTGCAAAGGGAAGATGATACTTTAAAAAATGTGTTTTCCAAGGTTGTTGGGGAGGCAAAAGAAAACTGTGTGGGGAAAGAAACTTTTATTATGGACAATGATGTGCTGTATGCTGTTTGTAATGACCACAAACGTCTGGTAGTACCTGCTATGTGTAGAGCACTTATCATGCACCTTGCACACACTGTTCCATGGTCTGGACACCTAGGTCGCCACAAGACATACTTACGCATCAGTTCACGCTTCTATTGGCCTACTATGTACACAGACATCCAACAATATTGTGCAACATGCCCAACATGCCAAAGAACATGCCCTGCCCGTAAGTCAGACCGTGCTTTCTTGCAACCTCTCCCTGTCATCTCGACTCCGTTCCGCAGGATTGCTATGGACATTGTGGGTCCTCTGGTGAGGAGCAGTGCAGGACACCAGTACATCCTGGTAGTATGTGATTATGCTACCCGGTTTCCAGAGGCTTTTCCGCTCCGCACAATCACCGCCCCAGCTGTCCTGCGAGCATTGGTGCAGCTCTTTTCCAGGGTCTGAATCCCTGACGAAATCCTAACGGATCAAGGTACAAACTTCACCTCAAAACTCATGCAGCTGTTTCATAAACAGTTGGGCATATCTGCCATCAGGACCACACCATACCACCCACAGACAGACGGCCTTGTTGAAAGGTTTAACCAAACCCTTAAACGCATGCTGCAGAAATTTGTGGATAACACAGGCAAGGACTGGGACCGTTGGTTGCCGTTTTTGCTTTTAGCCTACAGGGAGGTACCGCAGGCGTCCACCGGTTTCTCCCCATTTGAACTGCTGTATGGCTGGGAGGTTCAAGGGCCATTGGATCTGCTGCGAAAAGGTTGGGAGGCTCCATCCACAAGGCAGCGTGACAGAGGCGTCCTGCAGTTTGTGCTGGAGATGAGGGAGCGACTGGCAAGGTACCGAGAGGAGGCGGAGGTCAACCTACGTGAGGCCCAAAGAAACCAGAAAACCTGGTACGACCAACAGGCCCGCAGTCGTGAGTTCCAGCCAGGCCAGAAGGTGCTTCTTCTCTTTCCCTCATCTACCAACAAACTCCTCACAAAATGGCAAGGTCCGTATGTTATAATTCGGAAAATGGGTCCAGTCACATACGAGGTATCGCACCCAGAACGAAAGAAACGGAAGCAGACGTACCACGTGAACCTTCTGAAGGAGTGGAAGGACCGTCCTATCCAGGCATCGAAGGTCGTTCTGCTGGCGCAAGAGGTGGACAGCGATGAGGAGCTGGAGACAGGACCACAGACCTTCAAGGATGGAACATCTAGGACTGTGCTGGCCCACCTTAACTCAGAACAAGAAGTTCAGCTCCTTCAGGTCTTCAAAGAAGTGCCATCGTTGTTCTCTGCTCAGCCTGGTAAGACCACATTCGTTGAGCATGTTATACGCCTTAAAGACAGCCAACCCATTCGTCAGCGACCTTACCGGGTTCCACAGCAGCTGGTCAGGAGACTAAAGCAGGAGGTGGAGGAGATGCTTCAACTTGGGGTAATTGAGCCTTCGAACTCTGAGTGGTGCAGCCCAGTGGTCATCGTGTTCAAAAAAGATGGTTCACTTCGCATATGTATGGACTTTAGAAAGCTCAATGCAGTCTCAGAATTTGACGCCTACCCGATGTCAAGGATTGAGGACATGCTGGAGAAGATCGGGGCAGCCAAGTTCATCACCACCCTTGACCTATGTAAGGGATACTGGCAGGTGCCATTGGCAAAAGAAAGTCGGTAATATACAGCTTTCCGGACCCCAGCAGGATTGTTCCACTTCACCATGATGCCTTTTGGCCTGCATCGAGCCCCAGCTACGTTCCAGAGGCTGATGGACAGAGTGCTCCAGGGGTGTGACCACTGCAGCGGTGCCTACCTGGACGATGTGGTGATCTTCAGTAGCACATGGGAGGAACACATGCAACACCTGACTCTGGTACTGGGAAAAATTCAGGAGGCTGGCTTGACACTCAATCCCGCAAAGTGTGAGTGGGCACGACAGGAGGCACGATACTTGGGCTATCAGCTGGGACTGGGAGAGGTGAGGCCCCAATTGGATAAGGTGGAAGCTATCCGGGACTGCCCTCGACCCCGCACCAAGAAAGGTACCGGAGATTTGTGCCTCACTTTGCTAGCATCGCTACCCCACTCACAGCTCTGACTTGCAAGGAGAAGAGGAACCCCGTTACCAGGACAGATGACTGCGAGAGAGCCTTCAGGACACTTAAGGCCCTTCTCTGTTCATCCTCTGTTCTCATGAGCCCAGATTTTAATAAGAAGTTTGTGGTGCAGGTGAATGCATCAGAGGTCGGACTGGGAGCAGTGTTGGCCCAAGGAGATCCTGAGGAAGAACGGCCAATCATGTACCTGAGTCGGAAACTTCAGCCCCGTGAGTCCAGGTATTCTGCGGTGGAAAAAGAGGGCCTGGCTATTAAGTGGCTGCTGGATAGCCTGAGGTACTATTTGCTTGGTCGAGAATTTGACCTCGAGACCGATCATCGAGCACTCACCTGGATCAACACCATGAAGGACCACAACAGTCGGCTCACACGGTGGTATCTCTCCCTGCAGCCCTTCAAATTTGAAATCAGGCATCGAGCAGGAAAAGCCAATGTAGTAGCAGACTACCTTTCCAGGTTGCTGCACATCGCCAACCTCCGGGAGGAGGGGGATAATGTGACGGAGCAGCGCCGTCACTAAACGAGCAGCAGCGCACGCACACACACACACACACGCACACACACACACACACAAACACGTCACACACTTTCTCCCCTCCGTATTTCTCCTCACATCATGCATTTAACTAATCTCCTTCTTCCCCAACTGTTGCTAGAGTCAGCCAGGGGTGAACACTTGACTGTTCTAGGCTTCACCTGCTGCACAAACATTCACACATTCTCACACACACACACACGGAAACTCTTACCGGTGACATGACGTCTCTGAGCAGCTGACGGACAAAACGGGGCAGAGTTAACTAAGGGATTATGTAAGGCAGTAGCGCAGGGTGGGAGATCATGTGATCAGGGGTTATTTTGTCTTAATTGTTTTTGCATTTATATGGGGATTAATTTAGGATGTGATTTGAAAAATGCATTTGTTTATTAGAAAATCAGTTATCATTTGAAAAGGATGTGAATATTGTTTTTGTTTGTATTCCTTAATAATTGTTTTTGGTTTAATTTAAACCACACCCATGGGAGGGGCTAACCTGTTAAAAGCAGTGTAGGAAGCTGCATAGAGGGCAGTCTTTCTCTGGAGGTGCATGTGGGAGCAATGTACCTGAACATTTCTGAAAGGCTCTCAGCTGGAAGTAGAGCTGGGACCAGGTTGTGTTTTTTTTTTTTTTTCTCTTGAATATTTGTGTTCCACTGTAAATATTGAGCACCGGCACCATTTTTGGAAAAATAAATGAAATTCGACTTGCCATATGGATGGTCGTGGTTCTTCGTTTTGAACGAAAATCGAACCCCGCCACAGTGTGTGTGTGTGTGCGTGCGTGTAGCAAATATCTCCCCGACGTGGTGCGAGTTCGACCTGAAACTTAGTCAACGGCTTCCAAATACCCCGAGTCTGTGTATCTGTTATTTTGGAGTAATTTGGTCATTTCAAAATGTTTATTTTAATTTTATTTCACTTCTGGACGGCACGGCAAGTGAAACCTATTCAGATTTTGACCTCAGGGTGTGAGGGGGCGCTAGTAAACCATCTGTTGAGAGACGACTTCCAGCATCCATCTTCATCACAGTTGAGTTGACTTCCGGTATCCATTTTGATGGCGAAACAGATGAACTGTGATCAACTGCGAGACATCTAGTGGCATCCACGTTAATCAATCGGTAGGGAATGTTGTAAGTTTGTTATTGTCACTTTATATTGTTGAGCATTGCAGCTTCACCAGCGCTGAACTCGGAGGAAATACATGACAAAGGCAATGTTCTTCTTTAGCCTCTTTGGCATATTTATTTGTCACCCACTTGCACTGAACATTCTCAACATCCAAGGCGGAAAAGAGAGGAAGAAAAAAAAGCTTTTGGGCGCGCTCACAAACCCTGAATGTGATGACGCAGCATGCGTCCCTGACCAAAAAAAAAACTTGCGCCACATAGTGGTGAGAGTTAAACACTTCTTCTCTCTTGGTAACATATAGACAACATGAGTACACAAATGAATATCTCTTAACACCCCCACTTGTACTCAGGTTGCATAAACTCTAATAGAAATAACACTTTAAACTGAAATACAGATATGGATCTTTTCCACTCTTTTAGACACCAAACATAATGTCTGCAAACTTCCTCAGTTTTAGCTTAGAAGCAGTTTTGGTCATAATATCAGCAACCATTTCTTCAGTAGTGCAATATAACAGACACATCTTCCCTTCATTTACAATGGACCTTACAAAATGATATTTGATATCCACATGTTTGCACCTCTGTCGACTAACAGGGTTTTTGGCTAAAGCGATTGTTCCTTGGTTATCTTCATATACAACCGTCTGTGTGTATTTGTAACCATCTATACCTTCAAGTAACTGCTCTAAATATATACACTCTTGCATTGTAGAGGCTAGAGCCATATATTCTGCCTCACAGGTAGAGAGAGCCAGTGTAGGTTGTTTCTTAGTTTTCCATGAAACTAAAGAACTGTTCTTACTCAGGTTTGAACAGTAACCTGTAGTGCTGCGTCTGTCAGAGGTGTCGCCTGCCCAGTCAGCGTCACTATAGGCAACAAGTCCTAACTTCTCACTGTCATTTCTTCTGAAACACAGCTCTTTGTTTGCTGTCCCTCTGAGGTATCTGAGTACATGCTTCACTGTAACCCACTGTTCCTCTGTTGGTTCACAAAAATATTGTGATAACTTGCTTACAACAAAGCTTAAATCTGGACGTGTACATGTTGAAAGATATATAAGGCTGCCTACAGCCTCTCTATACATCTTTACATCACTCATCTTAATAGCATCTTCTGTGTAGCACAGTTTTTGGTCACAGGGGGTTTCTCTGGCTTTACAGTTCTGCATATATAACCATTTCAGTATTTTGTTGACATATGTTTCTTGTGACATTTTTACACATCCATCAGACTGAATGAAATCGATACCAAGAAAATGCTTAAGTCTGCCTAGGTCCTTCATCTTAAACCTGACTGAAAGCATCTCCTTCGCTTCCTTCATAGCTTTCTCATTGTTTGCTGCAATAATCAAGTCATCAATCCAGATGATCATGATTGTTTTCTCATTTCCTGTCTCCTTAGTATAAACACAGTGGTCAGCCGGGTTTTGTCTGAAACCATTTTCAGTCAGATAATCATGCAAATCCTTATTCCATTTTCGGCCAGATTGTTTCAGCCCATACAGAGATCTTTCCCTTCTTCATAACTTTCTGGTTGGTTGATGTAGATTTCATGATCAATGGGAGCGTGCAAGTACGCCGTTTTCACATCCATTTGATGGAGTAACAGATTCTCCTGTGCTGCCTTTTGTAACAGCACTCATTAAACTTGTTAAGTTGGCTGTTGGGGAGAAGGTTTCACCATAATCGATCCCCATCTTCTGACTGTAACCCTTTGTTACAAACCTTGCTTTGTACTTGTCATTTCCCTCAATGTCACTCTTAACACAATAAACCCATTTACCCCCCACTGTTTTCTTGCCCTTTGGCAGAGTAGTCAGGGTAAAAGTGTCATTTTCTCTTAAGGACTGGATTTCCTCATCCATGGCTTTAATCCATTTCTTTGAGTTAACTGACTCAACAACTTCTTTAAATGTGTGTGGCACCCCACATATTGCTCTGTAGCAGTAATCTATGGTAGTGTTGATCTCATCATTATCAGTGTTAGTGGTTACAAAATCCTTCAGATGACTAGGTTTCCTTCTCTCCCTAGAAGGATATCTCCCACTGAAAGATCCTTCATTTTCTACACTCAACTCTTTTTGATAACACTCTTCAGATGTGTCACATGGTGGATTTTCGTCTCTTTTTGGTTCTTGAATCTCCTCGTTCCTGACAACTTCCTGTGTGGCTCTGTCAGCCGTTGGCTGCTTTTCTCCCTCATAATAATAATTTGTCTCAGCCTCATCTGTCTGTGTTTGCTTTTCTACACCTGCCTTGCTCAAAAATTTAGCAAGTCTATGTTTCTGAACCTTCTCAGTGTTAGGATGATAAACCAAGTAGGCGGGGCTGTTCTTATAATAACCAACAAAAAATCCTTGGTCACATTTTGAATCAAGCTTTCCCTGATACTGTTTGTATGTGTAACATACAGATCCAAATCTTTGCATTTTTGACAAATCTGGCTTTTTGTCTGTTAACATCTGAAAAAGGGTCTTCCCTGTTCCCTTACTAAAGCATCTGTTTCGTACTATGGCTGCTGTTTGGACTGCATAGTTCCATAGGCATTTAGGTAGCTGACTTTCGATCAACATACACCTGCCCATCTCAAAAAGCGTACGCCAGCCTCTCTCTGCCGTACCATTTTGGTGGGGCGAGTATGGGGCTGATGTTTCATGTTTAATGCCATTTTTCCTTAACAGAGTCTGAAATCCTCCACATGGGAATTCTGTGCCATTATCAGATCTAATACATTTCACCTTTCCATATGGGGCAACATCTGCCAGAAATTTCTCTGTTTCCTGTAGTGCATCACTTTTTGTCTTCAGAAAATATGCAAATACTGCATTTGAATAATCATCAGTGAATGACTGCACATATTTGTACCCATCAATTGACTCAGTAGCTACTGGGCCTGCTAAGTCTGTGTGTACCATCTGCAAGGGAGCCTTTGCTCTTGTATCAGGGTTTCTGTTTTGGCTTTGAACAAACTTTCCCTGAATGCACACCTCACATTCTTGTTCAGGCCTATCTGTTTTGCCCTTAATCTTCATGCCATTAACCACATTTTGCAACCTTAATACATCCTCATAATTACAGTGGCCTAATATCTCATGCCATGTTTGTAAATCATGACAGGTGCTACACTTATCATTATCCTCAGCTTCAGTTTGCAAATAATACAACTTACCATGCACATGTATGTTAAAGTTAGTACCGTCCTTATGAGTTAACATGTCCTGCCCTTGTTTAAAAGTGAATGTTGCTCCTAATGCGGTGGCTGAGTTTACTGAGAAAATATCTTGGGGGTACGACGGAATAAACAACGCGCCTCTCAGCGTTGCTCTACGTCTCTGTCCCGTATTGTCGATCAGGAAGACCTCTGCAGTCCCTCTCCGTTGAGCGACCCCTTTGCAGAGGGTGCCATCTGCTAACTCCACTCAGTGCGTCTCTGGCTTGAAGGTGTCATCGAAGCTCTTAAATTTTGCTACATCATTGATGATGTGCGATGTGGCTCCAGTGTCGACCATCAGGCCCTTCGCCTTGGTGATGCGCGCTGGCTGAATTTTGACGTCTGTATCCTTGATCTTGAAGGCATAATCTGCCGCTGCAGCGCCAGATCCGCTGCCGCTCTCATCTACGATTTTCCTCGCTCCATCCTGTTTGCCTTTGTATCTGCAGGTGCCATCACTGTGCGTGTTGCTCCTGCAATGACTGCACTAAGTCTTTCGTCTGCATGCTTTTGCTCGGTGCCCCTTTGTTCCTCATTTAAAACATACAATGTCCACATTACTGTTGTCTCTGCTCTGTGTACTCGACTTAGCGTACTTTCGCCCAGTTCTCATTACGGTATTCATGACATTGTCACTGGATTCAGCCGCAGTTAGCTTATTCATGTCTTCGAAACTGCGGAGCTCTGTTTTAAACTCAGGAAATGTTATATTGTCCTTACTGTGCGTGACATGTATTGCAAACGGTTTAAAACTCTCCGGTAGTCCTTTTAAAACCATAGCAACAAGTAGTCCATCGCTTAAAGTCTCACCCGCGTTGCGTAGCGCCGTGATGGCGGTCTCTGCCCTGATGATATAATCTGTAACCGTCTCGTCGCTCCGCTTCTGAAGCGATGTCAGGGTAGTGTACAGGTTGATAATGCGGGGTTTCCCCTTCCCAGCATAGTAGTCCCTCAATATCTTCAGTGCTTTTCTTCCATTATCGGGCGCATCTCTCATAATTAAAGAGAGGCTTTTGTCGTCTAAAAGTTGAATCAGCTCGGCGTATGCGTCAGCATTTTTCTTACCATCTGCTGCTATTTCAGGTGCGCCGTTTGGTTCTCTCAGAACGGTGTCCTTTAGTCCTATTAAGTGCAAATGTCCAAGCACTTTAGTTTCCCAGAGCTCATACTTGTTCTCATCTCCGTCGAACACTAGTCGAGGTAATCTGCTTGTTCCTCGTTGATCCATGATGCAATCTAGCCGTTAGCACGCTATCCGTTGCGACTTTCTATCGGTGAAAATTCATGGAAACAAAACTCCTCTTCGAGTAGCTCCTGGGCCCATAACCTGTTGAGCATTACAGCTTCACCAGCGCTGAACTCGGAGGAAATACATGACGAAGGCAATGTTCTTCTTTAGCCTCTTTGGCATATTTATTTGTCACCCACTTGCACTGAACATTCTCAACATCCAAGGCGGAAAAGAAGAAAAAAAAAGAACAACTTTTGGGTGCGCTCACAAACCCTGAACGTGATGACGCAGCATGCGTCCTTGACCAAAAAAAAAAACTTGCGCCACATAGTGGTGAGAGTTAAACACTTCTTCTCTCTTGGTAACATATAGACAACATGAGTACACAAATGAATATCTCTTAACATATATATGTATATAATAACATATCATTCACTATTTTGTTTGTATTGTTTGTTAAACTAGGACGTATTATTCTGGTTAATAAACATGCATGTTTATCCATGAACAACGCTCATTTTTTCGCCATGTAAGCAAAACAAAAGCATTATGGCGCACAGGGAGAATACCCGGAAATGCCCGCAAAGTCCATTTAAACATGCACATAGTTTATAGTGCACAGGGAGAATCTCCTTTAATGTCTGCAAAAACCTTTCTTGAATTATGTCGGCATCGGCAGTTAAGAAATCTAAGCTAAAGTTTTTCACATGCTGCTCGAGTTTATACACGTAGACGCTGCATTGACTGCTGCAGCCCAGAGAGAAATGAATGATGTGACTACATATGAGTCTTTCTTATTAATGTTTTATCTCATAGTTACTGGTATTCTCATTGTATTATTGCCATTACCTCATTATTTTATATTGTTTATTTTTATTATTGTATTATAGTTACTGGATTCTCATATTTTATTGCTATTATTATTAGAACCATTACTGTTACTACTTCTACTCTTAATAGTATATCCCTATCTAATTGTACTACTACTTTATTATTTTTATTGTTATATTATTATTTATTATTATAATAACCATTACTATTATTACTAGTACTTTCACTATTAATATTATATCCCTATCTAATTGTACTACTACTGTATTGTTGTTATTGCTATTCCTAATTAATATTTTATCTCAGTTACTGGTAGGTTTATTCTACACTACACTGGCAGACAAGAGACGACAACAAAGCAGCATGGATGACACTGACAACATACATTTTCAGGTCTTGGACACTGCCGACGTTACGAGCAGCACCGTTACAACTGCTCTGAGGAAAAAAAATTTCAAGGCTGCAGAAACACAGAACTGGAAAACATGTGGCTGGAAAAAGTGCCTGATAATATCTATAAGGTTCACTGCACCATGCTGTAGCCCATGGCAGACTTTTTGATGTTAAACAGCATGCATCGAGGGCTGTACACATGAAAAATTGTGAGGAACTGAGGTGTATTGACTGCTTAATATGATATTCATTTTATGCTATACACCTTTTCACTTAAAAGCTGAGTATAGGCCTTCAAAAGGTGGCCTGAACACATCGGTTTACAATCCAAGCCATTTATTTTTGTAGCTCTGCTGTTGGGATGTTTATTGCCTGTGAATCGAGGAAGTTGCCTGTTCTCGTGCTACTCTGTTGTTGCATGGGGGTTTTACCCAGGGTTTCTGTCTCTGCCCTGGTTTTTGATCCTGCTTTGTTTCAATAAACTTTGTATTATTTTGCAAGTCAGTTTCATCGACAACCATCTTTCCACACTAAACCTCTTTTACCATCCACATCATCACCTGGGGAGACACGACAGGACAACAAAACCAGGGGAACCCTTGACCGGATTGTTGTCCACCAGGCAATGCCAGAGGCAGATATAAGAATGATTTATTTTATAAAGTGTCTGGAGGTACGTTAAATGTAGCCATAGCCCCCAGGACTATAAATACTTTTCCGGAGCTTTTCTACATAAGCGCAATGTGCCTGTCGAGTGGTCTAAGGCGCCGCACACACCGCTAACGCGGGTTTTGCTAACTTGGGTTTGAATCCCACATTTGACTTTTTTTTTAAAATTATTTTAACATATTTAACGCGGCAAATTCCACATTCAAAAATACATGTGCGACAAAAAATAAACATTTTAGGGATAGAGTTAGGTAAAGGAATGTGTTTTCTCGATGAGACCCCCCGGGGGGATTCGAGGACCCCCCCAGTTGAACAGGGAATCAAAGGCAGGCACAGGCCGACGCTTGTTATTCGTGTTCGCCCTCTTCCTTGTGCCACTCATCAAAAGGGTTTTGTGAGTTTGTATCAGTATAGTGCGGTGTCAGTGCAGTGTTGTAAATATGGGACAAGGAACAGCGTGGGGGGATGGTTGCACCCCTCCCATTCTGTGTCTGTTTGGACACCCTGTCATCAATTAATGTGTCGTGTGGTATGGTATGAGGGTTCACAGACCTGTCAGCTGAGGGACAGAAGCAGGAGCCTGTATGGACTTCACCACAACTGGGTCTGTTTGGACCTTGTCACATATTCCAGCCTCCCCCCATTACCTGTTGTAAGGAATGGGGTGGAGGTGGATGTGTATTGGTGCATTTTTCTTGGTCAGTTTTACTTTAGATGTTGGGTTTTTTTTCAGTTTTGGTGTAAATTTAGGGTTCCTTAAAATAATTCTCGGATGAGGGTTTTGGTTGGGGCCAGGGTTAGGGTAATTTGAGTTGAGGCGGCAGCAGTTAGGGTTAGGTTTAGGGTCAGGACCAGGGTTAGGATCATTTGTGTGGAGGTGGTAGCGGTTAGGTTAGGGTTAGGGTCAGGACCAGGGTTAGGGTCATTTGTGTGGAGGTGGTAGCGGTTAGGGTTAGGTTTAGGATTAGGGCCAGGGTTAGGGTCATTTTAGTGGAGGCGGTAGCAGCTGATTTTAGGGTCATTGGGTGGGGGCGGTAGCGGTTAGGATTAGTACCAGGGTTTAGGGTAGGGGTTCATATTTGACTGGGTTAAATTTTAGGGTTAGGCCAAGGGTCTAAAGGTAGAGGCAGTGATGGATGTCATCCGGGTTTTTGGTGGCTGTTGTTTTGTTTGGTATAGGCCTCTTAATTTGTCACGCACTGAGGGATCGTGGTCCACATTAGTCTTCCCAGTTATTTAACGGGGCCTACCAGTAGGTGCGGCGTGGGGTGGCCCCTGCTTGGGCGGTCCCCAAAGTACCGCCTCTGGTTTGTGCATGCCGGTGTGGCGGTCTGGCTGGGCCCCTGGGGGTGGGTGGGGTGGCGGGGGGACTTTAGCAATAACTGAGGCACATCGCGCTGGCGGTGTCAAAAAAGGGTGACCTGGGGCGCTCTGTAGGGCTGGGTCGGTGCGCCTGGGGGCTGGCGGTGCGGCGTGCAGCGTCCCCTCGTTGCCCAGGGCGGCCAGGGGTGTGGTCGTTGTCCTCGGGCGTGCTGCTCCTGGTGCTGCTTCTATTCCGGGTCCTTCTGGCCTGGGGTCCGATCGTCGCGGCTCTGGCCGTCTGCTGGGCGTGGGTCTTGGCCCCTCTGCTGAGATCTCGGGCGGGGGGCTCTCTGGGCCCTCCCCTCGGGGGATTGGGTGCAGGGGTTGGGCTGGTGAGGTGGATGTCGGTGGGGGGCCTTGGGGTTGGGGGGCGGTGGCGGAGTGCGCTGGCTCCTCGGCTTCTATGTGCTTTCTTGGGTGTGTATGTGGGGGGGCGGTGGCTGCCTCTCGGCTTGGTGTCTTGGGGGCGTCTGGGGGGCTGCTCGGCCGGGGGGGGTTGCCTGGGCTCGCTGGCCCCCACTCTTTCTGCTTATCTGGCTGCGTCCTCGAGTCCGGTGCAGTGCTTGGGTTTACAGTGGCAGTCTCTTGCACATACATCGGTCTATGATGCACTAGCATGCTTTGGACTGTGGGATAAAACTTGTAGTGGGCTTAACTTTAGACACGTTGATCCCAAATACTTGTTTCAGGTATTACCACTCACTCCTTCCCTCTGCCCACAGCCACCACCATTATAGTTAAGCCTCACGCCTACAACTTCACATCTCACTTTACAGTAATCAACTCTTCCATTTCTCTTCCTTGAATCGCTCCTCCCTGCTCTCCCCCCCACCCTCTCACCTAGGTGTAACATTGCCCTCTCTTTTTATATCCTCCCTTTAATAAAGTGTTTCTTACCCTTCCTTAGGGAGGGCTGATGATGGTCACAATTATGCAATAAAATAATGCAATTTATTTAATTGCAATAACAAAAAAATTAAAAATAAAATGCATTGCTGTCTAAAAAAGATTGCACTTCTTGTAGTGTTGACCTTTGACAGCATGTGCAGACAAGTTAAAAAAAAAAAAAAATGATGGTGATATGTGATAATTAGAAGCCCATATCCAATGTTTGGGATTTGTTTATGGTGGCTATTGATTTGTTTAGTACCCATTTGTTAATTGGTCACTCACTGAGGGACCACATCAGTCCCTCCAATTCAAAAATACATGTGCGCCAAAAAATAAACATTTTAGGGATAGAGTTAGGGTTGGGGTTAGAAGCAGGGTCGGTTCTACAAGGGTAGCAACAGGAGCAATTGCACCGGGCCCAGGCGTGTGGGGAGCCCCTCCTCCCCAATCCTCCCAAAAAATAAAATTCTGATTATTATTATTTTGGTCACTCAGTACAAGAGGCCCTTTATGTTGCTCTTACGGTTTTTTCCCCCCATAACAAGTTATTTTCAAAAATGTGTCAAAATGTGTGTCGTCACGCCCCTCCTCCACCTTTAGTAAGTATTGCCCATGCTGCATGCGCAAGAGAGACTGTGTGCAGTATAGATCCAGAGGTCTCCACGAGTCGATAACGTTATAAACAGGACTCAAAACAACTGGTTACTGTCACACTGCACGTTTATTGTATGAAGGGGAAAATCAAACACTGCTTCTATGTCATTTCAGACGGGACGGTAACAGAAAAGTAACATAAAGCTCCGTCCATGTGCTCAGTATAAATCAGAAAGTAAGCAGGTCTGACTCAACTCTGACCTCATGTTACCATGGCTCCCTTAAAATTACAGTCCTCAGAAGGCCATCATTACGGCGCGTGTGTTAGTAGTAGTGTTGTGTTGAAGACCACACTATCCGAGACCAAGAGTTGCCCGAGACCAGAATGCACCGAGACAAGACAAGACCAAGACTTTCAGGAGCCGAGACCGAGACAAGCCGAGACCAAGACCATGAACATTTTTTTTTTTAATTTTAAAAAATATATAAATAAATAAAATTATGATAAGGTTCGGCAGTTAAATAACATTTTCTCTTTAATTTTAGTTTCTTTTAAATACATTTGACTGAAAAAAGGTGCCTGCCAAAAATTGACTAAAATATTAAATCTACTACTGCTACTGATAAATTCACAATTATTCTACATATTTGAAAACAAGATTTTTATGTCAGCTGAATGTACAGCAAGTGTTTAAAAGCATTTCTGCCAAGAAATAAGATGGTGAAACTAAATAAAACAAACTCAAACCCTGGAACAGTCATGTGACAAATCAATCAACAGTTCTTGTTGAGAATTATTATTATTATTCTGGATACAGTGAAAACAGAAACTATAAAAAATAGTTATATTGTGAACCTGTTTATATTGTAGGGAACATATTATATACATGAATGTAATTTGAGTCTAAAGCCACAAAAAACACCACCTTAAAAAGAAAATAGACTAATATAAGACCTCTTTACAGTTATTTGACTCGTTCTGCGCTTGCGCGACTTGCGGCAATGACGCGCTGGTGACGACATAATCCAAGATGGCGCCGGCCCAAACTACAGCCGATACTATGTAATAAAAGCCTTAAAAGACATGGATATAATGAAAAGAGTGGATGGACAGAGGCATAAACATGCAGACTTTCACATGGACACACACGGACTTATTAAACACACACACACAGACCTCGGTAAACGGAACAGGCTTTAGAAGCGGAGTAAGTGCGTCCCCGTAGTTTATCATTTTACCTGTTGTTAGAGCTACTATCTTTACCAGGGAACAATTATTTATTCCTGGTGATTGTTTTCCAGAGTTTTACTGGAATTTTTACCGGTGATTAGTTTCTATTTCCCTTCCGCTCCGCGGTCCAAACTGAAACCGTAGCCACACACACGCACGCGCACGCACACGCACACGCACACACACACACACACACACACACACACACACACAAAGGAAGGTTGTGGTCATTATACAGGGTGGATTAAATAATGAATAAAGGATTGTTTTATCCCGTTCTTCTCCGTGTTATTATCACATTATAAAAAAGTTTAAAAATAGCAAGAATTAGTGCTGGTCTCAAACGGTCTTGACAGAAAATCCCGAGTCCGAGACAAGATCGAGTCAAAATGACCCTAAGCACAAAGACGTTTAACACACACTGATGATGGGGTGACTGTCCTCCTTTAGGTCCTCAGACAGGAATACATATGGATGCTGCTCTGTCTGTCCATCAATATAATAAGTCCATAAGTAGTTATTGATCACAGTGTTTATTGATATCTTCTCATTGGTTCTTCTTGTTGATCTTAAACAAATCTCCAAACGATGCCGTGGCTGAGCCACGACGAGCAGGTTTAGCCTGAACAAAGAAAACATGACACGTTAAATTTAGTCTAACATCCCATAATAATCTTAGATGATCTACACGTTAGTTAAAGTTAACTTTAGATGATCTACACGTTAGTCAAAGTTAAATTTAGATGATCTACACGTTAGTTAAAGTTAACTTTAGATTATCTACACGTTAGTTAAAGTTAACTTTAGATGATCTACATGTTAGTTAAAGTTAAATTTAGATGATCTACACGTTAGTTAAAGTTAAATTTAGATGATCTACACGTTAGTTAAAGTTAACTTTAGATGATCTACACATTAGTTAATGTTAATTTTAGATGATCTACATGTTAGTAATAGTTAACTTTAGGTGATCAACATGTTAAATTTATAGCTAACTTTAGATTATCTACACATTAGTTATAGTTAATTTTAGATGATCTACATGTTAGTTACAATTAACTTTAGATGATCTACAAGTTAGTTTTAGTTAACTTTAGATGATCTACATGTTAAAGTTATAGTTAACTTTTGATGAGCTACACATTAAACTTAACTTTAGATGATCAACACAATAGTTATAGTTATAGTCAACTTTAGATGATCAACACAATAGTTATAGTTATAGTCAACTTTAGATGATCTACACATTAAAGTTAACTTTAGATGATCAACATGTTAAATTTATAGTTAACTTTAGATTATCTACACATTAGTTAATGTTAACTTTAGGTGATCCACATGTTAAATTTATAGTTAACTTTAGATTATCTACACATTAGTTAATGTTAACTTTAGGTGATCAACATGTTAAATTTATAGTTAACTTTAGATGACCTACACGTTAGTTATAGTTAACTTTAGATGATCTACATGTTAAAGTTATAGTTAACTTTAGATGATCTACATGTTAAAGTTATAGTTCACTTTAGATGATCTATATGTTAAAGTTATAGGTAACTTTAGATGATCTACATGTTGAAGTTATAGTTAACTTAAGATGATCTACATGTCAAAGTTATAGTTAACTTTAGATGATCTACATGTTAAAGTTATAGTTAAATTTAGATGATCTACATGTTAAAGTTATAGTTAACTTTAGATGATCTACACAATAGTTAAAGTTTTAGTTAACTTTAGATGATCTACACATTAGTTAAAGTTAACTTTAGATAATTTACATGTTAGTAATAGTTAACTTTAGGTGATCAACATGTTAAATTTATAGCTAATTTTGGATTATCTACACATTAGTTATAGTTCATTTTAGATGATCTACATGTTAGTTACAATTAACTTTAGATGATCCATACGTTAGTTTCAGTTAACTTTTGATGATCCATACATTAGTATCAGTTAACTTTAGATGATCTACACATTAATTACAGTTAACTTTAAATTATATATACTTTAGTTACAGTTAATGTTAAATTATATATACGTTAGTTACAGTTAACTTTAGATGATCTACACGTTAGTTATAGTTAACTTTAGATGATCTACACATTATAGTTAACTTTAGATGATCTACACGTTAGTTACAGTTAACTTTAAATGATCTACACGTTAGTTATAGTTAACTTTAGATGATCTACAAGTTAATTACAGTTAACTTTAAATTATATATACGTTAGTTACAGTTAACTTGAGATGATCTACACGTTAGTTACAGTTAACTTTAGATGATCTACACGTTAGTTATAGTTAGTTATAGTTAACTTTAGATGATCTACACGTTAGTTACAGTTATCTACACATTAGTTAAAGTTAACTTTAGATGATCTACACATTAGTTATAGTGTATAGTGCGTATTAGTGTGTATTCATGTGTGTGTGTGTGTATTAATATTAATGTGATGTTATAAATAGTATGTATTAACCTGAGAGGCGTGAGGTTTCCATCCAATCATGAAGAGGATGTTAAATGTTGCTGGGATGGATCCGTCATCGTTACCGTACAACTCTGAAACAGTCACATGATCAACAATGTGAAGAGGTCACATGACATGGAGGCTGGCTGTGATTGGTCAGACTAACCTTTATAGATAGCAGCGGTCGCTAACATGGAGTCTCTATGTAGCATAGATCTACGATTCAACGCACAATTACTCTCTCCCATTCCTGCACACACACACACACACACACACACACACACACAAACACAACATCAGAACCAGACTCTCTCTCTCACACACACAGACACACATGCACACACTCACCCTGTAGGTCCATCATCAGCTCCATGAATCCTGGATAGTTAACACGAACATCATCCACATCCTTACATACAAACAGGATCATCACACACACAAACACATTAATACACATACATTAGTACACACACGCACGTGTGTGTATTAATGTGTGAGTGAAATCTGTGTGTGTATTAATGTGTATCTTATTGTGTGTGTATTAATGTGTGAGTGAAATCTGTGTGTGTATTAATGTGTATCTTATTGTGTGTGTATTAATGTGTGAGTGAAATCTGTGTGTGTGTATTAACTCACTCAGCACCATTGACGAGATATCTCATCATTTGCATTTTTTTCACGGGGATTACTAGAAAACACCCTGGCGGAGGTCTCTCATCAATATCTAAGCTGTGGGGTGTTGTAGTGACCAATTGTGTCCAGAAGATGGCAGCAGTACACCTTTAGATGAGAGATTAGCCACTGATGCTACCCAGCAAAGGAGGAAGAAGCAGGAAAAGAAGTGAGATTATGGCTATATGAAGTGATATTGTGACGTATCCAGCAGCTCACAGCACCACATACTAACACAGAACATGTGTGGACCTGAGTGGATTATTGATAATATTGTGATTGTGAGATAAAACCATCAACTAACCGGGCCAAACGGGTCATCCCTGCGTGTCAGGGGGAGGGGGGAGGAGGGGGGGTGTGGAGGTGGGTACAAAATACCCTCAGCCTTTGAGCCAGATAGCAAAATAATAGGTGACATGTAGGAAGTAGCAGCGCACCTTTGAATGAGAGATCATCCATGCTCATCGGAGCTCAGAGGGAGAAAGAAAGGCGTTTACGAGACAGAAAATGGCGCTACGTGCAGAGCTGACGTTCCCAGCAGCGCACACTCCGACCAGAGCAAGAGTGGAATTCATGGATAATGTGGCGATTGCGAGATAAAACCATAAAAAATGTATGTCTGGGATGAGGAGGAATTTGTGTGTGTACAGACTGACGGGAGAGAAAAGAAAGAATCTATTCAACTCTGACACAGATAGATAAATAATAATAATTTTGCCATTAAAAGCCCGGTCTGTGTGTGTTTTTTTTTTAGTTTTATATAAGGAAACGATGTTCAGATGTTAGAGTTGTCACTAAAGCAAAAAAAAAGCTTTAAAGTCACTGACAGGGTTTTTTTTTTACAAAAAGGCTTTTTTTTCTCAGCTTTTTGCTCTGAAACTGAAGATTTGTGCAAAACTTTATTGTGTAAAGCTCTATTCAACGCCTGATTACAAAAGAACAAAACAAGCCAGAAACAATTTTTTTTGATGAAAGTAGAGGCTTCAATCTTTCAGAATCTGGTGTCAGATTTCAGATAGTCATAGTAGAAAATATTCTGTGGGTCTTTAAAATCAGTCAAAATGCTCAAAAACAGCTGGTACTGAGGAGGTAGAAAATCTGAGAATGGCTGGCACTGAATGAGTTAATGTGTGTCTTAGTGTGTGTGTATTAATGTGAATATTAATGTGTGTGTGTGTTTGTGTGTATTATTGCTTGTGTATTCATGTGTGTGTACTGATGTGTGTGTTTGTGTACCACAGTGAGCAGGTTAAATCCAGCTGAGCTCATCAAATTTCCCACGTCATTAACGGAGGTGAAGGGGGAGACGTGGGGGGAAAAGCCCCCCTCCCTCTCACACTCAGACAGCTGTAGTGAGCAGCGCAACTCGAACAGAGAGTCTCCGCCTACCATGGCCCCCAGAAACACACCGTCAGGCTTTAGCACCGAACACACCTCAGGGAGGGAGAAACACACAAACACACACACATCATCTCAGGGCTAGGGTTCTGTGGAGTGTGTGTGTGTGTGTGTGTGTGTGTGTGTGTGTGTGTGTGTGTGTGTGTGTGTGTGTGTGTGTGTGTGTGTGTGCGTGTGTGTGTGTGTGTCTAAAACTAGTTTGGACTAAAATGACTTTAATGTGAAATGTTTCCATCTGTATGATGACTTCCTGTTTTTGTTTGAAACTTTTTTCATTCAGGCAGCCCGGGCGAGTCCCGCTTGCGCCTACGTGGAGGCTTCCCAACCAAGACCGACGGCCCAAAATGGAAATGGTGAACATTTCCCTCCTGGTCATCACTGACCTTCTTTTAATGACAACATTAGAGATGATTGATGTTCATGACACACACACAAAAGTTTGAACAACTCACCTGTCTGAGAGCTCCTGGTAAGTCATTGATCCAATGCATCCTGAAAGTCGCACACACATTATTACTCACTCACAAACTGTCACACGCACATGCACACACACACACATACACACTCACTCACGTCATGCTGCTCAGCACCAGGTCAAAGGAGTTTTCTTTGAAAGGTAAAAACTCTTCATCTGCACTCACACACATGGTGGGGATCTCTGAGTGTGTGTATTTGGTATGAGGGGAGACGTTGGTGAGGACCACCCGCTGGACCACATCCTGCAACACACACACACACACACATGTTAATGAATTTACTGCCTAGTTACGTGAAAAGTATTCACCCATTCTTAGCATGTTAACATGTTAGCATTTTATTCAAGTGTTGTTAGTAGGAGTGTACCAAAATGTCGATGCAACAATATATCGCAAGGTTTCGTTTTGCAGTACGTTATTGATTTACTTACTTAAATATCGATTTTTTGCTGTTGTTGTTTTTATATTGCAACATACAAGACATGACGAAAACAATACAAATACAAATAATATATACATATACATGATACACAGAGATAATGGAGTAGATACAATACACAACAATACATGAACAGCCATTACTACACAGAGAATGACTTCAAAGTGGAAAATAAGAACGAAAAAGGTCTGTCACTTGTTCACTGTAATTGTCGCAGTATGTATGCAAATTTTGAAGACATTAAGGATTACATCTCTACATTGTATAGGTTTGACATAATAGCACTATCAGAAACTTGGATGAATGAAAAAAAAGGCATGGATTTTATGATAAAAGGATATAAATTTGTCTATAAGAACAGATTACATAAGCCAGGAGGAGGGGTAGCACTATTCATAAAAGAAAATATAGATATGGAGATAATAGAGTCTTTGAGTTTAACTGTGGAAGAAGTAATGGAATGTATAACAGTGAAAATTACAAGTCCAGAGGGACGTAAGATAATAATCTGCTGTTTGTATCGTGCACCTGACTGTAAAATAGACATATTTAATGAGAAACTAACCAAAATGATAGAAGAAATTAAAAATAAGAGATTACTGATATGTGGAGACTTCAATATAAACATTTTAAATCCTTTAAAAAATACACACATTGAAGACTTTGCCAATTGCATGTACACAAATGGATTAAAACCTCTCATAACGCAACCAACCAGAATTAATAAACACAGCTCAACACTGATAGATAACATCTTCACAAACATACAAAACACAGATGTAAAGAGTGGTATATTAATAAATGAAAATCATAACACACAGACATACAGGAGACTGGAAGGAGAAAAACAATTAGAAAACTTTAAACAACAGATAAAAAGACAGACGTGGGAAAGTGTCTTCAAGGAAGAAG
The DNA here is from genome assembly GCF_900634775.1 of Gouania willdenowi. Taxonomy (NCBI): domain Eukaryota; kingdom Metazoa; phylum Chordata; class Actinopteri; order Blenniiformes; family Gobiesocidae; genus Gouania; species Gouania willdenowi. Next base: position 2,304,916 of record NC_041051.1, on the reverse strand, counting down.
ACGTGAACGTAGCATATGACACATTTACAGACACAATAACGACAATATACGATAAATGCTGCCCTTTGAAACAAATAACAACCAAAAGTAAAATAAACAATGTACCATGGATTAATAAGAAAATAGCCAACGTATGCAAAAAGAAAAACATACTATATAAAAAATATATAACAGAAAAAACATTAAAAGCAGAAATACGTTATAAAAAATACAGAAACAAAGTTAATAATTTACTTAGAGAAAAAAAAAGGGACGTTAATAATCTAACTATGAGTCTAATAAAAACCATAACAGCTGAAATAACCCCGCCACTAACATATATAAGTAATCTATCATTCAAGAATGGGGTATTCCCAGAAAAAATGAAAATTGCAAAAATCAGACCGATTTACAAGGGTGGAGAAAAATGTAATTTCACTAATTATCGACCTATATCAATATTACCACAACTGTCAAAAATTCTGGAAAAACTGTTCATGAACAGACTCGACAAATTTATAGAAGACAATAATATACTACATGAAGGACAATATGGATTTAGAAAAGGACGTTCAACAGCAATGGCTATAATTGACATCACGGAGAATATAAGAGAAGCATTAGAAAAAAAACTATTTGTATTTGGAATTTTTCTGGACCTAAAAAAAGCCTTTGACACAATTAATCATGATATTCTAGAAGAAAAACTTCAAAATTACGGAATAAAGCGCAACGCCTTAAAATGGATTAAAAGCTATATGACAAATAGAAGACAATATGTTGACTTTGAAGAACACACATCAAAATGCCAAACCATACAATGTGGTGTTCCACAGGGTTCAATTTTAGGGCCAAAACTGTTCATTCTATACATAAACGACATTTTCAAAGTCACCAATTGCCTAAAACTAACATTGTTTGCAGATGACACAACCATTCTATGCTCAGGCAAAGACATTAAAACTTTAATAGAGTCAACAAATGAGGAACTATTAAAAATTCAAACTTGGTTAGATGTAAATAAACTAGCCCTAAACGTCAGTAAAACAAAATTCATTAACTTTGGAAAGAGAAAAAAAACAGGAGATATAAGACTGAAACTAAACAAGGAAATAATAGAAGAAGTAAAAGAATATAGGGTACTTGGAGTGTGGATGGACGACAAGCTGACCTGGAAAAAACATATACAAATAGTTAAAAACAAAGTGGCCAAAAGCAGTTACATTCTATGGAAACTTCAACAAATCCTACATACCAAATCACTTAAAACAATATATTCTTCACTCATAGCATCGCACCTAAATTACTGCTCCGAAATATGGGGTAATAACTACAAAATGTATCTTGAACCACTATTTAAACAACAAAAAAAAGCTATAAGAATTTTACATAAAGTACCACACAACACACACACAAACGATTTATTTGAGAAGTCAAAATACCTAAAACTGCAAGAAATAATACACTATAACACACAAATACATGCATTTAGGGCTTCATCAGAAAAATTACCACATCAAATCCAAAAACGTTTCACTTACAATCAAAATCCCTACGAATTCAGACATAATAATGTGTTTAGACCAAACAGGATCATATCAAACGTTGGCAAACATAGTACTGTGTATAGAGCCATGAACCTCTGGAACAGCCTTGACAAAGAGACACAACAGTCAGATAATCTGAAACAATTTAAGGACAAAACGAGGAGGACATTTTTACACACATACAGATCTCAAGTCAACTCTCCATTGAACTCTACAGCAACGACATGGAACTCATCAACTGGTCATTGAGCACCATTGACAAAATCTTCTCAACGAGGCAATTGCTTCAGCACGAAATACCGTGTCCAAAGGACACATACCCAAGTGGATATGTCGTGGACGCACGAGGGAGAAGCCAGATGCTCTGTCTCTCCCAGCTGAAAGTGGAAGATGTGGAGGACATCTATCTGCTAGGGGTCATGATCTTTGGCCTGCTAATGATGGGGGTATGTGTATGTGCATGTGCCTTCCGGATGGATCGTAAGCTGAGGCGACTTTCAGAGGATATGAAGGTTCTCAGAGAGAAGAAGAACTTCACGTTTGGAGAGTTGGAGGAACGTAAACAACGACTGGAAAAGAAAGCTCGTGGAAATACGGGGGAAAAAGACTGTGAAGAGGAGTAACAGCAGGAACAATGACTGCAGACGAGAACACATCACAAAAAAAAAAAAAAAAAAAAGGGAAGAAACGAGGTTGGATGTAAAATTATCTGTGTTCAAATTAGGGGACGGATCTAGATAAGCATAATGCTTTTTTCCGTCGCCCTTTCCGGCATGTAAAAGGACAAAAAAAAAAAAAAAAAAAAAAAAACAATGATGTGATTTTGCTCTGAATGTCAAATGAATTTCTGTGAATGCAACCATGTCGGAAATGAACTGAATAAATAAATAAATAAATAAATACACAGTACAATGAGACAATAGGTGAGGAGTGGATATTTACTAATTTACACTGTGTGTGTGTGTGTGTTAAGAAGAGCCACTGTGCAGTATACACTCAGTTTTACTTAGCTGACATTCATGTGAAATTGGTAAATGGTAAATGGACTTGATTTATATAGAGCTTTATCACCACTGAAACAGTCTCAAAGCGCTTTACATATCAGCTCATTCACCCAATCACTCTCACATTCACACACCAGTGGGACAGGACTGCCATGCAAGGCGCTAGTCGACCACTGGAAGCAACTTAGGGTTCAGTGTCTTGCCCAAGGACACTTCGACACATAGTCAGATACTGGGATCGAACCCCCAACCTCTCGATCAGAAGACGACCCACTACCACCTGAGCCACGGTTGCCCATTGATTGACAATGTTTTGTAATTCCTTTGAAATGGTTTCAGTGAAGCAGACAAATTCTGAATTTTTTCAATGACAGATATCGTAATGTACCGTGGATGAAATTTCCCATGATATATAGATTATCGTAGAATCGCTGTATCGTGATAATATTGTTATCGTGGGCAAAAAAGATTGTGATGTATTGTATCACGAGGTACCTGGGGATACCCAGACTTAGTTGTTAGTGTGTTATTAGCATGTTGTTAGCGTGTTAGCATGCTGTTAGCGTGTTATCATGTTGTTAGAGTGTTAGGGTGTTGTTACTTTTTTGTTAGCGTGTTGTTAGCATGTTTTTACCGTATTGACAATGTTTTGTTAGCATGTTAGCAATATGTTGTTTGCATGTTGCGAGTGTATTATTAGCATGTTGTTAACGTTCTGTTAGCATGTTATTAGCGTGTTAGCATGCCGTTAGTGTGTTATTACGGCACATTACATTTCCACCTTGGTTTGACCAGACGAGTGAACGCTGGCGCGACTTGCTGCCGCTACTTGCCGGTAAAGTTTTTGCCATCATGAGGAGCAGCAGACTGGCTGGGTGGCTTGTCTTCACTTTGATCATCCTGTCCAGCACACTGTGTCCGTCGGCAGCCCTGCTCCAGTACACGGCTTCCGAACTCCTCCAGCTGCGGTTTCGTTAATCTGCTCCACCGCCGGTCCTGTTCCCGGGCATCATTTGTCAACCCCCTCGCAAATACATTCACCGTGGGTCTCGCCGGAGCTTCCACATCGATGATTCCTCGGTCATCAACTCCTTCTGGTCCACATCTCGCCATCGTCGAAGAAGCTACTGCAGGAAAGCGGACTATGGTATGTTAGCCAACCTAGCTAGGTCGGCTAACGTTAGCACCACCCCCGACAGCAGCAGCGTTCGGACTATTTAACATCCGCTCGCTCACGTGACCTCCTCCTCGACCATAAACTGGATTTTCAATGTCTGACGGAAACCCGGCAGCAGCAGAATGACTTTTCTCGGATTAATGAAGCTACACCACCTGGGTTTGTTTACCTTTGTCAGCCCCGCCTCTCCGGTCGGGGGGGAGGTCTTGCGATAATCTACAGGGAGAAGTGGAAGGTCTCACCTCTCTCCATCCCATCTTTCACATCATTTGAATCAGTGTCTTTGCAAATAATCGGACCCACACCGACCATAGTAGTCACTGTTTATCGTCCACCCAAAAATAATAAGGATTTCATCAATGAATTCTCCTCACTTCTCACCCACCTCTGCACCCTCTCGTCCAATGTCATTGTGCTTGGCGATTTTAATATCCATATGGACAATCTGAACCACTTACTCACGACTGACTTCTCATCATGCCTGGACAGTTTTGGTTTTTAGCAGTTTATAAATTTCCCTACCCACTCAAAGGGTCATATCCTTGACCTGGTCTGCTTCTCCAGTGTCTCCCCTTTTAAGTGCTCCTCAAATTAACTCCCCATTTCTGACCATATGTTTGTATCTTTTAATCTAAGTCTGTCCATCTCCAAAATTAAAACATCACACACCATTTCATTCCGTAAGATCAAGAACATTAACGAGCATCGAAGCCCTCCCCACCGTCAGCATCCCCTCTACCACAGATGAACTGGTTTCCCTCTACAACAACAGTCTCCATACTCTGCTGAACTCACTGGCCCCCCTTAAAACCTGGACTGTATCATTCACCCACTCTGCTCCCTGGTTCACTCCCCAGCTCCGCCTCCTCAAAGCTAAAGGACGACAACTAGAACGTCTCTACAATAAAACTGGCCTTACCGTTCACAAGGAAATGTACCACCACCACACTCTTCTATATAAGGACTCAATCAACACAGCTAAGGACCAGTACTATGCTATTCTCATCAGTGCTGGTGATGGGAACACCCGGACTCTGTTTTCTTTAATTAACAACTCCCTCCATCCACCAGACCCTCTCCCCTCACACTTATACTCCATTGACCACTGTAATTCACTCATGAACTTTTTCAATACAAAAATTGATCATATTCATCAGAAACTGACCAGTCACACCTCCTGCAGTCCACTCCCTCCTGTTCCCTTATGTCAGCCACTCATGTTTTCACCTTCCTTCCTCTGCTGACATATCTGAACTCATTAGAAATTCCAAACCATCCACCTGTCAACTTGACCCCCTCCCGACACCCCTGATAAAAGCCTGTCTCCCCTCCCTGTCACCTTTGGTGACCTCTATCATCTACTTCTCCCTTAAATCTGGTTCTGTTCCCTCACCTCTCAAATCTGTTGCAATAACTCCCATTCTCAAAAAACCTGGTTCAGACCCCAGCAACTTCAATAACCTTCATCCCATTTCCAATCTGCCATTCCTTTCAAAAGTCCTGGAAAAAACAGTCGCACCACAAGTCCACTCCCACCTCTCCAATAACAACCTGTATGAGCAGTTCCAGTCCGGTTTCCGCCCCCATCACAGCACTGAAACTGCACTACTCAAAATAACCAACGACCTCCTTATGTCAGCAGACTCTGGACTCCTATCCGTCCTCATCCTCCTCGACCTGAGTGCAGCTTTTGACACCATCTCCCATTCCATCCTCCTCCATAGATTGGCATCCATTGGTTTATCAGGCACACCCCTGGACTGGTTTTCTTCATATCTCTGCGGGCGCACCCAGTTCATTCAGTTAAAAACATTCACATCCCAGCCTTCTCCACTCTCCTCCGGCGATCCCCAAGGCTCTGTCCTTGTCCTTGGTCCAATCCTCTTCATCATCTATCTTCTTCCCCTCGGCCATATCTTGCGGAAACACAACATTCATTTTCATTGTTATGCGGATGACACCCAGCTCTACCTCTCCACCAAACCCACTTTCACCCTTCCTCCAACCTCCCTCTGTGATTATCTACAGCAAATCAAATCCTGGTTCTCCTCCAACTTTCTCAAACGCAACAGTGACAAAACTGAGGTTCTCCTCATTGGTTCCAAATCCACTCTCACAAATTCAAAAAGCTTCACCATCACCATCGACAACTCTTCCTTTTCCCCCTCCCCCCAGGTTAAGAGTCTGGGTGTCGTCCTCGACGGCACTTTGTCATTCCAAACCCACATCACTCTGCATACTTCCATCTTCGAAACATCAACCGCCTCCGTCCCTCCCTCACCTCATCCAGCACTGCCATCCTGGTCCACTCTCTGGTCACCTCCCGTCTTGATTACTGTAACTCCCTTCTGTCGGGTCTCCCCCAAAAGTCCTTACATAAACTACTGGTTCAGAATACAGCAGCCTGGATCATCACCAGAACACCTTTCATCCACCACATCAACCCTGTTCTCCAACAACTCCACTGGCTCCCAATCACACACCGCATTGCTTAAAAAACTCTCATCCTAACCTTCAAGGCCCTCCATAATCTCGCCCCCCCGTATCTCACTGAACTCCTCCACATAAACACACCCAATCGGACCCTCAGATCATCTTCCTTTCTCAGCCTTCTCATCCCTCCTGTCCGCATGATCACTATGGGGTCCAGAGCCTTCAGCCGCTCTCCCCCCACCTCTGGAACTCCCTCCCACCTGACATCCGAAACATTGACACTCTGACCATCTTCAAATCACGTCTCAAAACCCACATGTTCAAACAAGCCTACTCACTCTGATTTCCATCCACCACACTGCAAAACTTCTTTTTTTAAATTAGTTTTTAGTAAAAACATTACCTACCTCCTTTTCAAATCTCTAATTTATGTTTTATATTTACTGCTTTGTAATTCTATGTTTTATTGTTGCTATTTTTAACTCTGCTTGTAAGGTGTCCTTGGGTTTTTTTGAAAGGCGCCCACAAATAAAATGTATTATTATTATTATTATTATTATTATTATTATTATTATTATCATGTTGTTAGAGTATTAGGGTGACCCTGGGGAACATGCCTTTTTTGTGCTGTAGTAGAGTAAAGTGTAATTGAACATCCACTATCGTAGGGGGCAGTGGCGCTCTCATGTGTATGAGTGTGTGCTCTATTGGAGACCATAGAGCAGGGGTTCCCAAAATTTTCAGCCCACGACACACAATATACATTCTCTTTGCCCTAGAGACGAGGGTAACGCGTTACTATTTATTGAGTTTATTTAATTTTATCTTTCATTATCAAATAGTTCCCCTATATATATATATCATTTAAATGTATCATTATGTTTATTATTATTATTATAGTGTTTCTGGTTTGTTTGTTTTCCTTGTATTGTTTTTAAACTGTACATGGCAAACAAAACTGATTCTGAAAATGTTTTTAGTTTAAATAAGGATTTTGACCTTTTTTTTATTTATTTCAGGCAAGTTGATGTAATTTAAATCTTGATCTATATTTCTTTTTTTTTTTGTTTTCTTTAATGTTAATGAGGATACAATGTCATGCAGAGGTGTACTTATAGCAATATAACTCATTCAGTGCCAGCCATTTTCAGAATTTCTACCCCCCTCAATGCCAGCTGTTTTTGAGCATTTTGACCGATTTTTAAAAAACCCCAGAATACTTTGTACAATGACATTCTGAAATCACCAGATTCTGAAAGATTAAAGTCTCTAATTTTATCAGAATGTTTTTTTTGTTTCTAGCTTGTTTCGTTCTTCTGTAATCAGCAGTTGAATAGAGGCAAGTTTCACACAAATCACCAGTTTGTGACAAAAAGCTGAGAAAAACGTCTTTTTCTGAAAAAACCTATTAGTGACTTTGAAGCAATTTTTTTTTGCTTTAGTGACACCTCAACATGGGTTTCCTTCTATAAAACTACAAAAACAACAATGAGACCAGGCTTTTGTTGGCAAAATTATTATTATTTTGCTGATGGTTTTATCTCACGATCGCAGCATAATCAATAATCCACTCAGGTCCACACATGTTCTGTGTTAGTATGTGGTCACTACATCACACTACAGCTTAGATATTGATGAGGGGCCTCCGCCAGGGTGTTTTCTAGTAAGCTCCGTGAAAAAACGTAAATGACATAATATTATGTCAATGGCACTGAGCATATGGATTTGAAATTATGTAATATTACATCAATGGCACTGAATGAATTAATAGACAAATTATACTATTTATAGTCGAGGCGGAGAGTGGGGGGAGCAAAATATTTGATAGAAAATAATTGAGAAGCACTGATATAGCGAGATGTTAGCATGTTTTTAGCATGTTTTTAGCATGTTGTTAACGTGCTGTCAGCATGTTGTTTGCGTGTTGTTAGCATGTTATTAACATGTCAGTGTGCTGTTAGCATGTTGTTAACATGTTGTCAGTGTGTTGATAACATGCTGTTAGCATGTTGTTAGCGTGTTGTTAGCATGCTCTGACCTTGCTGAGGTGCTCCGTGATGAAGCTTGTGGATCCACTGAGGTCCAGAGTCAGAGGAAATGTTCTGCAGACACAGGAAATTGAATCACCAGCACTCGCACACACTTCCTGTCACAAACTCACCTCGCCACATCGTAAACACGGTCCGCCACACGAGCCCCGACCTGTAGAAATAAAAGAACAGCGTCCATCATCATTACCACCATCAGGTTCCTCTGGTCTGTTGGGGGTAGAAGATGTTCTGTGGTTCCTGGGCTCTTCTATGAGCCCTCACCAGCAGTGGCTCTACTCTGAGCTCCTCCCCATTTAGGCTCTGATCCTTTCTACAGGGGAGGACGAGAGGACCTGGATCCCATAGGCATAAAATACCACCCCCCCTTCCCCATCATGACAGTAAAATAGACCATCCTACGTCAATCTACTGCAGTAATTCCTCTCTCAACCAGTAGAAAATACTGTGAACACCTGATTATCCATGAAAAAAAAACTGTCATATACCGTGAAACTGTTAAAATTTTGAAAAATACCATGATATTCACGTTTGGTCATACCGCCCAGCTATAGGTTATTGATAACGTCTGATACTGTCAAATATTCTGGCTCCTAGTGGTGAAATAACTGATGCATCCTTAAATTAGGTTCATTTAAATTAAGTTGATCAAAACTTAATCAATAAACCTGCTCAGATTCAGTAAATCATTGATCCCTGAGGGGATATATAGTGGTATTAATGCTGTTCTCATACATATTTATATAACATATAAATAATTAAAAAGGAGCAGTCAGAATAATCTGTTAGTAACTTATATCTACCTTTTAGTTGTATCCTACTTATTATTTTAAATTACATTTTTATTTTTTTTTACATACATTTTTGTTTAATTACGAGTTTTTTATTTATTAGTATTAGAAATGTGAAATTAACAGTAAATATGCAACGTGTTGACTTGTATATGAACTAAGTATATTAAATAAACACATATGCTTCATATACACATTTAGGTTTTCATATTGGCTGTTTTATAATTTAGGAATTAGGGCTGGGTGATGAATCAAGATTCAAGATGTATCAAGTTTTCTATTTTGGTGATATAGAAAACTACAATATTGCATATATATATATATATATATATATATATTGCATATATATATAATAGCATATTTACTATCAAAATACTCATTTTAGGAGTCGCTACTTTTACTTCTCAGAACAGAATGTAAAGCTCAGTTAGATGGATTAATGAGTGCATTCTAACCCAGACCTTCCCCATAACAACTTACACTACAGAACTCACTCACACATGCTGTCCCTTAAAGGATAATAAAACTAAAAGTCGCATATATTGTGCAGCCGTTTGTTAATAAATGAGTGTGTGTATCATTTTACATCAGCAAATTTAATCCAGAATTGTCTTTCTGGTCAGACTTCAATTCAAATAAAATTATCTAGATTTATATCATATTTCACCATTTTGAGAAAAAATATTGAGATATGAGTTTTGGTCCATGTCACCCAGCCCTAGTAGGAATGTTCACAGCATTTTAATGTTAATAAAGGTCCACCTACCAGATTATAATCACATAATTATATTTAGTAAGCAGTTGACAAGTGGGTATTTTAGATTTTTTGTACACTTGTCTTAAAATATAGGGGATACTGGAGCTTGGTTGGGCGGGTGGGACGACTTGTCGTGGACGCCAGATAAATGATCATGTTTTCAAGTCTAAAACTTGACAGGTATGCCCTACACAGGAAGCGTAACCCCACCCCTCCTCCTTTCTGCCTCACTCAATTGCAGGTGCATGGAGGGGTCAAAAGTTTGCTGCGGCTACAGCTCAAATGTTTGCAAATCTTAACTAAAATATGAGCTATAAAATATAATTTTTGGGCATTAAAAATAAAATGGCATTAAAAAGCATTACATTTGATTTGCTTCTGCCTGCATCAACTCTGTGATCAATTTGTTGCAACATGAAATAAGTAATAGTAAGATTATCGTACCAATGTTTTTATTAAGATTTTTCACTTGTTCATGAGGCTAAAATGCACCAGAATGCAGGAATATACATGCGTTTTGTTAGCTTTTTTTATGGGGGAGGACCCCCAGACTCCTCAGAGGGGATTTTATTCACCAGGTACAGTTTAAAAACAGTACAAGGAATCAGCCCCCGCGTCAGGGGGTCAATTAGAGGGGCAATGCCCCCCCTGCCATACCTCCTTGCCCCCCCATTGGCTGTCAGAGTGGTAGGCCTATTGATTTTTTTTTTCCTGCTGATTTTTTTATTTTTTTTCTAAAACGAGTCATAATTCGTTTTGTTCGTCACATTGTATCAATTCATATTCAGCTAACTGAAATCAATAAAATGTAGGCAACCAAGCAGACGCACTGTCCTGTACACCCATCCAGCCCGAGACATCTGGCGTCCTGGGCCCTCCCTGTTCTTAATTTTCCTTTTTTTTGTAAATTAAATAAAAAAAAAGTTTGTATGAGTGATTGGTGTTTTACAACTGGTTTTCATGTGCATATGAATTGAAATGTGTGCTTGTCCCGGTAATAATAGAGACCATAGTACAATACCTAACTTAGGTTACCTAAGTACTGTATGCATATGTAGGTGCAGATCTGTGGGAAAATCATCAGCCCCCCCGTGGTCATCACATGCCCCCCTCACAATATGGTTCTGGAGCCGGGGCTGCAAGGAATTTAACTCGGTCGTTGGAGCGAAAGACACACGTCAACACACCAGGGTGCCATTTGCTGTACCCCCTACCACCACTGAAGGTCCTGGTCCCCCTCAGGTACAGGTACACTAACACAAGTTGGTGAACCTCAGCTCCACCAAAAAACCCAAAACCACAGGGGTTAGAAATAAATTATTATTATTATTATTATTATTATTATTGTTATTATTATTATACGGATGTATAAATGGTCGGATGAATGGATGGATAATAATAATACCACCTGTCTAAGGTAGTCGTACAGCTGATGGATGAATGTTGGATGATGATAATACCTCTTGTCTAAGGTAGTTGTACTGCTGAAAGTTCTTCTGGTTTTGGCTCCAAATCTTCTGATTTCTTTTCATCTGTCGGTCAAACACGTTCATGGAGCAGCTGGAAGAGGTTCTGACGGAGGTCCAGTTAACGGTTCTAATGGTTCTACCGGTCATACTCACACACCGCCGGGCACTCATGGTTCGGTCCGAGAGAACTGAGGGGACACTAGATCTGTCCTTCCTCGCTCACCGTACACCGGAAGACGCGGTGCACGCTGGGTAACCACGTGTTTCCGGAGGAGCAGGCGCTCGCACAACGCGTTTGTTTTTAAGAAGGTTCGTTTATTTTATGTATTTATTTATTTACTTACTCACACAGGACAGACTTACAATCACAGGCCGCTTCATAAAGCGCATCATGTAATGAATGTAATGTTTTAGCTCTTATTGATTATAACAAAAGTTTGACCAAATAACACAAATGATTGATCACACATGTATTAAGAATGTACATTTTAAAAGGCTTTATAACAAACGCTCATTAACTGATTAATTGTGTGTGTGTGTGTGTGTGTGTGTGTGTGTGTGTGTGTGTGTGTGTGTGTGTGTGTGTGTGTGTGCGTGTGTTTTGAGTTTAACCAGGATGAACATATTGAACTGAACTGTGTGTCAGTGCGTCGCTATGACAACATATTAAACAGCAATACAATGAGTTGGTTTCAGTGTAGAGACACTCGTTGTCAGCTCTTCTGATGAAAGAAACACACATATACAGGTACATCACAAAACATTAGAATATCATGAAAATGTTCAATGTTTTTTGTCACTCGTTTCAGAAAATCAAACCCATATATGATAAAGGCTCGTGACACGAGCCTTTAGTTCTTGAAATGTTAATGATTATGCCTTACAGATAATGAAAACCCAAAATTCAGTCGCTCAGAAAATTAGAATATTACAGAAGATCAATTAAAAAGGACATTTTAAACAAAAATGTAAGGCTTCGTAAAAGTATGACATACTTTCCCGAAGCCTGTTTGTACGATATTAAAGTATAAGAAACAACTAATCTGTAAATGTGTACACCTTCATGAGAACATTATGTATGAAATATATTTTATTGGCATATTTTACACTCAAAACATTAGATTTAACACGCCATGTGCCAACAACTTAAAATTAAAAAAAATAACATACAATCTGCCTGTGGCTTTTAAACCAATATTGACTTTAGTGCAACTTAACTGGGGCATATGCCCAGAACAACAAATAAATGCAGAAAGTTAGTACTTTCTTTTTAGATTTTATTGAAAAAACACAACATGTCCAGGTTTCAGCACTTCTTTGTGCAGTTACAATGTCTCCTGCAGTGGAAAAGACTTTCCTGGTTGAATAAAGGTAAAAATAATAATAATTTATTTTAATTTTTTTGATAAAAAAAATTGATATGGATGCATTTTGAATCGATCCGAGAATTGCGTGATGTAATATTGTGACATAATGCCAAATCAATTTTTGTCAACACCCCTAATATATACAGTATATATATATATGCAACGGCACTCCATGAGTGCTTGGCAGCACAAATGAACCAGCTGCTGAGAGATGGGAATCACCCTGAATGGTTAACCGAAGGACGCACAATCCTGATCCTGAAGGATCCCTCAAAGGGTACAGTCCCATCCAACTATCGCCCAATAACCTGCCTCTCCACAACGTGGAAGCTCATGTCCGGCACCATAGCGGCTAAGATAAGCTGGCACATGGATCAATACATGAGCACAGCTCAGAAGGGAATCAGCAAAGATACCAGAGGTGCCAAACACCAGCTCCTGGTAGACAGAACAGTCGTTCGAGACTGCAGAACCCGACATACTAACCTGAGCACTGCCTGGATTGATTACAAGAAGGCCTACGACTCAATGCCACACACCGTGGCTCAGGTGGTAGAGGGTCGTCTTCTGATTGAGAGGTTGGGGGTTCGATCCCAGTACCTGACTATGTGTCGAAGTGTCCTTGGGCAAGACACTGAACCCTAAGTTGCTCCCAGTGGTCGACTAGCACCTTGCATGGCAGTCCTGTCCCACTGGTGTGTGAATGTGAGAATGATTGGGTGAATGAGCTGATATGTAAAGCGCTTTGAGACTGCTTCAGTGTGGTGATAAAGCGCTATATAAAATCAAGTCCAATTACCATTTACCATACTTGGATCATTGAATGCCTGGAGCTATACAACATCAACAGGACTCTAAGAACCTTCATTGCAAACTCGATGAGGCTGTGGAAAACCACCCTTGAAGCCAATGGCAAGCCACTTGCACAAGTCTCCATCAAATGTGGCATATTCCAAGGAGACGCCCTGTCCCCACTGCTGTTCTGCATAGGTCTGAACCCCCTCAGCCAAATAATCAACAAGACTGGCTATGGATACCGACTCAGGAACGGGGCCACCATCAGTCACCTCCTCTACATGGATGACATCAAGCTGTACGCTAAGAATGAGCGAGACATCGACTCACTGATCCATACCACCCGGATATACAGTGCAGACATTGGGATGTCATTCGGACTAGAGAAATGTGGTCAGATGGTGACTAAGAGAGGGAAGGTAGTCCACACAGAAGGGGTCTCACTCCCAGAAGGAACAATAGCAGACATTGAGGACAGTTACAAGTACCTCGGAATCCCACAAGCAAATGGCAACCTCGAAGAGGCGACAAGGAAAGCGGCTACGGCCAAATACCTCCAACGAGTAAGACAGGTCGTAAGAAGCCAGCTCAATGGCAAGAACAAGACCCGGAAAATAAACAGCTACGCCCTGCCAGTAATCAGATACCCTGCAGGAATAATAAGCTGGCCAAAGGATGAGATACAGACCACAGATGTTGAGACGCGAAAGCTCCTAACCATGCACGGAGGGTTCCACCCCAAATCCAGCACTCTGAGACTGTACGCTAGCCGGAAGGAAGGAGAACAAGGACTAGTGAGTGTGAGAGCCACTATCCAGGATGAAACATCCAAGATCCATAAGTACATCAAGGACAAGGCTCCAACAGATGACGTGCTCAGTTAATGTCTCAGACAATGGGGAACAGAAGATGAGGTGCTGGAGGTTCCATCATGGGAGGACAAGCCCCTACATGGGATGTACCACCGAAACATAACTGAAGTGGCGGATATCAAGAAATCCTACCAATGGCTAGACAGAGCCGGACTAAAGGACAGCACAGAGGCACTCATCATGGCTGCACAGGAGCAGGCCTTGAGCACCAGAGCAATAGAGGCCCAGATCTACCACACCAGACAAGACCCCAGGTGTAGACTGTGCAAAGAGGCCAATGAGACAATCCAGCACATAACTGCAGGGTGTAAGATGCTGGCAGGGAAAGCTTACATGGAGCGCCATAACCAAGTCGCTGGTATAGTGTACAGGAACATCTGTGCAGAGTATGGGCTGGAAACCCCAAGGTCAAAGTGGGAAACACCTCCAAAGATGGTAGAGAATGACCGAGCCAAGATCCTGTGGGACTTCCAGATACAGACGGACAGAATGGTAATGGAGAACCAACCAGACATTGTGGTGGTGGACAAAGAGCAGAGGAAAGCCGTTGTGGTCGACATAGCAATACCAAGCGACTTCAACAACAGGAAAAAGGAACACGAGAAACTAGAGAAATACCAGGGGCTCAGAGAAGAGTTGGAGAAAACCTGGAGGGTGAAGGCATCAGTGGTGCCCGTGGTCATTGGGGCACTCGGGGCAGTGACCCCCAAACTGGAGGAGTGGCTCCAGCAGATCCCAGGAAATACATCAGACATCTCGGTCCAGAAAAGTGCAGTTCTAGGAACAGCAAAGATACTGCGCAGAACCCTCAAGCTTCCAGGCCTCTGGTAGAGGACCCGAGCTTGGAGGAAGATATATATATAAAAAAAATCAAGAATGTCCAGAAGTGTAGGCGGCGCGCGGAATCGCACTTTCTGGCCACCTTCTGCTGTATTTTTTTTTTCTTTCGCCTTCTACTCTTAAACAGTTTCATAAATCATAAATTATTCCAAACCCCTTTCGCACTGAAAGAATCATTAAAATCCAAGACAGATTGAAGTTTTCTACACTTTGAGCAACTCCAGCAGCGAACTCCAGCGACTGTTTTGCGTGACGCACAGGCGTAAAAGCCAATCACAGTCCTTGTCAACAAGGCTGTCATCACCGAAACCAGTCTTTAAACCCATTCTTGAGAAGATGCTGATCGCAGCGGTGTAAAACCAGCTGGAGCTGTGTGACTGTTATTTTTACTGAGACTGGACCAGGAGAGATTTGGCGTGGAGGAGAATCAGCGAGGTGCTGGGTGTAGCAGGTACTTCCACGGCCTCCAGCAGAGCAATTTGGCCTCTAGCCGTAACAAACCACATATTCAGAGTAGGAGGAATAAAACGCGTCCGCTGGTGTCACATTTACCATGAAATGAGCACTTTTATGCTGGGTGCAGTTCTGACTCTACCTGAGAGAGATACACATATTCGGACTTGGGCGGAGCAGACCGTTCCACTGACACCTCATACTCATAACACAAATTTATTTCTGCTTTACACGGACTTTAAACGTCTATGATCAACTTTTGTGCTTCATTAAAATATGCTTGTGTTAGATATATTAATATGAATATTAATGTGCTTCTGTTAGATATATTATGAATATTAATGTGCATTGATACACTAAATATATTACCAAAACCAATTACAAGCAAACCACACAAAAATTCTTAATCATGCAGATATGTTACAGTGCCAGACAGCATTCTAGAGAGGACTACTAGAGACTAAACACCCATACTACTGGATAAGTTGGTACATTTTCAACTGGAAGTTAGTCATTGCACAACGTGATTTATTTTAGGTTAACAAATTGTTATATCTTGATTTTATTTGTCATTATTCATTAATAGCCTCTGTAAAAAAAAAAAAAAAACTATTTATTTCAATAGTTTTTTTTAAAGCTATAGGAAGCAATTGCAAAAGAGTGAAAGGGCCATATTAGGCCCCAGAGCCGCAGGTTGCAGACCCCTAAACCTGGGAGAACCACAGCTGAACATCTGGCCTGGCATCATAGTCCATCAGTTGTGGTCCCTCCATGATGATTCTGATGAGGTCCTCCTCTTTGTTGTGGAATTGTGTACGCGCTGCGCGTGTACACTCTCCACTCGTTGCGCCCCCCATGTGCTCTGTCGCTCCGCGTGCCCATATGCCTGTACCCAGTGTGTGTTTGTCCCAAATCACCGCAAAATCAACGCGGGTTACGTTAGATGGAGGGTTAGACCGGAGAGGGGGGAGGGCCGTCTGAGCAGCCGCACTCACACTGATATACTAGCAAAGCGCTCAAGTCTCACACATTGGGCGTGAAACACAAGCATTTCAACCTTTTGTGAGGCACTGAGTCCGTGCATATGCGCGGCTGAAGAGTTTGCGTGTGTGTGAGCTCATGGAGGAGTAGCGAGTCACACACACACACACACACCATGTTTCCTCTGGAAGTGTGAGCCCCACTCATGATTCATAGATGAAGTTATTCTCAGTCTGCTCGCTAAGTTACATCTGTTTGTATATTAATTACTTACCTTGGATGATGATCACCCCTGCACTAAGAAATGCTAATTAAATAGTTTTATTTGTACAAATTTGTGTCTTTTATTGGATTCTACCTAAACCGCAGCATTGGTGCAAACTTTATCAATTTATCATACACGTTCCATAAAATTAAACCACGGAATTTGCACACGCTATTTTACACTTAACACTACAGGTTACAGATTATGTACACCTCTTTGTACATCCAACCTTCAAAAACATACTCATTTGGAACATGATTGAAATAGTCCATTTAATGAATCATTTCATTGACAAAAGAGTGAGAGAGAGAAAGGCGCACACAAACCTCAAAACATGACCTCACCCCACACACGGTATTTATAATAAAAAAAATAGAGAGAGAGAGAGACTGGGATGAATGTAGTGACCAGTTAATTGATCGTCTTATTGATCAGTGTATTTACAGTTATTTGTGTGTGGTGATGTGTTGTACCTCTGTGTGTCTCAGGTGTGTATCTGAGGCCATCACTATGGCAACAGGTCCCAACTCTGACAAGCGATTCTCGGTGGTGGGGTCCGACCCTCGGTTCTGGGAGATTCCTGATGCTGAGCACAGGGTGAACATTGACCCTCGTTTCACCGCCATGTTCTCAGAGGAACGCTTCAACAGCTCATCAACGGTGGACAAGAGAGGACGGCAGGTCAGCCACAGCCACGCTAACGAGCTACGACGCCTCTACAGGGTGGAGGCGGAGTCAGGTGTGACACACACACACACACACTAAGCATGTCGGTGAGTGTTTTTATTTAAATGTAAGTGAGATAACCCTAACCCTTTTGTATATTCTGGTTTCTTTTTCTTCTATATTCTCTAAATTCATATATTATATCAACCCCGTTTGCTGCTTTTCTCTTCTTCCTGTAATGCTGATGGAAATGTTATTTAAAGTCAGTCTAATCTAATAAATATAAAGTAACACATGAAAAACACACAGAATGAGAACAACTTTTTATATGATCAATGTTCACACTGTGCAGTAAAACCTATTGTGGTAACACCTATTGTTTCGCCTGTTGTTACACCTGTTGTTACACCTGATTGTTACACTTGGTTGTTACGCCTGGGCTGTGATGTTATTGAACTTTAAACAATAATTTTTTTTATAATTTTTAAAGGCATGGTACATGGCATCAACACATTTAGATTTCAAGGTTGTAACAACCCCTATCTTACACAAAACATGATTGCAGACTTCAGTACACAAATCCAGTGAACATAAACTAAAGCAGCAGGCAAAGACGAAAAATATTTTAATAAAGAAGATAAATGCATCAAAATTATTACAAAAAATACTCGTCACAGCAGAAAAAAGTAAAATCAGGAATACATCTGAAAAGTGACCCTGTCAGTCATTCACCCTTATGTAGTCCCAGAACGTGTCCCAGGGAGACCCCTTCTCCAACCCTCTGTTACTGAGTCTGTTCAGCATACATTCATAAGATAACTCGACAGGCTGTTATTGTACCCACCATGATCACACAGAATTCACCCTTGGATACTTAAGGTATCTGAGATCGGTGCCCAGTAAACACAACATTAAAAGAATTTCTGACTTAAACAAACTGCTCAATATATGAATGACCTGTGTCCAGAGAGGTCTGACCAAAGGACACTCCCACAAACAATGCAGAAAAGTTCCTGTTTCACTAGTGTGTTAAAAAATTGATGTATAAACCTATACTGTGTGAGCGTATCCCGAGCATCTCGGACATTTACCACATTCTACAACAATTTTAATCCATTTATCACATTCAGTCTGATCTTCAAGATCCTTCTGCCAGTCTTATAAAATTGTGAGGCAGTGCATTTTTCTGGTTGAAGTTTCATATACATATATTTCATATGCAACAACATTGTCTGTCACATTGTAATGTTTAGACATAATACAACTCCTCATCTGTAAATACTTCCAGAAATGGCCTTTACCCACCAGATTAAATCTTAAAATCTTAAATCAAGACATTCGCCTTTATTGGTCATAAATGTTTTTGCATATCCCTGTATGAAATTTGTCCTCTGCATTTAACCCATCCCTGAGGAGCAGTGGGCAGTCATGTTGCGGCGCCTGGGGATTAAATCTCACAAGATTAATATAAAAACAAAAACACACCATCTTAAAACAAATTCTCAACAGTGCTTAAACCTTTTGAATGTCACTGTTTCCAATACAGTAGTCCCTCGCTATGACACGGTTCACCTTTCGCGGCCTCGGTGTTTCGCGGATTTTATTTAACAGTCCAATTTTGAATGCATTTCAGGTAGTCCAGTTTGTTCTCCAGGGAGCAGACATTAGAACACAGGATGGAAGAAGCAGCATTCTCTGAGGATTAGCTTTTAGCTTGGTTGCTAGCCCCGCTCCTGCTTCCGATCACTTTGCTTACGTCACCGCTGGTACGAGGTTTCGCAGGTCGCTGGATGTAGTTGGCATAGCAATCTGAGGCTCTAGGTCCAGAGTAGTCTCATCTAACGGAATATAACTGTTTGATTTGCCTAAATCTAGGATTACCTGGTGGTCGTATACTATTTTACAGTAACTACGCTGCAGGTTCACTGTGAAATTATTAGAACTGACCGACCTCCAAACTTCTATAAGATTTAAGGTCTTCGCTGTGTATGGCTTGGTGAAATCCAGGTAGTTGATGATATCAGGATACATAATAGTCCAGATTTTTGCCTCGTAGATCCTGGGTTAGCTTTGCTAGCCACAAGCGCCTCCTTTCCTCTAATAACTTGTGAGATTGTTTTACCTGATTTGTTATGATTTTTGGCAATCTATAAAACTCCAAATGTGTCTCACTGTTTGACCAATTGGTACAGCCAAAAACATGGCAATATTTTACCATTTCGTCTCACAATTCGGGATTTTCTTGTCTGCGTGCTGTTTGTAGACCTGCTGCTTTATCTCCTAAATGGAAACTTTCGGGTTGATGATGCGGTTGATGACGCGCCGTGAAAACCCCTTTATTGCGGGTTATTTTTAGAACGTAACCCCCGCGATAAACGAGGGACTACTGTACACAGTTTTTTTTTTTACCAATACTAATATCAGAATTACACCAAAGTGATGAATATTTCTGTCTGGTGTGTGTGTTTCACCAGGGAGCAGGGAGGAGAGATTCAAGGTAGGAAATAGAAAGGGTGTGGAAGAATAGATTATTTTACAGTGAGAGTGAGATGTGAAGTTGTAGAATATATTGTGCTTATTATGTTGTGTAATCAAGCCACTATAGTGACAAGTGTGAAGTTTAGCTATAATGGTGGTGGCTGTGGACAGGGGGAATGAGTGAGTGGTAGTACCTAAAGCAGGTATTTGGGATTAACGTGTCTAAAGTTAAGCCCAGTATGAGTTTTATCCCACATCCCAAGGCATGCCAGTGCATCGTAGACCAGTATATGTGCAAAAACCACTACCGCAAACCCAGGAACTGCCCCCGGCCCGCAGATGCAGCCAGGCCAGCAGAAAGAGCGGGGGCCAGGGAGCCCCAGGCCACCCCCCCACGGTCGAGCAGCCCCCCAGACGCCCCCAAGATCCCAGGCCGAGAGACAGCCACCGCCCCCCACACACACATCCGAGGAAGCCCCAAGCAGCCGAGCACCCAGCGCTTCCCGCCAACGACCCCAACCACCAACACAAAGGCCCCCCGCAAGCATCCCGCCCCACCCACGCACTCACACCCAAGCACCCAACCCCCCGAGGGAAGGGCCCAGAGAGCCCCCCGCCCGAGACCCCAGCAGAGGAGCCGAGGCCCACACCCAGCAGACGGCCAGAGCCACGCCGAATGGGCAGCCAGCGGGCACCCACCGGTGAGCCCAGAGCCAGCAGGGACCGGATCCCAGGCCAGAAGGACCCGGAACGGAAGCAGCACTGAGAGCAGTGCCCCCAGGGATGACGACCACGCCCATAGTCGCCGAGGGCACCAAGGGGATGCTGCAAGTCGCCCCGCCGGCCCCCGGGCACACCGACCGAGCACCGCAGAGCGCGCCAGATCTCCTTTCCTTGATGCCACCCGCGCGATGAGCCCTAGACAGCGCGCCCACCCCCCACACCGGCGCAGCAGGCCGCCCGAACCCGCACCAAGCCCCACCCGTAGTGAAGGGACACCCCCACACCCCACCAGGCCGGCACCGTCCGGAGGGACCCCGCAAAGAGAGCCCCCAGCAACACCCCTCCACGCCCCCCAGAGACCCACCGCCACGCCCGACCGCACCCTCCCGATCTCTACACGGCGGCCCAGCCATCAACAGAGGGGCCGGGCCCCCCACCCGAGAGGCCCAAATCTGTGAAGCTACCCACCACCCTGTTATGGTGCCTCTCCATTCCCCAATGGAGAGGCACTTCCCTATCCCCTGAGTGAATGTGTGTGTTTAATGAATTATGAAGTGCTATTAAAAAAGGGTGGATGGAGGGGAGCGGTGCTCCCCATCCAACCTATGTGTATATACAGTATGTGCATGTGGGCAGCCAGAGGTGGGAGTGCCGCCCCCGCGCCACTACTTAGTAGCACAGGTGGCAGCCCCCTCCACCCCCAGCCCCACCATCCAGCCCCCCAAGGGTTGTGAGTGTGGTGCAACAAGTGGGTGAGCCAGACCAGCTGGGAGTGAGTGACCATGTAGGAGGCCTGTCTGGTATGAGCCCGGCCCCTCCGCACGGCGGGCCACCGGAGAGGGTAGATGGCGCACGCGGCACTGCGGGCCCCAGGGACGCGCCGAGCAGCACAACCGGAGACCCGCTGCACCCCCCCAAACCATGCGGGCCCCCCCCAGGTGGAGCCAGGCACCAGCCACAGAGCGGCCAAAGCAGGTGGCGGCCGAGCAGGAGAGAGGCCAGCGCCCACACCAGGGCCAGCACAGGCACGCACAACACCACAACATAGGACTACAGTTAGATCAGTGTGTTAGTAAAGAGTGGTGCTGGCAGTTGCTTGCAGGCTAGATCATCATGCTAAAAATGAAAAATCAAGATTCAATGCAATTAGAAAAGGAGTCCAACGCTCCTCAAAGCAGGTTATTTTATTTTTTCTGAGAGCAGACATCTTTTTCATGGAAATAAATTCTATGAGGAGATTTCGCCATTGGTTTATGCTTATCATTTTTTATCTTTCCAGTTCACGAATAGTGTTTTTTTTGCTATGGCGAGTGCCGCAAGGATGGATTGCGATTGGTTTGCTGGAATATCAAGCATAGTCAGGTCTCCTAACATAGACATAGATTTGGGGATAGAGGAATCCTGGAGTCCAAAATGGAGGACAGTTTTTCAGTGATTAGAAACCAAATCTGTTGAACTGGCGAACAAAGTCATACGGCATGTAAATATGAATCAGCTGATCCCTGGGTGCACTGAGAGCAGATGTCTGTTGCGGAGAAGCCCATTTTATACATTTTCTGTTTGGTAATGTGGGATCTGTGTATTGAATTAGCTGAAGATTTGTGTTTTTATTCATCTTAAAAGTATTACAACAAATTTCTGTCCAGAAATTGGTGTTCGTAGTGATTGAGAGTTCAGCTTCCCATTTAGCGATTGGTAAGTGATTAGAGTTAGTGTTCAAGAGTGCTCTGTATATTTTTGAGAGTTTTTTAGTTTTTGTTGAGATTTTTTTCATATATATGGCCAGTTCTGGAGGTTGTAATGTGATTAAATCTATTGCTGTATTTTTCTTAATTGTCTCTGTTTCTTGTAAGTACTGAAGAAAATTACCTTTATTTATAGTGAATGTTTGGGTTAGATTGTTATATGTCCTGAGCTTATCATTTTCGAAGAGGTCTTGGAGATGAATAATTCCACTCCCTTCCCATGTTTTTAGATAGAGCGGTGTTTTTCTGTTTCTAAAGTCAGGGTTGTGCCAGATTGGAGACAGCATGCTAGTTTTTAATTGAACATTTGTAATGTCCAGGGCTTTCCACCACGCAGTCAGGGTGGAGGCAATCAGTGGGTTTTTAAAGCAGTTATGACGTTTGAGGGTCGTAGAGATAAAATGGAGATCAGAGAGTTTAATATGTTTGCAGTCTAGCTGTTCTATTTCTAGCCAGGTGTTATGGTATTCTTTTGGTTTTACAGTAGCCATTCTGTTAAATATAAAATGTGGTTTGCTAAGTAATAATGCGTGAAATTAGGGGCTTCAACACACCCTCGCTTTTATTTTTTTGAAGGGTTGAAAGGCTTATTTTGGGTTTTTTATTCCTAGCATAGAATTTTGTAATTGCAGAATCTAATCTTTTGAACCATTGCATTGGTGGTTTCAGTGGATCATAGAGAACAGATAGTTTATTTTATGTAAGATTTTCATTTTAACTGAGGCTATTCTGCCAAGGAGTGAGATGGGGAGATTGTTCCATCTCTGCAGATCTTCTGTGACTTGATCCAACAGTGGGTCTAGGTTCAGTTTAATTAATTCATTTAGGTTTGGTGATATATTTAGGCCTAGATATTTAATTGTATTTGTGGGGGAGGGGTATTGTGGGTTTTGGCTTGCCGGGTTCCATGAATTTTTTGTTAATGGAAGGATTGATGATTTTTAACAGTTAATGGAATAGTCTGATCATTTAGAGAAGCTGTTCATTAGTTTAAATACTTTTTCTAATGAGAATTGGGGTTCTTCCAGATAAAGTAAAATATCATCCGCATAAAGATACATTTTGTGTTCTGAAATGGATGAGTGAATTCCTTTAATAACAGTATTCTGATGAACAGCTGCTGCGAGAGCAAAAAGCAAGGGTGAGAGTGGGCAACCTTGTCTGGTTCCCCTCTGCAGTGTGAAGCTTTGGGATGTTATTTTGTTTGTGGTTACTGAGGCCTTAGGTTTAGAGTATAGGGTGGAGATCCATTGTATGAATGATTTTCCAAATCCAAAATTTGCCAAGGACAGCAAGGAGGAATGACCAGTTGACTATCGAATGCTTTTTCTGCGTCGAGTGACAAGATTATTGTTTTCTTTTTAGAGTTCTGTGCCATGTTGATCAAATTAAACAGCCTTCTAACATTGTCTGTGGAGTGTCTATTTTTAATGAATCCTGTCTGGTCTTGGTATATAATTGACTGTACTACTTTCTCTAACCTGGAAGTGAGTGCTTTGGAAATAATTTTTATGTCTGTGTTAATAAGTGAGATGGGACGGTAGCTTAAGGGTAACATGGGGTTTTTGTCTGGTTTAGGTAATAATTTAATGTTCGCTGCATTCATGTGACCTCCTACATGACCTTTATTTTTAATCTCTGTTACTACTCTGAAGAAGAGCGGAGCCAGCATTGACCAGAAGTGTTTTAGGAATTCAGCAGGGAACCCATCTGGACCTGGTGCTTTGCCTGTTGACATGCTATCCAAAGCATTTTGTAGTTCTTGTAAAGTTAATGGTGAGTCTAAGGTGGTTTTCTGATCTATGGTGAGCTGTGGTAGGTTTAAGTTATTGAGGAAGGTTTTAATATATTCAGGGTCAGGGTTTAAGTTTGATGAGTATAGGTTTTGATAATAATCATGAAAAACCTTAT
This sequence comes from Gouania willdenowi, assembly GCF_900634775.1. Classification (NCBI taxonomy): domain Eukaryota; kingdom Metazoa; phylum Chordata; class Actinopteri; order Blenniiformes; family Gobiesocidae; genus Gouania; species Gouania willdenowi. Next base: position 2,280,615 of record NC_041051.1, on the reverse strand, counting down.
TAAAGTCCTGAGGTAAGTTTAAAGTTTGACCTGAATTATCAGAAATTGCCGCTATGAAATCGTTCTCTTTGTTGTGTTTAAGCTGATTTGCTAAATATTTGCCTGATTTATTATTGTAGTCAAAGTTTTTGTACCGTAATTGCTGCAAAATTAAATCAGTTTTTTTTAGATAAAATTATGTCGAGATTAATTTTTGTATTTGGTTAGGTTAGCTACGTATTCTTCCGTCTGATCTTCCCTCTGATGACAGCCTTGCCGGTTTCCCAGAGTAAGGACGGTGACACTTCCAGAGAATCTTAAGTTAATAGAAGGTCCTCCCATTCTTTTCTTATCATTTTACCAAATTCACTGTCATTAAGTAATGAAGTATTAAAGCGCCACAGAGAGGATCATTTCTGATTAGAGTCACACTTTAGGGTGAGGGATATCGGGGCATGATCGCTAATAATTATAGGATGTATTTTAGAGGAAATCTTATGTGCGATGGAATTATTTGAGAGAAAAAAATCAATTCTGGAGAAGGATTTATGCACAGGGGAGAAGAAGGTGTATTCTTTTTTAGTTGGGTTGTTCAGTCTCCATACATCTCCTATTCCAAGATCATCCATGTAATTCATTAATACTTTAGCAGATCGAGACAGTTTTGTATTTGGGCACTTACTGGATCTGTCTAATGATGTGTTGAGTGTCAGATTGAAGTCACCTCCGATGATTAATAATGAGTCTGCAGAAAGGTCCGATAGCTCCGAAAAAACTCTATGGAAGAATTCAGGGTCGTCATTATTGGAGGCATAGAGGTTTAGAATTGTGAAACATTTATTATAGATTACCGCTTTGATAATATTATATCTACGCTCTGGGTCTATGGCGGAGTTGATTGTGTTAAAGAGTAACCTTTTGTTGAAAAGAACCGAGACTCCTCTTTGCCTGGAATTGAAACACAAATTATATATCTTGTTAAAACATGGAAAGGAGTGTGGTTTAGTCCATACGAATGTGAGCATAGCCAAGAGTCTGTGAGGCTGGGTTGAAAAGGTTAGTGAGAAGCACAAACATACAACAGCAACAACCAGTACCAAAAGAACAAGACACGCAAGGGGTAATTATATAAAGCGTAGGAAGGGGGGGTACTGAGTGGATGTGAAAGAAAAAAAAAGGTTAGAGAAGGGGGTTGGAGAAGAAAAGAGTTGACATGGGCGTAGAGAGTGTCCTGTGAAACTGTACACGCCTATCTGTGCAAGCATACACACACACACAATTTTATTTTATTTCTCTTTTGAATTATTTCAATTATTTTATATAAACATATATATATATATATACATACATTTTGAAATATTATTGTTTTTATTTCATTTTTTGTGTTTTTTATTTGTTTTTATTTGTTTTTTTTTTATATTGTTAATATACATACACATATAGATATACATACACACACATACATATATATACACACACACACATTTTACCTTTCAAATAGTGCTACCTTAACTACACCATGAGTGGAGAATTATCCGTTCAATATTAACTCATAAATCACCTGTTGTTTTTTTTTTTGATTTGTTTGGTTTTTTTTTGGGTTTTTTTTAAAATGTTTTATTTTATTTTATTTTTCTTAGTAGAGCCATGGGGTGATGTTAGAATCCCTAAACAGTTGGCCGTCTATGTAAAGCTTGTCTACGACCAGTTTGGAATTACGGCCTCTCTGTCGGTTTTCTTTGAAGATAGGATATCGGGTTTTTCGGTGTTCATTCATTTCTCGAGGGAATATTTTGTGGTACATTTTGTGCCTTCTAATCCACACATGTCTTGAGTACAGAAGAACAGGGTGTGTGATGTTAAACACTTTTTGAAAAAACATCTCTACAGGTTTGAATGGTGAACATAGCTTATTTTCAATATCCATCCAAGCTGTTTTAACTTCTGTCACACTCCAACATTTTGCTATTTTGGCCACACCGAAAGATAGATGATACAATCTTGGGTCAGGGAGGCCCAGCCCTCCCTTCTCCTTAGGCGCACATAACTTCCTCAGTTTAATTCTTGGCCTTTTCCCACTCCATAGAAAAGTCTTTACTGTATCATCATACCGCTTAAAAATCGTAGAAGGTATTTTGACGAATTGTTATGATTCTTAAAGGGACACAAACACACAAATAAAAAAATTACTCATAAACAGCTTGTTTATCCATATATGAAGTGATGTGTTCTGACCTTTGGTTCTTCCTCAGATAATGAGAGTGATGATGATGATGATGATGATGATGAAGAGTCGGATAGCGCTGACCCAGCTCGAGGAAAGGGAAATGTTGAGACTAGCTCTGAGGATGATGATGAGGAGGATGATGTGGACGAGATTCTCAGGAAAGAAGAAGACCAGATTGAGCACTGCTGGGGAGAAATGAGCCGCGATGCCCCGAGGAGCGAAAAGGTCAGCTACAGCTACAGGTCACAGCACGACGTGTACCTTACATCTTTGAATGCATTATAATACGTGTGCGCGTGTGTGTGTGTAGGTGTCTACTAGGCTAGCTGTGTGTAATATAGACTGGGACAGACTTAAAGCCAAAGATCTGCTGCTGTTGCTTCGCTCGTTCGTTCCTAAAGGAGGCGCTGTTCTGTCTGTCAAGGTGAGTGTCATACTACACTGTTTATATATGTATATATATATTTATATATATAGTGATTGGCTCTGATGTTACCCAGGGTTAGTGATTGATGTAGAACAGTGAGTATTAATGAAGAGTCACAGAGGTTTGAAAAAGGTAGCGTTTGTGTATTTTAGAGAAACTGCCTCTGATTGGTTCATATATTCTACTGAAGCAGCAGGAGTTAGTCATATTGGTCATGTTGATTGAAACACACACACAATTGTTTATGTTGTTGTTTCAGATTTTCCTCTCTGAGTTTGGTAAACAGCGTCTAAAGGAGGAGGAGATAAGAGGACCGATGGAGATCAGGTCACTGCCTGAAGACTCAGAGGACGACACAGAGGAGGAGAGGTTGTGTGTGTGTGTGTGTGTGTGTGTGTGTGTGTGTGTGTGTGTGTGTGTGTGTGTGTGTGTGTGTGCGTGTGCGTGTGCGTGTGTGTGCGTGTGCGCGTGTGCACAGGGAGCGTGTGAGGGATTACAGTGTGTGTGTGTGTGTGTGTGTGTGTACTGTGCACAGGGAGCGTGTGAGGGATTAGTGTGTGTGTGCGTGTAGTGTGCACAGGGAGCGTGTGAGGGATTACAGTGTGTGTGTGCGTGTAGTGTGCACAGGGAGAGTGTGAAGGATTACAATGTGTGTGTGTGTACTGTGCACAGGGAGCGTGTGAAGGATTACAATGTGTGTGTGTGTAGTGTGCACAGGGAGCGTGTGAGGGATTACAGTGTGTGTGTGTGTAGTGTGCACAGGGAGCGTGTGAGGGATTACAGTGTGTGTGTGTGTAGTGTGCACAGGGAGCGTGTGAAGGATTACAATGTGTGTGTGTGTAGTGTGCACAGGGAGAGTGTGAAGGATTACAGTGTGTGTGTGTGTACTGTGCACAGGGAGCGTGTGAAGGATTACAATGTGTGTGAGTGTAGTGTGCACAGGGAGCGTGTGAGGGATTACAGTGTGTGTGTGTGTGTGTGTGTAGTGTGCACAGGGAGAGTGTGAAGGATTACAGTGTGTGTGTGTGTGTACTGTGCACAGGGAGCGTGTGAAGGATTACAATGTGTGTGTGTGTAGTGTGCACAGGGAGCGTGTGAAGGATTACAATGTGTGTGTGTGTAGTGTGCACAGGGAGAGTGTGAAGGATTACAGTGTGTGTGTGTGTGTACTGTGCACAGGGAGCGTGTGAAGGATTACAATGTGTGTGTGTGTAGTGTGCACAGGGAGCGTGTGAGGGATTACAGTGTGTGTGTGTGTGTACTGTGCACAGGGAGCGTGTGAAGGATTACAATGTGTGTGTGTGTAGTGTGCACAGGGAGCGTGTGAGGGATTACCAGTTCAAGCGTCTCCAGTATTTCTACGCTGTGGTCGAATGTGATTCTGAACAAACATCAGCTCATGTTTATCAGGAGTGTGACGGATACGAGTATGAGAGCAGCTGCTCTACACTGGACCTACGGTACATACACACATACACAGATACACACATACAGAGAGGGACACACGTTAATAAAGTGTAGTTTGACATTTTCTACCCAGATGTTTGTCTTTGGTTTAATTAAACTTTGATTCAGATGTATTTCAAACGAAAGTTGAACTTGTTTGTGTAATTCAGGTTTAATTAAACCTCATCTTTTGTTCCAGGTTTATTCCTGATGATGTAACGTTTGAAGAGGCGGACCTTAAAGACGAGGCCACCGAGGTCAACACAGCTACCTTTGAACCCAAACTGTTCACCTCGTCAGCAGCCGGATCGTCTAAGGTCAGAGGTCACAGACTGGTTTTGGTTCTGGTTCCACACCTGGTTCTAATTCCAGACCTGGTTCTGGTTCTGATGTTTAAGCCACTCTAATGATGTGAACATTTAATTCACCAAATGATGAATCATTTTTAATGAAACACTGCAGTATGTGAAATACTCAGAGGGCGGAGCCAAGGTTAGCCCGAGTCCCTGGTGGCGTAGTGTGTTACTGATGGTAGCCTTTGTTACTTTGGTCCCAGCTCTCTGCAGGTCATTCACTAGGTCCCCCCGTGTGGTTCTGGGATTTTTGCTCACCATTCTTGTGATCATTTTGACCCCACGGGGTGAGATCTTGCGTGGAGCCCCAGATGGAGGGAGATTATCAGTGTCTTGTATGTCTTCCATTTTCTAATAATTGCTCCCACAGTTGATTTCTTCACACAAAGCTGTTTACCTATTTCAGATTCAGTCTTCCCAGCCTGGTGCAGGTCTACTATTTAGTTTCTGGTGTCTTTTGACAGCTCTTTGGTCTTGGTCATAGTGGAGTTTGGAGTGTGACTGTTTGAGGTTGTGGACAGGTGTCTTTTATACTGATAACCAGTTCAAACAGGTTCCATTAATTCAGGTAACGAGTGGAGGAGGAGCCTCTTAAAGAAGAAGTTACAGGTCTGTGAGAGACAGAAATGTTGCTTGTTTGTAGGTGACCAAATACATATTTTACCGAGGGATTTACCAATATTTTTCTCATTTTGTCTCTCATAGTTGAGGTTTATCTATGATGAAACTTACAGGCCTCTCATCTTTTTAAGTGGGAATACTTGCACAATTGGTGGCTGACTGAATACTTTTTTGCCCCACTGTATGTTAGTTATAGTTGCATATGTAATTTGATCCTAGCTCTACAGGTATATTAGTTATAGTTACATATGTAACCTGGTCCTAACCATGATGTCATCATTAGGAGACGTCTCACACATCCAGGACAGTAAGATATCTTTTAGGACCCCCAGGAAAACTGGAGAAAGGGTTTTTAATGTTTGATTTAAAAGCACTTGGTTCCTTAAGTGTTGTTAGAGCTGCTCAGAGGTCAGAGGTGACGGCAACTCTTCTGACCAATCAGGTGCAGCTGAGCTGGGATGAGACGGACCATGAACGCGTTACTGCTCTGAACAAGAAGTTCAACAAAGAAGAACTACTGCAAATGGACTTCAGCGCCTACCTGGCCTCCTCCAGTGAAGAAGAAGAACAAGAGCTGCCAGCACAGGGTGAGACACACCAGGACACGTGTTGTTAGGCCCCTCCTCCGTATCGGTTACGACCCCTCCCACTGTTAAACCTTAGGTACATGGGACCTTTTAGTTTTTAAACTGTTTGACATTATTAGAAACAATAATAACTAGGCAAGACCTGTATTTGGCAATTGAAAATTGAAAAAATTGGCAAAAATGACAACCTGATTGTTCTTTCTACTAATTAAATTTAAACTAATAATGCAGGAAAAACACAAGACTGACCTTGACCTTAAAGGGGAGATATGATGAAAAAATGTCTTTCTAATGGTTTTGCCACAGTGATAAACATCCTTTAGCCTCATTCAGAGGGACAAAGTTGAAAAAGTTAGGTTTCCTCCCTCCCTTGTTATTCCACATTTTGTAAAAAGTCAGCTCCAAACGGGAAAGTTGTTTTTTTCTTGCTACTTGATGTCACATAGCAGAAACTCCTCCTCCTGACAACCCTGGCTCCTACTACCATGGACATAATACATGCCTCCTAGAATGTGAGCTCCTCCGTCTCAAACTATCTAATAGCTAAAACAAACACTACGGTTTAATATAGAATACATATTATACTTAATTGCCATATATGGAAAGGCAAACTGCTACACCAGCCTATGCAGCGAGACTTGACACCCCTCGTGAACTGACGATGTCGTGCGGGGATGTTTACGGATTCGTTGCCTTCACCACTATCACCGGACACAGTTTTGGAATTGGGCGGCTTCCAACTTTTACAGGACGACGGAGAGCAGTAAGCGGAAAGGTGAATGATAGATGGTGTAATCCGGGGCACATCACTATCAAAATGCAGTTTTGTAGTAAGGATATTGATGTGTGTGTCCCTATGGAGGAATAGGAGGAAGAGGATGTTCAGCAGCTGAGAGGATGAAGATCCACCTTCACATCATAAAACAGTGTTTGTCTAACTCAAAATCCCAATAGCCACTTAAATATCCATGTGTTTTACTCTACTATGCAGTATTTTGGCTGAAAACAATAACAAGAGTGTGTGGATAGCAAAAGATAATTGCCAGTGATCAGCTATTTTGTGTTTTGTGGCTAGCGTCTATAGACATGCCCACTTGTGAATATGCATAAGTAGGCTGCGAATCAGCCCTTTGCTCTCAAAGTCGGCTAAAACTCCAGAAAACAATAAACCTCAAATACTGTTGTTTGGGTTCTTAGAACAAATGGAGATGGATGAAAAATAACATTACACTGGACTTTATATATGACATTGAGCAAAGGTCAAGGTCACACATTGAAAGGAAATGTTGTTCAATGGTAACAGTCTGTATCTCAATTTTTATAGGGAAAAAACGTTTTTGTGTTTTTGTTTAGGCTCAGCTTTGTCATCCTGAGAGCTTTGAGGTTTCACCTTGTTCACTTTTCTGAGGAGTTCTTGCCCTTAAATATGACCTTGAGCGAAGGTCGATTGGCATGCAGTTATTCTAACAGTGAAGAAGAGATGCTATGCGCTAGCAGACAGAGCTAACAGAAAAACGTGACTTTTACAGATATTCACGTAATATTACAGATATTCTTTCGGTGCTCAAGGGGTAAGGAATCATTTATGAACATGTTTAAGAGTAGTAGGCAGCCAGAAACAAAGTAGTAGCAGATTCCGCCCGCCGCCTCGGCATTTGGACAAGAGAAGGATAAATATATAGCGCCCTCTGCTGTTCCTGCGATTCAATTTTCAGAGAATCGATGTGAACCGTGATACCTATGAATCGATATTTAACTGCCTTACAATTAATCGATACATCCCTACTTACAGCCTTTCATAAATCTAAGCATCAAACTTGTACGATAAATATTGGTGGAGATATGGGAATTTTTGGTTTTGTTTTGACCTTGACATTTTGGCTCCAAAAAAGGTCGACTGCACATCCATGACATTGCCCCTATGAGATAACATACATGTCATTAGTAGGGCTGCCAACTTTTGTCGTTTAGTTGACTAATTGGTTGATGCTGTCCTTGTCGACCAAGATTTTCATTGGTCGACCAGCAACTGTATGGTGACATGATTCTATGTCCAGTAACAGCTGAATTAAGACAGGCTTGCTTGAAGCACAAGCATCCACTATTGAATCAATCCTTTTTCTGCACAAGAACATGGATTATCCTTATATTTTATATGTGGATTATGTAAATAGATCCACTGCTGTCACCTGTGTTTGACGTGCATTTGTTTCCCCGTGCACTGATCTGATGTTGACATTAACAGTTGTTTAATAATAATAGCAGGATTACCACTAAAACAAATATAAATATGTCAATTGTATGAGGAAAAAATTGGTTCTAATTGTAGGTTTCAGTTTTGCTCTGTCAAGGTTCATAGCATAAATGGTCTGTGTTTTAAAGCAAATCGGCACCACAAAAAGTGATATATTTGTTTCTCTTTTGCTTCTACTTGGTTGACTACAGCCCTAGTCATTAGTGCTGCATTATTTGCCTAGGAGTTCCAGGACAAAGCAATTTGTGGAAAAAAAATAAGAACTCCTACGAGAACAATATATTTGGCAATTTACAATTGCCAAATACATACTCTGAGATTGTTCTCCACTTCCTGTTTGTCAGAGGAGGAACAGGAAGTGAGGAGGAGCAGTGAGCAGCAGATCAGCAGGTACAGAAATCTCCTGAAGATCAAAGAACAAGATGAAGAAGAACAACAACACATGGAGATCAGCTGGAAGCCAGGTACACACACGGAACCGAACCCTGACAGATTGTGTATAATATTAAATTATTCTAATCATGTTATTGTTGTGTGACTAAAGTTGGAGTTGAAATAAAAGAACAGTTTTTGGATCAAATCACCATTAGTTAAACTTCTACCTGGATTTAAGTTTTTACAACTCAATTAATTCTGTAAATATTTATAGAAAATGTAGAAAAACTTCAATGAGCAGCAAATGATCTGATTGGTTTAGAACAGTGTCTGTGCTCTATGTTTGTATTTCTATGTTCTATGTTTGTGTGTCTATGCTCTGTTTGTATGTCTGTGCTCTGTTTGTATATCTATGCTTTGTTTGTATGTCTATGCCCCCCCCCGCCACACACACACACACACACTCCTCCCGGCCACTACGGGCGAGGTTTTTATTAATTAAAGATATCTGATTGGCTATCAACTGAATGTGTCCATTCACTGACAGCGTACAGGAGTCTGCTCCATAGATATAATATACTGTGGTGTAATTCTTTAACATCTGTGCTATTGAACGTACCCTAGAGCTGTTGTAATGTGTATATGTCTATGGCCTGCTCTGTTGATTCACGTGACGTCACTCACATTGCTGCTTCATGAGAAAGCTAGAGCGCTAATTCAGATGGAGAGCAGAAAGCTTGAGAATCTGTCGTCTGAAATCATCAAAATGTCCATATTATGTGTAGTTTACGGCTGCTCCAATCGTTCTAACCGAGAAAAGGAAAATATAGAGGAAGATTGTCGTTCACAAGGATGAGAAATATAAAAATCTCACAGCTGTAAAAAGTGGATTTTAAACCTACATATGTGGTCATGAGGAGCAGAGTCTGCTGATGCTGTAGCGACCACTTCATAAGGTATGTTAGCTTAGCGAGCTAACTTTGTTTTTGTGGCTGTGTTTATATTGCATTATGAATCCGTGTACCCTTTGTTCTTTGGTTTTTCTGGTTTAAAACCAAATCAAAATAACAAATAGTGTGGTTATTTTGTTTTTCTGATTTAAAACCAAAACAGAAATACAGAACAAAGAAAAACCAGATAAACAGCGTTTTTCTGTTTTTTTGTTTTTTTTATCTAGTTCTGTTTGTGTGATATTTATGGAGAAACTGAAGTCCGCTGCACCTCGTTTCCCAGGTCCTGGTCCAGGTCTCCTCACACAATAGGACTGTGTAGGATTTATTTCACCAGTTTTCTGGTCCTGCTCATGTTTTCATTCAGTGTGTGGATGTTGTAGCTCTTATAAAGCTGCTCACGCTGTAGTTTTGTTTTGTGGTGTTACGTTCCAAATAGTATCTAAATAAACTGGTGACTGGCTATTAACTGTGAGGCTGGTGTGAGGAACAATATTAGAACTTCTACCATTTGACACTTTTGCAACAAAAAATTACAGCAGCCGTAAACACACACGGAAGTTGATCATAAGAAATGAGAGGCACCAGTATATTTATTTCACCACATATGTGCATGTTTTACATAACATCCATTCTTTGGTTTTGATTTATTAATGTATTAATAACGTTTCAATTCACCAGTAATGTGACTTATGCGTTGCTTCTTTTTATGTCCGGGGCGGGAGCAAAAGTCACCAGATTATACTATTTTACTGGATACTATTTGAATCGTAACACTGATTGGTAAAGTTGGCAGATATTCACAGATTCAGACTTCCAGCATCAATAACTATTTAACAAAACGTCATCGACATACAGATTACACCTCTGCCATCAGTGTGAGGTGGACAACATGATACAAGATCATTTTTAATAAACGCAGCAGAATAAAAGTCTGTCTGTCAGTCGCTCTGTGTGGTGAGATTAAAACATAAAGCTGTCGTCCTAGTTTTCCTTAAATATCCAAAAATAATACAAACAGAACCAGATTTCATTTTGAAACAGAAAAACGCTGCTTGTTTAGTTTTTAAACTGAAAAACCAACCCGTTAGGGTTTGATGCTACTCGGTGCTCCCCGCAATTTTTTTAATGCCCCCCCAGTTAATGCTGCCTGGCACCGACTCTGGTCCATGCGCTGTTGGTATGTCTCGGTTCTACATGTGTATGTACAGTATATGTTCTGTTTGTATGTCTGTGTTCTATGTTCGTATGTCTATGCTTTGTTTGTATCTCTACATTCTATGTTTGTATGTCTCAGTTCTATATGTGTATGTATATGTTCTGTTTGTATGTATATGTTCTTTTTGTATGTCTATGTTTGTATGTCTATATTTGTATTTCTGCTCTATGTTTGTATGTCTGTGCTCTGTTTGTATGTCTGTGTTCTGTGTTTGTATGTCTGTGCTCCATGTTTGTTTGTCTATGTTCTATGTTTGTATGTGGAGTTATGGTTCTCCTGTGGTTCTAGATCGGATCATGTGACTAAAGGAGGTTCTCCTGTGGTTCTAGGTCTGAAGCAGTCGACCCGTGAGCTGGTGAAGAAGAAGCTGGAGGTTAAAGAGCTGATGACGCCGTGGCAGAAGTTTCTGCAGAAGAAGAAGGAAAAGAAGAAGAAAAGTGTGAAGGTGAGACTTTGAGGTTCTCCTGCTGTTATGTGTTCACATCCACCTTCCACACGTTGTGCTGCATTCACTGACTGTGGTTAAAACCGCTCTCCCTCAGGGTGAAGAGGAGGAAGATGATGATGATGACCTTCCTCCTGACGTCGACCTCTCTGACCCTTTCTTCTCAGAGCTCAGAGAAGCAGGTATGGTTTATTGTCACATGACATTGGTCTGCTGAGGCTCCGCCTTCATTTCTCTGACGTGTTGGTGCAGGTCTGAAAAAGAAACCGAAGAAGAAGAAGAAGAAGCAGGAAGAGAAGCAGGAGCTAACAGCTGAGGAGGAGGCGGAGCTTCAGAGAGAGAAGGTATCACTGCTGTCTGAGATCAGACACACAGTAATGCACACACACACACATAGACACAGACACACTCTCCCCTTCTGTTCACTCAGGTGTGACCCTATCCCCCAACCTGAGCTTTTCGCAAACATGGTTAAAGACTTTTCTTTTACTCGTTTCCCTCACCTTTCCTCCATCTCTGTGTGCCCCTCCCCTTTCCTCTGTGGAGACACATCAGCCAATCACAGGAGGAGAGATGTCTTCCTTTGTTCATTGTTCACGTGTCCCAGTGTCTGTTACCATCATTTAGCTTCACTGACCAATCAGGTCACAGCGTTAAAGTCACATGCTTACTAGGGATGTGAAGAAAAATCGATTTCACGATATATCGCATATAGTTTTAACTCAGTTTATCCTCTGAATGATCAATATCCTCTGAACATATACAGCAACTTGATTTTTTTGTATGTGCGTGTGTGCCAGGCTCAGATCTCTCTCCTATTGGACGATGATGAAGATGTCAAACACAAACACTTTAACTACGAACAAATCGTTGAGCAACAAAATCTGAGCAAGAAGAAACAGCAGAAGAAGAAGAAAGAGACGCCTGAGGAGGACCACTTCCTGGTGAGACCCCCACTGACCTTGACATCATTCACACACATTACAAACTGTGTTAGGGTCCAAAGGTCAGTGTGTAGTGTGTGGTGTGTAGGTGGGTTTGTTTTGGGGGTGTGGCACATAACCAGGATAGGGGTTACATAAAGCCTGGAAAATTTGTCCTGGATAAACTTATCCCCAAGTTGGTTGAAGGAAAGCCGGCCAAGTTTATTAAGGATCTGTAACCATGGTGATTTAGTCTCTACGGTTAACAACCAGAATAAAAGCATCCCTGTTGTGGTTTTGCTGTCAGTGCTGTGCGAAATGAGTGTTTTACAGAATGTAAATATGTTTTTATTATAATAGTTTATATATATATAAAGACAACAAAAAAACATATTAAAAAAAAACAAGATTTTTGCAATGAAAGTGAGAAGGCAGTTTATTAGGAATATTTTCCTTATTAATAAAACACCAACACTGAAAAGTTAGAAAAGATACAGAATAATCAGACTTTACTCATTATGACTGCAAAGGAACTAATAGAAGATATTTTTTTAAGTGTGTCCTAAAAATAAGAAAATGGAATGGATACTGTACTTTTTTATTTGAAGGGTTTCACAATATTCTGACTTCACTTTTTAACTCTAGCTGTGTTGGAATACTAATAAATCCTGCTTATGGAATTGCTGTCAGATGTTTGATTTAGATGGCTTTTTTGGAGTTGTTTTTATTTATTTTTTTGTTAAATAATCATCAACATTAAAAGATATAAACAAATTAGTGAAATAAATCTACTTTTTCATGATATTCTAATTTCATGACCAGCACCCGTAGATGACAGATCCTTTCTTAAAATGTATCTATACGTATATGTAACATGTAACATGGGTGTGCCAAAATATTGATACAACGATGTATCTCAAGGTTTCGTCTTGCGATACGTTATTGATTCACTTTTTTTTTCGAATTGCAACATACAAGACATGATGGAAAAAATAAATATACATATATGATACACAGAGATAATGCAGTACATATACAGTACAATGAGATATGTGAAGAGTGGATATTTGCACTACGTGTGTTAAGAAGAGCCATTGTACAGTATACACATTGTTTTACTTGGCTGTCATTCATGTGAAATGGATTCAGTGCAGTAGATACATTCTGAATTTCTTCAGTGACACAAAAAGTGGGGCAGCTGTGCATATCTGATTTGACCAAAGTTTGTCGGTTTCATACATCAGGTCCACTGTGAACTTTAAGATCTGCCACCCTGTCCACTGTTGACAGAATGTTTGGGAATGTTTTCATCCCAAGTGCTTTCTTACAGAGCTCTTGCATAATCAGTTTAGCTGGCAACGTAAACGGTGATAAAGGTATTGTGATGTATTGTGGATGAAATTTGCCACAATACAGTAGTCCCTCGTTTATCACGGGGATTACGTTCTAAAAATAACCCGCAATAGGCAAAATCCACAAAGTAATCAGCTTTATTTTTTTTACTGTTATTATACATGTTTTAAGGCTGTAAAACCCCTCACCACACACACTTTATACACTTTTCTCAGACAGGAATGAACATTTCTCTCTTGTTTAAACATTTTCAAAGTTCAAACCTTCATAGATTTTAAAACATAAACCTGTTTTCAAACATACAGCACTACAGAGTCACACTGCTAGCGATCAGACATTGATGCTGAACGCATTCAGAGTCTTTGTTGACGATGACGTCAGGCCGTCAACACGAACACCAGTCTGTTCACCCATTCAACCATGGAGTAGAAGCTGTGTGTGACCACATGGAGCTGTATGACACGCCCTTTATAACCAGGACCAGACTAGGAAGGATTAGGTGTGGAGGAGAATCAGTGAGGAGGTGGTAGTAGCAGGTAAAAGTTCTCTCTGTTGCACTGAGCTAGCATAGCATTAGCCCCTAATCACGCCGGCTTTTTAGACTGGTGGTTTATGTTTATGAGAGGAGAAAAAGGAGCGCAGCTCCTCGCTTCAGCAGGCAGTCAAACTCACCGTGTTGAATGTGTCGCTGGTGGGTGAATGCAGCATTAGCCAATCAGGACACAGAACACAATGCGCGTTCATACGCTGTAAAAAAATGCATCCAAAACTGCACTGTAAAAAAAACCCTGCGAAACACAGAGGCCGCGAAAGCTGAACCGCGTTATAGCGAGGGACTACTGTATATCGATTATTGTACCATGATGTCGTTATCGTGGGGAAAAAAAGAAAATTGTGATACATTGTATTGCGAGGTACCTGGGGATACCCAGCCCTAGTTCATTGTAATGCTGGATCAGTGGTAGATTTCTTACCTCCCATGCAGCAAATCCTGAGTTTGATTCCCGGCTTATACACTTTCCCTTTTTTTTGTTTTTGTGAATTTCCTCTCTGGGAGATCAATAAAGGTCTATTCTATTCTATGGGAAACTTTGAAAAAAAGAATAAATCTAATAATGAGTGATTTAGAAAAGTGATCAGCTCCGCCTCCTCTTACTGTAGCTATAGCAGTTCACTTTATTAATTCTACATGTTTGGGGTATTTACGCATTCATACAGTGTGCTATTGTTTACCAGCCTTTCCTTTCTCCTTTTTAGCAGCGCTGCTGTTCCATTTTTCTGTATCATGTCTTTTATTTCTTCATCCTTCTGCAGAAGCATCAGTTGTTGGACAGGTGTAAACGAAACTGTGCGTCTGTGATCCACACTTTCATCGGTGATTCTGTGATCAAATTCATGGTCTTCTTAAGAAAGCCGTGACGGCCCACTTATCTCACACATCCACAGCCGGCTTCATGAAGCCTCGTCTCTTTATCCTGCCTCGACAAACGTGCAACCAATTTATCCAAGATAGCGCCAACCAGACTTAGTCTAACCACGCATTCTCCTTTATCCTGTATGTATTTATTTGACTTTTGTGCAATAGCCCCCAGGTGATTCCTCTGAACATGTTGGACATTAATGCTTGTTGTGTTTTTATTATTTTACAGTAAAATAAATCTATAAATCTATTCATTCTACATTGAATTATTTGTGGTTTAAACCCATCAAATAATAATAACAATCATAACAATAATAATAATGACAATATTAATGATAACAACAATAATAATACGAATAACAATAATAACTAGAATTGCAAGAAAGGGGGCCAAACCTTCTCACGCGACTCACCAAGTAACAGAAAAAATGCATTTGTACACTTTGAGCAAAGTATGAAACAATATCTGTTTGCTTACAACCAGTGCATTTTTTGTGCCATAATTCTTATGATAGATTTTAATGAAATACATCTGAAGAGTGTAAGTGTGAAAGTTCATACAGATAGCACTTAAACCATAGCATGAGTTAACGTTCTGAAAGTCTTGGTTCAAATTCTACCAAAACAATCTAAAAATGTATTGGAGTGATGAAGTATGCCAAACGGCATTTGATTTGGTCAAATGGTTTATGAGAAATTATATAGTGATCATGGTGTATATTTCAATCAGACACAGGGCAGGTAGGAAATTGGGAGAGGGTGTATGAACCCATTTAGTTGCATGAAATCCTATGAAACAAACTTAAAGTTATACAGTGGTATGCAAAAGTTTGGGCACCCTTGTAAATGTTCATGATTTTCCTTAATAAATAATTGGTTGTTTGGATAACAAATTCCAGTTAAATTTATCATATAGGAGACAAACACAGTGATATTTGAGAAGTGAAATAAAGTTTATTCGATTTACAGAAAATGTGCTAGAATTATTTAAACAGAATTAGGCATGTGCATAAGTTTAGGCACCCTTGCATCTTATTGATTTTAATACTCTTAGCACTAATTATTGGAACTCAAAATTGTTTTGGTAACCTCAGTGATCCTTGATCTCCATACACAGGTGAATCCAATCATGAGTCAGGGTATTTAAGTAGGAAAATTCTAGGTGTTTCCTCTTTGCATCTTCTCTGATTAGTGGCAACATGGGAGCCTCAAAACACCTCTCAAATGACCTGAAAACAAAGATAATTCAACATCATGGTTTAGGGGAGGGATACAAAAAGCTATCCCAGCGATTTAAGCTTTCAGTTTCAACTGTGAGGAACATTGTAAGGAATTGGAAGACCACAGGCACAGTTCTAGTTAAGGCCCGAAGTGGAAGACCAAGAAAGATCTCCGAAAGGCAGCGGCGCAGGATGGTGAGAACAGTCACAGTCAACCCGCAGACCAGCTCCAAAGACCTACAACATCAGCTTGCTGCAGATGGTGTCACTGTGCATCGTTCCACTATTCAGCGCACTTTACACAAGGAGATGCTGTATGGAAGAGTAATGCGGAAAAAGCCTTTTCTCTGCACACGCCACAAACGGGGTCGCTTGAGGTATGCTAAAGCACATTTGGACAAGCCAGCTTCATTTTGGAACAAGGTGCTGTGGACTGATGAAACTAAAATAGAGTTATTTGGGCATAACCAGGGGCGTTATGCATGGCGGAAAAAGAACACAGCATTCCAAGAAAAGCACTTGCTACCTACAATAAAGTTTGGTGGTGGTTCCATCATGCTGTGGGGCTGTGTGTCCAGTGCAGGCACTGGGAATCTTGTTAAAGTTGAGGGGCGCATGGATTCCTCTCAATATCAGCAGATTCTGGAGAACAATGTCCAGGAATCAGTGACAAAGTTGAAGTTGCGCCGGGGCTGGATCTTTCAACAAGACAATGATCCTAAACACTGCTCAAAATCTACTAAGGCATTCATGCAGAGGAACAAGTACAACATCCTGGAATGGCCGTCTCAGTCCCCAGACCTGAATATTATTGAAAATGTATGGTGTGCTTTAAAACGGGCGGTCCATGCTCGGAAACCATCAAACCTGACTGAACTAGAGATGATCTGCAGAGAAGAATGGTCCAAAATACCTCCCACCAGAATCCAGACCCTAAGATGAAGGATCACTGAGGTTACCAAAACAATTTTGAGTTCCAATAATTAGTGCTAAGAGTATTAAAATCAATAAGATGCAAGGGTGCCTAAACTTATGCACATGCCTAATTCTGTTTAAATAATTCTAGCACACTTTCTGTAAATCGAATAAACTTTATTTCACTTCTCAAATATCACTGTGTTTGTCTCCTATATGATAAATTTAACTGGAATTTGTTATCCAAACAACCAATTATTTATTAAGGAAAATCATGAACATTTACAAGGGTGCCCAAACTTTTGCATACCACTGTATATGTTGCTTGATGTTTCTGTGTTTATAGCGCCCCCTATTGGCCAATTTGCACCAATTTTGGCACAGAGCCTCTGGTTGTCCTCTGACACAAGTGAATTGAGTTTGATGTTTCATAGCTTTTACTTTGACAAAAATATTCAACAGTATGTGTTTTTAAGCTAGCAGAAAAAATTGTGTATATATAACTAGCATATTTTTTGGAGTTGCAAAATTATTTATATAAATTTTGATCAGGCAAGTCTGGAGATTATGTGCAGATAGATAGGCCACTAGGAGACTGCAAATATGGGAAATGTATCTCTTAAATGACTAGATTGATTCTTACTAAATGTGGTGGGTATGACCTTGGGTCGCTCCTGAGGCCATATCTTGTAGTTAATCGTGATTGGTCAAATTGGGCGTGGCTTATTACAATATAAATAATACATTTTAAAAAAGGAATTTCAGCTGAAGTATTATGAAATTTTCAGGGAATATATAGTAGAGCACACACACAACCCATACCAAAAAGTGCACCACTAGGTGGTGCTGTAAGTGCAAACACATTTTGGCCCGTAACTTTCAGATTTTAAATCACATACTCATAAACTTTATAGCCACATGTTCCCTAAATAGTCGTATATTCTGACAGGCCACGCCCACTCTCGCAGCATATTGCTCTTTGTAAGTCACTACACATCAAAAACCTACTTTTTTGAACCCATCCTTGGAGTTTTGTCCAATCAACGTAAAACTTGTCACGTAGAGTCTTCAGTTGGTTCTGATCTAAAGTTGATGAAAGAATTTTGTTCGGTCAAATATACACAAATTATTAAAGAATAAAGTTTTCTAGCTAGCTATAAAAACACGAGCTGTTGCATATCTCGGTCAAAATAAATGTTAACATCAAATTTGAGATCATTGATTAGCATGTGACTGTGGGGGTATGCGCCACATTTGAATAATGTTGGCCACTAGGGGGCACGGCAAATATGGGAAATTTATCTCTTCAATGGCAAGACCAATTTTTACCAAATTTGGTCGGTGTGACTCTGGGTCGCTCCTGAGGCATTTAAGACATTTATTTCAGCTCAAGTAATATGTTGAGGGCTGTGGAATTTACAGGGTACATATATAAGAGCACACAGATCATCCACACCAAAAAGTGCACCACGAGGTGGCGCTATAATGGGTGCAAACATGTTTTGGCCTGTAACTTTCACATTTTAAATCACATCTTCATAAACTTTATATCCACCTGTTCACTGCAAATGGCACGTTGGCCTGTGTCCTGACGCTCGCCCCAAGCCCGTCATCCTTCGTGATGTACTTCCACGGGCTCCACAAAACCTTGGGGTCGAGTGGCGCGGGAAGGCTTGGCCTGCTTTTGTAACCGCTTGCAGTTCTAGTTATTCATGTATTTATCTTTATTATTAGTTTAACATCATTGACCAAAATTTAGTGTGATTCAGGTAATATGGGAGAAAATATTTTTTGTGTAATTGGTTTGCTGTGCCGACCTTAAACAATTCAGAACCGGTTCCTACAAGTCCTCAGAGTGACCTACTGAGCGACCTGCTACAACCCAATACAGAGGAGAAAACACCCTGAAAAACATCAAACCTCAAATTAACTGAGAGACTGTACCACACTGAGAATGCTTTTGTTTCCCAGTTGTTACATAGCAACCAGCCTTTGTGCTGGTGCTGTGGTTATCTCAATAACTTTCCCTGTAATAGTTCTTCAGCTTCCACAGCAGGAAACACAAACCTTTGCATGTTATATAAGGACCAAATGTGGTCGGCAGGTGAAACCCCAACCAAAAGCTGGACATCTCACTCTGTAATCAGTCCCTCAGCCTCACACACTCAAAACCCTGCAACAGTATGTCAGACTCATCTGAGACTCAATACCACATTGGGGCTACTTCTGTTACATTCATTTAACTCCTACCTCAGTCTCAAATGCTCTGACAGAGACCCTATACCACTAGGGCCTACTTCCGCTACAGTTTCTTGTCCAGGCGGGCACTCCTGTGCGTCTTTGTACCTGTACCACACAGGCTTCTCTCCCATATGCTGTAATCACTGCCTAATGTTGGAATCACTCATTTTGTGTGGATTTTAAGGCAAAATCCTAAATACATTTAGATTTATAGTAAAAAAAAAAAATACAGGCTATGTGTTCCAGCAACAAGACAAATCATATCAGAAATTTAGACCCCTCATGCTTGACTCCTTCACGTCTCTTTTGTTTTGGGACAAAAAAAAATTCTAACAATTTTAACACCACAAATTAAGATTTGAATAACTTCTTTATCTAGTCAATCATTTAACAGGCAAGGCACTGATTTCCATCTGAAATGTTAAGAAGAAAACCTCTGCACATACCTCATTATTTGATGTATTTAGATCCTGGATAAGCCCCCAAATGTTGTAGCAGTTTTGGATGAAATGAGACGGAGTCAGGTTGTAGGGTTGCTGGTCAGATGCAGACACATGGTTTATTTGGTCAATGGGTTTTGGAAGCAGACCGGTCTGGGATTCAAAGGTTTCAGTGTGTGTGTCCAATTGATCTGTCGGTGTTTTGTACTCGCAGGGTTTTTTATGTTGCTGATAGCGGTAGTCATAACAATGACAGAGCCTCTGAGAAGAGACCTTGGTAAACGCTATCAGTACGATGGTACTGTATCTGGCCTGCTTTGGGCAGTTTGACCAAAACTGACAGGAGGTGTATTCCAAAAAGGAGGTTCAACAAACCCTGAGTCTATACATTTAAATGCTCAACTTGTGGAGTTTCTAAAGCAGGGGTGGGCAACTCCTGAGACTTTTAGATGTATTCCTGCTTCAACACACCTGAATCAAATGAATGGCTCGTTATCATGCTTCTCTAGAGCTTAATGACAACACATTGGTTTCAACCAAAGAAAATTACCATTTACAAAAAAAAAGCGCCACAGCATTAGCAATAATGTGAGCACACGTCTGTGGTGTGTGATGTTACTAATCTGTGTCAGAGAAGAGTGTCAAGGTAAATTAAACGGTTCCTTGGGAAGCGGTGTTCAGGTGGGCGGAGCCAGGTAGACACCCAGGGTTTCTTAAACCTGCCAGCGAGCAGGTTCAGTTCACTGAGAATGTTACCATGGTAACATACTCAGAGAAGAACATACCTCGCCTTCAGGAATGGGATACTCAGAGTTTCCCTCATTTCAACCCGAACATACTCTTGAACATAACCCGCTTTCTGGAATACCCCTCTGGAGAGATTCTGCAATCACATTTCAGTAATAATAACAATAATAATAACCATCAGAGAACTGTAACATGTGGCTGCCCTTTAGCCCCTCCCCATGCAGGTCTGTGACCAATCACCTCTGACTCTGAGGGGGGGTGTTACTATAGCTTCCATCTTTAATATTGAGCCGTTATTATTATTATTGTAAAGTGACTTTTGATTTCTGACCCTCAGCTGGACGTCGCTGACCCTCGGTTTGACGCTCTCTACTCGTCACCACTCTTTAACATTGACCCCTCCCACCCCAGCTACAAAAGCACCTCAGCCAATCATTGCATCGCAGCCGAGAAGCGCCGGCGTCGGCAATCCCCGCCTACATCACAAGAAGCTTCGCCCACCTCGCAAGAAGCCCCGCTTCCCCAGGAGGCTAAAAGCAGGAAGTTGGACCCTCAGCTGCAGCTTTTGGTGAAATCAGTGAAAAACAAAACATTGCAATTTGAAGCTCAAAGAAAAAAGAAGGTCTGACCAATCAGAGCCCAGCGTTTTCTGTAAACACTGATCACATAGTTAATAAACAAGATTTACTAATATTTGTTTGTTCGTTTGACTTCCTCTGGTGTGCATCTGACTTATCTTTTTATTTTTCCCATAATTCCATTGGTTTTCATTGGAATTGTTTAACTTTATTTCTATTCGTCCAAACTTTTTCATCTAATAAAAAAAAAATTACAAATATCAGAGCGAGTCATGGAGGAGGGTTGAAGTGATGGTGTAAAATTGTGAAAGAAATCTCTGCTCATTCTGGTTGAGTTGGTAAAAGGTTTAGTTTGGTTAGCACTGGTTAGCATTAGCTAACATGCATGAATGAAACACTTTAGCTCTGACATCATGACTCCAGGTACTTCATGTTTGTGTTCACTAAGTTATATCTGATCATTTTAATAGATTCACCTCCAAAACATTTAAGGGCCTATCCTACGAAGTTAGCTAATTATATCCTGGATTTATCTCCGTTAGCTTCACCTAACCAAACATTCTCTTTCATGCCTTACTATAGCCAGCTTCTTTCTGACAAAGGGTGAAAAAAATGTAAATGCCTCAAAACGAATGTAAGGCTGTACTGTAAAAAGAGCAAAAAAAATTCAAACGCCTCAAAACAGGTAAGGCTAGACCCTTGGTTGTTTGTAAACATTGTGACATATTTTGTTGGGTGGGGCTTAGCCTGGAGGAAAAACCACAATTGTCTTGTTTTTCTGAGCGCGAGTGTCCGCTGGAATCCTATAAAAATTTAATTTACGTCCACTAACGTTATTCCTCCTATTCTGGCACCCAAACACACAAGACGACATTCTAAAACTGTAACATTACTAGCCTCCACAGTCTTTAGCCACCGGTGTTTTTTGTTTTTGCCTCCAGCTGGCCATTAAGGGGTCTATAGTAAGGCATTAAAAAGGGCGAAAAACTTTCAAACGCTTCAAAACGGAAGTAAGGAGTATGGCATAAAAAAAAGGGCGAAAAAATTTCAAATGCCTCAAAACAGAGGTCTGGCATAAAATTGGATAAATGGGCCCCCACCAAAATTCAAACATTGGCAAGGCAAGGCAAATTTATTTGTATAGCGCATTTCATACACAAGGCAACTCAATGTGCTTTACATGATAAAACATTCAATTGTTTAAAATCAATAAGAACATTTAAAATCAAAAGTAAAATCATCAACAAACACATTACATCAACAACATGACCATAAATCTCTCTCTCAATCATATGCAGTAGAGAAAAAAAGTGCCTTTAACGCTGATTTAAAAATGTTCACATGTGATGCTGACTTCAGCTCTGCTGCAGTTTGTTCCACTTCTTTGCAGCATAACAACTAAAAGCAGCATCACCATGGTTACTGTGAGCCCTGGGCTCCACTATCTGATCTGTGTCCATAGATCTGAGAGACCTGCTGGGTTCATACCTGACTAACATCTCACTGATGTATTCTGGACCAAACCCATTCACACATTTATACACCAGCAGCAGAACTTTAAAGTCTATTCTGAGGCTGACTGGGAGCCAGTGTAAAGACTTTAAAACTGGAATAATGTGTTCTGACCTCTTTGTTCTGGTTAAGACCTGAGCTGCAGCGTTCTGAACCAGCTGTAGATGTTTGATGCTCTTTTGGGGGATTTCTGTCAGAAGACCATTACAATAGTCCAGTCTGCTGGAGATAAAAGCATGGACCAGTTTCTCCTGATCTTTCTGAGTCATTAAACCTTTCACTCTGGAGATGTTCTTGAGGTGGTAGAAGATGTTTTTGTGATAGATTTGATCTGACTGCTGAATGTCAGATCTGAGTCAATCAGAACACCAAGGTTTTTGACTTGATCTTTAGCTTTTAAAGATCCAGACTCAGATACTTGCTGACAGCAGTCCTCTTTTCCTTGTTACCAAAGACAATCACCTCCGTCTTGTCATGGTTTAGTTGAAGGAAGTTTTCACTCATCCAGCATTTGACTTTTTCTAAGCAGTCACACAACACCTCAATGGGACCATAGTCATCTGGGTTCAGTGATAGATATAGTTGTGTGTCATCTGCGTAGCTCTGATAATCAACCTTACAGCTGTGTAAAATGTGTCCTAAAGGAAGCATATAAAGGCTAAACAGAAGAGGTCCAAGAACAGATCCCTGAGGAACCCCACAGGACATTAATACTCTGTCAGATTCAAAGTTTCCAATGCTTACAAAATAGCTTCGCTCCTCCAAGTAGATTTAAACCACTGCATTACTTTTCCATTTAGTCCAGCCCATGTTTACAATCTGTGCAACAAAATTGTATGATCTACAGTGTCAAATGCAGACTTAGATCCAATAGAATGAGAACAGATACTTTTCCTGAATCAGTGTTCAACCTTATGTCATTGATCACTTTGATCAGATCAGTTTCTGTGCTGTGATGAGAACCAAAACCTGACTGAAATTTATCAAATATTTTGTTGAATGTTAAGAATTGACTCAGTTGGTTGAAGACCACCTTCTCAATGATCTTGGCCATGAATGGAAGGTTCTGATTGGTCTATAGTTAGCCAGTATAGAGGCATCCAGTGTTCTCTTTTTTAACAGAGGTTTAACAGCAGCTACTTTCAGGGATTTTGGTACGGTGCCTGATTGGAATGATCAGTTAATTATCCGACACAAATCAGTGACAATTGACTTTACAACAGTTTTAAAGAAGTTTGAGGGTTTTGTGTCAAGGCAACACGTTGATGGATTCAGCTGCTGAACAGTCTCCTCTATTGTTTTTGGGTTCACTGTAATAAACTCTAACATTGTAGTTGACTTACCCCTCAGTGGTTGAAGCTGTTCAAGCTTTTTGTGATTTTGCTGGTTTGTTCTGATGTTTGACCTTATTGATTGTATTTTTTTATTGAAATATACAGCAAATTCATTGCATTTTCCAGCTGACAGTAATTCAGGGGCTATCTGATCTGGGGGGGTTGTGAGCTTTTCAATTACAGAAAACAACGTGCGAGAGTTGTTGACATTTTTGGCAATAATTTCAGAAAAGTATTGCTGCCTTGCTTTGAACAAGCCATCATTGAATTTTTCGCAGACTTATTTTGTATAGTTGTAGATGAATTTGGAGTTTTGTTGATCTCCATTTACGCTCAGCTCTTCTACAGTCAGATTTTAAATTCTGCATTATCTCAGTCCTCCTCCAAGGTGTTTTCTGTGTGTTTGGTTTTCTCTTAGTTTTGATTGGAGCCACCACATCTATGACATTACAGACATTTGTATTGAACTCATCCAGAAGATCATCAACTGTCTCAGCACTCAATGTTGGTGTCATTGCTATGGCTTCCATAAACTGTGCACTTGTGTTGTCATTTATGTATTTTTTCTTTAAACACACATAACTAGGGGGAACAGATGTTACAGTTTCTAGGTCAAAAAAGACACAGAAATGATCAGATAGAGCTAAGTCTCTTACATCAACAGCAGAGATATCAACACCTTTAGAGATAACCAGATCCAAAGTGTGACCTTGAGTGTGTGTCGGACCAGACACATGATGTATAAGACCAAAAGTGTCCATTAAAGCATACAGTTCTTTGGCAGTATTGTCCATGTTATTGTCTACATGAATATTTAAGTCACCTGTTATTATTAAAAAGTTGTATTCACACACCCCCCTTTGAGAAACACCAGTTTAAATCCTGCAGTTTGTTGGGCATTGAAGGACGCCGTCCAGACGGGATATGACGGCTCTGTTCTGTTCATTATGTAATCAGAGTGTGTCATTGACCACAGTGGAGCATTCTGGGAGTCTGTGGTAAAACCAGGCAGGGGAAGAGATATGAATAATAATTTTAAATACTCATAAATAGACCAATTTTATTCAGTTAATAATTCATTTAATTATCCATACTCATTTTTCTGAATCTTCATCTAGACCAGTGGTGCCCAAATTCTTTTTATTAAAGTACCAAACATGAATGGCATTGGAGGGCCTAAACTAAACATTCATGTTCCAGTGCATGAAATTAAATATGCCACTAACGTAATTGTGCTATATATATATATATATATATATATATATATAAGTAGTTTTGAAGTTGAAGAACTCTTTTCTTTATTGTGTTTCATGGCATAAAATTATGAAACATCTAAATGTCTTCAAAGACATTTAGTGCAATACAAATGTAACAAAATGAAAGTCAACATACTCCACCTCCACTGGTGTGCTCGCTGGCCTGAGTGAAGTTCCTTCATTGACACCGCTGCAGCTCGGCGGTTATCAATATAACTATTATTATTTATTTAATTATTATTTGTATATAATTATAATAATTATTAGTCATATAATAATAATTTGTATAGTTGTTCTTCATATAATAATAATTTGTGTAATTATTATTCATATAATAATAATTTGTGTAATTATTTATATAATAATATTATTAAATTATAATTAATCATATTAATTAATATTAGGAAGCATTGGAGAAGAATGGACTGCCATTTGTGTGTCTCCTGCATGGCCCCCCTTCAGGCAGAGGACGGTCACGATCAGTGTCCTGCTTGCCTGGGCATTGACCACCAAAGAGAGGGGGTGTCCGCTAATCCGTGCATGAACTGCGGTTTTATGCCTCATGCACTGCGACTCTCCAGGTTGGCTGAGGGCACAATAGACCTGCCCTCTTCAGGTAGAGCCACCGGCGTTGCTAAGCATGCCTGCACAGCATCTGGCGATCCTCCTCGGAAGACGAGGAACGTTGATGCTCTGGCTAATAAGGTGGATGCTCTCACCACTGAGTTTGCTCAGATTAAGGCCATCTTGCTAAACCTACAGACAGAGCCCGGTGCGCCAGCCTTCGCGGCTAACCCTGTTGCAGGTCCATCCCACCTTCAGGAAGAGGATGCGCTGTCCACGGCAGCATCGTGTACCCTGTTTGGTGACGCTGACGGGGATGGGCATGGGGAGCTTGCCTCACAGGCTTCTCATGCTTTTTCAGAGGGTTCTAGTAGGACCTCTTCTCTAGGTTCAGTGTCCAGCCATGGCACTATGCAGCCAGCAATGCGCACGGCCTTGGCACACCTTGGGTTGGATGAAGCCCTGGTCCCTACCCGAACGGCAAATGCTTTTTTCAGGCAGGCCCCCAACACCTCGGCCTTTGTGGTGCCTCCCTCTGACCCGTGCATTTATTTTATCTATTCAGTTCATTTCCGACATGGTTGCAATCACAGAAATTCATTTTGACATTCAGAGCAGAATCACATCATTGTTTTTTTTTTTTTTGTTTTTTTTTTGTCCTTTTGCATGCCGGAAAGGGCGACGGAAAAAAGCATTATGCTTATCCAGATCCGTCCCCTGATTTGAACACAGATAATTTTACATCAAACCTCGTTTCTTCCCTTGTCAAACATTCTCATCTTCTTCATAATTTCATCATTAACGTTTTTTTTTTTTTTTTTGTCCTTTTTTATGTGATGCGTTCTCGTCTGCAGTCATTGTTCCTGTAGTTACTCCTCCTCACTGTCCTTTTTTTCAGTATCTCCTCGAGCTTTCTTTTCCAGTCATTGTTTACGTTCCTCCAACTCTCCAAACGAAAAGTTCTTCTTCTTTCGGAGAACCTTCATATCCTCTGAGAGTCGCCTCAGCTTACGATCCATCAGAAAGGCACATACACATACCCACGTCATTAGCAGGCCATTGCGGAGCTCCACAGATGTTGGCCTGACTTGAGGGTTCTCTCCCATCATACAAGCGATGGCAGGGCTCTGGCAGCCATGCATGATGCTGGCAACTATGGCTTGGAACAGCTAGCTCCAGTAGAGCCTGCCATTGCAGCCCTGATAGTTTCCCCAGATGAGGCTGTGAGACCGGATGCACGCTGCACCCGGCCTTAGTGCAGGTTGACTGACGATCTTCTGACTCGCAGTTATAACATTGCTGCCCGAATGGGAAGGTTAAGTAATTTTCTGTCGCACCTGGTACAGGCTTTGTCGAGTACCTTGCAAGATTCCAGGGGGGAGCCTGCAGCTCAGTCCCTCAGCAATGCCTCATTGCAGACATTCGCATTTATGACCAGGGAGCTGGACAGGCTAATGTTGACGATAACGCTGGCTCGTCGCCAGGTCTGGCTCGCACAGTCCCCTCTATCCAAGCCATGTCGCAGAACATTGCGTTCTCTTCCGGTTGTGCCGGGCCGGACCTTTTGCCCAGCAGCCTTGCAGGCCTTGGAGTGTAGCGTGCAGGTTGGCCAAGCGAGGCAGCAGTTTGCCAGTTTGCGCCAGGCTCCCCCTGCCCCTCCTAGGCAGGGACATTTGGCAGGAATGGATACAGATCACCCATTCCTACGGCTGACTGCTCATCCGTCTGGGCAGCCCAGGGGCCTGCACGTCACAGTGCCAGGAAATTGGCAACGCCGTGCAGCCACACGCCCATCTGATCAGGGGCCAAGGGGTTCTGCACCAAGTCGCTGCCCCCCAGAGCCACAAGGGGCAAGGGGGGTGGAACCTAAACCTCAGGGGCCGGTCGTCGGACTCTTTTCCCAAGAGCAGCTCCTCTGCTGGGAAGAGCAGACCACAGACCCTTGGGTAGTGTCCACGCTATCCAGAGGTTACACATTACAGTTCCGACGCCGGCCCCCTACATTCAGCGGGATCAAACGCACTGTGGTCAGAAATCCCGTAAAATCCCTTGTGCTACGTCACGAGGTAGTCACCCTTCTGGGGAAGGGTGCCATCGAGCTAGTGGAACTGGAGGCTTGCCTCAGCAGGTTTTACTCCACTTATTTTCTTGTGCCCAAAAAAAAGGGCGGATTTCGCCCGATCCTGGACTTGAGGGGGTTGAACCGGTTTCTCAAAGTTCTCCCCTTCCATATGCTGCGTGTAGCAGATGTCCTTCGAACTGTCTCAGCAGGAGACTGGTTGGTGACGGTGGATCTGAAAGATGCTTACTTTCATGTTCCCATTGCCCCTCATCACAGACCGTTCCTTTGTTTCATGTTGATGGACAAGGTTTATCAGTTCAGGGTTCTGCCGTTTGGGCTATCCCTGGGCCCTCGAATATTTACCTGGTGTGTGGTAGCTGCTCTGTCACCGTTACAGGCCAGCAGAGTTTCAATACTCCCCTATCTGGATGACTGGCTCGTCATTTTCCCGACTCGGGATTAGGTGTTGAGGGACACTGCTGCTCTTCTCAGTCACGTAGGCAATCTAGGCCTCAAGGTGAATTATGCCAAGAGCAACCTCGTACCCAGCCAGGTGGTGAGGTACTTGGGGCTTGAGCTGGATTCATCAGTAATGCGGGCCTCCCTCTCTCCAGAGCGAGTCTCCGCCATCCTAGGCCTTCTACGGCATTTCCAGCATGGCGCCCTCCTGCAGTATGGCCTGGTCCTGCGACTCATGGGGATGGTGGCCTCGGTATCCATGTAAGGACCCAGTGTCTCCTTACCCTCCGACCCTGGAGGAGGGAATACTTAATGTCGGGTCTACCCATGGGGAGGGTAGCCTCCCACCGGGAGGTTGTCAAGACGGACGCCACTCTTATGGGTTGGGGTGCTGTGTGGCAGTCCAGGACTGTCAGGGGCCTGTGGAGTGCCCAGCAGAAGCGGCAGCACATAAATGTGTTGGAACTTCAGGCTGTATTCCTGGCGCTCAGGCACTTTCTCCCTGTTCTGAAAGATCGGCATGTTCTCGTCTGGCCAGACAATACCTCAGCTATGTACCACATCAACCACCAGGACGGCACCAGATCTCTGATGTTTCTGCGGGTGGCACCCAAGTCCGAGTCATCTGAGGCTGTTCTTGTGGCCCCTATAGTCGTAGACCCACTTTTGGCATCCTGCGATAGTGCGGTTGCCCACACAATTTTAAACTGTCGAGCACCATCCACCAGGGCACTTTACGCTAACAGGTGGAGGCTATTTGTGGAGTGGTGTCACTCTCACAATGAGGTGCTGGGAACATGTTCAGTGGTGGCAATACTGCGTTTCCTGCTGTCAGTTTTTGACAAAATCAGGACTACTTCCACCCTTAGGATGTATGTGGCTGCTATCTCGGCCAATCATACAAAGGTGGATGGCCAGAAAGGTGGATGGCCACATTATCTGGTCAAGCAGTTTTTGAAAGTGACTCAGAAACTCAGACCACGTCGGGTCGCCATCATGGGACTTGCAAGTTGTCCTTCAGTCCCTTTCCCAGCCGCCCTTTGAGCCGCTGGGACACATTTGATTTGAAGTGGCTGTCTCTCAAGACGGCCTTTCTT
Organism: Gouania willdenowi; assembly: GCF_900634775.1. Lineage (NCBI taxonomy): Eukaryota > Metazoa > Chordata > Actinopteri > Blenniiformes > Gobiesocidae > Gouania > Gouania willdenowi. Next base: position 2,251,611 of record NC_041051.1, on the reverse strand, counting down.
CTTGCTGTGGCAACGGCGAAACGTGTGGGTAGGCTGTAGAAGGAGGACCGCATTTTCTAAACAGTAGTGGAGGTCATTCAGTATGCCTATAGTGCACTGAACATCCCGGTGCCTCAGGGCATAAAGTGCCATTCTACTAGAGGCATGGCCGCGTCATGGGCCGCATTGTGGGGCGTTCCCCTGCAGGACATCTGTGCTGCAGCTACCTGGTCCTCATCATGCACCTTTGGACGTGTCTACAGGGTGAACGTTGCTGGTGTCCAGCCTATGGCAATGGCCGTGCTGTCCACAGCTTCAGGCCTTGAGTAGGTGAGGATTCTTTCGTGACCTTTCTGGTATAAGTCATCCAGTGCTTTAAGCACCGCCTCTGGCGGTCAGTAAGGATGAAACAGAACGAGAGTTACGTATGTAACTACGGTTCTATGAATCCTGGATGACTGCCAGAGCATCCTGTCACTCAGGATCCTTGTGTCCTCGCGAGAAGATTTTGACAGGAACAGATCACCTGATGACACCAGTAAATATAGACTCTCCGGGTCATCCAGGAGTCACAGGGGACTTTGTTGATATAATTACTCGACCTGCGCATGCGCAAGATGGAACATCCAGTGCTTTAAGCACCGCCTCTGGTGGTCATCCAGGATTAATAGAACCGTAGTTACATATGTAACTCTCGTTCAACCTTATGTCATTGATCACTTTGATCAGAGCAGTTTCTGTGCTGTGATGCGAACGAAAACCTGACTGAAATTTATCAAATATTTTGTTGAATGTTAAGAATTGACTCAGTTGGTTGAAGACCACCTTCTCAATGATCTTGGTCATGAATGGAAGGTTGCTGATTGGTCTATAGTTAGCCAGTATAGAGGCATCCAGTGTTCTCTTTTTTAATAGAGGTTTCACAGCAGCTACTAGCATTAATACATCCCTCCAAACCTACTTGCCCATCATCCGTCGCTTAAACTTGCCACCATACTTTGTGCCCCTCAGCAACCTTGATCCAGTGGGAAGCAATTTAAGAGGGGAAAGAAGAAGTGACATGGGAGGGAAACAAACTGACAGGTAATTCTGTACACATAGGCTAGGCAATTAAGGAACTCTGGACAGTGCATCTGCAACTACATTTTCCAAACCCTTAATAAATCAAATTTCTAGCCAATATAATTGTTACAACAGAGACCACCTGATCAGTCTTTGGTTCGGACACTGCAGAGAATTAAGGAATGTTAAGGGATTGCGGTCCATGTAAACCACTACAGGCACAACGCTAGAACCCACGTAAACGTTGAAATGCTTGAGAGCCCAAATCAATGCCAGAGCCTCTTTTTTGATGGTAGAATACTTCAGTTGATAGGAGTTAAACTTTCTGAGAAGAAACTCACAGGTTTTGTCAACACCCAGGTCATCAGCCTGCAAAAGAACTGCACCAGCCCCGACGTGACTGGCATCCACCTTCAGCGTAAAGGGTCAGTAAAAACATGGGTCAGCCAAAACGGGCCCCAACCAACAATGCCTTCACTTTTTCAAAGGCCTGCTGGCAGGCAGCGGACCAAACAAAGGTTATTTTACCTTTTAACAAGTCAGTGAGTGGAGCCACTACTACAGAAAAGTTTCTACAGAACCTCTATAACAGCCAACTAGGCCCAGAAAGCGCATAAGTTACTCTTTTGTTGTTCAGTTTCAATTATATTCAACTTTATTTGTATAGCGCAAATTACAACAAAGTCATTTCAATGCGCTTATCAAAATATAAAATTCATAATAAGAAAGAGAAAACAAGATCCACATGAACAAGCATTTAGCGACAGTGGGAAGAAACAACTCCCTTTTAACTGGAAGAAACCTGGGGTTAGTGGACAGAAGGACCAACAGAACAGGTTAGAGAGATAGAACATCAGTGTCCTAGACTAGTTGAGCTGTGAACCACAGGGGAACAATGGATAATTAATATTCAAAAATATTAATTATTAATTTTAAGTAAGTAAGTAAGTAGTTTATTTATAAAGCGCTTTTTGCAGATAAAATCACAAAGTGCTGTACAGAGTTGTGGTAAGAGTACAAGTGCAACACAATAGAATAATAAAACAAGAGTGCATAAATATCATAAGAACAGCAACATTAAAGGACGACTAAAAATTAAAATCCAGTTAACTAAAAGCTTATTTAATATGTTCGTAGCCCTAGGTGCCATCTAGAACTGAGTTTTTAAGTGTCCTAGATCACTTTATTGCAATTAATGGTTACAGTTCCCTATTTTTTTAGTGGGTTCTTGACGTCAGAATAGAGATTTAATAAAAGTTAAAATGTCAATAAAAACAGTGTTTACAGTATGTACATGTTTATTTTACAGGCTATTAACATAAGTACACGGATGATGATAAATTAGGCAGTTTCACAATTATTCACAGTTATTTTGACTCATTGGTATTACACAAAATGTATATATACACATTCTGAGTGTTTTAGATGTTCGTGTGAATTTGGGATTTTTCTATCGCTCTGAGGAGGAGGAGGAAGAAGGAAAATGGAAAGTTAAAGTAAGGAAATTAATAAAACTTTACAAAAATTAAATTATGGACTATGAATCTAGAATTTTTGATTGAGAGAATTTAAGTTATAAATCACCTTTCTGCCAGAATTGTGCGTGAGTGCAGTTTTACCCTCCTTCGAACAGGCGTGATGACGACAGCTTCTTCTGCGTAACCAGCAGTGTGTGGGGAAAAAGCTTTTCCTGGTGCTTTTCACTGTAAGGCCCCGCAGGGATACTGTCGGCCTGGATGGGTTCTGGTTCTCCTCACACGGGACCACTCCTGGTCGTCGATGGGTAGTTTAACCGACAAGTTCTCAAATCAGAGATGCTAGAGTTCGTTTAACGGTTACTCATGGGAAGCTATAAAAAATTGACTGGCTCCAAAATGGGAAAAAGCTGCTGGGCTAATTTCAAAAATGGAGATAAAACTTAAAGTTGGTCATTGTGGAAGTGGCTTGTAGCCACTTTCTGGCTGGAGAGAAGTTTAAATGATTTCTCAAAATTTCTGCATAACTGAACTGAAAAACTTCTGACTGTTTAAGTCAGAGGCAAAAAAGAGGACTGGATAAGGGTGATCTGAGGACCAGAGCGTGAGAGCGTAAGCTTGAGTAAGAGCTTGAACTGGGGCAAGAGCGAGGGCAAGGCCTTTTATAACATGTCAGGAGGTTATCTGATTTGTTAAAACACATCTGCAGTGCAGGAGTGAATGAGACCTGATTGATTGGCCTGTTATCTCTGTGGAATGTGTCTGTTTTTTGGGGAAGGTGATGGGGGTGTCAGTAAGGAGTCTGCAGGTCAGATTTGAAGAAATTTTCCATGGTCCTTTTTCCGTTGTCTGTTTTTGAGTCATAAAGGTGTGATGAAATTCCAAATGTGCGACAGTGTTTTTACCGCCTTTGAACATCAACTAGGGTCTCCTACAAAGGCAATGAACCTCTTACCGTTTATTGGTAAGCTAACAGCGACTCCAAGGTCTGTAAACGCGACTGTTCACAGACGAGCCCATGTCCGCTCTAGCGATTAGATTATGTGATGATTCAGTCCCGTTTATGCGGACTGTAAATCATAACCAGCTATATCAGAATTTGATGCAGGATAGCACTTAATGGCTCTTACTTTCTCCTGGGCAAGCCACCCCCTGGCCAACCACTCGACCCAAGTATGTCACCCATGCGAACTCACACTTGGCAAGGTTTACTGTCAACTGGGCCTGGGCCAAACGGCTAAATAAAGCCTGAATGCACTCCAGATGAGTCTTCCAAGTATAAGTACAAACCACCACAAGTAGACTAAACATTGGTCATAAAACTCTAAAGTGGAGCATTTTGCAGTCCAAAAGGAATCACTTTATAAGAAAACAACCGGTTGGGAGTTATAAACGCCAAAATTTTACGTGCTCATTCGGACAAACCTGCCAATAGCTCTTTAGTAAATCAAATTTACTAAATGGAAAAATGGACTTAGTGGCTTAATGGCTTAGGTGCAAGGCATACCTGTCAAGTTTTGGATTTGAAAATAAGGGAAATTTTCTGGCGCCCACTACGAGCCGTCCCACCCGCCCAAACAAGCTCCAGTATCCCTTATATTATTAGACAAGTGTACAAGAAATCTAAAATAGCCACTTGTCAACCACTTACTAAATACAATTATGTGATTAGAATCTGGTAGGTCGACCTTTATTAACATTAAAATGCTGTGAACATTCCTACTAGGGCTGGTGATATGGACCAAAACTGATATCTCAATATTTTTCAAATAAAGTCTGACCTGAAAGACAATTTTGGGTTAAAATTTCAGATGCAAAATGCTACACAGACACATTTATTAACAAACAGCTGCACAATATGTGCACAATAAATCCTGCGAAAGCAGCGACTCCTAAAACTAGTATTTAGATACATAATAAGCTATTATATATATATATATCAATATATATATATCAATATATATATATATATATTGATATATATATATATCAATATATATATATATATATTGATATATATCAATATATATATATTGATTTATGAAATATTATAGTTTTCTATATCGCCAAAATAGAAAACTCGATACATTTTGAATCTCGATATATCGCTCAGCCCTAATTCCTAAATTATAAAACAGGCTAAATAAAAACATAAATGTTTATATGAAGCACGTGTTTATTTAATATACTTACAGTTTATATACAAGTCAACACATTGCATATTTATTATTAATTTCACGTTGCTTGTCTTTAAGTTAGACATTAACATTTTCATTATATATTTTCTTATAATTTCTCATACTCACTCATGTGGTTCTCTGGTATTCACTAATGACTTATTAAACACATTTATTACAGACTTTACATTATTTAACATTTTATGAAAGCAGTGTATATTTGTGGAGCTTGTGATTGGATGATTTTTCATGGTGACTTACGTGGTTCCTTCTGCTGTGGTAGACGTTAAAATATCAGTTATTTATCTAACAGAACGTGTCACATCCTGATGGTCTTTATGAAGATAAACTCTGTCACATTTTACAACGTATTTACACCAGTTCTTTTTTTTTTTTTTTGCCTGAACGTCTTCATTCATCATCTCTGTTCTGAGATGTTTCCAGGTTTGTTGCTGATGTCAGCACTAATCTCGCGAGAACTGCCACTCAGGCCATTTCAGGTGGAAGTTCTCGCGAGGCTAGTGACGGCGTTCAGTTTAGTAAGTCATCTTTTAATTATTATTACATTAAAATACGATATATTTATAAGAAAATACTAATACGGGAAGATGGCGGGAAAGAGTGGTAAAATACAGGAGTTTCCCAGCTAAAACGGGATACTTAACAGGTATGGTGCAAGGTGATGCCCAACTTGAACATGAGGGTTCAGCAATTTCAATTTTCAACATATATTTCACCTCAGCCTCCAAATGTTTCCTTTTTTCAGACTTTACTTGATAAAATCTCTGCAGGATGGGTTTAGCATCTCCAACATTGATATCATGCTCAATGAGATGTGTATGTGTGGGAGTGTCTCCAAACAGACAAGGAAAAGCTTGGATGAGTCCAGACAAATCTGCCTGTTGTGATTCAGAGAGATGGCCCAGCAGCACATGTAATTTACCCAGTGACTCTGAGTTCTTTAGATGGCCCTGCAATACAGCAGTATCAAAAACTGGCAACCCATTCTCCAACTCTTATGCCACAGTTTGAGGAGCAAACACTGTGTACACTCTCCCCACTGCACATGCTGGATGCGCAGGCTGCAGAGAGGGTTGAGCCTGAGCAGCAGAAGAATCAAATCGATTGTAATATGTGTCAAGGCAAATTTGTGGATTCCCTCATTTGGAGACATGATTTGTGCTCCAGTTGAATGATGAAGTCCAGTCAAAGCATGATGATTTTGTAAAAAAGGATTTATTATAAACTAAATGGAAGAGTATAAAAAAAAGGTCTTCCATCCTGTAGGAAGGGAAAGCAGCCAGCAACTCACTGGAAAGTTCCGCAGCTTAAACTTTATACAGATAGAAAAAAGTCCCACCCTGATGAGAGGAAAAGGAGGGGCTCAGATGCCCCAACAGTGGAGACGTTGGAGCAATGATATCTGTCTTGATAATGTGTGTGCGTCAGTTGGTGTGTGTGTGTGTGTGTGTGTGTGTGTGTGTGTGTGTGTGTGTGTGTGTGTGTGTGTGATGTGCATGTGAGTGAATATGTGTGCGTGTGTATCTGCATGTGAGTTTGAGTTTGGCCTTGATGGCCAGATGCAGCTTATCTGTGTGCGTAGGTGAAAGAATGTGAGTCGGCCATCTAAACCCTGTGAAAGGCATAAAACAAGAATCACATCTTATTATTTGTAGGCACTGTTACAGAGCTCTGTTTATCAGAACTTTGGTATGAGACCTTCAGCAGAGACTGTTTGTTGCTGGCACTGTGAATAAAGCACAATCTGTCTGTACTGCAGGTAGTCTAATCTAACATGACTCAGCAAAGGAACAACGTCTCTGTTCAAAAGTACAATGATATAATGCAGTCATTGTGTCTAAACACATGACAAATTGTACACATGAACACACATTTGATGATATGATGATTAATATAATAATTGTCATAACATATGGTTTCAGCAAATTTACGTGACATAGTTGGGTTGCTCTCCTGTGCTTGGGAGTGGTTATAATGTAATTATGCTCTTTACTACCCTGTGTGGCCCAGTAAATTTGGCCTGAAACGAGGAAGTGACTATAGGCAGTAAAGCCAACACCTGGGGCGTCATTTATAAGCACACTTCAGCTGGCTTACGATAAAAACCAGGAAGTGCGTACAATTTTTTTTTTACAATTTATAAACGAGGGCGCACGTACGTCCCACAATTTTTTTCGTTTATAAATCACAATCAACTCGAAAGTTATCACACATGAGGAAACACCTTGCTCCGCCCATACAGTGCCTATAAAAGGTCCTGCTGTCAGTGTCACCATAGGACGTAATGTATGTAGGAATGAAAGAATGAATTATCAGGGTGCAGCTCATTCCTGGGCAGAGTGCTGGTCCATGATATGGACGGATCAGATGTAAATCTTTTCTTAAAGGAAGTCAACGGTAAACAAAAACATTACATTTATTCATTAATAATCTTTCTTTCCTAAATGCAGCTGTCAGATCTGCCCCAACCAGGATCTTCTAACAATGGGCAGCTCATTTTACAAGAGAACTGATTGGTCAGAAGGCGGGACTTTAGTACTCGCTCAGATATTTTCTAGCTCTAAACATGTTCCCAACCAGATTAGGTGTTGTTACGGCAATTTTGCGGTTGACCTCATTTGGAGACATGATTTATTGCTCTGGTTGAATGATGGAGTCCAGTTGAAGCATGGTGATTTTAGCATGCCCAAGATTTTCTTACTCCTGTTGCCCTGCCCAGAGGCCGCCAAATGACACTGATTTACAACTCAGTGGGCCACCTCTCTTATGTAAATAAAGCCATTCGATCGGAATGTGCAGCTGGGCAGTGACAAACTTTGGGGGTTGGTGTAAATGATGGCCAGTGTTGAGAAAGCAGTTTCTCCCAGGTAGATGATGTTTGTTAATCCAAATAACATTATATGGAATTATTGGATAAGAATGGCCAAATTAATATGAGCCATGTGTGTTGTGATCAATGAATAAACCACAATAAATAAAATTAGAAAAAGAAAAACAGCATTAACAGTATTCACTATTTACCTTTATTGTTTTTGAAAAGTGCTTATAAATCAAATGTATTGTTGCTATTTATGGTAAAGCGAGATTTCCGAGTGTGAAAAGGACTGTTTGAGTTCTCACTTTAAAAAGGTAAATTCACGAGGTCCACCATTCACTAACCAGGTCCATGATTATTTTATTAAGCTATTATTTTACAAATTTGAAGAAAGTGCAAAAGATGCACAAAGAATCAATGCTTCAACAGGGAAAAACTATCTCAATCTCTGTTTACACCATCAGTTATGCTGACATTATCCCTCTTAACCTTTGACCCAATGCGGAACTACTGAACCATAGTGAAAGTTTGAAAAGGCTTATTGTGTGTGCTTTGTGGAAGGGTGGGCGAAGGTGTGAAAGATGATGATACCTGCGCCCACCCTTCCACAAAGCACAATTCACCTCAAGGTGAATAAATAGTTAACTCAGGGCAGATATTTCACTGACTCTGGCGACTGAGAAGCAAGGATGTCAAAAGTTTACAGCTCTCAGCAGGCTTTGGAGATGATCCTAAATGACGCCAAACCCTGTGACTCCGATGGAGAAGAAATATCCCTTCAGCTGAGTTCTGACTCTGAAATTTCTTCCGGTAAGATTTTCTAAACATCCTTTTTTTTGTTTGCTGATTATGGCAGTTGTGTTTTTAATGTTTCATTAATCACATCTAAAAAATATGATCACCCTATAGATGAGGAGGATTCGCCACCTTCAGAAAAGAGAGGTCGCCTGGAGACACACGAGTGGCTGACAGAGACGGCAAAAGACGGCACAGTGTGGCGTGAAGAACAGGTCGGAAGGCCTCTCCATCACAGCCCAATTGAAGGTCACGTCACAGATGGAGAGCCAACTGCTTTGGCCAGAAGAAAGGTGACGAGTCGCTTACAGAGTTTCTTCTGCTTCATACTGTAACTCTGGAAATGCTTCGGACCATTCAGGAGTGGACTGTCCAGCATGCACTCCAGACACAACATGAGAACTGGTTCATGGCCATACCTGAACTAATGGCGTTCATTGCCATCCTGCTTCTGTGGGGGATTGTCCGCCTTCCATCGCTGCATGACGCATGGTCAGCAAAACTGGGACCGCCCCTGATCAACAGGATTATGACTCGAAACCGTTTCAAGGACATCATTCAGCATCTACGCTTCGACGACAAGGACACACGCGGTGAACGAGTTGCGACTGACAGGTTTGCTGCAATCTCTGACGTTTGGGGTCTTTTGTTGCCAACTGCATCACTTCGTACAACCCAGGCAGGCACATCACCATAGATGAGCAACTTTTTCCAACTAAGACTCGCTGCTGTTTCTTGCAATACATTGCAACGAAGCCGGACAAGTTTGGTATCAAGTTCTGGGTGGCATGTGACCTTAAATCCAAGTATGTGTGCAAAATCATTCCATATCTTGGCAAAGACCCCAGTCGTCCACCTGGGGAGAGATTGTCTGAAAATGTGGTGATGAAGCTTATGGAACCGTTTATGGACAAAGGAAGAACTGTTACAACCGACAATTTTTTCACTTCATTGTCACTAGCACGTCGACTGCACAGCCGGAAGACCACCCTCCTTGGCACAGTCAATAAGATTTGCCGGGAGCTTCCAGATTCAGGTAAAAAGTATTTGGCCCGTGAGGAATTCAGCACACAAGTGTTTTCAACCTCTGGTGCTACACTGACTGTTTATGTGCCCAAACGAAAGAAGACTGTCTGCCTCCTCAGTAGCGTGCACAGCGTGGTGGAGACTGAGGCTACTCGGAAAAAAAAGCCGAACACAGTCACCGACTACAACAGCATGAAATGCGGTGTGGATGTCATGGACCAGATGGTTCGAAAGTACACTATGCGTTCAGGAACATGGCGTTGGCCAGTCGCTGTGTTTTACAACATGATTGACATTGCAGCGCTGAACGCACATGTGCTTTATCAGGCATGCACTGGGGTCAAGGAGAGAAGGGTGGACTTCTTGCTGGAGCTTGCAAATGAGCTTGCCTGGTCTCACATGGCAGCCAAGGAGGTGAATGAGCAAAACCTTCAGCAACAACCACCCACACCTGATGTGGGGAAAAGGGCATTGTGCCAGGTGAAGTGTTGCTGCAGGAAAAACCGTGCCACCAAGCGTTGTATGTATTGTGACAAGTTTGCATGTGGCAAATGCATAAAGGAGGTGTGGCAGTGCCAGAATTGTTCACAAAATCTCTAATAAATAAATTTCACCAAGAATGCAAACAAACTGTTGCCGTCTCACTATTACTACTTACTACTTTCTGTCGCAAAAGTTGAAATATAAGTTGCAACCTCTATGTAGCTGCTGTATGGGAAACACAAAGGAGATTACAAAAGGTCTTTGTGTCCTGAACCAACCCAGCCACCCCCCCACCCTAGCTGAGGGGGGAGTAACATAACAATGGTCACAAGCTGAGTTGTTCACACCCGCCATCTGACACCAGCTTGGACTTTAAAGGTATAAGTGTCAAATGACATCTCTCTGGGCATGTTAGTGTTAAGCTTTTATACAGATAACAGAAAAAGTTCCACCCTGAGGTGAGGAGAAGGAGGGAGTCAGATGCCCAACAGTGGAAACGTTTGAGGATGATAAAGACGTGTATATTATGAGGAAGGTTGGGCGCCAATGTTATCTGTCCTTGATAGTGTGTGTGCGTGTATATCTGCATGTGAGTTTGAGTTTGGCCTTCAGCAGAGACTCTGTGTTGCACTGTGGATAAAATACAATCTGTAATGTTTAATCAGCTGTTCAAAAGTGCAAAGAGTAATGCAGTCATCATGTATTAAAACATGACAAATTGTACACATGAACACACATTTGATGATATGATGATGAATATAATAATTGCCATAACAGTTTCCTCAAACATCTCTCAGTGCTTCAACACTCAGAACTGATGCAGTTTAACAGACAGACAGACATCTGCACTGAGTCGTTGACAGACAGTCGCTAACACAGCTAACTCTGTGTGTGTCCGTGCACTGGGGGGGAGGGGAGGTTCGTTTTTTAGATGAGTAAACTAACACTATAACACACACACACACACACAGCAATGTAAACAGTGAACAAAATTGGGTAGTTATATACCATCTCAGACGTAGTCAGTCTACAAGAAACACTTTCTTTCTGAAAACATGTCGACAAGTCGGTGCGTGTTGTGTGAGGTGTGACGGCTCTTCAAGACCTGCCGTACGTTGCTTCAGATTGGTTTATTATTGTGTGATGACTAACGTGGTTAGTTAGATTTAGGAGACATGGATTGGTCTGGGATTGGTTATCTCATTATCTCGCGAGGAACACAGTTTATTATCATAAAAAAAATAAATGGAGTATTGAATGGGGAAAATATAAATATAATAAATATAAATGTAAGAGTCAAATTGTGTGACTGTCACACTCAAAGCGTGAGGCTTGGCAGCTCTGATTATTTAAGTTGTACTGGAGCTAACTTTGTGTTATGCTAGTGTATTAATGAAGCTAATTAATTTATTTGGCAGCCACATGTGATGTTATTTGCTATGTAAGCCTAGGCTTCTACCACCAGTCCCAGGCTACAGGCTACAGCAAGGGTGGGCAAACTTTTTGGCTCAGGGGCCACATGGACTTTTAAAAATTGACAGATGGGCCGGGTCAGCACCCGATGCATACATACATTCATCTTTTTCTTGTCTAAAGTTCAAATTTATAAAACGTCATAACAAATCAATAATATGTGTTACAGATTTGCAACTTTCACCCAAATTTAGCCCCAATTCTAAAGAAACATTTGTACATTTAAGGAGAGACAGGTCTGTTAGTAGAGCAGTGCTTCTCAAAATGTGTGGTGGAGAATGGAAACATGACAGAATTACATTTTCAATTTCATGCCAATATTCTTAAAACCCATTCTTCATTGATAGTAAAGATCATTACTTGGCAAATTTAGAATCCTAAAATGTATCAGAAATGAAAAAAGCATTTAATTAAGACTGCATTAGATATATGACTGGGATCAAAATGTAACATGGAACTAAAATGCAAACATAATGATTTACGTCAGCATATGAAGTGGAGCGGAACCAGAAACAAACTTTAATATGATTTATTCATTTAGTTTTTCTTTTTTTTTGGTTTTCTACTGCACTTTTTACATTTGTTTCTTTTTAATTCAGATAATGAGTTTTATTTAGTTTTTGATTTATTGTGAATAATTATATTACTTGTTTCCTGTTGGTTCAACACATTTTAACATGTGTTATTTGTCAGGATTATTTGGGGGTCAATGGGCACATGTGGGACTTGAAAGTTCACATAACACACACACACAATATGTGTGTGTGTGCGTGTGTGCCTGTGTGCGTGTGTGTGTGTGTAAAAGTAGCTCAGTTTAATAAAAAAGTATTTGCATGAAAAAACCCTCCAACATAATTTGTTAATAATGGTTATTAGCATAATTAGCAGCATGTTTGTAGGAAAAGTGACGGTGGATGTTTTATTCCTTTAAAACCACAACGGTTTCTTTACAAATAATAAGACATACAGCCTTTGACAGACTTCAGTGAAAAGTATTTTCTTGTCCATTCATTATTAAACACTCAGCACTCACTGTTAACTCTTCTTTTCTCCATCAATCTCCACCAGGTGTATCACGCGACACCACGTGATCCCGCAATAAAACATCAACAAACAGCTTACTTTGATTATCCAACATGGAAGAATGGTTTGTCTGGCCAAATATCCAAGTTTCTGCTTCTACCATGATTAAGTTTATTTGCCGCTTCTTCTTCTTTGTGGGTGTGTTATGGCGGCGACCAATCTAACTCTGCTTTCTTCCTCATCTTACATTTTCTGTCCATACCTAGTAGGATGTCAGGCATCACAGGACTAAGTCAAAGGAATGCAGTCATAATTATGATATTGTAACGTACTGAGACCCAATGTAGTTTATTCAACAAGTGTTGTGGTTTCCCATGGCCATGAAGGCATCGTTACATGCAGCTTTCTCTGCCAATGTTAGTCTTTGTTTACATGTGTTGATTGGCTGGGCGGCTGGAAAAGGGCGGGTGAAAGCGGAGAATGGGAGAACATTTGGTTCCCACGGGTGTTGAGATACATGACGGAGCAAGATGGTTCATTTTGTGTTTTAATTGTTTATTTTAGCTTCGGCGGGCCAGATTAAAAATACCAACAGGCCGGATGTGGCCCGCGGGCCGTAGTTTGCCCACCTATGGGCTACAGCCTTCTACAACCAGGCCCAGCCTACAGGCTACTACCACCATGCTACAGCCTTTTACCACCAGGTCCAGGTTACAGACTAAGTCCTTCTACTGCCACACCCAGGCTACAGCCTCCTACCACCAGGGCCTGGCTACAGGATTAGTCCTCCTACCACCATGCCCAGGCTACAGGATAAGTCCTTCTACCACCAGGCCCAGGCTAGAGGCTTAAGCCTTCTACCACCATGCCCAGGCTACAGGATTAGTCCTTCTACCACTTAATCATATTCTTAAGTGACAGTGGAAGAGCCTTCACAATCTGATCATATTTTTCTAAGGACAAATGAACGAATTTTTTTCACAGAAATCAGTGAATTACAGAATGATCCACTAAATGGGAGATGGTCCAGACTCACTTACTATGCCATTCATAAAAACAGATATTCTGCTCACCAGTTTATTGCGTGGTGTGAAATTGTGTTTGAAAAAAAGGTTCCAATAAAGAAGGAGTTGTTTTTAAAAATCTGAGTTTGACCTGGTAACTTGTTAATATCATAATCACATTTCAGAAGAAACTCAAGTCCACTTAATTGTTGAAAACTTTCCATTTCATGAAGGCCTATGTGTACTATGTCCCCTTCTAGTGATTGAAGCGCCCTCTAGAGGATGATTATGGTGTTACAAGCAGACTCAAACACACCCAACATTTAATATGTTGTATAAAATCTTAAATGTGCAGAAAACAGTTGTATGTTTGATCATGTTAAGAATTATTGTCATTACATTTTGAAAATCAATTTTTAGCTTTTGTATTCACATCGCCTCAATGTTGGGTAAGTTACTTTAAACTTGTAATATATTTATATTACTCGTTACTGGGATAATTGTAACTATATTACCACTTTTCACTTTTGTAATGATTTACACTGTTGAGTTACTTCAAAAAGAAATATATTACAAAAATAACTAGTTACTCTCAACACTGCATGGCCTACTAAATAATAAACAATGCTTGTGTATGAATAAAAAACAAATGCAACCATTGAACCATTGAACCGTGAACCAGTTCTACGTGCATACATGTTAAACACCCTGACATGAACAAAGGTTTTTAGTAAGAGGTTGGATTGCAGAGCAGCAAAGAAACTCTGTCACGTTCTGCACGTAGTGTTGACATTTCGCAACACACGTCATTATCTCCTGGCCTCAGTCACGTGATTCTGTGCCATTCTGTTTGTTTGATTTTTTTTTTTTTTAGTTTTGCTACAGCAAATAATAATAATTGGTTAAATTGAGTAATATAAATATGAATTATTTATTTCCATGGCAACAGAAAATGTCAGGAAAATATTTTGTTTTATTATCAGTTTTGTCTTAATTTCTTTATTCAATATGTAGCCTATTATAAAGCTTCACAATGGTTGAATACCATCCTCTTTCACCTCAGCCTTTCATTTTATCCGTTGTTTAGTTAGTTAGCCTTAAAAATCATTGTATATATATCATGTATATATAAACTTTTCAGTTTAGACAATATTTTTCTCATCACTTTGCAATATACAAATAAATGTAAATCAGTCATTCCATTTCACAGAATTGCAACAGCAGCAACAAGAGTTACAATTAACATATTACAAAAATTATTGAGAGCAAAAAAAAAAAAAAAAAATAAAGGGAAAAAATGAAACTATGTTCAGTTTGTGACAGTTCAAATGTTTAATAAATGCATGAATATTGCTCATTAATGTACATATTATATTGTTAATTAGCTTAAATGATTTAAAAATAATAACCAACCTCCATCAGGTACAATTTCAGTTTAAATGTAAACTTTTACTGCGCTACTGGTCTGTGACGTCAGAGGATTTTGAGCGCGTGACCAACCCGAGCGGAGCCGAACGAAGCCGAACGAAGCCGAGTCGGTAGTGGAGGAGGACGATCAGCTGAGACCTAAAGCGATCTGTTGGAGTGTTGCTGTGTGAGGACACACGCTGGATAACACGTGGAGTTTTCAGAGGGAAACATTGGGTAGATGAAGGAGATGGAGGAACTGAAGAGCTTCCCTTCAGATCGGAACATCCTCTGTCTGTTTGACGTGGACGGGACTCTGACAGCCCCCAGAGAGGTGAGCTATGGAACCATCATACAGTGGAACTGGTACTATGGTGATGGTGGTACCACCACCATAGTACCAGTACCATAGTAACATGGTGGTGGTACCATCACCATAGTACCAGTGCCATAGTACGACCGTTGCTCAGGTGGTAGAGGGTCGTCTTCTGATCGAGAGGTTGGGGGTTCGATCCCATCACCTGACTATGTGTCGAAGTGTCCTTAGGAATTAATATTAGTACATTTATAAAAATAAAAAACTGATAATTATCGTGCATCACTAAATGTAACTATTTTTTAGGTCTTCCAAATCTGTTTATCTAATCCCTGGTGCTGCTACTTCTCGATTGTGTGTGCAACTTCCTGTGCGATAAATGCACATAATATTTCAATTTCAATTTTGTTAATTTTGAAGGGACATTGGCCACGTTTACATGGAAGCTTTAATTCCTCTTTAAAGTGGAATAAAAGTTAATTCCTCTTTAACCTGACCTTGTTAACACATAATTCCTAATGCTAATTTAATTCCGAATTAAAGTCAATGAATTGAATTGAATTATGTTGCTGGTTTATTCCGTTTTTATTTCCGAATTAGATAATTCCTCTTTCTTGTAAACACTTCACTTGGTTAAAGCCTCTTTGAGTTCATTTGCATCATTTTGCGAAAGTGCGACTTGCGGCGATGACGCGCTGGTGATAACACAATCCAAGATGGCGGTGGCCCGAATTCTAGCGTCAGCAACAAACCTGGAAACATCTCAGAACAGAGATGATGAATGAAGACGTTCTGGTGAAAAAAACCAAAGAACTGGTGTAAATACGTTGTAAAATATAACATAGAGTTTATCTTCATAAAGACCATCAGGATGTGACACAGTTACACGTTCTGTTAGATTAATAACTGATATTTTAACGTCTACCACAGAGGAAGGAACCACGTAAGTCACCATGAAAAATCATCCAATCACAAGCTCCACAAATATACACTGTTTATAAAGTGTTAAATAATGTAAAGTCTGTAATAAATGTGTTTAATAAATCATTAGTGAATATCAGAGAACTACATGAGAGAGGATGAGAAATTATAATAAAATATATAATAAAATAAAATGTTAATGTCAAACTTAAAGACAAGCAACGTGAAATTAACAGTAAATATACAACGTGTTGACTTGTTTATAAACTGTAAGTTTTTATTTAGGCTGTTTTATAATTTAGGAATTAGGGCTGGGTGATTTATCGAGATTCAAGATGTATCAAGTTTTCTATTTTGTATATATATATATAAATATATATGTATATATTATAGCTTATTATGTATCAAAATACTAGTTTTAGGAGTCACTGCTTTTACATCTCAGAACAACATGTAAAGCTCAGTTTGATGATTAATAAGTGTCACATATTGATCAGCTGTTTGTTAATAAATGTCCATGTGTAACATTTAGCATCAGCAAATTTAACCCACAATTGTGTTTCTGGTCAGACTTTATTTAATAAAATTATCTAGATTTATATCATAAATCACCATTTTGAGAAAATATATTGAGATATGAGTTTTGGTTCATATCACCAGCCCTAGTAGGAATGTTTACAGCATTTTAATGTTCATACAGGTCGACCTACCAGATTATAATCACATCATTAAATTTAGTAAGTGGTTGATAAGTAGGTATTTTAGATTTATTGTACATCTATATTATAATATAAGAGATACTGGAGCTTGGTTGGGGGGTGGGACGGCTGGTAGTGGGCGCCAGAAAAATTCCCTTATTTTCAAATCCAAAACTTGACAGTTATGATTTAATAAGAGTCTTAAAAGACATAGATATAATGAAAAGAGTGGATGGACGGAGGTATAAACATGAGTACGTTGACACGGACACACACAGACTTATTAAACACACGCGGACCTCGGTAAACAGAACAGGCTTCACTGGACGGCAGGCACTAGGACCCGGAGGAGGAGTAAATGTGTCCTCGTACTGCATGTACAGGCTGTAATATCACCAGTTTATCATTTTACCTGTTGTTAGAGATGATATCTTTACCAGGGAGCAACTATTTATTCCTGGTTATTGTTTTCCAGACTTTTACTGGACGGAATTATCTAAAACAGAATAAATCTGTTTTTCATGTGAACCACGTTTGGGAATTACCATTAACATGTAAACATGAAGCAGAACACTTTAATTCCAAATTAAAAAACATCATGTAACTGTGGCCAGTGCGTAAATATGCCAGATATAGCACTTGGGCTAATATATATCTGTAGAAAGCATAAATACAAGACATTGCAAACTTATGGACAGTACTAAAACTAAAATAATAAAAACAATCAATAAAATATATAGAGAGAAAGCTAAATTTAGCAGCATTACATGCAGCATATAATATAAAGTGCTTACGACACATGTAAGGGAATAGTTGAGGTTAAAAAGAAAGCTGAACTCTATTTTTTTTTTAATAAAAAAATATACTTTTGTTTTTCAAGCTTTTGTAATAATTTCAGGTTTATAGGTGTGCATTTCAGAATCAGAAATGTTTTATTTGCCATGTACAGTTTTAAGGACAGTACAAGGAATTTGACTTGGTGGTTGGTGCACAAAACAAACAACAAAAAGAAATAAAAACAAAACAACAAAGAACAACCCAGCAACAATAATAATAATGATAAATATAAAGGATGAGGGATAAATAAAGGATAGATAGAGAATAAAGGATAAATAGGATAAATATAAATATATATATACAGTGCAGCAGATATCAAGCTGGTGGAGGTGGTGATCGGGTGGGGGGGGGGTTCAGTGGGTGACTTGGGGTGTGTTCATGTGGATGGGTGCAGAGGGAAAGAAGCTGTTTTTGTGTCTGGAGGTTCTGGTCCTGATGGACCGAAACCTCCTACCAGAAGGGAGAGATTGAAACAGTTTATGACCGGGGTGGGAGGGGTCGGCCACAATCTTTCCTGCACGCCTCAAAATCCTGGGGGCGTACAGGTCCTGGAGGGAGGGCAGATTGCAGCCGATTTAAGTCGTATTACATATTTCATACCAAAGTTCCTGACTTCTAGTGAACAGTGATTGGTTAATGTTTTAACTAACTCTATCTCAGAGGCTTTTGTGTGTGTTATTCTCAGAAAATAAATCCTCAACTGGACGAGTTCTTCCAGATTCTGCGGAAAAAAGTGAAAATTGGCATTGTGGGGGGTTCGGACTACTCCAAGATAGCAGAACAACTCGGGGAGGCAGACGACGGTGAGCAGCGTTCTCCTTTCTGAGCAACACAATGATTAATAATCTCAGACTCACAGAGAAGTTAGTCACTTTCTCGTTGTCATGTAGTTACTTTTTTCATTTCAATGGCACATTTTCCTCCCCTTCATTGAGATGATAGGCTTATAATTGGAAAACATCTTTAGAGCAACATTACAGGCATTCATTTGCTCAACATTAGATGTTAGAAATCAATCAGTCAGACTTTATTTTTATAACACCTTTCATACAAATTCAATTGTAGTCCAAAGTGCTTTACAGGATTTTTACTAAAGTGATTGACAAAAGATAAAATGATAAAAAGGTTTAGAGACTAATGCATCTAATCTAATAAAATAATTAAAAACAAATAAGAAAGAGTCAGAGATTAAAAAAAATAAATTACATTTTATATATATATTTTTTTTATTTATTTATTTATTTTTTTTAAGAATAATTGAGATGATAAATAATGTAAGAATTCCTCATTGTATTATTTTTCTTTGTTCTATGTAATAAAAAAAAGTGCAAAAACTCATATGAACATTCTTGCAGAGACTAATTCCTGGAACGTTTTTTCAATTCATTTAATTTCTTTATCGTTTCAAACTTGGACAACAGAAAACAAACAAAAACAATAAGAGGAAGAAGTAAATTACTTTTGCACCGATCGGCGTCATAAAGCTAAGTAATTATTTAACACTTCCTTACTTTCAATGTCAGATACTTAACTGAATAAATGTCCTTTATTGACTATCCTATAAAAACATATAACTACTGTATAAGTAACGAGTCATTACCGTATATGCCTTTGACTTGACTTAACTTTACCTGATGAGTAATCGGAGCAGCGTGTGTGAAAGCTGCTTCATGGGCTAAAGCTCAGACATTTGTAAGATTTTTCTATAAAACAATGAAGAGACCTGCAGATATTTCAGCCACTGTAACTAGGGTTGCGTATTGGTTGGGTTTTATTGCTGCTCGGTATTTTTTAAACGGTTCCGGTCCTTAAACGATGCTTAAACCGGTACTTTTAAAAAAATTAAACCGAATACACTTTGTCAAAATACAATATCCTTTTATTTTCAGGGCCAAATTGAACACAGTATTACCTTAAATAATATATATACAAGTAACATATGGAAATGATAAATAAACAAAAAACATTTAAATAATATTCAATAAAACATTATTATATTAAAATATATAATACTGGAAATTAATATTGTTATCATGATTTTATTTGTCAATAATCATTAATAGCCTTTGTAAAAAAAAAAAAAAAAAAAATATATATATATATATATATATTATTTCAATATTTATTTTTAAAGCTATAAGGAGCCATTGCAAAAGAGTCAAAGACCCACATGAGGTTCCTGAGCCTCAGGTTGCAGTAAACCCCTGAACTAGCCAATCTGTTGCATTCCTGTGTAAATGCAAAACTGTGCCTTTTAAATCTGTTTTTAAAGCTTAAGTAAAACATTTTGTTTACAAACACAACTTGTTATGACAATAAACAGAAAGTCAGCGAACACTGAGTTGAAGTACAGACATAGGTCATATGTTGTTGTCACACGTTGAATGGCAACGGTGTTAGCTCAGAGGAAAGGCTGATGTCATCATCTGTGATGACGTCACGATCAACAACTGGGGGGGTGGTGGGGCCCCGAAATGTTCTTATTTGGTCTTGTTACGACCGTTTACGTCGAAACCGGTGCCATATTGGTACCGTGTTTCAGTACCCAATCCTAACTGTGAAAGTACGCAGGTCGTCAACTAGATTTGTCCAAGGGCCAAAATCACCACTGCGGGGCACTAGTGCTAATAATTTATTCATTGTTTTTTAATATGCTTCTAAATGCCTGCTGTTATCTGTAATTTCTTTATTATATTCATCTTACAATGACAAATAAATTACCTTTACTGTTTCAGGGTTCTTGCCAGCGCTGTTGAACGTAGGGGCCCCCAACGTTGTAATTACGCCGTTTTCAGCAACGTAGGGGTGATTTTCTGTTGTTGTTTTTTTTTTATAATCGTATCGTTGTAATAACTGTTACACACTTGGACACAAAAGGGACTTCCAGGTGCACATGGGTTGTTTAAACTCAATTTTTAATCTGAATAACCGAGAAACACAGACATCAGCCGCACTCTCTATTTAACCTGAGGACCCCTGCCGCCACTTAGCTGCCCCCGATGCTGCCTGTCTATGTTGGACAGAAACTACGCGGAAGATGTAAACAGTCGAGCTTCAACCAGATTTGGTTTATAACTCAGCGGATCATTCTACATGCGCGCGCACGGATGTGAATACAGTGAAATGTGTTCAGCCTTTAAGAGACATCAGCTTCATTCTGGTCGGACAAGTTAGGGCCACGTTCTCTCGGGTCAGGTCTTCTTTATTTGGCCCAATTAAAGCTGTACTGTGTGCATCCTCCGCATGTTTGTGTGTGTGTGTCACACATTATACCTCATTTTAATTAGAAAAGTGCGTCTTGGAATCAGTCTTTTGAATAAAATGTTATTTCTTGTCTTTACAGTGTGTGCATATTTATTAGTGGAGGACCTATACCAAGCATGAGTAACTCTATTACTACATTCATCATCACCTGAATGAATAAATAACTTTTAGCTTTAAAGTAAGGCTGGAACAATGACAAAAAAAAGCTACTATGCCCCCTATGCTGTGAAAAATTTCTGGTGCAAACCCTGATATGTGAGGCAATAAACTAAACAAAAAGGCTGTTGGGTTATGACTGAAACCATGTTTGAACAACCAATACTGTCATCGCCTCCCACTTGCTTCACTTAAGTTTCTTGTGATAACACAAGATTTTCTGTCCTGCAGCTGAAACACACCATCACAGTAACAGCCTTCATTTGCTGAGCATTAAAAAAAGAACATTTTTATCTTTGCATTCAAATAACTTTATTATTACTGTTCCAACACGTGATTTTCACATTTTATGTTAATTTTATGTGTTTTGAAGAAGAACACTCACAATCTTTACCTTTTTTCAATGAAGGTAAAAACATTTTTTTACCCATTTTGTTGTGATGGGGGCTGAAAATGTTTCATTCTTCAATGGGGGGCAAAACAGAAAAAGGTTGAGAAACATTGTTTTAAAAAGTCCAGTTTGCATCACCAATCCAGTTTCATTCATGAAACAAAGTGTGTGTAAAATTCACACAGATTAGAACAGGGTGTCCAGGCAGCGTGACATGCACTGTAATGTGTTATTGGGTGAATAAGAAGAATTTCTATCTCAGTTTGATAAAAACAAGAATGAAAATCTGCTAAAATGTCAGAGAAAAGCAGAGCAATCTGAATGTAAACTTGTGCTTTTCTCTTGCAGTGATTCGTAAGTTTGATTACGTGTTTGCTGAGAACGGCACTGTGCAGTACAAAGATGGGAAACTCCTCTCCAAACATGTAGGTGGACTACAGATAATCCCCTCTGAGGATCTGTCACATGTATTTTAC
This sequence comes from Gouania willdenowi, assembly GCF_900634775.1. Classification (NCBI taxonomy): domain Eukaryota; kingdom Metazoa; phylum Chordata; class Actinopteri; order Blenniiformes; family Gobiesocidae; genus Gouania; species Gouania willdenowi. The sequence goes on along the minus strand of NC_041051.1, from coordinate 2,229,812 downwards.
TGACTGTAGTATTCCATTTTGGTATTGTCCCCCGTACCGCAGTGGTTTCACCCAAGCTGACAAAATGAGACCATCGCTGTCTTTTATTTGACCTCCAGCCAAAACTGTTATTGTTGGTTTATTGGTACATACAGTAACTTAAAGGTATTGGGTGAGGGCTACGTTCCTTAAAGGTCATATATCATTTAGATCAACTGTTTTGAGTTTTTAACCTTGTTACAATGTTAATTCCTCATCATAAACACCCCCAAAGTATTATTGGGCTTCCATCCTGCATCTCTGAGAAATCCTCAATAATCCTGCTCTCTGAGCTGCTTCTCTGTCCTCTTCTGAAAAACGAGCGGTTCAAATGCTAGTGACGTCACTAGAATTATGAACCGCCCCCTCCAGGAAGTGCCTGCTGCTGGTGCCACCCTTCCACAGTGAAAACTGCAGTGTAGGCACCCAGGGAGCAGACATCATGTCACCTTTGACTTGATCTGACGCGTTTGTGACTAAATGCAACACAACGGTTGAGGCGATAAACAAATGATTATCACCTTAAATATAATGTATATATAGATATATATATATTCCTGTATTTAATAAAGATGAGCAGGAGAAGAAAGTGAATTAACAGCTTAACACTCCTGTGAGTGTTTGAAGCTGCTGCTGTTGGATGAACACACACAGCTCTGAGACGGACTCACAATATCCGCTTAAATATCCATGTGTTTTACTGTAATGTGCAGTTTTTTGGCTGAAAACAATAACAACAGTGTGTGGATAGCAAGAGAAAATCACTTTGGTGATCATTGATCTGCCTCAGAGTGAGTCATGCAGGCAAGTCAGTGTATAGACACGCCCACTCATGAATATGCATAAGCAGGCAGCAAACAGACCATTGGTCAGAAAGTCACGTTTTAGAGATTAAAACTCTGAAAAACAGGCGAGTTTGGGAAAATAAACCTCAAATACTATGTTTTTGGTGTTCTTAGAACAAATGGAGATGTGTGAAAAATGCATGATATGGGACTTTTAAAGAAGGAGGGCAACATTTATCATAGAGCAGCATGTGGGTGTGGTGAACTGTGTTTTATTTTGGACTAATGTTTCTGACATTTCCCTGTGTTTGATCATTATTCTTGAGAGGAAATATATTCATTTTTTTCTGACTTAATGTGACTTTTAATCTGTTTTATTTTTTTGTCTTCGGTTTCAATGCAGATTCATTGGCTCATTTCAACTTAAAGGTCCACTATTATGCTATTTCTCACACATCTCCATTTGTTCTAAGAACCCTAACAACATAGTATTTGAGGTTTATTTTCCCAAACTCACCTGTTTTTCAGAGTTTTAGACTCTGAAAAGTCACTTTAATGTCACTTCTAAAAACGGGCTGTTTTGGGGCCGTCATGCATATGCATGAGTGGGTGTGTCTGTAGATGCAGACTCCACACAATAGCTGATCACTAGCAATTTTTGCTATGTACACACTCCAGTTATTGTTTTCAGCCAAAAAACTGCACATTACAGCAGAGTCGGTGCCAGGCGGTAATAAATGAGGGGGCATTAAGAAAAATGTGGGGGGCACAAAAACCCTCCGCTACACACACACACAAACGGCTATAATGTAAACCAACATGCTAAACATCTCAACGACGACGTTAGCCTGATACATGAGGTTTATTTGTCACATACATATATACTAATACTGAATAGTACTTTATGACATGTAGTGAAATAGTATTATGGTGTTCAGCTTTATGTGCACAGTGTGCAAGGGGGGAAAGAAATAAGGTAAATAATAGTAAATGAGTATTTAACAACAATCTAATGCTACATAAATACAGCCACAAAAACAAAGTTAGCTTGCTAAGATAACTCTGACGAAGTGGTCTCTACAGACACAGGCATCAGCAGACTCTGCTCCTCCTGACCACAGACGTAGGTTTAAAATCCACTCTTTACAGCGTTGTTCTGTGAGATTTGTACAATCTTCGGTACTCTATAAAATCTCTTTTCCTTTTCTTGCTTACAATGATTGGAGCAGCCGTAAACTACGCAAAACATGAACATTTTGATGATTTCAGATGGCAGATTTTCAAGCTTCACTTCTTTCTCTCCATCTGAGTTTTGCCCTCTCGCTTTTTTTAATTCAATTTTTTTAATTTTTTATTTTGTGCTCTCGTTTCTCGATGCAGCAATGTGAGTGACGTCACGTGAATCAACAGAGCAGGCCATAGACACAAACACATTCTATTGGCTGATCCTAACAACAGCTCTAGGGTACGTTCAACAAATGTAAAACAATTACACCACAGTATAATGTATCTATGGAGCAGACTCCCCGTCCGCTGTCAGTGAATGGACACAGTCGAGTGCGATAGCCAATCAGATATCTTTAATTAATAAAAAGCTCCCCCTGTAGTGGGAAGAGTGTCTGTGTGTGTGGGGGGGCACAATAGGTCAGCTGGGGGGACACTACCCGCAAATGCCCCCCCCATGACGCTGACACTGCATTACAGTAAAACACATGGCTATCTAAGAGGCTATTGTGATTGTGAGTCAGACAAATGCTGCTTCAGGATGTGTGTTTATCACATCAGCTGTGGAGTCCGTCAGCTGTTTCAGCTGTTTCAAACACTCACGAGAGTTGCTACGTTGCTTTCTTGTCATCTTCTCCACTACTGATCATAGGAATAGTCCATTCAAGGTGATAGTCCACTGTTTTGTCTAACCGCTGCATTGCATTGCGTCACAAACACGTCAGATCATCTCAAAAGCGATACAACACGATATAACGAATACTAAAAATGGAATTGATTGGAACTGCTCCCTGGGTGCTACACCGTGGCTGCCCACTGCTCCTCAGGGAGGGGTTAAATACAGAGAACACATTTTGTGTATGTAGCTTTACATATATGACAATAATATATGTAAATTTTGGGTTTTTCAACAATCAGACCGCCTCCCCCAGGCGACCCTAGAATTAATATTCTATATGAGACCACGGTGTTTGTTTTAGCTGTGAGGTAGTTTTAGAGAGAAGAGCTCACATTCTTATAGGGTAGGAGGAGCAAGGGTTGTCAGGAGAACGAGTTTCCACAATGTGACTACACATGGCGAGAAAAATCCAACTGGCTTGTTTGTAGCTGACTTTTTAAAAAATGTGGAATAACAAGGGGGGGAGGAAACAGAACTTTTGATCTTTGTCCCTCTGAATGAGGCTAATGTATATCACTAGCAAAACCATTATAAAGTGTTTTTTTTATAATACTGCCCCTTTAAGTAGTTTTAATCTTTTTCATTATTTTGTTCAAATGACTAAAAAAACATCAGATTCAACATTCATTCATTCATTCATTTCTTTTGAACTGGTTCAAAGGCCATTCAAAACCACATCGGTGAGGAGCTGCTGCAGGACCTGATCAACTTCTGCCTGAGCTACATGGGGCTCATCAAGCTTCCAAAGAAAAGGTGCACATTTAGGGCCTCCTTTTAACAGTATCATAGTATCATAGCTCTACATGTAGTGAAGGCCTGCATACGTCTGTGACGAGCAAATGCTAAAAGATCAACAAGAGGATCATATGACTTTTGTAAAATATAAAATATATAGGATGTTTTCAAACAACAGATATTGTAGCACGGCTTTTTATTTCTACAAAAATTAGATCAAAATAGTCTGAAGGGCTCAGTAAGGAAGCTAATTGACTCGGTGTTTAAGGGATTTTCCTCTATTTTTACAAATGTGGCCTAAAATCTTTGAAATGTACTTATGAGAAGATCTGTTCCTAACAAAACACATTATGCACCATATTTATTTAATTACCTTTTTAAAAATGGGACAGACGCCCCAGACAGCCTGCCAGATGACCTCAATGTCTTCTATTCGCGCTTTGAGACCTCGACTCCCAACACAAAAATGAGTCACACACCCCCGGGTGCCCCTCACTCCCCACTGAGCGTGTCATCAACCCAGGTACACAAAGCCCTGAGGAGAATTAACCCCCGCAAAGCGGCAGGACCAGACAACATTTCAGGGCGGGCCCTCAGTGCATGTGCAAATGAGCTGACAGACATTCTCACCTCCCTATTCAACCTCTCCCTGAGACAGAGCACTGTCCCCCGCTGCTTCAAAGCCACAACCATTGCCCCCCTCCCAAAGAAGAGCCCCCCCACCTGTTTGAATGACTACAGGCCAGTAGCACTCACTCCAATCATAATGAAGTGCTTCGAGAGAGTGGTGCTGACCTACATTCAAAACCGCATACCGGACACACTGGACCCCCTGGAGTATGAATAACGTCGCAACAGGTCCACCTCAGACGCCATCACCGCTGCCCTCCACACTTCTCTCTGTCACCTGGAGAGTAAAGACTCCTACATCAGGATGCTCTTTATCGACTACAGCTCAGCCCTCAACACGGTCATTCCCCACATGCTCACCCAAAAACTCTTCCCTCGGACTTCACTCCACCCTCTGTGACTGGCTGCTGGACGTTTTGACTGACAGGCCTCAGTCTGTCAGGATTGGGAACAGGACCTCAGCCAACATCCGCACTGTTGTTGGCACCCCACAGGGCTGTGTCCTCAGCCCTGTCCTCTACACCCTGTTCACCCACGACTGTGTCGCCTCCCACAAGGACAACACCATGCTGAAGTTTGCAGACGACACCGTAGTGATAGGATGTATCACTGGCGGAGACGAAGCCGCCTACAGGAAGGAGGGGCCAGTCTGATGACATGGTGTGAGGAGAACAACCTCACCCTCAACACGGACAAGACCAAGGAGATGATAGTGGACATGAGGAAGGAGAGGCGCTCTCATCAGCCACTGTCTATCCGGGAGCAGGAAGTGGGGAGGGTGAGCAGTGTAAAATACCTGAGGGTCCACATCAGTGAGGACTTCACCTGGTCCCTCAACACCACACAGCTGGTGAAGAAGGCTCAACAGCAGCTGTATTTCCTGAGGAGGCTGAGGAAATTTGAAATGCCACCAAAAGTCCTCACCAACTTCTACAGCTGCATCATTGAGTCCATCCTCACCAGCTGTACCACCGTGTGGTACAGCAACACCACTGCTATGGACCACAAACGCCTGCGGAGAGTGGTGAAGACAGCATCTACAATCACCAGGACTCCACCCCCCTCTCTGCAGAGCATCTCCAAGTGCAGAGTTCACAGGAGAGCTGCCTCCATCATTAAAGACCCCACACACCCCCAACACAGTCTGTTCACAGTCCTACCTTCAGGACAGAGGTACAGAAGTGTCAAATGGAGGACCACCAGACTGAGGAACTCCTTCTTCCCCTCTGCTATCAGACTCCTCAACAGACAAGAGGACGGACTATATTTCACAATGCACACTTTATTTTTATATTTATATTTGACTTTTCAATCTTTTCTACCTTGTACACATTTATATTTATGTTTTAAATTTTTGTAATTATTGTTACTATACTTTTCTCTTTATCTTTATCTGTTTATCTTCTTGTTTTTTGTGGCATCCAGTGTGGTGAGCAAAATAGAAATTTCATTGTACAGGGAAACATGTTTCTTTACTGTGCACATAACAATAAACACTTTGAATCTTGAATCTTTGAATCTTTACAATTTTAAAACCTGTGTTCCTTCATCTTGAAATCACGTGATTGATGATGTCACACTGCCTGTAAACATCCCATTGTTTTCTATTAGAGTCAATATACATAGAGTTCAGCCTGCTTTTTAGATCATTGAACAGGGTTTTACATCATTTTGCAGCTTTTTCAGTCAAAATGACAACTTGTGCTGCTTTCGGTTGCTCTTAAAAACAGGAAAAGTTAAAGATGTTGATGTAGCCCTCTTTTGTTTACAGAAAGAGGATACAAATTGATTGGGATGGGCCCCAATGTCCTCACTCACACACTTACTGACTTTGAGGCGCTACCACTAAGTCCTTGAGGGCTTAGGGCTGTCCTATTGTCAAATCATGAAGTGCGTAAAGGAATTTCCTCTGACTTTTTTTAGTAAACAAAAACATTGTGACATAGCGATAATCGTGGGCAAATACCATAAACACAAAAGCAAATGGCAAAAAAAAACTTAATCTCTTGTTGCAGTTAACTCACTCAGTGCCATTGACGAGATAACTCGTCATTTCATATCCAAACGCTCAGTGCCATTGACGAGATAGCACATAGTCATTTGCGTTTTTTCACGGGGATTACTAAAAAACACCCTGGCGGAGGTCTCTCATCAATATCTAAGATGTGGGGTGTTGTAGTGACCAACTGTGTCCAGAAGATAGCAGCAGTGCACCTTTAGATGAGAGATTAGCCACTGATGCTACCCAGCAAAAGAGGAAGAAGCAGGAACAAGTGAGATTATGGCGCTACAGAGTGATATTGTGATGTATCCAGCAGCTCACAGCACCACACACTAACACAGAACATGTGTGGACCTGAGTGGATTATTGATAATGTTGAGATAAAACCATCAACTAACCGGGCTAAACGGGTCATTGGTGCGTGTTTCGGAGGAGGGGGGTACAAAATACCCCCAGCCTGTGAGCCAATTAGCAAAATAATAGGTGACACGTCGGAAGTAGCAGCGCACCTTTGGATGAGAGCTCATCCATGCTCAGCAGAGCTCAGAGGAAGAGGAGGAAAGGAGTTTACGAGACAGATAATGGCACTACGTAGGAGAGTTGACATTCCCAGCAGCGCACACTCAACCAGAGCATGTGTGGAACTCATGGATAGTGTGGCGATGGTGAGATAAAATAATAAAAAAAGCGGGGAACGCAGTGACACTCCGTATGTCCGGGAGGAAGAGGAAGTTGTGTGTGTGCAGACTGATGGAAGAAAAACTTGGAGGAACGCCAAAATATAGTAAGAAATCCATTCAACTCTGACCCAGATAGATAAATAATAATAATTTTGCCATCTAAAGCCCGGTCTCAGTGTTTTTTTTTGTTTTTGTTTTATGTAATGAAACAATGTTCAGATGTTAGAGTTGTCACTAAAGCAAAAAAAAAAAATAGCTTTAAAGTCACTGACAGGGTTGATTAGAAAAAGACTTTTTTCTCAGCTCTTTGCTCTGAAACTGAAGATTTGTGTAAAACTTGCTCTATTCAATGGCTGATTACAAAAAACTAAATGAGCCAGAAACTATTTTTGTTTTTTTATGAAAGTAGAGGATTCAATCTTTCAGAATCTGGTGTCAGAATTCAGATAGTCAGTAAAATATTCTGTGGGTCTTTAAAAAGACTTTGGTAAACTTTTATCAAAAATAAGGATGAGATGGTAAATTGTAGCAGTACTGTACTGGCTCCCTTATCCAGCCTATAGGCAGGTAAATACATTTGTGCCACTGTTTAATGCACCCTTTAAATAAATAAATAAATAAACAATGACTGAACAGTGAACCCTAAAGTTTTTTCACCTGATAACAAAATATGTCTATTTACTGACACAAAAATAACTCAGCTCAAGGTTTTGAGTGAGTATTCAACTTTCATATTTGACTTCTGAGTTTATACTTAATTGGCCATGTAATATACAGAGAGACTGTAAACACAGTCATAAAAAAGCATGTGTGAGTGTTATAAAGCCCAAAGTCCCAACGCTGCAATCACAAGGAGCGTTATGTATTGCTGTCAACAGAAAACAAAGGACTGTCCCATTTCTGTTTCTAGTGCTTCAAGCCTCACAGCTTTACACACTCCATCACTTTCCAGTTGATGTCAGTGAAGCTACTGAGGGCTCAGGCAGTGAGTGTGTGAGTGTGGACATTAGGATGGGCCCAAACAGTGCTCTGACACGCTCTGATGGCTGAAGTTAGAGAGAAATCACAGACTGTTGAAGACACACAAATCCTAAGAATAGAAGTCCTTTTGGGTGGGAGTCCTATAACTGTCAGTGTTTACTCGCTAACTTCCGCTCACTGTTTAAGGGAGAGTAAAGGTCCCTTAGGAGAGCTCTTCTTCTCTGCTTCATTGTCTACTACCAAACAGTAGAGTTGTAACTGTCGCCCCCTGCGGTCACAACCGTTTTTATCCTATTCCGGTAAACAAAAGAGGTTTACATCGGCATTTTTTCAGTTCTTAAATAAACCCTGTGGTGCCCCTGGACACATCATTAGTGATGTAACCTGGGATCACAGGGGGTTTTGGGTTTTTAAACAATCAGACCCCCTCCCCCAGGCAACCCAGCTGTGGTTGATCAAGCTTGTGGCCAGGTAGCACTACTCTACGTGCCACTCTTCTCCTCTTCTGATCCACAGCCACCTTGACACCACTTCTGGTAGCCAACTTGATGGCCCTTTGCTGGCTGGCTCTTGCGATACCCAGCATCTTGAAGGCCCTGCAGAGAGACTGGCCCGCAAATCCTCTGCATCCCACTTTGATGGGTTGGCATCTTGCCCGCCAACCATTGCTCTGGCACTCCTCCACTAGTTTGGAGTACTTTGTCCTCTTCCTCTCATGGGCCTCCTCTATTCAGTCCTCCTAAGGAACAGGAAGCTCCAGGAGAACTACCTGCTTGGAGGCTGCTGAGGTGAGAACAATGTCTGGCCTTAAAGTCGTTTTTGCGACCTCTTCTGGGAACTTCAGTTGCTTCCCCAGGTCAACCTTCAGCTCCCAATCACGCGCCATTGCCAACAGGCCAGGGGAGTAATTTCAGGTGGCCGCTGCAACTTTCTCCCCAGCTCTGACGAAAGTGATGCTTTTCTTCACTGGGTGACTTTTCCTGATTATTTAGAGCAACCAAAATCAGTACAAGTTGTCATTTTCACTGAAAAATTTGCTAAATAATCTAAAAAGCAAGCTGAATGCTTCACTCCAATAGAAAACAATGGGCTGTTTACAGGCAGTGGGGCGGTGTGACGTCATCAGTTATGTGATTTCAAGATAGCGGAACACAGGTTCTATGCTGTGAAATAGTCCCATTTTTAAAATGCAATTAAACAAATATGGTGCATAATAATGTGTTTTGCTAGTCATATATGTTCTAATAAGTACATTTCAAAGATTTTAAGCTAAACTTGTAAAAACTGTGGAGGATCCTTTTAACTTGGAAATGAGTGGATGTTCTTTGGAACCCAGTTGTGTGATTGGTCTTTATTGTTGTGCTCTGTACTTAAATAGTGTGTTTGTTTCTCTGTTTTAGGGGGACATTCATTGAGTTCAGGAATGGGATGCTGAACATTTCCCCGATTGGCCGAAGCTGCTCACCAGAGGAGCGAATCGAATTTTCTGAAATTGACAAGGTAAATCTGAGCAGATTGGCTTTGTTCACACATGTTGGAGTTATTTGCTGCCTAAAGCACCATCGACTTGTTACTTGAACAGGCAAGAACTGGAAAAGAAGTGGCTCTCATCAGACATGCAAAGCTAGAACTTCCTATTTCTCAGCTTTAATAGAGGAAAACAAAAATAATCCTCGGTTTCTATTCAACACTGTAGCCAGGCTCACCAAAAGCCACAGTTCTGTTAAACCCTCTATTCCTGTTAACCTGAGCAGTGATGACTTCATCAACTTCTTTACTGATACAATTCTAACAATTAGAAACAAAGCCAATGTCCCCTCTGCAGGAGTGCTCAATACTTTATTAAACAAAGCAGCTCCTGAGGTATCCCCAACAGGCAGCTTTTATTTACATAGTTTTACTCTAATTGGTCTATCTGAACTGACCTCAATAGTTAGTGCTTCTAAACCAACAACCTGTCTTTTAGATCCAATTCCAGCTCCACTATTTAAAGATGTTCTTCCACTAATCAGCACTAATATGATGAACTGGATTAACACATCTCTAGTAACAGGTTATGTACCACAGGCTTTTAAAACCGCTGTAATCAAACCTCTCCTTAAAAAACCAACCCTTGAGCCAAGTGACTTGTCCATTTATAGACCAATATCCATCTTCCTTTTGTGTCTAAAATTCTTGAAAAAGTCATCACAGGTCAACTATGTGATCACCTCCATAGGAACAATTTATATAAGAGCTTTCAGTCTGGCTTTAGAGCCAATCACAGCACAGAGACTGTCTTAGTAAAAGTAACCAATGATCTCCTCTTAGCCTCAGACAGAGGGTTGGTCTCAGTTCTGGTTCTCTTAGATCTCAGTGCAGCCTTTGATACAGTGGATCATCATCTACTGCTGCAGAGACTGGAAAGTGTTTCTGGGATTAAAGAAACAGCGCTGGGTTGGTTTAAATCCTACCTATCAGACAGAACCCACTTTGTTTATGTTAATAATCTCTCCTCAGCGCACGCCAGAGTTAATCATGGAGTTCCACAAGGTTCAGTTTTGGGACCAATACTCTTTACATTATATATGCTTCCACTAGGTAACATTATCAGAGAACATAATGTACATTTCCATTGCTATGCAGATGATACACAGCTTTATCTCTCAATGAAATCAGATGAAACTCATCAGTTATTAAAACTCCAGGCTCGTCTTAATGACATCACATCCTGGATGAGCCGTAACTTTCTCCTTCTTAACCAGGATAAAAACCAAAGTGATTTTATTTGGTCCAAAACACATCAGAGTAATGCCATCCAGAGACACTATTTGCTCTTACACTTTCTCTGTTTTTGGCTGAAAACAATAACAACAGTGTGTGGATAGCAAGAGAAAATCACTTTGGTGATCATTGATCTGCCTCAGAGCGAGTCATGCAGGCAAGTCAGTGTATAGACACGCCCACTCATGAATATGCATAAGCAGGCAGCAAACAGACCATTGGTCAGAAAGTCACGTTTTAGAGATTAAAACTGAAAAACAGGCGAGTTTGGGAAAATAAACCTCAAATACTATGTTTTTGGTGTTCTTAGAACAAATGGAGATGTGTGAAAAATGCATGATATGGGACTTTTAAATCTGGGACTACTTTACCCTACGTGCCATGAAATGACATCATTGGTGACGTGATAAGCCCCTTTTAGTCTAGTGAGTTCTATGGGAGGTGAAGCGTTTAGGATCATTTAGCAGCTTTTTCAGTCAAAATGACAATTTGTGCTGCTTTGGGTTGCTCTAACAAGCAGTAAAAGTTTAAAAAAGTTGATGTAACCCTCTTTTGTTTACTGAGAGATGATAAATCAAAACCGTAACCCGAAAAAATCTGTAGCCACAGGGGGTGACAGTTCCCACTCTGCTATTTCTTAGACGCCATTAAGGAGAGAAGAAGAGCTCCTTGTGTATGTAAATAAAGGCAACCAGGATTCACTGCTGCTCATTAGAATCAGCAGATCTTTTATTGACATGCAAGAATGTGTTGCCAGTGAATGATAAAGAAAAGCGGCCGCATGCTGACATTTACGCTGCCAAACTTGTTCAACAAAGCAAACCTCGCCTTGTTTTCTCTGCACCACGAACCATCATGAAAGCAAAATTCTTATTATGTCATGTCATTCCAAAACATCTTTCTGGCTCTGAGCTGCATGTGCAATAAAAACAACTGAAAAGTGGCATGTACAGTATAAACATGTACAGTATGTCATGTATAAACACAGACTAAGCAGTACACTTAGAGATTTTCATGCTTGTAAAATAGCCATGATGAGTCACAACTTCCATACATGTTAAATGTTGTTTTAAAAAAAATAAAAAATACATAAATAATTTAACTAAAAAAACTAAATATTCATATATTTTGGTAGTTTTTAAAAAACAAACACATTATCTTAGTGAGCTTTTGAGGCAAAATTATCAAGCAGTAACATGTACGCATGTTGCATAACTACTGATAACTGAAACGTAACCATTTTATCTTTGATATATAGTTCTGTTTTGTAAGCAAAATCTTATCTTGCCATGATAGTTCAGATTGAATGCTTTACTTGTCCTACATGAAGAATGACCTTTGAAAGCCTCTGTAAAGCCCATTGCATGTTGATTGTATGTTTTTTTTTAAAAATCCTATGGTCTCATTATTTTGTCATGCATTCATCAGATCCTTGTTTTTGAGGCTATATTTTGTTGAGATATCACGCTTTTCATCTTTGGCTCTGTTCAACAGAGGGAGAAGATCAGGGAGAAATTTGTTGCTGCCTTGAAAAAGGAGTTTGCTGGAAAGGGTCTTCGGTTCACTAAAGGTGAGAATCTTCATATGGATTTTTTACTGTAAATGTCACTTTATTTTCAACCACATCCATGAAGTCCTAAACCTTGGTGTTGCTCTCGGACTTCTGAGGAAGAAGCCTGGTGTTCAATCAGTTTAGGATACAGAAAGCTCCATAGACGATATATTTGCAGACGACTCAGTGATCTGTAGTTCAGAGCAGGCTGAGGAGAACCAGGACAGGTAAAGGTTTGCATTACAGAGGCGAGGAATGAATTTGAGAATGAGTAAAACAATGCGGTTGTAGTCTTACTTGCCTGACATCCACAATGTCCCCTACCTGATTGGGGAAGTCCAGCAATGTGCAAACACTTCAGCAAGATTGATTGACTGCTGTGACAGGAACATAAACTGTATGTATTGTATATATGTACTGTATATACAGGTACATCTAAAAAAATTAGAATATCATGAAAATGTTCAATATTTTAGAAAGTCATAGGCTCATGACACAGAGTGAAATATTTCAATACTATATTTCTTGAAATGTTGATGATTATGGCTTACAGATAATGAAATCTCAAAATTCAGTGTCTCGGAAAATTGGAATAATACATAAGATTAATTAAAAATGATATTTTAAACAAAAAATTAATGCTTCTGATAAGTATGTTGATTTCTATGCACTCAATAATTGGTTGGGCCTTCTTTTGCATGAATGACTGCATCAATGTTGCATGGCATGGAGGTGATCAACCTGTGGCACTGCTCAGGTCTAATGGAACCCAGAATGCTTTGATAGCAGCCTTCAGGTCATCTGCATTGTTGGGTCTGGTGTCTCTCACCTTCCTCTTGACAGGTCAGGCCAGTTTGCTGGTCAATCAAACACAGTAACACCATGGTGGTCATTGAACCAGCTTTTGGTACCTTTGGCAATGTGGGCAGGTGCCAATGAACATTTTCATGATATTCTAATTTTTTGAGATGTACCTTTACTTGTATAACCGTATGCATATATGTGTGTATATGGATATATGTAAAACCCTGTACATAACCTTTTCCCCTTTTGTGTATGGGAGGGAATGGGCCTGATTTAATCACTGTTACTATTCGACAGAGTGAAGGTCGAATATAACTATTTCTGGTCAAAACGTTAGTATTATGCCGCAATGTAAGTATCTGGACATCATTATTGATTCTACTCCTTGTTTCAAAGGTACTCATCAAAAAAGTGTCCAATAGGGTCACATTTAGCCTATTTTAAATTTATTAGAAACTTTTAATGCTGCCTAACTGTTTATGGATGCCATGATGATGTCACATCTAACATACTGTATGACAAGCTGGGGGCAAACTAGCAGCTTGTCATTAAAACCATTAGCAACTCTCTACAATAAAACCCTCAAAGTGTTGGACCAGAAGCCCAACAGTTCACATCATTGTATTAAAATAAACAACTGCTGAGCTGCGGAGATGTAATCAAATACAAAAACATTTGCCTGGTTTTCAAAATTCTGCTTAATACCACCCTCCTCTTTTGAGCTCATTCATAACTCAACGTTACATCAGCAGTCAGTTCACTAGAAGCACCACACGAGGTGACCTTCTCATTCCGTTTAGCAAAAGCACATTTGGTCAACTAGAGTTTTCTGTTAGAGCAATACAAAACTGGAATTCACTGTCCACCACTATCAAAGATATACAGAGATACTCCACTTTTACAACACACCTTAAAACATGGTAATATATACTATAACTGCACACATTCATCTCTGTCAGATGTGATACATACAGTATGTTTGATGGGACATGGTCACTGCTCTGCTGCCTGCCTCCATGTTATGTTTTGTATGTATTTTAAATGTGGCCTCTATGATTGTTCTCATGTCTCCTCTGTGCTGTCTTTGTTCAAACTGTGTTTGCTCCATGTGTGTGTGACATGTTATATGTCTGTGTGCCTCACAAATGTAATATAATTTATTGTATTTTCATTTTTTAATTATGCACTTTAGGTTGCCGATTCACGGGGCAGGAGATTACAGCTGGGAATTAGCCGCTTCTTTTATTGTAAAAGGAGATTGTCCACGAAATAATTAACTAAAAAAAGTTTATGAGTGGAGGGTGTGTAGGCAATGCAGCCTTCTGATTGGCCAGCTGCTCCTCAGCTGAAAGACTAAAGGAGTCTGGGAAGGAGGAATGTTGCAGCGTGACATTCCTCTGCCATGTTTTGGACACTGAGATTCACTGCATCCATCTGTAACTGATAAATGGACTTGATTTATATAGCGCTTTATCCCCACACTGCAGTCATCTCATAATATCAGCTCATTTGCCCACTCACACTCACATCAACCACTAGGAGCAACTTAGGGTTCAGTGTCTTACCCAAGGACAGACTGGGACCGAACCCCCAACCTCGCTATCAGAAGACGATACCATGACCACCTGAGTAATTACATTAACTGTTTGAACCCATTACATCCACAAAGCAGGTTATATTTTCACTGACGTTCCTTCATTTATTTCTTTGTTTGTCTGTTAGCAGAATTACATCAAAAGTACAATCTGCATCAATCTACTGATTCTGGATCAGTTTAAAAAATCAGAAAATCCCTATTTGTCCTGATTGGTGAAATCTCAAAAATGTATATCTTGATTCGTAATTGACTGATCTTTTTAAAATGACTCAGTTATGTCGTGTTGGTTCATCAATTTCCCAAAAGAGTAGTTTAATCTGGATCTGATCCAGATTGTGCATTTCATGACAATTATTTTGAAAAAACGGGGGTGTCTACATAATATATTTAATTTCTTCCAAGCCTTTAAAGTGTGAATGATGCTGGTACCATGATCAGAATCATTGATCTAGATCAATATCTGGCAAAGAAGATATTTGGTGCTCGGCGGAGGTTTGTGATCTCTGAGTTTTCTTATTTTGGATTATTTATTCATTCATTTTTTTACATTTTAAGTATCTATTGTTGGCTTAACTGCATTTTATTTTTGTTGCTAAGTTTCTCTGTTGAGGTACTGTCTAATGCGTAGACAGTACCTCAACAAAACAACATAGACTCTAAGCTGTTTTTCTACATGGGTAATCAGTCTTCTCTTTTCTCTACTTAAATTTATTTATTTATTCATTCATTCATTTTTCAGCTAATAATTTGTCACAATTTTTTAAATATCATTTTCCTCACTTGTTATCGTCCCAAAAAACTCTGAACCCTCCTGATGTTTTCATTGTTCCTTTCTTTGTTGTAGTTCAGTTTTTTAAACGTGGACATGCTCAATGCCAAGTTCAGGCAATGCGGTTAATGTAGGCTTGTGTTTTTCCTGCTTCAGGCGGTCTCATCAGCTTTGATATTTTCCCCGAGGGCTGGGACAAGAGGCTGTGTTTGGAGGTTCTAGAGAGTGAAGGCCTCAACCTCATCTACTTCTTCGGCAACGAGACGTCGGATGTGAGTTGTTGATGTTTGCCTCAAATGTTTCATTAAGCACTGCTTGGTGTGCTTTGCGTGTCATTTTGAAGCACCATTTCATTTTATAACAAGTATCAAGCTAGGGTTGCCACCCGTCCCTTAAAATATGGAATCATTCCTTATTTGGCCATTAAATGGTGCGTCTCGTACTGAGCCAAAACAGAATGCTTTTTGTTTTGTATTTGCTTAAAGAGTAACTCAACCCCAAACCCACCTTTTTCTGCTGAATACATTTGGGCATTAAGTAGTGCTGTTTATTAATCCGAGTCCCACTCTTCATATTTTAGTAAAAGTATTTCCATTTCTCATATTTAGTTGTAAAATGTCGGTTACTGCCCTCTAAGGGTTGAACGCTGCTTTTACAAGTGAATTTTGCTATTGGCTGAAACATGTTCTTTAAGATTCCCCTGCATCATCAACTTTCACTGTTGGCCCATTAGAGACGAGGGTTTCCTCCAATCACAGCCCTCAGTGAGCATTGATTGACAGTTCTAACAAAGAACTGCTCTTTTCAGCTGTAATGTTTTTGACTCTGAAGAGCAGATTCTGCACTAATCAGAGGGTTCATTAAGCTATGTGTATTTACAGACACAGCATATGTGTATTCCCGTCTGTCTCTTCGTGTGCGCTGACGTTCTTGTCACGTGTGTGCGTCTTTGTGTGTGTGTGTGTGTGTGTGTGTGTGTGCGTGTGTGTTTGTAACGTGACCCGAGTACCATGAGCAGGGGGTGTTGGGCAGAACGTAGGGCTCTGCTCGGCTGGTGAAGGGTCAGAGTCTCACATAAACACACAGGTGTGAGGCCATGGATGGAACAGAAAACAAAAAGCAAAAGTTTCTACCGGATTCTGAAAAAGACTGGGGGCCAATGCAGGGAGTAAAGGACAGGTGTGATATTGTCGTGTTTGTGAGAGTTGGTGAGGAGCCAGGCAGCAGCATTTTTCACAAGTTGTAATCTGTGTATGGAGGTCTGACTGTAAAGCGTGACAGAGTTAGATGATGGAGATATGATGTAATACCGTGTCCACAGAGCGTTCTGCTTTAATACAGAGGGATGTTTACAGTGAAACAGAACTATTTACTTCCATAATACACAGTTTTAAATATAAAGTGACCTGAGCTGAGCCTCATTAAAATATGTGTGGGAACAGTTTGTGTTCCATCCTCATCTGCATATGACAGCTTGTTTCACTCTGTAGTGGATCAAACTGTGACTTTACGTTGGACATAGTATGAAAATAGTTGAATCACTGTGACCAACGTGGACAGAAGTCTGTGTCTGTCAGAGTTTTAATTAATCACACAGCAGCAGCTGAGTGATCACAGCTGCTGCTGCGCGACGCACAAGTTTTTGTGGCTTCAAATGTAACTAAGTCCATATTTCTAGTGCAATATAATGTTTCACCTTATGGGGGTGCTGCACTTATTCCAGGGTTAGAAGCGTGTAAGAAGAAAAGGACTTACGCACACCGGAGAATGTGCGTGTCTTTAGCCCGCGGGACTTTATGACGGCAGGGGATCTAAAACTGTCTTACTCAAACAAGAATTCCCCCTCTACCTTGTCTCCGAAGCTGGCTGCCTATTCTCTATTATTGTTATCTAATAAAGAAAAGGACTAAGTGTACTTCCTCCTATTGGAAGTCTATCATATTTTAGGATTATGAGTAGTCTTGCTATAGTTTTGTGGGATTGATATTAGGACCCATCCAATATAGGTCGAAGCTGGAAACAACTCCTTTTTACAACAGCATGAGTTAGCCCACCCCGGTCACCCCTGTTAAGAGGATACCAAGGGCAGGCTCACTTACCAGAGGCCTAGAAGTGTGTCCTCCACTCAGGCGCCGTCCCAGATGTGGGTGTTTGCAGGCGGGTAATTTAATCAAGTAGGCTTCTTAATAGTTAATGAATTTTTATTATAGGTTTACAAAAATTAAAAGTCAATCAAAAAGTTTCAAAGTATCAAAGTCTTAAACTATCAGCCGATAGAGAAAGAAGGGGGTTTCATGAACAACTAGAATGTCCGTGTAAAAGAAGCCCCCGAACACAATAATCAGTGGTATATATAGCCTGAAGCATGGCGTGATAATATGTCATAATACATGATCTGACCACCTAAGCGAATAGAAAAATAGGACAAAAGTTCACACAGATGTCATGGCCCAGCTGGCGTAACAGGTGTTCATAAAGGGTGGTTTCCATACTAGTTGTTGTTGTTCGTGGTTAACACTTGATACATAACAAGGCGTTGTCTTCCTGTTAAGTAAAGTGTGACTTCTTACACCTAAAGTGTGACTGCTCACACCTCGAGGTGTTAGTTTTAGCACCTTCTGTGGAAAACAGGTGTTGTTTAGGTTATCACTTAACAACATTTACTTTGCAGCTGTGTCTTTACAAAAAGCAGTAAACAGGTGTGACATGTCAGAACAGGCGAATAGCTGTAATGGTTAAATAAGCATTTCTTTTGCAGAATAATGAATGAATGATTAATACACACCATACAACAGTGCGTAAAGCCAGATTTGAATTAGAACACCCACATTTCAGGGCTGCTCCACCCACAGTTGAGATTAGAGCCCTAAATGACCACAACACTAGACATATCCGTCAGACCGTCACACACAAAATACAACGCAGGAAATGCCAAGGTCAGCATCATCGCGGTGAAATCTACGGCTGTGAGCACGTGGTGCTTTCACAGACTGTTGGAGAGAGAAGGACCGGTGTCACGGACTGAGTTTACCACGTACTAAGATCGATTATGAACATATATACGCGCGCATGCAACCATAACCCCAACCCTAACCTTATCCAATAAACTAATAAAACACGTGTCCGTTCACTTTGAAAACAAAAATAAACAAAACTGAATTATTATTGTTATAGCAAAAATTCATTTTCCGGTAGTGCGCATGCGCATATATGCTTATATTGATTTAAACGTGTCCAACTTTGGAGAGTTTTCAGTGTCACATAGTCAAACAGCCTCAGGAGAACAACACTGTAGATATGAACAATCTGAGAAGTTTTTCATACATCCATCATCTCCTGATGATGGATTGATTTAATAGACTACTTAAATTTGATTTAATGTCTAGGATGTTGAGGTTTTAAAGTTGAATGCACCACAACTCACAAAATGCACCACACACCGATACCCAACCCTTGGGGGGCTGGATGGTGGGGCTGGGGGTGGAGGGGGCCGCCACCTGTGTTACTATGTAGTGGCGTGGGGGCGGCCCTCCCACCTCTAGTTGCCCTACTAATCCCTCCAATTTTAATCGCATCTCAACATGCCACCCCCCGGAGGGTGTATCATCATTTACACCCTCCGGCCTATTACACCACATACACATAAATCCACAGAGGCTGGAGGGGGAGTACCGCTCCCCTCCATCCCCCTTCTTTTAATTACACCCCATACATTCACCAAACACACACATTCACACAGGGGATCGGGAAGTGCCTCTCCATTGGGGAATGGAGAGGCACCATAACAGGGTGGTGGGTTGGTACACATATTTGGGCCTCTCCGGTGGGGGCCTGGCCCCTCTGTTGGTGGCTGGGCCACTGCATAGAGTAAAAGTACATCAAGATGCTGCGGTCGGGCGTGGCGGTGGGTCTCGCGGGGTCTTTCCGGGCTGTGTCGGCCGGGTGGGGCTTGGTGCTTGCTTTGTCTCCTGGTGGCCTTGGGGGCGGGCCCCGTGGTGTGCGGGCCCGGGGCGGCCTGCCTCGCCGGTTTGGGGGGTGGGTGTGCTGGGGGGGTGCTGGTGTCCTCACCGGGGTTGGGGCAGGGTTGTTTGGCGCCTCGGGATGATGCTGTTTACTGGGGGGGCGGCGTTAGCTGTTCCGGTGGTTGAGGTTGCTTTCGGCCGCCTGGTGGGTATGTCCTGCCATCTGCGGACTGGTGGGTGGGTCCGGGGCATCTTTGGCTGGGGGCTGCTGTCCTGCGCTGGATGTGTGCCGTTGGGGTGCCTCCGTCCCCGCGGTGGGGGTTGGAGTCGGTGGCGTGGTGCGCTGGGTCCTTGGCTCCTTGGGGGCTTTTCAGGTGTGTATGGGGGGGGCAATGGCAGCCTCTCGGCTTGGGACCTTGGGGGCGTTCGGGGGGCTGCTTGGCCGTGGGGTGGTCGCCGGGGGCCCCTAGATCTCTCGCTCTTTCTGCTGGCCCGACTGCTTCTTCGGGCCCGGGGGCGGCTCATGGGTTTTGCAGTAGCGGCTCTTGGAATCACATTTGTCATGGACGCACTGGCCTCGGGCTGTGGGATAACACTCATACTGGGCTCAACCATAGACACGTTGTTCCCAAATACCTGTTTTATGTAACTTCCACTCACTTCCTCCTCTGCTCACAGCCACCACCATTATTCCTAAGCCGCACACTGGTCACCAGACTGGCTTGATAACACAACAATAAGCACAATATACACAACCACAATTTCACATCACATCACTTGAAACTTATTGACTATTCCCCACCCATTCGTTTTCCTATCTTGTATCCCTCCTCCCTATTAACTCCCCCCCCCCCACCCCCCTCACCCTGGTGTAACACTGCCCTCTCTTTTTTACATCCTCCCTTTAATAAAGTATTTACCCTTCCCTAGGGAGAGCTGGTGATGGTCACAATTATGCAATGAAATAAATTCATTTATTTAATTGCAATAATAAAATATGCATTCCTGTTAAAAGATTGCACTTCTTGTAGTGTTAACCTTCAACAGCATGTGCAGACAAGGTGAAAAAGAAAAAAAAAAAAAAAAAAAAAAAAAAAAATTGAATGATTATTATTACAGTAGTGTTAGGCAATATAAATAGTCATATTATGTATGGGCTTTTAACAAACAAATCATACTGATAGGTTAACATTAAATATATAAATACATGAATAAAATGGCCTACATTCAAGGTTAATGTGGGACGAGACACAGGAAAGAGTTTAGACGAGCCTGCAGACACAAATAAATAATGTATAACATGAGCTAAGGGATACATGGGGAAATAAAGTTTGGGAAACACTGTTCTATGTCAAAATGTTTCTATTTTCACGGCCCCATTTGTCCCTTATTTTCTTTTCTGAAAGGTGGCAACCCTATGTGTAGCTAACCAGTGTGAAGCTCACATTAGATTTTCATTGTGAAATGGTCTCGTTTAGCAGTTACAATGGTAGCAATGCATTGATCCGCGCTCTGTGATGTTTTCTACTAACGTCACTAAATCTCTCCTCAGGGTGGAAACGACTATGAAATTTTCAACGACCCACGAACCATCGGCTTCACCGTCTACTCTCCAGAGGACACAGCACGACTCTGTCGAGAACTTTTCTTTGATGCCTCGCCTCAATAGTGCTGTGACTCTTAGACTCCTTTTAGCCATAGGCCCATCTGGGCTTCTTCTGCTGGCAGGTTGACCAGTGCCCTTGGCCAATGAACTGCTGAAAGGCACCGATACGACCACTGACTCTGTTCGTATCCAACAAAGCTGGATTTTTTTAAAGGGACACTCCATATTTAGGTCTTACTATGTTTGAAAGATTTTATGAAACACGACAGAAGATGTGATGTGATGTCAAATTAATCAAAAAAACCCCTGAGATCCAGTATTTTAACGGTCTGATATCATGCATTTTTCACCCATCTTCATTTGTTCTAAGAACCCCAAAAACATAGTATTTGAGGTTTATTTTCCCAAACGTGCCGTTTTTCCAGAGTTTTAGCCTCTGAAAACTCACTTTCTGACCAACGAGCTGTTTGCTGCCTGCACATGATTATTCATTAGTAAGCATGTTTATCACCTCAACCATTGCGTCGCTTTGGGTCACAAACACGTCAGATCAAGTCAAAGGTGACATGATGTCTGCTCCCTGGGTGCCTACACTGCAGTTTTCACTGTGGAAGGGTGGCACCAGCAGCAGGCACTTCCTGGAGGGGGCGGTTCATAATTCTAGTGACGTCACTAGCATTTGAACCGCTCGTTTTTCAGAAGAGGACAGAGAAGCAGCTCAGAGAGCAGGATTATTGAGGATTTCTCAGAGATGCAGGATGGAAGCCCAATAATACTTTGGGGGTGTTTATGGTGAGGAATTAACATTGTAACAAGGTTAAAAACTCAAAACAGTTGATTTACATGATATAGGACCTTTAATAGATAATGCAGTAAGATTATTTTTTGGTATAGTTCTGTTCTCTCCCACATAGGGAGGAGTTCATTTCATTTGTGGGATGAAAAGAGGGAACGTTCCACACACTGGAAGTAACGGTTTGTCCTCTTTTATTCACTGCATCGTTGTTTGTCTCAAAGCTAATGGAAAGAAAGAAATGAAGTTTGTGTTTCACTCGTAGATGTCAATGTATATCAGAAGAGATATTGCAGTGACTTTATAAGCTAGCAGAAACAGAAGCAGTGAACTGACAGAGTTGGGTCTTTTCTATGCACTGGGTGTTTTTTTTGAAAAGTCGTTTATTATAATTGACCATTTTGTTGCAGCTAAAAATGTAATTAACGAATGTCTTAGATGTAAAAACGGTTTGATAATCTTTTTAAATAGATGGTATCACCTTTACAAACTGATAAACCACTATCTACTATAATTTATCTAGTGTTTAAACAGTCCAATAATTATAATTTACATATTTTAGGTAATTTAAGTTACATCAATTAAACAGCTGGATGTGAAACCAGGAGCAGCAGCAATTGTTCTATTGTCATCAGTGACATTAACTTTTATCAAAGTAGGTTTCCAGCGACATATTTTTATTTTCCCTCAATGGGATTTTATACTTGACTCGTTATATAGTCATTCATGAACATAAAAGGACATTTCCATCCATTCTCCTCATCCTCTCTTTTTTTTTATCACAGCCAACAAAAAAAATAAACATCTTCCCAAAACATGTGAATCATAAAATGCTTTAATGTTCTTTCAAGGCTCAGAAGAAGGAATTATTGACATTATCTACAGTGGTTCATCCACACGGAAACGGTGCAAAGTGTCCTTTTGTGTGAAACAAAGAAGAAGAAATATAATTAAAAAAAATATGCGACACAACACAGAGGCTAAACCACAAACACAAAGTAACAGTGAAGTCCGTTGGCACCAAATATGTAGTCGTGTTCACAAAAAGTTTATTTTACTGATAATTAAAAAAACTTTCACACAACAAAGTGAATTGACCTGAAAATATTGTGACAGTTTGCAGTAAATAAGTAAAAAAAAAAACATGAACAAATCAACTAATAAAGATTTTGAGGCAAATAACCCAACATTATGACCACCTGACCCTGACGCAGTTTGAGCTACGATACAGTGAATCAAAGAGCTTTTTACATTTTTGTCAATTAATTAAAAAAATGATTAGGTTATTGTATCAATGTGTGAGACGATGTTTGATGCTACTGCAGCTAACGTGGTTTCATGAGCTGCAAACAATGACTATCCGTTTCATATTTATATTTTAGCCAAAAAAACTTTAGAGCAAACTGGCATTAAGAATAATAAAATGAAGACCAACAATAACTTAAAGTCTTCTATAAAGATAAAACTAAAAGATAGAAATGAACACAGTTGTCATAAGGGTTCAAACTGATCTGTGTGTGTTTTTAGTGATTCTCAAATGTCACTGCTTCCTGTAAAATCCATTGAGTCTTCATCATAAACATAGATATGTATAATAAAGGCTACATGTCTTTAAAGACATTACTGGTGGCCATCTTACCACAGGTAAACCTCTGATAGAGTCTGTGGTAACATAGGGAAGGTGAACAATCTGCACAAACCTAAATACTCTCATCTCGTTGAAATCTGGATTTACAAACTGTTTGGCTTGAAGATGCCAGACTTGGTGCAGCCTACGGATGCTCTAATCACCTGTAACATACTGTATGTACAATAAGGTCCTGTTCCAAAGGAAGAACAGGGCTGACTTCATAGTATTGCAAGATTGTTATTTAGAATATGCTTGTTTATCCAGTCACTGAATGTTTTATAACTATTTTAATGTGGTTATTCTTAAAGTATCATGTAAAGTATCCTCATGTAATAAATGTTATTTATTATTACTGATTTCTCCATGTGTATATGTCCACAGTCTATAATTCTTCTAGGGATTTACACATGCAACTTTTATTGATGTATATTTGTAAAGGGAAATCTTGTATGTATTTTTCATTGCAAATAAATTTCACATTTATTAAATATTACTAATATAATACAATATTTTGAGTTATTACTTGTTTAAACTAAACATGTAATAATTTAAATTATTTTATAACAGTAATATTCCTTTTAAAAAAGTATACATTTATCTCATGTTGCCATTCTGAGTTTTAGTAGCTCATATATTGATTTGACATAAATACCTTGTGTGTGTGTGTGTGTGTGTGTGTGTGTGTGTGTGTGCGTGTGCGTGTGCGTGTGCGTGTGTGTGTATTTGTTGCACCTATCAAAAGTCCAATAGAGACATACTGTAAGTAGGTGATCCCAACCTTTTGACTGTGAGTGTAACATAATTATCCATTGGTGCAGTTATGACAATACTTCTGACTTTTATAACAAACCAAACTGTTTGAAAATCAGTAGAAAATGTAATTTAAAAAGTGCATACGTACGCCACTACTACACCATGTTATGAGGAGGCGAGCTGATTTTCCCAAGCAGGGTCATGTGATGTCTTGACAGGGTGAGAGGAATGCTTTTTAATGCTGAAATGAATTGACATTGTCAGCTCCTTTTTAGTCACGCCTACATTAACCATGTGTTGAAATCAGCATGTTCAGTAGTTTATATGAAGTCATACACTCCACACACAGAGTTCTATGACCTATTGTTGTGATTCTGAAAGTCACCCTGAAAACAAATGAACAACCACCACGTAGAGAGAGGAAGTAAAAGCGCTCTCTGCATGTCGTCCAACATCAGTGCCTGCTACAGTCATACATGAAGTTCTTTAGACCCTCCTTAAAAACACGCCTGGAAGAATTAAACAAGAGTTGTGCTGAGATTTGAAGCGATAGATAAATGTGTAATTAACATGCACAACAAACTGATCCCAAAGGGAAGAGCTTTGGCTACACAGACATCTCAGAATTAGACCAAATCAACCATTTAAAGCAGGGGTGTCAAACTCATTTTAGTTCAGGGGCCAAATACAGACCTCCCACAGATTATAGATATATGATTGATACATACAGTATGTAAGGCACGGACAATATCCAAGCAACAAGTGATGGATATCAGTCCCTGCAGTATCTTCACTTCAAATATCAATATTTATTTCATTTGGGGGAAAAAAATGTCAAATGATTTTAGGAAAATTTCAGGTTTTGGAAATATTAGGAGTTCTTTCAACAACGTGACATTTAAAAAAAAAAACTGCCATCATGTGATATAAAGTATGATGGCAGAGGTTGAGGGTTCGATCCCAGTCTATACCTGTTTATGCGTCGAACTGTCCTTGGGCAAGACACTGAACCCTAAGTTGCTCCCAGTGGTTGACCAGCGACCTGCGGCAGCACAGTCCCACTGGTGTGTGAATAAGTGAATGAGTTGATATTGTAAAGTGCTTTGAGACTACTTTAGTGTAGGGATAAACGCACTATAATTTATCATTCACCATGTGAAAACTGTGAGCCCTGCATGTTTTGTGTCATTGAATTTGTGTTTTGGAGAAACTGAGATATGTACAGCTGAATTAGTGGGAAATTTTTACTTTCACTTGCTGGCCACATTGGATACTCTAAAGGGCCAGATTTGGCCCCCGGGCCTTGAGTTTGACACGTGTGATTTAAAGTGATGTTGTTACTCCTTTGATATGGCTTTCTGACATTAAGAGGAACGATACGATCAATCTGAAGCACCAGGTAGGGTCAATACTGATAATAATACTGATTCTTTTTAGATGTCTGAGTGAAAAGCGTCCACTCCAGTGAAAATAGAAATAAAAAGTATAGTAATGTGAGTGATGTGCTCTCCACCCTATGAGCTGATGATCTGCCCAGACCAGGTCTCATGTTTTGTCCCAGGGTTCAGATGTGTAATCTTCACCTCCACAGCCTGAACCTTCAGGTTTTTGGGTGGAACTCGACACACTTTGTATGTGACTTCATCGCCTTCAACTGGGACGTACTCTCCCTCGATGCTGAAAGAGCAAAGTTAGAAGAGTCAATGTTAATTATGTCTTGGGCCATCTGTGTTACCTACTTAAATACTGTAAGGTGAAATAATAATAATAATAATAATCTGGTGAGTTATTAACACAATCAGATTACTTTTCTTTGTGTTTTTATTTTTGCACAAAACATAGAGGAGCTGGTGTTTTATGATGCTCTGATCCACACCTGCACAAGCTTTGTGGGTGAACTTTAACACTGCAACCAACAGGGGGCGCCATAGGTTTGAGGTCACATACTGTACAGTAGCTTCATTAAATTCACAAATATTGTGCTGAGAATTCTGTAATTATTCTCACTACCATCAATCCGATTATTTTTCATTGCGAAGAATAGAATAGAATAGAATAGAATAGAATGTGTGATGTACAAAACGTTTATAGTTATTGCTCATTTCTGACTTGTGTCCCTCACTGGGTTTTAATATAGAATATAATTATCAACGCTGAATGAAAAGATAAAGGTGCTATTTACTAGTAAGCAGCAGGGTTAAGGTCAAATATAATTGTAATCGCATAATTAATCATTAATTACAATTTGGTGTAATTATAATTGTAATTTAAGAAATCTGTTACTGTCATCATTGTAATTGAGTTCAGATAATTGACTTTGTAATTGCCATGAAAATTCTATAAAATTTGTCAATTATAATTTTACATAAAACTGAGGAACCATGTTATAGTTCTACATATATGTAGTTATTATTAAAATGTGTTTCATATCAAGCTTTCAACATTTTACCATTTTAAAAATCTTAAAACCTATATTTTCATTGATTAGGAAGCCTAACGAGGTCACCAATAGATAGGAAATAAATGAGATGATAGATATTAGCGTTATCATTAGAGATGCTAACAGAAAGATAACACAAGAGGAAGGTTCACTTTTATTAACTTATTTATTTCAGGATCAGTCATTGTGATTAAATGTAATTGAACTTCAGTAATTTAGAAGATCATACGTCATGTGTCGCCGTGTGTCAGTGCGACTCACTCTGAGATGTGAACAAAGATGTCCTCGCCGCCGTGCGACGGTCGGATGAAACCGTGACCTTGTGACCTGGAGAAGTTCTTACAAACACCTTTAAAGACTGGACCTGAGTGAGCACGAACAGTGCTGTGAACACACAGGGAAAGAAGGTTGTTGTTCCAACACAAACAGAGTTTGATGTATTTCAAACATGACCAGATTCATTGAAGGCATGAGACGACAGAGAGGAGTGAGAAGAAGCCATGAACGCCCACTCACAACACAACAGCAGCTGAGGTGAGAGCACTAATCCTCTGACTCACAGAAACAAACTCTGTGATCAGCAAACAGTCAGAACACTGCTGTGGACACACCCACAGCTTCAGCTCAGGAGTAACAATTAGAGCTGGGTAATGTATCGTGATTCAACTCAACTTTATTTATATATCGCAAATTACAACAAAGTCATCTCAGTGCGTTTAACAAAATATAAAGTCTATAGTAAGAAAAAGAACCCAACAACATCCACATGAACAAGTATTTAGTGACAGTGGGATGAAAAAAACCTCTGTCTTTTTTATAGGAAGAAATGTCCAGTAGAACCAGGTTCAGAGGTGGCAGCCATCTGCGTAGACTGATTAGGGTTGGTAAACACAAGGGTCACGATATATCGCATTTTCTATTTTGGCAAAATATATCTATATATTTTAATAATATACAATCACACATTACAAATCACATCATACCAGTATTTAATATAATTCAAAGAGTACAGTTAAAATGGAAATATGATGAAAAAATCACTTTATAATGGTTTTGCTACAGTGATATACATCCATTTATCCTCATTCAGAGGGACAACGTTGTGTTCTTTACAACTTTTCCAAATTTCTGAGATATATATCTTATACCTTATTTTGTATTAAAATACTTCAAGAAACTAAGAATATTTTTAATAACAATTTGAGCCTATTTTTGCTTATTATTTTACAATTGTTCTGCAACTACACCAAACTTGCCATATTTTAACATATTTTAATCACCTTTTTTTGCTCCTTTTAATGCATTTTTGTTATATTACTAAGTTTTTTCCACTTCTAAGACATTTTGGGCACTTTCCATTTCCACCATTGTTCCCCCTAGTGTTGCTCGTTTTATAAGTCACCGCTTCGTTACTTCTCAGAACAACATGAAAAGCACAGTTACATGGATTAGTGAGTGTGTGCTGACCCAGACCTTCCCCTAAACAAGCTACACTACAAAACTCACTCACACGTGCTGGAGAAAGTGGCACATGTTGTGCAGATGTTTGTTAATAAATGTGCCTGTATGGCATTTTTCATCAGCAACTTTAACCCAGAATTGTCTTTCTGGTCAGACTGTATTGAGTTAATAATATTGAGATTTCTATCGTATATTGTGATTTTGACAAAAAATATCGAGATATGAGTTTTGGTCCATATCGCCCAGCCCTAGTAACAATACAACATACTGTATTTAAAGCAGACAATCCTCTACTGTATCCTCGCAGCTGTGCTAATCCCTGTTCCTACTGATGCTGATGCAGATGTTGAGTGTGACAGGGCCAACCAATCATCTGCTGCACACCAGCTTTTATCTGATCCTCTTTTTTTCATGACAGCAGAGTGAGAGAACATCTCCTGTTCAGACCTGTTTTTGTCTTTGGTGCTCGTGTGTGTTTCCAACAGCAAAGCATGCACAACATGCAACATGGAGGACAATTTTACTCATTTACTTGTTACAAATATGCAGAGGTGACAAGTAGTAGTAACTTAGTAGTTTTCTCTCATATCTGTACTTCAGTTGAGTATTTATTTTTTGGCGACTTTGTACTTTTACTCCTTACTTTTTTAAACAAATATCTGTACTTTCTACTTATTACATTTGAAAAATAAGCTTGTCACTTTTAAGACCTTCAAAGATAAATGCCACAACCTGTAAAGACGCAACATTTTGGTAATTTGAGCTTTTTTCTATTAGACAGGTCCCTTAGTTTCAAGATTAATATGTTAAACTCAAAGCTGCTCTGGGTTTTATTGAGCATTTGCACTTTTTCTTGACGCATTTTATTTCCAAATTGTATTTAAACTGAGTGTTAAATTCTCCAGGTGTTCATAAAGAGTAACATATTTAACTTGTTTCCATGCACCAGTTTTCTACAAGTTCTTCAAAAAATAAAAGATATGGAATTTGCTGGTTTACTTTTATGCTCAAGTACATTTAGTAGCATGTACTTTTTCACTTTTACTCAAGTAAGGGAGCAACTTCAGTACTTTTATTTTTACCAGTCATTTTTTTATTCAAGTATCTATACTTTTACTTGAGCACTGAAGACTAGTACTTTTGCCACCTCTGCACACATGCGTTGTAGGGGATTTGAGTCATTTATTTTAAGGCATCCCCTTTATTTACAAAGCTGCAAATGGACAGGTATCACTATTTTAAAGACTGTGTGTTGATTACAGGTTTGATCATGTCATCTACCTTTAATACATGCTTATCCTACTCAGACTCACTGGATGCTGGAGCCACGTGGCTGTCTCAGCTGCAGCGACGATATAAAGAAAATAGTGGTGGCATTGATCAGGAATGGATTTCTGCATTTTCACCAGGTTAAAGTCAAGTAGGTTTAAGGAGGTAAATTCCTGAAGGTCCTTAGTCCTGCATGTGTTATACATGTTATATATATATTATATGTTTTATAGATATATATAGTAGATTCTGCCTCTCCTTCCTGCCTGCAGCTGTCAGAGTATATAACCAGAACATTGGCAGCCAATCCACTGACAGTCAGCTAGTTTACTGTATATTTTTATATTCTGTTTATATATTCTGTTTTTTATTGAGCAACGTCCTTTCTCCCTCTTTGTCTCTGTACTGTGTACAGGCTCATGTGTGTAGATATCTTCTATTTATTATTATGCTGTTTTTATTTTTTTATTTTATTTATCTGCTACTGAAACTGTGCAAATGTCCCCTTGTGGGACGACTAAAGGTTATCTTATCTTATCTTATCATATCTTATAAGGACTGTGTGGTCGCTGTATATATTAGAAGTTCTGATGTTGAGCTGCTTATTCCATTCAGGGATGTTCTTCAAAAACAAGCAGGCACTGGCCTCCTTTTTGGGTGTTTCCTTAATACAACACATCTGAATCAAAAATGATGCCACAATCCAACGCTGCAGGCTAGGGCTGGGCAGTATGACCAAATATGAATATCATCAGTATTTTTCAAAATTCTAACAGTTTCACGGTATATGAAGGTTTTTTTTCACATATAATCAGGTGTTCACAGCATCTTCTACTGGTTGAGAGAGGATTTACTGCAGTAGATTGATTTAGGAGAGTTATGATGAGTGAATATTGTAGAATAATTCCACACTAGTAGTAATACAAGTTTGCAACAGCAGCCCAATGGCTCTTTGCCGCACTAGCTTAGCTTTAGCATTAGCTTGATTTCTAGCTTTAAATGCTGCATACTCAGTGGTGTGGTGTTTCTTATGGTGAATAATGTAGCGTTTTGTTTGCAGCTTCACCACGACTTATTTTCGCGTTATAAGAATTACAAATTGCAGTCTTTTTGTGTATTACTGCAGAACTGCTGACATCTTAAGCTTACCGTGTCTCAGTGTCCGTGAGTGTTCTTATCCATTTACACCGTAACTAACACCAGAGCGCTACTGTTTACCTTCTTATTTAGAAGTGCAACGTTGAAAAGGGTCCGGTCAGAAACGCGGCGCAGCGTTCTGAAAGTTGTGTAATCAAATACACCGGTACGGCGGTATTTTAAAAATTCACATCATAATGAAAATATATACCTGTATTCGGTATGAACTGGTATACCGCCCAGCCCTACTGCAGGCCTAACAATCTCCCTGTTCAGACGTGTTGAAGCAATGCAACGTCAGCAATCTGCAGAACTGTGGCTCTCAAGGACTTAAAACAAAACTCTTTTACAAAATAAGTGTGCTGTGCTCACGCTGAGTAGGTGCGGGTACGTTTGGTTGGCAGTGGGCTAGGCAGCTCACAAGGCAGTGATGGTTCCTTCCTCTCCTCCCACACCCGGCTCCCCTCCCTCAGGAATGGGAAGGACAGGGTGAGAGAGGCATTGGGTGAGCGCAGGGGGGTCCCAGAGGGTGATGTGAGGCTTGGATCTGCCATGATGATGATGATGATGAGAACAGAGGAGGAGGAGGGGGAATGAGACAGATGTGTATGCAGATGCAGGGTCTGTGGTTATGGTCAGCGCTGTCCCTTCACGCCTGTCAAGTGCACACTCTGTAAGGAAAGAGAAAAGACTTGTCATGTATCACGTAGTGCGATGGAAGGGCTTGAGCTCAAACAAACCTGTTCACGGGTCAGTTTACAAAATTCTGAGGCAGATTTTTCATCAGACTTTTCTTTTTTTTTTTTATGAAACAAAAGCTCTGAGTGAAAGTAAAAATATATCAGAGATCAAGGCATGTTGATTCTTGCAGATCAACAGTTTTACTTGAACCATATTTGAACTAATACAGACTGGTGGGAAATGACAGCACCCAGTGAATGTGTTCATTATTTCAAATAGGGCTGCAAGATTATGGCCAAAATGATAATCATGATTATTTTGATCAATAATGTAATCATGATCATAATCACAATTATGTATGATATTAGGGGAAAATCTGTGTTTTTATTGCACTACTTTTAAACAAACATGTGTACAGTTTACAGTGTAATATTAAGCTTTAAATAATAATTATAATGAACAAACAATTACTCCAACAATTTAAAATGTACAAAAGGCTAACTGAATAAATACACTATTACAGAGTGCATGTAAATATTGCTGTCAATCAGGTCAATTTAATCGTGGCAACCAAAATCGTTATTATAATTAAAATTCGATGAATTGTGTGGCCCTAATTTAAAAGCCCTGTTTATGAGAAAGCTGAGTATGGGATGTGAAAACCTGGTGCAGTTATTTACACTGTTGTAATATATATATATATATATATATATATATATATATAAGACTGAAATGGGCGAGATGCGATAACACTGCTCTGTTGGAATGCTACTACTCCAGTAACCCTAGTCGGAGGGGCTACATGCAAAGGATGTGGGAGAAATGGTTACTACGAAACCCACAGTTCAAACTCACAGCAAAACACCTACTGTAGTAACTCACTGTTCCAACATCCACAAAAGGCAACTGCTATCACAACTTCAGATTGACGAGGTACAACACCAATGCTATAACAAGGTGGAGCCAAGCGGCCAGGTCAGAGCGGAGTTAACACCAACTCTCCTCCAGAGATTGGGTACGAAACCCCAATCACACTGAACAAGGCAGCGACTGACCTGAAAAATAAGATCATGGAAAAAATGTCCACCAGGCAGCCACAAAGCCAACTACAGAGGCTAAGTGAAGTACCACCAGAAAGTCTCTCAGAAGATGTGAATGCAGCTCTGAGAGCGATACCCACATCAACCATCACTGAAACCAGTGAGCTGATACTTCACAGCATCAGTAATCCTAGAGACACTTGGCTATCGTAAGAGCAATCATGAGATGACATACCCACCATGGAAAAGAAGGCTGGAAGCTAACATCAAGGCAGCGTGGAGAGAAATGAGCCAATTGACAGAGGCCCTGAAAGGTGCAATGAAAAAACAAGTCCCCAAGAGGTACACCCAGATGCCCATACCTGAAGCATTGGAAACTGTCAAACAAAGGCTCCAAGCCTTGGCCAGCCGCCTAAAGAGGTACACGAGAGACAATGAAGCCAGACGAATAAACCGGCTGTTCACAACTCAACCACCAAAAGTGTACGCTCAATGGCAGGGGAGCAATAGCAGAGCAGACCCACCAAGGCTGGAAACTGAACATTACTGGAAAGGCATATGGGAGAAGGAGGCAGCACACAATAGTGATGCACAGTGGTTGGTGGCTCTGAGAGAAGACCACAGCAACCTCCCTGAACAGAATCCAGTTACCATCACAATGGCAGACATCCAAGAAAGAGTCTCAGGTATGAAAAACTGGACAGCACCAGGCCCTGACATGATACATGCCTACTGGCTAAAGAAACTCACAGCACTTCATGAGCGTTTGGCAGCACAAATGAACCAGCTGCTGAGAGATGGGAATCACCCAGAATGGTTAACCGAAGGACGCACAATCCTGATCCTGAAGGATCCCTCAAAGGGTACAGTCCCATCCAACTATCGGCCAATAACGTGCCTCTCCACAACGTGGAAGCTCATGTCTGGCATCATAGCGGCTAAGATAAGCGGGCACAAGAATCAATACATGAGCACAGCTCAGAAGGGAATCGGTAAAAATACCAGAGGTGCTGAACACCGGCTCCTGGTAGACAGAACAGTCGCTCGAGACTGCAGAACCCGAAACACTAACCTGAGCCTGGATTGATTACAAGAAAGCCTACGACTCAATCCCACATACTTGGATCATTGAATGCTTGGAGCTATACAACATAAACAGAACTCTAACAGCCTTCATTGCAAACTCGATGAGGTCGTGGAAAACCACCCTTGAGGCCAATGGCAAGCCACTTGCACAAGTTTCCATCAAATGTGGCATATTCCAAGGAGACGCCCTGTTCCCACTGCTGTTCTGCATAGGTCTGAACCCCCTCAGCCAAATATTCAACAAGACTGGCTATGGATACCGACTCAGGAACGGAGCCACCATCAGTCACCTCCTCTACGTGGATGACATCAAGCTGTACGCTAAGAATGAGCGAGATATAGACTCACTGATCCATACCACCCAGATCTACAGCGCAGACATTGGGATGTCATTCGGACTAGAGAAATGTGGTTGGATGGTGACTAAGAGAGGGAAGGTAGTCCACACAGAAGGGGTTTCACTCCTAGAAGGAACAATAGTAGACATTGAGGACAGTTACAAGTACCTTGGAATCCCACAAGCAAATGGCAACCTCGAAGAGGTGACAAGGAAAGCGGCTACGGCCAAATACCTCCAACGAGTAAGGCAGGTCCTAAGAAGCCAGCTCAATGGCAAGAACAAGTCCCGGGCAATAAACAGCTACGCCCTGCCAGTAATCAGATACCCTGCAGGAATAATAAGCTGGCCAATGGATGAGATACAGACCACAGATGTTAAGACACCAAAGCTCCTAACCATGCATGGAGGGTTCCACCCCAAATCCAGCACCCTGAGACTGTACGCTAGCCATAAAGAAGGAGGCCGAGGTCTAGTGAGCGTGAGAGACACTATCCAGGATGAAACATCCAAGATCCATAAGTACATCAAGGACAAGACTCCAATAGATGACTCAGTGAATGTCTCAGACAATGGGGAACAGAAGATGAGGTGCTGGAGGTTCCATCATGGGAGGACAAGCCCCTACACAGGATGTACCACTGAAACATAACTGAAGTGGCAGATATCAAGAAATCCTACCAATGGCTAGACAGAGCCGGACTAAAGGACAGCACAGAGGCACTCATCATGGCTGCACAGGAGCAGGCCTTGAGCACCAGAGCAATAGAGGCCCAGATCTACCACACCAGAGAAGATCCCAGGTGTAGACTGTGCAAAGAGGCCAATGAGACAATCCAGCACATAACTGCAGGGTGTAAGATGCTGGCAGGGAAAGCTTACATGGAGCTCCATAACCAAGTAGCTGGTATAGTGTACAGGAACATCTGTGCAGAGTATGGGCTGGAAACACCAAGGTCAAAGTGGGAAACACCTCCAAAGGTGGTAGAGAATGACCGAGCCAAGATCCTGTGGGACTTCCAGATACAGACGGACAGAATGGTAATGGAGAACCAACCAGACATTGTGGTGGTGGACAAAGAGCAGAGGAAAGCCGTTGTGGTCGACATAGCAATACCGAGTGACTTCAACATCAGGAAAAAGGAACACGAGAAACTAGAGAAATACCAGGGGCTCAGAGAAGAGTTGGAGAAGGTCTGGAGGGTGAAGGCATCAGTGGTGCCTGTGGCCAGTGACCCCCAAACTGGAAGAGTGGCTACAGCAGATCCCAGGAAATACATCAGACATCTCGGTCCAGAAAAGTGCAGTGCTAGGAACAGTAAACATACTGAAGAACCCTCAAGCTCCCAGGCCTCTGGTAGAGGATCCGAGCTTGAAGGAAAAAGAGACCACCCGCAGTGAACCTTGACCCTTTGTGAAATGCTTCAACAATCACTAAATCCAATCCCATACGAGAACAGGCCACAACATGATTTATACGCCGAGCAAAAAAGTAATGAATGTGAGGATTATAGTTTCAAATCTGCTCGACTTCCATTTCTACTACTTCTACTAATCTTAAAGGTTAGTGCTACGGTAGGTAAATTCACCCATTCAGAAGCAGTAACTATAAGAGCCCATATATGATCAGGGAGAACATACAAACGCTATATGGAAAGACTGACATGTTTTTTGTTTTTATTTTTTTTTGCTGCAAAACAACAACGTAACCAATTACTATTACTATTGTTTTTATTTCTGCCTAGCGCTGTTCTGATACATGGATTTCCTCCTTAAACATCAACAAAGGATGTATTTTGTTAATATTTATTATCATTCATCGTGTTTGCAGCTTAACCACATGGCAAACAGATAAAGGTCGTGACCTTGTAGTTTTAAGGAAGTGATGTTTCTCAACGCTCCACCGAGCATCCGCCTGTTTCCTGTTGTTGAAAAAGCAAACATCTATATTTGAAGAACTAAATAGGATCAAACTGGATTTTATAGATCTACAAAAATGTAATGAGAGCACTTGTGAATAAATGTTGTTTTGGTCAGGTGACCTTGGCCTTCTTTTCCTCCTGTAATCTGATTACTCTGCTGACAGAGTAGATCACTGCTATTCTGATGGCTTTTCTGGGTTTATATATATGTATCATGTTTCCCCCTCCTCTACGCTCACTCCTCATCTATTGTGACGCATGCTCACAGCGTGACGTCATATCAGCTGCATCGGTGTGTGGTGTCCTAGTGACGTCAGCAACGAGCTCCCAAATAGATGATCTGTTTATTCTACAAATCCGCAATAAAAAAAAACTATAAACGGCAGCAAAAAGGTGTAATAACAACACAGATTATCATTTATAATAATGATAATAATAATAATAATAATGTGAATAATTTGATTAATATCCAGCATGTCTCATGTATCTGCACTATTCAGATGCATCACGTGCGTTTATGTGGTTATTGACGATTTACACTCAGGATTTTATTTATCTATTTATTAATAAATGTGGTATAAGTGCATTCATGACAGTATTGATTATTTGTGTATAGCGCTTATGTTGTGCTTACGTGCACATGGTGGATACTTGATTTTATTCCTCTATTTATTTGTTTTATGTAACTTGTGTAACTCTCTACATAAACTTTGAAACAACAGAACAGAGACATGACACTGGTTCTATTTAAAACGTGTGTATATTAAATACTGATACAGTATATACAACCTGTGCAGTAGAAAAAAGCAGATTTTATAAAAGCGATATGACTACAGCTTCTTATCGATCACAGATAAATAATTAACTGCTAATGAAATATGAGCTTCCATGGCATGTACATTACAGGTTATCCGTCCATAAACAAAGCGACACACACACACACACACACACACACACACGGACACGTTACTTACTGCATCGGTGGAACCAAACACGATCAGTGTGTGTTATTATATTATTATTATTATTATTATTATATAACCAGTGATTAAATAAGGAAATCTGGTAAATCCGGCGGACGTAGAGCCTGATGTGGCAGAGAGAGAGAGAGAGAGAGAGAGAGAGAGAGAGAGAGAGAGAGAGAGAGAGAGAGGATCTTCTGCGTCTGCGCAGCTGGTGGAGATTCCGATGGCGTGATGTGACCGCGCGTACGTGCGTGCGTGTTAACAGAAAATGACTTTCTCCGCATACTTGACTTCCGGTTATCTGCAGACGCTCTGATGAAGAGTCCATCATGTTGACGTGGTCGCTGCTTGCGTCCCTTTAAATCAAAGTTTCTCAAATGGGGGTACGTGTGTCCCTAGGGGTACGCGATGGCACTACAGGGGGTACTAGAGAGAGAGAGAGAGAGAGAGAGGAAAATTAACAAATAAAATGTCAGTCTTGGTTCCTATGGAAACCCAAAATAGTCATAATTAAATAAATAAAAACATTTTGAAATAAATACCATTTTGATAAATAACAAACAAACATGTAATATGGTCATTAAATTGTTAAATACGGTAATATTATTATGAAATCCGTTTTATTATTCTTAAATATCTATTTCCACAGTGGCCTTTTTATTTCATAATATCGTTTTTCAGCAGAATGACTTCGGTCTGTCAATCAAAGCTAGTGGGTTGGACCTCAGCTTGATCCTTAAAGATTGATTAGTTTTCCTGGACATCCGTCATTACCGTTCTTTGACCGACACAGTGGTAGCAATGTGAGGGAATATAAATAAAAGTATTATTAATAATAAAAAATAAAGCAATTAAAGTGCTTAAATAAATAAACTTAAATAAATGTGTCTAGCTTGAATGTATTCATTTTAAGTGAGGGAGCGGGTGCATGCGTGTGGCTGATGCGCGTGTGTGCGTGTCAGTGGAGCAGAAGTGTGTGTGTATTAAAACCTGGGTTCAGTCCAACACGGTGACTGTGACAGGTAGTGAGGTTTATGTTTACAGTGCAGGTAGTTAATAAAGTACAGTTCTCCAACAGTTCCACTTTTATCTGAGGATTTAACACCGGAGGAGGAGGAGCTACATTCAGCTCTGGAGAGTAAGGACCTCCCCTGGGTCCCCCAACCATGGTTAGGAGATAAAAACACTAAAGGTTTTAACAAGAGAATTACAACATTACTCAGTCCATGAATGGATATTTATCTGCTTTTGACTTGCAGTTTTTTGGTGTCCAAGGTTGTCATAGCAACCACAGAAGAATGTACGTTGTAACGAAAAAACTACAGATTGTTTACATAAACTGAATGGATGCTATGAAATTTAAGGGAACATTTCTCATTACAATTGTCATCAAAACATTTCTAAAGCCACAATCTATATTAAAATAAGGCGATTTGTTATTAAAATATACGTGTCCACCATGTTTATCATTGCCTGTGGGTGGAACACGGACCCTCAGCGTCAAAAATAAACACCAAAGGGGTACCCCGTGTGTGGAACGCTGACGCTAAGGGGTACCCCGTGTGTGGAACGCTGACGCTAAGGGGTACCCCGTGTGTGGGACACTGACGCTAAGGGGTACCCCGTGTGTGGAACACTGACGCTAAGGGGTACCCCGTAGGTAAGACACTGACGCTAAGGGGTACCCCGTAGGTGGGACACTGACGCTAAGGGGTACCCCGTGTGTAACACTGACGCTAAGGGGTACCCCGTGTGTGGAACGCTGACGCTAAGGGGTACCCCGTGTGTGGGACACTGACGCTAAGGGGTACCCCGTAGGTGGGACACTGACGCTAAGGGGTACCCCGTGTGTGGAACACTGATGCTAAGGGGTACCCCGTGTGTGGGACACTGACGCTAAGGGGTACCCCGTGTGTGGGACACTGACGCTAAGGGGTACCCCGTGTGTGGAACACTGACACTAAGGGGTACCCCGTGTGTGGGACACTGACGCTAAGGGGTACCCCGTGTGTGGAACACTGACGCTAAGGGGTACCCCGTGTGTGGAACACTGACACTAAGGGGTACCCCGTGTGTGGGACACTGACGTTATGGGGTACTGACTGATGGTTAATATGTGATGAGTTGAGAATGAGACTGTGTTTTTCTAACATGTGATGCACTCGTGGTGTTCAGGCTTCTCAGCATTAGTGAGAACTCTCCACTAATCCATACTGTAAGTGCTGCTGCTCATGTCTGTGTAAAGGATCAGCCAATCATGTCACTGGCTCCGCCTTATGTTCTTTGATTGACAGACCGAAGTCATTCTGACACATCTCACTGCACTTTTATTGCTTTATTTTTTATTATTAATAATACTTTTATTTATATTCCCTCACATTGCTCCCACTGTGTCGGTCAAAGAACGGTAATGACGGATGTCCAGGAAAACTAATCGATCTTTAAGGATCAAGCTGAGGTCCAACCCACTAGCTTTGATTGACAGACCGAAGTCATTCTGCTGAAAAATGACATTATGAAATAAAAAGGCCACTGTGGAAATAGATATTTAAGAATAATAAAACATATTTCATAATAATATTACCTTATTTAACAATTTAATGACCATATTATATATTTGTCTGTTATTTATCAAAATGGTATTTATTTCAAAATGTTGTTTTTATTTATTTAATTATGACTTTTTTGGGCTTCCATTGATTCCACCCCAGGTAGTGTCAGCGTCATGGGGGGCGTGACACACACCCACTCTTCCCGGCCACTACAGGGGAGCTTTTTATTAATTAAAGATATCTGATTGGCTATCAAGTGAATGTGTCCATTCACTGACAGCGTACAGGAGTCTGCTCCATAGATATTATATACTGTGGTGTAGTTGTTTAACGTTTGTGCTATTAAACGTACCCTAGAGCTGTTGTAATGTGTATATGTCTATGGCCTGCTCTGTTGATTCACGTGACGTCACTCACATTGCTGCATCGTCACAAAGCTAAAGTGCTAAATTCAGATGGAGAGCAGGAAGCTTGAGAATCTGACGTCTGAAATCATCAAAATGTCCATATTTTGTGTTGTTTACGGCAGAGATTTTATAGAGTACCGAAGATTGTCGTTCACAAAGGTGAGAAATGTAAAAACTCACAGAACAACGCCGTAAAAAGTGGATTTTAAACCTACGTCACGTTCCAAATAGTATCTAAATAAACTGGTGACTGGCTATTAACTGTGAGGAACAATAGATGTTAACTTCTACCATTTGACACTTTAGCAACAAAAAAAATACAGCTTTTTTTAGGGTAGTGAAAAAAAATATTTTGTAGTACGTTATTTTCTACTCGCTGTCCCCCACAAGGCCTGAAGCCAGACGTAAACCCACGACCCATCGCTTCCAAAAGCAGCATCACAATTCACTACGCCATCATACCTTCATAGATATATGATCTACAGATTTAACTGTATAGCAATATAAAACAATAATTGAGCTTTAAAAGTGTATTAATTTAAATGATCATCTCCTCCTTTATATTATCCACAGGTTTGTATTCAGTGAACTTTACTACAGACGTCAGTAGATGTTTTAATGTAGATCAACCTCTCAGTGTGTTTCACTAAATGATCTACATCTACAATGTTAGAAAGAAAACTACCGTTTGCACATAAAAAAATAAATAAACATAAATCAACACAACATTAGTAATGATGTGAACACGTCTGTAGTGTGTGATGTTAATAATGTGTTTCAGAGAAAAGTGTAAAGGTTCATTAAAGTGTTCAGAAACGGTGTTCAGGTGGGCGGAGCCAGGTAGAAACCCAGGGTTTCTTTGATAAAACCTGCCAGTGACCAGGTTTAGTTCATGGACAATGTTGCCATGGTAACATACTCAGAGAAGAACATACCTCACGTTTAGGAATGAGATACTCAGAGTTATTAGCAGCAAAAGGAAATAAGCACATCACAAGGCTGCCAGCTTATCTGTAATTAAGACGATCATGGGGTCACCAATTTATTTTTAGTTCAAAATTAAAAACATACTAAATATTACCAGCAACTCATAAAACGACAACAAAAACACACAAAATAAGAAAAAAAGTATTACTGAATAATAAAAAAGAACAGACAAACAATAACAAAACACACAATCACTAAAAAATACTTACTATTACCAGCAACACACAAAACAACAAGATACACTAAATGAGAGACCAAAAACACACACACGAAGATAGAATAATGTCTATAATATCAACAACACACAAAAACAACAAAAAAAAACAGAAAATGAGAGAAAAAATTACTAAATAATAAAAATAACGAACAAAAACTAAATATACACAAAATGACACAAAAAAACACACAATAATGATAGAAATGATTTTAATTAGAACATGAACTGAAAATACAAAGGTCAGTGTTGGTCTCACATCATGCGGTAGACGACTGGAAATGATAAAATCTATAGAAATTAATCTATTCATGAGGCACTAAATACTGTTTCATTCACTTATTTACAACATGAGGTTCTTTAAAATGTGTGTTATCACTCATTTGATCTATCATTATGATCTATATTAGTTGTTTTTTCACAGAATTCTGAGCAAAATGTTTTAGTTGGATGTAAGGGGGAACTTGCATTCAAAGTTAGAGAAAAGGGGACTTGAGCCAAAAAGGTTTGAAAACCACTGAAATATTTTATATTTTATTCCAGGGGTCAACGACCTTTCTGAAACAGTGAGCGACTACTAAGTTATTGATTAATCTGAAGTACAGTTTGATATACACAGAAATTCTAAGATTTCATGATTTTACTTTAATTAGAGGGAAAAATGATGAAGCCTCACGTGCATTAAAGGTTAAAAAGTTTAAACATGCAACACTTTATTCATGCTAATTTATGCACTTGTTTCATTTTTACAGGACCACATTTTATTAGAAGTCATGTTTTTATTTCACTAACCATCCATCCATCCATCCATCCATCCATCCATCTTCAGACCTGCTTTGTCCTACTTCAGGGTGGCGGGGGTCTGCTGGTGCCTAAGCCACAACTACTTACTGTACCTACAATTCAACTATGATGTAAGATTTCATTTATTAAAACATAAAAATCTGAACATGAAATCTGCACCTTGTATAACAAACACCTACTGTATCTGTGATACTTAATCAATAAACTGGAGAAAACGTATCATAATTCTACTAAAACCACATCCGTCATCTGTATTTATTATTGTGAGTAAATTCCATTTTAGACTGAGCTCGTTGGGGAATAGTGGGGTTACAACAGGCCTGAGGGCCCCTCCAGGGGTCCACATGGGCTACCTGGTGTTGGTGACCCCCGTTCTATTCTATTCCACAAATACTGCTGCATTTCACTTTTTTTTTTTGTTGCATTAAACATTTTTAAATGCTTTATTTTCAATAAAACATTGTGACAAATATTTGAATGTGTCACTGAAAGGATTTAGTGAAAATGGATGTAATAACGTGTGTTAAAAAAAAACACATGGATTTTTGTAAATATATACTAAAAAATTGACAGGCATATTACGTTTTACAATTAGTTAAAAGTTGTTAATTAGTGACTGAAATATAATGAAAAAGAAACAATTGCATTAATGAAGAAAAATA
Source organism: Gouania willdenowi (assembly GCF_900634775.1). Taxonomy (NCBI): domain Eukaryota; kingdom Metazoa; phylum Chordata; class Actinopteri; order Blenniiformes; family Gobiesocidae; genus Gouania; species Gouania willdenowi. The sequence continues at coordinate 2,187,885 of NC_041051.1, read as the reverse complement.
AAGCATTGATTGTTGAAATGTAAACATTACCTATGTTTTTAAATTACTGCTAATTAAAGCCAAACTGTATTTCACTTTAATTAGTATTTAAGAAGTGTCTTTTTGCAGTCGTCTTGTGTTTTTGAAGTAATTTAGTCTATTTTTCTGGCCTTTTGGTGTGATTTTGCCACTCAATTTGGGGGCCGCACAAAATTAGACCATGGGCCACATGTGGTCCCTGGGCCACCAGTTGCCCATGTCTGATTTAAACGGTTATAATCAGAATGATGAGGATAACCATCACAGCTCCATACACTTAGAACTCAAATGATTTACTGGTAATCATTGAACAGCTTATTAGTATTAACACCCTATTGATTATGAATTGTGAGCCGTGCAGGATATTATTGATCTTGTCCTCTTTAGTACTGGTTTAATCTTTAGAACTAACTGGGAGAAGATGACAAAATGTCAATTTGACATGGTGATTTTTTTTGTCTTGTTATATTTTTCTACATGTTCGTATCAAACAATGGACACACCAATAAAAGGCTCCAGACGAAGCAAGTATGGATAAAAAGTGGGTGGATTACAGGAGCACTGTAAACCCAATAAATTACCAGAACTAAAAAAAAAAAAATCAATTGCCTTAATTTTTTGAAGTTGATTAAGTTAAAAATCAAAATGTTCCAGAACTTAAAAGTTTGGATGACTGGCTATTTGTACTTTTTGAAAACAGTTAAATGAGTAAAGTTTATTTGTTTTTAAATAATCCTTGTTTGACATAAGAGAAATAACAGGACTCTGTCATTCTTAGCATGTAATTACTTAATTCTGTGTCCATTTACTCAGTAACTTAGTTAAAGTTACTCAAAAAGGAAGAACATGTTACACCAATTTGACATAATGAAATAAGTAAGACTTCTTCTATAACTTTGAGTATAAACTACTTAATCTATTGAATTATTTTGAAAGTTGGGGTTTACAATGAGCCATGAACATGTGGTTAAATTAACAACTGTAAAGTTGTTAATAAATAATGAAATATTGTGATTTCAGAGTGGACATAAACCTTATTTGAGGAGGAGGGCAGTTATAGTTACAGCTCAGGTGTTCATGAAGTCTTTATACTACTACAGGTTTACACAGCTACAGGAAATAATCTGATGCATTTTTCCATCTTCACTCTCATGCATTCACTGTAATTTTAGACGCTGTGACAATAATGTCTCACTCTTGTATTTTTCTCTGCTTTTTCCAGTAGAGATCCTCCTGGTGTCTGTAGAGCAGACACTTCCTGGTCCCTGGTCCAACCCACGACTCATATCTCAGCTCTTAGTAACTCTCTCACCAGTTCTGGTGAATGGAGATGAAAACGTGTTTGTTTCCTGTTCAAATGGAACAGAAAGCTAATGTGAAACAGCTGGAGTTTTATTTTCTAAAATTAAACATTTTTATTAAATACTTTGAGATAAATGTGTCGTGTGAAATGCTATATACAGTAAATAAAATGTAATGACATCTAGATCATGGCCGTCCAATTTAGGGCCCGCACGCCAAAGTTTGCCCACAAGCGATTCGTTTTGGCCCGCTGCCAATAATTGTTTTTATATTTTGATATTCTTTGAAATATAAACAGTTACAATTCAGTACATAATTTATAAGAAAAAAATCTGAAGCTTCATGTAAAGCATCTTTGGGTTTTCTTTGAAAAGCACTATATAAAACTGATTTATGATTATTATTACAATTATGTTATTTTTCTCGAGTTTTAAAGGATTTTCCAAGGCAAGGAGAATGTAGTGTTTTGACCGTATAGGTGGAGTATGTTGACTTTCATTTTGTTACATTTGTATTGCACTAAATGTCTTTGAAGACATTTAGATGTTTCATAATTTTATGCCATGAAACACAATAAAGAAAAGAGTTCTTCAACTTCAAAACTACTTATATATATATATATATATATATATATATATAGCACAATTACGTTAGTGGCATATTTAATTTCATGCACTGGAACATGAATGTTTAGTTTAGGCCCTCCAATGCCATTCATGTTTGGTACTTTAATAAAAAGAATTTGGGCACCACTGGTCTAGATGAAGATTCAGAAAAATGAGTATGGATAATTAAATGAATTATTAACTGAATAAAATTGGTCTATTTATGAGTATTTAAAATTATTATTCATATCTCTTCCCCTGCCTGGTTTTACCACAGACTCCCAGAATGCTCCACTGTGGTCAATGACACACTCTGATTACATAATGAACAGAACAGAGCCGTCATATCCCGTCTGGACGGCGTCCTTCAATGCCCAACAAACTGCAGGATTTAAACTGGTGTTTCTAAAAGGGGGGTGTGTGAATACAACTTTTTAATAATAACAGGTGACTTAAATATTCATGTAGACAATAACATGGACAATACTGCCAAAGAACTGTATGCTTTAATGGACACTTTTGGTCTTATACATCATGTGTCTGGTCCGACACACACTCAAGGTCACATTTTGGATCTGGTTATCTCTAAAGGTGTTGATATCTCTGCTGTTGATGTAAGAGACTTAGCTCTATCTGATCATTTCTGTGTCTTTTTTGACCTAGAAACTGTAACATCTGTTCCCCCTAGTTATGTGTGTTTAAAGAAAAAATACATAAATGACAACACAAGTGCACAGTTTATGGAAGCCATAGCAATGACACCAACATTGAGTGCTGAGACAGTTGATGATCTTCTGGATGAGTTCAATACAAATGTCTGTAATGTCATAGATGTGGTGGCTCCAATCAAAACTAAGAGAAAACCAAACACACAGAAAACACCTTGGAGGAGGACTGAGATAATGCAGAATTTAAAATCTGACTGTAGAAGAGCTGAGCGTAAATGGAGATCAACAAAACTCCAAATTCATCTAGAACTATACAAAATAAGTCTGTGAAAATTCAATGATGGCTTGTTCAAAGCAAGGCAGCAATACTTTTCTGAAATTATTGCCAAAAATCTCGCACGTTGTTTTCTGTAATTGAAAAGCTCACAACCCCCCAGATCAGATAGCCCCTGAATTACTGTCAGCTGGAAAATGCAATGAATTTACTGTATATTTCAATGAAAAAATACAATCAATAAGGTCAAACATCCGAATAAACCAGAAAAATAACAAAAATCTTGAACAGCTTCAACCACTAAGTGATGTGTCAACTACAATGTTAGAGTTTATTACAGTGAACCCTCAAACTTCTTTAAAACTGTTGTAAAGTCAATTGTCACTGATTAGTGTCAGATAATTAACTGCTCATTCCAATCAGGCACCGTACCAAAATCCCTGAAAGTAGCTGCTGTGAAACCTCTGTTAAAAAAGAGAACACTGGATGCCTCTATACTGGCTAACTATAGACCAATCAGAACCTTCCATTCATGGCCAAGATCATTGAGAAGGTGGTCTTCAACCAACTGAGTCAATTCTTAACATTCAACAAAATATTTGATAAATTTCAGTCAGGTTTTGGTTCTCATTACAGCACAGAAACTGATCTGATCAAAGTGATCAATGACATAAGGTTGAACACTGATTCAGGAAAAGTATCTGTTCTCATTCTGTTGGATCTAAGTGCTGCATTTGACACTGTAGATCATACAATTTTGTTGCACAGATTGTAAACATGGGTTGGACTAAATGTTAAAGTAATGCAATGGTTTAAGTCCTACTTGGAGGAGCAAAGCTATTTTGTAAGCATTGGAAACTTTGAATCTGACAGATTACCAATGTCCTGTGGGGTTCCTCAGGGATCTGTTCTTGGACCTCTTCTGTTTAGCCTTTATATGCTTCCTTTAGGACAAATTTTACAGAACTGTAAGGTTGATTATCAGAGCTACGCAGATGACACACAACTATATCTATCACTGAACCCAGATGACTATGGTCCCATTGAGGTGTTGTGTGACTGTTTAGAAAAAGTAAACTGCTGGATGAGTGAAAACTTCCTTCAACTAAACCATGACAAGATGGAGGTGATTGTCTTTGGTAACAAGGAAAAGAGGACTGCTGTCAGCAAGTATCTGAGTCTGGATCTTTAAAAGATAAAAACCAAGTCAAAAACCTTGGTGTTCTGATTGACTCAGATCTTACATTCAGCATCAGATCAAATCTATCACAAAAACATCTTCTACCACCTACAGAACATCTCCAGAGTGAAAGGTTTAATGACTCAGAAAGATCAGGAGAAACTGGTCCATGCTTTTATCTCCAGCAGACTGGACTATTGTAATGGTCTTCATCAAACATCTACAGCTGGTTCAGAACGCTGCAGCTCAGGTCTGAACCAGAACAAAGAGGTCAGAACACATTAGTCCAGTTTTAAAGTCTTTACACTGGCTCCCAGTCAGCCTCAGAATAGACTGTAAAGTTCTGCTGCTGGTTATAAATGTGTGAATGGGTTTGGTCCAGAATACATCAGTGACATGTTAGTCAGGTATGAACCCAGCAGGTCTCTCAGATCTATGGACACAGGTCAGATAGTGGAGCCCAGAGCTCACAGTAAACATGATGATGCTGCTTTTAGTTGTTATGCTGCAAAGAAGAGGAACAAACTACAGCAGAGCTGAAGTCAGCATCACATGTGAACATTTTTAAATCAAAGTTAAAGGCACTTTTTTTCTCTACTGTGTATGATTGAGAGAAAGATTTTTGGTCATGTTGTTGATGTCATGTGTTTGTTGATGATTTTACTGATTATTTTAAATGTTTAAATTTTAAACAATTGAATGTTTTATCATGTAAAGCACATTGAGTTGCCTTGAGTATGAAATGCGCTATACAAATAAATTTGCCTTGCCTTGCCTATACTTTCACTTTGTGAAATATAAATCTAGTTGAACTAAAATGCAGTAGAAATATCTGAGCTCAAACTTGATTAAAAACTAAATCTAGAAAAAAAAATGGGGTCACCAGAAATTGTTGATATAAAAATGGGGTCACAATCCAAAAAAGGTTGTGAACCACTGCATTAAATACTGTTTATTTCACTTATTTACATGAGATTCTTTAAAATGTGTGTTATCACTGGTTCATTCCATCATTATGATCTATTGTTGTTTTTAAATAATATTCTGAGCAAAATGTTGAAAAAGGACAAAGGGGGTACTTGGATTTAGAAATAAGAAAAACGGGGAACTTGAGCCAAAAAAGATTAAGAACCACAAAAAACTCTAGTCCTTGATAATCACTTTTCTGAAAACATAGATTTTACATTTACACTATACAGATTGCACACACACACATTTTTGTCAACTTGGTTTTGTTAAAAAAAATTCTTTATCTCACAAGATTGTTGATCACCACTTCATTTCACAGTGTCCACCAAACACATGATTTTGTTATGCAGCAGTACTTTCTTCCTTATAGAGCCAAAATACCACATGTCTTCTGTTGAACAGTCCTGACTCAGCACTGATGTAGTCGTTTGGTTCCATTTGTTTCTTCTTTGGTGGTGCTAGTTGTTCCACCAAGACAGCAGCCCCAGGCCGGGCTCACAGATGGTCCCCTGAGACAGAAACTACACATGAGAGGCACGTTCCCCCCAAATGAGAGCTGGTCAAAAGAAGTGGTCAAATACAAGGATTACGTTTCACAAGAAAATGAAAAGACAATGGGAGAAAATGATCTCAGTAAGTTCCAATGAGGGTCTAATCCAGGGGTCTGCAACCTACGGCTCTGGAGCCTCATGTGGCTCTTTGACTCTTTTGCAATGGCTCTCTAAAGCTTTGAAAGAAATATTCAAATATTGAATTATTTCTTACAAAGGGTATTGGTGATTGACATTAACTTCAAATAAAATCAAGATAAAACAATTTATTAACCTAAAATAAATCACGTGGTACAATGACTCAGCACATTCCTACTTCACCTCCTACAACATCTACAGACCATCAACTTTCCTCCACCTGTGACTAACCTTAAGTTTTAAATCCCTGATAAGAAACTAAACCAACAAAAACACTATTTCTGGAAGAAAATACAGATTTTAATTGTGTGGGAACAGATTCATTTAACCACCAATGTACAGGTTAAATATGTATGTTTTATGTGTGGCAAGAAATTAGAAATTAACATGTGTTATCATATTCATGTTACTTTTTGTAGACTTTCAAATACTCATGAAATTATTCAATATTAATTTAACTGTATAGAATTTAATACTGTATTGTCTTCATTGAGAAGGTTTTTTTTTTTTTTCAGATCCAGGACTTTGATCCAGGTGAGATGAGACAATGGTTCCTTTGAGAGTAAAGGTTGCAGACCCTGGTCTAGTCTATTATGTACCAACAGAGGGCGCTCTATACCTGTGAATCCTCTAAAGTGGAGCACTTTGGATATGAACTGGGTTTGCCATCATAGAGTGGGGCTGCTTTGTTGTCCTTATTAATGCTAAATATCAATGCATCAGATCAAATGAAAAATCTGAAGATCACAGAAATGTTTGTAGTATCATAATATATATATATATATATATGTGTGTGTGTTTGAAGGCAGGACAGCATACACTAACAAGTACATTCAATAATTATGGACTGATTGAGAAAGGAAATCTCCTTTAATCAAAGAGGTGTAGATCTAGGTGATGTTTTTGTTAAATTGTATACGTCATATTGTGGGATTTTTGTTATTTGGAGTGATTTTTCTGTATTTTGTGTTACCATTTGTTAAATTTTCCTGTCATTCTTTGCATTTTTGTTGTTTTGTATTTTTAAAATACATTTTATACATATTTTTTTAATTGTATTTTGTACATATGTAGTTGTTGTCTTGTGTTTTCTGAGTGATGTGGTGGATTCTCTCTGTTTTGTCTGTTTTTATGTCTTTTTGTAGTGATTGTGGCACTCACACAACACACTTGTTTTGTTATATTACAATTTTCACATATTTTTCTACATGCTCTCATCAAACCATGGACAGATGGATGCACGAATAAAAGCGTCCAGAATAAGCAAGTATGGATAGGAAGTGGGTGGATTACAGGAGCCATGAATATGTGGTTAAAGTAACTAAACCCCAAACCTGAATACATATGTATTTGGGTATTAAATAGTGCTGTTGATTGATCCTAGTCCAACTTTTAATATTTTAGTAAAAGTATTTAGATTTTGTGTATTTAGTTGTACTTTAGTTGCAATTTAATTTTGCTACTGGTTGAGACAGATTGTTTGGATTATCGTGCTTCACCTTGCCCCTCCTATAAAAGCTGAGAAGAGGGTTTCCTCCAATCACAGCCCTCAGTAAGCATTGATTGACAGCCTCAATGAGGAAGCATTTTCTTCAGTGGTGATGTTTTTGACTCTGTGTTTATCTAAAGAGCAGATTCAGGTATAATCAGAGGGTTCATGTGTGTGTATGTACATACACACAGTGTGTGTATTCCCATCTGTCTCTGCGTGTGAGCGAACGTGCATGTACGTGTGTGTGTGTGTGTGTGTGTGAGGTGGTGTTCCGAGTGGTGGGAGTAGAGCAGGGACTGTGTGTGAGTAACATAGCATCTGTGGGGCTGTGTGTGTGTGTGTGTGTGTTTATGCTTGTGGGCTGTGTATTGTGTGTAGTAGTTGAGCAGACAGTGCTCTGTCACTGCCAGCACTGACCGGCTGCCTGAGTGGGCGTATCTTACTGCGTCAGGAGCCCCACCCATAATAAAGGCGTTTTTTTAAATTTCCCTCCTCGTGGCAGGTCAGCAGAAAGCAGGGGTTTAGTTACCCTTTAAATTAACAACTATAAAGTTGAAAATAAATAATGACGTGTCAGGATTTCAGAGCAGATATAAAACATTATCTGAAGAGGAGGGTAAGCTATAGCTCAGGTATTCATGAAGCCTCACTAAATATGCAGCATTGGATGGTCCCTTACAATCAGAGTGTAGGGCGGAGTTTTCTTCACTCCACTATCTTCTGCTGGTGGCGCCGTCGACTGCCCTGGATTGGTGGACGCATCAGGAGCTGGAGTGGCTGGGCCTGATGGAGACGTGTCTACAAACACTTCATCTGCCACTTTGAAACGTATCTCCTCTCCTTTGTCCATGTAGAGGTCGTGAGCGCCCTCGTCAGTTTCGTACTCCCACAGCCAGACCTGCTCTGCCTCATCACTGAGAGGCCATCATCAGCTAAGGTCAGCAGCACCAAACATGGACCTAAAGCTTTTACTGCACATCAGGATCAGACACTAAGCACTGTTTATCACAAATAGATCAAGGATACAACTTTGCAGGCTGCTGGAGAGACTCCGGAGGAATGACGATATCATCGAAGAAGCCCATTGTCACTGTGAAGCAGAGAGATTATTAGAGGCAGTATTATGATAAATCACTTTGTAATGGTTTAGCTACAGTGATAAACATCCTTTAGCCTCATTCAGAGGGTCAGAGTTGAAAAAGTTCTGTTTCCTCCCTCCCTTATTATTCCACATTTTGTAAAAATTCAGCTCCTAACGGGTGAGTTGGATTTTTGCCCCAATAAGGTGGAAACTCCTCCTCCTACCCTATAAGAATGTGAGCTCCTCCCTCTCAAACTACCTCACAGCTAAAACAAACACTGCTGTTTAATATATACAGTAATATACATAATACCTTATTGTCATATATGTAAAGCTACATACACTAAATGTGTTCTCTGTATTTAACCCCTCCCTGAGGAGCAGTGGGCAGCCACGGTGTAGCACCCAGGGAGCAGTTAGGGTTAATATAAGGGACTGATCAACATCCCACAGTGATGGACAAGGGAGATTAGAACCAGTGAGACTACCATTACAAGCCTGCTCCCTTAACCACTAGTCCCTTTATCCACAGATAATATATTTACATTTAGTATATAGATTATCTAGTATATAAATAATTTGAAGCGCAGTGTGAGCGCTCACAATCAGTTCCACTTTTAGTAGCCGTCACACGCCTCGTATCACCTTTATGGGATAATCTGACGTGTTTGTGACCCAATGCGACGCAGCGGAATGATTATAACAAAGGATACAATCATTAAAACAAATGATCATCACCTTAAATGAACTATTCCTGTGATCATAATATGTGAGGATGACAAGAAAGTGACGTAGCAGCTCTGCTGAGTGTTTGAACCAGTTGACTGACTCCGCTGCTGATGTGATAAACACACCGTGAAACAGCGTTGGTCAGACTCACAATCACAATAGACTCTTAAATATCCATGTGTTTTACTGTAATGTGCAGTTTTTTGGCTGAAAACAATAACAAAAGTGTGTGCATAGCAAAAGAAAATCGCTATGTGATCAGCTGTGGTGTAGAGTCAGTGGCTACAGCAAGGGTGGGCAAACTTTTTGGCTCAGGGGCCACATGGACTTTTAAAAATTCACAGATGGGCCGGGTCAGCACCCAGTGTATACTGTACATACATTATTCTTCTTGTTTTATAAATTTGAACTTTAGACGTCATAACAAATCAATCATATGCGTTACTGATTTACAACTTTCATTCAAATTTAGCCCCAATTCTAAAAAAAGTTTGTACATTTAAGGAGACAGGTCTGTTAGTAGAGCAGTGCTTCTCACAGTGTGTGGTATTTACATTTTCAATTTCATGCCAATATTCTTAAAACCCTTTCTTCATTGACAGTAAAGATCATTACTAGGCAAATTTAGAATCCTAAAATGTATCAGAAATTAAAAAAGCATTTAATTAAGACTGCATTAGATATATGACTGGGATCAAAATGTAACGTGGAACTAAAATGCAAACATAATGATTTACGTAGGCATGTGAAGTGGAGCGGAACCAGAAACAAACTTCTATAGCTGATTTAAAACATTTATTTACTTTTTTGTTCTGGCACAGATTGTAAACGAATCAACTTTATTGGCCATGTAATGTATGTTAAACACACAAGGAATTACACTTGGTGAACTGTGCTCTCTCTAAAAATGTAAACATTAAATGATAACAATCAACTAGAAAAAATTAAAAACATAAATATAAACAGTAGTTAGACTAATATGTGCAAAACTAAATAAAATAATATAACAAGATAATAATAATAATAATAATAATAATAATAATAATAATAATAATAATAATAATAATAATAATGCAGTGATGAGTAGTGCAGGTGAACATTTAAATTAAATAGTATACGTTTATGTCCATGAACATTTTCAGTGACAGGTTGATCCAGGGTTGTTATGTTTAGTTCCAGGTTATTTCACAGTAACAGAAACAGGACTGACACTCTATGACTGTTTAGTGTTGATCACAGTGACAGCCTGGGGGAACAAACTGTTTTTATGGAGGGTAGTTTTGGCGTACAGTGATCTGTAGCGTCTGCCGGAGGGGAGGAGTTTAAACAGAGGTGTGAAGGGTGGGAGGGGTCTGCAGTGATGCTACCTGCTCGTTTCCTGACCCTGGACAGGTATAAGTCTTGGATGGAGGGCAGATCAACACCAATGATCTTTTCTACAGTCCTGACTATCCTTTGTGGTCTGTGTCTGTCTAGTTTGGTTGTAGATCCAAACCAGACAGTGATGGAGGTGCACAGAACAGATTGAATGATGGAGGTGTAGAACATGATCAGCAGCTCCTGGGGCAGGTTGAACTTCCTCAGCTGACACAGGAAGTACATCCTCTGCTGTGCCTTTTTCCTGGTTGTGTCTATGTGGGAGGTCCACTTCAGGTCCTGTGAGATTGTGGATTCCAGGAACCTGAAGGAGTCCACGGTAGCCACTTTGCTATTCAGAATGGTAAGGGGGTGAGTGGGGGGGGATTTCTCCTGAAGTCCACTGTCATCTCCACAGTCTTGAGCGGGTTCAGTTCCAGATGTTTCTGACTGCACCAGAGAGCCAGCTGTTCCACCTCCCGTCTGAAGGCAGACTCGTCCCCATCCCTGATGAGACCGATGATGGTGGTGTCATCTGCAAACTTCAGGAGTTTCACAGAGGGGTCCCCTGAGGTGCAGTCATTGGTGTAGAGGGAGAATAGAAGTGGGGAGAGAACACACCCCTGAGGGGCGCCAGTGCTGAGTGACCGGGTGCTGGATGTGATGCTTCCCAGCCTTACTTGCTGCTTCCTGTCAGACAGGAAGTTGGTGATCCACTGCTGGGTGAGTTTCTGGTGAAGGATGTCCAGGATGATGGTGTCGAACGCAGAGCTGAAATCCACAAACAGGATCCTAGCATAGGTCCCTGGGGAGTCGAGGTGATGCAGGATGTAGTTCAGTCCCATGTTGACTGCATCCTCTACAGACCTGTTTGCACGATAGGCAAACTGCAGGGGACTGCTGTACTTTTACATTTGTTTTTTTATGTAGGTTTTATGTTAGTTCATGTCATAGTTGTACTGAATTTCTTTTTTTTTGGTTTTCTACTGCACTTTTTACATTTGTTTCTTTTAAATTCAGATAATGAGTTTTATTTAGTTTTTGATTTATTGTGAATAATTATATTACTTGTTTCCTGTTGGTTCAACACATTTTAACATGTGTTATTTGTCAGGATTATTTGGGGGGCAATGGGCACATGTGGGACTTGAAAGTTCACATAACACAGACACACACAACGTGTGTGTGTGTGTGTGTGTGTGTGTGTGTGTGTGTGTGTGTGTAAAAGTAGCTCAGTTAAATATAAAGTATTTGCATGAAAAAACCCTCCAACATAATTTGTTAATAATGGTTATTAGCATAATTAGCAGCATGTTTGGAGGAAAAGTGACGGTGGATGTTTTATTCCTTTAAAACCACAACGGTTTCTTTACAAATAATAAGACATACAGCTTTTGACTGGACTTCAGTGAAAAGTATTTACTTGTCCATTCATTATTAAACACTCAGCACTCACTGTTAACTCTTCTTTTCTTTGGGCCACTCATTGCTGTAGATGTATATCGCTGTGTCAGCGCCGCGGTTTTGCTCCGTCAACCTCCACCTGGCTCACAAGGCACGCTACGCTGCCGTGTGAGCCAGGTGTATCACGCGACACCACGAGATCCCGCAATAAAACATCAACAAACAGTTTACTTTGATTATCTGAAGTGGAAGAACTGTTTGTCTGATATCCAAGTTACCTCTTCTACCATAAGTAAGTTCTAATTCTTCTTCTTCTTTGTGGGTGTGTTATGGCGGTGACCAATGTAACTCTGCTTTCTTCCTCATCTTACATTTTCTGTCCATACCTAGTAGGATGCCAGGCATCACAGGACTAAGTCAAAGGAATGCAGTCATAATTATGATATTGTAACGTACTGACACCCAAAGTTCCACATGTAGTTTATTCAACGAGTGTTGTGGTTTCCCATGGCCGTGAAGGCATCATTGTTACGTGCAGCTTTCTCTGCCAGTGTTCGTCTTTGTTTACATGTGTTCTGCGTGTTGATTGGCTGGAAGCCTGGAAAAGGGCAGGCGTAAACGGAGAACATTTGGTTCCCACGGGTGTTGAGGAGATAAATGACGGAGAAAGATTCATTTTGTGTTTTAATTGTTTATTTTGGCTTTGGCGGGCCTGATTAAAAAGACCAATGGGCCGGATGTGGCCCGCGGGCCGCAGTTTGCCCACCTATGGTCTACAGACACGCCCACTCATGCATCTACATGAAGGCCCCAAAACAGCCTGTTTTTAGAAGTGTCATTAAAGTGACTTTTCAGAGGCTAAAACTCTGGAAAACAGGCGAGTTTGAGAAAATGAACCTCAAATACTATGTTGTTGGGGTTCTTAGAACAAATAGAGATGTAAGAAAAATAGCATAAAACTGGACCTTTAACTAATTAGAAAAAGGAGAAGATTTGAAAAACATCAGTGCATTATGTCTGTTAACTGTACGTTCAACCTGTGGTAGAGGGATTTACCGTGCACGCCCTCCTGACTGCAGTACTTGATCTTGCCAATGAGGATCTCTTCGAGGAATGGGTGAAAAACGACATACCTGAAATGGACTGCAGAGAGGACAAAGTGCAGCATGTTGGGTTTAAATAGTTGAAACTGTTTCTAAAGCAAGAAACACTCACAGGTTACATTTGTATTCATCAGACGTATAAATCTATGAGTAAACAGATGCTCTCTTGCCTTTGGTGTGTGAGGCTCCATCTCCTGGAAATATGTAGGAGTCCTCCAACTTAGTGACGTCGTACAGGCAGACGCAGAGACCCACGTTATAAACGACCTGAAAAACAAGAAAAAAGTTTAAAAAATGAAAACTACCAGAAGACAAAATCAGCCAAATGTACTAAGTATCTGACTTCAGGGTTCAATGAAGCCTCAGTAATGAAGCCAAGTCATAGGATTGTGATTGGCTGAAGTCGTGATCACAATTCCAACATTATCGTGCCCTAGTTGTTCAAATTTTGTGGGATTTTTTTGTGAGAAATTGCAGGCATGGCAAAAAAGTGAGCTTCTGCCAATAATGTGGAGTTTTACTACATTTATGAATTTGGAAGGACTAAGATATCTACAACTAAATTATTTGGTAATGTACAGAATAATTGTTCTGAAGAAAGCAAACCTGTCAGCATTGAATGAGTGTATGTGGCCTCTTTAATGTCATCCTTTTATTTTGCGTCGTTTCCCTTTTTAGTTCTTCTCTGTCAGCTACAGGGACTGGAGATGAAAATGAACCAAAATGCAATAATCTGGTGAAGAGCATCTTCACTCCTGCCAAATAAATAATCTAATCATCTAAACTGGTTCATATTTTCTGTTATTGTTACCTTCTCCAGTGGATGCTGAATCTCAAGGCTGAGTTTGACAAGTGGTCTACAGAATTAGACGCATTATACCTGCTTTAGTTTCATTCCACAAAAACATTTAAGATTAATATTTACTAGGGGTGTGTATTGCCTGGCATCTGGCAATACGATTTGTATCCCATGATACAATACGATATATAATTTTTTTAATATATGACTTAAGAAACAACTAATCTGTAAATGTGTTCACCTTCATGAGAACATTACATATGTATGAAATATATTTATTGGCATATTTTACACTCAAAACATTGGCTTTAACATGCCATGTGCCAACAATTAAAAATGATAAATAACACAATCTGCCTGTGGCTTTTAAACCAACTTTGACTTCAGTGCAACTTGACTTTAGTGGAAATTAACTGAGGTATATGTTTAGAACAACAAATAAATGCAGAACGTTAGAACTTCCTTTTTAGATGTTATTGAAGCTGGTCAACATGTCCACTTCTTTGTTCAGTTACAATGACTCCTGCAGTGGAAAAGACTTTCCTGGTTAAATAAAGGGTAAAAATAAAAATAATAAATCAATATGAATGCATTTTGAATCGATCAGAGAATCACGCGTCATATCGCAATATATCGCCGAATCAATTTTTCTCAACACACCTAATATTTACTGTAATCTAATCCAAGGGTTCTCAACCTTGGGGTCGCGAGACACTGGGAGAGGGTCGTCATTATATTTTTATATTTTAATATTTTTTGAACAATTTCAACTTCTTTATTTTGCTTAGACACCAAACTTAACCTATTTATCACTTTTTATTCAAATATTTTTGCTTCACTCCCATTTCTGACACTTCTTCATCACATTTCAATGCCTTTTCTGCACATTTTTTCCACTTTCAAGACATTTTCAGCATTTTAAAACCCTTTCCACTACTTTTCCACCTAATGTTGCATATGTTGACTATTATTGTCACTTTTAACCTCTTTTTTTACCATATTTCATTCTTATTTTGCCAATTTAACCACATTCATGATTTGTTAAGCCTATTATTTGCCAGTTTAAACTAATAATGTCTTTTCTGCCACTTTTAAGCCAATATTGACACTTTGAACCCTTTTTTGCCACTTTTTCTGTCCATTTTTGTCCACTCTAATTTGCAACTTTTAACCAATTTCTGTGGTTTTTAAAATCTCATTTCACCACCTTTGCCACCATGTTTGGTCACTTTTAACTCATTTTAACTCTGATTAACACAAGAATTTACATCTTTAAGATGACTATATACCAGAAATAGGCAACTTTTATCACAGCGGTGCCACAGAAATGTGTTTGTTTGATCAGAGGGTCACATGATCAACATTTATGTCAGCATTTAGAACAGTGATCAATCTGAGCATGAATACAGGAAAGAACAAACAGTTTTTATAATATTTGTGTGTTTTTCTGTAATTCTGTACATGTTTGTTGTTAACTTTCTTGTTCTGATTGCAATTTGTGCATTTCTGTTGTCCTTTAGTGTATTTTTCCTGTAAAGTATGTTTTTTGGAGTTATATTGTGTATTTGTGCTGTCATTTTGCATTTTTTAGAGTAATTTTTGTGTATTTGTGTTGTCATTTTGAATGTTTTTTAGCACCGTGGGTTTGTCGAGTCATTTTTCATGCTTTTCTTGTCTTTTTGTGTACTTTTGTTGTCATATTCTGTAATTTCGTATATTTTTCTGAGTAATTTTGAATATGACTGTTGTCATTTTGTTCATTTTTGGAGTATTTTGTGTTTTTGGAGTATTTTTTCTCTTGTCTTTTACTGTATTTTTCTGCAATGTTGTAATTATTTGTATTTTTTAATGTATTCTAGCTTTTGTTTTGTGTATTTTTCTGTCATTTTGTACATTTACTTTGGGGGCCGCATAAATTTAGATCGAGGGCCGCATGTGGCCCCTGGGATGCCAGTGGCCCATGTCTGCTATATAGTCTGGCCCAAATAATAATAAACGTTCTTGGATAACAGTGGATATTATTCAGATGAATAAATAAATGTGGTTATCACAGATTCATAGAACAATGGACCATCATTTTACTGACTTTATGGATGGACCCCAAAAATCTCTCCCCTTTATTCCCCCTTATAGATGGTCCTGTCTCCACATGACTGTTCTTCAATGTTCATGTCTGTGTTCAACCACCTTCAGCTACAGCCTTGAGTTTTTCACAGCCTTGAGTCATTCACAGGCAAACTTGCCTCATGTTAAAAATTATTCTAAGAGCACATCCATGGGACCATTTTAAGTGTAATGTAATTTACGCATGTCTTAATTACGGACAGCCCCCACACGATGGCTGTCCATCACATTTCTTTAACCTGTTATCTACTGTATTGAACTGATACCTACTTGTTTAAAGGGCCCATGTTAAGCTAAATGAACTTTTGTGTGTTTTAAACATGATAAAGTTCTATTAGGGCTTCATACACATGCATAAAGTGTTTTTCTCATTGATTCCTTCAATCATTAGTTAGAGGGTGATTTACTCCTTTCTTACTGCAGGGTGAGCACAAACACCTCGCTATAATTTGATGATGCGTTCCCACTTTGATGATGAATTTGACACTGAGCTGGAGAAGCCACGCCTCCAGGAAGCTCTCTGCCGTGATTGACATGTAAGAAGATACGCCCACAAAGGTGAGCATTTCAAAGTCCTTCGTGCAGTGCTATATATGTATGTCTCGTGTTTATAAAGCAGCATGAGCTCGGCTACGGAGTGGGTGGGAAGAGGGCGGGTCATCCTCTGGCCCTATGTCACCATGCGGGGAGGAGGAAGTCAGTGTCCGTCTATAGACACGCCCACTCATGAATATGCATGACTTTTTCAGAGGCTAAAACTCTGGAAAACAGGCGAGTTTGGGAAAATAAACCTCAAATACTATGTTTTTGGGGTTCTTAGAACAAATGGAGATGTGTGAAAAATAGCATGATATGGACCTTTAACACCACGCATCCTTCAAAAAACACTGTCAACGTCACGATCAGTATCAAACCATGAGGTTGGAAGACAGATTTCCTCTGATGACGTTATAATAAACTTTGCCTTAAAAAATAAAATAAAAAAACACAAGAAAAACGAATATATAGTCTAGTCATTAGCAAGAAGAAAGAAATTTGAAAAAAGTGGTTGTAGATAATTAGCTGTAAATGTTTTTCTTTTAAGTTCTAAACAATTCAGGTTCTATTCATATGTGTATTCATATTTAACTTTACTTGTTTTAAAGAAAAGTGTTTTTTGACCTTGTTCATCGTGTTTCTGCTCATTAGAATTGTTCAGAGTTGGAAGTGTATTTGAAGGAATCCCTGCTGCAATTAAATTGCTATTATTGGATTATTTATCTTCCATGAGAGTGGCTTTACATACATTTTAGTTCACCCTCAAAGTTAAAGTAGCTGATTAGAGTTAATGTCTTTTAAAATGTTTGACAGTAAGTATCATTCAGACAGTAGAGGAGCAGTTAGTTAACTATGTCTATCATGTTTATAGAGGGGAAATGTCTTTAATTTAATTTATAATAGAATAATAACAGTGTGGGACACCATGATGTGTAGGGACGGGGCCCTGACCCTCACCTTGTTGGCCAGCTTCTTGTTGAGTTCCTCAGTAATGGCGTCGTTGAGCTGTCTGTGGAAGTCCCAGGGTGGGATGCGGACCGTGTCCACCATCTCCACCAGCACAAACATGACAGCGGAGACCCGCCGTTAGCTCCTGGAGAGAAACTACTTCACCCACACACTCCTCTCCCTGCTTTCTAACACAAACCATTTACGGCAGGAGCTCTTTTACGACACGTCGCAAATATTTAAAGGCACAGTACGTGTTTCGGTTCACAGTACAAATAAGCCTTTTCACTACTCACTCTCTTCATTCTGTTCTTGCTTCTGAAGCTGTAACAAGCTGAGATTTTATCCTCATCGAGTGTTTGTAATTTTGAAATTGTTCAATAAATAAAAAAAAAAACCTCACTCTCGCTCTGGTTCAGTACTTCCGCATTAGGTCAAAGGTCAAGAGGGATAAACTCACCATGTCTGACGTGTAGGAAGCGAGTCTGACAGAGATTTTGATTATTAATATGATTTTAATTTTTTTACCGTTGGAGTGTTGATTTCTTAAAAGAAACGTGGCATCAGTCTACAAGGCAGAAAGACCGAGTTAGCTGCTCAAGCTAATGCTGCTAAAGCTAATGCTGCTAAAGCTGGAGTTTCAACAGTGACCCAGGTTATTGTCACATTTTGTAAACATGAACCAGCTGATCAGTGCTGTTTCACTTCATCAGAATCAGAAAATACTTTATTAAACACAGAAAGGTTTAATAAAGTATAATATAAGTATAGCATAAATGGCAAAGAGCGGTGTATTTAAAAAAAAAAAAAAAAAAAACTAATAATAATAATGATAATTATCATTAATAGTGTTGTTTTTTCTGTGTACACGCAGAAAAAAGGAACAAGATTACACAAAGAAAAGATCCAAATGAAATGACCTGTCCATCGTGCACTTCCTTCAAATTGTAAATTTAAATAATAATAGCTTAATAAAAATAATCATATGGACCTGGTTAATGAATGGTGTACCTCATAAATATACTTTTTCAAAGTGAGAACTCATACTGTAATACCTGCCTGGTCCACATCCCTGGTGTCATATAATGGCTATAGTTTATATACATGTACAGTACATGTCTGTGATATGGATCAATTGTTAATCATGAACACATTAAGATTAGACCAAATCACTTTCCTTGTATTATTTTAAACTACATTTAGCAGTAAAACTATTCTGATTCTGATGTGGGGAAAAAACATACTGTTTTATAATTACAACAGAACAAGGCAAAAGATTACTTTTTTATTCATTTTGTTGCGACTCCTCGTCCATTAAAAGCAGAAATACTCATTGAAACGTATTCGTTTAAAGCCGGTATAAGTGAGTGACTACAGTCTGAGTGTTGCACTATATTAAATGTCAGATAGATTAGGCCGAACTTTATTGTACAAAAAGTCTGCTGAAAATCTCAGCGCATAGCACAAACAGCGTCGTGTTTACATTTATATCCCTCTTGACCTATGACCCCCGCTGGGCGCGCATGTGCACTTCCAGAGTGTTACTGTACTTAAGTAGTTTTTTCTGGTATCTGTACTTTACTTGAAGTTTTTTTTTTTGGTGACTTTTCACTTTTACTTCTTACTTTTTTAAACAAATATCTGTACTTTCTACTCCTTACATTTTAAAAATGAGCTCGTTATTGTTAAAACCTTTGGAGATGACGTCACAGTGTGAAAAGATGCAACATTTTGGTAGTTTGAGCTTTTTTCTGTTAGACAGGTCCTTTAGTTTTAAGGTTAACATTTTTAAGTTTCTAAAAAAATTTAACTCAAAGCTGCTCTTAGTTTAATTGAGCATTTTTACTTTATTTTCTTTAAATATTTTATTTACAGATTGTTCCAGTGCTCTACAAGTTCTTAAAAAAATAAAAGACATGGAATTTGCTGATTTAAAAACCCTGTCTCATTAATGAAGGGACATTTGTTTTATTTTATAATTAGTAGTATGCAATTTTCTACTTTTACTCAAATAAGGGAGCAAATTCAATACTTTTATTTTCATCAGAGTCATTTTTTGTGTCTAATAAATACTTTTACTTGAGTACTAAAGACTAGAACTTTTGCCACCTCTGATTACACACTGCTGTTTTTTTACCGTCACCTTAATAACACGTTGTAATTTTTTCGTTTTCTAGATGTAGGTTAGGAATCTTAACCTCGTAAACTGTTATAGATTTTTTGTAATGTTTCAACAACTGTAACAAAAATATCAACCGCTTAGTTCACGTGTCAAACTCAAGGCCAGGGGTCAATTCGGCCCACAGGGAAAAGTAAAAATGCCAGAGAAAATGTAAATCATTGCATAAATGACCAAATATTTAAATTATAGCTATCTTTGTCCCTCCAAATACACAAATGTAATGTTTGCAGTATCACAAAATAACTCTGGAAATAACTAAAAGTTTCTGAATTCCAACATTTTTCCACAAAACTCTTCTAAATGACAAAAAATTGGCCCCAAAATCAAGGATTTCTGAAGTGCTGATTTGGTATCTGTCACTTATTGCTTGAATGTTGCCAGCGCTTTTCAAACTGTATTGATCAGTTATACATGGGAGTGAAAACTTGGGAACATTAAAATGTTAAAATTAAACTTAATTTTTAACTAATCAGGGACCCACTTGAGCTCATACTGTTCTGTATTTGGTTGAAAATGATCCCATAATAAATCTTTTTAGGCCAGAATGAATACAATACGCATTTTATTATTCTAAAGTTCAAGCTATGAGTTAGGAGAACAAATGATGAACATTATGGTATTGATATGATTGATATTCATAAAACTATTGTTTTTAAAACACTACCTACAGGTACTTCGGTAAACGTACCAATAGAACCAGGGGTTGTCCGTACGGCAACGGTACGAATAGACACTTTCTATATTGTTTATGATTGATGCTAGCACACAAAATGTGTAATAACAGAGAAGAGTTTTTTTATTAAATGAAAATAATCTAAAATCTTCTGAGGCTGGTAGTAAATCTATAAAATCAACATGTCGAAGCCCACAAGGTTCTTTAAAACTATCACTTCAATTTTAGATCCAGTCCAAAAATACTTAGACAAAAGCCAAGTAGGAGCAAGCGTTCTAGAACATAAATATCTATTCTTACACTCAACTCAGCAGCATGCAACAGATATGATCAGAATAATGATAATGACCTTTTTATCTGTGCATTTCAGGTCAATATGATTTTATGATAAAAGATAGTAATTAATGGCATCCTGAGCTGAGTTTGATCTGTCCAATGTCAGCAGATTATTTCCACCTGCATCAAAAATCGTTATTGTTTGAATTTGATTTATTAAGGTCAATTTTCAGCGTCTTCTACTTTTTTTCATTTATTGATTTTATTCAACAGTAGAATATTCTTATGCATAAAATGTATATAACCCACTGGTTAATAATAAATGGGTTGGTTTTTCACTTGATCAACATTTCTCATGACAAAATAACAAGTATTGGCCAATGTGCAAGGCTGTAATATCAGTATCATGTGATCCCTAATATTAATGATCATTTTAAATGAAAACCAGGTCTGAGCTCGATTAAAACCCTAGGACAAGCAGAATCCAGTATATTATGTACACCAGTGTTTCCTAAATGGGGGTACGCAATGGCACTACAGGGGGTACTTGAGAGAGAGAGAGAGAGAGAGAGAGAGAGAGAGAGAGGAAAATTAACAAATGAAAGCATTAAAAATATGGGGTTTTATATAGTTTATTATAGTTGAAAATGATAGTCATACTAGATATTACCATAAACTCTTAAAATGACACCAAAAACACACACAATAAGAGAAAAATACTATTACCAGCAACACAAAAATTGACAACAGACACTAAATGAGAGAAAAACATTAAAGATCACTACAGAATACACAGAAATAACAGAGAAACATACAAAATGACACAAAACACACAGAGTAATTTAAATAATACCAACAACACACAAAATAAGAGAAAAATATACTGAATTAAAAAAAAAACTAACAACAAAATACACAAAATAACACTGATTATTTTTTAATAGAACATGAACTGAAAATACTGGAGATGACTGGAAATGATAAAAACTATAGAAATAAATCTATCCAGGAGCCACTAAATACTGTTTCATTCACTTCTTTATAAAATGAGATTCTTTAAAATGTGTATCATTCATTCCATCATTATGATCTACAGCTGTTGTTTTTTCACAGAATTCTGAGCAAAATGTTGTAGTTGGACATAATGGGTACATGTATTCAAAAGAAAGGGGTACAGAGGGGGATGTGACATGAGAACCACTGATGTAGACTATATCTATAACAATATATTTAGTATAATAATATGTGCTCAGGAAATGTCATTCATATTTACTCCAAACACTGCTATGTATAAATCATTTTGTTATGATTACATCATTTACAGATTGTAGCTGTGTCCTGTGCACTAGTCTGACTTAATGTTCATGTTATTTATGGAGAACTTAAACAAATAAAAAGCAGCAGTGAGGGACAAACATAATGAAACAGAAATGGCTCAAAAACAGCAGCTGTGCTTTTTTTTCTACCTCAGTTACACAAAAACACTCTTCATCCAATTACGTTTAGGTTCACTGTCATGATACTTAAGAGTTTTTAAAGATAAAATGTGGAGAAAGTGGGGGAGTGGTGACCTAGTGGTTGAGGACGCTGGCCTTGTAATCAGAGGGTTGCTGGTTCAAACCTCACCTGGGCCATCACAAGTCCCTTAACCCTGAACAGCTCCCCAGGCGCCGCAAAAAGGCTGCCGACTGCTCCCCAGGGATGGGCTAAAATACAGAGGACAAATTTCAATATATGCGTAACAACATATACATGACCAATAAACGCTTCTCGTGACCCCATGTATACTACACCATGCATGACACATGATCTAGCGGAGACTCGCACAATCCCACAAAATAGTCGCACGAGTCGAAAATCGGCTCAAAATGGGCCAAAAATGGCACAGTGTATGCCTGCCTTTACTTATGCTGTACTTACCTCTGACCCAAACAATATCAGGACATTTCCTCCAACATCATCAAGCATCTGACACTGAAAAGAAACATAAAAAGGCAACATCAATGTGTATAGATCTCAGAATGAGAACCCGACTCACATGTGATTCTGTTTTAAAGTTCCTTCTTCTGCAGCTTCCACTTCCGGCCTTTGTCCAGCGAGGCTGCCCTCACACGTCCTTGTAGCTGCCAATCAGAATTCTCCTCATGTTAGTAATGAGGTCAGCAGAGTGAAGGAGTGTATGGTTACAGAACAACAGCTCATTTATTCTTATGGATACATCTTGGAGTATTAATAGACCAAGATTTGAAAAAAAAGGAATGGCATAAAAACCATGCATGTCTACGGTTTCATACCCATCAATGGCTGCATTTACATTACATTCACCATTCAAGGTCACGAGAAGCAACGTGACTGTGCTATAATCTGATCATACCAAATTTATAGGAAAACAAGTCATATCACATTTCATCGAGCAAAGCATTTCCATATGTTAGGATGTGTAAAGAGACACCAGAGGGACACAAACACACTCTCCTCCATTGACTCACAGTGAAGGCTCCTCTGATGTGTAGAACATTAGGCAACGCCTGTAGAAAGACTCAAATTAAAAAAAACATGGCACTACATTCATCTTAAATCGTGTTTTTAGTAAAGTTTCAAAGAGGTAGAAAATTTCCATTGGAACTTAAATTTGAGAAAGTTAAGAGTATTCAAAAATATAAACTTTTCAAAGGAATTATTCAAATAACTGCATCATGTCCAAACATAAATATTAGCATCCATTATTAAAAGAATACAATTAAAATGCATAGGGTTGCAAAATTTTTGAATTTTCAAAGTTGGAAACTTTCCATGGCAATTAAAGGGAATATTTCCAAATTAAATATAGCTGGGAACGGGCTAGCATCATCTAAAATATCAGCATCATCGTAGCTCCTGCAACCTTTACTCTACAAAGAACCATTTAACCTCATCTCACCTGGATTAAAGTCCTCCTGGAGCCATAAAGACCTTCTCTATGAAGACAATACAGTGTATTACATTATATACAGTTAAAATGATATAGAATAATGTTTGATTTAATTTGATTTGATTTATATTGATCATGTAAATGGAAACTTATAAACACTTTAAAATAAAAATCAATTGACATCAAGAAATAAAACAGTATCTTGTATTTTCAAATTCTTACACATCTCAGTTTACATGAGGCCAAGTCATTGCACAACGTGATTTATTTTAGGTTAACCAATCGTTGTATCTTGATTTTATTTGTCATTAATGGTTAATAGCCTCAGTAAAAAAAAAAAAAAAAAGCTATAGGGAGCCATTGCTAAAGAGTCAAAGAACCACATTAGGCTCCAGAGCCGCAGGTTGCAGACCCCTGTCCTAGCTTAAATGTTATGTGTTTTAATCGTGTATTTTTTAGAAAGTGTCTATTTGTCCAGTTGCCGTAGGGACAACCCTCGGTGCTATTGTTACAGATACCAAAGTACACGTAGGTTTAAACTTAGTCACGTGACATAAACTGGCCAAATAGGGGCGCTGCGTACAGATAGAATGTCTGTATATTGATACGGCAACCGTACGGATAGACACTGCCTATTTCTTTTAATAGAATGTTAATATTTATGTTTGGATGCAGTTATTTAAAATCACGCCAAAATTCTGGTAAATTTCACTAAGTAATTTGCATGGAAAGCTTATATTTTGGAATAATCCCGATCTTTAGTTCCTGTACATTTATATTATAACATATATAATAATAACGTATTCTGTACCTGCATGGCCTGCACGAGCTCGCACAGAACACTTGAATTAACAGCACTAAAACTAAAAAGAAATAAAAGCCTCATTTAAATAAAAAACAAACACATTAATATTGTAAAGTAAAGGTTTTATGTTACTTTAAGGTTATTCACAGAAAATGACAGAGGTTTTATCTGGACCTGGTTGTGTGTTCATGTGTTCAGAGTATTATCAGATATTAGTTTCACCTGCTCTGTTTGGACAATAACAGAAGCTTTTCCTGCTTCACATTAAATCACAAAGAACACTGTAATGTTACTGTCCTATATGAACGTCTAAAGCAGCAAAAATAACACTTTGTTACCTGAAGTCTGTGACGGTCAGGCTGCGAGCCGCCATTTTGCAGAGGGTGTGTGTCGTCATCATTATGCGACTCTGTTTGTTTGTTTGTTTGTTTGTTTGTTTGTTTGTTTGTTTACTTTGGGGTTTGTTAATAAAAATACCAAATATTTTCATCCAGTCCATACAAAGTAATGTAGCTAATATACCAACACCCAAAATACACGACATTAGATTAGATCATGTAGATTTATTCGACAAAAAGTATGATAATCCATTTCTGAGACAATATTTAGTAAATTCCATAAACCCTTTTATTGCGAAAAGTACACTTAAACTTAAAAACTACAATAGATTTGAAATTTCAACCAACCAGTCCACTTCACAATTCTGAATGACTTTTACCCATCAATCGATTTTATTAATAAAATATTTAAACTGGATGTGGACAATTGTTATATATGCAAAACAAATTCAGAAACAATTAACAAAAAAATTATTTTATGAGTGTAAATTGTTACATCTATATATAACTCTCTATATGATTTGTTGTATTCTAATAATATAAACAATGATTTCTGGTCACTTCAAAATGTTCAAATTGGTATCTTCCTTAAAAATAAAAAAAATATATAAATTTTTGATTAATAATTTAATTATAATAACAAAATACTATATACACAAATGCAGATATGCTAAATGCCCCCCGTCATGGTCTGCTTTAAAATCGGAGATTTGATTGTTTTCAAAGATTCCTGGACAAAATTGAAAATGTTCATGCAAGAAAATAATTTTATTATGAAGTTATTTTTATTTTATTTTTAAATACTCCTTCTACAATGTTCTTATTTTATTATATTGTATATTTTCCTTTTGTGTGCTTTTTCTCATGTTGTTTTGGTTGTTGAACTGTATTTGGGGTTGTGTCATGTTTGTAAATGTTGTGCAATGATGTATAACTGAGGAAGTTGTTGCATGTTATCTTGTTTGTTCATTTAAAAAAACACACAAAAAAAAAACCTTGGGGTTTGTTTCGTTTTTAGCGCCTATTTAACTGGATAATTTCATATATATTTCACCTGTACACAATCAAACTAACTGTGTACTACAAAAAATTGGGTGGTTAATTCTCATTATCATCTATTAAACAGTGAGTCTTTCTCCCCCAGTTAGAGTTAGACATGTTTGTCCCATTTTAATATCCTTGACTTTGCAAAACTTCATTACTACATTTTAACCAACAATCAGCATCCCAGTGACCAGACAAAATACTAAACTCTTATTATTAGAAAAACAGGAAAAATCCCAGTGTCATGTTTTGTTTTGTTTTTTTTTTTTTTGGGGGGGGGGTGTTCGGTGGATGATCCGTATTCTGAGTTTTGTCTTTACATTTTTAAATAAAAGTTAAAGGCACTTTTTTTCTCTACTGCATATGATTGAGAGAGAGATTTTTGGTCATGTTGATGATGTAATGTGTTTGTTGGTGATTTTAATTGATTTTACTGATGATTTTAAATGTTCTTATTGATTTTAAACAATTGAATGTTTTATCATGTAAAGCACATTGAGTTGCCTTGTGTATGAAATGCGCGATACAAATAAATTTGCCTTGCCTTGCCATGTTAAAACAGTGTTTCTCAAATGGGGGTATGTGTACCCCTAGGGGTACGTGATGGCACTACAGCCGGTACTTGAGAGAGAGAGAAAATCAACAAATAAAATGTCAGTCATGGTCCCACCCCAGGAATGAGATCACCGAAAATGATAAAAACTATAGAAATAAATTTTTTCAGGAGGCACTAAAATCCTTTTTTTTTTTCAACCTTAGGGTCGGGACCCCACGTGGGGTCGCCTGAAATTTCTGAAAAATGTAAATAGTTTTTTCAAATGTTTCAATTATTATTTTTATTTTTTTTACAACTGTATTTCTATACTTTCACTTTGTGAAATATAAATCTAAGTCAACTAAAATGCAGTAAAAAATAAATAAAATAAATAACAACCTGAGCTCAAACATGATCAAAAACTAATTCTAAAAAAAAATGTATTTGGAGTCACCAGAAATGTTTGATATCAAAATAAGGTCACGATCCAAGAAAGGTTGAGAACCACTGCACTGTTTATTTCTTAAAGACTGCATGTAGACCTATGAGTAAATGATTGGGAGTCATGATTTGGCATTACAGTAATATTGCTGACATCCACAACACACATCAAATAGGAATGTTCTTCAACACCAGCTTTCTGCTGCAAAACATTTTCTATCCTTAGCCAAATAAAGAACTCTGGGCTAAACGTGTATGGTAAATCATCATCATTCATGTACACTATCTATCACTAAGTATATTTGTGCAGAACAAAGATAAGCATTGTTTCTATTATATTTTACTCCACATTATATATTTTTCCTTAGTTTTAGAACATTATTTATAGTGCAGACTTGTGGAGGTCTTAATAAATACATTAGAAATGACTAAACTACATTAGTGTGTCCAATCTATGAAATTATGACTATTATAATGTTTCATGCAATAAAAATGAACAGGATTCAAACAAACTTAAGTTTAATGATCAACTTGTGAAGTTATATTTGTTGTATAAGTTTTTGTTTTAATTCATTCAAATATTTTATGTAATATGTGTACATTATTGCTTTTTACACTCTTTGATTTGAAATTGTTTGTGTTCCATTCACAGTAAAATTCAGAATAGAATAGAATAGAATTGCACTGAAAACAATACAATGAATCTTGTTGGCAGAAGTCAATCATCATACAGCAGAAATAGTAAAATACTCTAAAATAAGACAATGTTAAAAGTAGCGGCTAAAAAGTGATTTTAATTGATTGCAGCTGCAATGCAAATTATATTATAAATGCGATATTTTTATTTTTATTTTTTATTTTTTTTTAATGATTTATACATATTTCGAATGCAGATAGAAAAACTTCATATCCCACAAGCCCCTGGTGAAACGTCGCTGTTAAAGCCCAATCACGTGCTGGTCCTCCCCCAGCTCAGCCAATAGAAACTCTGTTGCTATCACTGTGCTTGTATTTTTAGTAAACGTTTCCACTGGTCAACTGTAAATATCCCTCCGCTGTGTAAAATAGAGCCAATTGGCCACTCTTTTAAATTTATACAGCGGTAGACAATCACGTCTTATACTTTTGGTTCAACTTTTTGCCATAAAAGAACATTATTATTGCTATTGAAAAAATAAAAAAATAAAAAAAATATTTTTTGTTTTATTTTACTCGTGTTTAATGACAATACGTCCTTTATTTCACTAAAGCAAAAGTCATTTTTTAAGATGTATTTGAATATGGTGACATGCGTTGGTCGTATTGTGATACAGAGAAAGTAGTCCCTTACGTCACGGAGGTGTGGGCGAGTCGCCTCGTATAAATACGCTGGGACGTCAAACAGTAAAGTTTCTCTGGACGCTCAGTGCAAAGTGTCAGTGAAAAGACGTCAAAGTGTGTCGCAGTGGAGGAAATAAAGCATTTATCAGAGGGAGAAAAGGTGGCGGTGAAATATCTGTGGCTGTAAAAAAAAAAAAAAAAAAGGACGTTCAGAGGAAAAACCCAGAGAAATACTGGAGTGAAAAACAGGCGGATGATTGTTTAACCATTGGTGAGTAATTAAGTGACCGTCCGTGCATGGCGTGTGTTTATATGTATGAATTTAACTTTACAATGGAGTCAACACACGCCGCATGCTGCGTGTGTGACTGAATGAATGACTGTGAAGCTTTGTTGTTGTTGCTGCTATTCTACATCATCATTCTCAGTTTAACATAAAGGCTCTAAATCACTGCTTAGGTTCACCTTCCTGTTGTCATCAAGAACATGTTTCATGTGCTTTCCTCGTGCAATTAAAGCCTTTTTAAATTTCGTAAATGTATGCAGTAAAAGGACGTTTCCCAACCACTCCTCTAAATACCCGTCCTGTCCTTCTGCACACTACAGTTGGATGGTGTTCTGTGTGAAAACGTACTGTAACCAGTCTTTTCTTAGTGTATCTCTGCTGCAAACAGTAAAAGCTGACTGGTGTAGGGTGCTGAGCTGCACACTGTCCTCCTAATGAGTCCATGTAAACAAAAATAGCTCCAAGATGGAGTATCTGCAGCCAACGCTTACACAGAAAACCACAAATACTTATCCATATGTCAGAAACAGTGTGTGATGATGTATCTAATGCTAGGAAGCCACTGATCCACACACATGACCTCAGCCCTTCCTCTAATGTCATTGGATGACATTGGATCTTGTGCATCTTGCTGCTTCGTTTTTTATTCTAAAGGGAATGAATAGCAGCAGCTGGGACTCAATGTGCTCAGTGCTTTTCAGTAGTGATGGCTGATGCAGGTGATGGACAGGCAAGGGAACCCTTGCTTTTCTCCTGAGCAATGCAAAAAAACCCCATGTTTATAGTCTGAATCTAAGCAGCTGCACAATCCCTTCAGTCAGGAAATGTAAACGTCATCCTTAGCTGTTAGTCCTGCTGCTCCCACAGCTTTATCTGTAACAACATTAGAATTGTCTTTAATCTGAGGCGTCTTTCTAATCTTAGCTGCTGAATCCCCATCGTGTGTGTGTGACGCTGCACGCTGGGAAACTGTCTTCTGTACATGCCAAGTGTCCTGCCATTTTCCTCCTTTTTGTACCCAGAGAGGAGTCAAACTGTATGTTTAGTTTAGATTATATAAACCAAATGTAGCCATTAATAACCTCAAACAGCTCATTTAGCACCAAAGTCTTTCAACAGATTATTTTCAGTGATTTCCAAATTTCTCCGATTCTTAGAAATGTCTCTGCAGATGTTGGATTTGCACTTCCATGACTAAGGAAATCTTATTCAAATGTCCAACCATCCATTTCATGTATCCACCAAAGGCTGCATCTCTCTAAATAGTTGGTATTCATCTAATCCAGAGGTGGGCAACGTCTATCACAGCGGAGACCACAAAAATGTGTTTGTTTGATTGAAGGGCCACAGTATCAACATTCATGGGTGTTGTCTTCTTGTTATGATTGTATTTTGCACATTTCTGTTGCCTTTACTGTATTTTTCCTGTAAAATGTATTTTTATTTATATTTTTTAGTCATATTGTTATTTCTGTTGTCGTCTTGCTTGTTTGTTAGTAATAAAAATAATAATAATGCGTTGGATTTTATATAACGCGTTATCATAAACACTCAAAGCACTTTACAAAATTAAGGGATTATTCTTTCACTCCACACTTAGTGGTGGTAAGCTACTATTGTAGCCACAGCTGCCCTGGGGCAGACTGACAGAAGTGAGGCTGCCATAGTGCGCCATCGACCCCTCCCACCACCACCAACACTCACTTACACACTACATTCATACTAGGCAATGTGGGTGAAGTGCCTTGCCCAAGGGCACAATGACAGATACCACTGCACTGGAGTCATTTTTTGGGTTCTTCTTGTCTTTTAGCGTACTTTTGTTGTCATTTTCTGTAGTATATTTTTGGAGTCATTTTGTGTGTTTTTGTTGTCGTTCTGTGTGTTACTGTTGTCAGTTTGTTCATTTTTGTACTAGTTTTGGGTATTTTTGGATTATGTTGTGTTTTTCTTGTCTTTCACTGTATTTTTTTGCAATGTTGTAATTCTTTGCATTTTTTAATGTATTGTTGCTTTTGTTTTATATGTTTTTCTGTCATTTTGTATGTTTACTTTGCAGGCCGCATAAAATTAGATCGAGTGCCGCCAGTTGCCCATGTCTGATCTAATCTATTAGAGTTATACTGTATATCTATTACTGTATAGGGTTAAAAATGCTCCTGTTACTTAATGCTTTTAAGCTCATTCCTTCCTTTTCTTAGGGCCTCCCATTTTCAATTTAAATATTCCCTAATTCCGTTTTAGGTTATACCATTTCTGCGTCACGTTACACTTTTACGTTTTGTTTCTGTTTCATCATCTTTTACTGGCTATGAACCTTCCCTAAATCATACCAAACACGCTGAATAAGGTAGATGTAGTCAACTGCTGTAATTCATTTTCACTTTATGTGCTTCAAAGACTTTATGAAAACGTAGTTTTACTCTGAAATCACGCGAGGCTGCATACATGGCAAGGGCCACGTTAGCCAAACTGCTAGACCCTCAGCCACCAATTTAACAGGAGATTCATAGCAATGCATGATATTGTCCTACAACATGGTTTATGAAACCGTTAACCGCCGAATCACCCTCACGATTTGCACGAAAGCCCACGCAGCCGTGTGATTGGTGGTGTAATGTTTCTACTGTGACGTAAACTTAAAACCAGTTTAGCTAATACAGTACACCAACTGCTAAATCTGTCTCTGTACCAATGCCTTTTAGAGCTGAATACAGCCATGTTGTAGATGTTCATCACAAAGCAATAAAACCACACTTCAGTTGAAGCTCTGCATTCATTTTCAATCACAGGATAATATGATTACTCATCGAATCTTAACACGTAGCAGAACATATTAGTCCATTTTTTTTAATCATTTCTAGACATTTAATCCCTGGTTTTTTGGTGAATAATTGGTGTCTTGTTGGAGCACAAACTTAAATAGAGAGAAAGGAAAAATCAGAGGCCATATTTTAGCTGATGCTGCAGTTTGAGCTTTTACTGATTGTTCTAAAGTCATTTACAGTCAGATTAATACAGTGCTGTGTTGGGTATTAGTGATGCCATTTAAAAATGACAGTAGTAGAAATTAGGGCTGCACAATTAATCAAATTTTAATCGTGATCAGGATTTTGGTTACCACGATTAAATTAACCTGATCATCGGCAATATTTACATTTAAAATGTGGGCTCTGCTGCGTATCAAATCAGGCACTTTCTTACCCATTAGTCAGCACAACGTTGAGTCATTTGGTGGATTGATGAGAGCTATGGGTTGTAACTGTTTCCAGGTTATATTTATCTTTTTGTAGAGTATACTTCTGTTCTTTACTTAAACTGTCTTGTGTTGTTTCTAATATATTTTTTTTTTTTATCTGACTTTGGGACATGCACAAGAATTCCATTGTACCTGTTTTTTTTTTTTTACGCATACATATGGCAATAAACCCTATTCATTCATTGACTTGCATTTTGTGAAAGCACTCTAATAGTGTATTTATTCAGTTAATCCTCAGTAACTTCTAGGATTAATTTCTTTTTTATTTTGGTCTATTTTTTATTTAAAGCTTCATTTTGCATTGCATATTGTCATGTATATATTTTTGAATTAGTGCAAAAGAAATAGATTTTTCTTTAACATGACAATAATTGTTTATAATCGTGATTACAAAATATTGATCAAAATAATCGTGCAGCTCTAGTAGAAATCAGTGTTGTTGCACAAGCATTTTGATGTGTGCTGCTCATGCTGAGATTTAGCTGCTGAACATGTGGAGAAGTCTGTAAATTAACATTTATGTTGTTGCCAAATACTTAAACCTTCACTTTTTTTGTGTATTTTGATGATCTGTTATCTTTTGATTAAAAATGTATTTTCTCTGTCTTCACAGAAAACTTGATTTAGAAACAGCCACTCATCTGCCACCTCTGCCTTCAAGGTGCCTTTTCCATGGTGACGTGGGAAGTAATGTGCACTTAATAATTAACTGGAGACAAAAAGTAAAACTGCTACATTGCCTCGTTTTTCGTGTCTTTGCCTCACAAACGGTGCTGGCCGGCTGCAGCCATGCATCTGGAAGTGAAGGTGGCCCTCAACTTCATCGTGTCCTACCTTTACAACAAGCTGCCTCGTCGTCGAGCCGACCTGTTCGGTGA
Source organism: Gouania willdenowi (assembly GCF_900634775.1). Taxonomy (NCBI): domain Eukaryota; kingdom Metazoa; phylum Chordata; class Actinopteri; order Blenniiformes; family Gobiesocidae; genus Gouania; species Gouania willdenowi. The sequence goes on along the minus strand of NC_041051.1, from coordinate 2,155,659 downwards.
AGAGCTGGAGAGGATACTGGTGTCACGGTTTGAGGGCCACTGGTATCCTGAATCTCCGCTCAGGGGTTCTGCTTTTCGCTGCCTCCACCTGGGAGCGCAGAGGGACCCTGTGGTGGAGCTGGCTGCCAAGAGAAGTGGCCTGGACACAGAGGAAGTGCACGCAAACGTCCCTGCGGAGCTGAGTGTGTGGATTGACCCTTATGAGGTGTCCTACCAGATTGGAGAAAAGGGTGCTGTGAAGGTGCTGTACCTGGAGGACCCCCCGGGCCTCGGCTGTGACGCAGACACGACTGAGGGAGAGAGGATCAGAGAGAGTAAAGGAGAAGTGGAGAACGAGGAGGCCAAGCCGGGCCTGGGCTTTAACCCAGACGCTCAGGTGTTCGTACCCATTGGAAGCCAGGCGTCCCCTGCCCTCATTCCCTCCCTCTCCTGCTCTCCCACTCCCATGTCTGCCCAGTCCTGCCCCGGGCTCTTCAGCTACCCCAGCCCCAGCACACCCCCTGACCCCTCTGTCCACTCCTCCAACACCTCCACTCCTTCTCCTCCCAGCACTGTGCTGTCCTACATCTCCAACCAACAGCCATCTTCCACTTTACCCGCCGTGCGCCCCCAGCCCATCACCTTCACCACTGCCAGCTTTGCTGCCACCAAATTCGGCTCCACCAAAATGAAGAAGTGCAGCAGTGCTGGTTCTGCAGCTGGCTCAGGTGTCATAGTCCTCCCCCCCCAAAGGATGCTATCCCACTCTCCCATTACCATCTCTGCTCCAGAGCTTCTGAAGCACAAGCCCCTGTCCCTCTCCCTGCACTCTCTTGGGGGTCCCATTCCCAGCCAGCTCTCACCCAACGCCAAAGAGTTTGTCTACCCAGGATCCCCTGGTGCTCTTTACTTTGATGCTGAAACCCAGCCCATCCAGCCTCACGCTAGCCCCTTCCAGCCCGTCGGCCAACAGCCCAACTTTGACCCGTTTTCCAGCCCTCCCCCACAGAGTGTGGGCCTCGTTGGCACTAACGCAGGGATCCCTTTCATGGAGAAGCCGTCGTTCGAGGGTTTGGGAAGCTACAACCTGCAATACCCAAACCAATCCTTCCAACCAGTTGTTTTGGCCAATTAAGCATCAGTGGGAGAAATGTTTGATGTTGGACTGATACTAATGTGTAAGATATAGGGATGCTACAAAGATGAAACACTCACTGAATATTTTATGTGACTGGTTTTGCATCTCTAAACTCCCCTAACCCCACCTTGTCCAGTGTGTGTGTGCGTGCGCGTGTGGCCAATCCCTTCACTTTGTTTTCATTGAATGTCAATTTAAAAAACCATCATGTTGGCCTGGGCTTTGGTGTAGCTCCATATTGCACTGCGCTAACACTCTGTGAGAAAGAACTTTGCCAAGTTCTGCAGGGAATGATGGCTGTGGGAAACTCAGCACTTTGCTCTGCAATCTGCTCTGCCCTACTTGCCTCAAATACAGAGAGGTGGGGGGGGCTGTTTCTGTTTTTTTTGTCTTTAGGCATCCTTGTGTTTGCCTGGCATGTCGAAGGGGACTTATTTGTCTTGGGGGGTGGGGGGGTGGGGGGGACTTATTTGTCACCTTTAATGCATGTTCTTTTAAAGGCATACAATTTGCCTTTCAGAGCGAGTGTGTATCAAAGAGCTCTGGAATGAGCACAGGCACAGAATTTAAAATAAGTGGGAGCGGTGGAGGAAGCACTGGGGTGTAAAAGAAGTGATGTAGGAGAATGTATTAAACCTGTCAAGGTCGGTGTAAGGGAGTGAATACGATGGTGAATGTGAAAAAACAGTGAGTGTTTGTGTTTTGAGCCAGAAATCATTATCTGATCTATCTACACAGGGATGGAAGTGATAGATTTTTTAATCAGGACAAACCAGCTTTGTCCTGTTAATAAATGCACATGCATTCCAGTCAGCAGTGTGTGTTGAAGGTGAACAGGCAGAGGAGGAGGTAAAGGGGGGAGGGGCTGGGGGAGGATGCAGCAGCCAAGAAGGAGCTATTGTGATTAATGGCTTTGCATGACTTTGACGATGAAGGAGAGGTTTTCCTCTGCGTGCAGGGAAGACCGAAGCAGAACAAGAGCTCGCACAGCAGCAGGGAAGGTTTGTTTTCCTCCGAGGTATTCATGGCGTTCGGCTTAGAAACTGTCTCTTTAAACCCTCTTCACGTTCGTGCTGAGCTTAAATGGTGTTGAAGTCTGAGGCTCACGTTATTTTCTCCCTTCTCTGAAAATTCTCTGGCAAATCATCCAGTTTGGATTCAATGGTATTGTTGAGCTGTAAACTAACACACAAAGAAAACCCGTGCTGGTCATTTTATCTGATGTCTGTGTGGGAATATTTAAATCACTGCAGTGAACGTATCTTAATGTCCAACATTTTCTAGCTGTTCATGACTCCCTCTGTTGGTCTGAATGTGTCTCATACTGGTTTCCATTAACCATTGGCTCAAGGACCTCTGACTTGTGCGCATGCTGGTTCTCGCAGTGACAGGTCTTCATATGCACGCAGGTGTTGGGTCCCTTGTTTTGGTTTTCCCACAGGTTGCTTTGGGAGGTTTGCATTTGTGCAAAAGATACACAAATGCATGATATGTAATTTATTTTGATATTTTTCTTTTTGCTAATCCTCACATTTGTACGAGTAAATGAAAAGTCCAAGAATACGTGTATAGATGTATAAATATATATATATAAGATTTTTATGTTTGGATTTTGTTGGTTTAGTTTCTTACATGCTGAAGTTATTTTTCCAGAAAACATGAATATATGCAAATGAGATGAAATAAAGATGTACAGAAAAGAAGTATTGAATGTCTATTCTACCTTGTATAACAGTTGTCTCATGAGACATAAATGTATACATTTTCCACATTTGGATTTTGGAGTTAAAGAAGTGAATGTTTACAGAGTTTGTGTAGGAAAAGATGGTTGAAAACACTTTGGTTCTCCACCCATTATGACTATTTATTTTAACCTAAAACCAACACCATCAATAACTAAATGCAACATTTTTCAAATTGAAAGCATTAAATTTGACTGACTCACTACTTTTTTTATGATTTAATCAACTATATCTATTAATTGTCCCTCAAAAATGTACATTATGTACTTTCATTCCAGCCACTTTACCCTGTTTGTACTGGTACTATAGCCATAACCCAGACTGTCTTTACTTACACAGAAGCTCATGCTTCTCAGTGCAATGTAATTAATGCCATGAAATATAAAAACCCTTAAGAATCCAAGGGGTTTCTACCTCTCAGCGCCCAAGGAAAAAGAATTTCAGTGTGACGCATGGTGTAAAGGATGTACAGAGGTGGAAAAGGAAGAAATGTGCCGTGGATGTTGTCCACCATTGTTTAGATCAACCTGTGAGACTGTGTGAGGGGATATCATAGCCACGTGCACGTTTAAATGACTTCTAGTCATGAAGGGCAAAATCTGAGCATGTGAATCGCTCTCAGATCTGATGAACTGTTTTCATGTTCTCCTGAATAGATGCTACACATGCAGGCGTCTCCAGCCAGGGTTGAGCATTCATCAAGACTAAAGGGTTTTGTAATCTGATGTCCTTTTGCTTAAATCTGCATTTCATTTTGCACTTTGGAATATTTCATTGTCATAACAAAAGTTTATTTTCTATGTAAACAAGATATTATAGCCTAAATAGATATAAGAGTTCAGATGAGTTATAAATAGTGTTTTCTTTCTTGCCTGTATTTGATTATTTTTCAGATTTTTGTACCTGGTCCCTCCACCCTGTACATGTACAATGACCTTTTCACTACTGAAATGCAATGACCTGTTTTCTGTGCTGCCCCTTGGGGACCGGACAGTTACTATTGCAGTTTATTGTATCAGATTCCTTTTTTTAAGTTTGTAATAAAAAACAGATCAGCAAACAAGAGGCATGGGAATGAAGTTCATTGTGTGGTTTCCTGTGTGTGTTCGACTATAAAACATCACGTGATGTGAATCCTCCTCAGTTCTGGCAGAATTTTAAAGCTGATTTAAAAAATAAAATACAATTATTAATGTGGGGAAACTCTTCTGCTTTAAAGCAGCAGGGTTACATGCCTTCTGACTGCACTAAATAAATGGAAGTGATGTTTGATCAGTGTTTCAAAATAAAGATGGGAATGCAGCCAGATGCCCCCCACCCCTCACATCTGGAATGCTCTCAGCAGTGGTTACAATACATTTCATCAGGCAGCGCTCTCCAGCAGTCGGTCCTATAAGATGGAATTAGTGGTTAGCAGCAAACATCAAAGCTGTTCCATGTCCACCAATATGCGGTGGTTTAGCATTAACATGCATTGCCAATCCCCCCCCTCACCCCACCCCACCCTCGCTCATATCTAACTGCATTCCCTACTCCATATCCTTCCATTTTGCATCCTTTCATCTCCTTTCACTCCCCTTCATCCTTACAACTGCCTGACTCCTCCCCCCCACCCCCCCTTCAATTCCCACAGCCCATCAACTGCTTCCCTTTCTGTATCTCTCTCTCTCTCACACACACACACACACACACACACACACACACACACACACACACCCACACACACACACACACAACACACACACACACACACACACACACACACACACACACACACACACACACACACACAACACACACACACACACACACACACACACACACACGTCTTTCTCGCTGCTGCTACTGTTACGCAATGCATCTCTTCTGTGTGTCTATGTGAACATTATGCAACATCTTCTGCTCCTCTGGAATACTAATGAGCATCAGGACAGACACAACAAAGGAACACTTTCAGATGAAAGGCATCGAGAAAATCCTGATCCGTGTCTGCACATGTGCTGCCATAAAGTGGGTGTGATGTTTGTTTACGGAACACTTTCTTCTTCTTCTTTCAATCCTATGTTTCATCTTGTAGCTTCCAGTCTGACAAGGTCAACTCAAGAGCCTCACGCGTCATTAAACTCCAATTTATTTCATATGCATAATACAACCATTAGACATACTGCAGTAGCATGTATTTGATACATGGTTAGGACAATACAAAAACACCAAAAACCTATATTTATATAAAAAAGATAACACCAACAAATCCCCAAAAAAAATTAAAAAGTTGAGATATTTATTTTTTCCCCATTGACACCATGTTGAATATTAAATGACATATCGTCATTGACGCGAAGCACCTCAAACAGCACAAGACTGTGTGAACGTGGCCGTTTCCAGGTTTAAAAGTCATTGTGCAAAGAGGCACAATCTACGTATTTCATCTGTTGGTAATGTGGTTTCCACAATCTGTTAAAAGACAAGCAGGCTGGTTAAAAATACAAGTAGCATTTACAGGGTGCTTCGTATCGGAGAAACTGCTACATAATGTATGTGCAACAAGAAATAAAATATTTAGATTTTGTCTTTTTAAAGACTCTCCGCGAAAGCCTTCATTCTCCCTTACGCAGAAGAGTTGAGTAAAAAAGAAATCTACAAGTTTGTTTTCATTGATAGTTAAACAGCATGGTCAACATCAGGTGTGATTTTAAATGCAAAAATCAGCACTGAAATCTGTTACATTTCACCATGAGGAAACATATTACTGTGAAAAAAGACAAAAGCACCAACTGATTCAGTGTATCTGTCAATTGATCAATCTTTTGCAAAAAAAAAAACAAAAAAAAAAAACGATCCACCCAGTGATCGTTCCTAAATCAGGTGTTTCCATTCTTATAGTGATGTTCCACAGACATAAGTACACTTGGTGTCCAATTACTAGAAAGAAAAGACGAATTGACTGGGTTTCATGCATTAAGATCCCAGACGACAGGGGATCAGAACTGGAAGCACAACAGACTTTGGGACATTTCTATATAGTACATCATAGCAATTTACATACAACATTGTTACAGAATTTAAACAAGCATTACATAGAGTATTATTGCCACATGTATTTTCTTCCCAGGATCACGATAGTTATGAGCATAAGCCGGTCGATCACCACATCTGCACCAGCCAAAGACACGGAGTCCCTTAACAGTCGATGTTGCGTTTATTAATTCAGATACAGATTCGGCCACTTGGCAAAAACAGTAGATTCTGATCCAAATAAGTTGCTTCATTTGTGCTCTTTGCTTTACCCGACGCCGCTCTGTCGCCCTGCTAATCATCAAACCAATCAACATAGGAAGTATTGAAGAAGGTAAATAAGTGTGTCCCCTGTTCTTCATGTGTACAAACACATTTATTCATATAGTGGAAAAAAACAAACATCTAGTGATATATAAATCTGTTTCAAAAACAAACATCTGAAAGCACAGTTTACCCTTGAAAGTCCCTGCTTAGTCATTGGTTTAATTACATATGTAATGCAATAGAAATATCCGACATATTGCTGTACATCACAATCAGCAGATGCATTATTACCATCAGAATAAATACAGCACTCGTCGACTATTTGGCAAATAGAGGGAATAGAGTTGGGTTAATAAAGAGAGTCAGCCTCTGCCTTTAAAGTGAAGACAGTCAATAATGTACATGTTTCAGAGGCCTTTAGCTCAGAGCCTAGCTAATTATCCTATTTAAAAAATATCAAACCCTGCCGTAGCTGCACCCTTCAGCAGGGGGCAGAAACTCTAGCGCCCTCTACCTACAGTGTGCAGTAAAATAAACCGCCCTACATACAAACACAAACCCTGCACCTCCGAAGGGGGGGAGGGGCCTGCAGATCCTCTACCTACCAAAGAACGTCATCTCCTCATAGAATTATCACCTTTAAGGTATCTGAACAAATCAAAAAGAGAGAACCTTAAGATTACCGTAGTTTAAGGGGAACATATTGAGTCCATGCTTGTTTGTCCCCAGCTACCATGCCTACACCTGTGGGAGTGGTACGTTAGGTAGACGACTGCCAACAAAATCATCTTTACACCCCGTGTGGGTTTTTAGGACAAAAGTGTAAAACTGATTACAGACTGGAAAACGCACAACTCAACGGTACACGGCGAGGACTTTATATACACAAACATTGGTTTCAAACTGAGATTTGTTTGCGCAGAAGCGTGCACGTGGGGATAATGGAGGAAGAACTGTGACTGCACCGAACCCGGAACTTTCCCTCCAGACCAAAAGAACCTCCACTGACCGGCCCTCTGCTCCTCCTCCTCAGCAGGAGTGCACCACTCTAACTAAACTCCTCCCCCTGCCTAATGCTATTCGTGCTTTGGCCCACTAAGGGCTGTTAAGTGAGTTCAACTGATCTTTATGTAGTTTCTAAAAGCATGTACGACTATTTTCGTACCAGCTGGCAACATTTTTCCAGGCTTTCATGAACCATAATATTTTTTCTCTGTCCGTCTTTGACAATGGGAGGGTCTACAACAGTTCTCTTCTTCTCTGATTGTAGGAGCCAGGCGCTCAACACAGACCATCCTGTGACCACAGCTCCCATCATGCCTCACTGCCTGCCAGCGAACACCCAGACCTCCAGCATCGCATAAAGAGACGAGGAGTGAGCTGGACACAGCAAATTCAGATTGCCTTGGTGTTTATGTCTGTGTGGATTTCTGCAGGGAGGGGAGGTCTGCTTATGTCTCATTGATACTTCATGGGGTTTTTATTCTAGGATTATCAATCAACTCCTCCTTACAGGGTGGCCGTACTTGGCCTCATATCGTGCCAGAATGGTTCTTACTGCGACCGCAGTCCTTCCGTAGCTCAGCACCTGCTGCCTCAGGGCAGCGTTCTCTCTCTCCAGGAAGGAGGCGCGAACAGTGATCTGGTTTTCCTTTAGTCGCCGCGCATCACGGGACCGCTTTGCCGCAAGGTTGTTCTTCTTCCTCCGGGACCAGTACTTCTCATCCTGGTGTAAAAAAGGGTGAAAATGAGAGAGGGAGAAATTCACAATTCAGAATAGAAACAAGTAAAATAGATGTGGTTGTGAAAAACATCTCTGATCTCTAATCTATGAGCCACTGCTTCATTTGCAAATGCTTTAATCTCTGCAGGACAACCCAGACAGAAAAGCCTCTACTCATAACCCAGATGTCATCTCTTCACACTATCTTTACCTCTGCAGGACTCATTGTGCTCCATGGATCTAAAGCTACCACACATTTTAAGATGGAGTCAGGAAATGATCAGAACAATTGTTTGCAAGGCCTTGTGGGCTTTCATCAGTGGTGTCTACAACCTTATTCTCATCAGGTACAAATACTTCTTGGCCTTCTTGATCATCGCTGGGGCTTCAGCTCCTCATCAGAGAACTTGTGCTTGCGAGGGTTGAACAGTTCTCCCCCGGGCACGCTGGACAGGACCAGGTCTGTCGGGTCTGGCTGGAAATGAATGTCCACCTCAATGGCATCCGGATCGATGGGTGAGGGTGTGTTACGCTCACCTGCGTTACAATCTGGAGATTTGATGGGTAGAGACAACACATGATGAAACTGAGCATTAAGTGATCACACATAAAATATTAACTGTTTTTCCGTCACATGGGACGAAATCCAATCAGAACTCCTGTGATCTTACACATTGATCACAATAAATTTGTCTGTGTATTTATAAATATTAATACTGTCCCATATCAGGTTGATGAATTGTAATTAAATCTTTAAAAAAAATGCATAAACTCTAATGTTTTATATTTTAGTTAGTTCATGTCTAAACTATCTAACTGGGATTAGCTGGTGAACTATGAAGAAGCTCACATGCTGCCTGTGTGTCAAAGTTTAAATGTGTTCATCTATAAAGACACCGGGTCTCTGGTGGCGAGGAGAAGAATGCGGCGGTGGCGGCTGCTCCTCCAGCCCATAGACTGTAGCTGCGGCGCGAGCCCAGCCCTGCTTCCCACCCAAGCCCTGAGAGCCCGTCCTTATCCCGAAGTTACGGATCTGACTTACCGACTTCTGTTACTAAAGAATCCACGTTTAACTGAACTATCGCGGTGATTAGTGCGTCATTAACCCAACACAAAACTACCATATTGTGCTCTTTAGGCTGTGAACAGACGCTAACTCGTTTCTGCTACCCATAGTAATGGCGCCGGGTCAAATGCCCGTATGTTGTGACGTCACGTGGGAATCATGTATATCTGAGCCTGTGGTCATGTGACTGCCGTAAAGTGAAACGTTCTCCAGGTCACATGACCTGGCCAAAGAAGGAAGCCCCGCTCGGATCATTGATACTGTCAAGTGCTGTATATTAGTCTGAGGAATTATTTAAAATAACTCATATGGGTCAACTCTTTAGGTCACAAAGTCCACAGTGTGCCTTTAAGTACAAATAAATAAAACAATAATTATAATAATTTATTAACTTCTTATTAAGTAGACTACTACATTAGAAACATCTCTTATTTATTTGCACTATTGGAGCTCTTCATGAAAATCCATTAAAGACAACTCACCTTTTTTCTCTTCCACTTTTATAGCTGCTGGTTCTGCCAACGCATCTTCATCCTGTTCTTCCTCGTCCTCCTCTTCTATCTTGGCAGGTTGTAAGGTAGTAACGGTCACAGGTTCTTCTGGATCTGGGGAATCGGGGAGTGACTCCTGCGTGGATTCAGAGACTGCAGCCACAGGAGCATCAGGAGTCAGAGCAGCAGAGTTGGTGGTAGTTGCAGGAGCAGGAACAACCTTGGCCAGTGGTTTAGTTTTGCCCTCCACTGAGGACAGAGTCCGCTGTAGTTCCTCTTCCTCCAGGCTAACCGGGATCCCGTTCTCCAAGAGGAACTCATCCAGGTCCATGTACTCCAGGTGGAAGGTCTCGCCATCATAGGGAATGGTCTTTTCCCAGATTGCTGGGGTTAGGGACGCTGAAACGCTGCCACTGCTGGCGCCGCCTCCTCCTCCTCTTGAACCTCCACCAGCACTGGCTGCCACTCCCCCACCTTCTTCCACATCTTCAGAGGAACACAGCTTCTCCTTCTCTATTTCTGCACAAAACACCAGGTAACAGAAATTACATAAAAAACAATAGTGGGGAAAAGAGGCAGCTGCTCTGAAAGAATGTGATGACAAAGAAACATCCCAAAAAAACAAAAGGCTGTGTAGAGCGAGGTGAAAGGTGGACTTCTTCATTTCTTTTTTTGCAGAAGTCAATAGAACAAGCACTGCTTATTCCACATGTGTAACACAAACACAATCACTGCATATAACGGAAGTGCATGTGAACAAAAACAAGGTGTCTCTGCAGCATGGGTTGCCTGAGTGCAGGGCTGCAGAGAAGAGCTGGAACTTTTTGTTCTTTCTTCAGGTCTCATGCAGCATTGGATGCAACATAAGGGATGAGTCACCCATCCCCCTAAACACGTACCATACACATTTGATCCCAAACCTTGTCAACACATAAAACATCTTTTAGATGATATTATAAAGCAGGAATGTTGACATGTTTCCCAGTGTAAACAAACGCATGCTGCTGTTTCAGTGCCACACCTCCTTCGATGTGTAATCCTTACCGTCGTCTCCTTCCTCCAGGATGTTAGGAGGGGGGATGTCCATGATTTTCTTCAAAACAAACGGAAAGGACTTTTGTGGAGCCGCCGTCGCAACGTCATCTTTGGCTTGAAGCGCCACGACCACCGCGGCTTTTCCAGGCATTGTCCCGTTGAGCTCCGACAAATGTACCGAGACCGTCCTCCAAAACACCGATAATAACCGTAATAACCGTATCTGCTGTTGCACTTCTATTCTCGTTAGTGAATACTACCGCTTTGGGGGGCAAACAGCACTACTCAAACCCCTTGTTCTCCCACAGCCCACCGAGCATTCTCATTGGATATTAATTAGCATCGAACCCGCCCATTCAGGGAACATTGGGATCTGATTGGCTCTCAGCGCTGTAGCATAAATATACATACAACACTGGTTGTTCTGACGGAGCGCTGATTGGCTGTTAAAACGTCATTACGTTCAGTAAAAAAGGTGTTAATGAGAGGCAAATGCCTCGTGCGGGCTTTATTACCGTCTCTGTCGGGGCTCGTGATGCAGACGACATTACCGCGTTCATTAAACCTCAACTTAAAATGGTTTCAATCCCTCACAACGATCACGCGCTGACACACCCACCCACCCAAAGAGGCACGCGGCGTGTTTGTTCTCCACGGCAGCGCTGAGCTCATGGACGTGCACGTGCCGCCTGTACTCACGCGAAGAGACGGTCTGCGGGAGGGGGCGTGTCTTTGCACGTGCAGGCACGCGCACATTTTAGGAATAGGAACAGCTGGCACGAGGCGCAGCGATAAACCCATATATTTAAACTAGACTACAAAATAAAAGCCTCGGAACGCACGATAACAATTATGTTAATAAATCATTGCACATGAAAAAATTGTCTCGATATCGTGTTCAAAGATAAATTTTTAAATTTTTCTCTCACTACCTCCAACTGGAGGATTATTGATCGCCCGTGAGTAATTTGTATTTTTACGACTTAATTTATTTACGCACAAAAAGCTGCTCTACATCGAAGATCTTAAGTATTCACCCAAAAAACAAGCTTTGGAGTGAACAATAAGATCAACACAGTGCAATCACTAATCTAATTTCCAGACATAAAAATCCCAGTAACATTTGCACTGTTAATCTTGTTTTCTTGTCTTAATCTCTATATTTGTTTGCACCAACCCACCAAAGCAAATCCCTCAGTTATTTCCTTAAATTTGTAATGATAAACACAATGTTTACTTTGCTCATCCCATTGAAGCAAACTATACATGTTTATATATAATTCATATACTTAAAATTGTATTTACACATTTTTAAAAGGGCTTACCGGCGACTCAGGTACATGTTCACATGAGCACGAATGACAATTAAATATCCTTGAAATGCTTACAAAAGTGCCACAATGCCATTTCATATTGAAAACGACACATTTATTTACGAGCAGCTTAACATCTAAACATATAAAACCAGATTTTTGTCATGTCATTTCACAGACCACCAATGATGTTAAGACTTTAAGAACTTCTATTTCAATAATCTTGTACCACCAGGATGGAAGAAATATGCTTTGAGATCTTTAGATTCAGCAAAAAAAAGATGCTGACATTAAAACAGTTGCTTAAGTTCCAAGTCTCCTGGTTTAAAAGAACAAAACCACTCATGTAAACAAATAAACTGACATTTCCCTAAAACATTTGAAATCAAAGGGTGCAGTCTCTCAGATTCATGTAGGAGGATATATTTAATAAACAGCTCATTGAAAGGTTTGTTTTCCTTTATGTATACATGTGAATTTAATGAGAGCCTCCATTGTTTAGCTTCATATTCAGAATTATTCAGATACTGATGAAGCTTCACCACCTAAAAAGGTAGATGTCACGTTTCCACCCATGCACAGCTTCTCTCTCTCTCTCTGCTGCCCGTGCTCTCCATCAGCAGGATGTTTGGGTTAAGGAACATGATGTTCATCACCCCACCTTCACCACGCACTGACTGCAGTGTTTTCAGCAGCGGCTCAAACAAAGAGCAGGGTGCTGCCGTCAATGCTAATTCAAGTTCTGCTCCTGCAACCTGATGTCAGACTGGATAGTAGAAGACAATTTAGATTAATATTGTTATTGTTGAAGGAACCAAAAAGCCCTTTGTTTGTCTTCACAGCCTCAGCACAGAGCAATATCACATAAACAGGCGGGATGTTCTCTACACTTAATACAGAATAAAGAACCCCTTTAATGAAAGAACTTGCCAGAACAGTCGCAAGTAAACAAACCAAAGACATGTTCTGTTTCACACAAAGGGAAAAAACACCACTCAGCGCCCCCTACTGTCTACTCACCCTAAATACAGTAACGTATGTAAGGCAGAGCCACAGGATCTGTTTCATTTCTGAAAAATGTAAAGATGAAAATAAAAAATGTCTCTGAACAATTGACTCCACTCTCTTTCTCTCAGTGGTTCTCAAACTGGGGGGTGGTCATGCCCCTCTGGCAGCAGGCTTTACTTTAGGTAAACAAAACTAATCAATTTGCATGTATGGATGTTGTATTTTAATGTTTTATTCCTTTAATGAGCCAAAAAGATCCACAGAACACTGCTGATAAATCAGTGGCTCTAGTACCCCTTTCTCTTATTTCTGAATCCAAGCCCCCCCCCCTTTGTCAGACTATAACGTTTTGCTTATAAAACTATTTAAAAATGTATAAATCATAATGAGCCAGTGAAAGATTAAAAAGATAAAACAGAGCAAATATTGGAAGAAATTAAAAAATGAAATCTAATTTTATTTTTTGTCTGAGGTTGTCTTTTGTTAAAAAAAATAATAGCTGAAATTTTTCAAAAATCTATTTAAATTTTTCAGAAATTTCAGGAAAGCCCATTTAAAATCCAGGCGACCTCAAATGGGGTCCCGACCCCAAGGTTGAAAAACTCTGATTTAGTGGCACCTGAATAAATGTATGTATATAGATTTAATCAGTGAAACAACCAAAACATTTAATGAAGAATTAGGAATCGAGAACAGGGAGTGTTTCAAAATAAACAATAGTGAAAAATAAAATAATGTTTCCCTTTACTAAGGAAAAATTACACTGAGCAAAGTAAACTCAAGGCCTCAACAAGTGCATCTACATCCCTGCATTAGTTAATAAATACCTGCTGAAATGTATTTAAACACGTAAACATATTAATGACACACATGCTCACATCACATCAAGAAAGCTGTTATATTCACTTAGGTTTTGCTCAACCTTTGCATCAGCACAGCTTTAATTTTAGTGTTTCAAACAACCTTTTAAATCACAGATTAAATTAAATACTCATCAGCACAACAGCTTGTTTTGCTTTCTCTCGACACAGCAAATATATCCAAATAAAGAAGGTATGAGTGATGTGGTCTCTGTTACTGATCTGTTAAACTCATTTTATATTCAGATCAGATGTCATTCTGCCAGCCACATCTACATGAAACCACTTTTTAAATTATTAACAATGCAAGTGGACTGCATGACAAATTCAATAAAATCCACAAATAATAAATTCTGAATTTAATCCATTCCACAAATAACGTGACGGAAAAAAGAAATAAGGAATAAACAATAAAATCGAGCATATAAGCATTTGAACCTACTTGGAGTTTTTCTTGAATGTTTTTAGCTCTGATTAAAGAGAAAATAGCTTATTCATTTTACTGTATTGTATTCCATTGTAAATTTAAACATAAAAAACAATGGAGGGTTGGGGTTTTATTATTTCTGCTGAATGAGTGGGTTTGAAACATGGCAGGATAGTAATAATTATTAGTGTTATTTTAATTGTTTAATATATTTCTTTAATATGATAGTATGATTTTACAATACATTTTTCATAATATCATGTTCATTTTTTATGTGTCCATGAAATCAGGAGTCCCACTACTTTCTTGACACATAGTTGGTAAATGCTATGTATAGACTACACACGTAGGGCTGCACAATTAATCATATTTTAATATTCATCACAATTTCAGTTTCCATGATTAAATAAAACTGGTCATCGGCAATATTTACATTTTGGTTACACTACGGGCTGTGCTCTGTAATAGTGTATATTTAGCCCTTGGGACACTTTAAATTATTGGGATAATTCTTATTTAAAGCTTAATTTTGTATTGTAAACTGTACACATGTTGGTTTGAAAGCAGTTTAATAAAAACATTTGAACAAAATAAAAATGAACAAAGACAATAATTTAACAAAGGATAAACATAAAAACTTTTTTATTTTTTTTAACCAAATATGATAAATTACTGTGATTATAATCATGATTACAATATTGATCATAAGTATCATTTTAGCCATACACACATGTAAACTTTCCTGCATTAATTGATAAATATTCTTACCGTTGTCATCAAAGGTCGAGAAGGAGAACGGATACTCCGCCAGAGCCTTGAGATCTGGAACTTCGCTCCTGTCGCAAAAATACATGTTGTTACCGTAGTTTACAGTTACCGCAAAGATGTGGAGCTGTAAAATAAGCTGTACTTTACAAACAGTCTGTACACACGCCTAAACAGCGGAATGAGGACAACGTTTCACCTGAATCACTCTCACAAACTTCCAGTGTCACGGGGACAAATGCATGTGTCAAACAGCGCTAGCCACGCCCACTCAGCACGCCGCTCTGCTGGGATTGGAGCACGCATGGCGCCGTCGCTTAGAGCAGCCAATCAGAACGGGAGGCGGGATGTGACTAAAGGACAAAACAACAACTTTCACCGCGCGTGGCGTTTACTTCACATTATACCGCACGTGCACGGATGTAAAAGGACTGCAGGAGGAAGGAAGTCCGTCACAGCACGTGGCGCCCTCTACTGGCGGGAATTCAAACCACACAACGCAGGACAGTTTTAGGCAGAGGAAGCAAAAGGAGGCTCCTAGTCTTCATTACTCATATTAAAGTACAGATACTTCAATAAAAATAGACTCTGGTAAAAGTATTGAAGTTGCTCCCTTACTTGAGAAAAAGTAAAAAAGTACATGCTACTAAATGTACTTCAGTAAAAAAAGTAAACAAATAAAACAGGGTTTTTAAACCAGCAAATTCCATCTTTTTTTAAGAACTTGTTAATTCTGATGAATTTAGCACTCATTATAGATAACATTTGTAAATAAAATGTGCAAAATGAAATAAAAAGTGCAAATGTTCCATAAAACCCAGAGCAGCTTTGAGTTTAACATTTTTAAAAACTGGTACATGGCTCCTCCAGTTTTGCGATTGTTGGTTTGCGTCTTTTTACGTCGTGACGTCATCTTCGAAGGTCTTAAAAGTATTTTTTTAAATGTAAGGAGTAGAAAGTACATATATGTTTTAAAAAGTAAGGAGTAAAAGTAAAAATTCTCCCAAAAAATAAATAACTTAAGTACAGATACCAGAAAAACTACTTAAGTACAGTATTTGTACTTCATTACTTGTCACCTCTAGTATTTACTTAAGTTACACTCCAAATATTATACATTATTACATGATGAAAATGACAATAATAATAAAGTGCCCTAATAAAGGTAAATGAAATATATTAAAACATAATGAAACTAAAACTGTCCATTACTATCCAACTACGTTTTAAACCCACTTATCCTGTTTTGGGATATCAGTAGCTGGTGGTAACAATGATCATAGCAGAAATAAATCACCAAACATCAACTTTTATAAGTATTAAATGTAAGTTCTGATTGGAATTCCTCCCAGTCACTGTTTGGCAAGCTAAACAATTTGAATATTAGTGGAATAATACTTAATAAATTCATCATGTACGCATGGATGAATTTTTTCTTGGCCACCCAAAATTAAATCAACCTTGGCTACATGTCGCACATAAACTAAAAGAGTAGTGCTCAGCCCAACATATAAACTACTGCTCTTTGACCAGATACAAATCATAAATGTTACAGGACTTTATAGATGAATATAGACAAACTTTAGGACAATGAGCCTTTATTGTTGGTGTAAAAAAAAAAAAAAAGCTGTGGAAAGAAACCACATAAAAACTCCACGAGGGTGTTAAGGCAAAAAAATGCATAGAAAATACAGAATGTCTCCCTAATTGTTAAGGCTTGATTTCTGAGAGATTTGCAAACCATTTGGTGTATTACAGAGTGGCATTAACATGCATTGCTGTTGCATGTGAGCAGGCATTATAAACAAATACAGTGGTTTCCGAAAATAAGATTGTTTGAAAACAAATTGCAATTTTTGAACCTTAAAAGACACAATCCTTATACTTATCTCTGCTCTTTGGTAAACTGAACAAACTGATCACCAGCCCATGTTGGTTTATATGTGCCATCTTAGCAGTGAGATCAAGGTTGCCCCCCCCCCCCCCCCCCCTCCTCAGTCTTGCAATAAAAAGTTGTACTTCCCAAAATCAAACTCATCAGGCATGATGAGCATGTCCTCTCTGGCTTTGGCCAGCTTCTGTCGCAGATAATCCCGTCTTTCTATCCACTCCTGCAGCTCCTCCCCACTGTGGGCGTAGTCACAGCTCATGCCGTCAGGACAACTGGAAGTCAGCCTGTCCATCACACACATCAGAAAAAGAGTTAATCACATTTATAATTTGGCCAAAGCGAGACAAATTGCCTCACACTGACCCTTGACAAGTAAAGTAATACCAATCATCCCACTGACACTTGTTGGTAAGGATTGCATTGGAAACTCCTTTTTTCTCTGCTTTCTCTCTTTGCCTTGTTTTTGTCTTGTTTTTAATCCAGCAGGAGCCTCTATCTGCATCTAAATCATGAAAACATCTTCTCTTATCTCATTCGGCCACCCTGAGAACAGCCTGTCAAGGTCTGTTTTTTCTCTCCACACTCTCCATTACTTTCCATGATATGTTATTATCTTTCATGTTTCTTGGTCAGGATGTATCTGGAAGTTAATTGCCCCTCAAGGATAAATAAAGTTCTCCGAATCTGAATCTGAAACATTAAGTTAAAAACAAGATATACGGTTTTGAATGTGTGTGTTTGAGAGCAACCGTAAAAAGAGAAGCTCATTTTTACAGACTGTTGTAACCTGGACAACACTGCCCTGTAGAGACTGAGTAGCATCCCATGTGTGTGATGCGATGCACATGCTGCTAACGTCTTAGTGCCAGACCCCACAGCATTCCTTTAGAACAGGGGTTCTCAAACTTTTAGGATCCAGGGGAGAAAATTCTTCAAGAACCCCCTCATAATCCTCACAACAATTAAAAACTATTTATTGCCAGTTGTAGCCCTGTATGCCATAGGAATGATTTAATCTTTTAATGTTTCAACTTAATTATTTAAGATCTTTGTAGTAGTAATTAACATTAAGAGTACATCACATTTCACAGTGATGCAGCGCTGCATAATTTCCAGGATCCATAAATTGCACATGTAAAGTATGTTTTATTGGTGCATTGGTCCCCGTACGTCATTGAACATTTTTTAATGATACAACATGAACAATATATTTTTTTAATTATTTCACAGACCCCAAGCTACAACTGGAAGACCACTGCTTTAGTAATCTCATCGATTCTATACCATGGCTGTCAGGGCTCTTTTGGCAGTTATTGCTGGACCTTCTCAGTGTGACCCTTTGCTCATAATATCATGGTTGATCTGATTGTGCTTCTTTTGTTTTGATTGACTTTTCTGTACCATCACTGGTCACACACATTATTGTACAAACCATGTGATAAAATAAAGGAGGAACTCAATCATCCCTCGATGAGCCACAGGTTGAAAAAGGCAACAGTTAGGAAAAAAGAATACTGTATGTATGTATGAGGGGATCAGTGTTTATCAAACGGAAAGAGAAGCATTTACATTATTGTCTCTAACCAGACAAATGTTTAGGTCCCAGCCACTTTTCTCCAAAAATCACACACCCATAACAAATAATGTTTTTCTAACCTTCTACATTTCCTAAACGGCTATTTTTTTTTTTTCAGTTTGAAGTAGGACCCTTAGTGGTTACAGATGATGTGAAATTTTGGAGATATATGATACTGAGTGACAATAAATCATGTTTTAAATACAACAATCTGTAGTCCGCTGAAAAGAAACTAGAGATGTACATCAAAAATAAAGTCAATTATCCATAGGGAACGCTGTAAAAGCAGAAATAATTGTATGGACATCAACTGCAGCAAGTTTGGTGAAAATAATAAACATTAGACCAAAGATACACGTTTTTGTACAAAAAACTGATTAGTGCTCAGATGTGTGTAATGGCAGTATATGTCTGACAACACAATTTGGATTCATCAAAATATGGAGTTTTATGCACATTAGAGCAACTTTTGATAAGAAACAACAAAGGTAAGACAATTTGTGATCATTGCTGACTTTTTCCGCTGTGTATTTTCTGATTTTGTGTTGTGTTTTGGTACGTAACGTACTCAACCTGTATATCAGTGGATTCAGCTGGGCCTGCAGTTTTACGTAGGCTCTTATTATTTATGTTGTGACTCACAGCAGTGGAAAAAAGGTAGTTCGCCGAGTTGTCGACTTTTCCCTCTTTGAACATAATGGCCTGGTGTGTGTGCTGTGGTCTTTTGTTCTGAATGTGGGTTAGATACAGCTGTAGCTGAGTTTCTTAGGAAGGTATAGAATGTGTTATTTCATTCATTTTTTTACAACATTAAGACCCATGAGAGTCACGGAAGCTGGAGCTGCCCCCGCCGGCGGGTCTGTTGGGGTTGAAAAGGTTAAACTAACTAAAACCCTTACTTGGGGCAGAGCTCAAAGCAAGGTCCAGGGAAGCGGTGGCTCCATGTGAGAGAATCGTCTTCTCCCTCACAGCTGAACACTCGGTCCTTGTGCTTCTCAGTGGAAATGTGCTTCTGCCACTGCCGCTCGCTGTTACTATGCCGACCACACAGACGGCAGTGGAAACCATCCTAAAAACACACAAAAACAGTCAACTACAAATACTGTGCTCTTCACTGAACAGGAATAACACGTGGCCTGCCCTGCACCATGAACCAATGCTTGTGAAACCATCAGCTCACCAGTGGTTCAGCGTGATCTGTTGGCATCACAATGTCTCGGTCATCTGAGGCATGTTGGGCTGGTTCTTCTTGGCGGTTTTGCACAGTTAAAGACAGCCACATATCGTACATCTGCTGCATGTCCCACACTACAAACACAAAGACATTCTTCACCATGGTTTTTGTGTAGATTAAAAGTAAGAGATTTTTCTCTATTTTCTCCAACAGCCCAAAAAACTGGTGTTTGCCTCATAGATGTCCATACATTAACCACAGAAGTTCATGTTAGTGAGGATGTGATTCACTGTTTGTGAAAAACCAAGATCAGAGGTTCTTAACCTGTGGATAAGGGACCCATTTTAAGCAGGTCGTACGAGACAAAAAGATATCCAGCCTTTATTTTAGAAGTGACAAACCTGTTTTTTCATTATATACAGTACCTGTCAATAATATTAATGGTACATTTTTTTTACTACTTTCTTCTTTTGCATGAAATCTTTATTTTTCTAACATTTTGACAAACTGCTGCCTGTTTAGTGTTTCAAAGACGTAAGGTACAGTTTTAAAAAGTATACAGATATAGGTCCTTCTTAAACATATACTTTTTTTAATGTCACTTAAAGGGTTAATCTGGTTAAAGCACAACAGAGATGTGCACACAAGCAGAAGTGGCGATTAAAAAACAAAAAAAAAGACAATCTAGAAAACCACTGAAAATAAACTTCCATTTCATTAAAACGTAATTATTTTTTGTAGCCCAGTCTAATAACTGGGGACCACTGCTTTAGCGTGTATCTGCATAAGAAAATGTAGAAGACTCAGTAATTCTCCTCAGGATAAGCTAAAAACAGATGCAACTCACGTTCGTTACTTTTCATATACGTCCACATCTTCTTCTCCTCCTGGCTGTGAGCAAAGGTGCAGTTACCAGGGTAGGTACATTTCCCTTTCCTCAAGATCTGTGTGCAGATCTGTAAATAAAATAAACAAAAAAAAAAGTGAAAAACATGGCGTTATTAAATGCAGATCACGCAAAAACTCAACACACTAACGTCTTCAGCACCTTTCACATAAAAACACACCAGTAAAATCATTTTAAAAATCTGATTATTTCTTTCTTCAAAACAACAAATCTTAACCTGTCAGATTTCCCCCAATTTCCACTGGGTGCGGCTCCGCTGCGTTACGTCACCGGAGCCGATAGGTTTCCACTTTATTCTATGTGTTAATTTCCACCGGGTCCGCTGCGATGCGTGTCTGCTCCTTCCCAGATGCGGTAGTCGGGTGCCCTCCGCCAGATATACGCAGGGCTTCTATTTCTGGCATTAGTGTTTAACCCCTTAAGCCCCAGGCACATTTCAATGAAATCACATACTCAATAAAATACCGTTTTTCTAAGCTTCTACATGACCTAAATGGCAAATTTTTGTTCAGATTAAATTAGGACCCTTAGTGGTTACAGATGATGTGAAATTTTGTAAATATATGATACTGAGTGACAATAAATCATGTTTTAAATATAGAAATCTGTAGTTTGTTTCCCAAAAAAACCAAGAGATTTACATCAAATATAACCAATTCTCATTAACGAAGGCTATAAAGCAGAAATATTTGAACTAATGTATTGTACATCACTGCAGCAAGTTTGGTGATATAATAAACATTAGACCAACGATACACATCTTTTTGTAGAAAAATGTTCAGGCTGAAGCCCACTTTGCCACAACTGTGCCAAAGTTTCCACAAGTTTGGGAACAAGTTTATAATTGTAATATGACGTCAAAATGATTCCAATTATTGTAGTCTGTTTGACACAGATGTTGTATTTTGGCTCAAAATAAACACAAAATATATTTTTATTCAGGTTTCCGATTGCTATGCGTTGCGGTTCCACTTTTTGGTGCCGTTACGCAAGACTCTTATTCAGCAATGCTTTGACCATTAAAAACGTTTGACACTGGCGTTGTACGCTGAGAGCCTGTAAAAATTGGTGACATCAAACTCTATGGGAGTGGCTTAGCCCTGGCAATCAGAGTTGGGTAAATGTGGATCGGCCATTTTACCACAAGCGCTATGCGCTCATTGGACAGATTTCTCGACTGAGAAGTGCTCAGATGCCTGTATGTAATAGTGGTATTGATTACTTTATGCATATTAGAGCAACTTTTGATACAAAAAACAAAAAGGTAGACACAATTTGTCATCATTGCTGCCTATTCGTGTGTATTTCTGATATCGTTTTGGTAGTAACGTACCTAACATGTATATCAACGGATCGCTCAGCCTGTAGTTTCACGTAGGCTCTTGTTATAGCTCCAAGTTTATTTTGTGACTCACAGCAGTGAAAAAAAAGGCAGAGGTTTGTGGAGTTGTCCTTTTCCTCTTTGAACATAATGGTTGGGTGTTGTGCTGTGGTCTTTGTTCTGAATGTGGTTAGATACAGTTTGTAGCTGAGTTTCTTAGGATTACAGAGGAGGTATAGAAGCGTTTCATTCTTCTTTACAACATTTAGACCATGAGAGTCACAGAGCTAGAGCTTGCCCCCGCAGGCGGGTCTGGTGGGGCTAAAGAGTTTAAGTGAGTGTCTTTGTGTACCGTCAGCAGGAGTGAGACTTACATCATAATGTGCAGGGTGATGTTTGGCATGTGGCAGGGGTCGAACCTGAACCCATTTACTCCTCTCTACGGACCGCACCAGCAGGACTTGGTGTCTTGGTCCACCTGAACATCAGAGAGTTTAGCTTTTATTCTCACATGAGCTTTTTTTGTAACAGTAAAACATCATCTCTCAGGATAAATAATCAATGAACAGTAGTTTCAGTTCAGAGTAAGTCTGACAGAACCTGAGCATTAAATCGTTAGACAGACATTCATTATTCTCACTCACGCGTGTTTGGCTTTGCCCGAGCAGTGCTTGAGGCCTTTGTTCGGTTCGACGGCGTGGCCGTCTCGCAAACAGGGCCCGCAACAACTTCATCTTCAGGTTAGATTTTTCCCATCCCCTCTTCCTGCTTTTGGATTACGGTACTTTCACCTTCTACAGGAAAGGCTATATAAAAAAAAGCCATTAAAAATCTACTGGAGTCAATAACACATTATAATAATTAACCATAACATCTACGACTCAAACTACATGCTAGCTCACTCTTATAATCTCCAGGAGTATTTGTATCAATAGTTTTATTGTCAGTAGGCTGGCCCAATATAGATGAAAATTCAAATCTCAATACATTTCTCAAAATGGCAATATCGATATAAATCTCGATAATAATAATTTCAAATAAGACTTATCAGAAAGACAATTCTGGATTAAATTACTGATGCAAAATGCCACAAAGGAAAAAAATAACATCACAGAGCTTTAAGATTGGTAAGGAAAATAACTTGTGCTTGTATCACAAACACTGGCAACTAGTGCCCCAAAATGATAGCAAAAAATCCACAAAATTTCTACAAAAACACAATTAACAGTGAAATACACAAACGAACAACACCAAATACATAATAGGACAACAAAATACATATAAGGAAAAAAACATGCACAATGCAAAAACAAAAAACATAAAAGAACAACAAAATACAAAAAAGAAAATACAAAAATACAACAAAAACAAAAAAAACCAAAAAAAAAACAAAAAAAAAAAAAAAAAGAAAAAAACATGCAAAATAAGACAACAGAAATACATACAAGAACAAAAATAACAAAAGGACAACAACATACACAAAAGAAGGAAAAAAAACTAAACAGCTGCATGATATATGCAACTTATGGCTTTTTCTCCTGTAAGGGACAGTACGTGTGAGTGAGTTCTGTAGTGCATTTTTTTTAGGGAAAGGTCTGGGTTAGGACGCAAATAGAAATCTATAAAACAGAGTTTTTCAAAATGAGTATTTTAATACAAAAATAAGCTATGAAAAAGAATAATATATACTGTATATTGATATAAGTAATATTGTAATTTTTTATATTGCCAAAATAGAAAACGATAAATCTTGAATCTCGATATATTGCCCAGCGTTAATTGTCCGTAGATCACACTTTATACACACACACTAAACAATCAATAAGACTGTTTCTTATAAAAGCTAATCCATACTAATAAAGCCCCATTATAAAGACCAGGTTTGTACAGCAGAGAAAAGCAATAATTATTGAGTTAAAAATAAAACTGGCAGTGGCTTTGAAGGACAGAAAACTATAAACATTCTTACTCGCATTGCTTTCGATTTATACAAGTTTTGCATCTCCTTTTCATGTTTCTCAGACACTTTTATTATCTCATCAGGTCTGATACCTGAAAAAAAAAAAAAAAACACACACAAGTACATCTAATTAGCATCGTTAGCTGACAGCATATCTCACATTGAATACCAATCAAAGAATGGCGACATTCTCAGTTCTCTCCAACCATCCATGAACTCGGGCACTTAGACATTTACATATTTTAAGCTAATCGGATCTTTAAGTATTTTAGAGGAATTAATGTGTGTACATGTGGTTGTCCATCTAGTGTGTTAGCACACTATTTAGCTAACTGGTGAACTGTAAAAGCTGTACCCGGGTTTGGACCCTCTGCAGGCTGCAAAAGAAAAAGTGGTAAGAAAGGGAAATAGATCATTTTACCGAGAAAATTACAAGCAAACAAAAAGGCAATATATCAGTGAACTGATTCTGTCCATACAACAGTTTAAATTATTACTTCATGAACATATTTATTTCAATGTGAATGAACTTTAAATTTGTACATTTGATTTCTTCTCTGCCCTTAGGATAATATCGGTCATTGTCAAAGGTGACAAGTAACAAAGTACAAATACTTTGTTACTGTACTTAAATTCAATTCAATTAAACTTTATTTATATAGCGCAAAATACAACAAAGTCATCTCAAAGCTCTGAACAAAAGAAAGAACCCTACAAGATCCACATGAACAAGCATTTAGAGACTGTTGGAAGAAAAAACTCCCTCTTTTGTATAGGAAAAAATTCTCCAGCGGAACCAGGTTTAGAGGTGGCAGCCATCTGCTTCGACTGGTTGGGGTTAGTGAACAGAGGGACAAATAGAATAGGATAGTAGGATAGTCCATTTGAGTGTTCCAGATTAGTTGAGCCGTGAGCCATCGATCTGGAACCACCAGCTCCAGCATTAAGACATCTGAAACAAAAAAGAGAGCGGAGGGCAAGGAGAAGGCACAGACTGCAGAAAAAAAATTATATATATATATGGGGTGGATATCAGTGTAAATGGTGTGAAGCAGTGTGAGCAGTATGATGGGTTATGCAATGAGGGACAGAAGTGGGGGGTTGTCTACAACCTGGCACAACTGTGTCTGACTGGACATCATCCCATTACAGCCCATTAGAGCTATGTGTAGATGATGGATCATGTTTGAATATAATGTTGGTGTTCTACAATATAATCTTAGTTCTTAGTTCCTATTTTAAGGTTTAGAGCTATGTTCCTAGTGGTTAGGTTAACGCTATTATACGGTATACGCTTTAGCATATAAATAGGTTTTGAGTTTACTTTTAAAGGTGGAGAGAGTAGCAGCCTCCCGTACTAAGACTGGGAGCTGGTTCCAAAGGCGAGGAGGCTGGTAGCTGAATGCTATGCCTCTTGTTCTACTTCTAGACACTTCAGGAACTTCCAACAGACCAGCAGACTGAGAGCGGAATGATCTGCCCTGACGATAGGGCACTAACAGGTCTTTCAGATACACAGGAGCTTGATCATCTAGAGCTTTGTATGCTAACAGGATGATTTCAAACTCTATTCTAGATTTTACAGGAAGCCAATGAAGGAAGCCAACACTGGAGAAATAGTACCTGTTAGTATTCTAGCTGCAGAATTCTGAATTAACTGGATACTTTTTAGTGAGTTACTAGTCTAGATGTAACAAATGCATGGATTTATTTTTCAGCATTATTCTGGGTCAAGATATTCCTGATTTTAGAGATATTACGAAGGTGGAAGAAGGATGTCCTTGTGATTTGTTCAATATGACAGTTAAAGGATGAGTCAGTATCAAAGATAACACCTGTTTTGGAAGAAATAAAATCACTTTGGTTTTATCCTGGTTAAGGAGGAGAAAGTTACGGCTCATCCAGGATGTGATGTCATTAAGACAAGCCTGGAGTTTTCATAACTGATAACATCTGATTTCATTGAGAGATAAAGCTGTGTATCATCTGCATAGCAATGGAAATGTATATTATGTTCTCTGATAATGTTACCTAGTGGAAGCATATATAATGTAAAGAGTATTGGTCCCAAAACTGAACCTTGTGGAACTCCATGATTAACTCTGGCGTGCGCTGAGGAGAGATTATTAACATAAACAAAGTGGGTTCTGTCTGATAGGTAGGATTTAAACCAACCCAGCGCTGTTTCTTTAATCCCAGAAACACTTTCCAGTCTCTGCAGCAGTAGATGATGATCCACTGTATCAAAGGCTGCACTGAGATCTAAGAGAACCAGAACTGAGACCAACCCTCTGTCTGAGGCTAAGAGGAGATCATTGGTTACTTTTACTAAGACAGTCTCTGTGCTGTGATTGGCTCTAAAGCCAGACTGAAAGCTCTCATATAAATTGTTCCTATGTAGGTGATCACATAGTTGACCTGTGATGACTTTTCCAAGAATTTTAGACACAAAAGGGAGATGGATATTGGTCTATAATTGGACAAGTCACTTGGATCAAGGGTTGTTTTTTTAAGGAGAGGTTTGATTACAGTGGTTTTAAAAGCCTGTGGTACATAACCTGTTACTAGAGATGTGTTAATCCATTTCATCATATTAGTGCTAATTAGTGGAAGAACATCTTTAAATAGTGGAGTTGGAATTGGATCTAAAAGACAGGTTGTTGGTTTAGAAGCACTAACTATTGAGGTCAGTTCAGACAGACCAATTAGAGTAAAACTATGTAAATAAAAGCTGCCTGTTGGGGATACCTCAGGAGCTGCTTTGTTTAAGAAATTATTGAGCACTCCTGCAGAGGGGACATTGGCTTTGTTTCTAATTGTTAGAATTGTATCAGTAAAGAAGTTGATGAAGTCATCACTGCTCAGGTTAACAGGAATAAAGGGTTTAAAAGAGCTGTGGCTTTTGGTGATCCTGGCTACAGTGTTGAATAGAACCGAGGATTATTTTTGTTTTCCTCTTTTAGAGTTGAGTAATAGGAAGTTCTAGCTTTGCGAAGAGCTTTTTATAAGTTAACTCTTTCTCCAGGCTATATGAACTTCAACCATGTTTGAGGAGAGCCACTTCCTTTCCAATTTCCACGATGTCTGGTTTTAAAAGAATTATACCAGGGGGCGACCTTTTTATAACATATGTCTTCTTTTTAAGCAGAGCAACAGCATCCAGAGCTGTGTGCAGTGACAACATTGCTCTGTTAATAAGATCATCTATTTTCTCTGTCGTTAGACATTGATAGCTACTCTCTGTTGAGATATCATATGGATCAGAGGTAAGCAACTAAATATTTAAATCTAGCTACAGCTTTCTCAGACAGTGATCTACTATAGTGTACTCTTCTCTCAGAATTTAAACAGGCTGATATTTTGAATTCAAAGGATAACAGGAAGTGATCTGAAAGAATAGGATTTTGAGGATATATTGTCAGGTGATCAGTATCTAGACCATATGTTAGAACAAGGTCCAGGGCATGATTAAGATAATGAGTTGGTTTGATTACATGTTGTGTATAGCCGATTTAATCTAATAGTGAGATGAATTATTTATTTAGGCTGTTTTCATCATCAACATGAATGTTAAAATCACCTACTATGATAGCTTTATCAGTGCTCAGCACCAGATCAGTGCAAAAATCAGAGAATTCAGAGAGAAATTCCGAAATATGGACCAGGAGGAAGGTAAACTATAACCAGTAAAGTGGGTTTTTCTATCTTGTTTTTGGGATTACAAATTTCAAGTGAGAGGCTTTCAAATGAATTTTGGTTAGGTTCGGTTTTTGGGGTAAATGTCCTCCTCCCCGACCACTCTCAAAGGGAATATGGGGATTACCATAATTGGGAGGGCTGGCTTCAATGAGAGCAATAAAAGTCTCTGTGAGGCATAATACACTCAATTGATGGTCAGTTATAAGATAACTCACAAAGAGGAATTCAGACGAAAGTGATCTGATATTTAATAGTTCACATTTAATGGTTTTTTCATTATTTTGTGTTCTGTTTGTAGTTTTAATTTTGATGAGATTTTTATGGTTAACTCCTCTATAGTGGGCTTTAGTTTGTATTGCATGTTGTTCTGTACTGCTCAGCACAGTGTTTATGGGGTATAATTGCTCTATGTTTTCAGTAAAGAACTTATCTATGAAAGCGTTTGTTGTAACTGTCGGTTTATTCTCAGCTAGTCATGCGCTTGTGGAGTTGTGAATCACAGACTGTAAATTTCATTTTAGCATTGTACTCCGTGTAAATTAGGGTGGATACTCTCTTTTTTTAATAGATAAGCACGTTTCCAAAAGATCAATAAATGTGAAATTATGGAGTTTGCAGCAGGATTGTAAGAAGTTGTGCTAGTGTAATAGGCAACTAAATCGTTCTATACCCCTATTTAATGTAGGAAGAGGGCCAGAAATGAATATTGCCTTTAGAACATTAAAGAGAAGGTTAAACTCGTTCACGGTCTGTATCGATTCACGTCGGGTGGTATCGTTCATCCCTACATGTAACACTATTTTAGTGACAGTTGCTGGCAGCGTGGGTAACATTTGATTAAGTTTGTTTAAGATAGTGTGAACTGTAGCACCTGAAATACAGTGTGTTATGGCATTAAAGAATCTAATATTCCTTGTTATTGAATCGCCGATAATGAGTGTAGTTTGTGGAGTGAGTGTGCGCCTGTTATACTTACCGGGAATGTCCGGCGGGTGGATCACAGCTGGCTGTGATGGAGTTTCCGTCCTCGGAGTTGACTGGCGTCTGTGTGGGAACGTCTGGTGGTGCTCGGGTTGCAGAAAGCTGCGGGAAAGTCACTGTTATCGGCGCCGGTTGGCATTGAAGCAGCCCTGTTTCTAACGGTGCGAGGGTCGCTGATGTCTGGGGGTGATCCTCCGTCATCAGATGGCATTGAGCCAGTGCTGCAGTAGCATGCCTCTGGACTGCAGCTTTAAGGAGGTTTCAACGGGCTACAAAGGAGGTTTTTGGCCGGTAGGAATTTAATCCAGGCGGTGGTAGAGGCGTTTTTTTGGCGGCTGTTTTGGTCGGCTTAATTGGACTGAGTTTGTCCCCGTTTTCATATGAGAGAACTTCAAAACGATTGCCCACGATGGCAGGCGTGGTGTGGAACAGGACAGTCCTGGACCCGGATTCTCCCAGGGAACTGTGTCGTCACATGGAATATTATGGAGGAAGGATGACAGTGCTACTGACTGCTGTACAACCGTGTCTGTATACTTGGTAAGTAATTTTTTTCTGGTATCTGCACTTTGACTATTTATTTTTTTGGCGACTTTTTACTTTTACTCATTACTTTTTTAAAGGTCCTATATCATGCAAATCAACTGTTTTGAGTTTTTAACCTTGTTACAATGTTAATTCCTCACCATAAACACCCCCAAAGTATTATTGGGCTTCCATCCTGCATCTCTGAGAAATCCTCAATAATCCTGCTCTCTGAGCTGCTTCTCTGTCCTCTTCTGAAAAACGAGCGGTTCAAATGCTAGTGACGTCACTAGAATTATGAACCGCCCCCTCCAGGAAGTGCCTGCTGCTGGTGCCACCCTTCCACAGTGAAAACTGCAGTGTAGGCACCCAGGGAGCAGACATCATGTCACCTTTGACTTGATCTGACGAGTTTGTGACTCAATGCAACACAACGGTTGAGGTGATAAACAAATGATTATCACCTTAAATATAATGTATATATAGATATATATATATTCCTGTATTTAATAAAGATGAGGAGGAGAAGAAAGTGAATTAGCAGCTTAACACTCCTGTGAGTGTTTGAAGCTGCTGCTGCTGCTGTTGGATGAACACACAGCTCTGAGACGGACTCACAATATCCGCTTAAATATCCATGTGTTTTACTGTAATGTGCAGTTTTTTAGCTGAAAACAATAACAACAGTGTGTGGATAGCAAGAGAAAATCACTTTGGTGATCATTGATCTGCCTCAGAGTGAGTCATGCAGGCAAGTCAGTGTATAGACACGCCCACTCATGAATATGCATAAGCAGGCAGCAAACAGACCATTGGTCAGAAAGTCACTTTTTAGAGATTAAAACTCTGAAAAACAGGCGAGTTTGGGAAAATAAACCTCAAATACTATGTTTTTGGTGTTCTTAGAACAAATGGAGATGTGTGAAAAATGCATGATATGGGACTTTTAAATCTGGGACTACTTTACCCTACGTGCCATGAAATGACGTCATTGGTGACGTGATAAGCCCCTATTGGTCTAGTGAGTTCTATGGGAGGTGAAGCGTTTAGGATCATTTAGCAGCTTTTTCAGTCAAAATGACAATTTGTGCTGCTTTGGGTTGTTCTAACAAGCAGTAAAAGTTTAAAAAAGTTGATGTAACCCTCTTTTGTTTACTGAGAGATGATAAATCAAAACCGTAACCCGAAAAAATCTGTAGCCACAGGGGGTGACAGTTCCCACTCTGCTGTTTCTTAGACGCCATTAAGGAGAGAAGAAGAGCTCCTTGTGTATGTAAATAAAGGCAACCAGGATTCACTGCTGCTCATTAGAATCAGCAGTGAATCCACTGCTGGGTTGAGCAGATTTTTTATTGATAGGGGACCTTTCAACCAATATCTTTACTTTTTACTCCTTACATTTAAAAAATGAGCTCGTTACTTTTAAGACCTTCGAAGATGACGTCACTCCATAAAAAAACACAAACCAACTACAGTATTTTCACACCAAAAAGGCCACATGATTGTCTTGAGGCTAAATGAAAAATGTTGGTAGTTTCAGGATTTTTCTATTAGCCATGTCCCTTAATTGTTTTTATTATGAGTGCTAAATTCTCCAGATGTTCAAAAGTAACAGATTTAACATGTTTCCATGTACCAGTTTTCTACAAATTCTTAAAAAAAATTAAAATGGAATTTGCTGGTTTAAAACCCTGTCTTATTATTGAAGGGACATTTGTTTTACTTTTTTACTTAGGTACATTTAGTAGCATGTACTTTTTTACTTTTAATCAAATAGCAACTTCATTACTTTTAATTTGACCAGAGTCATTTTTTATTCAAGTATCTATACTTTTACTTAAGTACTGAAGACTAGAACTTTTGCCACCTCTGGTCACTGTAGGCTCCATCTGACACTCTTCCTAAAATAAATCAGAACAGTGTGCTAGGCGTTGATACCCGTGTCTCGCTGCACCTTCCAGGTTTTTAACTCAATGACGGAGTGTGCGTAGGGGCAGTTTTCCTCTTTCTCGCAGTCGTATCGAAGGGCCTTACTGCACAAATCCAAGCAGCATGTTGGAATGAGTGGGCGAATCTTCCCGTAGGTGACATTGTGGGACCTCACCACAAACGCCAGACACCTGAGTGACAATTAAATACAGACTTCAGAAATATTAAGTGCTAATAAAGGAGAGGACAGGACGTGAAGGTTACAGATCCACTTGCTTGTTGGTGTCAAAGTTGTGGCGAACGTCCACATTGTAACAGACCACGGGATTGTTTCTGCTGCGCTTACTGATGATTCTGGGTTTGTTGTCGTAGCAAATCTACAAAATGCAGCAGAAAGACAAACATGGTTAGCAGGTGAGTGTCATTGGAAGAAGGACATGCCTCGGACTGACGACTTTCCTGTTCGCGTTTGCATGAGAAGTGGTTCCTCTAAACATGAATGAGAGGGACTTGGAGCACATGTGTTTAAAGGTGCTTGGCTAATGTGGCCCAGGTCAACTACATCACAATATAGATCTACTTTACTTTCATCATCATCCTCATCATTTAGGAACATCTATCCAGCTGCACATTTGCTCAAATTCAAAGTAATCACATTAGTTTATGAGATGTATTGACACAGTAAAGGCCACCTGTTCAAGTTTTGTGCAGTGCAGGAAGGGCTGGTGACGGTCACGATTTAGCAAAACAACAACATACCCGTCAAGTTTCCCGTTTTGGGTGGAAAACTCCCGTATTTTATTCCTCTTTCCCGCCATCATCACATATTAGTATTATCCCGTATTATAATGTAGTAATAATTAAAAGATAAATTTAAAAAAAAATTAAATCAACAAATGTACTTTATATACCCATTTATGTTTTCATTTAGGCTGTCTTATGATATAGAAATCAGGGCTGGGTGATATGTCAAGACTCAAGATATATCAAGTTTTCTATTTTGGCAATATAGAAAACTATAAGAACGTATATACCCAAGGTTCCCAAAGTGGGGTACGGGTACCCCCAGGGGTACACAAATTAACATGGGGGGTACGTGAATGAAAATTAAAAACAATGACAACATTGGAAACTAGAATATAAATAGAGCAGTTAATGCTATTGCTAGATTAATGCTAGGTTAATGTTAATGCTAGGCTAATGTTATTGCTAGATTATTGCTATTGCTAAGCTAATGCTAATGACAAGCTAATGCAGTGCAGTTGCTCTCTGACCGGAGCAACTGTGTGAATGAGGTGTCTCAGCAATCACACACTTTCATACACATGAAAAGCGATCAACAGGGAATGTTTCAAAGATCTACCAGTTGATCGCGATCGATGGGTTTGGCGACCACTGCTGTATTGTATCACGTATTGTCTGATTATGTCTGCTGTGTATGTTTATTATTTTGCCTTTTATATTCCATATCTGCACCATGGGACTACGGATGGAAATGAGCTTTTTAGCTAAATCTGGGGTATTTACAACTTCGGCTGTACATTAATACACTCTGTCCCACTAAAATAAACTACTAAATAAATGATTCTAAATTACTTCAGGTGCTGCTGATTTACATGGATTTTCATGCAAAACAATCAGTAAATACTAGACAATGAAAGAAGCTTCTACAAGACCAAACGTGTTACCGTTTAGTAGAGCTTAAGTGTACATACCAACTATTATATGTTAACTCAGCAGGAAACTCTCATTTGTTTGTTTACACAATATTAGAATAAAACCTCATTATTGCCAGAGCTCTGGGGCAAATTTAACACAGCAACAGTAGTACAAACAACTGCTTGTTGCAACCAACGTACGCACAACTCCATCTCTGAAAGGGGGGCGTGTTTTAAAGGTGTCGCTACTGTCGGAGCTCGTCTGCCAGTTTCTCCTCTTTGTGTGACACCAACTATGCAGAGAAGTTTGCGCAGTAGTAAAATCTGAGCTTTGCATTTAATTGGCCACTTGCGGGTGTACGCCCAAGTATGTTTGAGCCTTTATGATGCTATAGGTTGACCCGACCTAAGACAACAGCATCTTTGATTGGGAAGTCATTTACTTTAATAAGATTACGGGAGAGGAATTTCAAGTTGGTCACATAAATGCAATAAAGAAAAACAAGAAAACTCTGGACGGGGTTCCAAAAGTAAAAGGATACCTTGAAAAATATTTTTAAAAAGTATTGGGCCATTAAAGTATTTACTTAGTCAACATAGCTACAGGAAAGGAAGAACTTCAGTGCTATTCTCTGGACTTCCTGAACAGGTTTTATTTAGCATCTTGAATGGATATGCAGTAGTCAGCGCATTTAACTGTGCCTGTAGAGACACAACAATGTTGCATACTTCTATATGTTTTAAGCATTTGTTAGGAATTGTTTCATAATTTACATTAAATAGAGGGCTGCAAGTTATTTACATCCAATTGCAGAATTACCGAGTTACATACCTAGGGAAACACAGATATAACTACATGACAGTTTTGGGGAGAATATCACACATTTTCTCCATCAAACTGGTGGTTCGTGTAGGACTTAACATAACATTGCATGCACAAGAGCATCATGACATCAGTAGCTGCTGGTTGAGTAAACATGGCTGATAATAGTTCATATTCACAAGTGCACATACACATGCTTCTGTGTCCACCAGCCCACTGAAATAGACAGAAGTGTCTGGCATTAAAGAGAAAGTAAATGGGACACGAACAGACGGACACGGACACACAAATGCGGAAGGACGGACACACACGGATGGACGCGGACGGACAAAGACGGATGCACGCACACACTTGTGCTATTTTACGCTACACTATGTTTGGGATCCGAGTCTCGGCTAAATCGTGTGTCATGTAGTACACGTGGTGTCGTGTACATGGTAGGGATGTGACGATTAATCGTAAGGCAGTTAAAAATCGATTCACAGATATCACGATTGACATCGATGCTTTGAAAATTGAATTGCAGTACTTTTTTTAAACAGCAGAGGGCGCTATATATTTATCACGTCTCTTGTATAGCAGTGAACACAGCGGACGGAATCTGCTACTACTTTCTTTCTGGCCGCCTTCTACGCTTACATGTTAATGTTACATGTTAATAAATGAT
Organism: Gouania willdenowi; assembly: GCF_900634775.1. Lineage (NCBI taxonomy): Eukaryota > Metazoa > Chordata > Actinopteri > Blenniiformes > Gobiesocidae > Gouania > Gouania willdenowi. The sequence goes on along the minus strand of NC_041051.1, from coordinate 2,121,719 downwards.
TAACTACCCCTTTAGCACCAAAAGAATATCTGTAATATTACGTGAATATCTGTAAAAGTCACGTTTTTCTATTAGCTCTGTCTGCTAGCATAGCATCTCTTCTTCACTGCAAGAATTTCTGCATGCCAACCGACCACTGGGGTACCAGCGCCCTCTGCTGGTCCAAACAAATATCTGACGTAAATCAGTGCAATGACGTTTTTTTTTTTTTTTAAAGGAGACATATACGTTTAAATCCTTCCTTTTTACATATAAATCATACAGTTGTGGTCTAAATAAAGCGGAACTGCAATGCTTGGGTCTGAATTCCTCATTATTATAGCTCCACCCCTTTTCTACAACTTTTCTGATGTTCTTCTGAGAGCAACTCGTTTTGGTGCTGTCTCTTTAAATGCAAATGAGACACTTCATACCCCGCCCCCTCTCCAGGTTACAGAGGTGACACTCGGTTCAACTCCACCCTGTTCGGCCATTTTTGTAGTTTGATAGAAGAGATACGATTATTTAGCGGCGCAGAAACTTTTTATTCACACGTTATTTATAAAATGTCAACAACGTTAGACTTGTCCATCCAGCCTTACATGTTCCAGCCAGAGTCTGACCCAGTGGAGCGAGATGAAAATGAAGATGATGAACCTGCAGAACCCTAACAAGTGAGCTAACACAAGCACCGCGCTAACGCTAGCGCCAAGCTAACGTCACGAAATGCATTTTAATACAGTCTTTTCAAAGACAAAAACGGCAAAATGAAATGACTAATGAAAACTTTAGACTTAAATTAAATCACGTAGGCCATATCATCAAGGATCTAAAACGAGCACACAGCGCTAACATATGAAGACGGTGCAACTGCTAATGCTAACAAAACAATGACAGGGACGTCTTATCATCACACTTTTTAGCGTTATTTACAGCTTACCGAAGTGCTCTGTTCATCGTCTCCAAAGATAGAAGGAATTGAACCCTCAATCAGACAAAGTCTTTCTGTAAATCCTTCTTTATACTGGTGGAGGTTGATGAAGCAGTCATCATTGAAGTGCTTCACACACACAAAAATGACCTTACCCACAGATGTGGTACATTTCTATAAAAAATAAAACTCAACCAGACACTTTGAAAAGGTTCTGATGCTGGGAGACGTTGTAATGAAGCGTGTGGGTTACTACATCCAACAACCCAACATTTTGACTTATCCTCTCGTAACTTGGACTACAAAATAAAAGCGAGAAATAAAGATGGCAGATTGCTTGAAGTGTTGGACCTGGAGTTGATGTCCTAATTTGGCAGTTCTGCTGCAAATACTGTGAAGTTATTGTTCAAAAAACGTAATAGAGAATTGAAAAATCGAAACAGATTGAAAAATATGACCAAAACAGAATATAAAGATATCAACGGAGCACCTGAAGAGACTAATTAGAACTTTTCTGTACTTCTAAACACTCTAAATATACAACAAAATGCATTTAAGGGCTAAAAAAGTGGATTTAGCATGATATGTCCCCTTTAAGTCCAATTGTTAAGGCACAATTGTTAAGGGCGACCGTGGCTCAGGTGGTAGAGGGTCGTCTTCTGATCGAGAGGTTGGGGTTTCGATCCCAGTACCTGACTACGTGTCGAAGTGTCCTTGGGCAAGACACTGAACCCTAAGTTGCTCCCAGTGGTCGACTAGAGCCTTGCATGGCAGTCCTGTGAATGTGAGAGTGATTGGGTGAATGAGCTGATATGTAAAGCGCTTTGAGACTGCTTCAGTGTGGGGATAAAGCTCTATATAAATCAAGTCCATTTACCATTTACAAAATTCATTTTCAGTTGCACTTTTAAAAAGAAAAATAACTATTATGCAGTTTTGCATTGTTTACTATAGAACCAGAATTTAAATTAATAGGCTTCTTCTTCATTTGTATTTTTCCTTTATTTATTTCATTCAAGATTTGTAGTGTAGTGTACATGGTGTAGTGCGCATGGTGTAGTGCGCATGGTATAGTGCGCATGGTATAGTTTTCCTAAGCATCGCTAGTGTCTCTCCACTTCCGGGTTCTGCTTCTTCTTCTTGTGTTTTAATGGCGACGCTTCAGAGTTCTTCTTCTTCGAATTTTTACGTTGTATTTCCTGATACCTGGTGTCTGGATGTCATTTTTCAGTTACAATTACGTTTCCAATTACCCATGTTCAATTATGATTACAGTTAACAGCATTTTTTTCCAATTATAATTATTTTTCATCCTCAGAAAGTAAATTACAACTATATTCTAAATTACTGAAGTTTAATTACAATTAATCACAATTACTGAGCCTTAAATTAAATAACCTGATAAAAGTTAACCTTCCTCTTGTGTTAGCATCTCTAATGCTAATAGGTCATAAATCAGCTGTAAAATACACTAAAAATTAATATCTATCATCTAATTAATTTTTTATCTATTGATTACCTTGTTCCTAATCAATGAAAATATAGGTTTTGATGTTTATTTAAATGGTAAATTGTGTGAAAGCTTGATAATAAAAACATATTTTATTAATTATTAATTACATGTGTAGAATTGTACATTGAACTGTTGGTTCCCCAGTTTTGTGCATAATTATAACTCCTCTAATTTTCATGGCAATTGAAATTACAAAGTCAGTTATCTGAACTCAATTACAATTTAATTACCATTACAACAGCAACAGCTTTTTAAAATTACAACTACAATTAAAATTATGCCATAATTGTAATTAAGTATCAATTCCTCAATTACAATTTAAATTGACACCAACCCTGATAGACGTACAGTGTGAGCAGTCAGGTCGTGTCAGAGTGTAGTTCCGTATAGTGTGAAAACATGAATAGTGAGCTGCGAACATTCGGACTCTGTAATTAAGTCGCACAATTTGAGCTGGAGCTGAGTACAACAAAAAAAAAACGCACTGCGTATGCCTGCCAGTACTTTTTCTGTCCCAGCTCCCTTATCTTCTCCATCAGGACACAAAAGTTGGGGTGCGCTAACCTGACAGAGGTACATGAACGTGCCCTTGTTCTCCTGCAGGAGATGGATGATGCTGCGGAGGGGGTTGGGCTCAAACAGCAGGTCTCTGTCCAGCGTCCCCTTCCTTTCTTCAGTCCAAACATCGATCTCCAACTGGTTGTAGGCAAATGTGCATTTCTCCCCGTATTGGCAAAGACCAACTTCAGAGTTCAACACCTCTAAAGAAAAAGATAAAGAGCTTTTTTTAAGAGAAACCCTCATCATCATCATCATCTGTAAATATCAAACTATATGTATGAACAAGCTCAAATCAAGTTTCTTTTTTGGACTTTTACCTCTACAAAGTACAAAAGGTCCAGTGAATCCACTCGGAGTAGGAATGCGTCGCACTCTGGTCCACTTTGCTTTATACTCGTCCTTTCGTCTACATAGCAGAATGCTTCGCTGACATTGATGGGGTAAGTCTTGCTTGTGAACGTAGCTGTAAATCCCCACGCCTAAGAAAGCAAAGAGGATTTCACTGTTTTTGTCTCCTAGGGCCAAAAGACAGAAAACCGTTTTAAAGTGAAACTCCACAGATCAATAATAATGAGCCAGGGATGTCAAACTTGAGGCACATGACCAAATCTGTCTCCTCATGGTATTCAATTTGGACTGAAATAGAAAATTACCCTTAAAGTTATTTGTTAATCACTTCTAGAGTTCTATAACATCATGCTTCCTCCTCACAACTACCTCAGTGGTTTGTATACACCCGTTTACAATAGGAAAGGTTAAAACTTTGGCATAATATTCCTAAATTTGCTGGGTTTTTGCCAGCCACTTTGAGCGTAAGGGCCCCCGACGTTGTAACTCTGATCCAATAGGGAGTGATGTCGCAGCGTAAGGGGGTTTTTCTGTTGTTTTTCCCTTTTTTTAATCGTTATCGTTGTAATAATTGTTGCAACTACACTAAAGGGACTCCCAGGCGTGCACTGGTTGTTTAAACTCTCTTTGCAATCTGCATAACAGAGACACACATACTGTATGTCAGCCGCACTATTTAACACAGGCGATCTGCTCAGATGCTCCAGTCTTTACCCGAGGACCCAGAGGACCCCTGCAGCCACTTAGCTGCCCCTGATGCTGCCTGTGTGCATCCTCCGCTTTGTAACCGTAATCACCATAGACATGATATACGTAGACGCCGCATTGACTGTGGAGGGACACGTCAACAGCGCCGCCATCTTGGACCGGTGGTGGTGGAGGCAGCGGTGCATGGACATTACAACATTTCTCAATCTTTAAGTAGAATTATTCGTTGAATTTTGAACCGATTTCCAAAATTTAAATTTTTTTAAAAACGTCACATGTAGCTATGATACAAGGTTTTACCACTTAACACTTAATCTCCACTCCCACATTCTTGAATATTTCAGTTATTTGGCTACAATAATTAATGATGATATAATAGTAATAGTGATAGTAATAAACAAAGTAATGGTTATAATAATAAAAATAAGAATAATAATAATAGCAATAACAAAATCATATAATAAGAATCCAGTAATAATATTAATAATAAACAATAATAAGGTAATATAATAAATAATAATAGCAATAATAATAATAATAATAATATGAGAACACCAGTAACTATAATATAAAATATAAATTATAAAAAATAATATGAGAATAGAATTATGTTCATAAGAATAGCAATAATAATACAGTAGTAGTACAATTATACAATAATAATTGTCAAATGCAATGTATAGCCTTAAACAATGTTGTCGATAAAAAACTGAGCACATCTGAACATTTTCTGGGTTCCTTTTGTTCTATTTCTATCTATCTATCTATTTATCTATCTATTTATCATGTCTGACATTTGTTACAAACAACCCCCGTGAAAATTGTTTGCGAATTCAGTGATTTATGACAACTTTAATAGAGTAACACATTCCTCTATAGATGAAATACACTGTAGGAGCGATTGCCACTGGTTCAAGATGGCCGCCCTGTAGACGCACCGCTCTAGTGGGCGGCAGCAGTCAATGCGGCGTCTACGTATTATGATGTTTATGGTAATCACCATCCAAAATAAACATTGTTCTTCAACCAGATGTAGCATGTAGTGACACATGAAGCTGCAGTTTATCAAATGTTATTTCTTTTCTATACAGTGTCTGCAAGTATTTATTAGTGGAGGATCTATACCAGGCATGAGGAACTAACTACATTCACCACCAATTCAACAAATAACTTTAGCTGTACTTCACTAAATTTAGCCCTCAGTTATAAATTTAAAAATGGTCTGTGCTAGCGGCGCTACGCGATCCCCCCTAGCTGTGAAAAATTCCTGGTGAGAATCCTTTTTGTGTTTTAAAAAAGGCAAAGTTTTTCTGATCTGGCCAAATTGAAATCAAAATTGATTATATTGCCTCCTGATCCAAAAGGATAAAAGGGGCAGTATTATGAAAAAATCACTTTATAATGGTTTAGCTACAGTGATAAACATCCTTTAGCCTCATTCAGAGGGTCAACGTTGAAAAAGTTCTGTTTCCTCCCTCCCTTATTATTCCACATTTTATAAAAAGTAAGCTCCAAATGAGCGAGTTGGATTTGTGTGTGTGTGTGTGTGTGTGTGTGTCCCGACAGACCTTTTTGAGGGAAACAGGTTGCACACGCCTGCAAGAACTCATGTGTGGACGACAGTGGGTGGGAAGGAGCAGCTGGACTCGGGTGATGCGTCTCCTTTAAAAAGGCAAAGCCAAATTTGAAGCTCATTGAACACATTAGAAGAATAGAGTAAATGCCATAATGTCTCACTTTGCTTTGGTTTGTTAGAGTGCATGTGGCTGTAGCGCATGTGGCTGGAGCTGCAGCGTCATAAAAGGATGAGACACCTGAGGAGAACAGAAAACAGAGCGAACAACTTAAATCAATTAAGACATGTTTTACAGTGCACAAAATTCATTTAACAAATGTAAAAAAAAAAAAATAGATGTTATGGGCAAAGTAAACAATCCTATTTGCGATAGATCCCAAAGGTATCCTGGTCTTTAAGCATGTTTTCTAGAACCTCACATACCCCGCTGTGTCTTCACCTTTGTTCAATGCTGCTGCAAATGGGACTTTCCATTGGTAAGGAGTATAATGTCCATTTACACATCCAAACTAATAACGTATTTTATTTTTATTTTTGTTTAAGGATAACAAACTTAAGATGTAAGTAACCATTCATAAAAATGAAGTTACAAAAAAAAGTCACATTTTCAAATTTATTTCCAATAAAATTTTAAATCTTATATATTCTATCTTATTTAAATTTTACAGTTTGATTATTATTATTGTTGTTGTCAATAGGTCTGGGCGATAATCTCAGATTTTTTAAAGAAAAAATTGAGTTTATGCACTTAAAAATGTCTGTAGACATCAGATATAATATCAAAAGTGCAACTTTATTGCTTTTTCTAGAATTAGTTTTTGATCATGTTTGAACTCATATTTTTTAATCTGAATTTTTTTTACTGCATTTTAGTTCAAATATATTCACAAAGTGAAAGTATAGAAATACAGTTGTTTAAGACTGTCTTTTATTTTTTTTAAAGAATAATTCAAACATTCAAAAAATGAAATTTCAGGTGACATGGGGTCCCGACCCCAAGGTTGAAAAACACAAATTTAGTAGCTCCTGAATAGATTTATTTCCAAAGTTTTATCATTTCCCGTCATATCACGCCTAAGGCGGGACCAAGACTGACAATTTATTTGTTGATTTTCCACGCTCTCGCTCTCTTTCAAGTCCCCCCTGTAGTGCCACCGCGTACCCCTAGGGGTACACGTACCCCCATTTGAGAAATACTGCTTCAAAGTATAATTACTAGTTTATTCAATTGCAATGTTTTAATTTTAGCAAGGTTAGTACACATTCAGAACCATAAATGCAATGGGACTAATCATTTGCATAATTATTTTTGTGTCCATTACTGTATTCCCAACACCAAAAAAAGATACATTAAAAAAAGAATATTATGAAATGTCTTCTAATAATCACCGTTTGTGCTGAAATCAGACAGAGAATCCAGGCCTGATACTCCGACTGAGACCGAAGGCAAAGCTGCAGCAGAAGGAAAGGAGTCAAAGCTGTCCAGTGAGTTGAACTGGTGAAGGTCCAGAGCTGTGAAGCCCACTTCAAGAACCGCACTGTCCCTGATGCCAGGTTCCATAGCAGGAAGACCCTCAAGAGATGTATTTCTGAGGTCTAGCTTGTTGTTCAAAGCAGGATTTGGGATTTCATCCAATAAATCATCCAGGTCATCAAGAGTATCTAGACTGTTCAGCGCCGTGATCGTCTGTGCTAAGTTTGAGGAAACGCTTCCTACTACTCCATTAGTGGAGGCTGCTGAGAGGTCGTCTAAGATGTCCAGCGTTCCAGTGGGGGTGGCAGAGAAGGAGTCCAGTGAGTTGAGGTGGCTGTGGGGGGAGCTGAAAAAGGCGGGAGGAAGCTGAGGCGTAGGATCGGGGAGGCCGGGAGGGGCGGCGAGTGTGAATACGGAGGTTGTGCTGGGAACCAAGAAAGCTGTCTGAAAAACAGAGCAAGAAGCTTAAAGCTGCTGAGCAAAAACGTTCCTAATCACAATAAGACAGTGTAGGCCTCATAGATCAATACATTGAAGATCATTCATTTTAAGCAGAACTAAGTAACTTTTTCACCTTAGTAAATCCTACTCATAGTCCCTATGAGGGTAATACATGTGTTTATGGGGTGATTGGGGGTCTTTCATTCCCCCCTGCTGTCTCTGGACAGAAAACAGCAATTTCAACTTTCCTGCGTCTGACCCGATAGCAAGATGTACTGCTTTACCTCAGCCCAAGACACACTAATGATAGATTATGCACACGGTTGTCTACAAAGTCACTTTTCTCCAACTCATATCAGGGCGGAGCCAGCAAAACAAAGGCAGAGAAGATCTTTGTCTGAGGAACAGAGCAACTGCATGCAGTGACAGCTCAGCAGCAACACACAGCAACCACACACACTGTCGTCACGGCAACAGGCACACACACATATCCATCCATCCATTTTCAGAGCCGCTTTGTCAGCACACACACGTTTCCACACTCCCTTCCGTATTACTCCCACATCATTCATTTATTTGACTTGTCTCTCTTTATATAGACCACAACTGTATGATTTATATGTAAAAAAGAAGGATTTAAAACAATGATATGTCCCCTTTAAGGGACTTTCTCAACATCCCACAGTGATATTCTTCTGAGCTGCCACTAGGGGGTAAATTTAAAAAATACCTTGATTATGGACATTACTCATGAAGTAGCTAAGTAGCTACTTTTATTTTGAAACGCCTTCATTGATAAACAATATAACAGGTTGATTTGATCAGATTATTGCAGTGTGACTGAGGATCGGCCGCTTTCTGTCTGATGATCATCATCATCATCATCACTGTAAAGCGTGACAGAGTTAGATGATGTAGATATGATGAAATAACGCGTCTACAGAGCGTCCTGCTTTAATACAGAGGGATGTTTACAGTGAAACAAAATTATTAACTTACATAATACACAGTTTTAAATATAAATAGTTTAAAGTGACCTGAGCCTCATTAAAATATGTGTGGGAACAGTTTGTGTTCCATCCTCATCTGCATATGACAGCATGTTTCACTCTGTAGTGGATCAAACTGTGACTTTACGTTGGACATAGTATGAAAATAGTTGAATCACTGTGACCAACGTGGACAGAAGTCTGTGTTTGTCAGAGTTTTAATTAATCACACAGCAGCAGCTGAGTGATCACAGCTGTCAATCAATGCTCACTGATGGCTGAGATAGGAGGAAAACTTGTCCCTCCTCCCATCTTTTGTAGGAGTGTACATCCTTTTGCTGGGCGACGTATGTTACCGATAGTGCACGTTTAGCTCTTGTTCCCGATTTCATGCACTTCCGTGAGAGGAGGAGACTGGGACGGATTATCACAGTGGGGGATGGGATTTATGGTTCAAATTCAGCCATGCCCCTCTGTCATGGTTCAAGAATCAGGTAGTGCAGCTTTAATAGCCAAATACATATGTATTCAGCAGAAAAATGTGGGTTTGGTGTTTTGGTTCCTCTTTAAGTAATTAAATAAACACAGAACATTGAGGATTTCCCCCGACATCAGTGAACAGTGATTAATCTTCAGCAGAGACTTCACCTCAGAGTGTGGCTCAGTAGGAAAGCTGTCCAGGTAACTGTCCAAATCATCTCCGATCAGCTCCGAGTCATCCACAGGGTTTGTGTTTTCAGGCAATAATGAAACAGGAAGTCGGCGGCAACTGGCCACTGATGACTGAAGGGAGGCCTGAGGCATGCTGGGAAAGCTGACTGAGGAGGAAGAGTGAGACATTTAGATATCTGTCACTTAAGACTGTATATTTAAAGTCACTTTTAACGTTATTTGGCCAAAGCAGACTTGCTACAAAGAGTTTTTAATGAAGATTTGAGTCCACATTTTTACCTGGTGGGAGGTTGGGCAGAGAACTGGAATCATTTTCTAATTTTCCACTTGGCCTCTGGAAAAAACATAACAAAAATACAAAAATGCAAAACAAGAAGATGCAGCAAAAGCCCAACATGCAACACAACACAACAATGGATGTAGTTGTACAATAATGAGCAGAGTATTTTCAGCCTATGTAAATATCTTAAATGCATTTAAGGCTGGACAACATGGACAAAATCAAAATAGTTTTTCTTAAAATGGCAATAAACAATATCAATTTAAAAAATAAAATCGGGAATCAAAGTGACTTGCTCAAAATGTCACACAGACAGTTCAGTTAGGACCACTTTATTCAAAAATAAATGATTAATTTCCAAAAATGATGCATTGGAATTTAAATATTTAGCGATATGGGTCTGTTCCGGGACCTCCTTGCCCTTTCCGCGTGCTTACAGGGAAAGCCAGAGGTAGGGAGAGCACTCCTCCCTGACCTTCCATGAGCCCTGGCTAAAGGCTAAAGCAAGGAGAGCGGTTAGTAGAATCCTCCTGGAACAGAGCAGAGCAGATGTTAATGACAGCAAAATGACACCCAGATAGTTGGATACATACTGACCCCTAGGAGTTGGGGTGGAGGTGGGTTGCGAGATGTTTGCTGAGGAGGTATGAGACAGTAGTCACGGTTTAAGTAGTGCCTCCTGTATGCATTAGCCAATGGGGAGCCAATCTGGGCTGTTGGTTGATTGGAGGTGTGGTTGGCTTGACGTCTGTGACCTACCTGAACTAACGCTATGCTCAATTTATCTACAGCCACCTGCACAATATCAACACTGGCTTTTTCGCTTATTTAGGATAGCACATGTGAGTAATTTCTGTACCGTGGCTTGGTGTTTTTGTCAGAAAATGACAGGAGAAATAGCAGAAGCAGTCACTGTTATCTCAATGCAAAATTAGCTTTAAAAATAAAGCTACACTGATAAGAATCATATCTTTTTTATAAGACATAGAACTCTCGATTCATCTTAAATTTTGATATATCGTAATATCGCCCAGCCTTAAATCAATTGACATTTCTTTTTAAAACACCTTCTACAAATAACACTCAGGTTCTTTCACTTGTACCCAAGATAACAAAATAATGCTAAAAACCTCTTTGTGTCTTTCTTACAGACCTTTGTGCTGACATATGGTTTTCTAGTTCTCAGTCCCAGATGGACGGACAGCTCCTGGGCAAGTTCCAACACCTGTTTGTCCTGTTAAAGATCAGACACATGAAACTATCAGAAGAGATGAGACACCACTCTTCTACCTTATTCACCTTAGCAGAAGAGCGACTAGGGGTACGATATCAGCAAAAAAACAAGTCCAGGATTATATCGGCCTGTGTGTAAAATCTCCAATATAATATATGCAGTTTTTATTAGATTTAGTAAGGTTATTTTCGGTATCCTCTAATGTATTTATTTTATTCAAATGTAGAATGTTATTATGTTTATGGTTAAAAAGTATGTAACCCATTGATTAATAATAAATGGGTCATTCTTTTCTCATACCTACTGTGACTGACTATTGTTCTGTAACTGGTCAAGACTTTTCAAACAATCAGGGTACAGTATATGCAGGAATCCTGATGTTAATTTCAATACCTTTTAAGACTTTTCAAAAAACCACTTTAACGGTGCAGTCAGTAAATTGTAGAAAAGTGACTTTAAGCTGACGTCTCCGAGAGCCAATACCTTCGTGTTACGGCCCAAGCTTGTTTGAGTCACAACAAATAAGAAGGGCGGACACCACGCTTTTATTTACACCAGGAAATTGGAAGTGTGTGTGATCGCAGCAGCGTGGCCGAGCCACAGCAATGCTCAGAGGTAGTGTGCCTATGGAGCTCAGTCCGGAGAAGGAGATGAAGGAAGGAGGAGGAGGAGCGGAGGCACCAAACGCTCCCGATCTCCGACACAGACATCCAGGTTGGAGGAGAAGGCAGACGATCAGCCCAGCACAGAGCTGCACCCGTGGAGGAGAAGAAGCACACAGGGAGCCTAGCAGCAGGTTTCCAATGCCAGTGCTAACGTTAGCTTGTTTCCGATACTAATGCTAACATTACTGGTTGGTGTTGTTTTATAAAAAAGTAGCAGACAATATCTTTATGTAGTGACCTGAGAGTCTGATCAGTTTTGTTGTGTGGTTTACACGCCAGCCTCCTCTGGGGGAGGGACTTTGGAGGTGGGGCAGGAGAGCAGCGGAGGGGGAGGGATGTGAAAGTTGAACTTCAAATTTAATGTAAAGTCCTCTCTCTCCTCCAAGTTACCGACTTCACCTTTAAGCTGTTGTTAGCATCACATCTTTAACAGTTGTAGTTTGTAATTGAACAGAAATGATGTAAGCTGAGAAGGAATAAAACTCAAAGGAATGAATTAAACTAAAGGCAGGTTTATTGAAATTCCCCTCAGGTCACAACAAGTAACAGTTATTCAAGGCCAACTGGCAGAAAACAAGAACCTATTTGCAAAGTGTTGGACTTGGTGATAAATAGGGCCATTAATGACCCAGATTTTCCTTCTGCCTGCTCAGCAAGATGGTCTGCATCAATTTAAAGTGTGTTGCACAAATCATGCAGGATTTTCTTCAGCTCTTTGACTTTAACTGTACTGATGCCCATCGTTGCTACGCTTATCCTTTTCTTACCAAGTGTGCAAAAGGCATCCCACCAGAGATGGGTGATATTGACTAAAAGAATTATCGCAATAATTTCTGGTATTTATCACGATAAGGATAAAAATCACAATAAATAAAAACTATAAATTAAAAATAAATTAAAAAAACTCCCAACTTAAAGTGTAAACAGGTTCCTTACAAACACAAATAAATGTGAATACATCAACACTAGACACATAGCACCTAGCTGATATTTTATGGAATATATTAGTGCATGTGGATCACTAAGCTATTTTCTAAAAAAAAAAAAAAAAAGCACAAATAACTCCATTAGTGTTTTTACTGCTGATGAATTTTGTTTATTTATCTGATAATGAGTTACATAAAGTTATGATTAATAAATATTTCTCTGATTTCCTATAATTAAACCAGATCAAGTTGATGATTTAATCCTTCAGTATATTTATGTGTAATAATCACAATAGTTACATTAGTCTAATGAGACCAGCTTTGTCTGTGAACACGTGAAATATCATTAAAAAATATTGCGTTTCACAAGTTGGGACGGATGAATAGTGACATAAATACTATGCTAACATTTATTTCACACAACGTGACATGTTTAGATTTTATCCTTTCATAGTAAAGTGTTAAATCTGACCATAAACAAATTGATGGCTCTCTGTGGCTTTATGATGTGACGGTTTGGCAGTTGTTTAATGGTTTTTGTTGCTATGATTGTTAGGTTCTGTTTTAATGGGTGCCAGCCAGGTTTCCCTCCTGACGTATAGGATATTTGTATAAGTATATAGTATGAATACACCCTGTTACATATGACACACAGACTGAAAAACAAAACCAAAACATTCAGGAAATGTAATTCTTTGCAAGTATATTGAAAAAATAAACACAGAAAATATATATACAGACGTAAATAAATAATAAATGACAAGCGCCGCGGGTGGATGAAGTGTCTCCAGTAAGGACGCGACTGGTGAGGGCTTTGAACGATCTTGTACGGAGTTTCCACGGACACGCTCTGCTCCGACCCATAAACCGATGCTGCTGCCTCCACGGCTCTCTGAGGTAGCTTTGTTCTGTGGAACAAGGTTTTTATGGACATTCTTGGCTAAATTGAGGGACAAATGGCCCGTGGTCCTCGCTAATTTCCGACATGAGAATTTATCGTTTATATCGTGGGATGACATATTCTTACCGGTGAGAATATTTTTGACAAAATATCATCCCGTACGGGTGCAGCCCCGAGGTGATCTAGCTCAGAGTACGCAACTGAGTCAAAGCTTGAATATCAATCAAATTCAATACCTCATAAAATCGTGACGAAGACTTTTCTAATACTTTTTAAGGGCCTTACATTTTTTTCCCACAATTGATTTATCAACTTTTAATACTTTTTAAGACCCCGTGGACACCCTGACATTCATATGAAAAAATTATTATTAAATATTTTCTGCGCTGAGATCGGATCGATATCCGACAATACTCGAGGCTGCAATATCGATAAAGTATCGGAATTATAACAAGAACCTTGGAGATTTTAATTATTGACAGGTAACGTGCACAACCTTGATCTCACACTTTGTCTCTATTAAGGCAGGAAGTAAATATTGTGTCCTAAAGTTGCTGTGTGGAATAGTAGAATTTCCAGATCCATTTCACCGTAACAAAAAAAAAAACAAAAAACCCTTAAATTAATGTTTGTTGAACTCCAAATCAAGTTTTCATTTAAATAAACCTTGACAAACAACCGTGACATAAAGCCCCCTCTCTTGTGCTTTGGTTACCTGAGGCGAGAGCAGCAGACAGTTGGTAGTGCATTGATAGGCGTCCTTATACTGCCCGAGCTCCTTCAGACACAAAGCCTTCCTGTACAGCGCCCTGCGGCTGTCACTGCACTCTTTCAGAGCGCTGTCGCAGTCCTGCACGCCTTGCTCAAAGTCACCCTGTAAACAAATAAAACACAAAACAATCTTTCAAAAATAAAAAAAGTGACACAGGGATTAGAAATTTGACTAAGTAATCATTTCTTTATGTGTGCAGGTTGACATGTGGTTAGGTTAAAATACAGCCTGTACAACAAGAACAATGACATTTTTGCTTCTTTAGTCAACACCATTCTCACTAATGAAAAAAACTGTTGTTTTTTTAGGGTCAGTGCTTCAGATTCAGTGAACATTGTTTTGTGGATCATGTTTTTCCAAATATCACACTTGTATTACAAAGTGAGGGGACACGGGGTCACAAAAGCCTCACGAGATGAACTCCAAAAATCTAAAATGCACGCTTTAAAAACAAATGAGAAACTGTTAAAATCCTTGATTCCAGGAGTGTTTGAGTTCACTGTCCAGGACAACTCGCACTGGTGAAATGTTGAAGGACACCTCCTTCTGTAGAGCCAATTAACCCTTTCCTACATCAAAAACCTAAAACTGAGACTGATTTTCTACTCGAAAGTATACTATGAAAAATGAATGTAATAAATGCTGGTGTTTGAATGAAGCCAGCTAACTTTATCTTATGTATTACAGGGTTCTTGCCAACACTACATTCAGTTTTCATCGTATTTCCTGTTTTTTCCTTTTTTAATCGGTACCGTCGTAATAGCTGTTGCACACTTGGACACAACGGGGGCTCCCAGTTGTGAATGGGTTCTTTTAACCCTCTTTTTAATCTGCATAACCAAGAAACACATACATTAGCCGCACCATGTATTAAATAAAGGTGATTGGCGTCTTTACCTGAGGACCCCTGCAGCCTTTTAGCTGCCCCCCATGCTGCCTGTGTGCATCCTTTGTGTACGTAATTACCGTCCACATAATTTAGCTCCGAGGAGTGTGGACAGTTCGGACTTTGCTGTGCGCCGAGGCTCAAACATACTGTGGCCTGGAAGGGCCAGGCGGCTAAGGCAACGCCCCGCTCCTAACTTGCCACTTACCAGGGTCGTGGACATGGTTACCTCACCTAGCCCTCTCCGGCGGGGAGGGAAAGTGGAGATTGGTGCCCCTCTCACTGGCTGTCCTCAGTGCCCCGACATGAAGACCGAATCACGACAGTTGGCACTAGGTGTCGGTGGTGATGTCGGTCGGCCACCCACCCACCTACCCACCTGACCCGCCTAGAAACACGAACCACTGTGTAACTGCACAGCAGAACACCGTGAATGGAAGCATGTTGACCAGCTCCTTTTCTTACACAATAATTTGAAAGTGAAGACAACAACGATGACGAGTAGCTGCACATTTGTCTCAGCACTTACGGTCGCTGGCATTAATAATTCATTGTGTTCTTTATCCATCCACTGAATCGAAATCGAATCAAATTGAATTGTGAGGTCCCTTAGATGGCAGACCCCTAAAAGTAAGCATTAGCTTTACTTCACTAATTTTGGCCCTCAAAGAGTTATACATTTCAAAATTTTTCGTGCGACATGCTGTGAAAAAATTTTGTTTAGAAGAACGTGATGAACAGCTAATTTCAGTTTGAAACTCTACTTAGAACCTTCTTAAGATCCAACAGTGCAAAATGTAAATGTTTTAACTGGTCTTAAAATTTTGATCAGGACTGTATCAGGCAACAATACAGTATATCGTAAAATTCAAATGCCACAAGAGCTTTCATCAATGGTACGAGTGGTATCACAATACAACGAAGAAAATGCCCAAAGGTCTCAATTGTTGGCAGAAAATGTAGACGTATTAATATTGTTGAAAAACAACATGTACGTATGATAAAGCTGGGCTGTGTAGACTGTTCTAGTTTATTCTTTAAAAAAATAAACAGCAAATAAAAACCATGATCATATGATTTGGTTTTAATTTTAGCCTGGCATCAATTGTCAGTCTCTGTTCCATTTGCATTTTAAATAGAAAAACATGTCTTATTTATGTTATTTAATATTAAATTCCTTTCAATTTGTAAAGGTTATACCCAGAGTTAAAATAAAATGGAGCCGAATGCATTTTTTTTCCCTTTCCAAAAATATGGTATTGCACTGTTATCGTGGCCCCATTATTGTCCATTGCATCGTGAACTGTGTCCATGGTCCCATCCCTGGTAGAAACCTAAACAAGTCCAAACAACGAGATTGATCCAGAGTGTTGGACGTATCTCACCATGCTGTGGTAAGCAGCGGCTCTGTTGACATACAGGCTCTCCAGCAGAACTACAGGGATCTGAACGTTGCTCGTCTCGGCGTAGGACGACACATTCAAGGCTTCAGTGAACTCTTTGATGGCCGGCTCCCACAAACCGTCTCGAAAGAAGGCGTTACCCTCATCTAGTAGATTGCACACTAACTTAGTCAGGAAGTCCTGGGGGATAAATCAGGATGGATCACACAAGTGGTCAGAAAACATGTTTTTCCTTTAACATCACACTAGTATAATGTGTAGTAAGGAATAAACAGGGCTTTATTCTCAACATTTCTAATATTATGAGAACATGTACTCTCTTAACTATGAGCTTTAGAGACAAATGACACAAACACATTGTTCCCTTTTAATAACCAAGGCTAACCACCTTTAAGGAACATCTTAATGAGATCTGGATACAGATGTTAAAGCAACATTATCACCTATGTCAATGCAGAAACTCTACTTTGAGCACCTCATTGATGGTCAAAGACCTCACTTTGTTGTTCTAGCATGTTTTGTTTTAGATCAATAAAAGTAGAGCTGCACGATTAAGGCCAAAATGATAATCACAATTATTTATCATGTTAGGGAAAAATCTGTATTTCTTTTGCACTACTTAATATAAAACAATATCTGAACAGTTTACAGTGCAAAATGAAGCTTTAAATAAAAATTATACCAAAAACAAAATGTATCCAAGAATTTAAAATGTAGCAAGGGTTAACTGAATTAATACATTATTACAGAGTGCCTTCACAAAACGCAACACATTGGAAACACTAACAGCTCACATCAATCCACCAAATGACTCAAAGCTGCTGCTGATTAATGGTTGTGAAAGAGCCTGATTTCATATGAAGCAGAGCACACGTTTTAAATTAAAATATTGCCGACGATGCGGTTAATTTAATTGCATCAACTAAACTCCTGATCACGATTAAAGTTGGATTAATTGTGCAGCCCTAAATAAAAGTAAACAATGTCTGAATTTTCCACCAAAAATTGTAATTCAAGAAATTGGAAGCAATATGATGCCCAACATAATACACAAAATAAGTTTAACTCCAAAAACACACAAAACAACAGCACAACACAAAAAACGTCAACAAAAATACAAAACGGATTCCAAAAATACACACAAAACAACCACCTAAACTCACAAAGTACAAAAATACTAAAAATGTTTAAAAAAAGATTAGATTGGCAATCAACAAAATGCAAATATAACTCAAAAGAAATAACAAACACACATATTGACTCATAAAACACAGTAGAAATTCCAAAATGCCAGATAAATAAACAATAACCAAGGAAAAAGTCCACAAACAACAACAAAACGTTTGTTCTTTCCTGTGTTAATGCTCAGATTGCTTATTATTCTGAATACGAGCATGAATGTTGATAATGTGGCCCTCGGATCAGACAAAGACATTTTTGTGGCCCCTGCTGTGATAACAGTTCAGTCCATCCTGATCTAGTACCTTGTAGCCTTCTGGGTCTGGATAAGCAAGTGAAGACCTGAGGAGAAGGAGAAGAAAAGGTGAGATGAAATCAGACACTGTTTGATGTCAGATGTTAGAAAGTGTCCAGTGCTCACTCTATGAATCTCAGGGCATGGTTGATCTCTTCTTTGCGTCTCTGTCTGGAAGGATCCATGATTGTTTACTGCAAAAAGCACATGAAACAACGATTAAAAGCAATGAATCAGACGAACAGAGCAGAGATAATAAAAGCCACCACACCATTAAAGCCTTGCTGTAGGGTGTAGTTTAGGGCCAACTTCAGGTCACACCTACCTGCTCCGAGAGGAAGTTCCTAAAACAGAGGAAAAAGCTTCAGAATGTCGTCGCCGCCATGCTGCTGAATCAGAGCCCAGAGGGGCAACGAGCACGTGCTCACAGGAAGTGGGAAACGGTGATTATTGCGTTGATTCTGAAATAAAAACAGTGACATAAACCGTGTGGGCCGCGAAGGCTGCACAGTTAAGTTTCGCTTTCCAGCAGCAGCAGCTTTACACTTCTTCAGGGACACGCTGTGTGGGAGGGGCTTAGTGACGTCACCAGCCGTGCGTCAGTGTGTCTTTTTCTTCTTTTTGTGAAGTTTATTGGAAATCAAAGGAATTGTGCGTTTCCGCCACCTACTGGTAAGGAGTGTGGACAGCATGTTTACTAACACTAATGTATAACTGAGGAAAAAATAAAACACAGTAATAATCAAAAATAAATTTTAATTAAATAATCATTCAAAATATAAACATCTATCAACTTTGTTGGTCTAAGATACTGACATAAAATCTTATAATATTTAGTGTCTGACTCTTTTTGCAAAATATGAATTATCCAGATGCATCTGCTCTTTCCTGAGATTACAGATTAGCTGTCCTCTTTCTGCTTCAAACACTGCATAAAAACATGTTCAACTGTTTCCTGTTGTTCACATTATTCACACCCACCACTCTGTGCTTTGCCATTTTAAATACTGTATTATTTAATCCACAGTGCCCAAATCTTTATATTACCGTTTCACATCTTCTATTTAAACCAGCTCTTCTCGTTTCTCCAACCTTCCTTTGGACTCAATACAAAAACACCTCCCAGTTCTTTCTTCCTGCATTGCTTTTGCCATCGTTCCTTCAGTCTCCTCTTCACTATGCCCTTCACCTCCATTCTGCTGTAACCTACTATCATGTCTACATGACTGTGGTTTGTGCCCTTCTTTGCTTCCTTATCGACCTTATCCGCCTGCTCATTACCTCTAACCTCTATATGTGCTGGTACCCACAAATATATAACTGTAATTCCCATCATTGGAATTCTATACAATGTTTGCTTTATTTCTAATAAAATATCTGGTCAGCTGTCTGAATGGTTGTTCTGTAAACTAATGAGAGATGAACTGGAATCTGAGCTTGTTTCCTCTATCCACTGTTTGCTATCATTTCCCCTGTATAAACAGATGAGCCCTCACTGATTCTTTTCCCTATTCTAACCTGAAACTCTGGTATATTTATTGCAATTCCTACATTGTTGGCTGTGTTCTTGGATGCATCGGTGTAGATTTTAACATAATTGTGGTAAACATCAATATATTCCTGTACAATATATGGACTGAGTTGAAATGATCAGTTTTTCTTTTTCTTTTCCAACAGTGTGAGATCTACAGTGGCTTCAGGTAAAAGCCACAGTTGTATATATGTATGTGGCAGGATGGGTTTTTTTTCTCTTTTAATTACTTTACAATAAACTATTAATTAGCAAAGAAAAGATGGTGTAAGCCACCCAGGCCCGTCAATTAATTGAGCTCTAGACGTGTTTTCCAGTTTAAAAAATCTGTTTATTACAAGAATATACTTCTCTTGAGACAATGTTTACTTGAAATAAAATCAATTAACAAAAGTGACCAGTGCTGAGGCTGGTTGGCGGATCTCAGGAAAATAAAACACCTAAAATGTGGCAACAAACACTCACACACACACGTGGGGACGTCAACTCAGGGACTGCACAGCACACAACGAAAAAAAACCCTCCACCAGATACCAGGACCACCACCGTTGGCGCTTAGTAACTGCAAAATAAAAGAATTAATGGGAATTTCAAACAGAAGTTGTGGTTATGTGAACCAACAAGGATTAAACAAATGCATGTATAATGAAATAAACCAAATATACAGTAAGCAGACAATAAAGTTATTCACATACAATGTAAAGAATAATATTAAATAACTTAAGCTCAACCAGCAGGATGTCCGGTAACCACAAGTGTGGTGTGAAGCCGGACGGCGTTCTGTGCCCGTCAGAACGATTCACAGGGCTGTATTGCAGTCTGGCTGATTTTTATTGTATAAGGACCAAATCAATCAATCAATCTTTATTTGTATAGCGCCAAATCATAACCAATGTTATCTCAAGGCACTTTACAGTAGAGCAGTCTTAAGGACGGACTCTTCATTTTATGGATACACACATATGCATATATACGTAAATACACATACATATGTATCCCACACCCAACATGAATTCATGCTTAGTATTTAACTGTCATAACCACGCCTGGCTGAAGGTAAAGATAAACTTTTGCAGAATACTGACAGAAATGTAAATTACGGATCCAAGCACTGAGGTAAACAAACGTAGATGGAACTACATGGAGCCCAAAATCAAAGTGGTCGTATGTTTGCAGTAGACATTACGTTAATGGTAGGTTGTGTATTTTGGGTATATAATTTCTTCCTGACTGATTTTATGACATTGATTATGAATTATCCTACATTTAAATTGTAATTTATTCAGTAATGACTGAAATGTTTGACTAGTATGTCAATCAATCAATCAATCAATCTTTATTTGTATAGCGCCAAATCATAACCAATGGTATCTCAAGGCACTTTACAGTAGAGCAGTCTTAAGGACGAACTCTTCATTTTATGGATACACACATATGCATATATACGTATATACACATACATATGTATCCCACACCCAACATGAATTCATCATGGCGGCAAGGAAAACCTTCTGTTAAGCAGCAGGAACCTTGTGTGGATCCCATTCCTATGATGAACAGCCATCCACGTTATGCTGTGTTGGGTGTGTGCAGAGGAAAGGGTGGAGACAGAGTTGTTGAGACTCTGTAACTCCACACTGACGATCACACGGACCTGCAAGACAAAAGCCAGAAGGAGTACAGGAGCAAACACACAAGGGAAGAAGCAGACATAGAGGGAGTGTTTGAAAGAGGAATGGGACCCTCTCCGGTCCCTCTCTAACCTAAATGACCTCTCTCTTAACGCCCTCTCCAACCTCTCTCCAACCGAGCATGCCAGAGGAACCCCGTAGCTTACTTTAGTGTACACAGAAGACTTATTATTCACGTGTACAAACTGGTACCTATCAGATAGGTAGGACTTAAACCAGTTTAGGGTAGTCCCTGTGATTCCAAGTAATTCCTCTAATCTCTCTAGTAGAATATAGTGATCTATAGTGTCAAAAGCTGCACTAAGATCTAATAAAACCAGCACTGAGAGTCGTCCTTCATCTGAAGCCCAGAGTAGATCATTATTTACTTTAACTAAAGCAGTCTCTGTGCTGTGTTGAGCTCTAAAGCCTGACTGGAAGTCCTCGAACAGGCTGTTGTTTTGAAGAAATTCACAGAGCTGAGCCGCCACAACTTTCTCAAGAATCTTTGAAATAAAAGGAAGATTAGATATAGGCCTGTAGTTTGCTAAAGTGCTGGAATCAAGAGTAGGTTTTTTGAGAAGGGGTTTGATTACAGCTCCTTTAAAGGACTGTGGCACGTAGCCTATTGATAGAGATATATTTATTGTCTCCAACAAAGATGGGCAGACCAGGGGAACAACTTCTTTAAACAGCTTAGTTGGGATCGGATCTGAAAGGCAGGTCGATGGTTTGGAGGATGAAATAATAGAGTTAAGTTCCTGAAGTCCTATATGTGTGAAACAGTTTAGGTTAGGGCTATTTACATTTAATGGTACAGCAGGCCCAGGTGAAGGCAGGGAGTGGCTAATTTTATCTCTAATCTTATGAATTTTATCGTTAAAAAATGTCATAAAGTCCTCACAGCTGAGGGCTAGAGGAATCATGGGCTCAATAGAGCTCTGACTTTGTGTTAGCCTGGCTATAGTGCTGAAAAGGTACGTCTAACTTGAAGACAAGCAACGTGAAATTAACAGTAAATATGCAATGCGTTGACTTGTATATGAACTGTAAGTATATTAAATAAACAAATGTGCTTCATATACCCATTTATGTTTTAATTTAGGCTGTATTATTATTATTATATTATTAGTGGCGCTAGCCTAGCATAGCCACATCGCGTAACGAGCCAATTATCTTGATGACACAGGCCTATATAGACACAAAAACACATACATAAGCCTACCTTAAAGAAAATATATGCATCCAAGCTTTTGTAAGTCCTCATCTTCTTTTGGATTGGAGATCTGACCATGTTGTCAGGTCGTTTTTCCATGAACGTTGAGGTGTTTGGTATGGACATGATTCTAAAACAACCAGATATAACTTCCCTTCATATCGGTACTTGGCCTTTGGCTCTAATCTGCTGAAATATTCGTACGACATTGAGTAAAACCTTTGTGTTGTCAGCAGTAAATAGTGTAAATAGCAGTTGTCAGGCAAATGTAATCCCCTCTTAAAATGGCAAAGGGCGTTGCTAAGGCAAATGTCCTGGATGATGATGTCACCGCGAAAAGTTAAGTTGCACTGAAGTCATGTTGCACTAAAGTCAAAGTTGCTTTAAAAGCCACAGGAAGATTGTGTTATTTATTTATTTTAAGTTGTTGGCACATGGCAAGTTAAAGCCAATGTTTGAATGTAAAATATGCCAATAAAATAAATTTCATACCAAATGTTCTCATGAAGGTGAACACATTTACAGATTAGTTGTTTCTTAAGTCATATATACATAAAAAAAATTGCATTAATTGCCTTACTGTATACTTTCATATCGGGATATATCGTATCGTTTCGTGACCTATGTATTGGAATACAAATCGTATCGCCAGATGCCAGACAATACACACCCCTACTGGATATTGTCCAATTTCCTCAAATTGGTGTATGCTGCTGAGCCAAACATTACGCACACATAATCCAATACCATTCGTACTGGTCCAGTGTATATGGCTTTATAGCCTTTATATCTGCTGCCCACTCTCTCTCAGCAAGACATCTCATGACATTTAAAATGTTCTTACACTTTTCGACAATCTTTTGAATGTGTAAGACCCATGTTATTTTTTCATCGAACCATACTCCTAAAAACTTCAAGTATTTCACTCTCTCTAGCTCTTGATTCTACAACTTTATTTTTAGATCACTTTCTATTATTTTCCTTGTAAACAATCTGAATCCCCATTTAAAGAACCATTCCTCAATATTTTTAATAGATCTTTGTATTTTTCTTGGTTTCTTCCCCTCATCCATATTGCCTCATCATCTTCAAAAAGTGATTGTCCAATTCCATTTTCAGTTTCTTCAAACATGTCATTAATCATGATGGAAAATAACAACGGGCTTATTAAGCTTCCCCGAGGAGAACCATTCATAGCTTCCCCTACTAGTCCCTTTCCTATCTCTAACAATACTATCATAGCCACTAATAACAAAATCTCACTCAGGCCTAAACCAAGTTTCCTGAATGCATGATGTCTGGTTTATTTTCCTGACTATTGATGAATCCTTTAACTTCTTGACCGTTTGCTATTAGACTTCTTGCATTCCACTGTAAAATAATCAGGTTGTTCTATCACCTGATCCTCCCTACCTTCCATCCTCTTCAAGTTTTTTCTTGACCTGCTCCCAAGACACATCTTTGATACCTAAAATTTTTTCAGCAGCTCTCACTATTGATCTGCACAATTAATCACGTATGCCATAAATAACACCAATTTATCTGTCTGGAGTCCTGCATTAGCTTCCACTGGCTGATTTGTCTGTATTCTAGGTACCTCGTCTCTGCTTTCCTGTTTTCTCCCCCACCCTCTGCATAACTGAGATTATTGGCAGTTTTTACTTCTTTCTGACTTCACATCCACCAAACGTTATCCTGTGTTGACCACCACAGTTACAGTATCTAAGATGCTCTCTCTCTCCACACTCTTCGTATCTGTGCTCTCCTCCACAAGCTGCTGCTATGTGACCGTACCATTAAAGAGGACATAAGGTCTGACAGGAACACTCATGCATCCCACTCAGACTCGCTCTGGCGGTATATTCCCCTGGATTTATAACATCACAGAAAAACGTTTAACTTGGTTGTTGTTCACTGTTCTTAATCATCTTTTTACTCTACTAACTTCAACCCCACAAAAACTCCTCCTAAGTCTCTCCAAATCCTCGTCAACGGGAATGGCTGTTATCACTCCTCTCACCGGCCTTCCCTCACCCACATTTCTCCTCCCACTCACCGTTTTCTTACAAATATTTTCAATCCGTAACGCTTTGTTTTTCTGCTCCTTCGCGTCACATGACACAATCAAACTTCAATCCCTCAGCACTTGAGCTATTTCCACCTCTACAAGCTTTTTCTTCAGTTCCCTTGACGTTGCTACAGGACTCACCTGCACGTGTTCGTTCTCCTTACTAATTGTTAGAATGACTTTCCATTCTTCTCGCCCTATCTTTTTACAAACAACACTCCCTCCCTCATCTGAACTGTTTTCTTCGAGGCTTCTTTTATTTTTTAAACTTTCATCTATCCACCTTCCTCTCTGACTGTCCACTGAGCTCCAGCTACCTGACTCCATGTCATCCTCTTCCTCATCTACCTGTGCAATTCTGGTCCAGTCACAAACCAGTTTATGTCAACCGCCATTCTCCGCTCGCTCCGGCTCGACTCCACCAATGATGTTCCATCTCTTTGAGTCTTTCTTCTTCTCCTCTTGTCTCATAAAAAATAAGACATTTCTTTTATCATGATAATTTGCGTAACCGTGTTGCGTGAGGAAGATTGAGACATTCAAATAAAGCTGACAATGTAAAAAAAAAAAAGAAAAGTAGAAGATATGACTTAACTTTTCTCTACCCATGCCAGATGCAAATAAAAATATGTTCTGTTAATAAAGTAGCTTATTAAGCTTGTGCAGCCTCAGCAGTATTCACCATGTGCTTTTTGTTATAAAAAGGTAAATGTGTATAAGCCATAATATATATGTGAGTATATATAATACAGTATATATAATATGGCAGTATATATATATGGTCAAAAACAATATAAAATGATGTTTACAGTGCTTCCCACCCCAAGATTAAATCTGGACATTGTTATCGACCTGTTTTTTCTTCTATTTACTCAGGGCTAGGAGTATAATTTGGTATGCTCCCTGCTGGTCATATATTAAATTAAAATGTTCAAAGCGCAAAGTTTAATCGTTTCCAAAAACAGATATTAGTTATACAGATTGTAGTTATTATTGCCATAAAAATGTTTTAATGATGTTAAACTAAAGTTGGATGAATGGTGTTAAAGCTAGAATGCACACTATAGTGGATGATGATCATTTTTTCCTCAAATAATTGCAAACAGTGAGAAAACAAAGCAAATAAGCACTTAAATCAAATATACATGTAACTTGAGTTACTTTAATTGTAACTAGTAATATATTACCACCTTTCACTTTTGTAATGAGTTACACTACTGAGTTACTTCAAAAAGGAATATATTACTGTAATATATTACAAAAATAACTAGTTACTCCCAACACTGCACACACAGTATACAATACTAAAACTGTTTCATTGTACTAATCATGACACTTTCCTTAGACATTGTCAGAAGACATGTGCTTAAGGATACAATGTTTAATTATTAGTTAGAGTTTTTAAAAGTATTATTGGCTATAATAAAGGTATGGTAAGGTGTAGCAATATGTCATCCCATCCTGTCCACTTACAAAAACACACTAAATGATCAGCTTAATGGGTCAACCTACACATGCAGTTACATTGTATTTCAGTACATCACTGGAGCAGTTTGTTAATAACATTGTAGTGCTCTGGATATTTTGACAAATTACAACCTACATAAGTACGTAAATAAGAAAGTCAATTTTATTTCTACAGCACTTTTCACAGATAAAATCACAAAGTCCTGTATAGGCAAAAATGCAATTAAAACAGCAGCAACATAAAAGGATAATAAAACACAAGATAATTTAAAACAACAGTAGGAACATCATAAAAGGTTAATAAAAATTAAAAACAAGAGGTGTGATAACTTTGATAACTGCAAAGGCTGTTGTAGGCCTGTACAATATTATTCAATTTATAATGGGATCAAATTAAATATTGAATATTCTTATTTCATATTGTGCATTGTTGAAATGTCAGTACAAAATAAATGTTTTCATATTTTGTAATTGATTCAATCTTTGAAGCATTAATATTCATTTATACAATTGCATTGTTTTTATTTTAGTGAGGTTAGTGCCCATTCAGTGCCATAAATGCAATGGCACTAATAATTTGAATAATAATTTATTTTGGTTTTCGGCCTAGGTTTTCTTATTTTCGGTTTTGACCAAGAATTTTTATTTTGAGGCATCCCTATAAAAACAAATAGAGAACTTTGTTTTATTAAACATAGTTAATCAGAATCAGGAAGTGTTTTTTATTACCATATATATTAGCCTGTCCAGGGAATTAGCTTTGGTGTTTTGGTGGAATAAATAAAACAGAAATATCAAAAGTAATCAGTCTTTATCAACTCAACATTAAATTTGAGTTTGATGATTGGAATGCCTGTTTGTTTTAATTTTCTTAAATGGCATAATTTTAAAACGGAATTAAAAACATGATATATGGGATGATTTAAGTGTCAAGAAACACGTATGGCCAATTTAACAATATATCAATATATTAAGTGACCAACAAAAAAAGGATGCGATAGTCCGGACTGTGTGCTGATTCTGGCCTTACAGTTTGGCTTGTGGATGGTTTCAGTTCAAGTTTCAAATTGGTTGATTAAAAAATTCTATCATTTCCTTTTGGATACCTGTAACTGAATTATTTACATGCACTAAACCTTAAGACTAGTTTAATTGTAGGTGTTTACATGTGAACATCTCAAAACTAGAACTCAAAATTGTTAAAATGACTGTTTAAAGTTTCAGAAAACCACCACAATTTTTCTGGTCTGGTCCAATGCACATGATGGTTCTTCCACACACTACATGTTCCTGTATGTTTAATCAAACTTCTAACATGTACAGGAAAATTTGAAATATCTGACCTTCATCTCGGCTCTAAGAGCAATGGTACACAAGTCTGTCCCAAAAAGTGAGAGAACATTTTAGAAATGACACTTTTTAATCCACATGTACCATCTACAAACTTTAACAAGGGATGTGGCTGTAAAGGGGACTGCTAAGGTACTCCGCACGTTTTCATGGCGGTTTTTAATTGCGAAATGCCCCTGGTGGAGTTGTCTGCAACCTCCTGAAATGATACACCCCCTATCACTCTGCCACACGGGGTAACAAGTTCATCTTAACTATTGAAACACGAGAACGAAGAGAATTTGGTAGCGAAGCACCGTCATAATCAGTTTTAATGATAGATTGCAAAGATGAGGAGATTTCAATTCCCTGGTGCTTAAAGTGTTTCACAATCGGAATTCCAGTGGGGAGAGTAGAGTTCCTCTCATTCAATGGTAAAAAAGCAGATTTATCCCAATTAATCTTGAAACCAGATATGTCACTAAAGTTATCAAATATTGATAACAAATAGGGGATTGAATGAACTTCCCCCACATACAAAAGAACATTGTCTGCGTATAAAGAAATGTGATATTTCGTGCCGTTCATTTCAATTGGAGTGACTTTATTAGACAGATGAATAACTTGGGCCAGGGGCTCCAGAGAGAGCGCAAACAAAAGAGGACTAAAGGACATCCCTGTCTAGAGCCTCTGGCAATAGCAAAGGGTGAGGAACATTTCTTGCTGGTGATTAAAATTGCTGATGGATTATTATAAAGGACCTGGAGCATTTGTATGAAATTTGTACCCATGCCAAAAGATTTCAACAAAGACCACAGGTACTGCCACTCCAGCCTATCAAAAGCCTTCATGGCATTGAGTAAAAAAACCCCTCCCGGTAATTTAGTTGTTGAGGTACCAATAATTATATGCAGTAACCTCCTCATATTGTCAGCAGCAGTCCTTGACTTTATAAAACCCGTTTGGTCGCAATTTACTAATTTTGTCATAAAAGGCTGGAGGCTAATAATTTAGCAAAGATTTTCAGATCAGCGTTCAACAGAGAGAGGGGCCGATAACTGGAGCATTCCTGTGGGTCTTTATCTTTTTTGAGTAATAATGAAATTATTGCAACATTAACGTCTCTTAAAAAGGATCCAGTCTCTAGGGATGCCTGAATTATGTAAAACGACAAAAAGCCAAGATGATCCCAAAAAGCTGCATAAAATTCAGGTGAGATCTGGTCAGCGCCAGGAGATTTACCTCTACGCATTTCCTGAACCGCTTCTTTAAGTTCAATCAGCGTAATGGGACAATTACGTTTAATCAAATCGTCTTCCAATAGTTTGGGTAAATGAGCAGCATCAAAAAAGTTTTGGCAAACATGTTTGATTTGTGCCAACTCTGAACTATATCATTTGGAATAAAAAAAGAAAAACAGAGTTAACACTTGTTGGTTTAACAGAGGAGATATCAGAGAATTGCTTATCAGCCTTAAGCTTAAGAGCAACTAAATGGCTTGGTCCAGCCCCATTCAAATAATAGCAATGTATTAAAAATTCTGCATGACGCTTAAGAATATAGTTGATTTCCTTCTTCACCAAATCATACTGTATTTTTTTTTTTTTTCCAAAATATGTTTATTGGATTTTTGCTTTCAAAAACACAAGATATAATAGAACAGCAAAAACAAAAGCAGATCAAACAGAGAACAAACAAACAAAAAAACAAAAAAAAACAAACATTCCGGCTCAGTTTAGACAGGTGGGATAGTCGAATGCAGAGAAGAGAAAGATGCAGTTAAACATACTGTAGGGGTTGTCTTAGAGGTTCACACAGCACCTCTATAAAAAAGGGTGGAAATATCCATACCAATGTACGACATAAAAGGGTCCCAGATTTTGTGAAACACATCATCTTTACCATGTAATTTGCAGGTTAAGTAGTCCAGAGACACGTATTCCAGTACTGTCCGATGCCACTGATCTTTGCATGGCGCTTTATCCAAAATCCAGTTCAGAAGGACACATTTCCTCGCACAAAATGTATTCTATAAAGTCTCCTTTCATATTTTCCAGTGATAGTGACATCAGATATTCCAAGTAACATGGTCAATGGATTACACTCTGTAGTAACAGAAAGTGAAAATATTTTCCCTAGTTCACATTTTACAACATACCAAAAATATTGTATTTTTGTACAGGCCCAATAACAATGTGTAAGAGTGCCCACTTCAATCTTACATTTGGGGCATAACGGAGAAAGGTCAGAATTAAATTTATGACATAGGGAGGGAGAGATATGAACACGATGTAAAATTTTAAATTGTAGAGCTTTTACTCGATTACAGACACTTAGGGAGTTAGCATTACTCCATATATCGTCCCAATCCTCATTACTAATTTCCATTCCCAATTCTTTCTCCCACAGCCCTCGCAAATGGGAAATGTTAGTGTTTGAATACTCTTTAAGTATGTTATAAGATGACTTAATAGAGGTTTTAAACTTGGGTAAGAATATTTGCTTTTCAAAGTCAGAAACAGATTGGTCCGAAAGTAATGAAGTTTTCTTTTGAACATAATCTCTCACTTGCAAATAGCGGAAAAAATCCTGTCTCTTGATGTGATATTTATCAACCATTTGGTCAAAGGACAGCATAGAGGGTCCGTCCATTAAGTTTGAGAGAATAGAGATCCCTTTAGATTCCCAAACCCGAAATCCATAGTCAGTCGTTCCCGGTGGAAAGAGAGGGTTATCACACAGAGGTGTAAATAAAGAAGTCAGTTGAGATCGCCCTTCCAATTTTTTAACTATTTTCCATGCCTTTACAGTGAGAATTGAAAGTGGATTACTGCAGGACAACTTCAGATTTTTGAACTTTTTAAGAAATAACAAATTCTTCAAAGGGAATTTGGACATGGAGCCCTCTATATCCAGCCAGAGAGAGACAGGATTTTGAACCCAGTCAGCTGCAGCACGCATGTGAGCGCTGAGCTGATATTTTCTTATGTCTGGGAGGTCGAGGCCTCCTTTTGAGGATGGAAGGCATAGTGTGGAGATTTTTAAACGTGGTTTCCTTCCAGCCCAGATGAATGAGCTCATCCATCCATTCAAAGTTTTTATTGTCTTATGTGTGAAAAGAATTGGGATCATCTGAATCGGATATAACAGTCGGGGCAGGACATTCATCTTCAGGAGCGAGACACGGCCCAACCAGGAAAGGGGCAAATTTTTCCATCTCTCAAAGTCCATTTTAATACGATCAAAGAGGGGAATAAAATTACATTTATACATTCTATCAAAGTTGGGTACTACTTTGATCCCTAAATATTTAAATCCTTCTGGTGACCACGTGAAAGGGAATGGAGAGGGGATTTTAGGTTTTTCTTTTAAAGTGCCCAAAGGCATAACCTCTGATTTGTTAAAATTTATTTTGTATCCTGAGATGGCACTGAATCTACTGATGGTCTCAACAAGAGAGGGAATGGACACCTCAGGCCTAGTCAAGAAAATAAGGACATCATCCGCGTACAAAGTAATCTTATGATGCCTCTCACCGATAGCTATACCGTGTATGTCCGTATTGACTCGCACAGCTTCCGCTAAAGGCTCGATGGCTAAGGCAAAAAGCAGCGGGGAGAGGGGACAGCCCTGGCGTGTACCCCTCCGAACCTGAAAGCTGGGAGACCGCAGACCGTTTGTTAGGACCGCCGAGCAGGGGCTACTATAGAGAAGCTTAATCCAATTTATAAATGTGCTACCCAAACCAAATTTATTTAAGGTGTAAAACAGAAAAGGCCATTCGACACGATCAAATGCCTTTTCAGCATCAAGAGAGGCAACCAGACCATGCATTGACTTTTGTTGAAAAATTTGTATCACGTTCAGCAACCTACGCATGTTATTGTATGAATTGCGGCCCCTAATGAAACCTGTTTGGTCTTGGTTGATAAGCAAGGGGAGTAGTCCTTCCAGACGTTTTGCTAGCACCTTCGAGAGAATTTTCAAATCGACATTTAATAGAGAGATTGGCCGATACGAAGCACAATCTTCAGGTGGTTTTTCCTTTTTGAGAATTAGTGAAATATTGGCTTCCCTCAAAGACGCAGGCAATAGGCCTTTTACAAATGAATCATTATACATATTTAGAAGTGGATCTACTAATACATCTAAAAATTCTTTATAGAATTCGGAACTGAGTCCGTCAGGTCCTGCCGCCTTCCCAGACTGTAATCCTTTAATAGCATCCAAAACTTCTTTCCTAGATATTGGAGAGTCTAAGGAAGATTTTTGATCCTCTGTTAATGTAGGAAGATCGAGATGTGAGAAAAAGCTATCCATTAAACCAGAATTATTAGTATGCAACTGTGAATTATATAGTGTCTCATAGAAATTTCTAAATGTATCATTTTTTTTTGCTGTGTCAAAAAATTGCATGCCATTTACATCTTTAATTGAAGAAATATTTTGAGAGTCTGCCTTTTTTTTTGTTAAATAGGCCAAATATCTGCCTGGCTTATCGCCATGTTCATATAATTTTTGTTTAGCGAATCTCATTTTCCGTTCTGCTTCATTTGTTAACAAACAGTCTAGTGCGGATCGAAGAGCAGAGATCTCTTTGAGTTTGCCATTTGAAGATTTAATGAGGTAGTCTTGTTCAGCTTTCTTTAATTTAGATTCTAATATAATTCTCTGTTCTGTTTGTCTTCGTCGTTTACTTTTAGTGTAGGAGGTAATTAGGCCTCTGGAGTAAGCTTTAGATGTCTCCCATAACAATGATGGGTTGTCTGTGGACGCTGCATTGATTGAAAAAAACTGTTTGAATTCCTCCACAAAAAATGAAGCAAATTTTTTATCATATAATATTGAGGAATCGAAATGCCACCTACTGGTCCGATCAGACATACCCCCAATACTACACTCAATAAAGACGGCAGCGTGGTCAGATATAACTATACTACCTATAGAACTTGATGTGATAGATGGCAATAAGGATTTGGGCACAAAAAAATAGTCTATCCGAGTATAGCATGTATGTACCTTTGAAAAAAAAGTAAATTCCTTATCTGTCAGGTGTTGTGCCCTCCACACATCTACAAATGCCAGCTCTTCGCATAGCTTTGAAATTAATTTAGCTTGGGGTAGTAAGTGTTGCTTACCTGCTGGGGATTTGTCCATTAGTGGATTTAAATGGCAATTAAAATCTCCCCCAACAACTAAATTCCTAATATTAAAATTAACTAATTTTGTGAAAGCAGAAACCACGTAGCCCCCCGGTTGTCCAGGGGGGCAGTACAAACTCATAAATGCAACTCCCTCTCCATATAAGATGCCCCTCACAATCACATAACGCCCTCCTGTGTCCTTAATACAGTCTGCCAGTATAAAAGGCACATTTTTCTTGATTAGAATTGTCAAATCATACTGTATTGAGTTTTTCATGAAAACATAGTTGCAGTAAATTATCAAACACTTTCAGTTTGCTTTGCAGTCCATGCAGTCTGGACGTCCTGGATATTTTAGCATGTGAAGCATATTGAATAGTATTGCCTCGAATAAAACATTTCCCACAATATTCAGGCATCATCGACAGAGCCCTTATTAATGACCACAAATTCATTTAACTCTGAAATGAATTGAGATTTAAAATTTTAAATACTTTTAATACACATTAAACAACTCATATAGATATACCTAATAAATCAAATAAACAAACAGAATAGATCCCTAAATGATAAATAAATAATAAATAAATCAATAAATCTCAAACATAATTAGTATTGCTTTATATCAGTGGTAAATGTCATATTTAACTAACTATAATAACTGATTGTTTGATTTTTAGATGTAAAACATCTTATTATTAAAAGAATACTGTAAGATTTAAACTTTTGAATGTGCTTTGACCTACATACTTTGTTTGTCTTTATCTTTGATGAGCTCATGTTTGACCCTGACAATCACAAAAGTCTGTGTGTGAATTTAACTTTTATTCTGAATTAAAGAGGAATTAAAACTCCCATGTAAACGTGAGTGTCTCAAAGTGTTTCTCCAGACAAAACTTAATGTCGGTGCGTTGCTTTTTCCCAATTTATTCATTTAAATGTATGAAAACACAATAGTTATCACTCTACACATTTCACAACAAACCTTAATGTCCCTGACGTTCCACCTTCAAACACAACCTTATTTAACCATTCGTGAAAAAGCTACTGAACCTCCCACTTTTCTATAGTAATACACATTTCCTACGGCCAATGCACTAGTAACTTTAAACAAAGGGAAAGCAAGGGAAAGGTACATGTTTGAAGGTTTGAACTACAAATCCCAGCATTCCTTGCTCTACGACGTCAGCGCGCTACGTCGTGAGCGGAGTTGGGTTTTGAAAGGCCGGGTCGAGCGGGAGCGTGACAGCAGAGAAGCAGCACTAAAACGTAGAGGTGATGACTTGATGTTTACTATTAGTATTATACGTTTAGTAAATACGAATATTAAGCTATTTAATTCCTCGCTCGAACGTAATACTGCTATTACTATTTAGAGAAAGAACCGGAAAGGCCTTGTTTACAGCCACGCTTCGTCTTACGATAGCGTACCTGTGCTAGCTAAAGCTGTTAGCTAACTATGTTTTTTTTTTAACTAACTAACTTTGGAGGGTTGATAATTATTTACAACTTCCATTTTGTAATACTGATGCTTTCTTTTGAATCACTTAAAACTGTATTGGTTAGCTTTGTTCTCCATTTTTTGAGGCTAAAAGTATTGGAGTACCCCGAAGTGAAGACATGGTCTGCTGCTGGTGTTCTGAATCTATTGGTTTTATAGCTAACGGTTGACTGGCTCATGACTTCGCCCGTGTTTGGCGCTGGTGGCCGCATTTGTATATATTTTAGTGGCTTGGTATTGGTATCTGATTAGAGTAATTGTAGCTACCTTATAAGCTCTCCAGCAAAATCGGTATAATAGGAGTGCAAAAGGTAATTATAAATAATATAACAAATCATACAACCGTTGAAGTGTCATTAGATGGTCATGATGATATTGTCATAGGTTTCTGCTTCGTGTTATTCTGATTCTACGTTTACATATGGTAGAACATGGTGTCATTTATTAGATGAATGTGTTTGCATTGATTGTCAGTCTGCCCCAGGGCAGCTGTAGCTACAGTAGTAGCTTACCACCACTAAGTGTGGAGTGAACGAATAATCCCTTAATTCTGTAAAGCGACTTTGAGTTCCCCTAAAAAAGTGCTACATAAAGTTGATGTATTATTATTATTATTATTATTATTATTATTGTGGGAACTGCACTAAACACAGGACAACCACATACTTTCATGGCTAACATGCACTGTACACACACCAATGAGATAAGAGGGGTTATTATGATAATGTCACACAACAATAATGCTGTTGGTGAATATTTTTATGTGAGGAGATAATATTTGTAGAGTTGAAAATTGCTAAAGTTATGATGTCAGACACACTTGTAAAATCTTTAAAACCTTCATTATGGAGCATGTTTTGTTTTGAGATAGAAATGCACTTTGATGTAATGCAGTCTGCACACTTATTTAAAATCAAACATTGATTTATTGCAATATTTAAAGTTGTTATATGTTGAAATAACTTTAACGAGAATCCTAATTCAGAATGTGCTTCCTTTTGATTTGCTTTCAGCTCGGCGATGGCTACAGACATTGTTTCACAGTTGGCCGACTCTCTGGCCAAGACTGGGGTGGAGGACGGAGAGCTGAGTTACAAAGGCCAGGGACAGAAGCTGGATGATGCTCAGTCTGGTTAGTTTTGGCTGCCGTTTCCTGGAAAACTATGTATTGCTTGATGAGAATATTTACATTGTTGTAAAAAAAAAAAAAAAAAAAAAAAAAACCATTATGTGACCTTAAACTATATCTCACAAATTAATACTGGCATCCATTGATGACACAAATTAGTTAATAAATAGATAAATAATAAAGCTAAGGAAGAACATATCAGACTTTCATATTTTGAGACTCTCACTTTTCATTTAAAAAAAAAAAAAAAGTATAATTTCTTTTCAGAGTTGTCTTATTCTATGTCAGTTTCCCTTTCCCTTATTAGATATCAATACTGACTATTAAACTTCCCAAAATCATGCTAAACATGCTTAATACGGTTAATTGAGTTAACAATTATGATTAATTTGTATTTCTAGGCTGTAAAACTTTGCTGAAATCACTCAAGATTACATTGTGTGAGATTTGACATGTCCATGGCATTGAGCCACTTGTGTTACAATAAAACATGTTGTGTAAATGTGTATTATTGTGCCAAACATGTAGGTGATGGTTTAGTCCGTTTCATAGAGATGAAATCCATTTCAGGAGGTTGAAGTCCGTCATACTGCAAGACTTGACATTTCTGTTTCTTTGTCCAACCGTTAACAGCGAGAATTTACGTGTAAATGTGTGATATCATCCCAAACAGGCGTGTGAGGGTATATTCCTTGTCATAATTCATTTACGCTTGATTTAGTTTAATAAACCAGAGGCTCCAAATAATGGCCTTCACTTTTCATACTACCACATCAAAACCCATGTGACCATCATGATAGGTAAATAGAGGATTTTATGGCATACATTTTTAAAAAGTTCACATTACTTCAATGTTTTGCTCTTTTTCCAATGCAAACAGGAGCTTTTTTGCTGGAATTTTAATGGCACGTTCACACCAAACGCGTCCAAAGCATCAAAAGCGTCTGGTTTACATTCGCAATATATGGTGGACACGCTTCTAGGGAGTGTCAGAGGTCCCGTCTCCTGTGCGGCGCATTTTGAAGCTTTTCGCGCAGCGGACGCTTTTGACGTGCGTCCCGCACCTCCAACGCATTTTTGATGTGCATCCGGTGCCTCCAACGCGTTTTTGATGTGCATCCGGTGCCTCCAACGCGGCTGACGCTGGAGTTAAGATTGTTGAACTTTTGGGGCATATCACGGCGCGTCGACCAATCAAGAGCTTTCCCCAACCGTGACGTATTCAGAATAATGAGAAGGAAAAAAACTAACCAGAGGCGGAGACAGATGGACAGGCTCTTCTGCTGGAATAGAGCGGCTGTAGTTGGGGTCCTGGTTGGAGATGCGAGCGCTGATGCAGGTCATCAGGTCTTCAAACTGGGCACGGGAGCGACGGAAGAAGCACTGAAAGCGACTCTTGTTTGAGCTCAACTCTGGTGAATCCAGAAATGGTGACGAGGCTCAAATAAAGCCAAGCCACTCTCTGAATAACGGGAGTCGGAGGGGGCGAGGAACAGCAAGGAACTCCAAACTTTATTCTCCATTCAACCACACTTCTCTATAGCCCTCTGACATCACAGTGCACACACTGAGTCACACCAAAATACATCCGACCGGAAACACCGCCTTCTCAACACAATAATATTTCCCACCACTTCACAGTCACTGGGTGAATTATGAACGTAACTGATCGCCACAATATCATCCATTGTATGAACACCACCACCAACAGAGAAGCCCCTCCCCTCGATGCGCTCCCTTCCCAACTTGTTTGGACGCACGTCCCGAGCATCTTCAACGCTGTTGACAAGCGTCTGATTCAATGAGCACAAGTGTCCAACTACGGGCGTGAGGCACGATTTAGACGCCCGAAACGCTTTTAGTGTGAACGTACTATAAGAGTTCAAAACATAATGTAGAAATGATTGTCTTCATGCAGGGCTAGTATATTTTCAGTGTGTGTGAGTGAAAATTTTATCTGGTCGCATCCGTGCGAGTGTGTATGGGTGACCTTATTTTGGACGCAGCGCATCGTCACCTCCCACAGAGTGCACTTCTCTCTCTCTCTCTCTCTCTCTCCACGCTGCGGGTGAGGAGACGGTGCATGCTCACTGGCTGCAGATAATGCAACGGTGAATGT
The DNA here is from genome assembly GCF_900634775.1 of Gouania willdenowi. Taxonomy (NCBI): domain Eukaryota; kingdom Metazoa; phylum Chordata; class Actinopteri; order Blenniiformes; family Gobiesocidae; genus Gouania; species Gouania willdenowi. The sequence goes on along the minus strand of NC_041051.1, from coordinate 2,084,812 downwards.
GCCGTGTATAAACACCAATTTGGAGTGCGTGCAGTCAGCGAACGGAGCCAGGCATATCAGTTTCACTGAGTGCACGCTCACATTGAAGCAGCAGTAAAAAAAAAAGAATGTGCTGAGCTCAGCGATAAAGCATACACACTCATCAGAATCATCATGGAGGGACCAGAACTGATGGACTATGATGCCAGGACAGATGTTCAGCTGTGGTTCTCCCAGGGCAAGGGGTCTGCAACATGTGGCTCTGGATCCTAATGTGGCCCTTTGACTTTTATGCAATGGCTCCCTATAGCTTGAAAAAACTATTGAAATAAGTAGTTGTTTTTTTACAGAGGTTATTAATGATTAATAAATAAACAAATAAAATCAGAATATAACAATTTATTAACCTAAAATAAATCATGTGGTACAATGACTCAACACATTCCTACTTCACCTCCTACAACATCTACAGACCATCAACTTTCCTGCACCTGTGACTAACCTTAAGTTTTAAATCCCTGGTAAGAAACTAAACCAACAAAAACACTATTTCTGGAAGAAAATACAGATTTTAATTGTGTGGGAACAGATTCATTTAACCACCAATGTACAGGTTAAATATGTATGTTTTATGTGTGGCAAGAAATGAGTAATTAGCATGTGTTGATCACATGATCATGTGTTATCATATTCATGTTACTTTTTGTAGACTTTCATATACATTAACTATAAAAATCTTTTTTATATAACATTGTGTTCATGTAAACTGAGATGTGTAAGAATTTGAAGATGAAGATACTGTTTTATTTCTTGATGTTATTTTATTTTGTTTTAAACTGTTTTTAAGTTTCCATTTACATGATCAATATAAATTAAATCAAATTAAATCAAACATTATTCTATATAATATTAACTGTATATAATGTAATACACTATATTGTCTTCATAGAGAAGGTATTTATGGCTCCAGGAGGACTTTAATCCAGGTGAGATGAGGTTAAATGGTTCCTTGTAGAGTAAAGGTTGTAGAGTCCTGGTATGGAAGGAGATGACGCTTGTGCTTAAATCAAAATGCATACGTGTTTTTTGTGGTTTAAATTCTCAATGTTATGACTAAATTCTGTTATTCTGGTACCTTGTGTTCCATCACAGTGGGGGAGATGGTGAAGGAGATCCAGGACTTTGAAGGCTTGCAGGCTCTGAGGCTAGAGGGCAACACTGTGGGTTTGGAAGCTGCACAGGCCATTGCTAAGGCACTGGAGACAAAAAAAGACTTCAAGGTTTGTGCACTTCACAGTTTGTGATTTAATCCAATCAGTCATGTATAGTGCACAGATTGTAAGTTGCTTTCATTACTGTGTTTGACACTGTACTTCATTCTTTAACTTATAGCGCTGTCACTGGAGCGACATGTTCACAGGTCGTCTGCGTTCAGAGATCCCACCTTCTCTGGTAATCAACCTGTTCTATTGAATTTTTGTTGTTGCAAAATGAAGTTTAAGATCTTTCTGGTAAGGTACAAGATTATCAGGACAGGCACGTGTTGTGGATCGTTATCTGGTTATAAATATTTAGAATGTTCCAACTCGGTTTGCATCATCATCATCTCTGTGTTGAAGATCTCTCTGGGTGATGCTCTGATGTCTGCTGGTGCGAGGCTGACCGTGTTGGACCTCAGCGATAACGCTTTTGGGCCAGATGGAGTGAAAGGCATTGAGAAGCTTCTAAAGAGTCCTTCCTGCTTCACGCTGCAGGAGCTACGGCTCAACAATTGTGGCATGGGCATTGGAGGTGGAAAGGTTAGTTCATCACATTTTGATCTACTCCGAGTTTTTTAGGGTGCTTTCACACGTACCTCTTGGCTCCGCACCATGCTTCACTTCCTCGGATAGTCCGGCCTTTTTGCGATATGTGAAGGTCACTGAAACTCTGGTGTGGAGGAAACAAGTAAACTCTGGTCCTCTGAAAAGTATAGGTTTTGGTTCGGCTCAAGTGAAGCATGGTGCGGTCTTCAACCATGTGAGAAAACAACCAGGACCAAACATAGGACTTTACATTGAAGCGCAATTGTAACAGAGCAACTCCACCAGTGACAGCGTATCAGGAGCCGCTGTGCCGCTGCATGCCTCCAGCAGCAACACACACACATCCGTCCATCCATCCATTCATCCATTTTCAACACGTCACATTTCCTCACTCTCTTCCATATTTCTCCCACATCATTCACTTATTTCACTCATCTCTGTTTTTCCAAACTGTTCACATGATCAGCGATGGCTGTACATTTGACTGCTCTGTTTTATCTGCGTATATATTCACATATCTTCACATGTTACACATTCTTTCCCGTGATATGACGGCTCTGAGCGCTGACAGGTGGAGACGGAGCGGAGTTATCTCTGTTTATGTAGAGCATTAGCACAGGTTGTGGCATCGTGTGATTATGGGTTATTTTTAATTATTATTATTAATGACTTTTTTGTGGGAATTGTTTTAGGATTTCCTTTGGAAAACATAGGAAGAGAAACCAAATATAGGACGTGATGGCGCGACTGTCAGTAGTGACAGGGCAGCGGCACATTGTCACGGCATTGGAGGTTAAAGTATTTTTTTCTTTTTTTAAATTCTGTCCAATTGGAGACCGACTGTTTTGCCTGCGTGACGTAGTTCAGACAGTTTGGTGCGCTTGGCAAATACAATGTGTGAGTCCACCGGACTATATGTGTGAAAGCACCCTTAGTTTGATCTTTTTAAGAAAACTTTTAAGTTATTGTTGGTCTTAATTGTATTATTAGTGCCAGTTTGCTCTTAAGGTTTTTTTTTGTGTGGCTAAAATATAAATATGAAACAGATGTACAGTTACAGTTATTGTCCCAGTGACTCAGTGTTAAAAACAAGCTCGAATTAAAGTTTTTGTCTTTTTTTTAATTAATTGACAAAAATGTCATCACTCGTTTGTAAAAAGGTCTTTGATTCACTATATCGTAGCTCAAACTGCATCAGAGTCAGGTGGTCACAATGTTAAGAATCTTTATTTTATTCCAGTATTTTGGGTTATTTGTCTCAAATTTTTTATTTGTTGATTTGTTCATGTGTTGTTGTTTATTTACCTATTAATTGCAAACTGTCACAATATTTTCAGTTCAATTCACATTGTGTGAAAGTCCTGCAACACAAACATTTATAAATCAGTTTTTTTTATTGTAGTATCAGTCTCTTGTGAATACAGCGACATATTGTGTGCCAACAGACTTCACTGTTACGTTGTTTGTGGTTTTAAATTCTGCCTTGTTTAGAAGAGGAAAAATGCATTTATTGTGAAAGTGTTTGTATCAGTCAGTTAAACTTACATTTAAAAACACTTTCTAAATTTCATTTTGAGAAGTTTCTGTGCCACTGTATGAGTTGATTTTAAGATAATATTTAAAACGCTATCACAAAACTTAACATTCTCAATTTGTGCTGCAACTAAAGCTATGATTAATTAATCATTTTTACCTTTATTATAGTTGTCTGCAGGGTTGGGGTCAATTACAATTATTCATGTTCAATTACAATTCAATTATGATTACGAGAGCCAACATTTTTTACAATTTCGAATGAATTAAGGTAAATTACGATTACAGTTACTAAATTTCAATTACAATGGTATTTTTTACTGATATAACATTGTAATGATTGTATGCAGTCTTTTTTGTGTGTGATGTCATTGTAACATCTTTACATTTAAATTTTAGTGCATTCATTATAATATCTAATGTAAAAGCCCAACTAGGGACAACAGTTGGAATTAAGCAATAAGTATAAACTCTTTGTACCAAACATCAGTTAGATTCACTGTATTGTTACTCTGTAAAATTGTATCGTCCCTATTAAAAAAAAGTTCAGTTATATCCTAACTCTAACTTGTCTAACCATTATCACCTGTATGAGTGTGAAAATTCACTGACAGGTCGTGGGAAAACATTTTAATATTTGTTAACTACTTATATGTCAGCCATAGATCTGTTTTGCCTTTAATTAAATTGTAATTTGAAAGTTTTTTTTTTTTTTTTTTAATTTCCATGGTAACTACAATTACAAAGTCCATTATCTTAACTCAATTCCAATTCTATTACGATTACAATAACGATATATTCTTAAAATTACGATTATAATTGTGCCATTGTAATTAATTATAAAATAAGCGATTATAATTATAATTGATCCCAACCCTGGTTGTCTGATGCTAATCCTTTGATGTATAATTTTCATGTGTCTAATATCTCTCTGCTGTTAGAGATTCCCTTTGTTTTTTCAGTTTTTGGTTTTATCAACTTGCTCGTAAAAGTGCGCATGTTTTAATACATTTCCTACAACTTTAGATAAGGTGAAAAGATGGTTGCTGTTAACTTTATTTCCTGTTTACTATTTTTCTCCTCAGATTTTGGCAGCCTCGTTGATTCAGTGTCATAAAAAATCCAGCACAGAAGGAACGCCCCTTTGTCTTAAAGTGTTTGTTGCTGGGAGGAACCGACTGGAAAACGAGGGCGCCAAGGCCCTGGCTCAGGCCTTTCAGGTACAGCTTCACAAAACCCTCTGTCATGGATAATGGCAATGTTTGAAAAACATAAGACTAGGGCTGGGCGATATGCACCAAAACTCATTTCTCAAAATGGCGATATACGATATAAATCATTCATTTTAATTCAAATGAAGTCTGACGAGAAAGACAATTCAGGGTTTATCCGCTGATGCAAAAGGCCACACAGGCACATTTATTAACGAACAGTTGCACAATATGTGTCACTTTTGTGTTTTTCTCCTGTAAGGGACAGCATGTGAGAGTGAGTTCTATAGTGTGGCTTGTTTAGAGGAAGATCTGGGTTAGGACGCACTCAGTGATCCATCTAACTGAGCTTTTCATGCTGTTCTGAGAAATAGTGAAAGCAGCAACTCCTAAAACAAGTGTTTTAAAACGTAACCAATGCAATATATATATATATATATATAGATAAGTACACATGCAATAAAAAGACAGAAAAACAAGGAGTTAGAAATAACCTCAAATTAAAATACAAAAAATGAAATGTACTTCATTTTGATTAAAATACTTAAGTATTGTGAAGGATGTTATTTTGACTTTAAATTCTGGGTGGATCATAAAGACTATTGGTCCTCCTAATTGGTCAATCATTCTGGTGATATGTTTATGTAAGGCTGTGGCTAGTTTTTGCTTGCTGCGCATGCACACTTTTCACTTACTGATGGCAAGTCTGACATAGTTGGAAAAGTGCAAATCTTTTTTTGGAAACTAAGCTTGTATGAGCGATGTCGACACCAACTTGTAAACAAAGCTGTGCACGAGGAAAACTGGGCTCGTGCACAGTCTCTTTCACATGTTTAATAGACGTGTTGCGCATGTGCATTTTTTCAAAAAGTGGAGAAAGCCTTTCTTTTCTAAACTTTGGGAAAATCCTCCTCTATGCCTTTAAATGAAGTGATAATGTTGAATATTAAGTTGGGTAACTAAATGAGGTAACTTAACTGTCTAACCGGCAGCAGCAGCTGGACACACATTAAGTGGTTAGCATGTTGGCTAACACTACAAACAGCATAAGTTAATGCACATGTTGAGTTTCCAGCTATATTTGTATAGACACAGGTTCATATAACATGAGTTTGAGCTGTGTAAACCTCTGAGAGGTCTTTATGCTAAGTAGGGATGCACCCAAATGAGATTCTTGGCCGAAACCGAAAATGAGAAGAAATGATGATGCCATTTATTAGTATCTTAGCATTTATGGCTCTGAATGTTACTAACCTCACTAAAATTAAAACATTACAATCGGGCTGAAAAATTCCTCAAATAACTCTAATAATTCTCTGCCTCAAGGCTTTGTTTAATTCCTGTTACCAAAGTTCGTATCGTGGTCGCTTTGTAGACGGTCCCTGGCGTCGTCATGTTTCACCCGGACTGAATTAATTGAAAAAACAAAAAATGTTAAAGTGTGGGACCATTTTTTGCTTCGACAACGTAGTCCAGTGTAGATACTGTAAGATGGATCTAGTCTACCATAGCAGGACTTCCACGATGCTGCTGCAGCACCAGAAAAGAAAACATCCTCACGTCAATGCCACTTCTGCAAGTGGACTCTGAGCTGGAGCCTCGACAAGGTAATGCATTTTATCCTTTATTATGAGTTAATAGTGATGAGGCAAAGTAACAAGAGGGCAAATGCGCTAAAAACGCACTCACATAACTTTCCTTTTCACCTTTCCCGCACGTGTGTAGCGCTACAGAAAGACACACACACCTCAAAACATGTCCTCACCACACATAAGGTATTTATAATAAAAATATACAAAGTGAGTAAGATAAAACAAAAAATAATCATTATTTATACAAAAAGAACACAAAAGACATCAGAAATGCACAAAATGACTCCAGAAACACACAAAATGACTCCAAAAAAACATAAAAATAAATACACCAAACGACAACAAAAATATGAAAATTTGTCAAAAATACACAAAACGACAACAGAAGTGCACAAAACTACACTAAGAAAGATACAAAATGACTCCAGAATCACACTACAATGGCAACTAAAAACAATAATTATACAAAAAAATGCACAAAAAGACAACTGAAAGATACAAAAATACACAATGACTTCAAAAAACATACATTACAGAAAAATACACCAAACGGCAAAAATATAAAAATGAATAAAAACAACAACAAACTAAACAATATTTATTCACAAATGCTAAATATGGACAAAGCTGCATTCATTCCCAAAAGATTTACTTATAAGCGAGTTTATTGAAGTTGTTGTACAAATCAATGTTTTTTTTGTCCCCCACAGTACATCATAGCGGCGCATGGACAGCTGTGTTCGGACAGGTCCCTCATGCACCGTGGAGGAAGCTGCAGGTCCTATCAGATGGTTTATAGCAATGGCTACACCTGTTTTACTTTTTTATTATGATAAACCTAAAGAAATAGGTTGTATATTTATTTATTTATTTTATTTTTTTGCCCTGGCATTTGTTTACTGTTAAGTCGAAGTTTTGAAAAATAATTTTGAATAAAATTTTGAGGAATAACTGACAATTGTTTGCTTATTTTAAGAGGTCTTTCATATTTCACAACACACTATTGATAAAGTTGTTTACAAACACAAAAGTGTAATTTATCCGATTAATCTATAGTTGCAGCACTACATTACAGTTGCATACATTTATATTGATGCTTCAAAACATAAATCATTTAAAAAATAATGATATTTATTTATAGTAGTGACATTCCAACAATGCACAATATAATATAAAATACTAAATATGTTTAACTCAACACATTCATGTATACATTAAATAATAATGTACAAGCCTATAACGGACTGGGCTTCTGAAAGAGTCAAATCAGTCGTAATAAAGTTCAGAGAATCGTTGTGAAATGTGCGCTGACACTAAAGCTGAATTCATGCTGCTGATGTACAGAGATTAGTCGACCAATCACCATTATTTTTCTGTTTTGAAGCACATATATTGGACTGCTTTTTTAGCGCACCTGTTTAAATCCTTCTACCTGTGAATGTGTCTCTGTTGTACTATGACAGCATTTTTTACAGAGGAATTAAAACAATGACAAAAACATGTATTTGTAGTGTAGTTGTTATATTTAACACACAAAATATAATTGAAATCACAATAAAATCACGAATACGTGAAATGTCACAAACTTAAAGTGTAAGTTCTCTTGAACAAAGTAGTAGTAGTAAACAGTGTAAATAAGTAAGTTTCCTCTTTCCGCCCTTTCTTCTTCTTCGCTGTTTAATGCACAAAGTTGGTGGAGCAACACTGTCGCTAGCGGTCAATGTAAGGTACTGGAGCAGATTTTATCAGAAATTTGTTGACGCAGATTTGATAGCGTCGACATTTTATGTAGTCAACATAATCGATTATGTCGACTAATCATTGCAGCTTTACTGATGTGCAGTCAGGATTTTTTCGAGCCATGTGTCAGATGTAAACATGGCCGATACATAAATCACACTTGAGAGTAACTTTTAGTTTATGCTCTGTTTCAACCTACAGCTGCTTCACGGACACGTTGGCCTGTTTCTAGACATGCGTGCGCTGATCGCTTTGATTGGTTGCATCGTCACAACATCCTGTATTTACCGGGTTGTTTTGGTGGGAAAAGTGTAAAATGCAGTTTTAAGCCTCGTCCCTGCCAAAATCTATTTGTGGCTGGACACCACAAATTAATGTGTATGGGAAACAGCGAGCTGTGTCTGTCTGACCTGAGTTTTGTCTGTCCAAAATGGAATTATTTTTAATACGTGTACCTAAATAAGATATTAAGTGTTGTGCCTGAAGTGTATAGTTTTTGATTATCTGTCAAACTGCTGTCCCTTCTTGTTTTTTAGTTAATGGGAAGCCTGGAGGAGGTTCACATGCCTCAAAATGGCATCAATCATCCTGGTGTAACAGCCCTGGCCACTGCCATGCAACACAACGCTGGCCTCCGAATCCTAAACCTCAATGACAACACCTTTACTGAAAAGGGGGCTATCGCCATGGCTCAGGTACACAGACGACTAACAATAAGGTTATATAACAACAGTCACTCAACTCATCAGCCTGGCAGCTAATATTAAAAAAAGATAATAATGAATCCTGTTAGTACTGTCAGATGTTTAATGTTCAAATCTGGTCAAATGTTTTGGAAAGGTTTTGAAAAATCACAAAGTGTGGGGACCTTAAATGTCTTAAGGACATTATCAAAAGTTATGCTTCAATGATTTTAATGTAAAGCTCAGGCCATAATTAATATAATTGTCCTCATAGGCGCTGAAAAACCTACGCAGTGTCCAGGTGATTAACTTTGGAGACTGTCTGGTACGACCAGCAGGAGCTAAAGCAATCGCAGAAACCGTGTCAGAGGGGCTTCCCATCCTTAAGGTGAGTCAGTGTCCCACCTTCATTAGAAATATTTGATTTGACTGGAGGGGTGTGACGGGAATTTAATATATTTTTCAGGATTTCTGTTTCAAGATTTCTGAAATCTGTTTTTCCGTATGTGTTTTGACAGGACCTCAATTTGTCATATGGAGAGATCACAGATAAAGCAGCTCTGGCTGTGGCTGAGGCAGTGAAAGGCAAAGACCAGCTGGAGAAACTGGACCTAAACGGTAAACAATGTAACAGATTATAGCCGCTCTGCTTTTCACACTGTTTTCTTCACAAAAATGTGTGGCGGATCAAAGATGCCAATGTGGTTCTCAAATAGTGTGGCTTCAGATCATCAACCTTCACCCACTAAAAACGAGCCTTGACCCAAATCAAGTAAGATGTCTAAACTCTAATTTATCGAATGAAAACATTTTGCAGTTTCAACCCAAAGCAGCAAGCGGAATACTTTTGTTCAATTGCCTTTTGATTAAAACCCAAAAAGTAGCTGTTGGTTTTAAGTTTAGCAGACTTAAATAAATTAAATAACAATACAAAATTAATTGGAAAAATTGCAAATAAAAAATAACATATTCCTGAATACTTTATTGGTAAATAAATACTGAAGATTGTATTTTTGACAACTATTGTAAAAGGTGCAAAAAGACAGCATTCTGCTGCATATGTCTACAGGTAATTGACCTACTTCCGGGTCCCAACCCATAAGTTGAGAAGCATCATCGCCATAACCTATTTTCAAACCATCCTATGTCATATCATCGCTCTGGTTTCAGGGAACTGCCTCGGAGAGGACGGCTGCAGGGCTGTCAAAGAGGCCATGGAAGGCATCAACATGGGCGACATCCTGGGAAGTCTTAGGTAGGAATTCCTCTGAGTGGCCACGGTTACATGATGTTTTTGAATTTGAAGTATTTATTCTGATTAAATCATTCGGAAAAATGATAAACTTGGTGATATTACAGCCTGTGAATGCAGTACGGGGACACATTTACTCCGTCTATGGGTTTTGGTATCCCCCGTTCGGTGAAGCCTGTTTCGTTTACCCAATCTTTGTGTGTGTTACTGTTTAATAAGTCCATGTGTCCGTGTGAATGTCCGCATGTTTATGCTTCCGTCCATCCACTCTTTTCATTAGATCCATGTCTTCTATCTAAATAAATAATCTCGGCTCTAGTCCGGGCGCTCCATCTTGGACTATGTCATCACCTGCGCATCATCGCGACTGGCTGAGCATGCTCACAGCGATCAGAATTAACTTCAAGCGGAATTAAACGTTTACAAGATAGAGGAATTATTTAATTCGGAATTAAAATAAAAATAAACCAGCCACCCAATTTGCATTTAAGTTGAATTCGGAATTACATTTGCATTAGGAATTAAGTCTTTACAAGGTCAATTCAAAGAGGATATAACTTTTATTCTGAATTGAAGAGGAATTAAAGCTCCCACGTAAATGTGGCCAGTGTCTATTTTTCCTTCACAGATCCATTAAACAGTATTTACATTCCTGCTGTGTGGGGACGTGTTTCTGACTCATTTTATCATCTTTTAACATCTTGGCTAAACTGTCAACAGTGATGATGAGGGTGAGCCTGAGGAGGATGATGAGGATGAGGATGATGATGACGAGGACGAAGATGACTTGGATGAGGAGTTGGAGGAGGAGGAGGAGGAGGAAGAAGAAGAAGAAGAGGAGGAGGAGGAGGAGGAGGAAGAAGAGGAAAACATTAGCAACAAGGTCAGATAAATGTGTGTTGTAACAGCTGCATGTTAGCTGGAGTTTAAGTTGAATAAAAAGCCTCATGGGATGGTTTGTATAAATGTTTCATGTTGGTTGATTTTGCTTCTCCCCTTCTGCACAGTTTTCCACCCCCCCATCAGCACCTCGACCACCGGACGTGGCTTCCTTCCTTAGCTTCCCGTCTCCAGACAAACTGCTCAAACTGGGGACCAAGAGAGCTCTGCTGATCGAGCAGCAGGTAAACCGAGGAGGAAACATTATTTTTCAGCTGGAAAAAAGACTTAATTATTATATAAATAATAGTTTTTTAATTTTTTTATTTTGATGTAGTGCACTGTGTGGGAATGGTCATGACTTAGAGCTTAACTGATCACCATATTTAATGCTAAGACTAGCTCATGATATTCCAAAATAGAAAATAAAATCAAACATTGCAACTATTTTCTACACACTGTATTTTTTACATTGTCACATATTTATTTTTAAGAGGAGAAAAACCTGTGCCCGTATTCACAAAGCTTCTCAGAGAGCTCCAACTTAGCCTAAACATTCCTAGCCAGGAATCTTAGCTGAAAAGGGGCCATCAGGAAGTTTCTGAGAGCAACTTGGAACAAGGAGTTCACAGAATTTTTTATTTATCTTAGTGAGGAGGTGTGGTTGACCCTATTGCTGGGTATTTCCCAGTCTGCTATGAGCTGTGATTGGTTATTAGAGAAGGGGGGGGTGGAGACTTTAAACATGGCTGCTGCTTGGTTCTTTATTTTTTACAATAATTTCATAAATGCTTTACAAATTCTGTGTGCATTTAAACTGACTGTTGTGGATTAATGAAACAAAACAAGTCCAGACCGAGTCTGTTCGGGTCTGAGGAAATCCGGATCCGCAAGGACAACAGACTGGAATCGGAATAGATGGGGTTCAACTCCCTACAGTGTCCTTGCTAAAAGCCAAATTATATGAAAACACAATAGTTATCACTGTACACATTTCACAACAAACCGAAATGTCCCTTACGTCCCATCTTCAAACACAACCTTATTTAACTGTCCATGAAAAAGCTACTGAACCTCCCACTTTTCTATAGAAATACATACTTCCTACGGGCACAGCACTCGTTAATTTATTTCAGCAAAATTAAATAATTTGTACACATCTTAAAATGTTTGAAACTCATTCACCTGCTGATTATTATATTGTTTGGCTTATTGTTGTTTACTGTCCACATTGGTAATTTTACCAGTTTATGAACTGTATTTGATATTAATGGTGGAGCAGACACAGCTGTCAGTGATTACTGTGATTGCTGGAGCGCTTTTAAAAAGTGAAACAAGAGTATTAAGAGGGAAACTGGGTTCTGATCACGGCACAAAGGAAGAGACAGACCTGGGAACTCATTGCCCTGATAATCAATGCGTGGTTCCCTCTGTGTGCGCGCACAAGATACGAGTGTGTGAAGCACTGTTACCTGCTGGAATCAAAGCGAGGGCGGATTACAGCACACAAACAAGGGAGTTAACAAATCACGCAGCAATACAGGGCTGCTATTACGTTACGCTGTGAGAAAAGTCAGAATAGTTTTATTGCCAATTAAAGTTTTAAAAAATACAAGGAATGTGACTTGGTGCATGGTGTGAAAAAATAAAAACAATCCTGAAACACTATTATAATAATAAATATAAGCTGGTAGCATCTTATTAAATCACTGTCGTTAAACATTCAGAGAATATCTAATCGTCCTCTCTGTCTTTCTTTCTGTTTGTTTGTTTAAGACACTTTTAAGGCTTCTTAAAAGTCCTCCTCACTACTCCTAACAGTTTACACCTTAGGAGCTCTCTTGGGGCCTAAGATGCTTTGTGAATTATTTTTTTATCCTAAAAAGGAAAAAATTCTAAGAAAAATCTTAAAATAACGTCACTAAGAGCTACTTTTATTCTTAGGATGCTTTGTGAATACGGTTACAGTAGCTTAAGAGTCTTTACAGAACATTTTGGGAAAATGTTTTTAGTTAACCTGTGTTCACTTCAATTATGTATTTTTTCTATAGTGGGAACAAACCAGATCATTCATGAGTTTTGAATTGTGTTGTCAGGTGAATGTGTCAGATGCAGCTAAAACAGCTGAAGCCTTCCTCAAGATCGCCTCCGTGTACAAAGAGGACAGCAGTGATGTTAAGGCTGCAGTGTTGGAAAGCGTTGGTGAGATACATTCACTTCATTTGATGAATGATTTAAAGGTGTAATAGGTAACTCTTATAAAAATGGCTTTTTGTCATATGCTAAAACTGTCACTATGTAAAGACAGCATTACATGAAACTAGTAATCTGTTAAAAAAAAAAAAAAAAAACATGCTCATTAAGTCCCGCCTACTGCTCCTATTGCAAATTGCCAGAATCCACCGCGACTGAGCAAAAACAACCAATCAGAACCAGGATTGTGTTTAATGGACTGTCTGACAGCTGTCGATCACAGCTCCCACCCCTTTCCTCCTCAGCGAGCTTAGCATCAACAGCTTACACAGCAAAAATGCGTTTACACCGAATGCGACTGCGGTCACTTCAATCTCCCCTGATGAGTCGCTTGAACACAGTGGTACGTTTTGGTCACTTCTAGTGACACAATGACCAGGGAACAGTGTGTGTGTGTGTGTGTGTGTGTGTGTGTGTGTGTGTGTGTGTGTGTGTGTGTGTGTGTGTGTGTGTGTGTGTGTGTGTGTGTGTGTGTGTGTGTGTGTGTGTGTGTGTGTGTGTGTGTGTGTGTGTGTGTGTGTGTGTGTGTGTGTGTGTGTGTGTGTGTGTGTGTGTGTGTGTGTGTGCGCGCGCGTGCGCGCGTAGAGCCGGTGATAGGGGGGAGAGAGGGTTGATCATTTCTTCTCCGGCTGTATGTTTACAGCACTTATCATAGACGACTCCGCTTATACAGTTTAAATGATCAACTTACGGAGTTACTAAAGGGTGAGTTCACCCAGAATGTAGGCTTATTCAAGAAGTTAACCGCTTTAATTTTGCCCGGTAAATTGAGGAAGTGTAGTACAGTCCTCTGCTGCAGCTGTCTCACTGTAGCGGGAGGGAGGAGCTGCTGCCTCGGCTCTACATTCAGTCATGGATGGGAGAGTTGTCACTTGAAGTCCCTTGAAAAGTTCAAATTTTTCAACTTTAAGCAACTAGGTCGCGCTTGACCTCATCACTCAAATCATGCAAGTCACGTCACTTTGTTTGCGTCATTTACATTGATTTGAATGTCACGTTTGGTGTGAGTGCACCTTTATCGGTTTTGTTGTGTAGTTTACTGGCCATTTAGCAATTATCACACCAGCTTCCTCTAGGGGGAGGGACTTTGGAGGCAGGGCAGGAGAGCAGCCGAGAGGGAGGGATCTGAAAGTTGTACTTGTTCAAATTTAATGCTAAGTCCTTTCTCCTCCAAGTTACCGACTGCACCTGTCACTGCAAATTTGCGGTTGACCTCATTTGGAGACATGATTGGCGCTCTGGTTGAATGATGAAGACCAGTCAAGGCATGATGATTTTATAAAAGAGGATTTATTATAAACTAAATGGAAAAGAATACAAAAAAGAGTGTCCCATTCTGTATAGGAAGGAAAGGTGGCCAGCAACAACTAACTGGGAAAGTTCCATAGCTCAAGCTTTATACAGATAGAGAAAAAGTTCAACCCTGATGAGAGGAAAAGGAGGGGGTCAGATGCTCCCAACAGTGGAGACGTTGGAGAATGATGAGGAGGTGGATGTATCGAGGAAGGCTGGCACCACTGATATCTGTCTTTGATAGTGTGTGTGTGCGTGCGTGCGCATGTGAGCCTTGAAGGTCAGGCTGGTGTCTTATCTGTGTGCTAACATGACACAGCTGTTCAAAAGTGCAAAGAGTAATGCAGTCATCATGTATTAACACATGACAAATTGTACACATGAACACACATTTGATGATATAATGATTAATATAATAATTGCCATAACATTCCCCACTTTTGGTTGCCATCAATGACCAAATCAAGAAACAAAATTATTATATTCCAGTAGAATAACCTTGGATCCACCTTTGCTGTCTTTCAGGGTTAACCATTAGCATCGTTATTGTCATACATTGGATATATTCTTCTTTTGTGAGACACAGACATACCTGAGAGAACAAGAAAAATGTGGAAATAAGCAAAAACCCCAAAAAACTTCATTATTATTGTCAATGGCATGAATCATCAAAAATCAAAAAGTCTATCATCCAGATAAGCAATATCATTAGCAAATCACAATTTACATCAAGGATATCACACATATTCATTGACTGAGTCCAGTGGCCCCGTTGGTAGCTTGGGTCACCAATAGACAGAAGAATAGTGGAACCATGATTAGAACCACCCTGCTTGATTGGCATCATGAGTGAAGAACCTTGAGTGTTTTCCTCAATCGCAGCAGAAGGGCTTGTGACTGTATCATCTTCCAGCCAGGTGTGAGGTTGTCCACCGTCTACCTAGCTATAAGCCTTCCATGGGTGTGGCTTATAAACAAAGCAAAGGAAGAACAAAAATCCGGTGGGTCCTCAGGGCTTGATCTAGGCTCTTGTTCTAGAGCAATTTTTCAACAGAGCGTGTGTCTCGTGAAAAAGAAAATCAGGAGATGATCACGAAGTCATCAGGCCAAATATCGTGTAGATGATTGGTTGTTGTCAGAGGAAGGGTAGTCTCCACACACCTGGCAACCTCTCTTGGGATCGGTTGGTACCTGAACAGGAGAAAAAAGGGAAAAACAAATAAAATGAAATAAAACTTGTTTAAAGAGAAGGGGTGTTAGGGTTAGTTGACTAACTAAATGAATAGTTAGTATGGCTCTGGTGCTCAGTTATAGCTTCCAGGAAGGCAGAGACAGGTCAGAGGTCAGGATCTGAGAGCTTTTCAGATCCTAAAAGGTGCTGCTGCACAATCACACAATGGTTAGGTGTGGGTTAGTGAGCTTTTAGCCATGCGGGAGAAGTGTGGAGCGTGACTACATGTCTTCTCAATATGAATACATACAATTGGGAGACATGGAGATGTGAAAAGCCAAATAAGTTTAACCAAATAAATAAATAATGTTATTTATTTATTTAAATTGTTTGTTTTGTTTTTCTTTGCTCTCTCTTATTTATGAAGGCAAAATCTTATTCTATCCTCTATTTATTCTGAATAATCTTAACACTCCACACCTAACAACATAACCCAATTATTTTTATAGAGCTGAATTTGTCAGTTCATTTATTTCATTATTTTCCCCCATAATTATTATTTGACACGTATTTGACTTAATTTTGAAGCTAAATTTGCGGTTAACCTCATTTGGAGACATGATTGGCGCTCTGGTCGAATGTTGGAGTCCAGTCAAAGCATGATGATTTTATAAAAAAAGGATTTTTATAAACTAAATGGAAAAGAGTACAAAAAGAGTGTCCCATCCTGTATAGAAAGGAAAGGCGGCCAGCAACAACTAACTGGGAAAGTTTCTCAGCTCAAGCTTTATACAGATAGAGAAAAAAGTTCCACCCTGATGAGAGGAAAAGGAGGGGGTCAGATGCTCCCAACAGTGGAGATGTTGGAAAATGATGAAGAGGTGGATGTATTGAGGAAAGTTGGCGCCACTGATATCTGTCTTTGATAGTGCGTGTGCGTCAGTTGGTGTCTGTGTGTGTGTGTGCATGTGAGCCTTGAAGGTCAGGCTGGTGTCTTATCTGTGTGCTAACATGACTCAGCTGTTCAAAAGTGCAAAGAGTAATGCAGTTATCGTGTATTAACACATGACAAATTGTACACATGAACACACATTTGATGATATGATGATTAATATAATAATTGTCATAACACACCTTTAATGCTAGTCTTCGTTCTTTGTACAGAAATGAATTTCTGATCTAAAAGCATCACTTCATCTATGTTCTAGATGCTCTTCTGAAGAAGGCCTTCAGCTCTGCTTCATTCCAAGGCTACAACTTTGTTTCCTCTCTGTTGGTGCTTCTCGGACTGATCAAGGTTCATGTTTTTTAACATAATCTCAGACTTTTCTAAATGAAGGATCTAAATGACTTATTTTTAATGTTTGCCTTTTTTGTGTTTCATACTGGTGCTGTGCCTTCAGAGCGAGGACAAAGTCAAACCTGTGCTGGTGGTTCCTGGGCACCTCCAGGCTCTGGAGCACGTCGTCCAACAGGATTACTTTCCTAAAGAGAGCGTGGCTGTGCTGGAGGCCTTCATGTCCCGGTAAGGGCGTGAAAGAATGAGCCAATCAGCAAGCAGCTCCCAGGTACAAAACACCACCAAACTTTACTCAGGCAGGTGAAGGCTCCTTTAAGATTTGAGGTTTATTTTCTCAGAATACTTTGGAGTAAATTTGATTCTCAGACATTAATATTTAAGATTCTCTGAGTAAGTAATAAATAACCAATGCTTTGATGTTCATGTTTCATTTTATATTCAACTAGTTTGTTAAAAAATACTGAAATAGACCCTCTGTTACACAGCATAAAATAATGTTGCCTTAATAATGAAGTTAGTTTGACTTTTTAAAATGAATAGATTAATAAAGATTAAAAATAAAATTTGATTGGGATTTGTTTGCTTTTTATCTCTTTGACAGGATATGTATTACTAGTAACATAGTGTCATCTATCACTGTACACTTGTTGAATTTAACTATGTAATACATTTTAAGAAAAATTATCAATTAGGGCTGGGCAATATATCGAGATTCAAGATATATCGAGTTGTCTACTTTGGGAATATAGAAAATTACAATATCGCCTACAGCGATATATGTATTTTGAATAGCTTATTTTGTTTTAAAATACTTTTTTGTTAGTTGTCGCTGCTTTCACTGCTTTTCAGAACAGCATAAAAAACTCAGTTAGATGGATTTCTGAGTGCGTCCTAACCGAGACCTTCCCCTAAACAAGCCACATTATGTGTCACATCTTGTGCAGCTGTTCTTTAATAAATGGGCCCGTGGGGCATTTGAATCATCAAATTTAACCCAGAATTGTCTTTCTGGTCAGACTTAATTTGAGATTTTGAGTTGAGTTGAGTTTATATCGTATATCGCTATTTTGAGAAAGAATATTGAGATATGAGTTTTAGTCCATATCGTCCAGCCCTAGTCAGTCCCTCCAGGATTTCGCAGTCATTTTTTGTGATTGTTTGCGGGCCGTTTTCCCAGAAGTTGCTGTAAAAAGTTGCAATTTTTTTTCAGCCCATAAACACAATTAAGTTAATTGTTTCTACCAATTATAGATACATATTTACCAGACATGTTCTAGAAAAAATATGCTTTATTGTTGGAAAGCAAACACCAACACAATCTTGTAAAACATGGAAACCCTTTTTTTCTTTTAGCTTATACACTGAGCATACCCTGAATGCAAAAGGTTTAACAGTTTTTAATCAAAATGATCATCAGTAGTGCCAGTTAGTAAACAATATTGAACTTCAGGAATCTTAAAGTGCATAACATGAACCTGTCATGAAGACATTTCTTTAGGCATATCAAAAAATAAAAAATACAAAGCATTAACGAACATACTGTGTGGGTGAGTGTTGGTAGTGGTGGGAGGGGCCGATGGTGCCCTATGGCAGCCTCGCTTCTGTCAGTCTGCCCCAGGGCAGCTGTGGCTACAATAGTAGCTTATCACGACTAAGTGTGGAGTTAAAGAATAATCCCTTAATTCTGTAAAGCAACTTTGAGTGTCCAAAAAAGCACTATATAAATTGATGCATTATTATTATTATTATTATTATTATTATTATTATTATTATTAATGATATTGTGTGCTTCCTGTTTGTGCACTGGCTTGCATTCTGTTGACATACATGGCAGAAGCAAAATGTTTGTCCATAGACGACTTCCGCTTTTGCTTGATGATAATATGGCATTTTGAACAAAAAAGTTTACCTCCACTTTTATGAATCAACGTTGGGTACTGTTACAAGTGCTAAAATGCCAAAAATAACAATAAGCGGCCACATATTTGTTTTTTTTTTTCAGCACATTTACGGGCTTTTGGAAAAATTGCATTGCCGCACTGATTTTGCGGCGTTTGCTTGATTTTGCGTTAATAGTTGTGACTGCAACATCGCAAAATCCTGGAGGGACTGGCAAGTATCAATGGGGGGGGGTTTCTTGCCCTGACATTTCCACCAGTCAGAGCCCAGATTGAATGCGCTCCAGTCAACTCACAAATAAGTACTTACATCAGTGTCTCCGCTTGGCCATCACACCAAGTATTGGTAACAGACACAAGATGCCCTTTTTTTTTTATTAAAAAGCTTTTTCAACACACTTGTCTTTGCATACTCTGCATTTTCTCATTCAGTGGCTGTTAGTATTGACAAGTGTTTTATTTAAATTATTTTCTTATAATAGAAAAATTAACTGGAGTCTTTTTTTCCATCTTCGCTGTGTTTTGTGTCAACATTTACTGCAGCAGATCTGTGTGTGTGTGTTTGCACCTGCTTGTCAGTCGTACTATTTTCTGGTACTAAAAAAATCAACGCAAACAGTCCCAGGTTTGATGAATTGCATTGTGCCCACTGCATTCATTTATTTGCATTTCCTCCTCCCATTTTTTTTGCTCCCTTCGTAAGATCCACCCACTTTCCATAGTCATCAGAGGGAAGCGGGGTAAATGGATTGTGGGCACATTGTGACGCGCAGATGACGTGCAGTCCTGATTCCCTGGGGTTTGTACCCCTTATTAGCACGTGGAGTGACGCTTGCGCACATTTTAATACCCCTAAACCTTTAGCAAATCTGCCCCCCCATGTGTGTTTTGGTGGTGTTTTGTATGTTTCTTTGTTATTTTTGTGTATTTTGTAGTGATCTTGTGTATTTTTCTCTTGTTTAGTGTGTCTTTGTTGTTGTTTCATGTGTTTCTGGTAATAGTTCCTTTCTTCTTAGTGTGTGTTTTTGGTGTCATTTTGTCTATTTTTATAAACATTATAAAACCCCATATTTTAATGCTTTCATTTGTTAATTTTCCTCTCTCTCTCAACTTATGTACCCCCTGTAGTGTCATTGCATACCCCTAGGGGTACACGTACCCCCATTTGAGAAACACTGCCTTAGAGGATGCAGTTTATCATAAATGGGGTGTCCACTCAGTAAAACATGGGTTGGCATAGTTACTCCTTAAAGAACCAATCAGTAGAAACTAATGGTCAAACATTCACATTGTCATCAACAGGAACAGCAAGACTCTGGAGTCCTGTGGCAGCGCCAGAAACAAGCTCCAGTCCACAATGCAGAAACTCCGCGCTGAGAGCTGAGGAACACACACAGACTGAACTTTAACTGAAAAATTGACGGACCTTTTAAACATCAACTCAAACCAGAAAACATTTCAAGAGCTGCTGACGATCAGACCGCCTTCACCATGACACTGCTGCTCATTTCCAGTTGGACTTAATGTTTGAAATCAGCCCTTATTGAGTGAATACAACTGAAAGCAGTTCTCACAGCTTGGAACTTACCTTAACTCTTATGATACAGCTCTGTTTTCCTGGTTGAAGATACCCAGCATGGGTCACAGGTTTCCCTCAGATGTGAAGCAGATGCACAGCCATCTGTTTCCATCAATTCTCCTATTTAATTTTCCTGTTTTATGGGAAATATTCATGTATTTCACTGAAGTGTACTAAGAAGGGATGCTGTTCAAATTTATGTAAAAATGCTGATAAACTGAAGATTGAGAACAGAATAAATGAATTGACCTGTTTTCTGGCTTCTGTGGTGTAAGACTGAGTTTTTGGATTCATGTGTCGAAATAAAACATTTCATTAATTGTTGGATACTCCTCGTCTCAGGGTTTTTGCATCGCAGCTCTGGATTTAAACCATGGATGCAAATGTGTGAGAGCTTTTGTTGTGATCAAGCAAGTTTAAAAAACAAACCAATCCAAGCTGCATTGTGTCTACACCTACTAGTACTATCTGTTGTAGCCTCCATGCCTGCATGAAATGTAGTGCCTGTGTGTTTATTTGCAGGGTTCAGGGGTCACCACAACAAGAATGTACCAAATCCTTGTTGTAAGTCAGTCTTACTCTGTACGAGCTGAGTGTGCTCAAAGTGACTTCAGGTCCTACCTTCATGACTGAAGCTCCATACAGATAAACACTGACAGGAGCATTTTGGTAAAGGTAAGGCTTAAATTTTGTTTTTTGTCTAAATTGGATTTAATGGAATATTTCAGTTACTAAATGTGGTATTATTACACATTTTGGTCCAATCCCTCATTGTGGTTTTTTCACTCGTTGTCTTACTGACACAGATGCAGTTCTGGGCGGCGGCCATCCTGCTGAGCTTAAGACTCCTTTTACCAACAGATGCAGGAAAATGTCCTGGACAGTGCCGCTGTGACGGCACCAAACTCTCAGTAACCTGCTTTGGGAGAAACCTGACGCAGATTCCCTCCACTGTAGATGAGGTGACAAAGTCTCTGATGCATTCTTTGACTTCAAGTTTGTTTTTGAAACTTAAGTTAAATTAAATATTATTAGATTATTTCACCATGCTGTTTTCTTTTTGCTCCAGTTTTACACAATGTATGACAATAATTAATGCTAAGAAAATTCTTGCAAGACAATGACTTTTTTTTTTTTATATAGATACAGTACAAAGCTTATTTAAGTTAAGATTTTATATGAAACCTTTTGCATGTGTCGCTCAATGATGGACTGGCAACATGTGCAGGGTTTACCTTTCCACAAAAACTTTGTTTAGCACACTTGAGCCATCTGCAACCTTAAGTTGTGTAAAGAGATGGGATGTAGTAGGCCTACAGTGGGATTATGGGAGTATTAATACATACTGTACATACCTTTTTTTTTTACATGGAATTTTTAATCATTGATTGAAGAAGATAATACATTCTTTTAAAGGGCACAAATTGACTCAAAACTTGCATATAAATGTGTTTTTATGTAGACATTTTGTGTGGGTAATCACTCTGAAATCAAATATACTGTATAGCATTAGCTACTGATTTTATCAAAGTCTTTAAAGTGATCCAAGCTGATGAAACTATATTCAGCCAGTCTGTAAGGTATAATAGGAAACCAGCATGAAGAATACCAGTAAGTCAAGTATCAACAAAAATAGATTTTTTTAATTTATTATTTATTTACTTGATTTCCTTTGTACATATTTCCATGTCTGATTAATACTGCAACACTGCAGCGCTGTAAGTGAGGTTATGAACTAATGTCATACCGTTAAAACATGTATTACTGTAAAAGGTGTTGCAATGTTGCATGGATGTAGAAGGACTTCACTTGGTTTTGCACTAATTCTTCAAACATTTAGGTCATATCATCTGAGATCTGATGACGTCTAACAACAGCTTTGTCCTATTAAAAGCTTCTCTGAATCCTGCTCAAATCAGGCATGAAAGCTTTCACACGCACTTATTCTATTTACAAACTCCAATACGTCACATATTCGTACAGTGGCTCTCATCATAATTCTGTCTGTTTATATGTAATGTGGCTTTTGAAGGGGAATCCATCCTTAAAGGTCCAGTATTATGCTATTTTTCACCCATATATATTTGTTCTAAGAACCCCAACAACATAGTATTTGAGGTTTATTTTCCCAAACTCACCTGTTTTCTGGAGTTTTAGCCTCTGAAAAATTACTTTCAGACCTCTCCTAAAAACAGGCTGTTATTTGTCTTTCGTACATATGCATGAGTGGGCGTGTCTGTTGACGCAGACTCTACGCATCACTCTTGGAGAGGGCTTGTTTATTTTTTTACCAGAGTGCTTGTCTTTAGCTATCCACACACTGCACATTACAATAAAACACATGGCTATTTAAGCAGCTTTTGTGATTATGAATCAGTTCGGGGGGGGCCTGGTGGTTAAGGGAGCGGCTGTGTAATCAGAGAGTCACTGGTTCAAATCTCCCTGGGCTATCACTGGGATGTTGAGCAAGGAGCTCACATTCTTATAGGGTAGGAGGAGCCAGGATTGTCAGGAGTTTCCACCTTATGAGTCATAAGGCGAGAAAAATCCAACAGTCCCGTTTGAAGCTGATTTTTACAAAATGTGGAATAACAAGGGAGGGAGGAAACAGAACTTTTTCAACTTTGGCCCTCTGAATGAGGCTAAAGGGATGTACTGTATATCACTGTAGCAAAATTATTATAAAGTGATCTTTTTATAATACTGCCCCTTTAACTGTGATGATCTCTATGCCAGTGTCGGATACATTATTCTTTCTGTTGATTTCCACTCACAGATTACACTGAAACTTGACCTGAGGAACAACAACCTGCAAATGCTACCCAGAGCTGCCTTTGTGCACACGCCTTACCTCACTCATCTCAACCTGCAGCGCTGCAGCATTAACAAGGTGAAGGAAGGAGCTTTCCGCTCCCTTGGGCGTCTGGTCTCATTAAACCTGGCTTATAACAACATCCACATCCTGTACCAGGTCAGATTACTGATTCAGCAGGAGTGACACTTTTGCAACGTTTATTTTTTGAGTTTTGATGTGATATCTTGCTTGCTTTTTCCTGCTGCATCACTTAAGGAGTCTTTTGATGGGCTCTCCTCCTTGAAGGAGCTGAGTTTGGAACACAATCGCATTGAAGAGGTCCAACCTGGCGCCTTCATGCAGCTCAGCTTTGTCAACATGTTGACTCTCAGCTACAACCAGCTGGTCTACATCCCCAACATGGCCTTCCAGGTGCTTAGAAAGATGAGAAGAGTCTCTGTGTCCCTTTCATTTGATACACACACTCCAGTTTTCAAACTAGTGGTAATCGAAAGGCCACATGTCTCATTTGTTCCTAAACTAGAGTAATCATAGCAATTTAAAACTTAGTCAATGGACTTATCTTTTAAAATTATGTTTCCAATTAGCTAAGTGGAAATCATTCATTTCTGAAACATAAAGATAAGGTGTTTTACTTAAGTGACCAATGCTTTTTTATTAAAAAGGAATCCACAGGCCAAATTTGAAGCACCAGGGCCCAGTTTTTCAAAAGTAATCCGCTTGGATTTTGGATAACTGATTAGATCAAATCTTGAAAATAGGTTTTTCAAAAGAAAAAATGGATTACATAATCGGGTTAGCTCACGTAATGCAATCTTGGTTTTGAACCAGATCAAACCTTTGGTTTGGGTTTTTCAGAACTTTTTAGTAGGATTGGGATCACTTTGATCCAAAACATCTGGATTCAAGTGATCCCATCAGAAAGGTGGATTCAGTGTTGATTTCAGGCCCAAAATGTAATGAAACTTTGTATCAAATAATATGTTTGAATTATGCAGTATAGCCTGCAACATAGCCAATTTATTCATAAGGTTTTGATTTGTTTATCCACAGTGATTATGTAGTTTATAACAGTATAGGCCTACAGCAAAGTAGAAATAGCCTCATAAAAGAATCCCCCAAACAGCTGTCAATATTAACCACATATAATAGATTTTATTCTGTCACTAATTTATGTATATTCTTTTTGGTATTTACATTTTTTTTTAGTTTTAGATCATTTTTTAGTGATGCATGCCATGATAAAAAGGATATTAAAGCAATGGCATCACTGGTTTTTCAAATCCAAAACTAAATCAGAAATAGTGTCTAACTATTGTGTCCCTTTGGGTTCTGGTTCTGGTCTTGTTCTGGCAGAATGCAGGAGGTTGGTCAGGGTCTCCAAAGACTTAAAGGGCCCTTCATCAAACAAAGATGGGCACTGGTTATCCAGATTTAGTGATTCTATCTGAAATCAAACTGATCCAATGTGATGTTGCTTTCTCAAAAGTCAGATGGATTACGTGATTTTCGATAGCAAAAAAAAAAAGGATTACCAAATCCGGATCAATTTCATCCAGATTAAACCTTTTGAAAAACTGGGCCCAGGGCCTTACCTACATCACTTATTCTCAAACTGTGGTATGTCAAATTATTATCTTGTGATTAATTGTTTAAGTACTGTTTTATTTTCCTATATTTAAACACAGTGTTACTGTTCAGACTGTGTGTAATGTTAAAATGGCCCACAATATTAAATATACTTGTTAAATAAAACCTCTGCCTTGTTTTTAATGAATAGCTAGGCCGATTACACGACAGTGTTTTAATGTTGGTCATTATGGTGGTTCTTGGAGAGCAAAGTATTTTCTTAAGGCTCTACTCTCCCATGTGTGTAAGTCCAAAAAGCCGCGCAGCGGTGCTGTTTCTGGCTGTGTGCTATTTTCCCCCTGTACTTAAGTCAGTCGCTGCGTGCCTTCATCCCAGTTACACACTGTGGGTGAAATGTGGGCGTTCCCATTCAGATCTGGCTTTATGCGCATTCTCCAGTGTGCGTAAGTCCTTTTCTTCTTACGCGCTTCTAACCCTGGAATAAGTGCAGCGCCCCCATAAGGTGAAACATTATATTGCACTAGAAATATGAACTTAGTTACATTTGAAGCGACACGGACTCATGCATCGTGCAGCAGCTGTGATCACTCAGCTGCTGCTGCGTGATTAATTAAAACTCTGACAGACTTCTGTCCACGTTGGTCACAGTGATTCAACTATTTTCATACTATGTCCAACGTAAAGTCAGTTTGATACACTACAGAGTGAAACAATCAGTCTCTTCACATCTTGACGTGTAGATAATCTTTTTACTCTTCTGCCATCAGCTAAGTGTTTCTTAACTTAACTTAGACAGCTAGCTTAACACAAAAGAAATGGCCCTAGAAACGACAGGACTCGGGGTGTCTTTTATGTCCGTAAACCATTTCTTAATTTTTTTGTAAAACTGCAAAACAGATAAAATATACATCACTATTTGCATATATGTACAAATCTCAAATAAAAGAGTATATAACTTACTATACATGTGGTATTATTGCATAACACAACTAGCACAGATCTAAATAGCATAGCTTAGCTTAGACTCAGCAGGAAAAACGATTTATGCAGAAATTACATAAATAAACATTTATAACAAATAATAAAGTACTGCACAACATTACAAGTCATTGGTAACTTACAGATTATGTCTTGACACTCAGCAAAAAGTGCACAGAGGAGCGTTTTTGCCTGTGAAGTCCTCCAGTGCTGCCCTTAAAATGACGTCATTAGCCACTGCTTACAGGTAGTGGCCAATAGGCAGTTGCACCACAAACAAAGCCAATACCAAAGAAGAAGTTAGAAAGGCAAACAGTGACCTCTCATGGGCAAACAGAGAACCACACGTGCATTCCAAATAGATCAACTTAGAAACTTAAAATACATAAATGTGCTGAAATAAGAGGGACAGAATACTGTCATATGCAGATGAGGATAGACCACAAACTGTTCCCACACATTTTAATGAGGCTCAGCTATGATGATGATGATGATGAAGGTGATGCTGATCAAGGAAAGAGATTTTAACTGTGACTCAGTCACACTGCAATAATCTGATCAATGATCTGATCAAATCAACCTGTTACATTGTTTATCAATGAAGGCTTTATCATTTTCACAGATTTCAATGACATTTACAAGCGTTGGGAAAACTCAGTTTCTTGATTTCTAGACAGACCAAAAAAAATGACATCACCTCCTTTCCTTCAGCCCACCTTCATTCACACATACACACTTTTGGTCTACCTTACGGGCGGTGGGTGTGTCAGGAGCCTGCACTGGAGAATACGCATAGGAGAGAAGCGCGTAACTGCAGGCGCGCAAAAAAGCACTTGCGTCCAGACGGGAGAATAGACCCCCTTGGTGAATAAAGTTTGAGAACCACTTCTCTACAATGATCTGATTCTCCTCCAGGGTTTGCAGAACATCAAGTGGCTTCGTCTGAGCCACAACTCCCTCAACAACTTGGCTCCTGAAGCTTTCACTGGACTGTTCACCCTACGCCGCCTCAGCCTGGATCACAATGAGCTGCAGTTCTTCCCCACGCAGTCCATGGCCAGGTGACAAGTCATTTTGGTATCTTATCCTAAAGGGCTGCAGGTCTGTTAATCTAGCGAACCAGATTCAGAAATGGTCTCAGAAAATAACCTTCTTGCTCCCAGTGTTGGGGTCAGTGACGTTTTGGGGATTAAACTGGACTCTCTGATAGTGGTGACAGAGAGGAGGAGCCTGTCTAAGGTGAAGGCCATCTTGGTCAATGAGTCCCACCCACGCCATGATGTGCTGGTCAGTCACAGAAGAACCTTTAGAACCTTCAGCACCAGGCTGATCCAGCCACGGTGCTCCACAGAACGCCACATGAATTATACAGTTTGATCTCCACAGGCAGGAATGATTTCCTCTCTGTAACTTCACAGCTTGATTGATGTACATATCTAAATCATATTTTCTACTACTGTAATGTGTGTGTTTCTGATCCCTATTTCTAACAGTCTTTTACTTAATTATACACTTGTTTATTCTTTCTTTTGTCTTTGTTAACGTTTTTTCTTTTATTTGTGATGTGTTCTGTGGCTGTAACAAAAGTAATTTCCCCCTGGGATTAAAAAAGGAATTCTGATTCCTTCATCAACTAATCTGTGTGCACGTTCTCCTGTGAAGGATCCGTGAGGTTACACGTCTGGACATGAGTCACAACCCCATGATCTACCTCGGGGAGGAGTCTGTCTCCATGGCAAAGCTCACACACCTTTACTTGGACCACATGTCTCTTCAGGATCTGTCCGAGCTGGCTTTATCTGGTTCACCACTCCTCACCCACCTGGACCTCAGTCACAATCAGCTCCGCTACCTGGAGCCGCTCTTTGGTCCAAAGGAGCTGAGCAGCCTCAACCTGACCGGTACGACTGCTCTCATACACTGGTTCTTAACTCATGGCTCAGGGCACTAAAGTAGGTCGAGGACTAATTTTCCAGAGTGTTTAACAAAAACAAAATAAAACACTACTTTTATTTCAAAAAGCATGTGTTTTTATTAGAAAGCCATTCTATCATTTATAACAATGTTTTTCAAATGGGGGTACTTGTACCCCTAGGGGTACGCTATGGCACTACAGGGAGTATAGGAAAATTAACAAAATGACAACAAAAACACACAAAACGAGAAAAATATACTAAATAATGAAAAGAACAAACAATAACAAAATGACACAAAATATACACACACTAAGAGACAAAAATACTATTACCAGCAACTCACAAAACAACAACAAAAACACACTAAATGAAAGAAAAATACACAAGATCACTACAAACTACACAAAATAACAGAAACAGCTAAACAACATCAAAAACACACACACACACACGCAGAATAATTTAAATGATACCAACAACACCCAATATAAGAGAAAAATATACCGAATAATTAAAAGAACAGGCAAACAACAAAATACACAACATTTCACCAGAAACGCACAAAATGATGATAGAAATAATCTTGGTTAGAACGTGACCTGAAAATACAAGGATCAGTGTTGGTCCCAAATCAGGAGGGAGATTACTGGAAATGATCAAAACTAGAGGCACTGTTTCATTCCACTTATTTACACATTTAGATTCTTTAAAATGTCTTAATAATTCATTCCATCATTTTGCTCTATAGTTGTTTTTTCACAACTATAGAGCAAAGGACAAAGGGGGTACTTAGTAAGAGAAAAGGGGTACGAGAATCACTGATTTATAACACTAGGGGGCAGAGTTGTTTAGGGGTTTTCAGTATACACTACCATTAAGGTTTAAGAATGAAAATATCAGTTTGTACATTTTTTTTATCTTTAATGTTTATTACATCCACCAAAGAGGTAATGTTTTCAGCGTTTATGCATTTGTTTATTTGTTTGTTTGTTTGCAGAATCACATCAAAACGTCTTAACGGAGTTTGACAAAATTATATCCAAAGACAGACGTTAAGCCATGGAAGATTCCCTTCAATTTTGGAGAGGATCTGAATCTAATTTACTGATTTTGGATCAGTTTCAATAATGTAAAATTCCCGATCATTGGTAAAATTTCAAAAATTCATATCTCAGTTTGTAATTGATCGATCTTTATGAAATCTGACTCAGTTATGGGTTACCCATTCATTTGGTGCTCATGATCATGGTACCATGATCAGGATCACTGATCCAGATAACTGACAACATCTGGAAAGGAGATTTGGGACTTGGCTGAGGTTTGCTAACCTTGCCTATAAGATGTATTCTCCTGGTGTTCACAAACACCAGAATCCATCTTGTGCTGTTCCCGCCTTTGCCTTTTGATTCTGAACTGAACCTGTTAGAACCAATCATGAGGCAGTGTTGTGGTTTAGGGCAGGATATCTGGGTGTGACGGAGGTAGAAACACTGAAGCAAAACTGGCACATGTACAGTTGCAGAGACAGAAACTAGCAGGGCTACCATTATTAGCATAGCTTTGAATCAAAATAGGAAGATGTCAATGCAGGAGGATGGTTAACGTGCCCTTAACTCACATACTTGTGTTGCAAAAACGACAAAAGTCACTCAACGACATAATGACCACAGCATTATTATCCCAGAAGAAAGTTTTCACCAGCGTAGCCTTGTTATTGTTGTAGCAGCGTCTATGCGGCGCATGCCGATGACGACATCATCATTTGTTACCGTGTGATTGGCTAAAACAAATCATGGTGGACAGGTGCTTCACCCAATCAGCTTCAAGCATTCTGTTCATGTCCCTCCCTGGTTCAGAAAGGATTCACCAGACACAGACACAGATCCATGTGGAGAACTGGAGTCAGAGGGAGTCTGTTCTCATGTAAGATTAGAGGTTTGCGCTCTCTGAGTGCTCTGGATTACTCTGCGTTTGTGCAGGATCACTAACCCATTCACCTGCAGATGTGATTTATGTTCTAGGTGATGACTGATGGTGTATATCTACATGTAAATCACACTTTCTCCTCAAGGGAACCCACTCTACTGTAACTGCTACCTGCGAGCCCTGAGGGAATGGGCTGGAGCTGGAGGTCTAAAGCTCCAGGGAGCCTGTGCTGGACCTGCTCACCTCACAGACGAGCTGCTGCAAAAAGTGTCTTCTGTGCGTCTGCGCTGCCGCAGCAGGACAGAAGCGCTGAAGGAGGAACTGATGAGCACTCAAAGCCCTCCTCCCTCCACCACAGACAAACCAAAGCAGGAAGTCAAGTGTCCGATTCACTGTGAATGTGACGTGAGTGAAGAAACGAAGCATATTCTTCTCTGTGGGGTTGGCTGCAGCTCCAATGTGTACTGCTGTGCATAGTGTGTATCTTTCAGTGTGTGGGGTTGTGTAGTATATTAAGCTTTACACAATCAGGATTTTTGGGCCGATCACCGATCAGTGAGTTTAAAAAAAAAAACTATCACTGATCCGATCATATGAATTCAGGTTTTTTTTTTTTTTTAAGGTACCGACCGAATTCCTTCGGTACAACCAGATACAGATTCATGGAAAATCAAACGATTCCATGTTTAAGGATCTAAAAGCAGCCTTGTGACTGTGAGGGAGTGGAAGAGATGAAGAATTTCCATGAAGGACCTGAACATAACATGCAGACCGAGCACTTGCAAAAAAACATGGCAGATGTAAATGTGAGCTTCACTCCAGCACTTGAAAATCATTTAATTTAGTTCCTGAACAGCAGCTGTGTCGACTACAAGAGAGTTGGAGATGAAGCCGTGGAGGCAGACCACACTGGAACCACGTGAAACCTGCATTAGCATTAGCATTAGGAGCAAACACATACTGTATTTCCTGACTGTAGCATCGCAAAACCCGCTGTTGCTCATAGGCCATATTCACAGGTGCACAGTTGAGTTGGGGTGCATACACACATACACACACACACACAGGCGCGCGCACTTCTGTGTATTTTACTTATTCACTAAAGCGTACACCGTATAGTTGCGATAATTAAAGCGGAGAAGCATCCCCTCTGTAATGATCGCTGAGATTTCTACGTGCGCCCATTACAGACAAAATCTTGTCTATTTATAAGCAATTATGCTAAACAGACAAAATGTTGTCTGTAATGAGCGTATTTCAGAGAGAGCATGGTGGGTGGCTGCATGACGTTTAATATTAATATTAACCTAACCACTAGGAACAAGTCTATCATAGTGTTTTTCCTGCAGTCTGTGCTTTCTTCTCGCCCTCCGCTCTCTCTTCTGTTTCAGGTGATTTGATGTTGGAGCTGGTGGTTCCTGATCAATGGTTCACAGCTCAACTAATGTGGAACACTGATGTTCTATCCTCATATCCTATCCTGTTTGTCCTTCTGTTCAATAACCCCAACCAGTGGAAGCAGATGTTCTCCACCTCTGAACTTGGTTCCAATGGAGATTTCTTCCTATAAAAAAGATGGAGTTGTTTTTTCCTACTGTCACTAAATACTTGTTCATGTGGATCTTGTTGAGTTCTTTCTTTCTTACTATAGACTTTATATTTTGTTAAAGCATTCTGAGATGACTTTGTTGTAATTTGCGCTATAAAAATAAGGATGAGTTCAGCTTTGTCCACCACTGCCCTGAAACGGACAGTAGTGTCCGGTATGAAAGTGAAAGTAAACGGGTGTGCATCGCTCCAGCTGAATTAACGAACACACACACTAACAGCAGACGCTGCCCCTGCTTTCAGAGCCAGACTGGGGAAGAAGTTTGGTGTTCAGCCGCTTCACTCCAACAGAGACATTTTTGCCGTTTGCTCTCAGGTTTTCATCTTTGCGCACAAATGTGAGTGAATTAAAGCCGTGTCATGCAAAGCAAACAACTCTTTGTTGTAAATGAGACGATAAAACAATGCAATGGGAGCATCTACAGAAAGTTTCATCACGACAATGACGTCATTGATCGGATCTGCAAATTGAGACATTACAGCCGACCACATTAATTGCATAAAATGCAAAATAAAGGCCAATCATATCGGTGTAAAACCTAGTATATATTTATAAGCAATTATGCTAATCTGTCGACACATTTACAAATTCACTTTAAACTTTTGTAGGAAAGTTGTTGCCAGTCATGGGTTTGATTTAATGTGTTTCTTCTCACAGTCCAGAAACTTGCGCCAGCTTCACTGAATTTTCTCAATCAGCGGTTCTCAACATGTGAGTCAGGACCCAAATGTTGGTTCCAGAACTGGTTTTAGTGTTGTGGGCATTTACGTGAACAAACGAAGAAGGAATGAACAGTTCTTGATATCTTACCACTTGGCCACTTTTTATTTAATTTATGAATCAAGTTTAGGTTCCTGGGTTTCACCGCACAAACAACATTTGAGTAAACCAAGAGGAGAACTCTTGTTCTGTGCACCATTTTTGGCTAAAATGTACCGGTATATGTGTATCCCGCTTGGCGTGAGTACGTATCATCAAAATAACATGTATGTTCAGACATTCCATCTGCAAGAAATCCAGTGATTTTTTTTTTTTTCATACAATGATGAATCACTGGTATAAATGTTTTTGTCTCTGGACTCATTTACAGTTCTTTGCTCCAAAAAAGGCTTAGACTGTTTTTATTCTGAATGTTCTACTCATGCGACTCCTTGCAGATCAAAGCCCAACATGCCACATGTGAAGGTCAAGGTCTAACTAAAGTTCCTCGAGGTTTTCCCCTAAAGACACAGCTGCTGGACCTCCGCAGTAACAACTTCATCTACCTTCCTGCCAGTAGCTTTCCAGGATCTGCACACGTTGTTTCTCTCCACCTTGAGCTCTGCAAGATTAGAAAGATTAAAGACGGTGCTTTCCAGGGGATGAAGGAGCTGCTGTATTTGTATCTTTCTGACAATCTTCTCACATCATTGGGACGCAGGGCCTTTGCTGGGCTCCCAAAACTCACCTACCTCCATCTGGAGGACAACCGGCTCACGGTGTTCCCTGGACCAGGTCAGTGAGTAAATCCAGGAGAGTTAATAAAACCTGTGTTTATTGTGTCTCTCTGTGTCCGTTCTGTAGCTTTGTCTCTCCTTCCACATCTGTTTGTGTTGCATCTTGAGCGAAACACCATTTCCAAAGTGGAGCCTGCTAACATGCTCTCTGCAGTAAATCCAGAGCTCAGAGAACTGTACTTGAACCAGAACAATATATCCAGTGTTGCTAAGGGTGCTTTCACCTCAGCTTTCCTGGGTACACTTCACCTGGATTCCAATCAACTGACCACTGTGCCCACCAGCGCTTTGATCCACACACCCAACCTGGAGGAGCTCAGTTTATCCAAAAACGCAATTGGCTGGGTCGGACCAAAAGCGTTTCAGCCCATATCTCAAAGCCTAAAGAGGCTTTACCTGGATGAGATGGGGATGGAGAAGGTGGGAGACGGTTTAAAATCTGCTTTATTGTTTTCTCCTATTGCTGGTTCTGTGATTCTCTCCACAAATGTATTATTAACTCTGTCTTGTCCTGTACCAGATGTCCAGGGACGCCGTGTTGGGTCTGGACTCTGCTCTGCAGACATTGACTATGAGAGGAAACCAGCTGAAAGAAGTCCCTGACTTAAGTTCACTGTCCAGCCTGGAGGCGCTGGACCTGCAGGACAATCCACTGCATTGTGACTGTCTTCTTCTGCCTTTACGTGGGTCAGTATGGATATAAATGCAGTTGGAGAGGCTATTTAGTAAGAAGTGTAAACAAATAACTTATGTCCGACATTTTACTCAGAATACTTTGAAACATCTATAGAGCATAATGATGGAATTATTGTGATAACACACATTTGAAAGAATATCATTTTATAAAGAAGTGAAATGAAACAGTATTTAGGTTTCCTGAATAAATCCTAAAGTTTCTTTCTTTTCCGGTCATCTCCCTCCTGATAAAGGACCAACACTGATCCTTGTGTGTTATTTGTTTTTGGTGTCATTTTATGTTTTTTGTTGTTGTTTGTCTGTTCTTTTTAATTTTCAGTATATTTTCTTTCATTTTGTGTGTTTTTGTTCTTGTTTTTGTGTGTTGGTATTATTTAAATTATTCTCTGTGTGTTTTTGGTGTCGTTTTGCAAGTTTCTCTTTTATTTTTGTGTATTTTCTCGTAATCTTGTTTTTTTATTTCTCATTTAGTGTCTTTGTTATGTTAGTGTTTGTGTGTTTTTGGTGTAATTTTGTTGTTGTTAGTCTGTTCTTTTTTATTATTTAATATATTCCCTTATTTAGTTTTTTTGTTGTCATTTTTGTGAGTTACTGTTAATATTTAGTAGTTTTATCATTTTCAACTAAAGATAAACATTAAAAAACCCATATTTTTTTATATTTTTATTTGTTAACTTTCCTCTCTCTGACTCTCAAGTACCCCCTGTAGTGCCATCGCGTACTTCCATTTAAGAAAAACTGCTGTAGACAACATTCAGCTGTATGAAAAACAACTGTGAGAAAGTTTCTCTGATTTGTCTTCACGTAAAGGCTTTTTTTAAAATCTGAAATTATCCCTCTGTAACATTCTGTCTCTTCAAAGAATCTCAAACCTCACTAATCTGAACAAAATGGGAAAATACTTCAACCTACGTCAACTGATGAATTTAATAGCATCCATCTTCAATGATAAACATCCTTTAGCCTCATTCAGAGGGACACAGTTGAAAAATTTCTGTTTCCTCCCTTCCTTGTTAGTCCACATTTTGTAAAAAGTCAGCTCCAAATGGGTGAGTTAGATTTTTGTCCCTTTATGACGTCACAATGTGGAAACTCCTCCTCCTGACGATCCTGGCTCCTCCCACCTTATAAGAATGTGAGCAGCTCCCTCTCAAACTACCTCACTGGTAAAACAAACATGGCGAAGGCAAGACATTGTCACAAAAGTTGCGCTGTTTTGGCTGCTTTGAACGACGGACAAATATAATTTTACTCCCCTCATCAGAGCCTTTACGGACCCAGTGGCAGGATTTTATCTTTGCCAGTCATGTACTAAGCGAAATGGAAATAGAGTCAGTGGAAAGGTCTGGTCCCCCTCGAGTCTGAATATGTGCATCATTCCTGGGTATAGTCCAAATTTACGGTAGTATCAGTAAACAGGTTTTATTCCCGAGTCCAAATATGCACCTAGTTTTCAGCTACAGTCCGAATTGCGCCCGCTGGAGACCTTGGAAGTCGGTGCTTGTTGCCGAGAACCCCATCGATGGGACCAATTCAATTCAACTTTATTTATATAGCGTGAATTGCAACAAAAATCTCGACGCGCTATCAAAATATAAAATTCGTAAGAAATAAGAAAAAAACAACAAATCCACATGAACAAGCATTAGCAACAGTTGGAAGAAACAACTCCCTTTTAACAGGTAGAAATCTCCAGCAGAACCAGGTTCACAGGTGGCAGCCATCTGCGTCGACTGGTTGGGGTTGGTAGACAGAAGGAGGAGAACAGAACAGGATAGAGAAATAGAACATCAGTGTCCTAGACTAGTTGAGTCATAAACCACAGATCAGGAAGTGTCAGCTCCAGCTTCAAGACACCTGAAACAGCAGAGAGAGAAGGACGAGGAGAAGACACTGACTGCAGAAAAAAACATGATACAGGATACTGATGGAATGAAAATGAATATGGGGTGGACATCAGTGTAAGTAGCTCATCTTTCTTTTTTAGCTTGTTAGAAAGGCGACAAATCTCTTCCCGTAGATTGGTCATTTCCTTGTTGGCATTTAGTAGTAAAATGTTTATCTCTGACGGTAGCTGAGGAGCGGCGTCTCCACGGTCTGTAGATGCAGCCATCTTGTTCCCCAATTGCCGATCACAGAGAATTCAGATGCACAGGAGGCATCTCTGGTGCCCCTTTGGCCAGGCAGGGTGACTCCTCCCTGGGTAGAGTCCTGGCTGGCCGGGCCTGGAAGTCTCTTCCTTTGATTTTTCAAAAGTGCTCGGATTGGATCGAACATGGTATCAGCAGAAAGGTCTGCCCCCCCCCCCATCCCCCCCCCAAAAAAAAAACAAAAAAAAAAATATGTGCATCATTCCCGGAGACCCTAAAAAGTCGGTGTTTCCCTCTACCAGGGGTGATCTCGGTCAATGGAAGTCTGCGTCTGAAAGTGACTTTCCAGAGGCTAAAACTCCAGACGAATTTGTGGGGTTCTTAGAACAACTGAAGATGGGTAAAAAATAGCATAATACTGGACCTTTAACGTTGCTCTTTTACAACCAAACAATAGGATACACAACAAAAAAAGAATACAAATGAAAATGTGGCAGTAACAGTATGTACTTAAAAGCATTGATGTGTTTGTGTTTCCTACTCAGATGGATGGATAATGTGGGTGTAGAGGTGACTGCGACCTGCGCTCACCCTCCAGAGCTCAGGGGTAAAAAGGTCAAGGATATCAAAAACTTCAAGTCCTGCCCAGAGAATGTGTCGCATCCAAACAAAAAGCTTGTTAAGTCTGGACCTCAATCCAAAGCCAGTGCTTTAAGGTTCCCCAAAGGCAAAGTGAAAGCAGTGAAACCAAAACCATTAAAGAAGAAACCTCTGAGAAAACCAGCAAGAGTGACAATAAAGGAGACACTCAAACTGACCTGTTCAACAGCCTGCTAGTCTTTCATAATCCAATGAAAAAGTTGTTTTTTAATAAAGTGGTCAGGATTTTAATTCTGTGTGGGTTTCTTTGTAATCTGTCCTTTGGACTCGGGAAACACCAGATTTGAAAAACGAGGATAATACTGATATATTTCTAGTCCTATAGAATTGTGTCACACCAATTTGGGAAAGTATAGGGTTGGGATGAAACGCTTCTATTAACGATACGGTAGATACGGGGTACGTGCACCCCTAGGGGTACGTGAACACCTCTCAGGAGGTACACAGAACCATTTGTCAGTTTAATTTTTAACATTGATTTTTTATTTATGTGCACAGACTGTTTTTTCTCATCCATCAATAATTGTGGCTCAAATTCTAAAATGAGCAAAACTTCAAAGATACATGAATAAAAAGGCCTAAATTCAAGGTTAATGTTGGACGAGAGACAGGAAAGAGTTTAGATGAATATATACAGTAAACAGTGTTACTATTCAAACTGTGTGTAATGTTACAGTGGCCAATAATATTAAATATACTTGTTAAATAAAACCTCTGCCTTGTTTTTAATGAATACTTAGGCCTACTACGCTACTGTATTTTAATGTTGGTCACGATGGTGGTACTTGGAGAGCTAAGTATTTTCGGAGGTGGTATTTGGTGAAAAAAGTTTGAGAACCACTGAGCTAAGGGGTACATGTGATCAGAAATAAAGGCTAAGTGGTACATGGGACAATAAAGTTTGGGAAACACTGCGGTGGATGATATTGGGCTCACGATAACGATATGACATTTTTTTCAAATTATATTTATTTATTTGATGTGGACATCCCAATTATATTAGGTACCCAGATGTAAGCTTCCTGGAGGTGTGGCTTCTCCAGCTCAGTGTCAAATTCATCATCAAAGTGGGAACGAGTCATCGAATTATAGGGAGGTGTTTGTGCTCACCTGTAGTAAAAAAGGAGTAAATCAACCTCTAACTAATGATTGAAGGAATCAATGAAAATAACACTTTGATCATGTGTATGAAGCCATAATAGAACTTTATTATGTTTAAAGTACAGAAAAGTCCATTTAGCGTAACATGGGCCCTTTAAGTTTTAGCACATGTCAATTTACAACACCTGTCCACAGGAAGCATTCAAAGGGTTAAAAGTAACAAATAATGAAGTAAGGAGGGAAAATGCACTGTACAAAACATTACCACAATAAAAGAAACAGCAATATTCAAAGTTAAATACATGAAGGAAGAGACAAGCAAGAAAACAGGTCAAACTATTAATGTGAACACTTATTTTGATTCCACACATATATATATATATATATATATATATATAAATTCTATCTCCGGACATGTTTGGACTCAACTACCAGTCTTCCTCAGAGGTGAGTGCTTTGATGTATTACTACGACTTCTCTCATAAGGAAAGTATCATATTAATATGCGCCTCAAGATTAAAAGTGGCAGTCAATACAGTTAATAATTGAGTTACACACCAAAGTGTTGTAGCGGTTCCATGGTGTAATGGTTAGCACTCTGGACTCTGAATCCAGCGATCCGAGTTCAAATCTCGGTGGAACCTAAGTTTTCACAAGTTTTCTTTTGAGTGTCCTTTACCTCTTCCCCTCATATTTATGTGTTTTGTGAATAGTTATATTTCACTGTTATTATTTCTAGGTGCTTTGATTTTACCGAGCTTATATACATGTGTCAGTCCCCAATCCTTTCATGAACCAGATCCTTTCAACGCATGCGCACAACGCGTCTTAATCCGGTCGGTTTATTTTACAAAGAATTAGAAATTTACGTTTTGAGTGAATTCCGATTTATTTTAGTTTTTTTTCTTATTTTCTGTTTGTTTTTTTAATGTAAATTTTGTGTATTGTGTATTGTGTGTGTGTGTGTGTGTGTGTGTGTGTGTGTGTGTGTGTGTGTGTGTGTGTGTGTGTGTTTTAAATCAACAATTAAAAACCCCACAAAACAGTTACATATTTATATGTGTACTATTAAAACATTTAACAAACGTGGGTTGACATTCAAATATCACGTCCCAGCAGCTCTGTTGTAAGGATTGCGAGTGAAAGAAGTGACGTAGTCTACGCGCATGCGTTGAAAGATAGAGACGGGCATTTATGTGGTTAATAGAGCCAGGGAAATAGATTTAATTACATATGTAATTAGAGAAAAAAAATTAAAAAAAGAGAGAGAAAGGAGAGGAAACAAATAAATTAATAAACATAAATAAATAACAATAAAGGGGTGACAGGGAAACACAATTTGCAAACATACAGTGTATGCATATATTACATTATTTAGTTTCACAGCTTTTTCATTTGTTACATGTTTTATGGCATTAAAATATAGATACATTTCATTTTCAAAATGATGTCCGTTTGGTTTTTGGGAGTGGATGAGTTTTCAAAGTAAAAGAGAATGCCGCTCTCCCAGAGGCCAATCACATGACCTGTCTTATTGTAAATGAGTTGCTGTATGTAAGTCCAGAGGTTTTTGTTGTAGCAGCAGTGATAGAATAAAGAAAGTGTCTATTTGTACGTGTCTTGCCTCAAGTGGAGGAGTTCAAGTATCTCGGGGTCTTGTTCACGAGTGAGGGTAGGATGGAGCGTGAGATCGATAGATGGATCGGTGCAGCGTCAGCAGTGATACGGTCACTGTATCGGACTGTTGTGGTGAAGAGGGAGCTGAGTCGGGGGGCAAAGCTCTCAATTTACCGATCGATCTACGTTCCTACCCTCACCTATGGTCATGAGATTTGGGTAATGATCGAAAGGACAAGATCGCGGATACGGCGGCCGAAATGAGTTTCCTTCGCAGGGTGGCTGGGCACACCCTGCGAGATAGGGTGAGAAGCTCAGTCACTCGGGAGGAGCTCGGAGTAGAGTCGCTGCTCCTTCACATTGAAAGGAGCCAGCTGAGGTGGCTCGGGCATCTGTTTCTGATGCCTCCTGGTCGCCTCCCTATCATGTGACCTAAACTGGCCAATGAGGGGCTCTGTGTACGGATAGAATGTTGGTATATTGATACGGCAACCGTACAGATAGCCACTGCCTACAATAAATGTGTAATAGTTTCTTGTTCTAACTGCAAAAGTCACAGTTGTAGTCAATATCTAATTTGAATCTTTCAAGAGTTTCTTCCTCCTGTTCTACTTCGAGACACTTTAGGAACTTCCAGAAGACCAGCAGACTGAGAGCGGAATGATCTGCCTGGACAATAGGGCACTAACAGGTCTCTAAGATAAACAGGAGCTTGGTCACATAGAGCTTTGTATGCTAACAGGAGGATTTTAAATTCTATTCTAGATTTTACAGGAAGCCAATGAAGGGAAGCCAACACTGGAGAAATAGTACGTGTTAGTATTCTAGCTGCAGCATTCTGAATTAACTGGATACTTTTTAGTGAGTTATTGGAACATCCTGAAAGTATAGAGTTACAATAATCTAGTCTAGATGTAACAAATGCATGGATTAGTTTTTCAGCATCACTCTGGGTCAAGATATTCCTGATTTTATAGATATTATGGAGGTAGAAGAAGGCTGTCCTTGTGATTTGTTTAATATGAGAATTAAAGGATAAGTCAGTATCAAATATAATGTCTAAGTTTTTTACTGTGGTGCTGGGTGACAGAGTAATGTCATCTAGAGACACTATTTACTCTGATAATTTATCTCTGAGGTGTTTTGGACCAAATAAAATCACTTTGGTTTTTATCCTGGTTAAGGAGGAGAAAGTTACGACTCATCCAGGATGTTTATTTATTTATTTATTTATTCAGTTCATTTCCGACATGGTTGCATTCACAGAAATTCATTTGACATTCAGAGCAAAATCACATCATTGTTTTTTTTTTTTTTTGTCTTTTTTTTTTCTTTTTCATGCCGGAAAGGGCGACGGAAAAAAGCATTATGCTTATCCAGATCCGTCCCCTAATTTGAGCACAAATAATTTTACATCCAACCTCGTTTCTTCCCTTTTTTTTTTTTTTTTGTCCTTTTTTTTTTGTGATGTGTTCTCGTCTGCAGTCATTGTTCCTGTTGTTATTCCTCTTCACTGTCCTTTTCCTCCGTATTTCCTCGGGCTTTCTTTTCCAGTCGTTGTTTACGTTCCTCCAACTCTCCAAACGTGAAGTTCTTCTTCTCTCGGAGAACCTTCATATCCTCTGAAAGTCGCCTCAGCTTACGATCCATCCGGAAGGCACATGCACATACACATACCCCCATCATTAGCAGGCCAAAGATCATGACTCCTAGCAGATAGATGTCCTCCACATCTTCCACTTTCAGCTGGGAGAGACAGAGCATCTGGCTTCTCCCTCGTGCATCCATGACATATCCACCTGGGTATGTGTCCTTTGGACACAGTATTTCGTGCTGAAGCAATTGCCTCGTTGAGAAGATTTTGTCAATGGTGCTCAATGACCAGTTGATGAGTTCCATGTCGTCGCTGTAGCGTTCAATGAAGAGTTGACTTGAGATCTGTATGCATGTAGAAATGTACTCCTCGTTTTGTCCTTAAATTGTTTCAGATTATCGGACTGTTGTGTCTCTTCGTCAAGGCTGTTCCAGAGGTTCATGGCTCTATACACAGTACTATGTTTGCCAACGTTTGATATGACCCTGTTTGGTCTAAACACATTATTATGTCTGAATTCATAGGAATTTTGATTGTATGTGAAACGTTTTTGTATTCGATGTGGTAGTTTATTTGATGAAGCCCTAAATGCGTGTATTTGTGTGTTGTAGTGTATTATTTCTTGCAGTTTTAGGTATTTTGCCTCCTCAAATATTACGTTTGTGTGTGTGTTGTGTGGTACTTTATGTAAAATTCTTATAGCTTTTTTTTGTAGTTTAAATAGTGGTTCAAGATACGTTTTGTAGTTATTACCCCATATTTCGGAGCAGTAATTTAAGTGCGATGCTATGAGTGAGGAATAGATTGTTTTAAGTGATTTGGTATGTAGGATTTGTTGAAGCTTCCATAGGATGTAACTGCTTTTGGCAACTTTGTTTTTAACTATTTGTAGTTTTTTTCCAGGTCAGCTTGTCGTCCATCCACACTCCGAGTGCCCTATATTCTATTACTTCTTCTATTATTTCCATGTTTAGTTTCATTCTTATATCTACCGTTTTTTTTTCTCTTTCCGAGATTAATGAATTTTGTTTTACTGACGTTTAGGGCTAGTTTATTTACATCTAACCAAGTTTGAATTTTTAATAGTTCCTCATTTGTTGACTCTATTAGAGTTTTAATGTCTTTGCCTGTGCATAGAATGGTTGTGTCATCTGCAAACAACGTTAGTTTGAGGCAATTTGAGACTTTGAAAATGTCGTTTATGTATAGAATGAACAGTTTTGGCCCTAAAATTGAACCCTGTGGAACACCACATTGTATGGTTTGGCATTTTGATGTGTGTTCTTCAAAGTCAACATATTGTCTCCTATTTGTCATATAGCTTTTTATCCATTTTAAGGCGTTGTACTTTATTCCGTAATTTTGAAGTTTTTGTTGAAGAATATCATGATTAATTGTGTCAAAGGCTTTTTTTAGGTCTAGAAAAATTCCGAATACAAATAGTTTTTTTTCTAATGCTTCTCTTATATTCTCCGTGATGTCAATTATAGCCATTGCTGTTGAACGTCCTTTTCTAAATCCGTATTGTCCTTCATGTAGTAAATTATTATCTTCTATAAATTTGTCGAGTCTGTTCATAAACAGTTTTTCCAGAATTTTTAATAATTGTGGTAATATTGATATAGGTCGATAATTAGTGAAATTCCATTTTTCTCCACCCTTGTAAATCGGTCTGATTTTTGCATTCTTTACATTTTCTTCTTTCAGTACCTTGACATCATTCTCCAGTATTTTCAATGATTTCTCCAGGGCATTCGTCATGTTCTCCATCTTCGTAGATAGGTCCTGTCTTAAGGAAGGAAATCCTGTCTCATCTCCTTAATCATTTCTTTAAGCTCTTCTTTGAGGAGCTTAAAGTTCTCTTCCATTTTTGTTGGCATGTTCTGGGCCCAGTTTTCTCTCTCTTCAGATGCAGCTGGTCGCTGCTCGCTGGTAATCAAGGTCGCATTATCAGACGGGAGTATAACATTCCCGGAGCTCTGAAAAACACGTTCGCTCTCTTCCTTGGCTCAGGAAGAATTGATGTCATTAAGACAAGCCTGGAGTTTTAATAACTGATGAGTTTCATCTGATTTCATTGAGAGATAAAGCTGTGTATCATCTGCATAGCAATGGAAATGTACATTATGTTCTCTGATAATGTTACCTAGTGGAAGCATATATAATGTAAAGAGTATTGGTCCCAAAACTGAACCTTGTGGAACTCCATGATTAACTCTGGCGTGCGCTGAGGAGAGATTATTAACATAAACAAAGTGGGTTCTGTCTGATAGGTAGGATTTAAACCAACCCAGCGCTGTTTCTTTAATCCCAGAAACACTTTCCAGTCTCTGCAGCAGTAGATGATGATCCACTGTATCAAAGGCTGCACTGAGATCTAAGATCACCAGAACTGAGACCAACCCTCTGTCTGAGGCTAAGAGGAGATCATTGGTTACTTTTACTAAGACAGTCTCTGTGCTGTGATTGGCTCTAAAGCCAGACTGAAAGCTCTCATATAAATTGTTCCTATGTAGGTGATCACATAGTTGACCTGTGATGACTTTTTCAAGAATTGTGGAAACAAAAGGAAGATGGATATTGGTCTATAAATGGACAAGTCACTTGGATCGAGGGTTGGTTTTTTAAGGAGAGGTTTGATTACAGTGGTTTTAAAGGCCTGTGGTTCATAACCTGTTACTAGAGATGTGTTAATCCATTTCATCATATTAGTGCTGATTAGTGGAAGAACATCTTTAAATAGTGGAGTTGGAATTGGATCTAAAAGACAGGTTGTTGGTTTAGAAGCACTAACTATTGAGGTCAGTTCAGACAGACCAATTAGAGTGAAACTATGTAAATAAAAGCTGCATGTTGGACCACTGGAGAGTATGGCTGGTGCCCGGCCACGCCTGGGGGGTGGGGGTGCTGCCGTGCTCTGTGGGGCCGACATGGTTCGGGGGTGCCGCAAACTGGGTCTCTGGCCATGCTGCTCTGGCCCGCGGTGCCGCGTGCCCGTTTGCGCCATCGACCCTCTCCGATGGCCCGCCATGTGGATGGCTCACACCAGACAGGCCTCTTAAATGAACACTTCACTCCACTCCCAGCTGGTCTGGCTCACTCACGTGGTGCACCACACACCCATACCCAACCCTTGGGGGGTGGATGGTGGGGCTGGGGGTGGAGGTGCCGCCGCCTGTGCTACTGAGTAGTGGCGCGGGGGCGGCATTCCCACTTCAAGTTGCCCTACCAATCCCTCCAACTTTAATCTCACCACAACAC
Organism: Gouania willdenowi; assembly: GCF_900634775.1. Lineage (NCBI taxonomy): Eukaryota > Metazoa > Chordata > Actinopteri > Blenniiformes > Gobiesocidae > Gouania > Gouania willdenowi. Next base: position 2,041,295 of record NC_041051.1, on the reverse strand, counting down.
ACCACCCCCAGAGGGTGCGACCACCACCTCCACCCTCTGGAGCTATTGCACCACATACACATATAAACACAAAGGTTGGATTAATTACACCTCATACATTCACTAAACACACACATTCACACAGGAGATAGGGAAGTGCCTCTCCATTGGGGAATGGATGCTGTTTGTTGGGGGGGCTAGCTTTTTCGGTGGTTGCTGTTGCTGTCGGCCGCCTGGTAGGTCTGTCCTGCTATCTGCGGATTGGTGGGTGTGTCTGGGGTGCCCTTTGTTGGGGGCTACTGTTATGCACCGGGTGTGTGCCGTTGGAGTACCTTCTTCCCACGGTGGCAGCGCCGGTCGCTCATGCGCCTGTGGCTTGCGCTGTCCGGTGGGCGGCGGGGCCTGGGCTGTTGTCCTTGCGCCGTCTGGGGCTGTGCGGTCTTGCTGGACTGTGGCCGGTTCATGGGCTGGGGTGGGGGGGTGCCGCTCGGGGGACTTAGCCCGGGGGCTCGCCCTCAGGGGTTCCCGGTCCGGGGGGGGGGGGTGCTATTGGGGTTTTTTTCCCTTAGAGTAGCGTTTGACTTTGCTGCTCTCAGACCATACCATAGAGGGTCAAATTCGGACACTCATCTTCACTTTGTATTAATAAAATGTTGTGTTTATATCAAGAAGGTGTCCGCCGAGAATTCTTCACATCATCACATCAACATTTAGATAAAGGGGAACCCACCATGTGGCAAAGGCGGCGCAGCAAAGGCAGCACCGCAAAGGCAGCACCGCAAAGGCGGCGCGGCAAAGAATGTGACAAGGAATGTGTTCCTCGTAGCCTGGTAGCCTCTTTTCCTTAGATTTAAATTCAAGCCGAGTGATTTTTTAGATTATATCAGTGGAAAGTGGAAATGAGTTTTTAGTCAATTTTCGGAAATTTGTAGTTTTTTCACCACAGCAGACGTCACTAACCTTCGCGGCCGTCAGATTATTACGTCACCTAGTGGAAGTGCGTCTGATTGTCAAAACAAACTTGATGGCCGTTTCCTAACTCCTTTCCTTAACCCAGTGACGTCATCCACGGGGTTATGGAAAGAGGATAGGAAAGGAGAAAGGAGGGACTATTCGGACGCAGCCTATGTTTGGAACTTTTTTTCCCACACTCTTTTTTTTATATTTTGCGAACAAATGATATACAAACAGTATACAAGGACATACAAAATACACAAAAAGAGTGCCAGGGGGTTCACGTAGCCTATGTTTCGAACACAGCGTTAGAAAAAGCTGCTGATGCATCATGACGCACTGTAAATGATTTCCGGGTCATTCACTCTTCTGCGCAGACTCAAACATGGCTGCAGCGATGGATGTCGATACGCCGAGTGGCACCAACAGCGGGGCCAGCAAGAAGCGATTTGAAGTGAAAAAGGTACATTCATTATCGTTCGCACAACAAACACCCGCATTATCCATGTGTTGTGTGTTGATGGTGTTAAAACAGCTCATGGTGTCTCTATAGTGCCGCTCACTCTTTAGCCACTAGCTGTTCATGCTAACGTAAACGGTTTAAGACTGCGTTGCGGAAAAAAGTGATCACAAGCCATATAGTGGTGGTTGATAGCGGGAGCGCGGTGTGTTATTCACGTGTCCTGTGCTTATTCATTCACTTTAGTTATTTCTATTTAGTTTTGGTTGGTTGTGTATATTATACGTGTGGATTTAAAATGTAGAACTTGGAGAAGGCAGTTGTTGTAATTACTAGTTAAAGAAACCGTGAAGCTTGTGCGCGGTCCCGCGACCAATTGTCTTGTGTTAAGCACGTTTTTGTGAACTACCTCTATAACAGTGGCGGAGCCAGAATGTGGCTAATGGGTGGCCCTGGAAAAATCAGGATGGGTTTGATTATTTTTAAAACTGATATGAGATGTATGTTAACAATTTATTATAGGCTATAATAAAATCTGCTGGGCCACTGTAATTTAGCCTGTGGTACAAATATTATACCTATGAGTGGATATACAGTAGAGACCACTACTCCACAGCTGGACCTCAGATAACTGTTTAGCCCATTTCGCCATTGTCCAACAGCTGTGTCTACCTGCTCCAGTAACCCGCATTCTGATCGCTGGTGAACTTGAAGTTTCGCAACGAACATCAGTCAATTGCTTTAAAGATGAAGTTTGTTTTTGTTACCGTTCTCAGGCGTGGCAACCACAATAACAAGATAAAAATCTGTCAAATAAAGGCAGAGGAAGAAACACACTGATACGTGGCCATGTTGGAGGTAAGCGGATGTTGCCACTACATGTTGGAGGCTCACAGAGGTGTACTCTGTGATGGATAAATCTCAGAAAAGCTCCTCAAAATGTATTATAGATGCAAAGGCATACAGGGAAGGACTTGGTCCGCAGGAAAGGGCACGATATTTGGATAAAATATGGTTTATTGGTGGTGCAGATCCATACGAGTCGACTTCCTCGTCTTGGATCAATGAAGAGAGTCTTCCATCTATTATGTATCCTGATATCATCAACTACCTGGTTTTCACCAAGCCATACACAGCAGAAGACCTTAAATCTTATAGAAGTTTGGAGGTCGGCTGCGGCTGTAGAGGCTCATGTTAGCAACATTTCACAGTGAACCTGTAGCGTAGTTACTGTAAAATAGTATAGATCAAACGGTTATAGTCTGTTAGATGAGACTACTCTGGACCTAGAGCCTCGGATTGCTACGCCGACTACATTCAGTGACCTGCGAAGCCTCGTACCAGCGGTGACGTAAGCAATGTGATCAGAAGCAGGAGCTGGGCTAACAACCAAGCTAAAAGCTAATCCTCATGGAACGCAGCTTTCTTCCATTCTGTGTTCTAATGTCCGCTCTCTGGAGAACAAACTGGACTTCCTGAAGCTGGATTTAAATGTAAGACAGGAGATGAGGGTGGCGGTGTTTACATATACACCAATAATAACTGGTGCAACAACGGTGAGCTAGTCTAGTCTCCTTTACTCTCAGATTTTACATAGAAATTTGTCTAATAATCTATAACAAAGCTCTTAATTCACAGAATGTATTTTCACAAAATATAATTTTTTATTTATTTATTTTTTTCATGAATCTCCCTGGGTGGGCCTGTCCCCATCCAGGCCCACCCATAGCTCCGCCCCTGCTCTACAGGCAAAGGTTTTGGATTAATAATCAGCAGCTGGTTCATCCTTTGATATGTGGAGACGTTGAAAGAGGCTGAACTTTCCCAGCTCGTTTAATAACCACAAATATTTAGACATAGGTCGAGAGGGATGAAAACGTCAACAAGCTTCTTCACTCTGCTGATATTTCTAACCTAACAGCGTTTGTAATTTTATTCCAGGGATCTTAAGTGTTTTAATAGTGTTTATATTAATAATATTGCACATATTCGGACTTGAGGAGGGGACCAGTTTCCGCTGTCCTGGTATCATAGTCCATCAGTTCTGGTCCCTCCATGATGATTCTGATGAGTGTGTACGCTTTATCGCTGAGCTCAGCACATTCTTCCTTTTTACTGCTGCCCTCAATGTGAGCGTGAACTCAGTGATCGACTCGTTATGCCTGGTTTCATTTGTGGACTGCACGCACTCCAAAGGAGCTCATTGGTGTTTGTACTCGGTGCATTCACAGTTGCATTACCCGCAGCCAAGTCTCTGTCGCGCGGTGAGAGAGAGCGGTGCACTCTGTGGGATGTGACAAAGCGCTCAGCCGCTCCGTCCTAAATAAAGTCATCCATACACACTCGCACGGATGCGACCAGTTAAAATTTTCACTCGCACATACTGAAAAAATACTAGCATATGCGACCATTTTGGTCTTGGTCGCAGTCTCGAGGCCTTTTTAAAAAAAATTGTTACGTCTTCTTTTAAAATGATATAAAATAAATGACCTGTTATTTCAGCCACTGCTTGTTGCAGAAAAACTTAATATTGACACTAAAACCTGAAAACATTTAGCAAATATATCTCGAGTGATTGTCAATATTTACTACATACAAAACTACGGTATGCCAGTTAAGTCAATTATTTATCAGCATGCATAGCTATGCTGTACACTCCCCCCACCCCCTCAAAAAAAGTGCTACCAAATTCTGTGCTGGTGTGACCAACTGAGAAAGCTAGTTGCACCAGTGCCGCCACTGGAAACGTTAGTGTAGAGCAGTGTTTCCCAACCTTTTCTGTCTCATGTACCCCTGAGGCCTCTCTTCAGATTAGGAGAACCCCCCTATTTTGTTTTATTTACATGTTGTTAACATGTTGGCATCTGAAATCTACTACAGCTTGAAAATGTCAACCTGTACATTTAACACACACTAAATATCAATTTTGTGCATTACAATTAATGTATATCAGAGATCAGAGAATATATTTACCTCAATTTTTAGTAATGTGCATAACATGTTTATTAGTAGGATATTAAGGCCACAATATTGTTTATTCCATTAATGCCGTTTATTGTCAATGGGTGGAAAAGATGTTGGATTGGCATGTACAGTGTCTGAAATAGGCTTAAAAATGACTCAGCATGTTGGAAATGGATTAATCAATGTTTCCAAGTACCCCCTGCAATTTGCTCAAGTACCCCTAGGGGTACACGTACCCCTGGTTGGGAACCACTGGTGTAGAGTCCTGTAATGATGTTATTTTTGCTTTTCATGTGCTTTTTTTTTTTGAAAAAAAAAATTCATTTTAAGTGAGGAAATAAATGAATTACATACAATAACACTAATAGTAGGAGTGTGACCATATCTCAATATGGCAATGTATTGCGATATTTCTTTCACACGATCAATTATCGATATGCTCGCGCTATCGCTTTTTTTTTTTTTTTTTTAATTTAAGATTTATTTTATTATTTTCAAAACCTTTTCTGCTTTTTCACTAAAATGTGCAGGTACGTCTTCACACAAATGTTGTCACTGTTTGTTGAAGGAACCAATATATTGTTTACTGGAATATTTCACTATAATGATGTCACTGATAAGAAAGACCCTATTTATTGTTTCCAGAAAGCACTAATGGAGATACTTACAATGGTATGTTCAGTGATGTTGATGGGTTTTAAAGGTAGTGAGTCCCCAGGACCCACAGGTGGTATTTGAGTGGGTCTCTGGGAAATTCAATGGGTCCCCAATTAAAAAAAAAAAAAAAAAATTCTATTTCTTATATTCTTCTATTTCTTAAATTGTAGTGTTAAGCTCTTTTAATGGTGGTGTGTGTCTATAATTATCAGATATATTCAAAATGTATCTGAAATTAAACAAATACAATTCAAATGAAAACAAAATGGTGTCTGTTCTACAAAAATAAACGATCAATAAAAGATTTTAACACAAACAAAACTTTCTCATCATCATGACAGTCAAAAAATAAATTGTCACCAGAATCTTCTTGTCTGAACATCAACTAAATCAAATGAATCAATCACTATGAATCTTATAGCACAAAAATGTAACTTAACTAACACAGTGTAAAGTCTGTTGAGAAAAATAAAATGATCAGATATGTTTGTGGTGTATTGTTAGTTAACTTGCTGATTGTTGTTGTAGCGGCTAAACTAGCATGTACTCAAGGTGATCATGTCTGTGCTGAGTTATTGCGTGAAGGGGTCCGCTGATGGCGACGTTTATTTTGCTAGTTACTGTGATTTTAAACAGAAGTTGTTGTTCACAATTAGGGCTGGGCGATATGGCCTTTTATAAATACCGCGATATTTTTAGACCATGTCACGATACACGATATATATCTCGATATTTTGCATTACCCTTGAATTAACACTTTGATGCACAAAATCACACCAGTATGATGATTCTATATGTGTACATTAAAACATTCTTGATCATACTGCATTAATATATGCCAATTTTAAACTTTCATGCAAAAAAGGGGATATCACAACTAAGTCAAAGTTGACATAACTGTATTTATTAAACAGTGAGTGGCTCAAACATAAAATTGTCAACAGAAAGTGCACGTTCTGTGCAAAATTGTCACAGAGACATTTCAAAACAAGACATTAGTGCAGGATGCAACTCACATGGCATTTCAAAACACAAAATTAAAGTGCACTTTTTGTACATAATGCCACTACAATATTTTAAAACAAATAGTGCCCTTTTGTGCATGTTGTCATTAAGATGACATTTCAAAACAACACTAAATTTAAGTGCACCTTTTGTGCATAATGCCACTAAGATATTTAAAAAAAAAAAAAAAAAAAAAAAAAAAAGTCCGCGAGTTTAACGGTATGGTCATTTTCAACACCGCACAGACTACAAGCTGCGATATATCGAGTATATTCGATATATCGCCCAGCTCTATTCACAATGTATCGTTTTTCATGGGAAAATGAGGTGCGTCCCTGGAACACATGGATAGTGGATTTACTGCGTCCTTTTACATTTGTATGCTTCAGGGACGCAGGACGCGTACCTAGCAACATCACTGTATGTTGACACTTATTTACAGAAATGTTGCACTAAAATAGTGTCACTGTTCATAGGACATTTTTTCAATTTATTGTCTTTCAGAGATGTAAAATAAAAATTGTGCGTTTTCGCTTAATCTATTTTTTTCTTCTTATGTCATAGATTATCGTAGATTGATTTCTGACCAATATATCGATAATCGCAGTATTGTCATATTGTGAGATAACTGTTATCGTTAGTTGTGTATCGCGTATTGTATCATGAGGTACCCAGAGATTCCCACCTCTAACTAATAGTGACCCACATGCACTAATATATTCCATAAAATATCAGTTCATGAACTCTGAGTCAGCAGTTATTGTAGCCTTTTTTAATGTGTCTAGTGTTGATGTATTCAGATTTATGTTTGTCAGGAACCTGTTTACACTTTAAGTTGGAGATTGTTTTCCATCCATCCATTTTCATACCCGCTTATTCCCGTTACAGGGTCGCGGGGGTCTGCCGGTGCCAATCTCCGGCTCTCATAGGGCGCTGGGCGGGGGTACACCCTGGACAGGGCGCCAGTCCATCACAGGGCAACACAGACAACCATTCACACTCTCATTCACTCCTATGGGCAATTTAGAGATTGTTTTATTTATTTATATTTTTTATTTATTGTGATGTTTATCATTATCGTGATAAATACCAAAAATTATTGGGATAATTTTTTTGTCCATATCGCCCATCCCTACTTTGAAGCATTTTTTTTTTTTTGCTTTAGTGACACCTCAACATTAGTTTCCTTCTATAAAACTACAAAAACAACTCTGAGACTGGGTTTTTGGCAAAATTATTATTTTGTTATCTATGTTAGATTTGAATTGATTTCTTACTGTATTTTGGCATTCCTCCAAGTCTCTCCCTCATCAATACCACACACGTAACTTCCTCTTCTTCCCGACATGCAGAGATGACCCCTTTGGCCCGGTTAGTTGATGTTTTATCTCATGATCACAACATTATCAATAATCCACTCAGGTCCACACAGGTTACTTATTGGTTCACTTAGAGGTGAAACACTTCAATATGTCATCTTCTGAAATAACTATACACTGTTGATGCCTTGAGAGCTTGAGAGTGGAGTTTTAATTTCCGGTGTCTCAAAGGTGTTTTTTTTTAATTACTTTATTAATCCCTGAAGGGATTTTTAGGGACATGCTTCTCACACACACACACACATGCACAAACAGGACCTGTGGACATGCGTTAATGGAGAGATGTCAGAGTGGGGCTGCTTTTACAATGAAGGGAGCACAGTGTTAGGGTTTGGTGCCTTGCTCAAGGGCACCTACCAGAACAAATTCTGTATTTTTGGTCCGCATTGGGACTTGAACCGGCCACCCTCCAGTTTCCAACCCTTGTCTCTACGGACTGAGCTACTGCCTCCTGGTGGTGGCAGAAATTGCTTGCAAATTCTACATATGGCCCCTTTAATGGACTTTTGTGTGTTTTAAACATAATAAAGTTCTATTATGGCTTCATACACATGCCCAAAGTGTTTTTCTCATTGATTCCTTCAATCGTTAGTTAGAGGGTGATTGACTCCTTCCTTACTGCAGGGTGAGCACAAACACCTCGCTATAATTTGATGAAGCGTTCCCACTTTGATGATGAATTTGACACTGAGCTGGAGAAGCCACACCTGCCATGATTGACATGTAAACAAACACTCAAGAAGGTGATCATTTCAGCGTGTATATATTTTCTACAGTCTATGTATGTACCGGTGAATGCCACGCCCCCATGCTCTGTCTTGTGTTTATAAAGCAGCATGAGCTCAGCTACAGAGTGGGTGGGAAGAGGGCGGGCCGTCCTCTGGCCCTACGTCACCTGCGGGGAGGAGGAAGTCGGTGTCCCGTCTATAGACACGGCCACTCATGAATATGCATAAGTAGGCCACAAATCAGCCTGTTTGTGTAGAGTTGCTCATAAAGTGACTTTTCAGAGGATAAAACTCTGGAAAACAGGCGAGTTTTGGAAAATAAACAAATAGAACAAATGGAGATGATGGTGAAAATAGCATGACGTGACCTTTAAGGGAAACATACACACAGTGTAAATTTGTAAATATCCACTCCTCACCTATTCTCATTGTACTGTATTATCTCTGTGTATCATGTGTGTGTATATATATATATATATATATATATATATATTCACGTATTGGATGGTGCAATAAAAAAAAATCTAAATTTGATGAACTGTACTGCTAGACAGTCTTCATGTCCTCCACCGCCACTCCTCGCGTCGCCAACCGGCGTTCTGCGCACACCTTTTGGTGTGCCCTGGAGGAGACGCTCCCGCAGAAGACGTAAGCGTGGAGGTACTTTGATTAAAATCAGAGCTTTCCTTCGATCCGGAAAGAAAGGCGGCTATGGTAACCCAGCTACATCTCGGGGAAGTGAGCGTTGTCTTGTCCCTGTATTGCCCAGTGGTATCCAGGAGGGGCATCAGCTGATGCCGTCGCAACTCTTGGAGCGGCTCCGCACCCGGCGTCCCAGAGCTGCTAACCACCGCGGCGTCAATCAGGAAAACCTGCGCTTGCTAGCACGAGCTTCTTCACCGAAAAACGTGGATATACTTCGCATGGGACTGCTTAACGTCAGGTCGCTGGCAAACGACCTTCGTACTCAATGATTTCTTCGTTTCCCAGCATTTGGATATCATGTTTCTGACAGAGACATGGTTACGTCCTGGTGAGTCTTCAGCTTTCTCTGAACATCTTTCTCCAGGCGGCTCATTTTTTAGCTCTCCCCGTACCTCTGGAAAGGGCGGAGGGCTAGCGTCGGTGTTAAAATCCAGTCTTAAATGCCGACAACGTCCAGCAACAACTTTCTCAAGCTTTGAACTGCAGTTGATTGAAATACAGAACACTGCCTGTTCTGTGCGCGCTGGTATATCGACCTCCAAAGTTTAACAAAGACTTCATTGCAGACTTTGTAGCAGGAACCGTTCTTAAATGTGATCATTTCTTAATAGTGGGTGATTTTAACATACATGTTTGCTGTGACTCAAAGCCTCTGGTAAAGGACTTTTTAAGTGCCATCGATTCTTTTAATCTTACACAGTGGGTAACTGGCCCTACGCATGAAAAGGGGCATACACTTGATCTCGTGTTGTCTCATGGTTTAAATGTAGGCATTGATAATCTCTGTAGCACGCAGATATCGGACCATTTGCCAGTTTTGTTTTCACTAACACTTCCGTGTGCTCCAGCTAAACCGTGTGCCGCGGCGCATTATAAGCCCGTCGACAGCGGAAGAATTCTCAAATGCTTTTACTCATCTGGTGCCCACACTGGTCTTATCACCTTGTTCTGTTGAAGAGGTCACTAGCATGTTTAGTTCTACATGCTCCTCCATCCTTTGAAAATGGTTAAATCCAAGTCTGTGTCTGAGCCATGGTTGAATGACTCTACTCGTACACTTAGGCGTGAATGTAGACGCATAGAAAGGAGGTGGAAAAATGACAAGCTTCACGTTTCTTTGGGCATTTTGCGAGACTGTTTATCAAATTATCAGAAAGCTGTGAAGTGTGCTAAAGCTGAGTACATGTCAAACTTGATTTCTACAAATTATAACAGACCCCAAGTTCTGTTTAATGTTTTAAATAGACTTGTGAAACCTACTGACTCAAACTATCTTGTACATTCTCAAACTTTGTGTGAAAGTTTTCTGAAATTTTTGTTGACAAAATAACTGCTATTAGGGACTCAACCTCTTCTTTCAAAGTAGTTGATCCCTGTGTTACTTCTGTGTGTTCTGCGACTTTTGAGCGTTTTGAACCTGTGTCCCTTAGCGACCTGTCCGTTGTTGTGCATAAATTAAGAGCTTCTAACTGTCCGCTTGATTGTTTCCCTCCTAAACTGCTCAAAGATGTTTTGGGTGCGATTGGGCCTCATATGCTGGCGATTATAAATTCCTCGCTGACATCAGGCTGCGTTCCAAGTTCCTTTAAACATGCTGTTGTTCAGCCTCTGCTTAAGAAGCAAAACCTGGACTTTGAAGTCCTGGCAAACTACAGGCCAATTTCTAAATTGCCTTTCTTATCAAAAATCTTGGAAAAACTGTTTTTTGCTCAAATTCAAACTTATCTGGATGTAAATGGTATTTTAGAACAATTTCAATCTGGCTTTAAGTTACGTCACAGCACTGAGACTGCACTCTTCAGAGTTTTTAATGACCTTATTTTAACTGTTGATTCAGGCTGCTCTACTGTTTTGGTACTTTTAGATTTAACGGCAGCATTTGACACTGTCAACCATGAAATATTGCTTTCACGCCTCAAAAATCATGTTGGCATTAAAGGTACTGCCTTAAGTTGGTTTAGATCGTACCTTGAAAATCGATCTTTTGCCGTCCACCTTGGTCCTTACGTTTCTGGAGTTGCCCCACTCAGCTGTGGCGTGCCGCAAGGCTCCATTTTGGGCCCCTTATTGTTTTCAATGTATATGTTGCCCATTGGGTCAATTTTCAGAAAATATAAAATGGACTTTCATTGTTTTGCAGACGACCTGCAAATGTATCTGCCTTTGAAGCCAGGCACAGACAATGCTCAAGTTTTGTTTGACTGTTTACAGGAAGTAAAGGACTGGATGGCTCAAAATTGCCTAAAGCTTAATGACTTAAAAACTGAAATTGTTGTATTTGGTAACTCGTGTGATGTCACTGCTCTGGGCCCTTTGAGTATCTATTTCCACGACCCTGCTAGGAATCTTGGGGTTGTTTTGGACAGTTTATTTAAGTTTGACAGACAAATAAGTTTTCAGCTGCGTTTGCTTAGCAAAATAAAATCCTATTTGCCTCACGCCGACCTGGAGCGTGTCATTCATGCTTTTATTACGTGTCGCTTAGATTATTGTAACTCTCTGTACTGTGGCCTCGATCAAACTTCCATCCGGCGTCTGCAGTTGGTTCAAAACGCAGCCGCGCGTTTGCTCACGGGAACGAACGTGAGCACATAACTCCTGTGTTGGCCTCTCTGCACTGGCTTCCAGTCAGTTTTAGGATTCAGTTCAAGATACTGTTGATGGTTTTTAAATGTCTGAATGGTTGGCTCCATCCTACCTTTTAGAGCTTCTGTTGATCTGTGATCCAGGTCAAACACTGAGATCCTCCAATCAAATGACTCTGGTGGTGCCTATAGCTAAGCACAAAACCAGAGGAGACCGGGCTTTTGCCATAGCGGCTCCGAGTCTCTGGAACAGCCTTCAGCTGAATGTCAAAATGGCCCAGTCCATTCATGTTTTTAAGTCATTGTTGAAAACCCATCTTTTTGCTTTGGCTTTCAACACAAGTTGAGCAGATCCCATGTATTTTATTATTATTGTTTTATGCTGTATATCTTGTGACTGCTTTTACATTGTATTTTATAATGTTTGCTGTACAGCACTTTGGGCAGTTGTAGCTGTTTTGAAATGTGCTATATAAATAAAGTTGACATTGACATAAATTTGCCATCAGTGAATTGATAACGTACCGTGAGACAAAGTATAATTGTGCTTTGAACTTGTTTACTTTGAAGGGAAAAGGAACCTCGCAACTACCGTGAAATCTCATCCCGCGACACTTGCTCTGTATTCCTTTGTTGTTTCACGTCTAATAATGTTCATGTATAATGCTAAGAAATGTCCCTGTCTTCTCTTCTGTCTTCATGTACCGTGCCATGTTCTCTCTGAGAGAAGTGGTCATATGACCAGGTACGTCACGTTCTGTGACATGTATTTGCGGAAAAAGTGTTTCCTTGGCGCTTTTGCGACACATTTCAACATCAAAATGTCTGAAATTCCTCTTCATGAAAGTGGCAACACTTTTTAGTGATATTTGAGTGCTTTTTTACTTTAAGTATTTAAATGACCAGTTTTTATTGCCCTATTTAGATTTTGCACATTTCCAGGGGTAATGGAAACACAGCTAATGTCAGATTGGGACACCCTTAGACTTACATGTTTGTGATTTCCCTGCAGTGGAACGCTGTGGCGTTGTGGGCCTGGGACATCGTGGTAGACAACTGTGCAATCTGCAGGAACCACATCATGGATCTCTGTAAGTTCTGTTCAACGATGTCATTTATACACATTTGGATTTAACTTATAAATAGTGAAGTCCTGCGAACGTTGATAGCTTTTTGGTTTGCATGTGTAACTGATGTATTATGTCGCTCTCGCCCTCCATCAGGCATAGAGTGCCAGGCCAACCAGGCCTCTGCCACCTCTGAAGAGTGCACTGTGGCCTGGGGTGTCTGCAATGTATGTTTACTTCTAGTAGAATTTCATCCATTTCCCAATAGATTTACAGAATTCCACCTCTGTGTAAATGTTAACAGAAAACAATTCTAGTGTTTCTTATAAGTTGTCTCTCTCCCGCAGCATGCCTTCCACTTTCACTGTATTTCTCGCTGGCTTAAAACCAGACAAGTGTGTCCCCTGGATAACAGAGAGTGGGAGTTTCAGAAGTGAGTATCACTAATTTTAAAATGCTAGTGTTTTCTACTTGAACTAATCCATTGTGAATGTTTTTGTTTTCACAGATACGGGCACTAAAGGGCTTCATCTGTTCTCCATCTTTACTTGGTTTTTCCTCAGAGCTAATGATGTTAGTTGTTTTCCACTTGTGATTGTTTCAGTGTCCTGAATAAACGAATCTTACCACAGTCTGTGTAATTAACATTTAGACACACCTCTATGGCCAAGAAAGAAGGCTTCATTTTAGTAATGCTAATGCAGGGTAGTGAACTCATTAGTATTCACCTCATTGGATGATTTACCCTTTTTTATTTTTAATAAACAGATTTCTTGGAAATAACAGTTCAATGTCAAAACAGAAACAGGCTTCTACAAAATAACTGTTTACATAATTACTTACCCGCTTTTAAATTTAATGGTCTATCAAATCATTGCAAAGTTTCACAATCATTGAAATGAGGATCACCTGAGTTGTGTGGGTGTGTCTAAAGTGATTAGGATATAAAACACCTGTGTCTAAAGCACAAATAAACAACTGGCGGTCTAGTGGCCACATTTGGCCCTCGGTCTAATTTTATGCGGCCACCAAAGTAAATGTACAAAAAATGCTTAAAACAAAAGCAAGAATACATTAAAAAAAAAAAAAAAAATACAACATTGCAGGAAAAATACAAAGACAAGAAAAAAAACACTCACAAAAATGAACAAAACGACAACAGTAATACACAAAATTACAGAAAATAGCAAGATAGTGACTCAGCTAACCCACAGTACTAACATGCAAACAGACAACAAATGCACAATGACTCCAAAAAACATATTTTACAGGAAAAATACACAAGAACAGAAATGCAAAAAATGCCTCACGAGCAAGACAAACATATTCAGAAAGAGAGAAAAAACAATTACTAGAAAAACTTTGTTCTTAATGTATTAATGCTCAGATCGCTCATTATTCTAAATGCTTACATGAATGTTGATCACATGACCCTCCGATGAAGCAAACACATTTTTGTAACCCTGCTGTGATAAAAGTTGCTTACCTCTGGTCTAGAGGGTCTAGTGACTGGTTGATCAGTATTCCTGGTTATACCAGGAAGACAGAACATCCCAAGCAACGCAGGGAAAGGGTTATTGAAAAATACATGTCGTCGATGGACACAAACACTTTTCTAAGGCTCTGATCATCCCCTGGAGTTCAGCGAAATTAATTATCAAGAAGTGAAGAAATATGGTACATGTAAATCTGCCAAGATTAGGATGTCCTTATAAACTGTGTAAGAATAGTGAGAGAAGCCACCATGACACCTACGACTACTCTGAAGGAGTTACAAGCTCCAGCTGCTGAGAGGGGAGAGACTGAGCATACAGTGATTTATGAGCTTTATCGAAGAGGGGCAATGTGAAAGCCTCTGTTGAAGAAAGATCATATTAGATCTCGACTAGAGTTCACCAAAAGGCAAGTGTAAGACTCCATTGCCAAACGGAAGAAGGTTCTTCTGTTTGATGAGATCAAAATTGAGCTTTTAGGCCATCAGACAAGATGTTATGTTTGGCAAAAACACACCATCCCCACTGTGAAGCATGGCAGTGGCAGCATCATGCTGTGGGGATGTTTCTCAGCCACTGGCCCTGGAAGGCTTGTAAAGGGAGAAGAAAAATAAAAAGCAGCAAAATACACTGAAATCCTCTGTGAAAATCTCAGTCAGTCAACAAGAGAACCACGTCGTGGGAGACCATTTTTCAGCAAGATGATCCAAAGTGTACTGCAAAAATGGCTAAAAGACAACCAGGTAAATGTTCTGGAGTTGCTGAGTCAAAGCCCAGACAACAATCCCATAGAGAATTTGTGGCTGGACTTTAAAAGGGCTGTTCATGCCCGATAGCCACGCAACCTGTCAGAGTTTGAGCAGTATAGTTGAGTGGAGAACAACGCGTGTGCAGATGTTACAGAGTGATGACTCATCCACACAGACCCAGTGCTGTGAATACAGCCAAATGTGCACCTACTAAATGCTGACTATTAGCAAATGAATAATTATGCAAACATTTTTTCGAAAGATTTTTGTTTATTTCAAATTATTTTTTTTTTAGCCATGATTTGTTTATTAAATCAATAAAAGGGTAACTCATCCATGGGGGTGAATACTTATGATAGGTACTGTATTTAAGATCTGACATTTTAGTTTTTATTATAGTAATCAGATGTGGCAGTTCTGGAAAACCACATTATGGACTTAAAGCTGGTTATAAAATCTAAAATGCATGAA
This sequence comes from Gouania willdenowi, assembly GCF_900634775.1. Classification (NCBI taxonomy): domain Eukaryota; kingdom Metazoa; phylum Chordata; class Actinopteri; order Blenniiformes; family Gobiesocidae; genus Gouania; species Gouania willdenowi. The sequence continues at coordinate 2,026,099 of NC_041051.1, read as the reverse complement.
ATCAAATAAATCCTTAATACTATTTAATTATACTGAGTGACCCTATTTTATAATGTCTGACGTTAAAAGGAAACAACAGATTTAAACAGTGTTCAGTTTGGAAGTTCCCAAACATTTTAGTGCTTAATTTTAGAGCATTTCAAAACATCAAATACAGAGCAATAGAGCTTTTATTAATGAATCATGTTTCCAAAGGGATCATACATCTTTTACAGTGCAACAGATTTGATAACAAAAAGTACTGAAGATTGAAGAGTTCAGCACTTTAAAGCAGAAGAAAGCCAAACAGCTGTTAAACCTAAAACACATTTTCAATCTGAGCAGAATCTGCATTTCATTGCGGGAGCTTTTGTGTTGAAACATTTGAGAATTAGAAGAATTGAACGGTCCCTGATGAGCTGCTTCATTAATAATCAAGAACAAGAATCAAAGCCAATGCCTGCTTTGTTGAGATGCTGCTAAACGCAAACTGGAATTAAGAATTTTAGAATGCTTTTTTATGTCAAATTTGCACTGTCACCATAATTTTCCTTTGGAGTACACACAGTGAGTAACAGTTCTCCACCAGCTTTGGTCTCTATGGCTGAGGTGGAGCTCCAAACTTGGCACTCAGTTTAGTGACGAGGGCCATGATCTTGGGGTTGTTCTGGTACTTGGAGATGTTGGCTGGGTTCTGGGCAACATCCTGGAGGGCAATCATCACCTCAGGGTCCTGGGAACGTAAAGAGAGACACACGGAAGTGACTTTGTTCTTCTTCACAAAATGGTAAAATACTTAATCTAGATAAACTACAAAGAAGATTTCATTTCAAATAGATTTATCCTCTTATTAATCAGTCTTTAATCATAATATCTCAGGGTTCTCACAAATCCTTAAGTTTTAAAAGGCATTAAATTAATGAATCTAAAAATAAGGCCTTAATTGTCATTAAAATGTCTCATTTTGTGATTGTAATTAGTTTCACATAAAATAAATGATAACATTAATTTTATTTAAAAAAAAAGTACAATTTACAGCAACATTGCATAATCACGACAGCAGAATTAACTACTAAACAGTGACTGAGTTGCATGCTTATGGCAACGAATACATTTCTTAATGGTTTTTATTTTTTGCATTTTGATTGTTTTATAAACTTATGGATATTTTTGTTGTCATCCTGTGCAGTGGCATTTTTGCATTAGGGGCCGTGATGTCACAGTTGTGCAGAGGATAATTATGTTGTTCAGCAAAACTGAACTTTGAAAATCCAATCTTTAACGTTTTATTTGGTGAACAGTGTATTTCTTCTCTAGACTTGTCTGTAATGTTGTTGAGAGTGGATTTGTCTGAGCTGATCTCTATGGGGCACAGCGAGAAGTGGCCCTTTGCAGCGCTCTCAATCAATGCACTGCTGCACGTGCTCAATACACACTTCAGCGTGTCCAGTAAGGCCATACAGCCAGGGCCCCAGACGCTTTCCTATTGGTCCATTTGGTGTGTGGCCAGGTACTAGGCATCACTAGCTTATCATGTATTGTCTGAGTGCTATTTACTTAGTTTTACATTGTGTTGTTTTCGTCACGTTGTTGTTTGATTATTACCTCCGACAAGCGCGAAGTGCAGAGCGGAAGATTATGTTTTACCCTGCGTTTATTGGTCTGTCTGTTAGCAAGATAACCTGAAAAGTTATGAATGAATTTGGATGAAATGTTCAGGAAAATTGATAAATGGGACAAGGATCAGATGATTAATTTTTGGTGATGTTCTGACAACCAAAATAAAAAATATATATAGATCTATACATATCAAAATTCCTTTTCCCGTCCACACTGTGGAACTTCTGACATCACTGTTGATGTCATCAGTCCTACCAATACAGTGATGACACTGGTATATTGGTACATATGGAGCTAGATTCATAGCTGTTCAGGCCTTTGGGTTTTTTGTTTGACCAGCAAGGTCGTCACATTGATGCTAATAAGTGAAATTGGATGACTTTAGTAGCTGTTAAACTTCCTGAAATTGTTCCAAACATCTTTTTGCCCACCCATTCATTAAAAATAAGTGTGATATTGTGCCCAAACATGCATGTAATGGTATATTCCATGTCATGTTGCAATTTCTGCTTGATTTTGTTCAATACAAATAGTTATAAAAAAAATCTCCTTTTCAGGAGGTGAATTCTGTAATTTCCATCTGTTTTCCAAGATCACAGAAAATCAAATACCCTACTTGTTGATTGTCCAGTGTTTATACTTTGGGGTTGATTAGCCACTCCCATTTAGTGTTAGGGGTGGTGGAAACAGTGAAACGATTTGATTCCTAAATTTCTTGATCAATTATTTACATTCCCCCGTGACCCTGAAATGGAGCAAGCAGGTCAGCAAATGACAAAACAGTTCAAAGATTTCTGAAATGAATACAAGATATCTTAATGCATCATATCTCAAGTCACTGTCATTCTTTACTTCATACAAAACTATGGTACGCTCGTTACATCAACTATTAATCAGTTGTAGGTTCTAAAAAGAGCTAGAATTAAGTAGGTTTGACAGACACTTTTGTTGCAGGTCTTGTATTTCAATTAATTTTACAACATTTTGTCTTCACATGTTCAAATAAAGAACAGAATCAATTACAGGTACATCTAAAAAAATAAATAATGAAAAGTTGAATATCACTCATTTCAGAAAGTCAAACCCATATATGATATAGGCTCATGACACAAAATTAGAATATTGTGAAAAGGTTCAGTTTTGGAAAGTCATAGTGTCAAACCCTAATCAGCTAATTACCTCAAAACTAGGGGTGTCGCGTTCAGATATTGATATCGGTCCAATATCAGCCAGAAAATGAATATTGGATTTTATCAGACTGCATCTAACATCTCCAAAATTATATTTATTCAATTGTAGATATTGTTGAACGTTAAAATTTTTGTAACCAATTGGTTAATAATAAATGGGTCAGTTTTCCTCATGCCTACTGTTGCTGACTATTGTTCTCTGATTATTATCAAGAGGTGAAGAAATACGGCACATGTAAATCTGCCAAAATCAGGACGTACTCATGAACTGAGGGACTGTGTAAGTAGGAGAATAGTGAGAGAAGCCACCTACGACTACTCTGAAGATGTTAAAAGCTTCAGCTGCTGAGAGGGGAGAGAGTGAGCATCTAGCGATTTATGAACTTTATTGAAGAGGGGCAATGTGAAAGCCTCTGTTGAAGGAAGATCATATTAGATCTTGACTAGAGTTCACCAAAAGGCAAGTGGAAGACACCATGGCCAAATGGAAGAAGGTTCTTCTGTTTGATGAGATCAAAATTTAGCTTTTAGGCCATCAGACAAGATGTTTGGCAAAAACTAAACACTGCACATCACCAAAAACACCATTTCCACTGTGAAGTACGGCGGTGGCAGCATCATGCTGTGGGTATGTTTCTCAGTCACTGGTCCTGGAAGGCTCGTAAAGGTAGAAGGAAAATAAAATGCTTACTGCAAAAACTACACGTGACAGGAACGGATGACTCCAGAACATTTACCTGGTTGTCTGAGTCAAAGCCCAGACATCAATCCTATAGAGAATTTGTGGCTGGACTTGAAAAAATTAAAGCTGGATAAAAAATGTAAAATGCTTGAAATCAAACAAATCCTTAATACTATTTAAAGGTCATGGTGTCACGTCCTAATAGGCTAATTAACTCCAAACACCTGCAAAGGTTTCCTGAGCCTTTAAATGGTCTCTCAGTCTGGGTCAGTAGACTACACAATCATGGGGAAGACTGCTGACGTGGCAGATGTCGAGAAGAGTCATTGACACCCTCCACAAGGAGGGGAAGCCACAAAGGGTGATTGCTAAAGAAGCTGGTTGTTTACAGAGTGCTGTATCCAAGCATATTCATAGAAACTTAGTGGAATTAAAAAGTGTGGTAGGAAAAGGTGAACCAGCAAAAAGGATGACCACAGCATTGAGAAGATTGTCAAGAATTTGGGGGGGCTTCACAAGGAGTGGACTGAGGCTGGAGTCAGCTCATCAAGAGCCACCACGCACAGACGAATCCTAGACATGGGATACAAATGTGGCATTCCTCATGTCAAGCCACTCCTGAACAAGAGACGACGTCAGAAGCGACTTACCTGGGCTGTGGAGAAAGAGAACTGGACTGTTGCTCAGTCCAAAGAAAATTTTTCCTTCTGCTGACCAGCTTTAAGGAGATGCTGATTTCATTTTCCGGCAGGACTTGGTACCTGCCCACATTGCCAAAGGTACCAAAAGCTGGTTCAATGACCACCATGGTGTTACTGTGCTTGATTGGCCAGCAAACTGGCCTGACCTGTCAAGAGGAAGGTGAGAGACACCAGACCCAACAATGCAGATGACCTGAGGGGTATTCCATAAAGGAGGGTTAACAAACTGAGTCTATCCATAAACTCTGGGTCAACATACCCCCGCGATGGGAAACTCTGGGTATCTGATTCCATTATAGGTTCAGGTGGGCGGAGCCAGGTAGAAACCCAGGGTTTCTTTGATAAAACCTGCCAGCGACCAGGTTTAGTTCACGGACAATGTTGCCATGGTAACATACTCAGAGTAGAACATACCTCGCGTTTAGGAATGAGATACTCAGAGTTTCCCTCATTTGAGCCTGAACAAACTCAGAGTTTGAACATAACCTGCTTTATGAAATACCACTCTGAAGGCTGCTATCAAAACATTCTGGGTTCCATTAGACCTGAGCAGTGCCACAGGTTGACCACCTCCATGCCATGCAGCATTGATGCAGTCATTCATGCAAAAGAAGGCCCAACCAATTATTGAGTGCATAGAAATTAACATACTTATCAGAAGCCTTAAATTTTTAGGCCGGGCTGCCAGACTCAAAATGCCACTCACTTTGTTCTTGTTGTTGTTGTGTATACTAGTTGAAATCCTCTGTTATTTGCGAACAGATCGGGCTGAAATTTGGTAAGTATATTCTATGAATGTGTACGCATCGACACTCAATCCTGATTTTCCACCCCCATTTCCGGTATTTTCTAAATTTATTGGAACACAGTCGTGGGATATATATCGTTTCAAAGGCAATTCAACGTAATTTTTTATTGATCTTATGTAATATTCTAATTTACCAAGACACTGAAGTTTGAGTTTTCATCATCTGTGAGCCATAATCAAATTTCAAGAAATAAAGGCTTGGAATAATTAATTCTGTGTCATGAGCCTATATCATATTTGGGTTTGACTTTATGAAATGAGTGACCAAAAATATTAAACTTTTTCATGATATTCAAATTTTTTTGAGATGTACCTGTACATGTGCAGCTTAGTAATGTGTAAAAGTGTAGTGATATTTAAACTCAGCCATATTGCTTTACCTTCATGGCATTGAGCAGCTCAGGATCCTTTAGGAGTTCACTGAATCCTGGCATCCCAGCCATCCCAGCGGCACCTGGGAATCCAGCAGCACCTGGAAACCCAGCAGCACCTAAACAACAACAAAATCATAAATCCAGCAGGATAACATGAGCTCACAGAGTCCAAGATAGAATATTTACATTTCCTGAAGAAAATGAAAGTGAGGATGCAGGTGCTGGCCCGCGTTGCACTGCTTTAGCTCAATATTCACATTAACCTAGCGTTAACATTAGCATAGCCTAGCTTTAGCATTAGCAATAAGGTTGAATGGTCAAAATCGGTTGAAGAATGGCTGGGGATGAAGGGCCTCAAAGTTGAAAAGCTGAAATTTCCAATACAAATAAATGGGGAAAAAAAATGTAATGAGTCAAAAGCTTTAAAAGTTAGATATTATAAAAGTGATAGCATAAATCTTGCTTATCTGTCAAAATCGAACAAACTGTGTAGGAGGAGTTAACGCAGTCGAAAGAAAAAAACTGATAATAGTGAGGATGCCTCCTGTATCCTCACTAATGATCAATCCAAGCTTTTAGTTCCATAAAATTAATCTGCTGCAACAACAGGCTGTCTCATCCCATCATGCATTGCAACTACTTGATATAAACTGGCCTACCAGGGAAGAACCCTGCCCCCCCTCCTCCTCCTCCTGCTGCAGATTGTCGTGTTTCCTCTTCCTAAAAGAAGTGAAACAAATGCATTGGTTTATAATCTAATCATGATTTATCTGAACATTTTTAAATATCTTCAGTTTTACCTTCTGAGCTCGTGCGTGCTCCTCTCTGGCCTTCTTTATCCGTTCTTGCTTCTCTTTGATCTCTTTTTCTTCTCGTTTGCGCTCGTATTTGCGTCTATGTTCAATAATTTTGTGTGCCTGGGCCGAGGACGCAGAAGGATGATCACATTAATGCATCGCCCGCTCCAAGCAGCGAGCAGGGAACATTCTTTGTATTCAGACGCATACCTTTGGCTGCACCTCTTTTAACATGGTGCAGGTGTCCTCGTCATAGTCCAGTTTGCAGGCTGTAGCCAAGTCCTTGGCTGCCTCCTCCCAGTGACCCAGCAGCCTGCAACAACATGCACAAACACGTGATGCACTCAAAACACAAGATGACAAATTGAAGAATTGCAAAACTGCTGCCAATGACAAATATTTCAGGTCGGACAAATAACTAGAATATTTGCATTTCCTGAAGAAAATGCGAGTGAGGATGCATATTCTGGCCCGCGTCACACTGCATCACTCAACACCTGATACGATACGATTCGATTCACGATACGATTCTCTCACGATTTATTTTACAAAATGGGACTGTATATAAATGACTGAAAAATATTCCTTTATTTTTTTGGGAGAAAATACTATACTATTTTTCATTGTCAAAAGAATCCCTTGATAAACTATTCAAAACAATGCAATTTAATTAGAAATAAATCTTGAATTAAATAAATAAAGGAATAATACAAATGAAGAAGAAGCTTATTTAAATTCTGGTTCTATAGTAAACAATGCAAAACTGCATAATAGTTCTTTTTCTTTTTAAAAGTGCAACTGAAAATGTATTTTGTGCCTAACAATTGGACTTAAAAAAAGTCATTTTACTGTATTTAGGTCAGATATTTGTTTGGACAAGAGGGCGCTGGTAACCCAGTGGTCGGTTAGCATGCAGATATCTTGCAGTGAAGAAGAGATGCTATGCTAGCAGACAGAGCTAATAGAAAAACGTGACTTTTACAGCTATTCACATAATATTACAGATATTCTTTCGGTGCTAAAGGGGTAAGGAATCATTTATGAATATGTGAAAGAGTAGAAGGTGGCCAGAAAGAAAGTAGTAGCAGATTTCGCTCGCCGCCAACACTTCTGGTTAAAAAAAGTACTGCGATTCAATTTTCACAGCATAGATGTGAACCTTGATACCTATGAATCGATTTTTAACTGCTTTATGATTAATCGTTACATCCCTAGCACTAACACATCATTGGTTAGCATTAACATATCATTAGAATAACACTAACCTAGCGTTAACACTAACCTAGCCTTAGCACTAAAACCCAAAATAAAAATATGCCATTGCTTTGCCACAACTTTCAGTGAAAACTCCAGAAATGTGTTGGGAAGTCACTTTGGCAAAGTTTTTAGGGGCAAACACAAAAAAAAAAAAAAAAAAAAAATCACAGTAAGAATGCAGTAAAATCACTTCTACGCATCCATCTACAGGACTCCACATCCCACAATGCAATGCACCAAACTGTTCTGACAATGTCAATAAACAAAGTGTTTACAGTGGAGATCAAAACAAACTCAAGCGGCAATTTCAACCGTAATCTTTTTTTTTTCCGAGCAAAGGATCTTTGATTAAATTTTATCTCCAGCAGCTTTGAGAACAACTAATGGTCATTTCCTTATTTCCTCACAATTACAATAAATATTTACAAAATGTTGATATTACACAGATGACAAAATCCATTCAAAACAACTTGTTTTAGCTTCCATCCCTCTACAGCGTCACAAAATACTGTATTTACTAGATTTGGAGAGACAGCCTTTTGGAATTTTAACAAACTGTATCATTATCATCACACATGGCTGACCTTATTGAAAAAAAAAAAACCCAAAATACAACCTTTGCTGTACAAAATTCAACCTATTTTTTTAAAAAAAAAAAAACATTTTACCCATGTTTGATACATCATTAAAACACAAAATTCTATTCTTGTTGGAAAAAAAAGGTAGCGCAGGGTTCTCACAACATAAGGGGATCGTGTGGCACACGAGTGAGCACCACCGGTGCGGAAAATTTTGAAATGTATAACTTGAGGGTCAAATTTAGTGAAGTATAGCTAAAGTTTTTTTTTTAGTCTTACTTTAAAGCTAAAAGTTATTTGTTGAATTGGTGAAGGGTCATGATGAATGTAGACAAAAAATAACATTTTATTCAAAAGACTGATTCCAAGACACACACTTCAAATAAAATAAAAAATAAAAACTGCACCTGTTTGTTGTCAACAAGTTATTATTCTCTGGAGCGGAATGCTGTTTACAGAAGCTCCACAGTGTTCACCACCCCTCCCGCCCCCAGCCCTCACACACACACACAGACGGCAGTGCTCGGCATGGCTACCTGAAGCTTCCAAACTGTGATACAGTGGGTCAAAAAAGTATTTAGTCAGCCACCAATTGTGCAAGTACACCCACTTAAAAAGATGAGAGAGGCCTGTAATTTTCATCATAGGTAAACCTCAACTATGAGAGACAACATGAGAAAAAAATATCCAGAAAATCACATTGTAGGATTTTTAATGAATGAATTGATAAATCCCTTGGTAAAATAAATATTTGGTCATCTACAAACAAGCCAGATTTCTGGCTCTCACAGACCTGTAGCTTCTTCTTTAAGAGGCTCCTCTGTCCTCCACTCGTTACCTGTATTAATAGAACCTGTTTGAACTGGTTATCAGTATAAAAGACACCTGTCCACAACCTCAAACAGTCACACTCAAAACTCCACTATGGCCAAGACCAAAGAGCTGTCAAAGGACACCAGAAACTAAATTGTAGACCTGCACCAGACTGGGAAGACTGAATCTGCAATAGGTAAGCAGCTTGGTGTGAAGAAATCAACTGTGGGAGCAATTATTAGAAAATGGAAGACATACAAGATCACTGATAATCTCCCTCCATCTGGGGCTCCACGCAAGATCTCACCTCGTGGGGTTAAAATGATCACAAGAATGGTGAGCAAAAATCCCAGAACCACACGGGGGGGACCTAGTGAATGACCTGCAGAGAGCTGGGACCAAAGTAACAAAGGTTACCATCAGTAACACACTACGCCACCAGGGACTCAAATCCTGCAGTACCAGACGTGTCCCCCTGTTTAAGACAGTACATGTCCAGGCCTGTCTGAAGTTTGCTAGAGAGCATTTGGATGATCCAGTAGAGGATTGGGTGAATGTCATATGGTCAGATGAAACCAAAATAGAACTTTTTGGTAAATAACTCACGTCATGTTTGGAGGAGAAAGAACACCATACCTACTGTAAAGCATAGGGGTGGTAACATCATGCTTTGGGGCTTTTTCTCTGCAAAGGGACCAGGACGACTGATCCGTGTAAAGGAAAGAATGAATGGGGACATGTATCATGAGATTTTGAGTGAAAACCTCCTTCCATCAGCAAGGGCATTGAAGATGAAACATGGCTGGTCTTTCAGCACAACAATGATCACAAACACATCGCCCGGGCAACAAAGGAGTGGCTTCGTAAGAAGCATTTCAAGGTCCTGGAGTGGTCTAGCCAGTCTTCAGATCTCAACCCTATAGAAAGTCTTTGGAGGGAGTTAAAAATCCATGTTGCTCAGCAACAGCCCCAAAACATCACTGCTCTAGAGGAGATCTGCATGGAGGAATGGACCAAAATACCAGCAACAGTGTGTGAAAACCTTGTGAAGACTTACAGAAAACATTTGACAATTACAGTCCTCTCATCATTTTAAGTGAGAGAACTTGCACAATTGGTGGCTGACTAAATACTTTTTTTCCCCCAATGTACATCATGGACCGCTACTTGGTTAAAACCATACAATCATCCAACAAAGTGAACCAATCCTAGTTCCTCCATCAGATCCACCCAAAGTTCCACAGACACGGTGACAGATGAACCTGCAGCAATGATTATGAACTGGAAACTCAACTAAAGCTAACACACCGACTGGGTCTTACTGTCATAAAGCCACAGAGAGCCATCAATTTGTTTATGGTCAGATTTAACACTTTACTATGAAAGGATAAAAGCTAAACATGTCACACGTTGTGTGAAATAAATGTTAGCATAAATAATGCCACTATTCAGCCGTCCCAACTTGTGAAACGCAATTTTTTTAAATTATATTTCACGTGTTCACAGACAAAGCTGGTCTCATTAGACTAACTTAAATATTGAGATTATTACACATAAATATACTGAATGATCCAATCATCAGCTTGATCTGGTTTAATTATAGTAAATCATAGTTATTTATCAATCATAAAGTTATGTAACTCATTATCAGATAAATGAAACAAGATTTATCAGCAGTAAAAACACTAATGGAGTTATTTGTGCTTTTCATGTGCTTTTTTTTTTAAAGAAAAATTACAATATCAGGCGCCCCTTAGCTGAACAGCACTGGCGAGAACCCTGTAGCGTGTCCTTTTAAGTGCCCTACAAAATGCCATAGCATCAGATACTAGGTTACAGTGCATGTGCAGACCTCTTTGTGCTAGTCATAGTCACTTTTTTGTGAAGCGAATAATTCAATTACTTGTGAGCTTTTCCTCTCCACTTGTAGGGCTGTGCAGAGTCTGGGTTGATGCTGATGGCCTTATCACAGTCTTTAATGGCAGCGTTAGGTTTCTGCATCCGAATGTAGACGCTGATGCAGGGTAAAAAAAAAAAAAAAGGTTGGATACACAACGGTTTTTGTGTTTGACAACCTAGAAACAATAATTTTGTCTCTCTCACCTTGCTCTCTTGGCGTACATTATCGCTACGTGGGGGTTCAGCTTGATGGCTTCAGTGAAAAGGTCCAGTGCTTTCTGAAGATCACCTGCAACACATTTGAAGCATTTGTATAGAAAAAGAGTCAAAAATATTGGCACACCCTCTGACCCTCATATTAACCAACCTTCTCCCAGAGCGTCAATGGCTTCACTCTTCTTCTCATTGGCTTGATCCATCATCTCCTCTGTGACCTGAGGGCAAAATAATGTCATAACGTACCAGCAGTGACATAAGGCCCTATTCTCTGGGCTTCTTTTTTACGTGCCTCTCTCCTGCCCTTTTTTTTTTAACATCAATATTTTCAAGCTATATCACAATATATATACTGTACATCTCTATTGTGCCCTTGCCTTGAGATGATGCTTTGATGCATAAAATCAAACCAGAATGGCAATAATCAATACATATTGATGTTTTCTCTGTGATGTAATTGGGGTTTCCCCTAACTATAATAGCATAACCTATCTATTAGTTTCTTTTAACCCTTAAAATAAGGTAAGTCAGTTAAAGCCACATGTCTAATGTCACACAGGGACCTTTAATAACATAAGTGTAGAGAACAATATCATAGTTTATAAAGAATTATGTGCATTTGTGCACATTTTTAAAACAACTTCAGCTGACCAAAGTGCTGTACAGTTTATTTTTTATTAATACAATTAACTATCAATTATTGATTTATTTTTATTACTGACAATTGTGAATTTATCAGATACTATTATCCAAAGTATTATAATATACCAGTTACAACTACTAACGCACTGTAACGATGGTCTTCGGAGGACTGTCCCTTTAAGGGCCCCATGATAACGTAAGGTCAGAGTTCAGTCAGACTTGCCTTCTTCCTGATTTGTATTGAACACATGGACAGAGCTTTATGTTACTTTTCTGTTACCGTCCCGTCTGAAACAACATAGAAGCAGTGTTTGATCTTCCCCTGTTTACAATAAATGTGCAGTGTGACGATAACCAGTTGTTCTGAGTTTTGTTTATAACGTTATAGACCTCTGGATCTATACAGCACACACAGTGACACTCTGAATAGAATAGAGCCCATAGTGAGGTTCATATTGCCCGATAACCCAAATAACTTAGTTTTAACATCATAAGAACTAAAACTTTACCTCAACATCATCAAGCTCGCCAGACTCCTGCAGATCAACAGTGTCCGGCTCAATGACTCCATCGTTGTCAATTTCTAAAAGACAGAATTAACATTGCAGCGTTAAGGAAAGGTGTTAGGAGGGGACTTAGGAAAACGCTATCATGTTTGTTTTGACAATCAGGTGATCACTAGGTGAAAAGCATAGGAAAAAAGCACATTTATAACACTTTCCACTGATACAGTATAATCTCAAAATTCAGATGATTTGAATGTAAATCAAAGGAAAAGAGGCTACGAGGAACAAAAGTGAAACTAAAAGAACGTTACTTTAAGAATGGGTGCTCATACTCACCTTTCACTCAGAAATATGAATTATGTTGAATAAATGTGGCTAAAAATGTCTCTGAGCCCTTTTTCTTGAACGACAGTGTCTGTTTCATGTCAGTTATAATCTGATAATATATCTCACATAAAATATAAGTTTTAGATTAATTAAAGTTGTTCAAGACATTATTGCATTGGTAACTTACATGATGTCCGTCCCTGGTCGGTCTTCGTGAGTTTCCGTAAGCGCTCGGGTGTGCATGTCCCTATAAATGTTGTCGCCACAAGGAATTGTGGGTCAGCATTATCTGGTCTCTTTTGGTAAAGGATGCATCCATGTTTCCTAGGCTAAAGGAGGTTATAAAGGAAGCATTGAGCCTCCTTTTCCTGAGCTTAAAGAGAACTCGAAAGCTCTTTATCATGGCCACCACTTAAACACTTCCAGGGGTGAAGGAACAGTGGATAGGAAAGGAAATAGGAAGGAATATTCGGACGCATCCCTGGTCCTGACTAGGTTAGGTGTTCAGCATAAGTTACCATGGTGCTTTAGCTCCGTAAAACGTAAGCCAGCTTCGTAGTCCAGCACACACTGATTAAATCCTGGAAGTTAGCGCAATAACAGGAAATGTAGTTTCGCAATATAGACCCAAAAGGCGTTTATTTTTGCTTTGATTTGAACAACTGGGATAAAATTAATACAGATTACCTGATATGAATAGCAGAAAAATGGGATTTCCAAATTTGGATCATTTTGATCCAACTTAAATGTTTTGAACAACAGGCCCTTAGAGATGAGTTTTTTTCTTCCCACTTAAAAATGTATATAATTTAAACCAACCTCAAAGGTGATCAAATAACTTTGCTTGCTTTGTTTTTTTTATCCTGATGATGTTTGAGGAGTGAGACCAAAATCACAGTACCTAATTCACTCTCCTCACTCTCAGACGGTACAGGAGGTTCAGGCTTAGGAGCAGATGCTGCTGTTGGTGAAGGACCACATGGACAGCCTCCCTACAGGTAGGGAAAAAAGGCATTCATCAAAAGAAATTTGGCAATTAAAACTCATTAAACAATACAAAAAATAATCTGGGACAGCAAAGTAGACTTACTTGACATGAGCCCCCTGCCTTAGGTGGAGGAGGGAGTGTTGCACCCATTCTGAATGCAGGAAAAATAAAAAAGGAAGTTAAATAAACTGTTAGCTAGAAGAGGCCACAGTGACATAGTGAGAACGACTGCTTTTGTTACATGTTTTGTCAAAAATGTCAGGTAATTCCTCATTTGGAACTCCTAATTAATCGGTTTTTAATGTTTTATCTAGAAATACTTTACTAACTTAAGGTGCAGTCTGCAACTGTTATAAAAATGTCTTTGTCATATTTGCTAAAGCTGTCACTATGTAAGGACAACTTTACATCAAACATCAAACTACTAGTTTGTGAAAAAAAAAAAAAAACAGGCTCATTGAGCCCCGCCCCCTGCTGCTCCACGACCGAGTAAAAAGAACCAATCAGAGCCAGGATTGTGTTTGATGGGCTGTCTGACAGCTGTTGCTCAAAGGCCCCGCCCCTTTCCCAGCACTGTTTTTTTTTTTTTTTTTACAGTGTATGGTCTGGAGGAGTAGAAGATGGAAATGGTGACTTTTCTGCTTGAAAGATAATTACTGCTGCTTGATTTACATTATGTTTGATTTGTAATTGTTACACTAGAACTATGTGGTGCATGTGTTTGTGTGCGTGCAGCAGCCTCCATGTGAGCTGTTGTAAGTGATACTGTGTTGCTGCTGCTGCTAGGTTGGTGTACTGTGTGTACATAGAGAGAGAGAAGTGTTGCAGTAACATGCTTTAAACAGAGCATGTTATATTACTGTCTGGCTAACGTTAGCCTGTTAGCTCCCCTGAGGGAGGAACTTTAAAAAGTTTGGAGGCAGGGCAAGAGAGCAGCGGGGAAGGTGGAGAGAGAGGGATCTGAACCTTTAAAGGACAGTATCTTAGAATATTGATGGGGTAAACACTGATTTTTTTTTTTATTGCAAGACGTGTGTGGATTTTCTTCAAGTGAAGTCTGTCATAATTGTCCCAGTAGTTACTAATAGTTAGGTGAGGTGGAGTAATAAATAAATTATTAACAAATCATTATTGCTATTAGCATCACTATCACCATCATTGCCATTGCCACTACCAGCCGCGCCTGCCCGGAAGATCACAACCCTCACTTCAACACTGCCCCAAGGGTTGTCCCTTGGGTAAACAATGGTGAAGCTCTTTGGTATACTGACCCCTGCAGCCAGGTGCGGAAGAAGCCCATCTCTGGAAGGTGCAACACTGACGGGTTGGAGTCGCACAGCTGCACGAAGCCCTTCAGCTCCGACAATTTCCGTGGATCCATGTTGTGTCACGTCCAGCAAGCAGCTCTGTGGGAATAAAAACCAGAACCAAACCTGACCCAACAGAAGCCACTGTAACCTACAAAAGGTGGTTCATAGTGTTCTTATCTGAAAAGATAGAATAACAACATATTGAGGAGCAAGGACAAATCTTATTGTAATTTATTCTGCTAAAACTAGTCCTGATGAATAAATTGTGATGCAAACAAAGTTGCATTCTCATCAAAACACTATGCCTCAAACTAAATCAAAATTTGCTGTCAAAACAAACACAATGAGAGAAAAGGTTGAGCTAGCATGATGGGTTTGGCAATACAAAGATCCCATTTTTACTGTAGATTTAGCATTGATGCATGTATTCATTAATCCAGGAAGTCTTTCTGCTAAGCACAGTTAGTTTCAGAACGTGTTGCATTTGTCAACGAAGATGATGATACTTTATGAGTGTTTTTGTCAAGTAGTTCAGACATACAGTGAGTTCAGAGTAATTACAGAGGATGAAAATACTGATTTAACCACAATTAAACAGATTGGCTTTTATTTTCCCATGACTATAATAATTTTTTGATTGTTTTGATGAATATGTTTAATACACGCAGCCAAAATTGTGGTCAGAAATCTTGACTTCCAGCAAAGGAAAAAAAAGGCATAAATAGAAAGTGTAAACACGAAAAAGAAAATATAAAAACAATATCATATAATTGGAACATAAATATTTACATCCGGGGAAAAGGTTGTGTGGGCTGTACCACTTTCACTAAAATGGTCTATAGCAAAAATTAATGCGTTTTACACCAGAAACTCCATCTGATCCGTTGGTACTGTAAGTCCAGCAGCTCCTTGTAATAATAAAGTAATACTATATTGTTCAGTGCCAGATACCGTAACTTAATGTTTTTGTGTATATATGTACAAAATAAAATATAAAGCACAAATAAATGAACAAAGAACAACAAAATCCAGATTTTAAAAACCATTTTTTCAAATTAAGAGTTCTGTTCAGCGCTTCCTACTCGCGAACCCTAGGTTGGGACACACTTAGCTCGGAGCGCCAACCGCACGGATTAAATTAGGCTTATTTTGATCATTAATGCAACACAAAATGAAATTTATACATCAAGACAATTTTATTCATTAACCATTAGCAGATAAACTAGAACAAAGGTCTGGAAGTTTCTAGAAAGCTTTGCCTCCCAACGTCTGTTTGGCGTGCGACGTTGTTAGCCTAAATGGCACTCGACCAAATAATTCGAACTGTTGTGGAATCTAAGCTCATTAAAGCAGCAAACAGAATAAAAACATTAATGATGGAAGCACACCTTTCTGTGTCCGGGCAGTTGAGCGATTAATAGACAGATTGAAGCTCCGGAGCGTTTGGTTTCCTTCAACTTGCTGCAGCGGTTGCTTTTAGGCTTTTTATTCAGGCGCTTTAATGGACAGACCTATAGTTGGTTTCCCTCTGCAGTGTCTGACAGGTGCAGGGAGTTCAGGTTTGGTCTATTTATTTTATCCCGTTAACACATCCTTGAAAAGAGAATACACCATATAAATTACAGTTAACACAAAATCAAGCTTTAACGTACAGGTTTTGGTTTTATGATATTTACATGCATAAATGGATGGGTTTCGGTTTTCTGCCTGTAATACTAAACCAAGGGCATAACAAACCCAATCCCAATGGTTGATAGACATGGCAGCGTGTTGTTATGGAGGGTAATCAGAGGATATTTCACCTCAGACTGTTTGTTTGACCCTAAAGCGTGTGTTAGTGTGTTGTCTTTGAAGGTATCGCGGTATGTGTTGACTGGTCATTGTTTGAAGTTGCAGCAACAATGTTGCCTTCAGCCTCCAACTCGTTGATGTCTACTGTCAAACTGCTGCAACGGACTGTGAATGGAGGTGAGACCGACTCAATGCACTTTACATGCAGTAAACATTTAAAGGATACTAGATTAACACTAAACATGACCTTTCTGAGTTTAAATAACACGAGGATCTGTGAAGCTGTATCCACAAAGTTCTTACACCACTGCTTCCTGTTTATGGGTCTAACTTCCTGTGTGATAAACAGGTAGTTCTTGTAAAGCAACACATATTGAGGCTTTGCTCAGGTAAAGACACGACTTGACTCTTCTTCTTATTCTATAACTATAAAGCAAGAAACCTGTCTGTGTGTCTGTCTGTCTGTGTGTCTGTGTGTGTTCCTCAAATATCTCAGCGCATCAGGCTCAGATTGAGCGGAGACTTTCAACATGGCTGCTGCTTGGTTCAATGGTGTGCAACGTCGGATTTGTTTGGACTGCAATGATACCGTTCATGATTTATTTAATAAAATTGTTTTAAATGCAGTTTGCAGAACAGCTCAATGCTGACAGGTAGTCATGGTAACTCGGGATAAGCTGACCGCTGCATAGAGTCTACAGGAGTGACTGCACAAAGGGCTTTTAAATATGGCTAAAGTGGGTCTAATATCCAAAAAGAAACACCCTGTAAATGAGTAATAATCATAAATAATAAAAATAAAAGTAGGCTTTCACTATATATGTAGCCTATATTAGAGTGCTAAATATTATGCTCTGCACAGTTCATTTAGTCAACTAGCTACACACACACACACACACCTCTCTCTTGCTCAGCAAGGTCCAGATGTATGCTAGCCTATCTTACAGTGCTAAATGTTAAACCTCCCACTTTTCTATAGCAATACTTACTTCCTACGGGCACTACAATAGTACAGAGAACAATATTCTCTGCTTAGAGCCTTTCATAATTAGAGCCATATATAGGTGTCATTTATAGGGCTGGGCAATATATAGAGATTCAAGATATATTGAGTTTTCTATTTTAGCGATATAGAAAATTACAATATTGCCTATATCGATATATATTTCATAGCTCATTTTGTATTAAAATACTTGTTTTAGGAGTCACTGCTTTCACTATTTCTCAGAACAGCATGAAAAGCTCAGTTAGATGGATTTCTGAGTGCGTTTTAACCCAGACCTTCACCTAAACAAGCAACACTACAGAACTCACTCACACATGCTGTCCTTTAGAGGAGAAAAAGCCAAAAGTGGCACATATTGTTCAGCTGTTCGTTAATAAATGAACCTGTGTGGCATTTTGCATCAGCAAATTAAACCAAAAATAGTTTTTCAGGTCTGACTTTTAAAAAATTAAAAATATAATGATTATATTATTGAAATTATTATTTTCTGGCAATAATAATACCCTTATAATCAGCAGATAACTTCAACTGCTGTGACTGTTATGATATTAAAAATCTTCAATCTGTTTTAAAAGTCACTTACACCACACAAATGTACTTGAGGTGGGACAGTATATCGCTATATTAAAACGTCACAAGATGTATTGTTGAGGGTACAAGTGGTGTCGATATTCCGTCATAGACACACATTTACTTCAGTAGTTCAGAGACTCACCTAAAATTACTTGTATAGTTTGTTTCTAACTTTAGCTAGAAAGCTAAGGAAGAGAAGGCCCAACCACACTCAGGGAGAACATGCAATTCTTTCTAAAATCCAGGGTGTCAGTGGTTTCATGCACCAGGCTTTTAGCTGACAGCTGGCATTGTTAACTTACGTACGTGTCCTAAAGAAATCAAATATGTATTATATTGTTAAGTATCCTGAGAAAGTTCCCTAGACACGTTATTTTGATCCTGTATTGTTTTTGTTTGTTTGTTTTCCACAGGGTGGATTGGCTGCAGAAGCATTTCAGTGAAACCAGGAGGTTTAAAACCAAAGTTGATACCTGCACGATACCTGGGTCAGCCCAGTCCTTTCTCACATCCACATCTCATCAAACATGGTGAGATCACTGTAATGACAATGTTGACACAAAGATTTTTCATCCTGGGGGGTTAGTTTGAAGGGTCATGTCCACATATATCTTTACTGAACTTAAAGGGGCAGTATTATGAAAAATTCACTTTATAATGGTTTTGCTACAGTGATATACAGTGTATATAAAAAGTCTACACACCCCTGTTCAAATGCCAGGTTTTTGTGATGTAAAAAAATGACGCCAATATAAATAATTTCACAACTTTTTCCACCTTTAATGTGACCTATAACCTGTAAGATGAAACCTTTAAAGGGGAAAGATAAAAAATAAAAAACTTAAGATAACCTGGTTACATTAACACGCTCATCCTTAAACTAATACTTTGTTGAAGCACCTGTGGCTTTTATTACAGCACTGGGTGAGAGTCTATCAGTGTGGAACATCTTGATGATGCAATATTTACCCACACTTCTTTACTGCTCCAAATGTGACAGATAGTGAGGGCATCTCCTGTGTACAGCCCTCTTCAGATCACCACACAGATGTTCAAAGAGATTCAGGTCTGGACTCTGGCTGGGCCATTCCAGAACCTCCATCTGATTGTGGTGAAGCCATTGTTTAGTTGATGCTGTGCTTAGGATCATTGTGGTGTTAAAAGATAAAGTTCCTCTTCATCTTCAGCTTTCTAACAGAAGTCTGAAGGTTTTGTACCAACACTGCCTGGTATTTAGAACTGTTCATAATTCCCTCCACCCTGACTAAGGCCCCAGTTCCAGCTGAAGAAAAAACAGCCCCAAAGCATGATGCTGCCACCACCATGCTTCACTGTAGGTATGGTGTTCTTCTGGTGATGAGCAGTGTTGTTTTTGTGCCAACCTTTTAGAATTATTGCCAAAAAGTTCAACCTTGGTTTCATCGGATCATAACACATTTTCCCACAAGCGTTTGGGAGACTTCAAATGTGTTTTTGCAAAATGTTTTTCTTGGTAAGATAAGGCTTCCGTCTTGCCACCATAGCCCAGACAGATGAAGAAGACAGGAGATTGTTGTCACATGTACTACACAGCCAGTACTTGCCAGAAATTGCTGCAGCTCCTTCAATGTTGCCGTCGACGTCTCGGCAGCCTTCCTGACCACTTTTCTTCTCGTCATTAATTTTGGACGGACGTCCTGTTTTTAGTAAAGTCTCTGTTGTGCCATATTTTCTGCACTCGATGACAACTGTCTTCAATCCGAACACAGCCCCGTCCCCAGTTATAAGAGGGTGTACACACTTTTGCAACCTCATTCTCTCAGTTTTCAGGATTACTATTGCAACAACACATCATCAGTAGGGTAAAACTAACCTGCCTCACGACGGAAAGAAAGAGAAGTAAAAAAAAAGTAAAAGAAACTGTTAATTAATTAGGGATTAAATACAAGTGCACACATGACAGCAGTAAAACATAAAATAACAGAATAATAATATAAATATACAAATAAAATAGAAATATTTACAACAATCAAAGCTGTGAGGTTACAGTGCTGAATTGTATTTTCCTGTGGTGTTCTGTGGAGCACTGCGGTGGGATCAGCCTGGTGCTGAAGGTTCTTCTGTGACTGACCAGCACATCATGGAGTGGGTGGGACTCATTGACCAAGATGGCCTTCACCTTAGACAGGCTCCTCCTCTCTGTCACCACTGTCAGAGAGTCCAGTTTAATTCCCACAACGTCACTGACCTTGTGGATGAGTCTATTGAGTCTGTTGGTGTCTGTGACCCTCAGTCTGCTCCCCCAGCAAACAACAGCGTAGAGGATCACACTCACCACCACTGACTCATTAAACATCCTCAGCATTTTCCTGCAGATGTTGAAGGACCTCAGCCTTCTCAAAAAATAGAGGTGGCTTTGGTCCTTCCTGTAGAGGGAGTCAGTGTTCCTCCTCCAGTCCAGTTTATTGTCAATCACCACTCCCAGGTATTTGTTCTCCTCCACAATATCCACACTGACCTCCTGGATGGAGACAGGGCTGACTGACCTCTTGGTTCTCTTCAGGTCTTTGTCACATTGAGCTGTAGATGGTTCAGCTCACCCCATGTGACAAAGCTGTCCACAGCAGCCCTGTTCTCCACCTCGTCCCCCTCCCTGATACATTCAACCACTGCAGAGTCATCAGAGAACTTCTGGAGATGACATGAGTCAGTGCAATAGTTGAAGTCCATGGTGTAGGTGGTGAAGAGGAAGGGAGAGAGTACAGTCCCTTGAGGGGCCACGCCCCGGTGTTGCTGACCACTTTGTCAGACACACAGTGTCTCAAGCGTACAAACTGTGGTCTGCCAGTTAAGTAGTCCACAATCCAGGACACAATGGAGGAGTCCACCTGCATCTCTGTCAGCTTCTCACCCAGTAGAACCAGACGGATGGTGTTAAAGAACATGACTCTCACAGTGCTCGTTGGCTTGTCCAGGTGAGAGTAGACACGGTTGAGCGTGTAGGTGATGGCGTCCTCAACTCCAACCTTGGGCTGGTAGGTGAACTGTAGTGGGTCCAGGTATGATCTGAGAGATGGTCGGAGCTGCACCAGGATGAGTCTCTCCAGGGTCTTTAAGATGTGGGAGGTCAATGCAACTGGTATTTAGTTTTTGGAGCCACTGGGATGTGATCTGATGTGTTTGTGACCCAATGCGACGCAGCGGTCGGACAAAACAATGGACTGTCACCTTAAATGGACTATTTCTGTGGTTAGAAGTGGTGAGGATGACAAGAAAGTGACTCAGCAGCTTAACACTCCACTGAGCGTTTTGAAACAGCTGACTGCTGCACACACACACACACACACACACACACACACACACACACACACCCTGAAGCAGCATTTGACGGACTCAATAGCCGCTTAAATATGGCAAAAGACAATCTCTATGATGATCAGCTGTGGCATGGAGTCTGTGTCTACAGACACGCCAACTCATACATATGCATGAAGGCCCAAAAACAGCCTGTTTTTAGAAGTGTCATGAAAGTGACTTTTCAGAGGCCTAAAAGTCTGGAAAACAGGTGAGTTTTGGAAAATAAACCTGAAATACTATGTTGTTGGGGTTTATAGAACAAGTGGAGATGTGTGAAAAATAGCATAAAACTGAACTTAAATTCCTGCTCTCTCCGTCTGGCTTTCAGGAGAAGTGACTCCAGGGTTGACCCAGACAGAATATGAGCTACGCAGGCATCGGTTAGCCTCTCTGATTGAGGCCCAAGCTGAAAGAATGGGACCTTCTGCTTCCTCCAGCACTCACCTGGCCATCATTCTGTCTCATCCCACCCGTTACATGAGCAATGATATCCCCTATCCCTTCCACCAAAACCAAGTAAGTGTTGTGTTTTTTAAATTACACTTTAATGACAAAATGAAGAGTGTGTGATATCGTATTAACTGGTTTTAGTGGTGGGGAGTGGTGGCCTAGTGGTTAAGGACGCTTGTAATCGGAGGGTTGCCTGTTCAAGCCTCACCTGGGCCATCACTGTGGGATATTGATCAAGTCCCTTAACCCTGAACTGCTCCCCAGGCGCTGCAAAATGGCTGCCCACTGCTCCTCAGGGATGGGTTAAATGTAGAGGACAAATTCCATTAATGTAATAACATTACATGGCCAATTAAAGGTGAAAGCACCGATTTAATTAATTTCATTTAACTGAAGTTGATTTGGTTTCATTTTTGGAACAGATGATGTTGGTTTCTAGAATACATCCCTTGGGAAGCCACAATAAAAATTAGGCTTAATGTTTTAATGCCATTGAAACGTACCGTATATTTTGTGACCTGTTATTATCTGTTATTAGTATCGGCATATCAGATGTTGGCAAAAAGCTAATATCAAACATCTCTCAATAAAACCCTATATTGTACAGTCTTAACTTCACCATTACGGGTTATGCCATTGAATTTTAATATCCTCTACTGTAGTGCAGGCTATAAACATTTATTTAACTCAAATTAAAATAGTTGTAATATATTTAGAAAAAGTATTTATTACAACTGATAAGGTAAATATTAGGCATGGATTAAAAAAACATTGCTGGCAACTCAATTAAAATGTTGATTTAATAATTTTTTTATTTAACTACAAAAAAATGTTTCTCAGGATTTTCTCTACCTCAGCGGCTTCCTCGAGCCGGACAGTGCCTTGGTTCTTTACGGGAAGGGTCGGCCAGACGAGGCCATCCTGTTCGTCCCCCGCAGAGACCCGGGGAGAGAGCTGTGGGACGGACCTCGGTCTGGGAAGGAGGGGGCGGCTGCTTTAACCGGCATCGAGAGAATTCACAGCACCGAAGAGCTGAGCCTTGTTCTCAAGAGTTTGAAAGGTTGAGGAAACAGGAATGTTTTTAAATGGGAAACTTGCTTCTTGAATGTATGAAGATCATTTGTTTCTCTTCTGTCCTCTTTCAGCCAGTGTACTGTGGTATGAGAATTCTCCCACCACCCACCCTTTGCTCCACCAGAATCACATTAGTCCCATCCTGGACGTAGGGCCGACACCTCGCTCTCTTCGCCCTCTTATACATTCTCTTCGGGCCCTGAAAAGCTCTGCTGAGGTGGCGCTAATGCAGGAGGCGGGTCGTATCACTGCACAGGTCAGTCACCTGCAAATGTTTTGTGTCATTCTTTGTTTTAACCTCTTAAGCCCCAGCGACTTTTCTCTGAAAATCACATACCCATAACAAATAAAGTTTTTCGAAGCTTCTACGTGACCTACATAGCAAATTTTTGTTCAGATTGAAGTAGGACCCTTAGTGGTTACAGATTATGTGAATTTTTGGAAATATATGATACAGTGACAATAAATCATATTTTAAATATAGAAATCTGTAGTCCGCTCAAAAGAAACCAGGGATTTACATCAAATATAAAGTCAGTTCTCATTAACGAAGGCTATAAAAGCAGAAGTAGTTGAACTAATGTATGGACATCAACTGCATCAAGTTTGGTAATAGTAATAAACATTAGGCCAAACGTACGTGTTTTTGTACAAAAAAGTTCAGGCTGAAGCCCACTTTACCACAACTGTGCCAAAGTTTTCCAGAAGTTTGTAAACAAGTGTGTAACTGTAATATGACAGTCAAATTGATTCCAATCATTGTTAGTCTTATGTTTGACCACTAGATGTTGCATTTTGGCTTTAAATAAGCACATATCCTTTATTCAGGTTTCTGCGGTGCCATGCGTAATGTACTTTTGGTTCCACTTTTTGAAGTCGTTACGCATGTGTCTAGCTCAGCAATGCTTTGACGAATCAGAATGATTGACATGGCATTGGAAAGCTGAGAGCCTGTAGAAATTGGTGATATCAAACACTATGGGGGAGGGCTTTAGCCCTGGCCAATCAGAGCTTGGTAAAAGAGGGACCGGCCATTTTATGCACGAGCGCTGCACACTCATTGGACGGATTTCTGGACTGTGAAATGGCTGGTTATCTGTAATGGCGGTGTTTATCTGATGACACAATTTGGATTTATCAAAATATGGAGTTTTATGCACATTGGAGCAACTTTTGATTAGAAACAACAAAGGTAGAACACGATTTGACATCATTGCTGACTTTTCGCTGTGTATTTTCTGATTTTATGGCATTGTTTTGGTACGTAACATACTCCACCTGTATATCAGTGGATTCACCTCGACCTGTAGTTTCACGTAGGCTCTTGTTATAGAGATCTGTGTTTATTTTGTGACTCACAGCAGTGGAAAAATGCAGTGTTTGCCGAGTTGTTAACTTTTCTCTCTTTGAACATAATGGCCTGGTGTGTGTGCTGTGGTCTTTTGTTCTGAATGTGGGTTAGATACAGTTGTAGCTGAGTTTCTTAGGTTTACGGAGAGGTATAGAATGTGTGATTTCACTGATTCTTTACAACATTTAGACGCTTGCCGTTGAAGAGGTTGCATTGAAATTTAAGTAAACATTTGCTTCATCTTGAGAAATTATTGTTCTAGGCTTTTAAGAAGACGATGGCTCTGTCCAGGGGTGACGTGGATGAAGCAGTGCTGTTTGCCAAGGTGATGCAGGTCATGTTGATAAATGATGAAATTTAACTGCAGGAAAAATACCTTCAAAATAATTATGAACCATAATGATTAAATTCAACCATAAAAAGTTGAGTAATCTGAAAACTTTGCTATGATTTTAGTTTGACTTTGAGAATCGGATCCATGGTGCCAACTTCCTGGCCTACCCACCTGTGGTCGCAGGAGGGAACCGAGCTAACACACTGCACTACATCAATAACAACCAGATTGTCAAGGTAAGGCCTTTAATGCAAGCATCAGCAGATAACTATGTTTGATCAGCCTGTCAATAATGTTTGTTTCACTGCTTTTTGTCAGGATGGTGAAATGGTTCTTCTTGACGGTGGCTGTGAATACTTTGGATATGTCAGTGACATCACTCGCACGTGGCCAATAAATGGAAGGTAAGTCCAGAGCAGGGATCCGATACCTTTAGCATCGTAAGAGCCACTTAAGCCCCGCCCACCGAACCAGCAGGAGGCTGAGAGCCATAGATCAATCACTACTTGTAAATTAGTAATAAAGGAAACACAATACATGTAAAATGAACAAAAATATAAACACAAAATAAAGTTTTTTTTTAATCAACTGAAACAACAGAACAGAACAATTATTTTATTCTTCTCTTATTATTCAAGCAACAAAATCAATTTACTATGCATAATTCATGAGTTATCACTGCCTAAACCCACCAGGGGTCAGTTGGTACAGTCCACAGCACTTAGCACCAAATGTGTCCCCCATTGTCATCACATAAAGCGGTAAATCTCTGGCACATAGAGTTAACCAGATTGTCAATATTGACCTGTGCACGTTTCCTTGAACCACAACACGTTGTCTGAACATCCCAAAGGTGTTAACGATGATTCCTAGTGCTTCCGATTGCTCTGAATCCACTTCTCAACCTGCTGATGGTGGAATGATGCACATTCAAGTGTTTACACGGCCATCACAGATATCCCAGCTTCCATTAGGCCAATGGACACTTCCTCATGACTTGTGACAACTGTGGCATTGTGACTAGTGACAAAAGTGCACATTTTAAGGTGGACTTTTATTGATCCAGCTCCAATAAGTGTCTGTGTATTGGTCACCCTGCTTGACCAACTCTGCGTTATGCTCTATGCAGTTCAGGGGTGGAATATTCAATAAGGGCTCTATACTCCCCTGCACGTGAGTCTGAAAAGCAGCGCAGCTGCAGTGTTTTTGGCTGTGCGCTATTCCCCTGTACGTAAGTCAGTCACTGATCCCCGTTACTCACTCTGGGTGGAGCGACCCTGAAATGTGGGCATTCCCATTCAAATCTGACCTTACGCGCATTCTGCCGGTGACAGACGTCAGACTTCTGTCCATGTTGGTCACAGTGATGTCCATCTATTTTCATACTATGTTCAACTTAAAGCCACAGTTTGATCCACTACAGAGTAAATAATGGTGAAACAAGCCGTCTTATGCGGAGGTTTGTGAAATGCGCATGAGAGGATGGATAAACAATTCCCACACATATTTAGAAATGAGGCTCCGTAAGGCATTAAACAGTTTATATTTCAAACTTTGTATTATGTAGGAAGCCAATGGGTCTGTTTCACTGCAAACATTTCTGTCTCCTCTGTATTAAAGTAGGACGTCCTGCAAGATTATTTCCTCAAACCTCCAGCGCATCGCACTCGGTCACGCTTTAGAGCTACAGGTACCGTATTGATGACAGATGATGATGATGTGCTGATCATTTCTGAATGCAGGAATAGAAGAAGTTAATAAAATCAGGCTTTCCACACAAACAAACATTAAGCTGCCGTTAATATGAGGGGAAAAAGAGAGATTTTAGCTGTGGCTTGTACAGAAAAATGCAGCCGATCGTTACACTGCAATAATCAAATCACACCATTTGCTAGTCAGCATGTCAGCATTACAGACATTACAGATTAATAAGCGTGTGAACAGAGCAAAAGTACGCTCCGCTCCCCCTCCTCCCCAGTGCACAGACACACAGAGTTAGCTGTGTTAGCGACTGTCTGTCAGAGGCTCAGTGCAGATGTTTGTCTGTCTGTTAAACTTTATCACTTTGAAACACTGAGAGATGTTTGAGGACACACTGCATGTGTTTCTCTTCTCTAACTAACTCTCTGTCGCTGCGCTGTAGCAGAGATCTGCTGCTGCTGTAGCTAACGCCCCCGTTTACACATTCTTAAAGAGACAGTGACCTGAATGTGATTTACTTTAAAAACTACTTTCATCAACTCAGAGCTGCCCTGAAAAAAGCAACACTACATAATTTAATCACATTTCAGCCTTAATGAAGGAAAAAGTCAAAAGTGACACAAAATGTTGTTATTGTGCTGCTAGTGATTAATAAAAGTGTCTTTGTGGCATTTTTCTCCTCTGACTTAGAACCATTATTGTTTTTCTTGTAAAACTATTGATTAAATCACCTTGTGCCATTTTGAGGAAAAATATATAGATATGAATATTGGTCCATATCACCCAGGCCTAATGTAACCAAAGCAGTAACGTTTTATCTTGTAAAGGATATGATTGTCTAAACTGTGTGAAATGAGGTGTTCAAACACTGTTTAATGTATGATTTTATTAATATGAGTGTGTTACCTCAATAACTAATAGAAATCACTCGACTGATATGCTGCCTCGTTATGGAGCAGTGATGCTAATGATAATGCTACACTACTTTAGTTAAACAAAGTAAAAAGACTGTGTGACTATAAGAACATGTCAGACCTTTAGTTTGATGTTAATTGTACTTGGAACCAGTTTGATAAATTGCTTACATGCAATTTAAAAGAAAAATTAATAATTACCTTGTCTAAAATTATCTTTTATTCCTTTTTTTCCATTTAGGGCGATGATTTTAAGTAGGTGATTTGGTTTGTTTTATTGGTAAATAACTTTAAAATAGTTTAAATGATTTGAATGAAAAAAAATTGTGATAAAATCATGATCGTGATTTCGCGAATAAAAAATCGTGGTATGATATTTTTCCCATATCTTAAGTATTTCTTACCCTTCCTTAGGGAGGGCTGGTGATGGTCACAATTATGCAATAAAATAAATGTATTTATTTAATTGCAATAACAAAACATGCATTGCTGTCTTAAACAGATTGTGGTTCTTGTAGTGTTGACCTTTGACATCATGTGCAGACAAAGTGGCTCCTGGTGAAACAGAGCAGAAGAGATGAACATGAGCTTAGAGGAGAGACTGGCAGACAGCTACAACAGTAGCAACACCTTTAAAACACGTTCCAGGAATACAAGGACTACAGAGAAGCGCTAAGGATCATGGGACATGTGGGATTTTAATGGAAACTATACACGGCGATGCACCCAAGTATGTCAGCTCTGAGGTAAACAGACAGTCCGCGCTGAGAGCGTTGTGCGCGGGGTCCGCCCGAGTATGTTTGAGCCTTTAGAGTGCTCCTAAAAACAGGCTGTTTTGGGGCCTCTATGCATATGCATGAGTGGCTGCGTCTGTAGATGCAGACTGGCTCTGCTTCAGTGTGTGTGTTTATCACAGCAGCAACGGCAGTAAATCATTAACAATCTTCTTTATCCTCCTCACCTCTTATGATCACAGAACTAGTCCATTCAAGACGATAGTCCATTGTTTTGTCCGACTGCTGGGTGAGAAAGACATCAGATCATCCCATAAAAACGATATAAGGCGGTGTAACAGCTACTAAAAATGGCAGTGATTGTAACCGCGCGCTCTGTGCTGCAGGAAGGTAAACTCTCAACTATCAGCTGAGTCAGCTGGTTCAAACACTCAAATGAGCTGCTATGCCACTTTCTTCTCATCTTCACCTTTTCTGTTTAGAGAAATATTCCACCCCTCAATTGGCCCTCTGAATGAGGCTAAAGGAATTTATATCACTGTAGCAAAACCATTATAAAATTATTATTTATTTTATAATACTGCACCTTTAGAAAATATTCAATTTCAATGGTCCTCCTTCCCAGATTTAGTTCTGCTCAGGCTGAGTTGTATGAGGCTGTTCTGGAGGTCCAGCACTCCTGCTTGTCTCTGTGTACCCCGGGCGTCAGTCTAGACCACATCTACAGCTCCATGCTGGCTCTGCTGGGACGACAGCTAAAGCGACTTGGCATCCTGAAGGCCAGCGTCAGTGATTCAGATGTACTACAGGTGATCATCATAAAAACACTCTTCTGCATAACAGCAGTTAGTTTTACAAATAAGGAAAGTGAGCTTTCAAGAAACTGGTCTTCTACAGCTTTAATGTACTCCGAGAACTAACTGTAGGAATTTGGCTCATTTATGAACATCTTCTAAAATATGAAGTGTACAAATATTTAGTTTTTAAGTTATTTGGAAGACTTTTCAGAGCTTTGTATTTACCTTCTCTCTGTGTGTATATATATATGTGTATATATATATATATATATATATATATATATATATATATATATATATACATACACAGTGGTGTGAAAAACTGTTTACCCCTTCCTGATTCCTTACTTTTTTTGCATGTTGTCCACATTTCATATCATCAAACAAATTTAAACATTAGTCAAAGATAAGACAAGTAAACACAAAATGCAGTTTTTAAATGAAGGGTTTCATTAATGAGGAAGAAAAAATCCAAAGCTACATGGCCCTGTGTGAAAAAGTGTTTGCACCCTAAACCTAATAACTAGTTGGGCCCCCCTTAGCAGCAACTACTGCAATCAAGCGTTTGTGATAACTTGCAATGAGTCTTTACAATGCTGTGGAGGAATTTTGGCCCACTCATCTTTGCAGAATTGTTATATTTCAGCCACATTGGAGGGTTTTTGAGCATGAACTGCCTTTTTAAGGTCATGCCACAGCATCTCAATAGGGTTGCGGTCAGGACTTTGACTAGGCCACTCCAAATATTTTCATCTGGTGTGTTTTGGATCATCGTCCTGCTCTAGAACCCAAGTTGGCTTCAGCTTGATGTCACATTCTTTGAATTCATGCTTTCATTTATCACAGCAGGTCTTCCAGGTCCTGTAGCAGCAAAGCAGCCCCAGACCATCACACTGCCACCACCATATTTTACTGTTGGTATGATATTATTTTTCTGAAATGCAGTGTTCCTTTTATGCCAGATGTAATGGGACACAGACCTTCCAAAAAGTTCAACTTTTGTCTCGTCAGTCCACGAAATATTTTCCCAAAAGTCTTGAGGATCATCAAAATGTATTCTGGCAAAAATGAGATGAGCTTTAAAGGGGACATATCATGTTAAATCCACTTTTTTTAGCCCTTAAATGCATTTTGTTGTATATTTAGTGTTTAGAAGTACAGAAAAGTTCAAATTAGTCTCTTCAGGTGCTCCGTTGCTATCTTTATATTCTGTTTTGGTCATATTTTTCAATCCGTTTCGATTTTTCAATTCTCTATTACATTTTTTGAACAATAACATCAAAGTATTTGCAGCAGAACTGCCAAATTAAGACATCGACTCCAGGTCCAACACTTCAGCAATCCGCCATTTATATTTCTCGCTTTTATTTTGTAGTCCAAGCTCCAGGATGCAGAAGTTACGAGAGGATAAGTCAAAATGTTGGGTTGTTGGATGTAGTAACCCACACGCTTCATTACACCGTCTCCCAGCATCAGAACCTTTTCAAAGTGTCTGGTTGAGTTTTATTTTTTATAGAAATGTACCACATCTGTGGATAAGGTCATTTTAGTGTGCACGAAGCACTTCAATGATGACTGCTTCATCAACCTCCACCAGTATTAAGAAGGATTTACAGAAAGACTTTGTCTGATTGAGGGTTCAATTCCTTCTATCTTTGGAGACGATGAACAGAGCACTTCGGTAAGCTGTAAATAACGCTAAAAAGTGTGATAAGACGTCCCTGTCATTGTTTTGTTAGCATTAGCAGTTGCACCGTCTTCATATGTTAGCGCTGTGTGCTCGTTTTAGATCCTTGATGATATGGCCTACGTGATTTAATTTAAGTCTAAAGTTTTCATTAGTCATTTCATTTTGATGTTTTTGTCTCTGAAAAGACTGTATTAAAATGCATTTCGTGACGTTAGCTTGGCGCTAGCGTTAGCTCGGTGCTTGTGTTAGCTTGGTGCTTGTGTTAGCTCACTTGTTAGGGTTCTGCAGGTTCATCATCTTCATTTTCATCTCGCTCCGCTGGGTCAGACTCTGGCTGGAACATGTAAGGCTGGATGGACAAGTCTAACGTTGTTGACATTTTGTAAATAATCTCTGAATAAAAAGTTTATGCTCCGCTACATAGCCGTATCTCTTCTATCAAACTACAAAAATGGCCGAACAGGGTGGAGTTGAACCGAGTGTCACCTCTGCAACCTGGAGAGGGGGCGGGGTATGAAGTGTCTCATTTGCATTTAAAGAGACAGCACCAAAACGAGTTGCTCTCAGAAGCACATCAGAAAAGGGTAGAAAAGGGGTGGAGCTATAATAATGAGGAATTCAGACCCAAGCATTGCCGTTCTGCTTTATATAGACCACAACTGTATGATTTATATGTAAAAAGGAAGGATTTAAAAGCATTTGTCTCCTTTAATGTTATTTTTGCTTAGCAGTGGTTTTGGTCTTGGAACTCTGCCATTTTGGCCCAGTCTCTTTCTTAACACTGACCTTAACTGAGGCAAGTGATGCCTGCAGTTCTTTAGATGATGTTGTGGGGTCTTTTGTCACCTCTTGGATGAGTCGTTGCTGCGCTCTTAGGGTAATTTTGGTCGGCCGGCCACTCCTGGGAAAGTTCACCACTGTTCCGTGTTTTCAGCATTTGTGGATAATGGCTCTCACTGTGGTTCTCTGGAGTCCCAGAGCTTTAGAAATGGCTTTATAACCTTTTCCAGACTGATAGATTTATTTTACTTTTTTCTCATTTGTTCTTGAATGTCTGTGGATCTCAGCGTGATGTCTATAGCTTTTGAGGATCTTTTGGTCGACTTCACTGTGTCAGGTATGTCCTATTTAAGTGATTTCTAGATGGAGAACAGTAATCAGACCTGGGTGTGGCTACAGAAATTAAACTCAGGTGTGATCAACCACAGTTATGTTTTAACAGGATGTGTTAACACTTATTCACACAGGGCCATGTAGCTTTGGATTGTTTTTCTTCCTCATTAATAAAACCCTTCATTTAAAAACTGCATTTTGTGTTTACTTGTGTCATCATTGACTAATGTTTACATTTGTTTGATGTTCTTAAAAATGTAAACATGCAAAAAAGTAAGAAATCAGGAAGCGGGCAAACACTTTTTTCACACCATTGTATGTATATATATATATATACATGTACTTGTCCTCTGTACATATCCTTATCTATATATGTACAGTGGTGACTCCCACTGTGCATCATTTTCTCATTTTTATCACAATTCAAAAGTTGTTTTTGCTTTGTTTCATTCACAGATTGCAAGGCGATACTGCCCCCACCATGTTGGTCATTACCTTGGAATGGATGTCCATGATACTCCAGAGCTTTCCCGCTCACAACCTCTTCAGCCTGGAATGGCCATCACCATAGAACCAGGTACGTACCATGTGTCCATGACCAGTGTGAATTTTAACAGCAAAAAATGGTTTAGACTTCATTAAATCTATTTCCTAGTAATTTTCTTAACAAAGGAGCATATTTTTTCTTACATAAGAATTTATTCTGCCCCTTTACATCCCAAGAAAAAAAGTAGTTTGAACTAGAATTCACTTTTTGTTTGATTCAAGGCACATCAATCCGTCTACCCTTCATTCTTTGGTTTTTCAGTTTTAAAACCAAATCAAAATAACAAATAAACAGTGTGGTTATTTAGTTTTACTGACATCAAACAAAAACAGAAATACAAAACCAGATAAGCAGCGTTTTTCTGTTTTAAAATTAAATCTTTTTCTGTTTGTGTGAACGGGAAACATTGGACGAGAGCTTCATGTTTTAAGATCACCACACAGAAGGGACCCACAGATGGTGGGGCCGGAGTAACGCATAAGTCACATTACTGATAAACTGGTGAATAGAAATGTTATTAATACATAAATAAATACAAACAATATGTGATTAAAGGAACCAGATGTGGTGTAAGGAATCTACTGGTGCTCCTCATTTCTTGTGATCAACTTCCGTCTGTGTTGACGGCTTCCATTAGTGGTAACGGTATTATAACGTGCAGAAAAAAATGTTTTACTGCCCTCAAAAAAGCTGTATAAATGTTTTTGCAAAAGTGTCAAATGGTTGAAATTCTAACATCTATTGTTCCTTAAAACCAGCCTCACAGTTGATGGTCAGTCACCAGTTTATTTTGATACTATTTGGACTGTAACACACTCTGACAGAATCTGAGCTCTTGCTCTAATGTCCCTATAAATATCCAAATATCACAATAACGGAACAAGATTTCATTTGGAAAAAAATAAAAATGCAGCTTTTGTGGTTTTTGTGGTTTCTGTATTTCTGTTTTGTTATAAGTCAGTAAAACAAAATAACCACACTGTTTATTTGTTATTTTGAATTGGTTTTAAAACGGAATAACCAAAGAACAAAGGGTACATGGATTTGCATCACTTAATTTAAGTCTTTTGATGCTAATGGTTGATGAAGTGTTCAAAACCAAAGAGAATGAGCCCACACACACCACACCCTATTCCCTTGAACAAATGTGTGATGCATTTTGTTCTGCAACTCTGGGTGCGATTTTCCCGTGTAGTTCTGCAGACGTGACGTCAAATGATGCTGAATGCATGTTCTCCACTGGAAGAAGGCAAACACGGTGAACTAAACTACTGTTTGGTTCCACAGATGCATGCAAAGGTCTTGCAGTAAAGACAAGTAAATAAATGACTGTCACAGCATCAGTGTCACGACCAGGCAGAGACAGGCTTATGGATCCAGATGCAGGCATTCAGGCTGACAGAGTTTTTAGGTTGAGCAGTTTTTAATAACAAAAACTAAGCAGGGAAGGTTCAGTACTGCAGAGGACTTTCTGCTGAGGGTCCGGCGCACTGACAACGTGGGCGTAGCCCCGTACAGGCTTGGAAGCCGGCAGCAGTCTCTTTGACGTCACCTCTGTGGCTTTCTCAAACCATGGATGCAGACACACGCTCTTCCACACACAACAGGTTAAACCAAAAGGCTGACTAACTGACAAGAACTTGAACTTCCTAACCAAGAACTGTCTGCAACACCGAAAACGAACCAACACCTACGCCTGTCAGTTGCGGACTGCTGGCTCCTAATCACTGATCTGCCTCACAGACTGTACCACCCACGCGGCACACACACGTACAACCTTTATGCAATGCTACTACCCCTCGGACCACGGAACGCCCAACCGTGCATTCCACAAAAACAAACTCAAGCACACTCAGTCGCACAAACATACTCACGCAGCATCCACACAAACCAGAACACATGGAGACACGTAGCGACGGACAGGCAGATGCACACAGACCAAAAACTGGCCGGGAGACGCACACAGACAGCGGTGTTGACAGAAGGGGAAACACACACACATAAAGATCAGTGAACCATCAGGTCTGAAAAAGCCTCCTCTGCTAGCCTAAACGCATTCAGAAATTAATTTAATTTGATTATTTAATATGAGACTTTTTTCCTCTTTGGGTGGGTTATTTTTGTAAATAAGTTTTAATCTAAATATGTTTTAGCTGTCATCTGTTGCTAGGGTCACAGATATCTGCCTGTAAAATACTTATACTAAAAGCCTGACTAACAGCATAAGGACACTGAGGATGGACAGTAATTTGTTTGCACTGTCTGTAATGCAAATGCAAATTCTCCATTCCATTCACTAATAAAGAAAAAATACAAGGACACTTTTCATTGTATATCAATCCAGACAATGAAGGATTCTTTATTAATTATGCGTCTTAACTAGAAGCAAACTGAATAATCATTAAAAAGGCAGCACTGCTCACCTGTGTTTTATTGTCTTTACTTTATACAAACTTCCCTGTCCAATTACTGTTGTTGTTGTGTAACTACTCATTTGGCCTCAGGTTTGTACATCTGTGAAGATAACGACCAGGCCCCGGAGCGTTTCCGGGGCATTGGTGTCAGGATTGAGGACGACGTGGTGATCCGTCAAAACGGAGGACCTCTGATTCTGTCATCTGATGCACCGAAGACTATCGCTGATGTGGAGCGAGCCTGTGATCAGAGATGGGTCACAAAAGAAACGGATATGAAGACTGTTTAGCCATAGCAAGGCAAGAAGCTTGTGCTGTGTGAAAGCTTTACCTTCATGGTACCATGTAGTGGAAAAGCTGCGCCGTGTGATAAATCCCAATAAATCAGATTTTGGCGATTCTTTAAATATCTAAAAGTTAAAAGCAACCACAACTGACATATTTCTATTGTTAGCAGCAGAAATATAAAGCAGAGCTGTTTAAATATCAGGCGCACTTGTTATAAACCGTAATCACCAACAGTGAAATACTGATGTCACGCTAACATTTTTATGACTTAAACTCATACAGGTCAAAAATCAAGTTAAAACCCTGTAAAAATAAAAATCTTGAACTGATTGCCCATCATCAACAGTGGCCATTATGCAGAAATACATGAACCATAAAACTCTAAACTGTGTCTTTCTAAACTCTAGGATAACGAGTGGACACAACATTAATGAAACAAAGAGGAACCTGCCCCAAACACATAATACAAATCAATATTAAGTGACGCTACATTAAATCAGTGAGTTTAATTGGTGAGAAAGTTGACTGTGAAGTTTAAGTAACGAGATAATTGTCATGTGTGTAAGAATTTTGCCCTTCATGTTGAGGTTTATACAAAGTTTTCATATGATAAAGATTTAGATATTTTTGTCACTAATAAATTCAGCTGTTTTTATGTGTGTTAAGTGAAACAATTTGACATGTTGATTGAGTCAAAGGCTTTATTTAAAAAGGATTTATATAAAAGTGGCAGCACGGTGCAGTGTTTAGCATGTTTGCGTCACAGCAAGCAGGTCCTAAGTTAAAGCTCCAGGTTGGACACTGAAAGGTTCTTCTACGTAGAGTCTGCATGTTCTGCCCATGTTTATGTGAGTTTTCTACTGTACTCGGGTTTCCTTCCACAATTCAAAAAAATGTACTGTATGCAGGGTTGGGGTCAATTATAATTGTGACGTAATTATAACTAATTTTAAAAATCTGTTGCTGTTGTAATTGTAATTAAATTGTAACTGAATTTAGATAATTGACTTTGTAATTGCCAAGAAAATCTATAAAAATTGTCAATTATAATTAACGCTAAACTGGGGAACCATATTACAGTTCTACACATGTAGTTAACAATTATTAAAATGTGTTTCATATCAACCTTTCTCACATTTTACCATTACAAAAAATACATAAATTGAGGGGTATACTGACGCAAAAAGACTCAGATGTCCACACCATAAATATTAAAACCTATATTTTCATTTATTAGGAAGCCTAACAAGGTAATCAATATCAATTTTAGCGTATTTTACAGCTGATTTAGGAACCGTTATCATAAGAGATGCTAACACAAGAGGAAGGTTAACTTTTATTAGGTTATTTATATCACGCTCAGTAATTGTGATTATTTTTTATTGAACTTTAGTAATTGAGAGCGTAATTGTAATTGAATTTCTGAGGATAGAAAAAAAAATTGTAATTTAATTGTATTTGGAAAAATGCTGGTCACTGTAATCGTAATTTAACATAAAACCTAATTGTAACTGAAAAATGTATTAGTCGTGCATGTCTAGCTGAGAATAAGCAGGCAGCTATAGACACCTCCATAGATTAGCCTCTTATTCAAAGCACAGAGCACTTACACCCTATGAACACTGAGCTGAGCAGTATAAAGCAGCACGCAGTGCAAACTAAAGCCCACAGGAGAGGAGTTAACCATTAAAATCTAATCAAAATTAAAACTACTAACAGAACATAAAACAATGAAAACAATATTAAATGTGGACTATTAAAAACCAGATCCCTTTCATCTAAATCTCTCAGTGAGTGATCTTATAACTGATCATCAATTAGGTTTACTAGTGTAGTACCCGTAGGATGCATGTATTACTATAGAAAAGTGGGAGGTTTAATATTTATTACTATAGTATATGCAGGCTAGCATACATCAGCAGCTTGTTGAGAGAGAGTAAGCTGGGTTGCGGCGAACAGTGTCAACTTGTAGCTAGTCAACTAAATGAAGTGTGCAGAGCAAAATATTTAGCACTGTAATAAAGGCTACATATATATAGTGAAAGCCTATTTTTATTTTATTATTATTACTCACCTTAGTTACAAACGTTGCTCACTGACGACACCTGCTAGTCAATATTTACGTGGTGGTTTTTAGGATACTAGTCGTTTTTAAAAACCCTTTGTGCAGTCACTCATGTAGATTCTACGCAGCTTTCAACTTGTAAATATCCATTTCTTAGCAGATGATACACAGCTTTATCTCTCAATGAAATCAGATGAAACTCATCAGTTATTAAAACTCCAGGCTTGTCTTAATGACATCACATCCTGGATGAGTCGTAACTTTCTCCTTCTTAACCAGGATAAAACCAAAGTGATTTTATTTGGTCCAAAACACCTCAGAGATAAATTATCAGAGTAAATAGTGTCTCTGGTTGGCATTACTCTGTCACCCAGCACCACAGTAAAAAACTTAGGTGTTATCTTTGATACTGACTTATCCTTTAACTTTCATAGTAAACAAATCACAAGGACAACCTTCTTCCACCTCCGTAATATCTATAAAATCAGGAATATCTTGACCCAGAGTGATGCTGAAAAATTAATTCATGCATTTGTTACATCTAGACTAGATTATTGTCACTCTTTACTGTCAGGATGTTCTAGTAACACTAAAAATCTCCAGTTAATTCAGAATGCTGCAGCTAGAATATTAACAGGTACTAACAGGAAAGAGCAGATTTCTCCAGCACAAAATTATCCTGATAACATACAAAGCTCTACATGATAAAGCTCCTGTTTATCTTAGAGACCTGTTAGTGCCCTATATCGTCCGGGCAGATCACTCCGCTGTCAGTTTGCTGGTCTTCTGGAAGTTCCTTACGTATCTAGAAGTAGAACAGGAGGCACAGCGTTCAGCTACCAGGCCCCTCACCTTTAGAACCAGCTCCCAGTCTCAGTACAGGAGGCTGCTAGTCTCTCCACCTTTAAGGCTAAACTAAAGACCTTCTTATTTGCTAACGTGTATACAGTATAATAGCGTTAACCTAACCACTAGTCAAAAATCAAAATGTTGATTGAAAATATTTTTTTAAATACCAAATGTGTCTGGAATACCCCCTAAAATAGCATTTTCTCTTCTTCCACCCCCTTGATGAATTGAACCTCAACTAAATCAGTTAAAATGCAACTTAAAGGTCCAGTATCATGCTATTTTTAATTTTCACCCATCTCCATTTGTTCTAAGAACCCCAACAACATAGTATTTGAGGTTTATTTTGCCAATCTCGTCTGTTTTGTTGAGTTTTAGCCTCTGAAAAGTCACTTTCATGACGCTTCCATAAACAGGCTGTTTTGGGGCCAACTTTTGCACATTCATGAGTGGGTGTGTCTATAGACGCAGACTTCATGCCTCGCTCTTGCGGGGGAGATCACTGATCATCAAAGCAATTTTCTTTTGCTATCCACACACTGTTATTCTTTTCAGCCAAATAACTGCACATTACAGTAAAACACATGGATATCTAAGCAGCTATTGTGATTGTGAGTCAGTCTCAGGCTGTATGTTTATCACAGCAGCAGCAGCAGCGGAGTCATTCAGCTGCTTCAAACACTCATCAGAGTATTAAGCTGCTAAGTCACTTTCTTCTCCTCATCTCCATTAACCAGTGTTGGAAATGTTACTTTAAAAAAGTAATTAGTTATAGTTACTACTTGTTCCAAAAAGTAACTGAGTTAGTAACTGAATTACTCGATAATGTAAGTAACTTATTACCAAGGAAAGTAACTATTTGCGTTACTGTTAAAAAAAAAAAAAAAAAAGTTGCTCTATGTCAAAGAATTCAGATTTTTAGATGCGTGTGTCGTTGTGAGGTGCTTCATTAAATTTGAGTTGTTTACAACGGATGTGGACAAAGTCTTCACTCCTGGATATAATGAACACTTTACATACACATTCTTGTCTTTGACCATAATTCATATAAAGTGGTGTTTGTATCGTCACCTTAAAAATGACAACTTTTCATCAGACTGCTTCACGCTCACCATCTCTGCTGATTCATCAAATCTGCAGTGTGTGTGTGTATCGTGTGCTGGCACATGTGTAAAAACACTGGCTCTGATTGGCTACCATGAAACATGACGCCACCTTAGCCAATCATAATCTCTCACCTTGTTTTTAACCCACCTCCTCATAACAGCTGAGTAAGAAGCCAGGGATGCTTTCAGATAAAAGTTTATTCAATCAATGAATGTAACGCACCGCATTTAGCGTTCAGTAACGATACCGACGTTGTAACGGTGTAAAAAGTAATTAGTTAGATTACCCCATTACTGAAAAAAAAAAAAACGCCGTTACATAACGCCGTTATTCCAAACACTGCCATTAACTACAGGAATAGTGCATTTAAGGTGATGAATTTAATTATTTGTTTCGTCCAACCGCTGTGTTGCATTGTGTCACAAACACGTCAGATGAAGTCAAAGGTGATACGAGGCAATATAACGGATACTAAAAATGGAACTGCTCCCTGGGTTCTACACCGTGGCTGCCCACTGCTCCTCAGGGAGGGGTTAAATACAGAGAACACATTTAGTGTATGTAGCTCTACATATATGACAATAAAGTATTATGTATATTATATATTAAACTGCAGCGTTTGTTTTACCTGTGAGGTAGTTTGAGAGGGAGAAGGTCACATTCTTATAGGGTAGGAGGAGCCAGGATTGTCAGGAGGAGGAGTTTCCGCTAGGTGACATCAAGCAGCAAGAAAAATCAAACTGTCCCATTTGGAGCTGACTTT
This sequence comes from Gouania willdenowi, assembly GCF_900634775.1. Lineage (NCBI taxonomy): Eukaryota > Metazoa > Chordata > Actinopteri > Blenniiformes > Gobiesocidae > Gouania > Gouania willdenowi. The sequence continues at coordinate 1,986,515 of NC_041051.1, read as the reverse complement.
TTACAAAATGTGGAATAATAAGGGAGGGAGGAAACAGAACTTTTTCAACTTTGTCCCTCTGAATGAGGCTAAAGGATGTTTATCACTGTAGCTAAACCATTATAAAGTGATTTTTTTTCACAAGACTGTCCTTTTAAATTCCCTTTCTTTTGTATTATTTTGTTGATAGATGTCTCCTTTAATTTTGGAAACATTTGGTTTTTTTAATATTAATTATTATGCAAGGAATCTGTGTCCCACAACATTTGTGCAACCGTTACCCTAACATTTTTAGCATGGTAGAAGAAGAAGAAAACAGTGAGTCACATGAAACAATGGAATTGACATCAAACAGTTTCCCAACAGCATGGATAGAGAAAAGGTAAGTCATATTTTGTACTTTTTATTTTTTTTACAACAATGTCAGATTTCTTTCTTCTTTTTTTTTTTTTTAATGTCTCAATCCTCCTCACGCAACACTGTTACGATAATTATCAGGATAAAAGAAATGTTTTTTTTTTTACTTATTGACTTAAGTAAGTGTTCCCCCTTAGTCAACAATAAGTTATCTAAGAAGCTAGCTTCTATTCCTGAGAAAAAGCTAACATTATCATGAATTTGCAACCCTGTTACTATGTTTAGAGTTACAAGGTGGCAACTTGCATTACTGCACATTAACAGGGTTGCATTTCCTTCAGTTTTTTCCTTAAAAACAAACTATTTATAGTTGAATCAAATACTTTGCATATGAAATGACCCTATATAACAACAAACCCTAATGAAATTGTTAGGTTTGGGCATATTTTGGAGCATTTTTAGAGGCTGTGACAACAGGAACTTTTTCTGATGCTAATATGCCCAGAGTTTAAATGAAATAAAAGTTTGACACTTTTTTTTCCCTTTCAAAAATATTGATTATCCGCTATCGTATTGTGAACTCAGTGCATCATCATCATCACACCCCTACTGTTTGGCTCTAAATGAATAACAATGGATTTAATATTATGGAGTATATTAAATAAATTAGCAAAAATTCATTATTACATATTAAATAAATCACAATGGTTCATCCTTCACCTCCATTTGACCACCCCATCCATCTATAAAAGTATTTCTGAGCCTCTGGTGGTAGAGATAAATATGCTAATGAAATATAAAATAGATTTAAGCCAGATATAACTGCATTCATATGATCGTTTTTATGGATTGTGTGAATTAACAGTGTGATGCTGTGAACTGCTGATAGACTTCTACATGGATCTCCACTGTTCTCTACTGACTGGAGCTGGTGACCGCCGGTTAACACCACTGAACGGGTTTCCGGACATTCCCGATCATTTACGAAGACAATCCTCCCCTCTTCTTCTCTGCCTCCCTCCCCTTTCACGCCTAATGTTGCTGTACCTCAAACCCTCCCCCCGTATCGGAGCAGTGGAAACAACAAGCCGCCATTTTGTTTGTGCGGACGGACCGTCGGAGACGGAACGAGATAACCGAGGAAACCGAGGGCTGCGACTCCGGCCGCCGACTGAACCGCTCCGGGAGCCACCGGGGCAGGACAGGGTGTCCGAAACCCGTCCGTGTTACCAGGGCAGAGCCAGCATCAGGAAAAGACAGGACAGGACGTCACGGCAGGGATAACCGACCTGCTGACATATAGACATACAAATCCAATATCTGCGTGTATTTATGAGGAGGGAAAACGGTGGGAAAGCCAAAGCAGAGGCAGAGGGCTGTGGAGAAGAGCCAGAAGGACAACCAGCAACATGAGGAATCATTATGTGTCCGCGGTGGAGGAAGGAAAGAGCCCGCAGAGACAATTATATAAATAAATTGCTACCGGGCAGAAGGGAGAGGTGGAAAGAAAGACGGGTTTAAAGAGAAGAAGGAAAGGAGCCAGGATCAACAAGGAGGGGGGCTTTCATCATCACAAAGGCTCCCAGAGAGGATTTACTCACTAATATTTGACAAAGGACAGGTGTTAACATTACAGTGCAGATGTGGAGCTTCCAGCTTTTTAAAAAACACATTTTTCTCCTGTCAGTGGAAAGCTTTAGGTTTCTTCATGGTTGACCAAGTGTTTATCGTGCATTTGATCTCCTGAGGAGGAACACCACTGACCACTGTCTTTTGCATAGAAATCCAATCAATCCTGCTGTTAAAACATCTGCACGCTAAAGAGATTGCGCCAGATCGTCCAAGGGTTTCTGCAAATGGTGATGAAACAACTCGGATCATGTGCAGCTTCTAGTTTCTGACCCAGTGCCTTGCAAGCTCTCAACACTAAGTGCATCATTTTGCATAGAAATATAAGCCTGCAATTTGTTTAGTTTTTATCTGCAACTCTGACTTAAGAGTTACCATTTAGCCAACGTGGGTAATTATCAGTGATAAGGTAAAAAGCTGATTGTTTTGTAGGGATGTGTTGTGTAGCCCACTAGAAAATGTTGCATGAGATAGTGAGGAACTTTGCAAAGGAAATGCCACTTGCTTAGGGTTTTTCTTGATGCCAAATCACCTGCCATCCAAGAGAAATAAGTTTTTCAGGCACTGTTGTGTTGAGTCTGGAAATGTTCTTGAAAATCCTGGTATATTTGGGAACTTAGGAATTGCAATTGAATCTTTACAGAGTGTTTCTAAGGGATATTTTATATCTTATTCAAAAAAGTGTTGACTTGTTAGCATCAAATAGAAGATCCTTAATCATCCAGTTTTAGATTTCAATTGAAAAGCCAGTACTTTCTAGTAATTTTCCTGGAAAGAATACCATTTGCCATCCACGATTAGGTGTAAATTTACGGGTTGATCTTTTAGATCATCCAAGTGATGGTAAATTTACAAAAGGCTTGTTTCAAGTTGACTTTGAAGATGTTGAACACGCCATCAGTGGACAGTATAGCAGACATGTGTGAGTGATGCTGGCTTAGTGTCCTTACCTTCCCATAGATTTAAGTCAGACATCCTTTACTTGGGGCTTCTCGATCATCCACATTTAAATGGATAAGTTTGTAAAGTTGACAGGACTTGAATTGAAGTATTAGTATCTAAGTCTGGTGAGAAAAGTCAGTATTTTACTGTTTCCTCTTCAATCTTAGAAGTAGAAGTCTGTTGACTCAGCAGATCCAGGTGTATCTGGATTTTTTTTTAGTCCGATAAGTCAGTTTAGAATAAGTTTTCCATGTAGTGTGGGCTTTTTGTTTCTTTCACCTGGATTGCTGGATTTCTTCGGGCATGGCGGGCAGCATCCCGGGACCATTAATGATCCGCAGAGGAGGCGGGGGCCAAATGAGGTTGTCGGAGGGGCCGCACACGCTTCGTGACTCCACCTTTCCACCTCCTCCTGCTCAAAATCTGTGAAGAATCCAAACCTCCGACATCAGAGAAGGACGAGGAGGAGGGACTCAGACGAAGTGAGAGCCGTCCCCCCGACCGGTGGGGGAACGACGAGAAACGACACTTACCGGGACACACATCTGTCCGCAGTGGATTTAAAGCGGTTTAAAGTGTCTATTTAACTAAAATATGGCCGACAATGTTCTGGAGTCCGGCCAGCCTTCAGCCAAGAGGCCCAAGCTCTCCTCCCCAGCGCTCTCCGTCTCTGCCAGCGATGGAAACGGTAAATGTTCTGCATGCTTCACGCTATCAATGATATGTAGCTGTGCACTTCAGACTAAGGGGGTTCCTCTGCACAGCGGCTAGCACCGTGCTGGTAGATGCATGCAAATACAATCATATGTGTTGCATGTGTTTTTAAAGTGTTAGCTGGAGGCGTGGGTGTGTTTAGGTCTAAGTCAGATGCATAACCAGCGACTACAGCAACTTTGCGGCGCCCATGTTTTGATGCGTTAGCCTCAACAGGCTAACCAAACTCTGAGGTCCACCTCCAAACAATGGAAGAGTGGAGTCAACCCCCACTTCACTTTAAAGTGTCCGACTGCATTTAAAATGGCCTCTCGCCCGTCTGAAATCTCTTACGGTTATCGCGCCAGTGTTTAGACAGTCCGGAAATGTACATACGAGTGGTTGTTTACAAACGTGTTTAAAGGGAAAGTAACGGGAGTAAGCTAGCTCCATCGCTAAACTCCGCCGGGCTGATGTTTCAGCTCTACTTGCTTCCCATGTTGTCTAATGACCTGCTTCCGGTGGCATCTGTTGTTGCTCGTAGGCACAGAAGATGTTTAAAACACAAAATAGCTGTGTTTTTATAGTTATTCCCTGTCGATGTTGTATAATGAAATAACTATTTGTTTTTTCACATTGTGGGCTATGTTTTCGGACAGTCGCAAACTTTCAATGTTGTACAATTTAGTTTCAGCTTTATCAGACTGAATACTTCAAATTCACTACACTACAAAAAAAAAAAAATCCTTAAAGCTATGATTTATTTTAATTTTTTATTTTTATTTTGGTGATATTTTAGGCCTAATTTGGGGTCCTTTATTAAACCCTACACGTCACTTACTACAAAAAAAAAACGGATTCGTCAATAGGAAACAGATGCAACAGTATGAGCATTTCATGGCAAGGTTAGCTATTTCAATACATTTTTAAACTGTATGTAAGTCAAAGCAGACGATTTAAACGTCATAATGTGACATAAACAAGTTATGTCATTTAAAATGGATTCTTCATGTGATCAATCTTTTTACACCTCCTAAAATCCACACCCGATATGAATGAATTATGATTATTGATTAACTCTCTATAAACAGCTTGAAAGCTACATCTGTATTCAACAACACAACTGTGAACTAACCCGGATGCTGAGTCACTAGCTAACATGGAACACCAGTATGTCCAAAACATTGTCTCAGCTGCGCTTTATAGCTGGTTAGCAGTGAATAACTTTAGCACTCATCAGAGCACAGTTCGTCGGGGAATCGTTGATTATTTATGTTGTTTGTGATTTAAAGAAAAATCACTTTGTAGTTGTGTGTTTAGTTTGATAAAGAGACCGTTAGCCTCTGTTTTCACTGGACTATTGTCGTACACAAGCCGGCCATTGTTCGGACTGCTCATTAAGTTCACCAACGCGCTGAGACACGGCCCAAGTTGCAACTGTTTCACTGTTATATTATCTGTAGTTCAACGTTAGGATGAACTAACAAAGATAGACTCTCTGATTGGGATGTGTTCAAAGCTGTTAAGTTTATCAATGGAACGAACGTAGTAACACCCCCTCCCATTGTGTGAGAGCCCTGCTGCTCACTTTCTAATGGACTCATCATAAACTCAGCGCGTTTTGTGTATTTATATCACTAACATCAGTGTTTCCCAGACTTTTCACACACCTTTACCCCTTCAGACATTTAACCTGTAGCCATATACCTCCTACCGCTACACACTTAAAAAAACAATAATGTAATGCAGTGTTTTTCAACCTTGGGGTTGGGACCCCATGTGGGGGTCGCCTGGATTTCTAATGGGATCCCCTAAAATGTCTAATTTAGAATAAATAAATCAAAAAAATACTGATTAAAAATGTTTTAATAATTATTCTTTTTCAAATTATAACTAGGTCTCCATGAGTTTGGGAATTAAAAAACAAAAAAAACAAAACGATTTTCCAGTCTTGAAAAGTCATGGAATAAATGAACTGTTTTAGAAATATAGCCTATTTTATTTTAATGTTTAAATTCCAACCTTTGCTATTACTATGGGATGTTAAGCAAGTCCCTTAACCCTAACACCTTGTGTTGTACATCACTTTGGATAAAAGCATTTTCTATTTTAAATTGTAATTAAATAATCTTATAAATAAACATGGTATCACTTAGTTGTTGTTTAATGTTTCATTCAATAGCTGCTGCATTGTTATTTAAGAAATATTGCAAAATAGGTGTTCAAGGCAATCGTGCCATTATACGACGCTTAATGATAGATAAGTTATGGACACAACGTGCCACATTTTAGCTACTAACTGTGACACACTGTCAGACCTCTGTTACACTAGTACACTCAAAGGTCTGCTCATTTTTGGTAGAATAGATCTTAGCAGTTCAAAACCAACATGGAAATTTGGTCAAATATTTTGGAAAAGTTTTGAAAAATCATTGTGAATAAAGTGTGGGAACCTTGAATAACACCGCACACAAAACAATATTAAACTACTGTATTTTATACTTTCATTTTCTTAAATATAAATCTAGTTAAAATAAAATGCAGTATAAAAATTGCTGAGCTGGCACATCTTGCCACTTTGTGCGCTATTCCTGGCAACAACAAACATTATTAAAAGCTAATTCTAGAAAGAAAGAAAAAAGTCTCTGGAGACGCCAAAATGTGATGTTAAAATGGGGTCACAGCCCAAAAAAGTTGGGAACCACTGATGTAATGTCGCAATCAATGTAGCCCTAACAGTAAAATGTGTCTCTGAATTTCACCTACTCTGTTGAGGAACAAGATATCATTAAAAAAAGAATAATAATCTGTCTTAGATTGGCTATCGTGTAATTTGTGGCAATGCATGGATGCTCCTGACTGATTTGAGTTTCCACTTTATATTTTTTATTCATGTACCCCCATGACAATTTGCGTACCCCACTTGGGGAACCTAGGACTGGCATAGAATGCATGTTGAGTTATACTCCATTTCCTCTCGCTTTTTTTTTTTAACCCATTGGGAAATACATCCTGGTATTAATAATTAGTTTGTGCCAGTATTAGTTTTACTACCTGGATGTAGAGCATGAAGTTTTTTATGCACACTTGTTCAATAAGGTAAAAACGAAATCCAATTTTATTATTGTTTATTTTATTTTTTTCCATGAACATTCTTAAAATCACTTAGGAAAAAATGACAAGTGTATATCTTCACAAAATGCAATCAGAGCAACTATAAGAAACAAATTATCTTTCATTTACTTAGCTGACAATAACTTGTCATCCTCTGATCAATAGTCAATTATTACCAATAGAGTCCCGATACAGCTTTTTGATTTCTGCTATGATGTTGATATCAGCACAAATATTTATATAATATTATATTATATGTGTGTTTTGTTAGGGATGTCCTGATACAACTCTTTCACTTCCGATACCGATATTGCTGCTCTGGGTATTGGTCGATACCAATATCGTTTTGATACATTATCAGCACGAATCGTACATATGTTTAACTTATTTTGTAGTGTGGAATGTTAGAACAGGCTTGATTATTAAAAAAACCAGACCTATTTATGATGGATTACATATAATTAACCTTTGAGAATAAGAATATTCTATTATTGAATAAAATAAGTTAAAAAATGAAATAGAAGATATTTAAAATTAAAAACAAAAAAACAACAATATATATTATATTGGAGATTTTAGATGCAGTCCGATAAAATTCGATATTCATTTTCTGGCGTGCGTGCGTGTGTCTTGATATGGCCACATATCACGATATTTTTTTGCACGATCGATTATCGATATGCTCGCGCTATCGATTTTTTTTTTTTTAATTAATTTTTTTTTTTTTAAAAAACCTTTTCTGCTTTTTCACTAAAATGTGCAGGTACGTCTTCACAGAAATGTTGCCACTGTTTGTTGAAGGAACCAATATATTGTTTACTGGAATATTTCACTATAACGATGTCACTGGTAAGAAAGACCCTATTTATTATTTACAGAAAGCACTATTAGAGATACTTATTAATTTACATTGATATGTTGACACTTATTTACAGAAATGTAGCACTAAGATAGTGTCTCTGTTCATAGGGCACTTTCAGTTTATTGACTTTCAGAGAAATAAAATAAAAATTGTATTTTTTCACTTAATCTTTCTTGTTATGTCATAGATTATCGTAGACTGATTTCTGACCAATATATTGATAATCACAGTTTCGTCATATCGTGAGATAATCGTTATTGTGAGCTTTGTATCGCGTATCGTGAGGTACCCAGAGGTTCCCACCCCTAGTGTGTGTGTTAGAAAAGGCTTGAAGTGATATTACTCAGACACAACAATAGTCCACAGAAGTAAGTGTGAGGGGAAAAAAACACCCATTTATTATTTACCAATTGGTTTAATACATTTTAACATGAAAATATTCTACAATTGAATAAAAATATTTTAGAAGCCCCCGAAAAATAACCTCAATAAATCCAATAAAAACAGTATTGATTATATTGATTATTTTGCTAATATCGGATCGGGACAGCACTAAGTTGTTGTTGATGTCATGTGTTTGTTGATGATTTTACTGATGATTTTAATTGATTTTACAGATGATTCTAAATCTTCTTATTGATTTTAAACAATTGAATGTTTTATCAGGTAAAAAACATTGAGTTGCCTTGAGTATGAATTGCGCTATACAAATAAATTTGCCTTGCCTTGCCTAAGTACTATTAATAGTCTCTTAAAGTAAAAAGTTTTTGTTAACATTAATAATGAGATTTAACACAGATCAGACACCATTAGGTACCAGTAAACAGCCATTATTACAGAGTTAAGATCAGTTATTGGCTTTGGTGAATGATCAATAACGCTCACTAATGGTTTTCTTGCTGTGTAGTTTTTTTTTCTGTATTTGGACTTCTACTGCTGTCAGAGTTTGACGTTGAACCAGAGCAAACACTCAACACACCAGCAGAGATTGCTAGAATACACCAAATAGATATCATAAAAAAGTCTTATGCATGCAGTTGCCTTTGCTTCTCTCTTCACAGGGTCCCCACGCTCATGACATTCCTGGAAAAGTTATGGAATTTGAAAAAACGATTTTCCAAAAATAGCCAATTTTATTTTAATGTTTAAAATCCAACCTTCGCTATTACAGGGTTCCTGCAGATCCTTAAAAAGTCTTAAAAGGCATTAAATTCATGAATCTAAAAATGGAATCTTAATTCTCATTAAAATTTCAACACATTAAGTGTGATTTTATGATTGTAATTACAATCTCACGTTTCAAAAGAAATGGTAACATTCCTTTTATAAAAATATAAATAATTTATTGTAACATTGCGCAATCACGACAGCGGAGCCAACGACAAAACAGTGACGTGGTTGCAGTAGAACTCACGGTTGTAGCAACTTTAACAGCATGTGGAAATGTAATTTAAAGAAAATTGTCTGTCCAATGAAGATTTTTCTTGTGTGTTTTGAGTGATTTTGATTATTTTAGTCTGTTTTTTTTGTGTGTATTTTACTGTCAATTTGTGTTTGTTTGTGTGCTTACTTTTAGGGCCTCCAGTTGCACATCTGCACTAGACACTGGATAAAATTGACCTTAACCCTATGTAATTTATGTGGCATTTACTCCCCCCCCCCAATTTTGTTTATTGTGAAGTCGGCCTTAAAGTTAATTTCAAAGGGAATTAAAAAGTCTTGAATTTAATTTGACTCAAGCTGTAGAAACCTTGTATTACTATGGGACGTTAAGCAAGTCCCTCACACCTTGTGCTGTACATTGCTTTTACTAAATGTGTCTGCAAATTGAAATTGTAATCAGGGACGTCCCGATACAACTTTTTCATTTCCGATATGATACCGATATTGCAGCCTTGTGTAGTGGCCGATAGCGATATTGATCTGATATCAGCATGAATTTTTACATTTTTTAAAATTTTTATTTATTTTTTTTAATAAAAAAAATAATGATTACTTATTTTGTAGTGTGGAATATTAGAAACGGCTTGATCCAGTGATGTCGCTCAAATAGAGAACAATAATCAGCAACAGTAGGATTAGGAAAACTGACCCATTGGTTACATACATTTTGACCTTCAACATAATATCTACAGTATTCTACAATTGAATAAATATAATAAAAAATGAATTGAGGGAAAGAAAAAAAAAATCAAAGAATCCGTCAATTTGAATTCGATATTGGTTTTCTGGCTAATATCGGCCCAATATTCAATATCGGATTGGGACACCCCTAATTGTAATCTTATAATTAAACGTGGTAGCACTTAGTTAATTGTTATTTTAAAGAAATATTGCAAAATGGGTGTCAAAGGCAATCGTGCCATTATACGATGCTATATATAATAAAAAAGTTACGGTTACAACTTGCATTCATGTATACATGTGCCACATTTTTGCTACAAATCATGACACACTCAGACCTCTGTTACACTAGTACACTGATCGTTGCGGTTAAAAACTAAGTCATGGAAATTTGATAAAATATTTTGGAAACGTTTTGAAAAATCCTTGTGGAAAAAGTGTGGGAGCCATGTCTTCAGCTTCATTCCTTATTCCTAAGTGTTGTTATATTGCTTTTTTTTTGTTACACCTAGATTTTGGTTCACTCTTTGACCTGGAGCACGACCTTCCAGATGAGCTCATCAGCTCCTCAGACCTCGGGTTGACCAATGGTGGGGATCCCATCCAGCTCCATACAAGCCTTGGAGGACTTGGTGTCAGTCTTGGTTCTTTGGGAGGCCAGGATGCAGCTGCAAAGCACAAACAGCTGTCAGAACTCTTGCGTGCAGGAGCCCCGGTCCAGCAAGGCGGTCCCACATCCAATAGCACACCATCCAGTACCTCCCTGGGGATGATGGGAAGTGTTAGCGGCCCCCCTGGCCTGGGGACACAGCAGCAGTCTGGACTAATGCAGCAGGTTGGAATGGTCGGAGGAGTTACAGCTCTCAACCGAGCAGCAGCCATGATGGGTGCTCAGAAGGGCAACGCTGGACAGCAGCAGGCAGGGCTGATTGGGGGGCAGGTGGTGAATGGCACACCCAGGATGGGGTACGCAGGCAGCGCCGCTATGGGGAACAATGGTAACCTTTTGGCAGAAACTCTACAGCAGCAGCTGGGCAGCCAGCAAATGGGAGCCAGTGGTCAGACTGGAATGAGGCCACAGCAACCAGGAGCACTGAACAAGGTGAGCAGAGGGAAGAAATTCACCGCAAATGTTTAAAAAGTGTATGTTTGTTGTGTTAAATTAAGTAAGTTTAGATTGTGAAAAAATGAGCATTTCTTCATTAATTTAAATAATCTTGCTTACCATTTGTTCTTCCTCCATTTCTTTTTTTTTTCATTCTCTGCCTCTCTGATTTTGAAAATTATGCTGTTTGTGTTTGAATCCCTCATTAACTCACACTTTTGATTCACCGAGACCCTCAACACACATTTTAAGTGTTGTAATTAGTGATGGCCTGAAATTCCGGTGATGACGTGACCAAACACCACGTGTTAACTCGTCCGAGGACTCGGAGTGTTTTCTGAGCAGTGTGAGATGGGGCAAGCAAGTTTGATTTATTTTTCATAGTCTGTCAAGGGCGCATGGTGATATAGCGGTTAGCATGCCCGCCTCACAGCAAGAAGTTCCAGCGTTCAAGCCCTGGGAAGGACACTTACGTCTTTTCTGTGTGGAGTTTGCATGTTCTCCACATGCTGCGTGGGTTTCCTCCTGGTACTCCGGCTTCCTTATTATTGTTCCTCCGACGATCTGTTAGGGATTACAAACTGTTAGGTTGTGTGGAGTATTTAAATTGCCCGTGGTTGTCTGTGTGTGTGTTGCCCAGAAGTGGCAAAAGTACTAGTCTTTAGTACTCAAGTAAAAAGTATAGATACTTGAAGAAAAAATGACTTTGGTAAAATGTATTAAAGTTGCTCCCTTATTTGAGTAAAAGTAAAAAAGTACATGCTACTAAATGTGCTTAAATAAAAAAGTTTATTCCATAGCTTTTTTTTAAGAACTTGTAGAAAACTGGTACATGGAAATAAACTAAATCTGTTGCCCTTTATCAACATATGGAGAATTTAGCACTCATTATAGATATAGAAACTGTTTAAAGCTTCTCTTCCAGCTTTGCGGTTGTTTCGTTTGCGTCTTTTTAAGTCGTGATGTCATCTTCGAAGGTCTTTAAAATGTAAGGAGTAGAAAGTACTGTCCAGGGTGTACCCCCGCCTAGTGCCCAGTGTGAGCCGGAGATGGGCACCGGCAGACCCCCGTGACAAAGTGGGGCTGAAAATGGATGGATGATATTAAGTGGGACCCGCAGTTATATTGGCACTGTTTATTTTACATTTTTCTATTTGTTTCATTTAGTTAATTGTTTTTGTTGAGTTGATTAAGCACACTATCTATATTTGATTTTTTTTCATGAACTTTGAAGCTGTGAAATTAAATCGCTGTATTTTTGGATCAAATTTTGGTGACGGATGAAAATAGCTTGACCAAATCTGATTTACATCAGGCCGGTTTCCTATTGGTCATGAAGCATCATATTTTATTAGCTGCTGTTGATTTGTAGCTTGAAGCCATCGCTGAGAGCACGAACAACACGTTTTATAATTTTATGAATAATACATTTATAATTTCTAATCCTAAATTTTTTTTGTCATGCTCTCATGTTAGGAAAAGTGAATGGATCATTGTATTAATGTTTTTCTATTTCTCATGAACATCTTTTTTCCTTCTTCCATCTCATGGTCTTCTCTTCTTTTTTCCAGATGAATATGATGGGTAATAGCGGCCCCTATGGCGGCCCCTACAGCCAGTCGTCGGGTCAGGGGCTGCCAGGAGCCGGGCTGGGCCCACAGCTCCAAAACAAAGCAGCTCTACCCAATAGCATGGCTGCACAGTTCAACATGGACAAGAAGGCAGCACCAGGTCAAGCAGTGACTGGAATGGTAAGCTATTTAAAAACATTGTTATTTCCAGGGTTCTCACCAGGAATGTTTAGCAGCACATTTAGTAAAGCTAAAGTTGTTTTTTTCATCTTTGCTTCAACCTTACTTTAAAGCTAAAATGTATCTGTTGAATTGGTGAAGGTGATGATGAATGTAGTTATAGAGTTACTCATGCTTAGTATAGGTCCTCCATTAATAAATACTCACACACAAACTGTAGAGACAAGAAATAGCATTTGATTCAAAAGACTGATTCCAAGACGCATTTTTCATGTTTAAACGAGGTATTATGTGAGACCTGCAGTAATATTGGAACAAACACACATGTGCGAAGGACGCATGCGCTCACACAAACTCCCCAATGCGCGCGCACGCACATACGCAGAGGTTGCACACATTACAGCTTTAATTGGGCCAAATAAACAACACCTGGCCGGAGAGAACATGGCCCGAACTTGTCCGACTCTTTAAGGCCGAACACGTTTCAATCAGACGTATTCACGTCCATGCGCGCGCATGTAGAATGATCTTTTGAGGTGTAAACATGACGAGTAGCTTCATGTGTTGCTACATCTGGTTGAAGCTATATCGTTTATTTTGGACAATGACTACACAGAGGATGCAGACAGGCAGCATTGGGGGCAGCAAAGTGTTGACAGGGGTCCTCAGGTAAAGACAGAAGCATCCGAGCAGATCGCTTGTATTAAATAGACGATGCGGCTGATGTATGTGTTTCTGGGTATTGCAGATGAAAAAGAAAGTTAAAACAACCCGTGCACACCTGGAAGTCCGTTTAAGTGTGCAACAATTATTACGACGGTACCGATTAATAAAAAAAAATACAGAAAATCCCCCCTACGTTGCTGAAAACGGAGCGTAGAGGAGCAAAATTACGTCATGAGCCTAGTTTTGTAGTAGTTGAGACCGGTCTTTTAGAGACCTTTAAATTTTAAAGGTCTTGTCTCTGACTCAGGATTTTCCCTCAAGACCGTTCGAGACCAGCACTAATTCCTGCTATTTTTAAACATTTTATGTGATAATAACAAGGAGAAGAACGGGATAAAACAATATTTTATTCATTCTTTAATCCACCCTGTATAATGGCCACAACCTTCCTTAATGTGACTGTGTGTGTGTGTGGCTTCGGTTTCAGTTTGGACCGCGGAGTGAAAGGGAGATAGAAACTAATCACTGGTAAAAATCCCAGTAAAACTCCGGAAAACAATCACCGTCCGGTGAAGCCTGTTCCGTTTACCGAGGTCCGTGTGTGTTTAATAAGTCTGTGTGAAAGTCTGCATGTTTATGCCTCTGTCCATCCACTCTTTTCATTATATCCATGTCTTTTAAGGCTTTTATTACAAAGTATCGGCTGTAGTCCGGGCCGCCGCCATCTTGGATTATGTCGTCACCAGCGCGTCATCGCCGCAAGTTGCACATGCGCAGAATAAGTCAAATAACTGTAAAGAGGTCTTATATTAGTCTATTTTCTTTTTAAAGTGGTGTTTTTTTTGTGTCTTTAGACTCCAATTACATTTATGTATATAATATGTTCCCTACAATATAAACAGGTTCACAATATAACTATTTTTTATAGTTTCTGTTTCCACTGTATCCAGAATAATAATAATAATTCTCAACAAGAACTGTTGATTGATTTGTCACATGACTGTTCCAAGGTTTGAGTTTGTTTTATTTAGTTTCACCATCTTATTTCTTGGCAGAAATGCTTTTAAACACTTGCTGTACATTCAGCTGACATAAAAATCTTGTTTTCAAATATGGAGAATAATTGTGAATTTATCAGTAGCAGTAGTAGATTTAATATTTTACTTAATTTTTTGCAGGCACCTTTTTTCTCCGTCAAATGTATTTAAAAGAAACTAAAATTAAAGAGAGAATGTTTATTAATTTATATAATTTTTTAAATTTAAAAAAAAAAATGTTTATGGTCTTGGTCTTGACTCGGTCTCGGCTCCCGGAAGTCTTGATCTTGTCTTGGTCTCGGTGCATTCTGGTCTCGGATTGTGTGGTCTTGAACACAACACTGGGTGAGCCCCTACGCTCAATAACGCTGCAAGAACCCTGATTACTATGTTTTGCATCTGATCTTTTGTTCTTCTTTATTTGTTTTTTTAGGATTACTGACATTTTAAATCATCACACAATGACTGTTGATTGGAGGATGAACTTTAAAAGTGTCATTTAATATGTTTAATGGTTGAATTTCCTATTGGTAAATTATTGAAAAAACATTTAAACGCAATAAATGTCTTGTTTGTGTGTCTCATCCAGCATAAGGAAGTAAAAGCCCCTTTTTTGAAAGTGTTAGGGAGATCTTAGAGCATACACTATATGTCTGATGAAATAAAGTCAAAATAGACCAAAATATATATATATATATATATATATATATATATATATTTAAATTATTTGAGCATGTTCTTTAGCATCTTCTAGAAATTGTTGTTTGCAAATGTATTGGCGTACCCGGTTGCACAAACAGGTCAGTTGAGAACAGACAGGCAGAGGAAGTAGAAATATTAGAGGTTGAGAAACATAACCAGGCCACAGGGAAGTTGGTCGTTTTCTCCTCATGCTTTTGTTTTGGAAAAAAAATAACCACTAATATCCTTTTTGCCATCCAACTGCAAATTCATGATGCAACAATAATTCTGAAAAGGGTTTGGTAAAAGTGTGGGAATAGTTATGATCGTAAATAACTTTTGATCAAATAATAATCCTTAAACAACCTGATACTTTCACAACAAGTGAAGTGTTAAGTTGAGGAGCAGGTCCGACTTGTGAACACCCATCCCACAGACTGCCACCCTTCAGACTACACAACGTTTTAATGGCAGTGGTTTTTACTTGAATCCTTAAGACACAAAAAGGATCATCAAGCATGAGATACACAATTTTTACCTTTTCATATCTGCACATAGCTGCTTGTTGACTTGTTTTGGACAAAACTCCCTGCTTCAGACACAAAGAGTTACGTGTCAGGCAGACAAAAGAATAAAAGTGCTTTTATTGGCATTAAGCAGCAAAACTACAGTTCAGAGCGTAAAGATGATGCTGAGTTGTAGAGCTGAGTAAAGAAATCGATTTAATCAATCTTAGATCGATTTCATTGAAATTTTCCAAAATCGATTCATAGGTGCTGAAATTGATTTATAAAACATTCTAACCCCAGCACTCTTGCACTATAGTCTTGCGTTAGCTAAGTCAACTACTGCACCTGCTCTTAACGCTAGAGTAACCTGGGTAAGTCACCTAGCGGTGTAAGAAAAAATTGATTTGGCGATATATCGCAATTTCACTCTGCGATTATCGTATCGATCCAAAAAATGCGGCTAACAGCGTCTGCTGTGTGTGTTTGTATGTGTGTGCGTGCGCGTTTGTTTTGTTTATTCAGCCCAAACATGTTAAAGTCCTAAAGCAGAGTGATGTCTCCAGTTTACTTTCACTCTGATAGTGGACACTTGTATCCATTTCAGGACTGTGGTGGACACAAAAGGGAGGGAGGAAACAGAACTTTTTCAACTTTGTCCCTCTGAATTAGGCTAAAGGAATGTATATCACTGTAGCAAAACCATTATAAAGTGATATTTTTTTTTAAATAATACTGCCCCTTTAAGCTCAGTCAGCTTCATCACTTACAGTACATTAGAAAGTGTCAAGAATGGCTGCATATCATGTTTTTTTTTTTTTTTTTTTCAAATCTGACTGACCTCTAAACATTTGCAAAAACTGCTACTGTGTGGTGTTTAGTCAGGCTAAGGCCAAACGTTAGCACACGGCAATCAGTGATAAAAGATTGTCTTGCCTGTTGTCTATAAAACTATGACTTCAAAGCTTCTCCTTTAGCCTCTTTTTGTAAGCTATCCATGCTAAAGCTTTCTTGTCTCTCCTCTGTTAGAGTCCTCAGCAGCAGCCTGGGGCCGTCAGCACTTTACCCATCGGTGGAGCAACTGCAGTGGGAGGGGCCACAGTTGGACTCAACTCTGTCGGCGCAGGACCCGGCGCAGGGCCCCCCACAGCCGACCCCGAGAAGCGGAAACTGATTCAACAGCAGCTGGTCCTCCTGCTGCATGCTCACAAGTGCCAGCGGAGGGAGCAGGCCAACGGGGAAGTGAGGCAGTGTAACCTGCCACACTGCCGCACCATGAAAAACGTGCTGAACCACATGACTCACTGCCAGGCTGGCAAGTCCTGCCAGGGTGAGTCTGTTAATACATTATTGCTTGTGAAATTGTTTCATGAACGCCACATGCACGCAGCATTCCTTCAATGGCTTGAACATGTGCAGAACTTTTGTTTCCCTGTGTTCCTCACCTTCAACTCTCTACTGGAAATGTGTTTTTACTTTTGTGAAATGTGTTTCAGCCTCCTGCATCATCTCCTGCGTTATCACCTCCGACACAGATTTTGACAAATGAGCTATCAGAAAATTCAGAATGTTTCAGAGATTTATGCTGTCACTTTTAAAATTTCTAACTTTTAACATTTTTGACTTGTTGCATGCAATTTCAGCTTTTTCAATTTGCTCATCCTCAGCCATTCTTCAACTGATTTTGACCATTTAACCTTTAACCTTTGAAGCTACTGCCTTCAAACCATTTCAACCATTTTTAACATTTTCAACTTTTTCAACCCATTTCAACTTTTTTCAACTGTATTGCTAATGTTCAGCTATTGCTAGGTTAAAGGTATAAAGGAGGATTTTCCTGAAGTTCAGAAAAAAACACCCTCTCTACCTTTTAAAAAAATGCACATGAGCAACACTCTACCTGCTCCTAAGAGGGAACTCCTATTAAACGAGTGCGAGAGAAATATTCTAGTTATACAAGTTATCATTGTGACTTCTATACTGTGTGCGCGTGTGTGTGCGTGCGTGCATCACGATATTTTTTTGCACGATCGTTTTTCCTACACCGGGATGAAAATACTAAACTCGCACAGAGCCGTTCAGAGAGAGTTACGACTTTGGTGTTGCAAAACGTTTATTTTTGGTGGTACTTCCGTGTCTCTCTTAACAACCTGCGACGGATTATGTGCAAGACGCACGTGCGTGCGTGAGAGATAACGCACGGAGGAGATGGATGTAGACACACACACAGTATTTATAATAAAAATATACTAAATGAGTAAAATAAAACAAAAAACTAAACACTATTTATACAAAAAGTACAAAATGACAACAGAAATGCATAAAAATATACAAAAAGGCTCCAAAAACACAAAAAACATACATTACAGAAAAATACAACAAACATGAAAATGACTCAAAATACAAAACAATAGAAATGGACAAAACTACACCAAAAAAGATACAAAAATACACAAAATGTTTCCAGAATCACTACAATGGCAACAAAAAACAATAATTATACAAAAAATGCACAAAAAGACAACAGAAAAATACACATAATGACTCCAAAAAAATACATTACAGAAAAATACATCAAACAAAAAAATATAAAAATGAGTTTAAAAAACCAAACACATTTATCATGTTCATGTCCCATAGAATTAAACCAGGGAAATCATGCACGCTATTTTACTTTGCACCTGCAAATAAACCCCTTTATAACACTACAGAGTATGTACACCTCTTTGTAAATCCAACCTTCACACATACTCATTTGGACATAAATGACAACTCTACTTATGCTCCCGCATGTATGCATACTTCCGACGGGCACTGTACTAGTTTGTCTAATTTCAGTGAAACACAACAACCATTACCAGCAGACACAAATGAATCTTTAATAACGGTTTTGCCAATCATAAGCAGAGTATGAGACAAGAATAGCACTAAAAAGGGATGTTTTTTTGGTTTGGTATAAAAACCAAATTGGATCACACTGGATGCTTTCAGATCTTGTTGTAAAGAAGTCCGAGTTAAGGGAAAAGATGCATAGTTGCATTGAGCAAGTGATTCAAAAGCCTTTTCAGCCTCTGCATTCTCTTTGATGTATTTTCCTGTCTTTTTCACCTTGTCACCAATTTGCACTTGTGTTGTTCTGACACCTTTCCTCGTCTCGTCTCTCTCAGTGGCACACTGTGCCTCATCGAGACAGATCATTTCTCATTGGAAGAACTGCACACGGCACGACTGTCCTGTGTGCCTGCCGCTGAAAAACGCTGGAGACAAGAGGAACCAGCAGTGTGAGTGTTTTACTATATACATGTGCATGAGTTACAAACTGAGTCCATTCATTCATTTTCTCAACAAACTTTTCTCTTAATTTTGTGATCAAAAGCCTTTTGTGTTGATATTCTAATAACAGAAATAATTTTGTTATGAATATAATCAATTATATTGTATTTCATTTGAGTGATCTCTCACAAATATTTACCAGAAGTGAACACACTGAAATGCCCTGGTTGTTTTACATACACTTTTTTATTTTTACATTATTTTAGTTTTTAATATAAGAATAAATATAGATTCCTTTAAAAGTCTTATGAAATGCCCTAAATCACACATCAGTTTGTTTATATAAAGAGTGTACAGTAATCTGTTTTCTAAGCATCCTAAGACTCACACCAGCTAACAAGCTTTTTACCAATGAATTGTGACTTAATCCACTAAAGCTAAAAACATTTCTTTATCCTTGTTTTTTTTTTTTACTACAGCTCTCGTCAACAGTGCTGGTGTTGGTTTGGTGAACTCTATAGGTTCAGGGGTACCTGGTGCTCAGTCCAACGCCCCCAACTTAAACCCTGGCAACCAGATTGACCCCAGCTCGATAGAGAGGGCCTACGCTGCTCTAGGTCTCACTTACCAGGGCAACCAGATGCCACAGCAGCCGTCACAGGCTAACGTGCCAAACCAGGGGCTGCAGGGGCAGCCTGGGATGAGGACGCTCAACGCCATGGGTTGGTTTAACGACTTTGTCTGCATCACACTGTGAACAAGCAGTTTGAATTATCGGGGGTGAGATTGGTGATTCAATCAAAGCTTCAAAGATACAGTTTATACAGGTCAATTATTATTGTGATTCCGTAATTGATAATTAATTACAATTATGGCATAATAATTGTAATTAAATTTAGATAATTGACTTTGTAATTGTCATGAAAATTCTATAAAAATTGTCAATTATAATTTTACGCCAAACTGGGGAACCATGTTATACAGTTCTACACATATGTAGTTAACAATTATTAAAATATATTTCATATCAAGCTTTCTCACATTTTACATGAAATGAATAGAGCTCTCCTCTTCTCAGACTGATCTAATCACAATCCTCTCCTGCTCTTTCTCACATCTTTTCACTCTAACTGATGAATGAATTATTTTACCTAAAATGGCACATGACACCAAAATTCATGATGATGCTAAATGTAAAGACACATCCTAAATAGTGCGTCCACAAAATATTTTATATTTTGTCCATCATTTATTTGTTGCTGTTCACCCATACCTGTTCTGCTTTTTGGAGCATGACCATATATGGGTTGTGACGCAGCCGAGAGGACAGTGAGAGGCGTCCTTCAGACGGATGACTCCTACAGCGTTAGATAGCATCATCATTATTATCATTACGCAAACCAAGATGTCTCCCTACTGTCTCTCAGCTCAGAGTGAGAAGACTTCTGTGAACGGAGTTTCCTTATTTACACAGAGTGCAGGGCTGCTTCCTCATCCTATTGCGTTCATATCAGAGTGCTGGTCCAGCCCCAACCCAACACTATTACAATCTCATACTAATGACATATTCATGTTTGTTTATAGGAACGTGTCAACATAGGCACTGGAATTAGGCTGCGACGGAGTGCTCTCCCTTATTACTAAGGAGACGGGAGTCTGTAGCCTTCCTCTAGTTCAGGGTTTCTCAAATGGGGGTACGTGTACCCCTATGGGTATGCGGTGGCACTACAGGGGCGCTTGAAAGAAAGAGAGAGTATACAATCAACAAATAAATTGTCGGCCTCTGTCCCACCTTAGGTGTGATATGACCAAAAATGATAAAAAACTATAGAAATAAATCTATTCAGGAGCCACTAAATCGAGGTTTTTCAACCCCATGTGGGGTCACCTGGAGTTTACCATATATTTCGGAAAAATTTAAAACTTTTTTAAAATTAAAACACAATTTTAAACAACTGTATTTCTATTTCTTTTACTTAGTAAATCTAGTTAAACTAAAATGCAGTAAATGTTTTTTTTTTATTTTATTTACATGATCCAAAACAAATTCTAGGAAGAAATGTCTTTGCAGTCGCCTGATAGTGTTGATATCAATATGGGGTAATGATCCAAAAATGGTTGGGAACTACTGCACAAAATAGTATTTCTTTCCACTTATTTACAAAATGAGATTATTTAGAATGTGTTATCATTCATTCCATCATTATGTTCTGTAGTTGTTTTTATAGTATTCTGAGCAAAATGTTGTAGTCAGACAAAGGGGGGACTTGGATTCAGAAATAAGAGAAAGGGGGACTAGAGCCAAAAAAGTTTGAGAACCACTGATCTGGTTTACATCCATAAAGGCTGGATGAATGAATACTTCAAGCAGAATGTCTATCTGCAACTTCATGAAGGGGGACCATTTTCAAAGTCAACTTTGGATTTCAGCAGTGAAGCTAGGAGACAGTGAAAAATACAATGTTAGAGATTACACACAAACTGAGCATTGTTTGACTATTTTATTACTAGATATCAGCAAGATTTATTCATCATAGAAGATGGTGTTAATAACATAAGAAGTCTAAACTGATGTCATGTGCCTTTTAAATGTGAAAAGCTTACACTGTCGACTAGTTTGTCCACTTAACAATGAATTACTGCCCTATTTTTACTATAAACCTTAATGCTGATGAAATATTAATGTAAAAAATAAATGAAATGTTGCTCAAACTGTGGTTTTGCTACTTAGTGTTATTTTAACACTTGTTGATTTCCAGGAGGAAACTCCATGGGGGTAAATGGTGGAGTCGGTGGACAGTCTGCCAACCAACAGTCCAACCTACTGCCAGATGCCATGTTGCACAACAGCCTGAATGCACAAAGGTAGGACTGGGTTTTGTTCACCTGTTCATAGTCATGAAGACGATCCCAGACATGTCCATATGTGGCACTGCCAGTTACTGTTTCATTGACTTACATTTGTGTCTTTCAGCTTGATGGCTGAAAGCTTGGGGACCCTGGGTTCGATGCCCACAGCTGCTCCTCCTTCTGCTGCATGCATTAGGAAGTCTTGGCATGAAGACATAACACAAGACCTTCGAAACCACCTCGTCCACAAACTGTGAGTATTCGGTCCCAAACAGAAGCCCAGAACATATGGAATGAATGTTCTCTGACAAAGAACAAACCATTCACATTAACAACTTATCGTGCTTCAGTGGTTGATCACAACCTGTGGCAGTTGGAACCAGGGTTTGGGTCAACCAGGGTTAAAATTGGCTTATGTTGGTTATTGATAAATCTAGCAATGGACACAAAACACTCACTCACTTTTACTCAATGTTTAATTTCAGATGTAAAAGTCAGCGTTCTTGTGCTTTAATATTCATTGACCTGTTACTACAGAGACATTTTACATTTTTCAGTTACAATTACATTTTCAATTACCCATTTTAAATTATACATCATTTACAGTGACCAGAAGTTTTTCCAATTACAATTAAATTACAACTATTTTTATCCTCAGATAGTCAATTACAATTACGTTTTCAATTACTAAATTTCAATTACAATGAATTACAATTACTGAGCTTGAATTACATAACCTAATAAAAGTTAACCTCTTGTGTTTTTTGTTACCATTTCTTATGATAACAGGTCCTAAATTAGCTGTAAAATACACTAAAAACAAATATCTATCATCTAATTTCTTTCCTATCTATTGATTACCTTGTTAGTCTTCCTAATCAATGAAAATATAGGTTTTAATATTTTTGGTGCGGGCATCTGAGCCTTTATTGTGTCACTATACCCCTAGGTTTGTTTATTTTTTTAAATGGTAAAATGTGGGAAAGCTTTTTCATTAGATTATAATTGACAATTTTTATAGAATTTTAATGGCAATTACAAAGTAAATTATCTAAATTCAATTACAATTTAATTATGATTACAACAGCAACAGATTTTTAAAAAATTGCAATTGAAGCTGCAAACAGTATTGAACGGGCCCTCGCAACCACACACATGTCGGGACGTGGCACACGTTGAGGTGTGTTGCATGAGTGTGGCAGAAATGTGAAAAGTGTTAAGACGTAGCTGACCATTTTCAAGGATTATGTCACAAACTTTCCTGCAATGTTCTGTGCAAATATAATGTCTATGATTTCCTTTTACCAATAGGTGGTGCTATGACTATGAATGACAGTTCGGTTAAACTAGGGGTCTGCAAACTGCGCCTCTGGAGCCTCATGTGGCTCTTTCACTCTTTTGCAATGGCTCTCTATAGCGCATGAAAAAATATTAAAATAATGAATTATTTCTTACAGATGGTATTGATGATTAATGACATTAACTTCAAATAAAATTATGGCAAAACAATGTGTTAACCTAAAATAAATCACATTGTGCAATGACTCAGCACTTTCCTACTTCACCTCCTACAACATCTACAGACCATCAACTTTCCTGCACCTGTGGCTAACCTTAAGTTTTAAATCCCTGGTAAGAAACTAAACCAACAAAAACACTATTCTGGAAGAAAATAGAGATTTTAATTGTGTGGGAACAGATTCATTTAACTGTCAACATGCCGGCTTAATGTACACGCTTGATATGTTCGCAAGAAATTAGCATGTGTTGACCAACATGATCACGTGTTCTCAAATTCAAGCTATATGTTCTAGCCCTTCAAATCCATTAATTCATGACATTATTCAGTATTATTTTAACTGTATATAATGTCATACACTGTATTGTATTGAGAAGGAATTTTTTTCGGCTCCAGAAGGACTTTAATCCAGGTGAGATTAGGCAAAATGGCTACTTTGAGAGTAAAGGTTTAAAGGAATTTCCCTCTGTAGCAACACTGTTCATGACACTTTGATTTTGCTTCTGTCTCTTTAAGAAAATTCTTGCCTGTTTGACACGCCCATGAACACTCCCCCTTCAGTATGTCATCCCAACACACATGGATGTTGTTTACTTCTGTTTCTCTGTTCGCTGTATTTTGCTACTTTCTACTTTTTTTTTTATCTTTATTTTTGAACAATGGCAACGCAGGATATCTCTCAGGTGTTTGCTAATTGCGACTGCAGCTGTTTTGACTGACTGTACGTCCTGGAAGCAGAGGGAGGGGAGTGAGTTTTTTTTTTTTTTTTTTTAAATGCGTACATAATTGAGTACACACAACATGAGCCAGGGATTTCTTACAAAAGTGTTTAGAATAAGTTAATCAAAAGCTAAATCTGCAGCGGCGGGTGCTGTGGGCTCAATTGAGGAAGAGAACATGGGAGGGCTCTCGTCCCCAGGCGGAGCCTCGTCCCCTCGAGCAAAACAGCAGGAAAATGGCTGCTAGCAGGAGATTACTCAAAAATACATCAATCACTCTAAGCAACACTGGAGGTATGTTTTTCAGGAAGGAACGAAACACTAACATGATATAGAACTTGAAAAAGGGATTTTGACATAACCCTACCCCCTTTAAAGCCTGGTTTAAGGTTCAGCGTTAGGACCTATGCCGGGGGCATGCCGTCAACGTGACACGGAAGTTGGCCCTTTTACTTTTGCGTGGAGGGAACTCCTCGCTATGTGATTGGCTGCTAGGGGGTTGTGGTTGTGGCTGTGTGTTGTTACAAATGAGCATTAAAAAGCCCTTGTTTATCTTGTGGTCCCAGAAAAATATGTTTTATATTTTTTAAGCATCTTAAAATGTAATTTATTTCTGGATTATTACTTACCTACTGTACCTAACTATGTGTGTTTTGTTGGACACAAGCAGTAAAACAATGGTTTCAAAACGTGCACTTTATTTTTCAATATAAGCATGTAACTCATAAACAATGTATAAAAGTGTATCGAGCAGACTGTCGACTTCTCCGCTCAACAGTCACACCGGGGGTGAGGAGACCCAGACCCCGCCATAGAGCGGAGAGAGAGCGGCGAGGTAACCTGGTCTACGACCCCCGGGAAGCGGGGAGTTGGAGCGGAACAGTGCTGTGAAGATCACGTTAAACATAACGTTGTGTCTGCTCCTCTAGCTCCTCCACAGCATGTTGGTCATTGTTTACTGTTAATGAAACACACACACACAAACACACTGTAGGTATAGAGACGAGGCAGTAGTGGTGATGACAGTAAACACACACTGAAAAGTCACTTTCTGAGCAGATTTAAAAATTGGGCCGTTTAGGGGCCTACTTATGCATATTCATGAGTGGGCGTGTCTATAGACGCTCCACTTTCATGCCTCGCTCTTTTACGAGAGAAATCAGTGATTACCAAAGCAATTTTATTGTGCTATCCAATCACTGTTATTGTTTTCAGCTAAAAAAAAAATACGCACATTACAGTAAAAGACATGGATATTTAAGCGGCTATTGTTATTGTGAGTTTGTCTCAGCGCTTCAGGGTCGATACGAGGCGACATAACGGGTAGTAAAAATGTATCTGCTTCCTGGTGCTACACCGAACCACAAGATGAGCTGGAAACCACAAGAGTGCAGTACACCTCCGCATGAACAAATAGTGCTAACGCTACAGTGTACGTTCACTGTGGAGGCGAGGCACCGGCAGCAGGCAAGTCCTGTATTTAGTTTTAACGGTAGCCATCACGCTTTCGCTAGCAAGAAAAACAAAGATGGACTTTCGCAAAAGTTTTCATCAGGTTGGCGGTGGAGTCCATGGGTGGAGATACCAGTGGTGGGCAGGGTATTTTCTTTCCCAATTTCACTTGTGACATCACAAGTGTAAAAAATTAGAAATGGAGCAATTTTCTCTGTGTTGTGAGACTTACACAGACCACAAACAAAGGACTTCATGGATTTATTACATATTTTGTGTGCCGTGTGAAGTTACCTCATGTGTGTTCAAAAAGACTGCAAAAGTGGATTTTTCATAATATGTTGTGTTTAAATGAATTAATCAGACACCATGTAGTTTGCAGACATTCGACTATCAGGCAAAGGTGATCAAAGCTATCAAAGGCTCATCTGTCCTACCTTCACAATGATGATGTCATCAGTCCCAGCTGGGAGCAATTACTGTGTAGAAGATTTTGGTAACTTTAATAACAGTAGCCTGTTGTATATACTGATCAAATTTTAGGTGTTTCGGAGTTGCCCTGTATGTTAAAATGTATCTTGAAAATGATGATGTGATACATGTGTATCAAATGTCGTAGCTGTTTGTGAAACTAATTGTATTAACTCCACTAAAGGCCAATTTTCAAGGGGGCCCTATAGAATCATTTTTCCATTCACATGTGCAATTCCTTCATAATATCAAGTTTTTCACCAGTTCTAATATGCGTTCAAACTTTCATGAGAATTTGAACTTGTTTAGGCCCTCAAAAATGCTATTACTTTGTTGTAATAATAATATTAAAAACAACTTGCATTACAATATTGTCCATAATTGTAATTACTGATCAATTCTGCAATTACAATTATAATTGACCCAAAGCCTGGTTGAAACTCAAACACTTTATAAAGATTGCGTTTTTAGCCCCAAACCTCAAATCAACGACATGTTTCATAATTACATTCACATAGGTCACTGCTTTCTAAAGCTAATTGTCTGTTTGCTTTTCCCGTTTTCATGTGTGTGATTAGTGTGCAGGCAATCTTTCCCACCCCTGATCCAGCGGCCCTGAAGGACCGGCGGATGGAAAACCTGGTGGCATATGCTCGTAAAGTTGAAGGCGACATGTATGAGTCGGCCAACAGCAGAGTAAGAAAGCAGCAGGAATGCCTGTATTAATAAACAATGGAATATATTCACCATCCGCTGCTAGGATTTGCTGTAAATCCTCCTCTGATTCGTCTTTCAGGCCGAGTACTACCACCTGTTGGCGGAGAAGATTTACAAAATCCAAAAGGAGCTGGAAGAAAAGAGGAGGACGCGGCTCCAGAAGCAGGGCATGATGCCGGGCCAGCAGGGGATCGCCTCCCCTGGGCTCCCACAAGTGCCTCCCAGCATGGGCCAACCACAGATGCCCCCGAGTGAGTGGACCAAGTCTATCTTCTCACGTTGCACCAAACACTACTCAATATATTTATATCACACATTTAAAAGGGCTTTGGTCTTAGTTTGATAAGCAGACTTTATAACTGCTGCTCTGTGACAAAATGTGATTTCTGCGACTTGTAGACGTTCCACATGTCGAACCGTCAATGGTTCGATCAGTTGGACCCAATCAGATGGCCAACAGGATGCAAAGTCCACCAGGTAATCCACTTTCATATCATTCATTCACCACTGAGTCATGCTTGATTAGGGTTTATTTAAAGATCCAGATCATTTAAAACAATGAATGGGGAACCTAAGATGCATAGAGCTGTACTAGGGCTGGGCCTTATGAAGCAAAACTCAAATTTCTATATTTTTTCTGAAAACAGTGATACATGATATAAATCTTGATCATTTTATTTCAAATAAAGTCTGACCAGAAAGACAATTCAGGGTTAAGTTCAAATGCCACACGGACACATTTACTAGCAAACAGCTGCACAATATGTGTCACTTTAGTCTTTTTCTCTTCTAACAGACAGCACATGTGAGTGAGTTCTGTAGTGTGGCTTATTTAGGAGAGTAGCAAAAGCAGCGCCTCCCAAAACTAGGATTTTAATACAAAATATATATAATGTGTATATATATATATATATATATATATATATATATATCGATATACGCTATAACCCAAAAATAGAAAACTCAATACATCTTGAATCTCGATATATCGCCCAGCTCTAAGCTGTACTAATATACATTATACATACAAAAGAAGCTACATTAAAGAGCTAATTCATCCAAAGTATGAGCATTTGTTTAGGAATGCTCCAATTAAACGTGAAAGAAATTCACTTTTTGGATGAACAATCCACTTGTGTTTCCAGCATATATATTAACTCTGTGTTAGCTTTAGAAAAGGATCAGGAAGTGTAGCATCACATCTGATGAAAACAGAAGGTCAAACTAGAAACACAATAAACATCCCAATTTTATTGAAAGATTATATTTTATCCTCCCCAAATTAAAGAAAATCCTTACAGCCTATTATTCTTTATTGTACAAAAGCCTTCCCTAATATCTGAAGGATAAGATTAATAAAGGTATGGATTTTTACAGCGGCTTTTTCACCTGTAATTTATGATTTACACGAGCAGCAAAAACTTCAGCAATGGCAAACAAGTTTTTTTCTCTCTTCATCTTTAGGAATGAACCAGTTTGGTCAGATGGGGATGCAGTCGATGGGTCCGAGGTCAACACCTCCTCTTCCTCATAACCCTTCAATGAATCAGGTGTGTATCGCTCCCGTTTAGTCCATCCTTCCTGTTTACATTTAATGATTGCAAAGCCACATGTATTTGTCATTATTACTGTTTTTATTTAAATAATGTATTGTATAGTATTATTGTTGGTCTTCAGTCTAAAATGTTCCTGTTTTTGTTTACAGATGGGTGTGGGAACAACAAGGATGGCTCAGCCAAATACCACACAGCTGCAAAACCAGTACCTCTCCCCGGGCCAATATCCTGGGTCCAGTCCTGGACTGGGTTCAGGTCCAGTTGGCATGAACCACCAAGCAGCGCAGACTGCTGTGCCACCGGTAAGGTTTAGGGCAGAGGTGTTGAACATTAGTTAGTCCAGGGGCCACATATGACTCTGTTTGTCACCACGTAGACTAGATAAAAATAGCCTTGACAACCTACCCTACTAGGGCTGGGTTAATCAGCCCAATTTATAGATTCTATTCGAGTCGTGATTTAATTACAAACTAATTTTCAGTTATGGTGATAGATTTGATTTTCCATTATTGCTGATTGCGATCTTTCATTTAACATTAGTCAACTGCTGAATTAGTTGATTAACACCTCACAGCACCTTTGATATTTACAGTGTAGTTGAAATATCCAAATTTAGAGGACTTCCCTAGTTTGTTTTACAAATTGAAAAATGTAACAAATTGATCTTTTGGAAGTTTTTCCCACCACCCCTACAACCTACTACATGCAGTTAATGAACTTCTCTTTAAAACATTACATTTATTAACTAATTGTATGCTAATAGCTCATGAAGAAAAACCTGGAACCAGGGCTGGGCTCAATTACATTTTTTAGTTACAATTAGTTTTTCAATTACCCATTTTAATTACAATTCAATTATTATTACAGTGACCATCATTTTTTCCAATTGCAATTATTTTTTATCCTCTGAAAGTCAATTACAATTATGTTCTCAATTACTAAAGTTCAATTACAATTCATCACAAATACTGAGCCTATGATAAATAACCTAATAAAAGTTAACCTTCATCTTGTGTTAGCTTTCTGTTAGCACCTCTAATGCTAAAAGGTCCTAAATCAGCTGTTAAATACATTAAAAACAAATATTTATCATCTAATTTCTTTCCAATCTATTGGTTACCATGTTAGGCTTCCTAATCAATGAAATTGTAATTGACTCCAACGCCGCCTGGGACTCAGGTGGTGTGATAAGTAATGAGCTATACCTACTCATCTAAATCTATTCTACAGCCGAATGGAATGAGCGTAGAGTTTGACAAATGTATTCTAAGGGACTCCTTAATCCTAGATATTGATGTGAATGAATGAGTGAGAATGGTTTCCTCTCCAGCAGAGCCAGATGCCAACAGCTCACTCCATGTCAGCCAGCAGCCCAGCAACACAGTCGGCCTCTGGCTTGGCCTCGCCCGCCGTCTCCATGGCCTCTGTTAATGCTAACACCACTGGGCCTTTACCCACGTTGCCTCCGTCCTCCACCTCCTCGCAGTCTGCTTCCTTTCCTCACTGTCCGCCCATTCGTACAAACTCCCCTTCACCAGCACGCAGCCTAACGCCTCAACCTCATCAGACCCCTCCTACACTACACGGCTCACAGACGCCACAGCCCCATACCCCCAGCACACCACAGCTGCCGCCACCACAGCAGCAGCAGCAGCAGCAACAGCAACAGCAACAGCAACAGCAGCAGCAGCAGCAGCAGCAGCAGCAGCAGCAGCAGCAGCAACAGCAGCAGCAGCAGCAGCAGCAGCAACAGCAGCAGCAGCAGCAACAGCAACAGTCCTCTCAGCCACCGCCGCATCCACCAGGACAGACGTTCCAACTCTGAGAAAGCCAATCAATTTACACAGCAGGTGCTTGGAGCTGCAGCTTCCTCAGTTCCCCAAGGAAGTCAGAGGCCTTCGGTGCCGATACAGAACGGCCACGTGCCATTACAGCGACCGCAGACCATGGTGAGTTCAGTGAAGCTCCACTTTGTTCATACATAACGCATATACCACAAACAATGAAACGCCTAATATCGCACTGTGGAAACATTCTTTAAATGAAGTTAAAGTAGAATATTAAAGGTCTTAACAAGAGGAAAAATGTTTCCTTATACGCTTAATTATCTTTTATTGCATATTTATAAAATGGCGGAAATCAGAGTATTTGGTAACAAAATGTAATCTACATACGATACAATAAGTTTCATTAATATTAGTGACTTCATCACCACGTTTATTGAACAGCTAAAAAAGTACTTCTATAGACAAAAATGATGGTTTGACCTCTAACACTAAACTATGGTAACAGTTATTCATATACATGTTCAACTTAAATTGATTTTTTTTTTTATTCAAGAGAAAATGATCAAAGCCAGGGTAAGGGTCAATTACATTTTCAGTTACAATTACGTTTTCAATTATCCATGTTCAATTAATGAATCACAATTTCTGAGCCTGAAAATAAAAAAAGGAAATACCCTATCTATTTGTTACATTGCTAGATTTCCTAATCAATGAAAACATAGGTTTTAATATTTTTAGGTGTGACATCTGAGCTTTTTGATTTGAAACACATTTAAATAATTAATAACTACATATGAGTAGAACTGTACATAGAACTGTAACATGGTTCCCCAGTTTAGCATTAAATTATAATTGACATTTTTTTTAGAATTTTAATGGCAATTACAATTAATTACAATTTAATTATGATAACGACAGCAACATATTTTTAAAATTGCAGTTACATTTATTATTATAGCATATTTGTAATTAATTATCATACGCATTTACAATTGTAACTGACCCAATCCTGATGAAATCCTCTGTCATATAGTTTGGTCCATAACTAACATCATGTTGTTCTCTTAGCTCTCTCCAAAGCCTTCATTGACTGCAGACACTCAGGCTTTGTCTCCAGCTTCAGTCACAAGCTCCATCGAACCCAACTCCCAGCTCACCACAGGGGACACCTCTGCTCCCAGTCTGGAGGATGTCAAAATGGAGGTGAAGAAGCAGGAAGAGGAGGAGGAAGACGAAAGAGTCGACACAGAAGACGACAGTAAAGAAATCACAGGCAAGAATCTGTCGGACGTGAAAGAGGAGGAGAAAACTGAGGTAAGAATGCTTGAAATGTAACTGTTAAGTTGATGAGCTGATTCTCTGATCTATAAATGTTCTATTTTTTCTCTCTTTTAAAGGAAAAGCCTTCAGGAGATGGGTGTAAAACTGAGCCTATGGACACAACCTCGTCCTCCTCTTCTTCTGCAACAAGCGAAGACGTAAAGCCAGAGGTGAAGAAAGAGCCCAAAGAGGAAGAGGAGGGTTCAGGGTCTGTAGCTACCAACAGCCCCGCAGCCAGCAGTCAGAGCAAGAAAAAAGGTGCATGTTTACACAAACAACACAATGATTTTTAACAATCAAACGCAATCACGCGTCATTTGGACTTAAAGAAGTCAACGGGCTTGTAAAGGAGGTTTTGTAGACGTAAACAGGAGTTCCATGATCAGTTATTGATTGCTCAACCTGGAGGACTGGAAGTGTGTCTCCGTGTAGTGAAATTAAATTGCATGTACCGAATCTGAATTTGAATAGCAGAAATATACAGATTTTGGAATGTACTATGATTTTTTTTCAACAAACAGAAAAAAAAAAACAATTTTAGGTTATTAATTCAGTTTGAAAACCGTAAATTAAATTTTAAGCTTTCAAATTCAATATCGAGCCATTCACATGTAGTTTCCAGTGGGACAAATCTCAGTCCATACATGTGGCGCAGTGGTTGGAAAACAATATTTATTCATTATTTTGTTTTAAAAATTTTACATCAAAAAACCTGCTTGTTTTTGTTTTCATTAACAAATTAGTCTTAAGGTAGAACTGTTTGTCGAATGTTCCGAGATTGTTTAGAAAAATGAATATTACAGAAGACCTTAAGTTCTAGGCAGTGTTAATTTTCGTTGACTAAGATATCTTTGTCACTAAATAATTTTTGCAGACAAAACGAAAGGAAACTAAAAAATAAGTAATCGATTGAGACTAAAACTATGACTAAATTGATTGACGTTATCGTCAACGAATAAAGAGTACACAAAGATAGACTGTGACAAAAATCAGAGAGAGATGTGTCCTGGAACCATCTTAATCTCCTTGTATTATTCATGACAGCCATTAGTCTGGAAGCGCTCACGGCGTTTGAGTTCTAGTGCTGAGTGGGGTCAGGACAAACACGCCAGAGTAACCAATCGAACAATGAGCGGAATCTGACGACAATAGCGTGACAAGCATAGTTCTTTTTTTCTAAACGGAACCAGCAGACGAAAACAGTGTGTAGTACAGTACAGACTTACAGTTATACAGCCTCTTCTTGTTGTGGTTTCAACAATATATCCAGGTCTCTTAAACAGAGCAAGCGCAGCTGCGAAGGTCTTCTTAGTTGCGGCCGCCATGTTTGTTTTGAAACTGCTTTGCGCAGGGGATATGACATTTTTTTCCTCTTCGGCTTTTATTGGCTCGAGAAGGCCACATCACCATATATGGTTCTGATACAGGACGTTTAATCTGAGTATTTGATCTTTGACATATTTGTTGTGTATAAATTGAGTTGCAAATGAATACTCATTGTAAAATTTTGTTTGCATTATTATTTGAGAAAGATACCATTTCAAACTTGACAGTCTGTCTGTGTCATTCAGTACTCCATTTATATATAAAGACACAGTTGTGTTGAAATAAAGGTAAATTTGTGTTTTATATATTACATATATACACATAAATTACAGTAGGTTTAGTTTGTTTCCTATACTAGTGGTAAAAATTTGTCTCGTAAATCTGTTATTGAATTAGTCGACTAAAATTGTTTGGTATTTTAGTCGACTGAATTAAAACAATCAGATGACTAAATCTTGACTAAAACTAAAAAGAATTTAGTCAAAAGACTAAAACTAATTTACATTTTCTTATCAAAATTAACACTGGTTCCTGGAGCTCCTTAGACAAAGTGGAGAAGACTTATGCTGCGTTCACACCGAATGCGTCATCTGTGGCACCGGACACATCTGCCGCACAAAACGTTTCGCAGGATCGAAAAATGTCCCCATTCGCCTCATACGTGCATTTGAAGCCAAGCACCGCCCACCAGCGACACATCCAACTCGGTGAGTTTCACTGCCTACTGAAGCGAGGAGCTGCGCTCTTTTTCTCCTCTCATAAACATAAACCACCAGTGAAAAAAGCCGGTGTGATTAGCGGCTAATGCTCTCTTAGTTCCAGTGACGTGCCGTGAGCACTAGGGTTGGGTAGGCAGTGCATTGCAAATCAAGACCACCAATGTTAACACCAATGACAATTTCATGTTTCTGCTGGCAAGTGTTA
Source organism: Gouania willdenowi (assembly GCF_900634775.1). Classification (NCBI taxonomy): domain Eukaryota; kingdom Metazoa; phylum Chordata; class Actinopteri; order Blenniiformes; family Gobiesocidae; genus Gouania; species Gouania willdenowi. The sequence goes on along the minus strand of NC_041051.1, from coordinate 1,953,155 downwards.
ATTCAATTCAGTTCAACTTTATTTGTATAGCGCAATTTACAACAAAGTAATCTCAATTCGCTTATCAAAATATAAAATTCATAATAAGAAAGAAAAAACCCAACAAGATCTACATAAAAAGCATTTAGGTATCTACAAAATCATGATCATAAAACACCATTAAAGAAACATTAACAATTATCCTGCGTGTAGTGTTATCCCGCTTCTAGCTCTAGATCAATTCATTAATGCACTCTGAAGGTACGTATAGCATTTAGCATAGCACGGTTACGTCCAAAGGCAGCGTAGAGAGCTGAATTGGGTGTAAATGGTTTTCATCTTGGGGAACTGACTGCGCATGCACAAACATAAAAACACGCTATTGGGCCAGAGGCAGAGCAACAATGTGCCTTTGGGAGAGGGTGTGGCCTCCTCCTGGCTCCTCCTCCTGCCTTACAGCGGAGTGAGACTGTGCAGTGTCTCTGCCCTACCAGGATATGGCGATGTTTAGTCATTTGGGCTATGAAAAGCACAAAATGCTGACACTTTCAACTCATAGATACTGTCGGCTATAATTAATAATTAAAACAAATAATCAAAATATCAATTCACCGTTGGGTAGGCACTGCTTACCTTGCCTACCCTGACTGCACGTCACTGCCTAGCTCAGTGCCGACTTTCAAAGATGAAAACTACAGAGAGAACTTTTACCTGCTACTACCACCTCCTCGCTGATTTTCCTCCACGCCAAATCCTTCCTAGTTCAGTCCCAGTTATAAAGGGCGTGTCATACAGCTCCAGGTGGTCACACACAGCTTCTACTTCATGGTTGAATGTGTGAACAGACCGGTGTCCGTGTTGACGGCCTGACGTCATTGTCAGCAAACACTTTGATTGGCTTTCGTCATGTGAAAGGTATTATTTATATTTGTATATTTTTTCAACTGTTGCAAATATGACAAAAAACAGGGAAAGCACTCGCACGGCCAACGCTCTTGATGCGCAGATCGGACCACATCGCCGCACAGAAAAGATTTTGCCTCTGGGCCCTGTTTATCCATTGACATTGTATATAATCTGGATGGACAAACATTTGTGACGCACCCAGTGTGGACGCAGCATTAGACACTAGCCATACACAAGTGCTCCATTCTTCTCCTTCTCACCCTTTCTTCCAGTCTTTAAGCCAGAGGAGCTGCGGCAGGCTCTGATGCCGACCCTGGAGGCTTTGTACCGGCAGGACCCCGAGTCCCTGCCTTTCCGTCAGCCGGTGGACCCCCAGTTACTGGGAATACCCGTACGTATTCGAACTAGTAACAAAACTAACCTGGTAAGGGACTGCACTGGCTGCCATTTTGCTTCAACTCCTCTGAAAACGTAGATTTTATTTTATTTTTTTCTTCCTGAAATATTTTACATTTTGCCATAGTAGCCATATTTGATTTTTTTTCCCCACATTGATAATTGTACTTTTCTTTTGCATGTCATATTTATTTTTATTTTTTAAAAGATACATTTGGAAATGTGTGTCTGTGTTTGTATGTGCACATGTGAGTGCATGTGCTGATGTTTGGTCAATCAAAGCAAGGAATATTGTGAATGTGTATACGAATCATGTCAAAAACAAAAGATTTGTTTTGTTTTGAAAATGTAATTCATACTGCTAAAAGGCTGAGTGATTGATATGTTGGCTTGTAAAATAACTGTAAAATATTACTAAATAATGTAGGGTTTTAAAATTTGATAATATTAATTATTATTAATATCAAGGTTCAGCTGCCATCTAGAACATTGGTGTTAAAGTGTTCTAGATCACTTTTATGGGTTATTAATCAATACTAATTGCTACTTAGAGGTCTAATAAAAATCATGATGTTAATCAAAACAGCAGGTATAATTTGTGCATTTATTATTCAGGTGAATATCAATAACATAGAAGCATGATGATAATATCACAAATTATTCTTGCTGTTTTTATTACCTTATGATTTTTATTAATGTGTAATTGGTGAAAAGAACCCACCAGAAAGGGAAAGTAATTGATTAATAATCAGTGAAAGTGATCTAGAACACTTAAACAATAATTTTCTAGATGGCACCCCTGGCACATGAACGTTGATATTAATAATAAATAATATTATCACATTTTAAAACTTTTGATTCCCTGCAATAATGTATAATAAACCACTGCAAAAACAATTTGCACTTGATTATATTATTTACAAAGAATAATTTTCAGACTTTTCCTTTAATCTTATAAAAGCTTATCAATCATGACACAGCAGAATTAATCATAACAAAGATTGCTTTGATTGGGCCTTTTTTCTATGCTTGTTTTTTGCTGTCATTCATCCATATGTTGACATTCTCATATTTTCTTTTAATTGTCATTGTAGTGCTCCTTGCTAGCTTATAGTCCAGTTCCTCACCAGTAGTAGTTGTAGTTCTAGTGATGTGTTGGGGGGGCAGTGTGTTAGAGGTGGCACAAAGCTTTTTATTCTTCCTCCATTTTTCCCCCTCTTTGTTTTGAAAGAAACAAAAAACCGTAAAAACACAATCCTGTGACAATTAACGCAACTATTTACTGCTGGAGCAGTGCCGCCATGTTACAAAGTTCGACACAGCACCGAAAGGCTGGGATTCATCCATGGTGCAGTCTGGTGATATTAATTTGGCTCGAAGCTTCTATGTGGTAATTTGCATTTTTACTTGTTAATGTGAGCTTTTCCCCTGTAGAGATGAAGGGTCCATTTTCTGACTCCTGTTGCCATGGAGACAGCAAAATGGTCCCCGGTTCCCTTCTTTTTAACTTTATTAGTTAAATCTCTTGATGGAGGTTTTTTTTTCTCACTTCTATCTCGACGCCTTGGATAAAAGCGTCTGCTAAATGAATGTGTAGAATTGAAGAATCTCTCCTTGTTCTAAACGGCGTCAGATCGAAAATGAAAGCTATGTCAGAGATGCAGTGGTCCCTCTCACCTGTGCCTCTCCTCAGCGCTGCCTCGTTGGCTTTGGTGCTGCAGACGTTGTTAATGTTTATTGCCGTGGTGCTGAAAACAGTAGATTTGTGTCTGCTTGATGCTTTGCCACTGCTCTGTTCTTCTTGGTTTTGCACCCTGATCTCAACTTTGACTCCAAGCTTTTATTTGCTTACATTCCGCCTGTTTGGCAAGATGTAGACTTTTTTTCTACAAATCACCAGAGGTGGCAAAAGTACTAGTTTTTAGTACTCAAGTGAAAGTTTAGATACTTGAATAAAAAATGACTCTGGTAAAAGTATTGAAGTTGCTCCATTACTTGAGTAAATGTAACAAAGTATATACTACTAAATTTACATAGTAATTCATACATCAGTAAAACAAATGTCCCTTCAATAATGAAATAGGGTTTTTAAACCAGCAAATTACATGTCTTATTTTTTAAGAACTTGTTGAAAACTGGTACATGGAACTAGGGATAGACGATATGGGTTTTTTAGGGCCGATACCAATACGGACTGCCGATTTTCTTGAGCCGATTTTTGGAGCCTATACTGCGTTTGCTCCCTCAATTTACCTCATAAAAATTACACAATGATAACAAATGGTACAAGTCTCCATTTTTAAAAAAGAAACATTTATTGAAATTAACAAAGGTGAGGTAGAACGACAACAAGTAAAAAATATTTAACAAATATTAAAAACAGGTGAATGAGTAAAACATATTTCTGCCCTCTGTAAATAATGCAGATCGGCGAACACAGTAGCCCTCATCAGCTGATGCCAATACACGTAAAAAATGCAAAAAACAACCGATGTATCGTCTATCACTACGTGGAAGTTAAATCTGTCACCTTTGAACACCTGGAGAATTCAGCACTCATGATAAATAAAATGTGTCAAGAAAAAAAATAAATGCAAATGCTCAGTAAAACCCAGAGCAGCTTTTTAAACATTTTAAACACATTTTAAAGAACTTGTTGAAAACTGGTAAATGGAAATAAATTAAATGTTACCCTTTATGAAACACTTGGGGAATTTAGCACTCATTGGTACAATTTGTAAATAAAAATGTTTAAAAAAAAAAAAAAGCAGCGAGTGTTCAGTTTGAGTTTAACATTTTTAAAAACTTGAAAATGTTAACCATAAAACTAAGGGACCTGCCTAACAGAAAAAAGCTTCAAAGGCCTTAAAAGTAACGAGTTAATTTTTAAAATGTAAGGAGTAGAAAGTACAGATATTTGTTTAAAAAGCAAGGAGTTAAAGTAAAAAGTCGCCTAAAAAATAAATACTCAAGTAAAATACAGATATCAGAGATGTCCCGATACAACTTTTCACTTCCGATATGATACTGGTATTGCAGCCTTTGTTATTGGCCGATACCGATATCGATCCGATACGATGTCATCACAAATCCTACATACTTCATTTCTTATTTTGTAGTGTGGAATGTTAGAAAAGGCTTGATCAAGTGATGTTAATAAAACAGAGAACAATAATCAGCAACAGTAGGGATGAGGAAAAACTGACCCATTTATTATTAACCAATTAGTTATATACATTTTAACCTTCAACATAATATCTACAGTATTCAACAATTGAATGAATATAATATATATCGGAGATTTTAGATGCAGTCTGATAAAATCCGATATTCGTTTTCTGGCTGATATCGGACCGATATCTGATATCAATATCGGATTGGGACACCCCTAACAGATACCAGAAAAGACTGCTTAAGTACAGTAAGTTTATTACTTGTCACCTCTGCAAATTGGTATTTGATAATGCGATGGTCTGTAAGAGGGCCTCAGCAGTCTGTTACATGCTAATGCTAATGCTGCTGTGTGTGAGACGGTGGTCTGGGCAGACTTACAGTGGTCTCTTGGACTCTGATGTAACCCCACAGACTGAGTCCAGGGCTTTTGTCACAGGGTGCAAAGCTGAGAGCTGGAGGGCAGAAGTTGTCATGTCTCTCTGTTTGCACGTGAACCTTCTTCTCTGCAGTGCTCAACAACATTGTCCCCCTGCACCCTCTTCTCTCCCCACTCTGGTCCTGCCTGCTCCACTACCGTGCCTCCGTTACGTCCTTACTCCATGTCTGCATTGCTGATGATGACTCTGGCCGTCCTCCTCTTCATCTCCTCTGGAATCTAAACTCCTCAACTGGACCACCATTTCCAAACCAGGACTACTTTGACATCGTGAAGAACCCGATGGACCTGTCGACCATCAAACGGAAGCTGGACACAGGGCTAGTACCAGGAGCCATGGCAGTACGTGGAGGACATATGGTTGATGTTCAACAACGCATGGCTGTATAATCGGAAGACGTCCCGTGTGTACAAGTACTGCTCCAAGCTGGCAGAAAGTTGTTCGAGACGGAGATTGACCCCGTCATGCAGGGTCTGGGATACTGCTGTGGGAGGAAGGTGAGGCAGTAATACAGAACGATTGTTCACCTACAGCTGAAAAACTAAAGAAGTAAAAATAATTGAGTTATCTATATTTTTTTTTATTTTTTATTCAGTTTAAGTTAAATTACTTTATTTGTTGCAGAGGGGGCAAACTTAAAGGGTAACTAAACCCTCTATGATGAAAATAAATAATTATTATATTTTAATTATTTTCGCTGTATTTTTTTCTTCTCAAAAAAAAAATGCCTTTGTTATGGGCGGGGCTCCTAAAGCAGATAAGACACAAAGTCTAGTCTATACTAAAAATCTTCAACGAACAATCTATGCTATGCTAACTAGCTACTCACTATACTTCTCTATTCACATTTCTCTTAGTCCAACCTACTCACCACAGTGGATAAGTGAGTGCTAGTTTTTTTGGGGGTGGGGCCATCAGTGGTGGTTTGTGATGCAAGAAGCCACCAAAACATCACAAACCTTCATTCTCAGCCAATAGCAAAATTCTATTGTAATAGTGGGTTTCAACCCATAGAGGGCAGTCACTCTTACATTTTTACCACAAAATACACCAAATGGAAATGATTTGACTAAATGTCAAGAATGAATCAACAACTCTACTTGATACTAGGGCTGGGCAATATGGACCAAAACTCATATCTCAATATTTTTTCTCAAAATGGTGATATACAATATTAATCTCAATATTTTTAACACAATAAAGTGTTACCACAAAGACAATTCTAGTACACAGCCACATTTATTAACAAATAGTTGCCACTTTTGTCTTTATTCCTCTCTAAGGGACAGCACGTGTGAGTGAGTTCTGTAGTGTGGTTTTTTTTGGGGTAAGCTCTGGGTTAGAACACATTTATAAATCCATCTAACTGTGCTTTTCATGCTGTTCTGAGAACAAAAGCAGTGACTCCTGAAACCGCTATTTTAATACAAAATAAAATGTATATCTCAGAAATATAGAAATAATGTAAAGGACACCGTTTGACTGTACTCTAAGAATAATATTAAATATGTGTATAGTATTATTTGTACTGTGTGATAGTATAAATAAAAACAAGTTAAAAAAAAAAAAAAAAGATGTCTTGATATACATGGTTCCCACATGACGTCACAATGTACGGGCATTTCCTGACCCGGTGCCATTGCTGTGGGCAGCTGAAACAAGTTAGCATCTGTTTACAGCCAAAAGAGCACAATATGGTAGTTTCATGTTGGGTGAATGGTGCACTAATGACTGTGATAGTTCAGTTAAATGTGGATTATTTAGTAATAGAATTCGACAAGTCAGATCCTTAACTTCAGGATAAAGATTGGCTCTCGGGGCTGGGTCGGTCGGGCTAGGGTACAAAGCGGAGCTGGGCTCGCGCCGCCGCTGGAGAAGCAGCTGCCACCGCCCTCCTCTCCCCGGGTACCACCAATACAGCGAAGTGGTGGCGCTCCCCCCCACTCCCTGGCCTTGCTACCGTTGTCGGCCCCCTTTGCCTGGGGTCGGAGGGGACGGGCGATCCGGCGTGCTCGGGACAGTGCTGGGCAGAGGAGACCGGGTCTCGGCGGCTGGCGGCAAAGACTCTGGACGCGCGCCGAGCCCTTCTGGCGGATCTCCCTAGCCCCCCCCATTGAAGTCCATGGTATAAATTGGCTTGCTTACTTAAATAGTTTTGCATACCCTGCCTGTCAAAAGCATTTTCCCATTCATCCTCATGCTGTACACATCTTTCAGCCAACCATTCACAAACTGGTTGTACGCCTCGAGAGATTTGAAAGCCTGCACTCTTCCATAGTATTAGCACTTTTGGAACAAATCAAATAGTTTAGAATGTCTATGTACGTTATAGCAGGAATATATTTGTTGTCAGCGGTATTTTGGTTTGACAAACTTTGTACGGATCGATACAATACAAGTGTGCCTCTAAAATTGCCCTCACAGATGGCGTATCCGGGGAGGTCACGTGGCCTGTGGGAACTATGTATAGGTGATATTGTAATTTTCTATATCGCAAAAATAGAAAATTTGATATGTCTTGAATATTGATATATTGCCCAGCCCTACTTCATACCCAACTACATTTGTTTTTAGCAGGGGTAAAAAGTGGTTTTGGGGTTATTTACTCCTTAAACTTCTTGTTTCAGCCTGTTTGGATCATTTTAATGTGAACTTGTGGAAACACGCTGGTGTGCTTTTGTCGTGCTTCACTGCCTGTGTGCACCACCGCTATGACACACTGGAAAACCATAGCTTCTCTTCTTCTTTTTCCCTCTGTAGTTTGAGTTTTCACCTCAGACTCTGTGCTGCTATGGGAAACAGTTGTGCACCATCCAACGTGATGCTGCTTATTTCAGCTACCAGAACAGGTAAGACTAACATCAGCTTCTGTGTTGTTGCTGTGTGCTGCTTGTTAATTAGTTAATTGCAGTTATTCAATCACAATAATCACAAATTAGTAATTTGGCTTCTAATGGTTACCCTGCCACCAGCTCTCATTGTTACTCACCATTTTAACTCTCATGATGTCACCATTCATAAAGTGGGTTCTCCTCTTCTTCAACGTGATCCTTCACTTGTTGTTTCCAAACTGAGTGAATGTTAAACAAAGCTGGTGTGTTTGTTCTGATGAGAAGAAGAAGGGTTCCCACTTTATAAATGAACACAAAGGATGATGGGTCTCTGTTGCTTTATCATATTTATTTTCCTCATCCTAATGTCATGTTTGGAGACTCGTATCCTCACACCTTCCTCAGCCACAGCTCCTGGTGGTCGCTCATGTTGCTGTAATGTTGTTGTTGTTGTTGTTGTTGACGACCACTGGACGTCTGATGCTAATCTTTGCTTTGCCTCGGCTCTCTGTCTCCTGTTGGTCGTTGTTCACATCCTGTCCCTCCCCCTCTTGTCCCTCTGTCTCTCCATCGTCTCCGTCTGATCTGTTTATTTCACGCTTTTTAATATTCATTTTGACTTCCCCCCCTCCCCCCTCTCTCCCTTCTTTTTTTAACGCTTGTGATGTCTGCATTGGCCTGCTTTGGTGTGACCAATCATCCACTCCAAAATTTATGCGCAAAATCAAAACACGCGCCCACACAAAAACCCTGCATCACGATTGGCTGCTGCCTCCTGGCGACGACCCACCTTGCCCTCTGCCTTCTCCTGTGTGTCCGCCTGCTCCCCCGGCCTGTCCTGCCCTGCCCTGATTGGCGGCTGCTTCTCCATGCCCTCTCTGTGATTGGCTGTGCTGATGACGAACGGTGTAGTTCACCAAAATATGGGCTTCTTGCTGACAGGTACCACTTCTGTGAGAAGTGTTTCAACGAAATCCAAGGCGAGAATGTTTCTCTTGGAGATGACCCCTCCCAGCCTCAGACGTAAGTATCATCACACTCCATCCTTACACATGACATGCAACAACTTGTTTAACTCCTGCTGTTAAAAGTTGATCAACATGAGGTAGAAGCTCCCAACCTTCACTGGTTCTTATCTTAAAACTACAAGAGCAGAAATCTCCTCTTTACCAGATATTGTCTGTTATCTGGATCAGTGGTTTGATCAGCGAACCATGATCATTCACACATTAAAGGTTTGTAAGAAATGTCTATCCCCATTAATAACTATACAGTAGGTTTAAACGTATTGACACTAGAGCTGAGTAAAAAAAAAAAATTTCATTGAAATTTTCCAAAATCGATTCATAGGTGCCGAAATGTATTATTTTTACTCAAACCCCTGTAGTCTCACGTTATAGTCTGGTGTTGGCAAAGCCGCCGACTGCGTAGGCTCAATGGGACAGTTCATTCAATTCAGTGCGAACATGGCAGACGAAGTCAGCTAGAGGTGTAGGAAAAAATCGATTTGGCGATATCGTGATATTTCACAGCGCAATTATTTTATTGACGCAATAAAATGTCCAAATTGATTTTTTTCATCATGTTTTTTTTAACAAAATACCCATTTAATTGTGCTAACATGCATAGCACGTAAACTCCCGGTCACTAGGTGTCAGTGAACCACATCAGACCTTGTTAAACTACCACACTCCTCAATGCATTTTAGCTGGAAGAGGATTGCACTTTATTTACATAAAACATACTGGACACTTTTATAGATGTATGTGCTTCCTTTTTGTAAAGAATTTAAGAACTTAACATTATTAGAATCTGTTGTAGAAGCAAAAGTTTAACTTTTTTGAAAAATGTATTTGACACATACAGTACCACTTGTTTTTCATATTGGTAGCTGAATTACCGTTAGTTACCATTCACTTGTTCTCACAAGTTTAAAAAAATTAAATAAATAGCATTTTATATAATTTTGTACTTTTAAAGGTGGAATTTGTAATTATTGATATTGCGATGTATATCATATTGTTTGGTATCGGGATCTGTCATATTGTGAGATGCAAATCGTGAATGGTATCATATTGTATTCATGGCAATGCACAGCCCGAAAACCCCCCCAACTGCAGTCAAAAGTTTGGAACCACCTTATAAATATTCAAGTAAAATTTAAAAGATCAATTCTGAATCGAAATCGAATCGTGATGAATCGATTTTAGAAAACGCATCGATTCAATAAATTGGCCATGATACCCAGCTCTAATAGACACCCCCATTTTGGTTTTTAAACTGATGAAATGTGCATTCAGGATTCAATCTGGATGAAACTCTGTGAGCTAAATGGGAACTAACGCAACATAACTGTCAAATTTCATAAAAATAAAAAAAAATAAAAAAGTCAAAAGTAATGAAGTGCTTTTATCCTAATCCTGCTAATAGACAAAAAAAATAAACGCCAGTGAAAATATTACCTCATTTGCAGGTAACCATTAAAACAAACTGTTGCACCTGATAATAGATTAAAACACACTCACTTGATATGTAGTGGTAGAGATTACATGTTGGCACTACCATGCTGAGTAAAGGGAGTGGTAATAGAAACTTTAAACACTTTCTCTGTTTAATCTATCAATGGCTGCTGTTTGTTTGTTCATGAAAGGTTCATTAAAACACTTGTATACAAGTTATTGTTCCACCCTGTGGTATCTTTGTAGATCATATCGTATAATATCAGAGCAGTTATTAAAACATGTCTCACATGTAGAGTGAGCACAGTACAACACTATTAACGATGAACTGTTGTACGACTTTAGCTTTAGCAATAAGTCAAGTTTAAAATTTACTGGAGTTAGATTTTCTTGTTTTGTATAAAACAAGTACCACTTTATGAGATAATGCGGGGTTGGGGTCAATTACATTTTTCAGTTACAATTATGTTTTCAATTACCCATGTTCAATTATAATTCAATTACGATTACAATGACCAGCATTTTTTTCCAATTACAATTAAATTAAGTTATTTTTTATCCTCAGTAAGTTAAATTAATTATGTTCTCAATTACTAAAGTTAAATTGCAATTAATCACAATGACTGAGCCTGAAATAATAACCTAATAACAGTTAATCTTGCTTTTGTGTTAGCTTTCTGTTAGCATCTTTTATAATAACAGATCCTAAATCAGCTGTAAATTACACTAAAAATAAATCTATATATATATTATCTATTGGTTACCTTGTTAGGCTTCCTAATGAATTAAAATATAGGTTTTAATATTTTGGAGGTGGGAGTCTGAGACTTTTTCGTGTCAGTATAGCCCTCAATTTATTTATTCTTTAAATGGTAAAATGTGGTTAAGTTTGATATGAAACATACTTTAATAATTAACTACGTATGTGTAGAGCTGTACATAGAACTGTAACATGGTTCCCCAGTTTTTCGTTAAATTATAATTGAACATTTTATAGAATATTCATGGTAATTACAATTACAAAGTAATTTATCTGAACTCAATTACAATTTAATTACCTTTACGACAGAAATGTAATTGTAAATTTAAAAATCTGTTGCTAACTATGCCATATTTGGAATTAATTATGAATTACTTCATTACAATTATAATTGACCCCAACCCTGGATAATGGATTCAATAATAAATAGTCCAAATGCTGGTCCTGAAGGTCCATGGTCTCGCATGTCCTAGATGTCTCCTCATCCTCTCCAAATAAACAACAGATTCATTTCTTAACAGCGGACTGACACCTAAATAAACCTTTTCTGACTGCATTAAAATGATGTTTCCTCAGCTGGTAGCTCTACTGTAGTGGTGTCAGGTTTAAGGGTGGGGATCCCATAAATTATTCACTAAGGGCTCTACTCTCCCATGTGCGTAAGTCCAAAAAGCCGCACAGCAGCGCTTTCTGGCTGTGTGCTATTCTCCTCCTGTACTTAAGTCAGTCGGTGCGCGCCTTCAGCCCAGTTACGCACTGTGGGTGGAGCAGCCCTGAAATGTGGGTGTTCCCATTCAAATCTGGCTTTACGCACATTCTCCGGTGTGCGTAAGTCCTTTTCCTCTTACGTTCTTCTAACCCTGGAATAAGTGCAGCGCCCTCATAAGGTGAAACATTATATTGCACTAGAAATAAGGACTTTGTAACATTTGAAGCTACACGGACTCGTGCGTCACGCAGCTGTGATCACTCAGTTGCTGCTGTGTGATTAATTAAAACTCTGACAGACACAGACTTCTGTCCACGTTGGTCACAGTGATTCAACTATTTTCATACTATGTCCACCGTAAAGTCTGATCAAATCAACCTGTTACATTATCATTTTCACAAATTTCAATGACATTTACAAGCGTTGGGAAAACTCCATGTTCCATAGATTCTAGACGGCCCAAAAAAATGACATCACCACCTCCTTTCCTTCAGCCCGCCTTCATTCACACATACGCGCTTTTGGTCTCCTTACGCACGGTGGGCATGTCAGCTGCCTGGACCGGAGAATACGCATAGGAGAGAAGCGCTTAACTGCAGGCGCGTAAAAAAGCGCTTAAGTCCAGATGAAAGAATAGACCTCTAAATGATTAAACTGTAATAATTAAGATCTGTTGGAAGTGATCATTGGAGAGATTAATTAATAAAGTCTCTCCTGTGATTAAACAGGCTGAGGATGTGGCTATTGTGACTTTAACAATCAGTGTAAACGCTGCCGCTATGAACTACCTCAACACCAGTGTTTCCTTTTGCACTGATGAATGTTATTTGCACTGTGGCTGCTTTTGCTGGTTCACGCTAGTGTTTGATCTTCTCTGTCAGTGGTAGCCTTTAAGGCATCAGACGATGATAGTTGGAGCTCCACAGTATATATTACACAGTGCTGATGAGCTTTCCAGTCTGTTAACAGCACAATGTTTTCTGTCTTTTCTCCACAGGTCCATCAACAAAGACCAGTTTCAGAGAAAGAAAAACGACACCCTCGACCCTGAGCTGTACGTGCTTCATGTAGCTCAGATATTATTTTACACTGTTGAAATGTGACATGCATCCCCTTTTTAGCATTTCATTTCTTGAGATCCAACAGAGGTGGTAAAAGTACTAGTCTTCAGTACTCAAGTGAAAGTATAGATCATTGACTAAATAATGACTCCGGTAAAAGGATTGAGGTTGCTCCCTTACTTGAGTGAAAGTTAAAAAAAAAAAGTACCTGCTAATAAATGTACTGTAAAAAAGTAAAACAAATAATAAAACAGGGTTTTTAAACCAGCAAATTCCATATCTTTTATTTTTTTAGGAATTGTAGAAAACAGGTACATGGAAACAAGTTAAAAATGTTACACCTGGAGAATTTAGCACTCATAAAAATGTGTAAATGCTCAATAAAACTCAGAGCAGCTTTGAGTTTAACATTTTTAAGAACATGGTACATGGAAAAAAATTAATTTGTTTCCTTTTATGAACACCTGGATAACTCAGCACTTATAGATGAAATTTGTAAATATAATGTTTCAAGAAAACGAATGCAAATGCTCAATTAAACCCAGAGCAGCTTTAAGTTTACCATTTTTACAAACTTAATAATGTTTGCGTCTTTTTACGCCGTGACTTCATCTTAGAAGGTCTTTTAAGTAAGGAGCTCATTTTTAAAATGTAAGGAGTAAAAGTAAAAAGACGCCAAAAAATAAATACTCAAGTAAAGTACAGATGGCAGAAAAAACTACTTAAGTACAGTAGCAAAGTATTTATACTTTGTTACTTGTCACCTCTGGGATCCAATAATGGGTTCCCTCTTAGGGAGGCATGAAGATTCGTCACCGTGTTGGGTGTGGTCCTTATCTCCTGTTTTCTCCCCTCCATCCTCTCTATTTGCTCTCAGACTCGTGGAATGTACCGACTGCGGTCGTAAAATGCACCAGATCTGCGTCCTGCATCATGAAACCATATGGCCGTCAGGGTGAGCCATCCGTCACATAACACACTCCTCTCATTCTGCTGCGTGGCTCACTAAGGAATGTAAATGTTGATCCACTGAAAAAAGACCACGGATTAAGGAATTATTGGAAAAATAAATCCAGATGGTGGAAATGTACATCTTTAAAGTCTTTTTGCTCTGACTCCACTTCGTCAGAGAGTGTTTCTAGTGCATGTTTTAAAAGAACACACAACTTTGAACTAATACAGCTTTAAACTCTTCTAACTCTGGTTGATCCGCAACAGTGTTGGAAGTAACAGCGTCATCATTGAGTTCCAATAAATAAGTGAAATAAAGAACACGTCACTATGCTGTTCTACTTTATACAGCTGGCCCTTGAAAACCGCTAAAAAATCTGAATTATTTTTTTATGTTAGGTTTTTCAAAAAATTAATGCAAAAATTTCTTTTCCTAGTAACTAGTTACATTTACAAAAAAATAACTCAGTTACGTTTTTTGGTGAAAGTAACTATAACTAATTACTTTTGAAAGCTAATTTACCCATCACTGCTCCACAGTAACAATGTCTTCCAGACTTGGGGCAAGTTTTGCAGAGTAGAGTTAAACTAATCGCTCCCTCCTTGTTTTGTGTGTGTTCTGTGTGGGATATCAGACTTGATCTAAGTTGGACTAAAAATGACATTCAGTGATTTCTAATTGCAGGTTTGTGTGCGACGGCTGCCTGAAAAAAGCAAACAAGACACGAAAAGAGAACAAATACGCAGCCAAGAGTAAGTAGTTCAACATGGCACAGTAAAGAGAGTTCACCTGTACATCTTACATACCTGGCTCTATCTGCTGTTACACACTGTGAGTCAATATGAATATGAAGAAGAAGCAACAACAGTGCACAGTAACCCAATAGTCAAACCTCATCAATGCAAATATGTTGTTTCCTTTTGTCAATAATATAGTAAATGTCCTGATGTATCTATTTGTTTTCTGACAGTATCAAATTCCTTTAAGGTCTATTTTTTTAAAACAAACGTACAATAATTTCAAGAAAGATGTAAACAAATTAAAATAATTAACACCATTGATGGCACAAACACTCTATGCTGTTGTTTGGGGCCACAACCATTAGAGGGGGCCACACAATCAGATAATGATTTGCTTTTTGACCCCCTTTAAGTATCGGAAAAGAAGTGAAAAATAAACCATCAGTAAACCATGAGCTTGGCAAACAGGTATCTCACCTAATGTCATGGATGATTTTGTTTCAAGAAAAGCAAAGAGGCAAAACATGTTGAGGACTTTGTAATTGCTTTATAACATATTATTTTAAATGGAAGGTGTTTGTCACACATTTCCATGTGTGTTTGCATTCATATATGAGCTGTGTGTGTGTGTGATTAGGTCGTTGCACTGTGAGTGTTTTGGGGCAACAACAAAGTCTTGCTTAGGGCCCCCACAATCCTAGGGCCATCCCTGAGTGTTCTAGTTCTCCTAATGCTGTGTTTGCTTTGTCAGGGCTTCCTCAGACCAAGCTCGGGTGCTACCTCGAGACAAGAGTCAACGACTACCTCAAGCGGCAGAGTCACCCCGAGTCTGGTGAGGTCACCATCCGCGTCGTCCACGTCTCTGACAAGGTTGTGGAGGTCAAGCCAGGCATGAAGTCAAGGTATGCGGCTGTAGTTGGCTGATTTAAACCATTTACACCAGATTTCTACAGGATGTGTATTTGCTTTGTAACTGCAGTGTAATCTTTAGTCTGTCAATCCCCACCACCTCTGTCTAGGACTCAGGAGATCCAGCTAATTCACATGGAATTACACGATGTATCGAGTTGTAGTGAATCCAAAGAGAAGCACAAAGCCATACAAACTAAGGGTGCAATGACTAGTCGATAAAAATCGATAACAGAATTAGTCACAGACAAATGCAATAGTCGACAACTCTTGGTTGCATCATCACCATCTTTTTCAAGCTGTGGACGGAGCTGAACATTGTTTTTCATGAGGAGTGGCTCATCTCATCTTCTACAGTCCACTCGGTCCTTTCCTTTGTTTTTGATGTATACTGAAGACATTCGGGTTTCAGATGAAAATATGAATATGAGACAAAAGTTCAGAATTCCAGAATTTCATGGTATTTACATCTAGATGTGTTAAACAACTTAGGACAGGGCACCTTTTGTTTGAACCCACCCACTTTTGAAGTGAGTAAAAGTATTGGAACAGACATTATGAAATTAACTTAAAGTGAATAACATTTAATATTTGGTGGGATAACTCTTACTTGCAATAACTGCATCCACCCTGTGACCCATTGACTTCACCAGACTGTTGCATTATTCATTTGAAATGCTTTTCCAGGACTTTACTGCAGCCTCGTTCAATTCCTGTTTGTTTCTGGGGGTTTCTCCCTTCAGTCTCCTCTTCAGGAGTTAAAATGCTCTATTAGGTTAAGGTCTGGTGACTGACTTGGCCAGTTTAAGACTTTCCACGTTTTTCCCCAGATGAACTCCTTTGTTATGTTAGCATTGTGTTTTGGGTCATTGTCTTGTTGCATGATGAAGCTTCTCCTGATTAGTTTTGCTGCATTTTTCTCTAAATTGTCAGACAAAATGGTTTTGTAGACTTCAGAATTAATTCTGCTGTGAGCCTGTTCCAGAAGCAGCCATGCAAGCCCAAGCCATGACATTAACTCCACCATGCTTCACAGATGAGCTTGTGTGTTGGAAATCAACTTGGTCCTGTCCTGTAGATCTTTTGCTTTTGTGGAGATTATTGTGATCTAACAACGGATAAGGTCAATATTTGTATGTGAAATACAATCCACTGCCTCCCTGTCCAGGGTGTAACCCCACCTAGCGCATGAAGAAAGCTGGAGATAGGCACCAGCAGACCCCAGCCACCCTGAAGGAGCAAGCGGGTCGTACAATGGATGGAAATATGATCCACCTTAAACACGGAGTATTTCATTTTGAAAGACATATACATTTTATTATGTGTCTGCTAGAGGCGCCTCGATCCGATATTGATATCGCATGTAGGTCCGATATCAGCCAGAAAACGAATATCGGATTTTATTGGACTGCATCTAAAATCACCGATATAAGCTCTCCGATAAAATGTTCTGCACCAGCACTTCTATCCATAGGTGTCTGTGGTTCACACTAACAACAAAGTAACCTACTGTTGCTGACTATTGTTCTCTGTTTGAGTAACATCCCTCGATCAAGCCTTTTCCAACATTCCACACAACAAAATAAGTAATAAAAGTATGTATGATTTGTGCTGATATCGTAATAAATCAATATCGATACGCAAGGTTGCAATATCGGTATCATATCGGAAGTGAAAAAGTTGTATCGAGACATCTCTAGTGTCTGTGCACTACTTCCTGTCCCGCTGGGCTCCAGCATGACGGAGCAGTTACACAGCTATGCTGGAACAGATACGCATGCAGGGGAAATTAGCACATTGACTTTAATGGAAACCTATCAGCTGCGTTGCTGTTCCACAGCAGATACGGATCCAGTGGAAATTAGAGGTAAAATTTTAAGTGGTCAAATTGAAACATCTGGGATAAATGTTTCTTTTTTCAAAACATAAACTAACAACTGTACGACAACCTCCATTCTCTCTATTTCATGCAATGGTGATGAAGTTCTGACTTTTATTTTTTTAATGAAAACCCCGTCAACATTTTTCGCCTTTCCTCCCACTTTTATCAAATTATCCTTTCCTCTACTGCGCGTATTCATTGTTTGCAGGTTCCTGACACGCCCACCGCACGTAAGTCGACCAAAAGCCCGTGAATGAAGGTCTGAAGCAAAGGAGGCGGACTGGGCCATGATGTCATTATTTTGGGGCTGTCTAGAAATGACCTAACATGGAGTTTTCCCAACGGTTGTAAATGTCATTGAAGTCTGTGAAAATGATAAAGCTCTCTTTTAATTTGAAACGCCTTTGTTGATAAACAATGTAACAGGTTGATATGATCAGATTATTGATCAGATTACTGCAGTGTGAAGATCGGCGACTTTGTTTTATTTGAGCCACAGTTAAAATTTCTCTCTTTCCCCTCGTATTAAAGCTAGATTAACGTTTGTTTGCGTGGAAAGCCTAATTTTAGTCATCATCATCATCTGTCATCAATGTTTCACTTATTATTTACTCTTGCAGTGGATCAAAATGTGGCTTTATGTTGTACCCAGTGTTAAAATAGTTGAATCATTCTGACGTCTGTCAGAGTTTCATTGTAATGAGCTGCAGCACACAGCTGATCAGCTCCGCGACACACCCCCTTCCAGGATAAGGAGTGGATGACACGGATAAAATATAATTAAATGTAAAGGCTTGTGTGACTTCCACCACCCCGTAACAGTGTCACTTTGGATAGATTCTTTCCGGGAGTCTCTTCTGTAATATTATGAGTCCATGTCGCTTAAATTATTATTCCAGGTTCAGAAGAACGTAAGAGGAAAAGAACTTAAGCAGATGGGAGAATACACGTAAGGCTAGATTTGAATGGGAACACCCACATTTCAGGGCTGCTCCACCCAGAGTGTGTAATTGGGATGAAGGCACGCAGTGACTGACTTAAGTACAGGGGGAGAATAGTACACAGCCAAAAACAGCACCGCTGCGTGGCTTTTTTGACTTAAACGCATGGAAAATAGAGCATTAAGTGTCTCTGGGGGCTCTTTCAGAACTCTTCACATTGGAATCTCAGATCTTTAAATCTTGCAGCCAAACAGATCAGTGTTTATACCAGCTTTAAGGAACCCAAAAAAGATGATCTGAAAGCATTTCTTTTGTTATTTTGGATATTTGTTTTTAACCAAAAATCTAAAAAGCAGAAACTGTTGCCTATACAGTAAGTAGAAGCACTATAAGGCGTATGCTCTAAAACGTATGTCAAAATCTGGCAAATAGATCATCGAGATCAACATTAATGATTATGTAAATGACCAAATAATTCAGATGTAAATATCTCAGTCCCTTCAAATTCACAGATTCATTAAAATTCCAAAATGTATGCAGGGGCTTGCTGTTTTCCTAATGCTGTATCACCATACTGCAGTTCTTTCCACAATCTAATTACAGTTGTTGAAAGATTGCTCCAGGTTTTCTGAATCCTGCTATTTCTTACAAACATTCACACAAAATGCCTTTTATTGCTTGGATAGTGTAGGTGCCTTACAAACAATATATGTATACTCAAAACTGGAAATGGGGGTTGTTTTCAATCTCACCCAGGCCATCACTGTGGGATGCTGAGCAAGTCCCTTAACCCCAACTGCTCCCCGGTGTGCCAGCAATTGGCAGCCCACTGCTGCCCCTCGGGGAAAATGCAGAGATGAATTTCACCACGTCATTATACGGTCATTAATAAAGATTACATTATTATTATTAAAGGGGGTATTATGTAAAAACCACTGTTAAGCTTTATATCATGTTAGTGTTTTGTTCCTTCCTGAAAAACATACCTCCAGTGTTGCTCAGAGTGATTCATGTATTTTTGAGTAATCTTTGAATCTCCTGCTAGCAGCCATTTTCCTGCTGTTTTGCTCGAGGGGACGAGGCTCCGCCTTGGGGACGAGGCCCCTCTTACAGTATGTTCTATTCCTCAGTTCAGCCCACATCACCCGCCTCTGCAGATTTAGCTTTTGATTAACTTATTTTAAATGCTTTTGTAATAAACCCCTGGCTTATATCGTCTGTACTCATTTTATGTCCATATTTAAAAAAAAAAAAAAACTTTCTCCCCTCCCCTCGCTTCCAGGACGTACCTCCATCAAAACGGATGCAGTCGCAATTAGCAAACACCTGAGAGCGACTCTGCTCATCGTATTAGCTACCTGTCTTTACCTATAAATACAGCGAACAGAGAAACACAAGTAAACAACATCCATGTGTGTTGGGATGACATACTGAAGGGGGAGTGTTCATGGGTGTGTCAAACAGGAAAGAATTTTCTTAAAGAGTAATTATCAATTACAATTATAATTTACCACAACCCTGGTGTGAACTCTGTGAAAACAGATCCATGACCTAATTTTAGTTCTGAACCCTGAATTGAGAAGCTCTGGCCTATCATATAAATATGAGTTATTTTTCTCACTCCTCCAGGTTTGTGGACAGCGGAGAAATGTCCGAGTCTTTCCCGTACAGGATGAAAGCTCTCTTTGCCTTTGAGGACATCGATGGAACTGATGTTTGCTTTTTCGGCATGCACGTCCAAGAGTATGGCTCGGATTGTCCGCCTCCCAATCAGAGGCGGGTGTATATTTCCTACCTGGACAGCGTGCACTTCTTCCAACCTCGCTACCTCAGAACTGCCGTCTACCACGAGATCCTGCTGGGTTATCTGGAGTACGTCAGGAGAATGGGGTAAGAAGAACAAATTAAAGACATTCTTCAACATGGTAGAATAAAAACTCAACACTGGTTTCTCTCTCTGTAAGAAGAATGGATTTTAAATCCAATGAGGTCCTTTTTTATACAGTTTGCAGTTTTATTCCCATCTATTTGTTTTTTGTGATCACAAAGAAACCTGTCCGAAAAAATTCCTTTGTGTCATTGGTTTAGATTGGTCTTAATTTGAGATGATTAGCTATCACCCATTAATTGATGTCGGGTAATAGTAATTAACCGATATAAATTAATCATTGTAACCAACCCTAGGTGTACGCAATGGCACCACAGGGGGTACTTCAGAGAGAGAGAGGACAATTAACAAATAAAGTGGTAGTCTTGGTCCCACCAGGCGTGTTAAGACTGGAAATGATCAAAAACTATGGAAATAAATCTATTCAGGAGCCACTAAATCTGTGTTTTTCAACCTTGGGGACAGGACTTTATGTGAGCCTGGAGTTTAAATGGGGTCGCCTGAAATTTCTGAAAAATTTAAATAGATTTTTAAAACATTTTTTTAGTCAAAACAACACACAATCTTAAACAATATTTCTATACTTTCACTTTGTGAAATATAAAGCTAGTTCAACTAAAATTCAGTAAAAAATAAATATCTGAGCTCAAACATGATCAAAAACTAATTCTAGAAAAAAAATGTCTTTGGGGTCACCAGAAATTGTTGATATTGAAATGGGGTCACGATCCAATAAAGGTTGGGAACCACTGCACTAAATACTGTTTATTATTTCCACTTCTTTACAATATGATCATTTAAAATCTGTTGTCACTCATTTTATGTAGAATTTTATTTTGGCAGTCTTCAGAAAAACAAAACATAACAAACATTCAATTGTGCCGTTTTTCAGCTGAAAGTGTGTAGGTTGAAGCAAAGCTTATACATACTGTACAAATGTAATCAATTAAATTTAGAGTGGCAATATATAAATCTTAGATAATTATTTTATGTGTATTAATATATTTTATACCATTATATACATATAAATTATTGCTGTCCGAGGTAAAATTGTTGCTCTTCTTTGTTATACTTACTAATGATATGCCTTAAAAAGCTTTTTAAAATGGTTTATGTTGGTGCTTTGTTTTATTTCATCCAAAAGGCAGTGCCATAATTTAACCCGATATTGTTATACTCATCCTTTTCACTGTTGTTCTAGCATATTGTATGTTGAAATGTAGTTTTCCTCTTAAATTATATTCCCCTTCATTCCATCATTATGCTCTATAGTAGTTTTTAAATAGTCATCGGCATTAGCCCTAAAAATCACATCTGTCGGGCTCTTGTCTGAATTAGTAAGAGAGAACAAAGCATGTTTTGGATCTATAATAAAGAACCAACAAACACAGATCAGGATCATTCATCTTGAGTCACAGATATAATGTAGAGACAGTGACAGCGAGACAAAAGTAAACTTCTGTAATGTTGTGATGCTAACGTAGAGGAAGAGAAAAGAAAAGAGTAACGACAGTTACCTAAAAACCTAAAGCAGTAAAACTATTGAAAAGGGTTCTGGTGCACTACGGTCTGATGATGTCTAATTTGTGACAACTGGAAATGAGTGAATAATTAAGAATAGAAATCAATGGAAGAATTTGGGGAAATAAAACAAATAAATCTCTGTTGCCTAATACAGGTTTACAGCTGGACACATCTGGGCCTGTCCTCCCAGTGAGGGGGATGATTACATCTTTCATTGTCACCCATCGGATCAGAAGATTCCTAAGCCCAAACGCCTGCAGGAGTGGTACAAGAAGATGCTGGACAAAGCCGTGGCTGAGCGCATCGTTCATGATTACAAGGTGAGACAGACTTCCCTCATTCTGTGTTTGAAGTCTATTTGTTGGAATTTGATTAAGTGCAAGTATCTGCCTGTCACTTTAGGACATTTTCAAGCAGGCCACAGAGGACCGGCTGACCAGTGCCAAGGAGCTGCCGTACTTTGAGGGCGACTTCTGGCCCAACGTGTTGGAGGAGAGCATCAAAGAGCTGGAGCAAGAGGAGGAGGAGAGGAAGAGGGAGGAGAACAACACGTCCAATGAAAGCACAGACGTGAGTAAAAGATACAGTCCTCTGATTTTTCTTCCTCGCCTGTTGTCCTCTTCTCATGCCAAATTTTGACTAACTTTTGTAGGCCTCAAAAGGCGACAGCAAGAATGCCAAAAAGAAGAACAACAAAAAGACGAGCAAGAACAAAAGCAGCATGAGCCGAGCCAATAAGAAGAAACCAGGGATGCCCAACGTCTCCAATGACCTCTCACAGAAACTCTACGCCACAATGGAGAAACACAAGGAGGTATCTACATCAAATTCACAAAAACATCTGAAAATGTTGTTGAGTTACGGTACATTTTAGGGGCAAAATACTGTTGCTGGTTTTTCTCTGTGGTTAATCTTTGAGACTCTGTTGTTTTCAGGTGTTTTTCGTCATCCGTCTCATCGCCGGCCCGACCGCCAACTCCCTCCCACCCATCTCTGACCCGGACACCTTGATGGCCTGTGACCTGATGGACGGCCGCGATGCCTTCCTGACTTTGGCCCGGGACAAGCACCTGGAGTTCAGCTCTCTCAGGAGATCCAAATGGAGTTCCATGTGCATGCTGGTGGAGCTCCACAACCAGAGCCAGGATCGCTTTGTCTACACCTGCAACGAGTGTAGACACCACGTGGAGACGCGCTTCCACTGCACCGTTTGTGAGGTGAGAGCTGGGATTCTTTTTACACAGTTTTAATGAGATCTGTTTTGTTTGGAGACTTTGTTTCTGAGCTTTCCAGGGTTGTAAAATCATCTGGATCTGACTAAACATACATTATACATTATTATTAGTATTATGATTTCATATCGTTATTTAATGCATTTCATTTTGCTGTTATGCCCTACTTTAAAGAAAGAAAAATGTTCAGCTCCCCCCATTGCAACAAAATTGGTTAAAAAAATGTTATCTGTATTGAAAAAGAAAAAAATTGGGGGTTAAAATAAAAATAACACAATTTACTATCACTATTTATAAATGCTCAATGTTCAGCAAGGATGCTCTCAGGCCCCCACTAATGGTGTCATGGGTGGGAACCACTGATTTAACCTGTGATTTCAAATAATGCACAGTAAAGGTCTGCTAGTTTATTGGCCAGTAAAGGAAAATCCGATTTCAAATTTTTAGACCTGACAAGACACTTTCACTCAAAAAACAAAGTCTTATGAGTGCATTAAAAATCTAAATTACAGGTTTGGTTTTACATCTGTCTTCTTCTTCTACTCTCCAGGACTATGACTTGTGCATCAATTGTTACAACGCCAAAGGACATGAGCATAAGATGGACAAACTGGGGCTAGGACTGGATGATGACAGCAACAACCAATCGGCAGCGGCGACACAGAGCCCCGGCGACTCTCGTCGACTCAGCATCCAGCGCTGCATCCAGTCACTTGTCCATGCGTGCCAGTGTAGGAACGCCAACTGCTCCCTGCCATCCTGCCAGAAGATGAAGCGCGTTGTTCAGCACACTAAAGGCTGCAAACGCAAGACTAATGGCGGCTGTCCCATCTGCAAGCAGCTTATTGCTCTGTGCTGCTACCATGCCAAACACTGTCAGGAGAACAAATGTCCCGTCCCTTTCTGTCTGAATATCAAGCAGAAGCTCCGGCAGCAGCAGCTGCAGCACCGACTCCAGCAGGCCCAGATGCTGAGGAGGAGGATGGCCAGCATGCAGCGGGTCGGGCAGCCAACCGGAGGGCCGCCAGGAGGGCCAGTAGGGCTTCCATCACCAGGAAACAACAGTTCCACAGCACCAAGTACACCGACTTCTTGTGGAACCCAACCTCCAACTCCACAGACGCCCACTCAGAGCGTCGCTCCAGGCCCAGCGCAGGTTTTGGGTCCTGGACCAGGAGCACCACAGAAGCAGCCAGCAGGGATGCAGGCACAACATCCTCTTCACCAGTACCAGCAGATGTCGGTTGGAGGTGCTGGAGCAGGAGGCATAATGAACTCCCCACAACATCAGCAAATGCTTCCTCAGGTCCAGCAGCACCCCAACAATCTGCCTCCGTACGCCTGCAGATTACCAGGCTCCTCCCCAATTCACCAGTCGCAGGGTAAACCAGTTCTGGGCTCAGCTACGCCTCCACACCAGCAGCAGAGTGGTGCCGTCATGGTCGGAGGCGTTGGGGCTCAGCAGCCCCCAAATCATCTGCAGAGTCAGGCTTCTCTTTCACAGCAGCAGCAGCCCACTGCTGGGCCCCCTCCAGCGGCCGTGGAGATAGCCATGAAGATCCAGCAGGTGGCAGATGCTCAGAGGAAGATGTCTCTACAGAGACAAGCAGCTCAGGCGGCCGCCGGCCTGATGCCTCCTCATCCTCACCAGCAGGGTCAGCAAATGGGCATGGGACACCCAGGGGGAGGGAGCATGGCACAGAACCAAGCCCGAGCCCACATGGATCAGCAGCAGGGCGCTCCACCTGGGATGGTGATGCAGCCCCAGCAGGTGCAGCAACCTCAACATCAGCAGGTCCAGCATCAGCAGGTCCAGCATCAGCAGGTCCAGCATCAGCAGGTCCAGCATCAGCAGGTCCAGCATCAGCAGGTCCAGCATCAGCAAGTGCAGCATCAGCAGGTCCAGCATCAGCAGGTCCAGCATCAGCAGGTCCAGCATCAGCAGGTCCAGCATCAGCAGGTCCAGCATCAGCAGGTCCAGCATCAGCAGGTCCAGCATCAGCAGGTCCAGCATCAACAAGTGCAGCATCAACAAGTGCAGCATCAGCAGCAGAGGATGGGGGTCCCAGTCCAGAACCCTCAGCATCTGCAGCAGCTGCAGCAGCAACAACAGCAGCAGCAGTGGACGGGTCAGAACATGGTACCACAACAAAGGCAAGCAATGATGAACCAAATGAACCATCCGGCCATGATTGCAGCTCAGCATCAACAACAACAACAACAACAACAACAGCAGCAGCAGCACCAACAGGCTCAGAGCCACGCCGTCCTAATGAATATGACTCAGCAGCAGCAGCCGACAGCGTCTGCAGCAGCAGGTGGAGCGGTCGCTGGAGCCACTGGAGTTCCCAGTCTCCCCGCCGGCGGAAACATTCCTCAGGCTGCACTTCAGGAGCTTCTAAAGACTCTCCGCTCTCCGAGCTCACCGCTCCAGCAGCAACAAGTCCTCAACATCCTGCGGTCCAGCCCTCAGCTCATGGCCGCTTTTATTAAACAGAGAGCCTCCAAATACAAGGGGGGTCAAGGAGGGCCCGGAGGACCAGGAGGGGTTCCCGGAGGACCTGGTCCAACTGGGGGTTCTGTAGGAAATGTGCTTACAGGAGGGGGTCCACAGGTGAACATTAATCCTGCAGCTGTGAGTCAGACAGGAATGCACATGGGAGGTCAGGGAGGGAATGTCAACATGGCGTCGATGGCTCAGCTCCAGCAGCAGAGGCCCATGCTCAGCTCCATGCAGCAGCAACAGCATGTTGCAGCTCTGCAGCAGCAACAGCAAGGAGTGGGAAGAGGAATGCAGGGCCAAAGTCCACAAATGGGGAACCTGAACAGCCCCCAATTCAGAGAGTTACTGATGAGACGACACCTGCAGCAGCAGCAGCAGCAGCAGCAGCAGCAGCAGCAGCAGATGGGAGGGAGTCACGCTCAGTTCCAGCAGCCACAGCCTCCACAGCAGCAGGGATTCATGGGACAGTCTGGGATGCAGCTTTCTGCTGTTGGACAAGGTCCAGGTGGGCCCCAGCTTGGTCCTCAGACAACCGGTGGCCCCCCTGGCCAGCAGGGCCAAGGTTATCCTGGGTCCGTTTCCCTCCAGCAGAGGCTCCAGCACCAACACCACCTCCAGATGCAGCAGAAGAACGCCATGGCTGGCCTACAAGGTGGTGACACAGGACCAGGTGGTGGAGGTCCTCAACAGGCACCTCAGGGCCCCCAACCCCCTCAGGGTGGCCCCCCACCTCAGTCCTCTCAGGCCCTGCTGCAGCAGGCTCTCCATCAGAGGCTGTTGCAGCAACAGCAACATCTGGGTCCTGGAGGATCACCAGCACAGCACAGTAACCCCATGAGTCCTCAGCCCATGGCTCCGTCTCCACACACCCACCTGCAGGGTCAGCCGCTGCCCACCTCTCTGGCCAATCAGGTGCGATCGCCACAGCCGTCACCGCGGCCGCAGTCACAGCCGCCGCATTCCAGTCCGTCCCCACGTATGCAGCCGCAGCCTTCGCCACATCACATCTCTCCGCAGATGCAGACGGGGTCTCCGCACCCGGCCCACATGAACCAGCACCACATGGTGGTCCCTCCACAGCAGCAGAACTCTATGGAGCAATTTGGACCAGATCAGAGCACCATGCTGTCCCAGCTGAGCAACATGGCAGGTCTGCATGGGCCTGGGGGAACCAGTCAGGACCCAATGGGCCAGAACATGAGTCACAACCCTTTAGATATCATGTAGTCCTCTTCCATTCTTGGCACAAACTGCACTCACCCAGGACAGTGTTATCGTTCCTACTTAGAATTTCTTTTTATACTATTATTAAATGTTATTTAAAGTTTTCAATAAAGAAGTGTTGAACTGAACTTCCTATGGGAGATGAATGTTAAATCAAGCAGTCTTTAAATGGATTAGAGTAAATGAATGGTAAGTTATTGCTGTTAATATATTTTTTTCTCCAACTGTGGACAAAGACCGGGACAAATATTTGGCGCCTCCACATCCTGCAGGAAAACAAATGTTTTCAGAAACAGAAGCGAATGCCTTTTTAAATTTTTTCTTTTTGACACAAAATGTTTTTAGGATTTAAAAATGGTTGTGAATTAAAGAGGAGACAGTTTAGTGCAATGGGCTGTTATCCTCATACATCCAAACATGATGCATATCTTCCTTTTGAAATGGTTTATTTATTGTATTATTCTGGGGTGGGACCCTGAAACTGCTTCGTATAGAAGTCTATTTTTCTTACAGACTGTTGATGCTCCAAACAGGATGTCCTTAGATGGGAATGCTGTCAAAGTTTGGTGCAATTGGCTGAGCGTCTCGCTCGTATCCCTCATTAAACATGCAAGCCCTCTCCCTCGAATGTGTGTGCACTCCTTCCTCTATAGACACTTGGGGAGGGGGGTGCTACCTGTGTGCCTGTAACCATTGGACTGCGTGGGGCGGGCGGGCTCCTGTTAGTGTTTTTAGATTCTACTGTGGAGTGAACGGAGGGTTGTGATCCAAATGAACTGTGTTGCACAGAAACGAGCAGAGGAAGCTTGACTCTGCTCGTCTCCTTTGCTGCTTCCTTCTGACTCTTTAACCCCATCCATGAGCTCCAGCCTCTATCTTTCTGCTATGAACTTTGGGAGTTTATTTAATATTTTTTACTGTACAAAAAAACTGTGGACTCAGATACTGTTTTTATAATAAAATGAAAATGATCAATGATCATGTGGCCTTCCTGTTTCTGCTTGTCTGACATATGAAGGTTAAATCATTTTTTAAATGTACATCTGGTGCTCAGTCATCATGAACACATGGTGATTGTAACTCATCCACTAGGAGAAGTAACTAGATGGGTACAAAGTGCCTTATTTAAACTTTTTTTTTTTTTTTTTTATCTGCCTTTCCTTTCAGAGTCAATATCTTTTATTCTGCATTAGGAGGCCCTTTCTGCTTTTTTTAAAAAAAAAAATATATATATATATATATATATATATATATTAAGATTTTATATGGATGAAGACGGGATGCACTGTCACTGGATGTATATTGATTTTTATACAACATTTAGGAAATGTTTGTGTTGCCTGGCAACCGCCTGTCTCCCTTCCAGTTTTGGACCTATTTGTTTTGGCGGAACCAAATAAGTTATTAAATAAGCAAATCATAAACTCTTGTTGCTTAATAGGCCTATTATTGATTAATAAAATGTGTGTACTGTGTGCCGATTGTAAAGTTGTACATACATTAACAGCAACTTTGTGCCACATTTAGCAACAAACCACCTTTAAAATGTCAATTTTTTTGACCAGATTTACAGCAAATAGCTTTTAGGTTTACATGTATGTTTGTATCTAACATTTAGATTTAAAATTTAACAACAGAGAGAAAATATCACAAAATTCACGTACGTTCACAAACTATTCAGGTAGGTCATGTATTCACCTGTATAACCCGTTAAAGTCCGACAATGGTACGGTCCATTATGCTGCATTCGATTGCACTCGGAACCTGGATAAATCGGACAGAACGAATCGGAAAAGTGCAATAAAACGTTTTTACTTTTATGTGGCGTCTAATTTGGCACGTGTGTTATTAGAAGTGCAGAATAACTAGCGGTATTTCCATCCCCACTCTGTTGAACGCCGCTCTGCGTCAGTAACGATACCTGTATAGCACTCTGGCCATAGATATATAAAGGCTAGCTGTGTCGTCCGCAGTGGCGGCCATGTTGTCTCGGTCAGCTCGCTCACCCATAACACTGTGTAGTAGTGGCGCATGTACTTTTTAAATAACCATAACTTGCTCAATTTTCTACAGATTTTCAAACGGTTTCGTTTGTTATGAAGGTCAGAGGTGCTATTATAACACTGCACTTATGGATTATTATTTTACACTTCCAGTCAATAGTTTTGGATGACCTACTTATTAGACTTCAGATAGGTGCAACGAATACCAGTGTTGGGTAAGTTACTCTAAACTTGTAATATATGTATATTAAAGTTACTGGGATAAAATTGTTATATATTTGTACTAAAATATTACTGTTTTTTTTTTTAATGTAACTGAGTTACACTACATTGAGTTACTTTTAGTCCAGAACACTAATTATATCACACTGATAGATTAACATTGGTCTAAGTTATGTTTCAAATATTTCTGCTGTTTCAGGAGCAGAAAGTTATTTCTTGTTCCCCATAAGTTATATTTATCTATAATGATCATCTGTATTTCTTCATATAATTGCAAACAGTGAGAAAACAAAGTAAAATATGCACTTAAATCAAATATACATGTAACTTGAGTTACTTTAATTGTAACTATTGGAGATTATTGTGTAATAATATTTGCTGGAACACCTCAACCCAGTTGCTCCGGTCAGAGAGAGAAACGAGGACAGAATTCAGTCTTAGCCTTTTACATGCCACAGTATGGAAACAGTGATGAATTATCCATTAGTTCACTGATGTACAAGATAACTGATGGTTTGTGATGATGTTTTCTTTCATGAACGCATCACATTCAAAGCAGACGACACATTGACCAGCCGAACACTCGCGTGGTGTAGTGGAAAATAATGTCAACCGCACATTCAGTGGTTAGGACCCTTGGCGGCCCGCAACAGTGCCCGAACACAACGGTGAAAACAATAGCTGCCCGTTTAGGTGCCTGAACATAAAAACACCGTAATACAAACGAAACAGAAAATGTATAACAGTAACTAGTAATATATTATCACTTTTCACTTTTGTAATGAGTTGCACTACTGAGTTTTTTCAAAAAGGAATATATTACTGTAATATATTACAAAAATAACAAGTTACTCCCAACACTGATGAACACACACACAAGTTATTAATATGTCAAATCAATATATGAGCGACTAAAACTTGGCGTACAGAATGGCAACAGGAGATATATGTATACTTTTATTATAGGAATATTACTAATATGATAAAATAGTTTTAATTATTACATGTTTAGTTTAAACAAGTAATAATTCAAATTGTATCTTAATAATATTTCATAAATTTTACATTTACTTGTAATAACAAATACGTACAAGATTTCCCTTTACAAATACACATCAAGAAATACTGCATGTGTAAATCCCAGAACTAGACTACAGTGGAGGACTGAGATAAGAAATTACCCAGGAAACATAGTAAAATCTTACATAAAGATACTCCATATGATACTTTAAGAATAACCACATTAAAATAGTTATAAAAAGGTTGTTTTTTTAAAAAAAAAAAAACACTCAGTAATTGATTAAATGAGCGTAAGTATTATAAAAAGCCTTGTGTCAACAATAATCTTGCAATTCTGTTATGTCTGTTCCTTTGTGACCTTATTGTACACACTTCCACTAAGTAACTAACGATTATCCTAAATATAGTCATAGTATTGTACTATGTTACATGTGAAAGGTGATCACACAGGCTCTGGTTACAACAGATTAGAGCCTCCGTAGGCTGCACAAAAGTCTAGAATCTTCACTTCAATCTTCCATCAGCAATTTTCTCAAGGAATCATAATGTAAAATGTTTTTTAACAAGTTAAATCTGGTGGTCTCAGCCTTACACAACTATGCTGCATGATTAAGTCATTTCTTTAAGAGAAAAGCTGCAATTTTAACATTTGAAAACGTCCAGATTTGTACCCACGTTAATAACATTTGTAAGAAAGCAAACCGTATGCAAATCCATCCAGATTTTAGCAAGATAAAAGTATTTACGTTCGGCAGATCACTCACTTTCCCTCTGGTTCCACAGATGGCTGCCGGTGTTGCCGTGGCAGAATCCGCCGTTAGTCCTCTAGCCTCTATATATGATATTTATGCTCTCTACAGCCTGGTTCCCAACGTGGGGTACGAACATTGTCATGGGGGTACATAAGCCTCCATGCATTTCCACAAATTTAACATTAACCGATCTAAAACAAATTCTTATTATTTTTTTAATTATTATCTTGTTCCTCAACAGAGGAGGTGAATTTCAGAGACAAATTTCACAGTTGGGCTACATTATATGTGACATTACATCAGTGGTTCCCAACTTTTGTGGGTTGTGACCCCATTTTATTATCACACATTTTTGGTGTTTCCAGAGACTTTTTTCTTTCTTTCTAGAATTAGCTTTTAATAATGTTTGTTGTTGTCAGGAATAGGGCACAAAAAGGCAAGATGTGCCAGCTCAGCAATTTTTATACTGCATTTTATTTTAACTAGATTTATATCTGAGAAAGTAAAAGTATAGAGTTATTAGTATTAAAATTGTTTTGTGTGTGGTGTTGTAATTTGAAAAAGAATAATAATTAAAACATTTTAAAAATAAATTTTTAATCAGTTTTTTAATTATTATTATAAATTATTAGACATTTCAGGGGACCCCATTTGAATTCCAGGCGACCCCACATGGGGTCACAACACCAATGTTGAAAAACATTGCATTACATTATTATGTTTTTTAAGTGTGCAGCGGTAGAGGGTACTATTTGGTTAAAACCAGATAAACATCAAACAAAGTGAACCAATCCTAGTTCCTCCATCAGATCCACCTAAAGTTCTACAAACACGGTGATAGAGATGAACCTGTAGCAATGATTATGAACTGGAAACTCAACTAAAGCTAACTATGCTAAGCTAACCCACCAACACACAGACAGGGCTAAGAGCTAATGCTAACCACTCCATATAAGGAATAGACCAAATAAAAAGAACACATCTTACTGTCATAAAACCACAGAGAACCATTGATTTGTTTATGGTCAGATTTAATACTTTACTATGGAAGAATAAAAACTAAACATGTCACACATTGTGTGAAATAAATATTAATATAATACTAATGTCACTATTCATCCATGCAAACTTGTGAAACACAATATTTTTTAATCATATTTCACATGTTCACAGACAAATCTGGTCTCATTAGACTAATGTAAATATTGAGATTATTACACATAAATATACTGAATGATTAAATCATCAGCTTGATCTGGTTTAATTATAGAAAATCATAGAGATATTTATCAATTATAACTTTATGTAACTCATTAATCAGCAGTAAAAACACTAATGGAGTTAGTTTCGGTTTCATTTTTTTTTTAAAATTTTTTTTAAGAAAATAAATTTTTTTCAAATGAGGAATGAAATTAAATGAATTATATACAATAACTCTGATAGACCCACATACACAAATATATTCCATAAAATATCAGCTCATGAACTCAGCAGTTATTGTAGCCTTTTACAATGTGTCTAATGTTGATGTATTCACATTTATTTGTGTTTGTAAAGAACTGTTTACACTAAATTGTGATTTTTTAAAAAATAGTTTTTATTTATCGTGATATTTATCGTTATCGTGATAAATACCAGAAATTATCAGGATTATTTTTTTTGCCAATATCGCCCATCCCTACAATACACCAACATTCCATCTGTACTTAGCGCCCCTCATTGGCCAGTTTCAGTCATGTGACTAAGACTAAACCTAATCCTAAACATTGTTGTGATATAGGGTTATAACCTAACCCTAAGACGCTACGTACGTGTATTTCGGTAAACGTACCAATAGCAGCGGGGATTGTTTGTCCAGCAACCGTACGAATAGATACTTTCTATATTTATAATATATATTTCTCCAGCAGGCATTTTTGCTCCTCTAAAAATATAAAAACAAACATCAGCTTGCTGTGGCCAGTCATGTTTTCCGAGTTTACTGAATTAAACACATTTACCTCGGAGTTCAAAATTGACGACCCAAATTTTCTTCTTCTTCTGTGTAGTTTACCAGTGGTTGGCAACCAAGGCAAAGAGCATCACCACCCAGACCTCAATCCTTCAGGATTCCGTGTGCAATCAAATGCAGCACTTGGTATGTGCTGTGGAACTTGATAGAGGGTTTTTACAGACGTCACGTTCTGGCAGTAACCAACATTACATGTTGGAGGCACTCGGAGGTAAACACTGCGATGGATAAACCACAAAAAATGCGTAATAGAAGCAAAGGCCTACGCTTTGCTAGCAACAAGCGCCTGTTTTCCTCTGACTCCCTGATTTTTTACACGTTTTGGAAGTCTCTAAAACTCCAAATGTTTTTCACGGTCTGACGATTGGTACAGACAAAAATACAAC
Source organism: Gouania willdenowi (assembly GCF_900634775.1). NCBI lineage: Eukaryota > Metazoa > Chordata > Actinopteri > Blenniiformes > Gobiesocidae > Gouania > Gouania willdenowi. Next base: position 1,920,254 of record NC_041051.1, on the reverse strand, counting down.
AATAATTCACCATTTCCTCTCGAAATTCGGGTTTCGCTTGTGTGCGTACGCTTTGTTTACCTGCTGAATATCGCCAATACGGCGAATTCCGGATTGATGACGCGTCGTGAAAATTCTCTATAGACACGCGTGACACGTTGTTTCGCTTTGATGTTGTGTGACTTTCGTGTTGTCACTTCTTCACTGTGAGCAGCATGTCTTTCCTTCATTTTGATGGCGCAGCATGATGATGAACATGCTATTCTCCACCATAGAGTCTCAACAGTTTGATTCAACTTTTGTTACAAAAGACATGGGTTCGGGTGATGGTCACCCTACAGTCACTACTGCTCTGATTCACCCACCTCAGATAAACCAGGGTCTGCTGGGGGATGAGTGCTGTGGAGGAGAGTGCTGTGTGGAGGTAAAGGAGCTGGTTCAGCACCACACTAATGCTAATGCTAATGTTCCCCAACTGGGAGAACAGCATCTCCAGTCTGGAGAGCTCAGGACTTATCAGGCCAGTAGATCTTTGGATTTACTTCATCCGTTTGAATTGTTTGTTTTTGACTCGTTTTTTCTTCCTTCTATTCATTCATTCATTCAACTGTTTTGGACATTTTACATTCTGGTGATCCATAAGTATGTTTATTCACTCCAATTATGGCCAAGGATGAGTTTATGGATACAATCTCTTGCAAACACGTGTTTGAAGTCTCGCCTTCTTCTGCTTTTGATCGGTACCATACTGAAAATCCTGGAATGCCTGAAATGCATTTTTCAATTATTAGAGAGTTTCTTCCGGGAGATTTTAATGCTAATAATTTCATCTTGTTTGTGCTGGGTTAATTGGAAAATAGTCAGTTTCCTGTTTTGGATCATGTCTCCCTTTATAGGACTCTTGAGGTTTTATTGGAAAATCTTTACAATACCCATAAGGATCCTCTTCTTACAGTATGTTGCATGTTTTATTCTGGCAATCCTTAAAACACATATAACGACACTTCCCCCTCTTTGGAACATTACCTGGACCATCCTAATTGTGCTATTGTTAGGTCTCATTCTGAAATGTTGTTTGGTGGGTAACATTTTGAAATCAGTTTCATCTTCTTTGCACCAGGTTTACTGGATGTCGGGTCTTTCCCTGGTTTGGGTTTGGCACATCTTCAAAACTCTTATTTCCAAGATTGATAAGATATTGTGGAGTATGAAGAAAAAAAATCCTAGTTGGAAATTAGATGATTTCTCCAGGGTTAATGGATCTTTGGGGGATTATTGGAATAATTCATTTTTCACAACTCTTTGGGCCTCGAATCTTGATGCAAGGATGGCCCCTTTGAAGAAATTGCCTACTATTGGGGAATTTATTAGTATCTGGATCATCTTACATCTGTTTTTTATCATTTTAATCCTAAATATCTTCAAATTGTCCCTTTCACCAATGTTAAAGTGTTTGTCTCCCTTTTTTTCACCACTAGAAAGGTTGTGGATGATTTTAAACTCAAAGTTACAAATCAACATTGATAGGTTAAACAAGATTGTCTTGCTGGTAATATACATGATACAATGGACAGCAGAACAATTTCTTCTTCAGGTTAGACTCACAACTTATTTGGCTACAATGATTATGTACTTTATATTTGTTAATACACTTTATCAACCATTTATAGCTCTGGGTGTACTGAGTTGTTGCATTATTCTTTGGCTATTCATACACCCTGTTTTAGGATTCTTGAAAATTTTATGGGAGTATTTAAAGAAAAACTTGACTATACCTTTGGTCAAGATACCCCAATGGATCTCTGGACTAAATTATGTTGTATTTTTTATATTGGGAATGTTTACAGTGTTTTTTTTGGAAGAAGTGATATTTTTTGGGGTAATTTGTTATATGGCATCTTTCTTGTCATTAGACACTCCCCTGGATTGTTTCTATTCAGTCTAGACCATGGATCTAAAGTAGGCCTCCAGTGTCCAGCTCCTCATCTGCCTGTACCCTGTTGGAGTCAGTCTGGCCCTAATCCTTGGTTGAACATGTCTGGGGCCTTTCCCCTAGGGCATATACAGTAGCTATTAGGGATTGAATCTGCTTTCAAAGTTTTCTCCAGGAGCAGAGTTCCATTATAGTCACTAATGGAAGCAGAGAAACAGGACGGATCATTGTTGTGCATGTGTGGGTGTTTTGGTTCCCCGCACCACAACGAAAAGGTTTCTAAACTGGACAACAATGATAATTGAAGCAGTAGAAAGCAGAAGAGAATACAACCAGGAGACAGAAAAAAAAGAGAAGGAGCAAGAAGAAAAGACTGAGTGGTTAGCACATCCACCTCACAGCAAGAAGGTCCTGGGTTCAATCCCTGAGGTGGACACTTTGGTCCTTTCTGTGTGGGGTTTGCATGTTCTCCTTGTGTTGCTGGGTTTCCTTCAGTTTCCTTCCATAATACAAAAAACATGACTGTGAGGTTGATTAGAGTCTCTGGATTGCTGGAGTGGCGCCCTGTCCAGGGTGTACCCACAGCTGGACTGGCCATCGGGCGTACCGTGCAAATGGGCCGATGGTGATTTTGGGCCAGCCCATTAATTATGATTGATTCAGGGCTGAACCAATTACAGCTGAGGGCCAATGCTCCCCCTTCTCGAGCCTCGGTTGTCAATCAATCAATCTTACAGAGAGAAAGAAGGAGACGCAGAAAAAAATCGACATAAAAAGAGACAAGCTCTAAAGGCAGATGTTGCCAAATGTGTGAAAATAACACAGATGTTTGCTGGTGGCTAAGGTGGAGTTTCATCTTCAGCAGCAGCAGCGGCCGCAGCTGATGATGGTGGTCGTCAGGTGGATGAGGGGAAGGGGAGGCAGGAGGAGGAGGAGGAACTGCGGTCAAGCCAGCCTCCACTCGAAAATCCGCGGTCATTCTAGCCGCCAGCCAATTTGCGGTGCCTGTTTATTGACGACAGTACGGTAATGCAGTCTGAGGACGGACTTCAAAATAAAAGCACCGTCCTATGAACACTACACGTCTGATGTGCTGCTACTTGGTTGAGAAGAAAAGCTACAGTCACATCGGCCCATTGTGGAAATGTTTGGACATGACTGAGTTGCTAATAAATTTGACATCTAGTAAAATAATTGATTATTGAATATTTGATTATTTTACCATCCTAATTCTGATCACATTGAAGCCTTAGAAAATGAGGCCATGACATTTTATTTGTGTGAATAAAAAGTCCAACATAAAAATGAACACAATGGCTAAGATAATTCTAGCAAGTTCTGATGTGTCGTTTCAAAATAAAAGCTCACCAAAGTTTCAAATATGAGACTTATTATATAAGACTTTGGATTCATTTTTAAAGAAAACGCCCTGTTATTACAGTCTAATTTCACTTCAGGGTTATAGTACACGACCTCATGGCGTGACCCTATAAGTTTCAAGTCATTCTGATCTGTCGTTTCAAAATAAAAGCCTGTCAGAGTTTCAAATATGAGACTTATTACATATGATTTTGAATTCATTTTTTTTAATTTTTTTTTTATTTTTAAAAACGCCCTGTTATCACAGTCTTATTTCACTTCATGGTTGTAGTACACAACCTTATGGCGTGACCCAATAAGTTCCAAGAAATTCTGATGTGTAGTTTCAAAATAAAAGCCTGTCAATTTTTCACATATCAGACTTATTATATATGACTTTGGATTCATTTTTAAAGAAAACTACCTGGTATTTGTCTTTTTTTTTTCACTTGTCTGCACATGCTGTCAAAGGTCAACACGACAAGAAGTGCAAACATTTTGAGACAGCAATGCATGTTTTGTTATTGCAATAAAATCATTTATTTTATTGCATAATTGTGACCATCACCAGCCCTCCTTAAGGATGGGTAAGAAACATTTTATCATGGGCTGTGCGTTTGTCATGCACGGTTCGGAGACAAAACCAAGAAGTGCCGCCCCCCATGCAGCTTCAGGCCGGGGGGAAACGAAAGGGCTGGCGGTCAGTCGTGGCCCTGAACGTCAGCGGCTCCAGCAGGCTACTCTTCATCAAAGACATTGTCTCCGGTTGCAAGTTCCTCTGCGACACCGGCGCCCAGAGGAGCATTGTTCCCACATCGAGGACAGAGATCTCGGCAGGGGGTGACGGGCTGCCGTTAGCGTCCGCTAATGGTAGTCCCATCCGCTCTTACGGCACGCGGAGTGTCGAGCTGTGTTTCGGTGGACAGAGGTTCAAGTGGTGTTTCGTAGCTGCTGATGTTGCTTTTCCCCTCTTGGGGGCAGACTTCCTCTGTGCCCACGGTCTCCTGGTGGATGTAAAGAACAACCGGTTAGTCGACGCATTAACTTTCTCCTCTCTCCCATGCTCCAGCGGTGTGTCCATCTATGACGGGTTTTCAGCCTCGTTGTCAGAGGAGGATGTACATCCGCCTGCTCGCCGAGTTCGCAGAGTTGACATCCCCCAGGTGCCGAGAATGCCTGCAGTCAGACATAGGGTGGAGCACCATGTCGTCACCGAAGGCCCCCCAACTTACGCCAGGGCGCGGCGTCTCAATCCAGTCAAACTCGCAGCGGCGAAGGTGGAATTTGCTCACACGGAGCAACTGGGCATCATCCACCTCTCTGACAGCCCGTTGGCGGCCCCTCTGCACATTGTCCCAAAACCCAATGGCGGTTGGCGTCCATGTGGGGACTACCGCCGCCTCAATGACAAGACTGTGCCTGACCGCTACCCGGTCCCCCACATACAGGATTTTTCGGTACACCTGTCTGGCAAGCGTGTTTTCTCAAAGGTGGACGTGGTTTGTGGATATCATCAGGTTCCGGTGCACTCAGCGAACATCCTCAAGATGGCGGTGATCACCCCCTTCGGGTTGTTCGAGTACCTGCGCATGCCGTTTGGGCTTAAGAACGCTGCTCAATCGTTTCAACGGTTGATGGACTCAGTTGTATGAAGCTCTTAAGGGTAAATCCCCAGGTCAGGCAATCGACTAGACTGAGGAGAAGGATCTAGCTTTCAGAGGCGTCAAGACGGCACTAGCACAAGCAACGCTGTTGTGATCGCCATCACTACGGACGCGTCGGACTACGCTGTCAGCGTCGTTCACGAGCAGTGGGTGGGTGGCGCTTGGCAACCGCTTGCCTTCTTTAGCAGATAACTGACTCCCAGGGAGCGTAAGTACAGCGCGTTTGACAGGCTTGCGCTTTGGCTCGCGGTGCTGCACTTCCGTTTTTTGCTTGAGGGTCGGGAGTTTACAGCGTTTGTGGATCACAAACCCCTAACGTTTGTTATGTCCAAGGTAGCGGAGCCGTGGTCCACGCGCCAGCAGCGGCAGCTGACGTACATCTCGGAGTTTACCACTGACGTCCGTCACGTCACCGGCAAGTCGAACGTGGTCGCCGACTGCCTCTCCAGGGTCCTGGTTGGGGCAGTTCAGTTGGAGCTTGATTACGTCTGCATGGCAAAGGATCAGACCGCCGACTTTTTTTTTACCTCAATATATGTGGTTAAATGTTGTGTTAAATGTAGGAAAATGTGCTAAATATGAGAAAAGTGAGATAAATAATGAAAATGTGTAAGCTACAACTTTTATACTACATTTTTACACTTGGCACCCCATAGCTGAGAAGAGTAAGTTATTGAGGAAGTTATTTTTGTAGCCTGATGAGGTAAAATAAAATGATCAAAACACTCATTATAATGTATCAAAATTCAAATAAGATTAGATTAAACTTTACTGTCATTGCACAAAGTACAGTCCAGAGAAAACGTTTTGTATCTAACTTGAGTGCAAACAAGTAAAGTGCTCAGAAAATGCTTAAATTATAATTTATTAGTGCATAAGACACTAGGTGGAATAAATATAAGAATGAGGTATTGTTTATACAAACAGCTGTTTTCTTCCAGCCTTAACCTCTCACTGCCTCTTATAGGATGATGTCACTCATTTTTAGGAGTTTCCTTTAAGTCAGTACTGTATAAAATGCATGATTCAGCTATTTTTCAAGAGTGAAGATACCAGAACCTTGATCATGTGATCAAGTCCATCAGGTGTAATTGTTTCTGACCTTTCTCTGTTTGTCTCCTTACACTTTTCAAAGGTTGCCATGTTTGAGGAAATGTTCTGTGTTGCTGTGCTGAGTGTTGCTGCTGTGGAGGTTTAATGTGACTGTTTATTGATGTGTTGAGCACCAAGTCTGTGAAAATATCACTTCATCACAATCTGTCATTTATACATTTTATTATTCATCTCATCTCATGTTCCTCTGTGTCCTATTTTTCAGGATCCCATCATACGTTGTTCATTGTTTGTTCAGGAGGTTCCTCTAAGTAAGTACTGTATAGAGTTGATGACGCAACTATTTTCCCACCTTTTTTTAAATACCAGTTCGGAGCGAATGTCTCCCCAAAGTGGTGCCTGTTCCACCTGAAACTTTGTCAACGGCTTCCAAATACCCTGAGTTTGTGCATCTGTTATTTTGGGGTAATTTGGTCATTTCAAAAATATTTATTTTACACACAACACAACAACAAAAACACACAAAACTAAATATTTATACAAAACATACACAAAAGACAACAGAAATGCAAAAAACAAAAAAAAAAAACAACTAAAAAAAGACACAAAACGATTCCAGAATCACTACAATGGCAACAAAAAACAATAATTATACAAAAAATGCACAAAAATACAACAGAAAGATACAAAAATACACATAATGACTCTTTAATCACTTTTTTTCAAATAAAAAAAAACATGAACGTTTTCAGGTGTCTCCAGGGAAGTTACCCTTCACCTGTAACGCCTAAACCACAGAGATAACATTTGTTTTGACACAATTGTGAGGTATACATGTGTAAAATACTTTAAATAATAATAGTAATAGCAATAAGCAATTAGCAATAATGCAATGGACTGGCGCCATGTTTGGGCAAGTGGGTAAGAAGATGGATGATGGATATAAATTATAATAAAATTAATTAATAAAAATGTTAGTTATTGTTAACACTAGCAATGGACACGAAATACAGACTCACTTTTACCCAATGTTCAATTTCAGAAATAAAAGTAGGTGTTTTTGTGCTTTAATATTCATTGTTACAACAAAGACATTTTACATTCTTCAATTACAATTACGTTTTCAATTATGCATGTTAAATTACAATTCAATTACGATTACAGTGACCAGCATTTTTTCCATTTACTATTAAAATTACAACTTTTTTTTATTGTCAGAAAGTCAATTACAATTACGTTCTCAATTATTAAAGTTCAATTACAATGACTGAGCCTGAAATAAATAATCTAATAAAAGTTAACCATCCTCTTGTGTTAGCTGTATCAGCTGTAAAATACACTAAAAACATATCTATCATCTATTTTCTTTCAGATCTATTGGTTACTTTGTTAGGCTTCCTAATCAATAAATAGGTTTTAATATTTTTGGTGTGTGTGTCTGGGCCTTTTTTCTGTCAGTATACCCATTCATCCATCCATCCATTTTCTTCCGCTTTTATCCGGGGCCGGGTCGCGGAGGCAGCAGTCCCAGCAGAGATGCCCAGACCTCCCGATCCAGGCACAAGATAGTGACCGTATCACTGCTGACGCTGCACCGATCTGTCTATCAATCTCACGCTCCATCCTACCCTCACTCGTGAACAAGACCCCAAGATACTTGAACTCCGCCACTCGAGGCAAGGACTTTCCACTGACACAGAGAGGGGAAGCCACCTTTTTCTGGTGGAGAACCATGGCCTCAGATTTGGAGGTGCTGATCCTCATCCCGGCCGCTTCACACTCGGCTGCAAACCGCCCCAGTGCACGCTGAAGGTCCTGATTTGATGAAGCCAACAGAACAACATCATCTGCAAACAGCAGAGATGAAATCCTGAGGTTCCCAAATCGGACTCCCTCCGGTCCCTGGCTGCACCTAGAAATTCTGTCCATAAAAACAATGAACAGAACCGGTGACAAAGGGCAGCCCTGGTGGAGACCAACATGCACTGGGAACAGGTCTGACTTACTGCCGGCAATGCAAACCAGGCTCCTGCTGCAGTCATACAGGGAACGGACAGCCCTTAGCAAAGGGCCCCGGACCTTGTACTCCCGCAGCACCCCCCACAGGGCACAACGAGGGACACGGTCGAACTCCTTCTCCAGCTCCACAAAGCACATGTGGACTGGTTGGGCAAACTCCCAGGAACCCTCGAGCACCCGATGAAGGGTATAGAGCTGGTCCAGTGTGCCACGACTGGGACGAAAACCCCATTGTTCCTCCTGAATCCGAGGTTCGACTATTGGCCGGATCCTCCTCTCCAGCACCCTGGCGTAGACCTTGCTGGGGAGGCTGAGGAGTGTGATCCCTTTGTAGTTGGAGCACACCCTCCGATCCCCCTTCTTAAAGAGAGGGACCTGGGGTCTGCCAATCCAGAGGCACTGTCCCCAACTACCACGCGATGTTGCAGAGAAGTGTCAACCAAGACAGTCCTACAACATCCAGAGACTTAAGGTACTCAGGATCCCCGGAGCCCTGCCCCCGAGGAGCGTTTCAACCACCTCGGTGACTTCAGCCTGGGTGATGGGCAAGTCCGCCTCTGAGTCCCCAGCCTCTGCTTCCTCATCGGAAAACGTGGCAGTGGGATTGAGGAGACCCTCGAAGTACTCCTTCCACCGCCCGACAACATCCCCAGTTGAGGTCAGCAGCTCCCCCCCTGCCCTGTAAACAGTGTTGGTGAAGCACTGCTTCCCCTTCCTGAGGCGCCGAACGGTTTGCCAGAATTTCTTCTGGCCAGATCCCTCGGGATCTGGGAGAAGCTCATCCGGAGGTGGGAGTTGAAGACCCCACTGACAGAGGGATCCACCAGACGTTCCCAACAGACCCTCACCAAAACACGCGGCCGGAGATCAGGTGATACAACTACAAAGTCGATAATCGACCTCTGGCCTAGAGTGTCCTGATGCCACGTGCACTTACGGACACCCTTGTGCTCGAACATGGTGTTCGTTATGGACAAACTGTAACTAGCACAGAAGTCCAATAACAAAACACCACTCGGGTTCAGATCGGGGAGGCCGTTCTTCCCAATCACCCCTGTCCAGGTCTCACTGTCACGGCCCACGTGGGCGTTGAAGTCCCCCAGTAGAACAATGGAGTCCCCAGTCGCGACACTGTCTAGTACCCTTCCCAGGTACTCCAAGAAGGCTGGGTACTCTGCGCCGATGTTGGGCCCGTAGGCCGAAACAACGGTGAGAGACCTGTCCCCAACCCGAAGGCGTAGGGATGCGACCCTCTCGTTCACTGGGGTAAACTCCAACATGTGGTGGCTGAGCTGGGGGGAAATAAGCGAGCCCAGCCCAGGCCGCCGCCTCTCCCCGCGGGCAACGCCAGAGAAGTGGAGCGTCCAGCCTCTCTCCAGGACCAGATCCAGAGCCCAAGCTGTGAGTGCAGGTGAGCCCGACTATATCTAGCCGGTACCTCTCAACCTCCCGAACAAGCTCAGGCTCCTTCCCCCCAGCGAGGTGACGTTCCATGTCCCAACAGCCAGAAGCTGTGGACGCGGATCGGGCCGCCAAGGCACCCCCCCCCTCAACCGCCACCCAGTCCTCTCTGCACCCGACCCCTACGGATTCCTCTGCGGGTGGTGGGTCCACTGGAGGGCGGGCCCACGTTGTCCTTTCGGGCTAGGCCCGGCCGGGCCCCGTGGGCAAAGGCCCGATCACCAGGCGCTCGCATTCGAACCCCAGCCCCAGGCCTGGCTCCAGGTGGTCTTCTGAACTGCGCTTAGTCTGACCCGTCACCAAGGACCTGTTTGACATGGGGGACCCTACCAGGGGCATAATGCCCCAGACAACATAGCTCCTTGGATCATTCGGGCACTCAAACAACCCCACCATGTTAAGGTGGCAGTTCAAGGGGTCGTTTAAGTAAGTAAGTAAGTAAGTAAGTAGTTTATTTATAAAGCGCTTTTTGCAGATAAAATCACAAAGTGCTGTACAGAGTTGTGGTAAGTGCAACACAATAGAATAATAAAACAAGAGTGCATGAATATCATAAGAACAGCAACATTAAAGGACGAATAAAAATTAAAATCCAGTGTCATTATACCCCTTTGATTATTTTTTTTTTTGAAAGCTTGATCAATTACAATTACAGTTGACCCCAACCCTGTTATTGGCCAATATTTGTCATTAAATTTCATCTCAGTTGATGTTAGTATCACTGTTTTTTAAAAGCCCATATGTTGTTTCAGACATTTATAAACTAGATATGACAGTTTTTCCTTTACTGAAGTTGAATTGGTTTTCTTATTTTGCGCAGGTGGAATATATCCAGTGAAACATCATATCAATATGTTAATTCCATAGAGATACATGATTGCGGGCGAAAGTAGTTAATATCGGAAAAAAAGTGTCCAATCAATGATTCTTGATCCTATAAACTCGTTGGTGCAGAGTTTATAGGATCACGAATCCTATGGCAATGGTGGTAGGGGGGGGGTCGTCTTCTGATCCAGAGGTTGGGGGTTTGATCCCAGTCGGACCTGTCGAAATGTCCTTGGGCAAGACACTGAACCCAGTGGTTGACCAGCATCCTGCACGACAGCTCAGTCCCATTAGTGTGTGAATGGGTGAATGAGCTTTGGGACTAAATGAAGTCCATAATATAAAGAGTCGTCCTTTTTCCATTCATGCAAAGTGAAATGTGGAAATCTTTCATCTTTACCTGAAGGTGCATAAAGGAGTGAACACTCAGATGTTTTAAATTCACATTTATTGAAAATTTAGTTCAAAAATGAGAAAGACTCCAGCTGACATCATCAGTGACACCAGTTGGTTTTACCTTATACTGTACACACCACATGCAATAAATTAAAGCTCACTACATTCTAATCCATCGTATGTTTGTACATAGCCTACAAAGCGGCGGTGTAAAAAAAAAAAACTGACACCTTTTCATATGCACAGAAGCCGGTGGGAAGAATGGACTATTTATCAATTGGTATTACAAAAATAGACCCAGACATCATCTCATACCTCAAAAGTTAAAGGACAGACAGACAGCAAACACTGCAGAGTAGGCTACTTCTTTTTGTGTATCTGTTCCCCTTTCCAATGCATAACTTTCACAAAGCAGCAGACTTTATTTCTCTTTGTTTTATTCCTTTTGTGACAGAAATAAACCCCTACGAAGCATGAGTGTGGCACAGACTGACATGCAGCTAGTTCTGTGCAAACAGTGGAAGAAACGAGGAAATAATGCTTTACAAAAAGTTATCAGTAAGAAAGAGGAGCTACTGAAACAAGCCCCGGGAGTCTGAGAGCACTGGAAAAAAAGTAGCTGCATCCAAGTGTTGCTTCATGTTGCTGCTTCATTTATCGTCTCCCACCCCCAGGAATGGAACCTTCCACCAGGGTCTACTCAGCCGCAGGCACCTCAGTTTAACCCTTTTTCTGGGCCTCACATTTCTTATCCCACCCATATGATGAGCCAACGGATGAAATCTCCTCTCAATTCTAATTGAAAGGCAATAACATCTTCACTAAGCGCAGCGGGAAATGAGTGTAGCCTTGTAAACGTGTGAAATCACCTTACGTACACGACTATGTACACGTACAAAATGAGAGTGGAGAGTCGATCGTGGTTTGTCGTCCCTCTGTACCTCACATTAGCAGCCCTTAAAGAAGCCTTCAGCAACACTGGCTTCTTTAAAAGTCACCGTCAGGGAGTTTATGGTCACGTCAGTCATGATCACCTTCCCAGGACCGTCCTTGGTTGTCGTGGTAACGCTCTGATTGTCGCCTCTGGCCTCAACCACTGAGCAGACGCTCTGACAGACCCCGCCCTCGTTGCCTCCCTCCCTGTCGCCCCCGGCAACACTGTACTCAGGCTGGACACTGTCCTGTGATTTTTCAAATGTCTCATCGTGTCCAGTTTGGAATGTAGCTCCGCCCACTCCGTCAGCCCAGGTGCTCACCGCTGTGATGTCATTCTCCACCTTCCCCTCCACCTCCACCTCCAGGTCCTGGCGCTCCAGCACGGGAGGCGAGCTGCACTCGGACTGACCTGAGAGACCAAAAACCAGCACGTCAACCAGGGTTGGAGTCCATTATAATTGTAATTGAGTTCAGATAATTGACTTTATAATTGTAATTGGCATGAACATTGCATAAAAACTGTAATTTACAATTTCATTAAACGCAAACCTGTGGAACATGTTACAGTTCTGTCTTACACAGGACAGGCCCATTGTATAGGCCAGTGTTTCTCAAATGGGGGTACTAGGTACCCCTAGAGGTACGCAATGACACTACAGGAGGTACTTAAGAGAGAGAGAGTGGAAAATAAATAAAACAAAAAAAATAATGAAAAACAATTAAAATTGATAATCATACGAATGTAAATAAATAAATCTAAATATATAGTGGAAATAATTTTAGAACATTAACTGAAAATACAAAGGTCAGTCTTGGTTCCACAAAAGGAGAGTTCCATAAAAACTATAGAAATAAATCTATTCAGGAGGAACTAAATACTGTTTCTTTCACTTATTTAGAAAATGTGATTCTTTAAAATATGTTTTATCACTTATTAATGTCATCATTATGATCTATAGTGGTTTTTTCACAGATTTCTGAGCAGATTGTTGTAGTTTGACAATAGGGGTACTTGTATTTAGAAATAAGAGAAAGGGGGTGCTTAAGGTTTGAGAACCCCTGTTATAGGTAATATAGGCAAATGCTAAGGGTGCTATACATCCAGGGGTGCAAAATTGAGTGAGTGAAAAAAAAAGGAACTAAACAACCAAAGCGCTGATATTATTAGAATACTAACTTAATAGTATTATTAATAATTAGTTTTAATGACAACTTTCAAAATATATATATTGTTTGGTTTGTTAGTTTTTTGTGTGCAATGCCATATATATATATATATATATATATATATATATATATATATATATATATATAAACATAAACATGTTAAAAGTAATTCTGCTCATGTTTTCTCCTCATGGAAAACATATTTGTGGGTTATGGTGAAGACCACTATCCGAGTGTTAGAAATTATTCTGATAATATTAATAGTATAACAATAATGTAAATATCAATTACTTGGTATAAAAAAGGCATATAAGGGGGCGTCAAAGAGACTAGGGTCTTACAAATACAGTTAACAATTATTAAAATATGTTTCATATCAGGTTTACCTGTCAGTTCTCTTCACAATCATTTTACTATTTAAAAATAATAATAAATTGAGTGTTATACTGACACAAAAAGGCTCAGACACTCACACTAAAAATATGAATACCAATAACTAACAAGGTAACCAAGATATTAAAAAGAAATTGGATGATGGATAATATTTTGTTTTGTGTATTTTACAGATGATTTCAGACCTAGGTTCCCAAAGTGGGGTACAGGTCATGAGGGGTACGTGACTAAAAATGAAAAACAGTGTGACAACATTGTATACTAAAATATAAACATACTGTAGTGGAGCAGATCAGGAGCCTCTGTATTACTGCCCTCTAGTGGTGACAGAGAAACAATCTCAATCTCAAAAACCACAAATATGGCGAGAGCTACGTTTGCATAGTTTACGTTAAGCTTAACGTGCTGCGAAAGTGGATTTTCAGCTTTGACAAACAAAATATAGACTTTACGTGGAGAACAATTAAAGACTCACACTCTCAATTTCAGCCAAACATTGGATTTGGATTTCTTTTTTGTATTTTTACTTTGTAATTTTGTATTTTAACTTTATCTTTGGTTACATTTTTAGCATAGCTGCTATGTCATTCATTTACTGCTCTGTGGGCCTTTGAATTTCCCCCTGATTTACAAATAGAGTTTTTTTTTATTTGAATTTGAAAACATTGCAGAGCTCTGTGCATCCTCTTAACAACTCATTAAAGTTGTAGTGAGTTGTATTTCTGTTTCAGGGTGATGAATATATTATTATTATATATATATTACTGATATATGTTCAATCAACAAAAGTTAGGTAGATTTATTTTTCCCAAAACAAGAGTTTCTCACTGATTATTATTGTTTTTTAAATGATATATTATTCCTCAACAAAAGGTTAAATATCTGAAGGGGTACGGGACTGGGAAAAGTTTGGGGACCTTAGATTTAAGACATGGGTCATAACTGACTCGATGCTAACAGAAAGCTAACACAAGAGAAAGATTACGTTTTATGGACTTATTTATAAAAGGCTCAGTAATTCTGATTAATTGCAATTGCATTTAGTAATTGAGAATGTAATTGTAATTGATTTCAAGGGAAAATAAGAAATGTGAATTTAAATGTAATTGGAAAGAAACTGGTCAATGTAACTGTACTTGAGTTGTAATTGAACATGGATAATTGAAAATGTAATTGTAATTTAAAAATGTAATCGACCCCAAGGGTGTGTCTGAATAGTACCTCTTATCTCCTTTCCTATCCACTGTTCCTTAACCCCATGAAGTCATCCAAGGGGTTAAGGAGACTTCATAAAGGAGTTAGGAAAAGGCCATCACATTTGTTTAGACAATCAGACACACTTCCACTAGGTGACGTAATAATCTGACGGTGGTGAAGGTTAGTGACGTCTGTCTGGTGAAAAAACTACAATGTTTCAAAAATGGGCTAAAAACACATTTCTAACACTTTCCACTGATATAATCTCATAAATCACAGGTTTGAATGCAAATCAAAGGAAAAGAGGTTTCCATGGCTACGAGGAACTAAAGGTAAACTAAAGAACGTCACAGTGAGAATGGTTGATCACACTCACCTTCTACTCACTAATATGAATTATGTTGAATAAAAATGTCTCTGATCCTTTTTATGTCAGTTTTAATCTGATAATATGGCTTACATTTAATAATATATGGGTTTTAGATTATTTAAAGTTGTTTAAGACATATTATTGCATTGTCAATCATCGTGAGTTTCCCTAAGCGCTCAGGTGTGCGTGTCCCTTTAAATGTTGTTGCCACAAGGAATTGTGGGTCAGCATTATCTGGTCTTCTTTGGTAAAGGTTGTATCAGTGTTTCCTAGGCTAAAGGAGGTTATAAAGGAGGCATTGAGCGTCTTTTCCTGAGCTTAAAGAAAATTGGAACACTCCTACAGAAGGTTAAGGAACAGTGGATAGGAAAGGAGATAGGAGGGACTATTCGGACGCAGCCCACCCTGATGTCCACGATGAAAGGTCAAAGGTCAGATTGTGATCAGGACACTCACCGTAGACACTGTCTGCACAGCGCTCCTCTGTGGTACTTTCACACTTGTCGTCTTCACTGGTGGATTCCCACTCTTCGTCCTCCACCTTCTTCCTCTGACGATGGAAGGCTTTGTTGGATTCCCTCTCTGATCCTCTTCTGGAGACCCTTTGCTGGCTCCTCCTCCTGACAGCACGCCGATACACCCGGCGGCGGTCTGTCTGGTCCACATCTGTGCTCATGGACCTGGTGAGGGACAGGCGGAGGCGTGGTGGAGGCTTCTCCGTGCCTTTGTGGGCGCTACGCAGGTCCATGGCAAACAGGTTCTAGAAGGAGAGATGGATGCTAATGGGCAAAGTGTCCCTCCAAACCCTCTTTCACAATAAAAGCACAACTTGCTGCAGTGCAGTTCATTCCTAAAGACTTTTTAATCATGTTCTTATCCTTAACCCTTTAAAACCTGTAATACCAATGGTTTCCTGTATTTACATGTAGCCGGAGCTCTTCTTCTCTTCTTCATGGCACCTACAAAACAACTGTCGCCCCCTGCGGCCACAGATCTTTTTGGCTCATGGATTTTGTTTATCAAATTTTGGTAAACAAAAGAGGTTTACATTGACTTTTTTAACTTTTACTGATTCTGAGATCAACCCAAAGCAGCACAAGTTGTCATTTTGACTGAAAAAGCTGCTAAATGATCCTGAATGCTTCACCTCATATAGAACTCAGTGGACTAAAAGGGCGATTGGCGTCATCAATGATGTCATTTCAACATGGCGGTGCACAGAATCTTAAACGGTAGTAATCCCATTTTAAAAAGTTAAAAAAACAAACATGGTGCAAAATAAGGCGTTTTGTTAGGCATAGATCTTCTAATACGGACATTTCAAAGGCTTTAGGCCACATTTGTAAAAACAGTGGAGGATCTATTTAAGTCAGTCGCTCCATCCCAGATACACTCTGGGTGAAGTGACCCTGAAATGTGGGCATTCCCATTCAAATCTTAACTTAACCATCTGCTTAAGATCTTTTCCTTTTACGTGCTTCCAAACCTGTGCAGCACCCGATGAGATGAAACTGAGACTGAGTTACATTTGAAGCCACACGGACTCGTGTGTGGTGGACCTGATCAGCTGCACATCAGCTGCTGCTGCTGCTCCTCGATTAATAAAAACTCTGACAGACGTCAGACTTCTGTCCACGTTGGTCACAGTGATGTTCAACTATTTTCATACTATGTCCAACGTAAAGCCACAGTTTGATCCACTACAGATTAAATAATAGTGAAACAAGTTGTCATATGCAGAGGTTGGTGAAATACGCATTAGAGGATGGACCATAAACTATTCCCACACATATTTAAATAAGGCTCATCTCAAACTCGCTCACATCAGCTTCATAACTATGGAATCACAGGAGTGCCAAAATTAAAAGGAAATGCATGTAGAAATTTAAAGTGAATCAATAATACAAATGTGTAAATAAAAAGAGAATCAATAATAAAAATGTGGAAATATAAAGAGAATCAATAATAAAAAAAATATACAAATGTAGTTTATTCTTTTTCTGTTTTGTCTTTTCCATTTGTGTTTTGACATTGTTTTTACTTCATGACTCAAGCTGTCGGTAAAAGCAATGTCAAATCAATGACCCGCCCACATCAAGGGCTGTGGGCGGGTCTTTCTGTCCAGGCTGACTAGTCGATACCTGTTCACACAATACCTGCTCGCAGGCTAAGAGTCACATTAAATATGTTGTGCTTGCTTTTAAAATATAATCCCCTGAAATAATCCCAGTTTTTACAAAAAAAAACCGTGTAATCTGATTACACGTTTTTTAATATACTGTTACAGATTACAGTTACATGTTTTTTGTATCCTGATTACATAACACTGTAATCCTTTACTCCTCGAGCCTGTGGAAATTATTGATTCTCTTTTTATTTACATATTTATATTATTGATTCGCTTTATATCTCCACATGCATTTCCTTTTAATTTTGGCACTCCTGTGATTCCATACATAAGGCATTAAACTATTTATATTTAAAACTGAGTATTATGTACGAAGCCAATGTTTCTGTTTCACTGCAAACATCTCAGGACGCTCTGCAAAGTTATTTCCTTAAATCTGCAGCGCATCACACTCGGTCACGCTAAAGATCTATAGGTTCCGTATTGGTGACAAATGATGACGTTCTGATCATTTCTGAATGCAGGGATGGAAAAAGTTAATAAAATCAGGCTTTCCACACTTAATCTGTCGTTAGTATGAGGGGAAAAGGAGTCGGACAGAAGAATGCAGCCAATCCTCTCAAACTGCAATAAACTGATCAATAATCTGATCAAATCAACCTGTTACATTGTTTGACAATGAAGGCGTTTCAAATTAAAATCATTTTATATTATTTATATTATTATATTATCATTTTCACGAATTTCAATGACATTTACAAGCGTTGGTAAAACTCCATGTTCCGTAATTTTAATGACATCATGGCTCAGTCTGCTTCCTTTACTGTGCGCTTTTGATTGATTTATGCGCGGTGGGCGTGTCAGGAGCCTGGAGGGGAGAATACGCGCAGGAGAAGAGCGTAAGTGCACGCGCGTAAAAAAGCGGGACGGGAGAATGAACCCCCATGAGAATAAATCCTGATGTTATGTCTAAATAAATTCCACCTTTTCTGATCAGACTCAGTAACGTTAAGAGCTCATCAGGCTGGACAGTGAAGCTGCGTTGAGTCACAGCAGTGTTTTGTGTTCAAACTTAATGAGGACATTGTGTTGATATTTAGTAGATTCTTTAAACCATGTGGTTCTATAACTTTTTTACTCAAGTCCCCCCTTTGTCTGACGACAAAATGTTGCTTAGAAAACTATTTAAAACAACTACAGATCATAATGATGGAATGAATGAGTGATGACACACATTCTGAAGAATCTCATTTTGTAAATAAGTGAATGAAACTAATTAATGCAGTGGTTTCCAAGCTTTTTTGGATCGTGACCCCATTTTGATATCAACAATTTGTGGCGACTCCAAAGACATTTTTTTAATTAGTTTTTGATCATGTTTGAACTCAGATTTTTTTTTTTTTTTTTACTGCATTTTAGTTGAACTAGATTCACAAAGTGAAATCATAGAAATACAATTGTTTAAGATTGTGTTTTATTTTCTCAAAAAAAGATAATTATTAAAACATTGCAGAAATCTGTTTTCATTTTTCATAAATTTCAGGTGACCCCATTTAAACTCCAGACGATACCACATGGGGTCTTAACCCCAAGGTTGAAAAACACTGATTTAGTGGCTCCTGAATAGATTTATTTGTATAGTTTTTTTATCATTTCTAGTCATCTCATGCCATGCAAGACTGACACTTTGTTTGTTAATTTTCCTCTCTCTCTCTCATGTAACCCTGGGGGTACAGTACACGTACCCCCATTTGAGAAACACTGCTTTATACCAACACTAAACACAAAGTAAACCTAAAGCAGACACATTTTACAGAAAAATGTCACCTTTGTAAAGCAACAAATGAATAAGTCAGTAAGCAACACAATCTCACTTTTAATATATTATGGTTTCATTTATTCAGACATGTCTCGACTGCCAACTGTCAGTCTTCCTCAGGGGTGATTGCTTTGATGTATCCCTAGTTCTTTCATAAGGAAATCATCAAAGCATCTACTGATCGCTTTCATGACACACGTCAGGAAATCAAATTCCCTGAAAAAAGCGTTGCCTGAATAAATGGAATCTTTACATATTATTTAAAAAAACAAGATAAAATGAACTTGCTTGAATTATGAAGCATACTTTTCTTTTGACTCGTTGAAGTGTTTGTGTGAGGGTGTGCTGATGAAGATCAAGCAGGAGGACATAATCTTCTATCTGAGTGTAACTTGAACCACAGCTTCACATTTCATTGGTTAAGCTTTTCCTGTTTTTACACACGGCCTGTATTCTGCTCCTGGATGAGTAAGTCCATGTACAGTGTGTGACTAAGAGCAGAAGAGAAAGAGAAAGCATCAAAGTAAAAGAGAAAATGTCCTGTAGTAACACCCGTTTCAGGTCTTTCACTGCACAGCGTTGCTTTCTGGTCTTCAGAGGCTATTATTAGCACTGAAGCTGTGTATCAGTAAAGAAGCCGAGGGGCGAGCAGCTCTGATTGGTTACGTTGAAACAAGCATCACTCCATTGTTTAGACTGTGATACAGCTGTGTCACTGCTGCTTTATTTGAACTGTGGTGAAAAGACCAGTGGAACCAGTTAGCATCATATGCCTGCTCTAACATCATGTACTATCATAAACTGACTGCAGGGGATATCTTAAATCAGAGGTTCCCCAACAGGGGTACGGGGGCACATTGCAGGAGGTGCTCCGAAAGATTTAACAAAAATAATCAGGAAATGTTCCTTGTTCCTTTTTAGACTATGTTTTGGGTCAAATTCACCACAATCTAACAGTAATATTGCTAAATAAAATACTATATTTTCTTGTCATTTCTTGAAACATGATTATTTTATGCTATACAGCAGTGTTTCTAAAATGGGGGTACATGTACCCCTAAGGGTACGCGATGGCACTACAGAGAGAGAGAGAGAAAACGGAAATTTAACAAATAAATTATCAGTCTTGGTCCCGGAAATGATTAAAACTACAGACAGAAATAAATCTATTCAGGAGCCAATAAATCAGTGTTTTTCAACCTTGGGGTCGCCTGGAGTATAAATGGGGTCACCTGAAATTTCTGGAAAATTAAAACACATTTTAATTTTTTTTTTTAAATTATTATTATAATTTAATTAAAACAACACACAATCGTACAGAACTATATTTATACACTTTTACTGTGTCAAATATGAAAGTAGTTCCAACTAAAATGCTGTAGTTGGACAAAGGGGGGGTACATGGATTCAGAAATAAGAAAAAGGGGTACCTGAGCTAAAGGAGACTATTTACTTCCTGTTGAAGTAATCACATAAAAGTTGTAGTTTAACTTAATTCCACTCATTGTTCAGCCAATGTTTGAGACACATTTAGGGGTTCAGGGGTTTGTTCCACAAATGAAAACACATTATGAAATTATGGAGAGGGTACTTATGATATGAAGAGGAGGTACATGTGATTTGGCAAAAATGCAAAAGGGGTACATGGGACAAAAAACAGTGGGAACCTAGGGCTGGGCAATATGGACCAAAACTCATATATCAGTATTTTTCTCAAAATGGCGATATACGATATTAATCTTGATATTTTTAATTCAATGAAGTCTGACCAGAAAGACAATTCTGGGTTAAATTTGCTGATGAAAAAAGCCACACAGGCACATTTATTTATTTATTTATTATTTATAACAGCTGCACGATATGAGCTACTTTTGGCTTTTTCTCTATTAAGGGACAGCACGTGTGAGTGAGTTCTGTAGTGTGGCTTGTTTTGGGAAAAGTCAGGGTAAAAAACACACTCAGAAATCCATCAAACTGCGCTTTTTATGCTGTTCTGAGAAGTAATTAAATCAGCCACTCATAAAATGATTATTTTAATACAAAATAAGCTATAAAAATACATTGCATTGTGTAAAATTGTAAAGGAAACTGTTTGACTGTACTCTATGAATAATATAAAATACTTGAATGATGCGATTTGTGTGCAATTGTATAAATAAAAACAAGTAAAAAAAAAGATATAGATATAGATATATATTGTCATTTTCTATATCGCCAAAATATAAAACTCAATATAACTTGAATCTCGATATATTGCCCAGCTCTATGGGAACCACGGTCTTAGATAATATCATCAACTACCTGTTATTACTTCAGCCATTTAATTTAAACCATTAACTAAACAGTTTGGAATCAACAATAAAAAGACTAATCAACTTTCCCACAAATACTTACTGAGTTCCTCTTTCTGGTAATGTCTAATATTTATCTCTTTCTTCTTTAAATACATTTTTTTTTCATTGATTAGGAAAACAACCAATAGATAGTAAAGAAATGAAATGATAGATATTTGTTTTTAGTGTAAAAATGTACAGCTGATTTATGATTAATGTCATGTTTGTATTATTTTAGCATGTTCTGAACTGTAAAAAGAAATCTCCTTATACTGTATAATAACAATAAAGGCATTGAATTGACCAGGTATCATAAAAGATGCTAACAGAAAGCTAACACAAGAGGAAGATTAACTTTTATAAGGTTATTTATTTCAGTATCAGTAATTGTGATTACATGTAATTGCAATTTAGTAATTGAGAACATAATTGTAATTGACTTTCTGAGAATAAAAAATAATTGTAATTTGAAAAAATGCTGGTCACTGAAATCATAATTTAATTGTAATTGAACACGGGTAATTGACATGGTAAAATTAAAAATGGTTACATCCTGAAACAGGGATGAATTTATTTTCCTTAAAACTTTGAACCTGTAACAATAATAATAGTAAATGTAATCCAACAAGCCTTGGAAGTAATAGAGTAGATATGTAAGAAGTGAAGCTTACTCTGAGGAGGAGTCTGCGGGGTCTCAGGCCCTTCTTACGATAGGCCAGAGCTCGGTTCTTCTCTTGACTGATTAAAAGAGAAATTGACACAAACAATGAGAAAAAGAATCCCTGAGACAAAGCAGCAACATTTCAAACACCGCAGCAGTGAAGTCTCACTTCTCTTCATAGGCCAGCACCAGGCGGGGGTCCAAAATATTGTCCTCTGGCTCCCAAGTGCTGTACCTGCCAAGAACACACACACACACACATTTAAACTGTAGCAACAAACAAACACACCATGCCGTTTGATGGAAATATGATGAGAGGATGAGATCACAGCACCATGACTCAAGTCTGACTCACTTTGGAGACCATCCTTGCCATTTCAGCAGATACTCCACATTTCCCTAGAGAGAGACACAGAGGAGGGGCTTAATGTTTTTATCACAATGAACATCCACAGAAGGTTCAGCTTCATTAACAACCATTAATGGTGGTGCAGGACGCATACACACTATTGTTATGCATTTTTTTTCTGTCAGTGACCACTAGGGTTGGGTAGGCACATTCCAAATCAAGAACACCAATGACAATTTCATATGTTTCTGCTGGCAAGTGTTAATTCAATTCAAATCAACATTATTTGTATAAAGCAATTTACAACAGTCATCTCAATACACTTATCAAAATATAAAATTCATAATAAGAAAGAAAAAAACAAAGAAGATTTATCATCTAACAAAATCAACATCATAAACACCATTAAAGAAACATAAACAATTATTTAATATAACCTCCATACTCTCCCAACAACATATATCTCATGACCAGCAGCACATCTGTTGTTTGTGTTGGAAACACAGAAACATGGAGAAAAGAACAACAACAACAACTCAGAACAGCCTCAGTGAGGAGCATCCACAAAGTCAATCCTTCCTTTTGTTCCGTTCACTGTAGAAAGAACCAACAATGTTCTGACTTTACCTTTGCTGAAGGTCTGCTAGCTCAGGTGTTGGTCTCCATCTTTTAAAAGCTGTCGTTTTTCCTCAAAAAAAAAGCTTCTTTATCGTCTTTAGCGCTGTCATCCTGACTGTAGTGTTATCCCGCTCACTAGCTAGAGAACGTAGCAGCAGCGGTCATGTGATATCAATTCACGAATGTACTGTGAACTTACGTATAGCATTTAGCATAGCACGGTTACGTCCAAAGGCAGCTCTCAACGCTGCCTTTGGACGTAAATGGTTTTCATCTTGTGGACCTGACTGAGCATGTGCAAACACATAAAAACACGCTATGGGAACAGAGGCAGAGCAGCAACGTGCTTTTGGGAGGGGGCGTGGCCTCCCTCTGCCTTACAGCGGAGTGAGACTGTGCAGCCGTTACAGGAAATAGCGCTGTTTAGTAATTTGGGCTATGAAACGCACAAAATGCTGACACTTTCAAACTTATAGGCACTGTAGGCTATTGGAAATGGAAAAATAAATAATTTATAATTATATTATAATTAAAACAAATCATCAAAATATCAATTCACCCTTACTCAGTGACTCAGAAAATGGATGGATTGATATATATATATATATATATATATTAATATATATATATATTTTTACTATATAATAGATATAATTAAAATATGTGCTTTTGATATATTAAATTGGCTACCACCGATTTGTAAATGTGGATTCTCAGTAAACTGATGCATGAACAGCCATTAGAATGAAAGCGTAATATTTATTTATTTATTTTGGGCCAAGGCAAAATGCATAGTGTCCACTGTGGGGCCCCGACCCACGAGTTGAGAACCTTTGTCTGAGAGAGGAATCTGCTCCATCAGAGGAATGAGGTTACTGTCGCTTTAATGTGTATTCATTTTTAAATGATGTTTTTCTGAGATGACGTCAGTGACAGCAGAGCTGGGTGTCCTCCAAACAGAACGCGCACACACACACACACACACACACACACACACACGCACACACACACACACACACACACACACACACACACACACGCGCGCACGCACACACACACACACACACACACACACACACACGCACACACACACACACACACACACACACACACACACGCACACACACACACGCACACACACACACACACACACACACAGACCCCTCCTCATGTGCAGTCACGTCACGCACATATCCACGCTGAGCCGGCTGCTCCCACGCGCACTTTCCAGAACATTTCACCGGGAAGGAAAGGGGCGGGGCCGTCACGTAAACAACGGCACGTTGCGCAACCTCCGAGTCTCCGCTCGGGAACAACAGTCTCCTCTGTCATGAAAACAACTCCTCATGCTCCAACTGCGCATGCGTACAAGCACTATAACGGCGTAGGTTTTTGGAAAACATAGCACCACGTGACATGTGTACTTTGCAGTGGGATAAAGTGATGTTACGTCGCACTTTGAATCAACTTTTCAGCAGACGAGGCTCCAGCGGTTGTGACGCACGCAGCAGTTTGGAGCGGATTCACCGCCGTCACCAAAACAAAGTGCGTAGCTATCTGCCTATTGATTGATTTATTTATTTATTTACCTCCACAGCTGCGTAGTGTCGTCCAAAGAGCCGCTGCTGAGGGACGGACGGTGAAGAACTTTAGTGGCAGTTAC
Organism: Gouania willdenowi; assembly: GCF_900634775.1. Lineage (NCBI taxonomy): Eukaryota > Metazoa > Chordata > Actinopteri > Blenniiformes > Gobiesocidae > Gouania > Gouania willdenowi. The sequence goes on along the minus strand of NC_041051.1, from coordinate 1,895,931 downwards.
ATAAAACGGCTCAGCTTTGCGTCGTTACGCACGCTGAGAAGTGCGTAGCCTAGTTTAGTGGTGGATGGGAACACTCAGTCCAAGGCTGCACAAACACACGCACTGAGAACAAGTTGAATGAAGTCCTCCTACCTTCCTCACTCTCTTCTTGGTGATGGACTCCACGGCGAACACTTGGTCTCCGATGGATGACAGCTCCATAGCCGCGCGCTGCGGGAACCAAAGTGCGTGTTTTGCTCAAAGTGCAGGAATGAAGGTAGTGACGCACTAGGTGATGGAGATGACACGGAGCCGAAGCGATCCAGGCGCGCACTGCACTTCTCCGGTCACACACTAACTCCAGCCGTCCGCCTCACGCACTTTTTTGAATCTGCGACACATCCACACCGGACGGCACGGCTCTCCGCCGGGCGCGCTCCCTCTCCGTTACGTAGAGCCAAGCCCCCAATGCGCGTGCCCGCGCATACGAGGCTGCGCACGCTAACTGGAGCAGAGAGAAAGAGAAAGAGAAAGAGGAGGGTCATCACTACAAGGAGGAAAATAGGATGAGAAAATTACGATAATTAATATAAGATAAAATAACTGAATTATAGAATGAAAAAGTAGTTTTTATTACATGCTTTATTAACATGAAAATTCTTTATTTGTGCCGTGTGTGTGTGTGTGTGTGTGCGTGTCATACTTTTTGTTGCTTTTTCACTTTTCGTTTTCCCTTTCCTCATTTCTGATATTATTGCTTTAATCACCTTTTTTATCTTTAAGTGTAGAAATGTGATTTTTGCTCTGTGATGGACTGGCGCCTTGTCCAGGGTGTGCCTCATGAGAGCTGGAGGTAGGAATATAATGAAAATGAAAATCAGCACACTGATACATAAACAGCCATTAGAAAAAAAGTACAATATATAAATATGGGGGGGTGGGGGGGGGGGGGGGGGGGGGGGGTAATTTCATTGTGCGTGCACGCGCATACGAGACTGTGCACGCTTAGCAGAGTCCAGAATTATAAGAGAAAGAGGAGGAGGGTCATCACTACAAAGTTGAAAATAAGAAAATAGGATGATAAAATTACCATAATTAAGATAAGATAAAATAACTAAATTATAGAAACAAATATGTTTTTATTACATGCTTTCCTAACATTGAAATTCTTTATTTGTGCTGTGTGTGTGTGTGTGTGTGTGTGTGTGTGTGTGTGTGTGTGTGTGTGTGTGTGTGTGTGTGTGTGTGTGTGTGTGTGTGTGTGTGTGCCATATACTTTTTGTAGCTTTTTCATTTCTTTTTGTTTTTTTTCTTCTCATTTCTGATATTATTGGTTTAATCCCCAAGTTTTTAAATTCACCATCATATGAAGAATAATAAGTAATCCACACTGAAAAATGATTAATCCATGATCAAAAAAATCTCTATTTAAAGCAGAATATATATACAAAAAGAAGAGGAATCTTGTAAAATGATGTTTGAAACATTGGGCAGTGGTGGAATGAAGCTATTTGCTGTATTTGCTTGTGTGAGACAATTTGAAGCATTTCTGTGAGTAGTTTGCATGTTCTCCTGTGTGTGAATTACTAATTCAGTTGGAGATCAGCCCTTTTAAAAATACAAATTAAATGAAACTCCACAATATTTTCACAGTTTTACCGTGCTTACATCACATGATGACAGTCCTTTTTAATCGCTAACTGTTTTGGGGTTTTAAAACTTTAATTTTCTACCCAAAATCCCACAATTTTCCTCAAATTACTTGACAAAATTTAGCAATTCAAATGGGAGTTGGTCATGAAATCAAATACATTTAATGTGAAGATCCTGCAAGGACTGACATCACTTATTGCTTGAATATTGCCAATACCTTACACTTTATATCATTTATATGCAAAATATAAAAACTACGGCAAAAAAATGTTGAAATTGCTAATTTTCCTGCCTAACATCTGCTAAATAATGGTACCTGAGATTAAACTGGCCCCTGAACTAAAATGAGTTTGTCACCCCCTGCCTCAGAGGAATCTACAGGAAATAAAGACATTTTTAAATTAAGACCAACAAAACATGTTGGGTTAAATGTCTACTCTTCCACTTAATAAGATTAGTTTAAATAATCTGAGTTTTACACATTGCAGTTATAGAAGCTGGGTTTAAAACTCATCACATTTTGGAAGTAACTTTGTCTCACAATTATAAGCTCCTGATAAATTAATGTAAAGCAATGAATTTGCAAGAATCTGAGTGAAGATGGCACAGATAATCAAACTTAAATGATTAATTCTTAGTTGTTAAACATTTAAGCTTGAGCAATGACAATGAGTGAACTGGAGTGTTTTATGTAACACTGATCAGCATCTGCAATGGAAATGAAAGCTTTTTGTGGCTTTGTAGAAATGTCAGCCCCTCCTGCAGCGTTTGATCCAAATATGGAATAAAACTGCTAAACAAGCACTTGAAGTCTTAATTTTACATCTTTAATGCTTCACACTGCATTCACAGTCAGATACGCACACTTCAGTACAACTCAAAGATCTCAGAGAAAATGATCTGTGTAGTGGAAAAACAAAAACCCAGCTGCTGTATGTTGGTGTGATGGTGAGCACGTTTTAAACTTCACACCTGAACACATCCATCCATGGACTGGATGAAAACAAGATCATATTCCTACTGTCTTTTATTCACGCTAGTGTGGACCAGTTTACTGTAAAACTTTCAGTAACACACACACACACACACACACACGTTTTCTCTGCAGCTGGACCATTCACATCACTTACGAGCTTTGGGTGTCATGGCAACCGTTTCCACGGCAATGCTGAAAAGCTAGAGGATGATGATGACACAGCGGGAGGAGGTGATGAATAGTTCATTGCTGCAGAGAGATCCAAACACACCTCTGACCTCTGACCTCTCTGACGCCAAAGTATCAGAAACATGTTCATCCATAACATTATGACCACCAGTTTGACATCAGCTCTGACTGTGCTTTATATAATAACAAGAAGACATAGTCATCAACATCCCCCACTAGATTAGTTGTCATTACAACTCACAACCTTTTCCTAAATGTCTTATGTAGATGTTTACATAAGAGAATATCATCACATCAGAATATAAAATTACTAACTATCTTAAACAGTTTCTAAGAAAAGCTGTCCCCTTTGAAGATCCCTCAAACAGAGAAAAAAATGGAACAAGGGCAATAACTCCAGAAAATATAATTGCATGCTTTTCATTTTCAAACTCCATCAAGGTATTGATACTCTGAAGCCACACACTGAATTTGGTTATCATATGTTAAACGGTTTCTGAGAAAAGCTGTCCCCTTTAACTCAGACGGGCGGACGCATGGACGGAGCTCAAACCATCCCCCGTGGAAGTAGATCATAGATCATAGATCATAGATCTGTGGTTCTCAAAATGTTTAGGCTGTAGTCCCCCCCCTTCTCTTACTTTTGAATCCAAGTACCCCCTTATGTCGGACTACAACATTTCACTCAGAATTCAGTGAAAAACAACCATACATTATAATGATGGAATGAATGAGTGATAACACACATTTAAATGAATCTTGTTTTGTAAATAAGTAGAATAAAAACGGATGCATATGTGTGTGTATATTGATATTAAATTGTGTACATAACCTTTTCCCCTTTTATAACACTCAACTTATTTGTAAATTTTGTATATATATATAGTGAAAGCCTATTTCAATTTTAATTTTATTATTTACATTATTTTATTTTAATAAAATAATTAGAAAATGAATTTTATCATTATTAACTTTTTATTATTAATTTTATTACTCACCTTAGTTACAAACATTGCTCACTGACACCTGCTGGTCAATATTTACAACGTGTTTTTTAGGATATTAGAGCCACTTTAGTCATTTTTAAAAGCCCATTGTCCAGCTTTCACTCTCTCTCTCTCTCTCTCTCTCTCTCTCTCTCTCTCATCAAGCTGCAGATGTATGCTAGCCTATATTACAGTGCTAAATATTAAATCTCCCACTTTTCTATAGCAAGACATACTTCCTACGGGCACTGCACTAGTTTAATAATAATAATTTATTAACGGTATCATTGCAGTCCAAGCAAATCCAACGTTGCACACCCTTGAAACAAGCAGCAGCCATGTTGAAAGTCTCAGCTCAATCTGAGCCTGATTTGCAGAGATATTTGAGGAACACACACACACACACACACACACACACACACACACACAGACAGACAGACAGAGATTCCTTGCTTTTATCGATAGATCATTTTTCTCTTATTTTGTGTGTTACTGGTATTATCTAAATTATTCTCTCTCAGTGTGTGTGTTTCTGCTGTCGTTTGCTAGTTTTTTATGTCGTTTTGTATGTTTTTCTGTTATTTCAGTGTATTTTTCTTAGTGTGTGTATCTTCTATTTCTAATATCATTTTGTGTATTTTATTGTTGGTTGTCTGTTCTTTTTTAATTATATTCAGCATATTTTTCTCTTATTTTGTGTGTTTTTGTTGTCGTTTTGTGAGTTGCTCTGGACTGTAACGATTTAGACTAAATAACTACAAAAACCTCGCCACAAATTATCACAGTAGTTTACCTTGTTCTCACTTCCTACAATTATATCATTTTAGCATATTAGTGATTAAGATAGGTAGTTTCATTCTCCGAAGATTAGGTAAGTTTGGTAAAGTGGGCAGATATTCACAGATTTGGACTTCTAGCATCAATAACTCTTTAATGAAAACGTCGTCAACACACAAATTACACCTCTTTGCTATCGGTGTGAGGTGGGCAACATGCTACAAGATCATTTGATCAGACACAGATGTGTATCTCGAGCAGAAGATAAATAACATTTGTGTCAAAGTGTAGCTGGGTGTGCGACCAAAGCACAGGGTGCGTCTGCAAATTACAACACCGCTGCAATAACAACAACAGTTACTACAAATATATCAAATAACGTCAGTGGTATTTACTACATTGTCACTGCAGCCTTCACTTGTCTCCTGCTGGTCTTACTGCGACACTTGGTTTGACAAAAATACTTTTTCAAATAATTTGTATAGATTTGTATTCGTAATAGAATTCAATAAATTAACTTTTATGTACTGTATGATCTTGGAGCATGTTGTCCATCTCACACCGATGGCAAAGAGGTGTAATTTGTGTGTTGATGACGTTTTGTTAAAGAGTTATATATATATATATATATATATATATATATATATCAAGTACCTACTGTAGTGCTATCTCCCCCAGGGGTACACGTACCTCTATTTGAGAAACACTGGTTTAGATTATGTATGCCCAAGCATGGTTATTTTTAAAGAAAGTGTCTATTCGTTCGTTTGCCGTACGGACAACCCCTGGTGCTATTGGTACATTTACCAAAGTACATGTATGTAGCATCTTAGGGTTAGGTTATAACCCAATATCACATCAATTTTTAGGGTTAGGTTTAGTCTTAGTCACGTGACCTAAACTGGCCAATGTGGGGCGCTGCATACAGATCGAATGTCGTTATATTGATAAGGCGACCGTATGGATAGACACTGTTTTTTAATTTTATTTTACTACAAATATTGTGAGCCGATCATATATCGTCTTGTGAACTTTGAATATCGTCCCACCGCTGTTGACAGAACTGTTTACTACCTGGTGCAGGTGAAATAGTCTTTAATTCACTATAACACAATTAAAAGGCTTCCATGGTTCCACTGGACCATGCAGTCCTTCTCCGTGTGTGTTTTACATGGACGTGTCCCATTAGTCCTCTGAAGGCGGGCTGAGCCCACCAGGAGGCCGGGGTGGGACTCGGCTCTTTTTTTTTTTTTTTTTTTTTTTTTTTTAAAGGATTTTTTTTGGCTCTAGTGGCCTTTATATGACAGTTGCTTGACAGGAAAGGGGTGAGAGAGAGCAGGGAATGACACGCAGGAAAGGGTCCCAGGCCGGGAATCGAACCTGGACCCGCTGCAGGTGAGGAGCTATAGCCTCTGTACATGGGGCGGGCGCTCTACCCACTGAGCTAAACACCGCCCCGGGACTCGGCTCTTTACGGGAAGCCGGAGGGTCCATTTCGGCTCCGGAGCCTCACATGACTGTTATCTGCCCGGAGACTCCAGGATTGAGATCATTCCCTCCCACGTGCAGTGACTCACGCCTGACTCACCAAACGTGCCAGTAAAGAAGCGGAAGTGTTCAGTGGAATATCAACAAGGAACACATGAGGGCGACCTGCTCACTGCCGGGAACCACAGCACATTCTGGGAATAAAAACCATCAAAACCTGCTGGGAAGTTTAAAAGTGCACCTCAACCCTGACAGGAGGTGTTTGATCTACGTTTATGAGACCAAATACATCAGCACGTGACTTCAATCAGCGTTAAACAGGATCAAAACACACATCGGAGACATTTATTCACTGAAACACTTCATAAAGCTCCCATTCTGTCGCTATATATTCATATAGGAACCACGTTCAATTATTATTACAGTGACCAGCATTTTTTATCCTCAGAAAGTCAATTACAATTCGTTCTTAATTACTAAATTTCAATTACCTGTAATCTCATTTACTTATCCTGAAATAAATAACCTAATAAAAGTTAACATTCCTCTTATGTTAGCATCTCTAATGCTAACAGGTGCTAAATCAGCTGTAAAATACACTCAAAACTATAATCTATCATCTAATTTATTTCCTATTGATTTGTTAGGCTTCCTAATCAATGAAAATATAGGTTTTAATATTTTATTCACTAAAATACTTAATAAAGCTCCTATTCTGTCGCCATGAATCAGGGTTGGGGTCAATTACATTTTTCAGTTAAAATTACGTTTTTAATTACCCATGTTCAATTACGATTACAGTGACCAGCATTTTTTTCCTATTCTCAGGAAGTCAATTACAATCACTACATTTCAATTACTGAGCCTGAAAAAACCTAATAAAAGTTAACCATCCTCTCGTGTTAGCTAATGCTAACAGGTCCTAAATCAGCTGTAAAATACACTCAAAACTATAATCGATCATCTAATTTATTTCTTATCGATTGATTACCTTGTTAGTCTTCCTAATCAATGAAAATAGAGGTTTTAATATTTTTGGTGTGGGCATCTGAGCTTTTTCTCTGTCAGTGTACTCATTTAATTTCTAATGTGTGAAAGCTTGATATGAAACATATTTTAATAATTATTAACTACATATGTGTAGAACATGGTTCCCCAGTTTTGTGAGAAATTCTAATTGACAATTTTTTAGAATTTTCATGGCAATTACAAAGTCAATTATCTTAACTCAATTACAATTACGACGGCAACAGAATTTTAAAATTACAACTATAGTTACGCCATAAATGTAATTAATTATCAATTACGCAATTACAATGATAATTGACCCCAACCTTGCTATGAAGGGATATGAGGTGTTCTTTCATTCATACATGTGACACATTCTCTGCTTTCTTGCTTTCCTGTTTGTTTTCCTATAATAAATGTGCAGGAAAACACATAAATATGTATAAATGGAGCTGGTAAAGTAATTGAAAAAGCTCGTCACATGTGTTACAGATTTTAGTGGTTACTTTTCTATCAAAACAGCAAGAAAGCAACAAGTATGGAGCTACAAAAAAAATAACTAATGTTGGACACCAACCGACTTTTAAACATACATTAAAATGTAATGTTCAAGGCGTGTTCTCATGTGTCTGTAATTGTTTTGGGGGGCCATGAGTGGCCTCTGTTCTACACTCCTCCTTCCTGTACAGAACTATTTGGAATTTGTATTTTCCTCTAAAAGGTTTTCACCAAAACATGAAAATGATCAAAGACAACAGAGAAAATGATCACAGAAATACACAAAACAACAAAAAGTCGAGAGAAAAAAAAAAGAAAAAAAGACAAAAAAACAACTAAATCACAATTTGGGAAAAAAATAATAAAGATTACAACAAAAACCTTTTTGTTATTTTCTGGATTCATGTACAGAGTTGTGATTATTGACAATTTCACATGTAATTTGTCAAGAGTCACTGAACAAGATGAAAAGAACTGAAACAATGTATTAACATACGGCACTTATTAAATTTCCCAGTACTAGTAACTGGTTTGTCACATTCAGTATTTGTGTAGATTGAAAGCAATGAGTCTAAGCTCAGTTTTCAAAGGCAACACGTGAACAGGAAGTGTTGTTGCTCACAGGTTTAAATAAACAAAAAACCCACTGATTTTTATAACTCCATGCCACACATGCTCCACGAGAACATGCAAACTCTGAGTTACATCTGGTAGATGTTGTGAGGCAGTGATACAGACCTCTATGTTACTTCTACCTAAACAGTGAAACAATAAAACACACCTGTAATCAAATATAGATTAGACCTTTATTATTAAAATAATTGGTGACTGAAATCGTTATAAAAGCCTTTCTTTGAGCAGAGAAACAAAAAGAAGAACAAAACCCACTTTGGTCACAAACACCTCCATCATCTCTAAAAAACACTTCTTACATTCCTCACAAATTGAATTTCTTTCCTAAAACCTTTGAACAAAGCATCAGTTCTTACAGTTAAGTTGTTTAGATTTGTGTATACAACCATAGTGTTTTCTATCAGCCGTGTACGTCGTTATGAGGCACAAAGAAAACATGCAGCCAACTTTTTTTCCAGGTGAGGTTGGATGTTTGTAACTTTAAGGAAGGAAGGGGGAGACACTTCCTGTTCACAGTCAATTACAGTCATTTTCATCTAAATTCTCTCAGCGCTCAGGACATGTGACCCGTGTGTGTCCCGGCATGTGGCAGATGCCACAGCTACGAGGTTTCTTGGCTGCAGGAGGTCTGAGAGCAGCTCCACCAGTGATCTTTCTCTCCTTCTTACCTCCACTCACACCTCCGCTAAATCCACCACCTACAAAACTGCCTGAACCTGAGGAAGAGGCAACAAACATGAACACAAGGTTACAAAGCCACAGAGGAATGTGTGCGTGAGGTTTTAAAAGGGCTTCTCAAGGTCTCAGTATTAGTGAGTCGTGACAGTTTTAGCAGACAATAGTGAATTATGTGTAGAGTTAAAGCATGTTCTACTAGTCCAACTGTTTAAAGAGACAGTGTTATAAAAAAAATCACTTTATAATGGTTTAGCTACAGTGATATACATCATTTAGCCTCATTCAGAGGGTCAAAGTTGAAAAAGTCATGTTTCCTCCCTCCCTTTTTATTCCATATTTTATAAAAAGTCAGCTCCAAATGATCCAGTTGGATTTTTCTCACTACTTGACTAACTTGACAAACACTAAATGTGTTCTCTGTATTTAACCCCTCCCTGAGGAGCAGTGGGCAGCCACGGTGTAGCACCCAGGGAGCAGTTAGGGTTAATATAAGGGACTGATCAACATCCCACAGTGATGGACCAGGGAGAGTATATAGATAATCCAGTATATAGATAATCCGAAGTGTAGTGTGAGCGTTCACAATTAGTTCCATATTTAGTAGCTGTTACACCTTTGACATAATCTGAAGTGTTTGTGACCCAATGCGACGCAGCTGTTGGACAAAACAGTGGACTATAATCTTAAATTAACTACTGTATTTCTGTGGTTAGAAGAGTTAAGGATGACAAGAAAGTGACGTAGCAGCTCTGGTGAGTGTTTGAAACATCTGTCTGACCCCGCTGCTGATGTGATAAACACACATCCTGAAGCAGCGTTTGTCAGACTCACAATCACAATAGCCTCTTAAATATATATGTGTTTTATTGTAACAAGTGTGTGTGAAAAGCAAAAGAAAATTCTTCTGTGATCACCCTCTCCTAGAGCGCGGCATGAAGTCTCATTCATATGCATGAAGGCCCCAAAACATCCTGTTTTTAGAAGCGTCATGAAAGTGACTTTTCAGAGAAAATAAGGAAAATAAGCCTCCAATACTATGTTGTCGGGGTTCTTAGAACAAATGGAGATGTGTGAAAAATAGCTTAATACTGGACCTTTTAAAGGGGGGGGTATTATGTAATATCGACTTTTTCAAATTTTACATCATGTTACTATGTCATTCCCTCATTAAAAACATACCTGGAGTGTTGCTTTGGTTCATTCATGTATGTTTGTAATCTTTAAAAACTCTGACATCATCCATTTCAGTTGTAAATACACCCGAGTCCTCCGAGGACCACCCCCACCTCCTGGAGACACCTCGGACCTTTCGTCGCCACCCACCGCTCCACAGCAGAGCCCCTCTCCTCCTATGTTCTCTTCCTAAGTTCAGCCCACAGCACCCACCTCCGCAGATTTAGCTTTTCATTTACTTATTTTAAACGCTTTTGTAAGAAACCCATGGCTTATGTTGTCTGTACTCATTAATGTACGCATTAAAAAAAAAAAAAAAAAATACAAATAAAATAAAACTTGTACCCCTCCCAAAATGATACCCCTCCAGATCCGTCAAAACCGCTGCACTCATGAGATAAATGTGTGTCGATCGGTTAACTCTGCTTAACGTAGCAGCTGAAAGTGGATTACGAAGTACACAGACACAATGCGAAACCTATTCTGGACTATAGCGCCAGCAGCAGCGCGAGTAAGCGCGTGTGTGTGTGTGTGTGTGTGTGTGTGTCGGTGACAGAGAAGAGAAATCTCCGTCCGTACGTTAGCATTCCTCACTTTGATAATTATTCTAATGTATTGTAGCGATGTGAAAAAGTAGAAAGTAGCCAAATACAGCACACAGAAAAACAGAAGTAAACATCCATGCGTGTTTGTATGAGTACTGAAGGGGGCGTGTTCATGGGCGTGTCAGACAAGCTTGGCGTTTTGCTTTAATTTTGCCCCGGTTAGTTGCAGCTGCATGTAGCTGCGTCCCTGTAGCGGAGCGTGAGGGACAGACTGCTGTCTCTGCTTATTCTACACACAGTGGGCAGGGCAGAGAAGGGGGAGGTCTATGCAAATCCAGGGACACACCCCCCAAAACAGAGCATTGTCACAGAACTCATTTTTACACGGTATTAAACCTCTTCTGTTCCCTAATTCATTTTGACCAAACACCAGCACAGATATGTCATTTACACCACAGGGAAGTGTTCTAAAAAGTGAAATTTTTTCAATAATATGTCCACTTTAATAAGTTTGCATGTGTCTCGATGTCCCTAAATGTGTAACATTAAACCAGTAACAGCTTCTGTGGAAAAAGTTTTGTACAAACAGAAGAGATTAATGGCATCAGTGTAGAAATGATTTTAGTTGTTTTTGCTGGGGCTGCAAAAATATGAGACAACCACAAATATACATGAAATAACAGAAAAATATACAAAATGACAAAACACACAACAAAAATACACAAAATGATTCCAAACACACACACAAACGACATTAAAAATACACAAAATGACAACAACGTACCTCTGCTCTGTTATCTTTCCCTTCCTTCTCATCTGTTTGGTGCCTTGCTCACCATGCTGTGTGTAGCCCCTCCCTCTGCTATATTGACCAATCACATGCCACTTTTACAATGACATCAAATCAAATCGGCTCCTCTGTTGTCGTTCACTACAAATAGCCGGTTCTTAGTGGCGGATTGTTCATGAAAACACGTCACTATTTGACTCGCAGATAATGAATGATGCACATCAGGGGAATTTAGAAGTGGGTGAATGCAACGCTGACTGAATAATAAGTGGGTATACCTGCGTATACCCGTGCATACCCTGGATTACACCAGTGGTGATGGCTGCTAATAAACTAAACCAGCTGCATGCGGGAAAACAACAATGTGGGGTTTTTGTAAATAAAACTTCTGAAACTAACTCGTTGCTAGCTTAGGGGGAATCCCAGATCCAAAAAGTAATTTAACTTATAAAAATGGTTTATGTTGACAGGATGTAGTAGTTTAGCTGGGTAATTGTCCCCAAGAGCTTGAGACTCACGATGCATAGCGTCCTTTTCCATTAGCATGTGTGTAAAACTCAGTTCAATATTACAGTGTGTTTGAGTGATGCACCCAAATTCCGGCCACTGAACATTTATGGCCGAAAATAGCCCAAAAGTGCATTTTTGGCCGAAACATTTTTTCACGGAAACAGGATGTTGTGATGACGCGAGCCAGCACCACGGTCAGCACACGCGCTTGTCTGGAAACAAACCAACGTGTCTGTGGACTCGTGTTTCAATACATCTGAGCACTAAAGTGTTTTCTGAGCAGAGTTTGAGACGGAGCAGTAAGTGTGATTCATGTTTCTGTGTCGTTACATGTAGCCCTCCGTCATCATGGACCCCTACACTGTGACGCATGGCTGCACATCAACATCATGAATCTGGGTTCAGAAAGATGCTCTGGTTGTCTAAGGAATTTCTGTAAGTCCATCTAATTTATAATTGTGTCGAGTATAACTGTGGTAAATTGTATTTTACCACAATTTATGGACCACAATATGCTTAGATAATAATAAATAAAGCAGAGAAGCTGATCTTCATCAAAAACTTTGTTTTGTAATGAGAACATTTAATGTGACTCTCAGCTCAGTCTGTTATAGGCCTGTACAACATTATTTATTATTGTACAGTTAAACATTATTTTTTATTTTATATTGTGCATTGTTGGAATGTCAGTGCTAAATAAATGTTTTCATATTTCTAATTGATTTATTCTTTGAAGCATTAATGTTAATGTATACAATTGAAATGTTTTATATTTAGTGAGGTTAGTACACATTCAGAGCGAGAAATGCAATGGCACTAATAATTTGCATAATCATTTATTTTGGTGTTTGGGCCAATACTTTTCATTTCAGTGCATCCCGAGTGTGTTTGTCACAAATTAAAGTTTTGTTCCGTTAAGACTGTGAGACTGTCCTGAACTGGTCCAGACAGGAGAGGACTTTACTCGACTTGGAGTCGTAGCTAAAATCTGAAGCTCAGAGTGAACATCAGAGCAGAGTGTATGTGTTCGGACTGTGTTTGGTTGATCTGAGTGTGTGTGAGGCCAGCCTTACTTGGAGCAATGTTCTCATCAGCCCATTGGAAGAAGTTGCACTGCTGCTCTCTTGGTTTCCCACAGGTGTGGAACATTCGGCCCTTGTTTGGTCCGTCTTTCTGAACGGTGCGTGTCACAGCTGCCTCATTACACTTGCACATGCCCGGCCCCGCCTCCTGTCCTCCCACTGCTGGTGTGTTCCTGAAACCGGAGGCTGGCCTCGGAGGCAGAGAGGCTTTCAGGGCAGCCGTGGGCGTTCCATCACTCGACTCATCCGCCCACAGGAAGAAGCTGCAGCTTCCGTTGTTGCATTTGTAGAACTTTCGTCCTTGGTTGGGACCGTCTTTACGTACGGTCAGCTGGAGGGCCTCCTGACCACAGTTACACACTATAACGTCACCCCTGCCATCCAAACCAATGCTGCCGCTACCTAGAGGAGGTCTCCGCTGAGCAGTCCAGGAGGTGGGCGGAGCCAGGGAAGGAAGAGGATTGGAGATGTGGGCTCTGGGTGGAGGAAGAGCACCACCACCACCACCACCACCTGCTCTGAGATATTTCAGGTCCAGCACTACTCTGAGTGTCTCGTCGCATCCTCCAATGCAGCCAACGAACTCCAACGGCATCATGGGAGGGAGGCTTCCTCTGCGGAATTTAAACTTCAACCTAAAAATACAGATGAGTCCACAGCAGAGTGAATGACACCACAATAGGCATCCAAAGACATTCTACATCAGACTAGGCAACTGGCGGCCCGGGGACCACATGCGGTCTAATTCTGTGCCGTCCCCCAAGACAAATCCCCCAAAAATTGTAATTCAAAAAATTGTAAGTAATATGAAGCCCAACATAATACACAAAATAACTCCAAAAACACACAAAACAACAGCAAAATGCACAAAATGAGAACAAAAACGCAGAATACATCAACAACAAAAACACAAAAAACGCACAAAAAAAACACTCATAATACACACAAAAGGGCATCAGACACACAAAACAACCACCTAACCTCACAAAAGAACTACAATTACACAGAATGACAGAAAAAATACCCAAAACGACAAAAAATACTGAAAAAAAAATAAAGGCACACATTGACAATAAACAAAACGCAAATATAACACACAAGAAAAAACCCCACAGAATGTCAGCAGAAATTCCCAAAATGACATATAAATACACAAAATGACTAAAAACTCAAAAAATACACAAAAAGACAACAAACAACGTCAGACAAAACCTTTGTTCTTTCCTGTGTTCATGCTCAGATTCCCTCGGATCAGACAATCACATTTTTGTGGCTCCACTGTGATAACAGTTGCCCATCCCTGATCTACATGTTAACCAGTTACAACAGGTAATTATTACTTTATTTTTACCTAACTTATCCTCGCAATATTACACGTGTACCAACGATAGATCTTGTGACAATTTGATATCTTGTCACATGACATATCCACTAGCGGTGTACATTGCCATTATTCTGACGATACGCTATGGTTCACAACTTCCATGTCACGATACAATATATCACGATACTAAACAGTATGATATACAACACGATATATCACGATATAATATAATTATAAATTTTACCTTTACAAGTAAAAAATGGTATGAAACAAAATGTATTTCTGACACCTAGTGACCAGGTGTTTACGTGCTATGCATATGTTAGCGCAATTAAATGGTTTTCGTTAAAAAACAAGATTAAAAAAATCTATTTGGACATTTTTTGGATTGATACGATAATCATGCTGTAAAATATCGCGGTCTATCGCAGGATCCATTTTTTTCCTAAACCCTTAATATGGACTAAACTTTAGTGATTAAAAACCCTCTAAAAGTGTTCATGTTGATGGTCTATGAACAGATTGTGAGAGTAAATGTGTGTGATTGGATGTGTGATCATCTGCTCTGCACTCTAACATCAGTTTGTCTCCAGTGATGAGTTTATATCCGTAAAGATAAGCAATGCTTTAAAGTGTAATCATTAAAAAACACACCCAGCCCCATTCTCACTACATATTGATATTTACTGCTAATAAATGAGTAATAACGTAGCAACAATGAGCTGAAGCTGGTGTAGAGTTTTCAAAGCTAATCTGACAATGTCATCTCATTTAAATTTCCTTTTGAATTAAACTAAACAGGAATTTGTTATAAGACACATATGTATTGAGCTGACACTAATTTGAAAGTTGACTTTAAAACAGAGGTTGCTAAGATCTAGTCGTAAAGTCGCCATGGTAACCTTAGTCTGATGCACACAGCAACAAGTTTACTTTTGTACCAAAGTTAGGAAGCTGCTGGGCTGAAATCTGCATTTGAAAAAAAATATACAACAATAACAAAGCAAAACACTGCTATAAGTGCGGGAGTTTGAGTTCAAAAGCAGAGTGGTTGCTACGGTAACGGATGCTGGTGCAGAGCACTCTGGCTCGCGCCCTATATTTGGACCGAGCTGGTGCACGTGATCTTAGAGGTGAACGCCCACTTGTGTGAACAGATTTTGTTGCTGCAGCCAAGTTTGTTTGTGTTTGCACAGCTGAGGAAGAAGAAAACTGCAGAAAGCTTTTCAATGTCTATTGTTTGTGCAACAATGACTTGGAAATACAAATGACTGCACGCTTCTAGCAGGACACGTCTCCCTGAGTAGAGAAATCAGGATCCCTGCTCATTTTCTCGATATTTAACCAGAGGTGGCAGAAGTACTAGTCTTCAGTCCTCAAGTAAAAGTATAGATACTTACGACTACTGACTCTGGTTAAAGTATTGAAGTTGCTCCCTTACTTGTGTAACAGTAAAAAAGTACATACTACTAAATGTAATAAGTAAAACAAATGTCCTGTCAATAATAAAACAGGGTTTTTAAACCAGCAAATTACATGTCTTATTATTTTAAGAACTTGTAAAAAACTGCTAAAGAACAACAAATGATATCTGTTGCTCTTTATGAACACCGGGAGAATGTAGCACTCATAATAGGTAACATTTGTAAATAAAATGTACCTGCTCAATGAAACCCAGAGCAGCTTTAGAGTTTAACATTTTTTAAAACTTGAACATGTTAACCATAAAACTAACAGAAAAAAGCTCAAACTACCAACATTTTTCAGTTAGCCTTAAGAGAATCATGTTCTCCAGGTTCCTAGAATGGAGACGTGCCCTTTTTGGTGTGAAAATAACACATTGACTAGAAATAGCTTCTCTTCCAGTGTTGGTTTGTGTCTTTTTACATTATGACATCACCTTTGAAGGTCTTAAAATTAACAAGCTCATTTTTAAAATGTTTTTCCAATTACAATCATTTTCTATCCTCAGAAAGTTCAATTACATTTATGTTCTCAATTACTAAAGTTCAATTACAATTAATCCGAATTACTGGGCCTTTAATAAATAACCTAATTAAAGTAAATCTTCCTCTTGTGTTAGCTTTCTGTTAGCATCTCTAAAGACAACGGGTCCCAAATCAGCTGTAAAATACACTAAAAACTAATATCTATTATTTATTTCCTATATATTGATTACCTTGTTAGACTTCCTAATCTATGAAAATATAGGTTTTAATATTTTTGGTGTGGGCGTCTGAGCCTGTTTTGTGTCAGTGTACCCCTAGATGTATTTATTTTTCTAAATGGTAAAATGTGGGAAAGCTTATTAATTGTAAACTACAGTATGTGTAGAACTGTACATAGAACTGTAACGTGGTTCCCCAGTTTTGTGTTAGGTAATAATTGACCATTTTTATAGAATTTTAATGGCAATTACGAAGTTATCAAAACTCAATTACAATTTAATCACAATTACGACAGCAACAGATTTTTAAAATGTACAATTATAATTGATCCCAACCCTGGTACAGTAATAACTTACATGTGAATGGGATGAGGCTGACAGGTGGGACAAATGCTGTCGTCTCTGCTGACCTCAAGCACATATTCAGGAAACCACACAACTGTCTTACAGGCTGGGTATCCCACACAGGACAGGAACTTACTGCAGAGACAGACTGAGCATTAACATGGACAAAGAATACGCTTCATCAGCTCAGAGAGGAATTAAATGCACATTGTTCCAAAGCCAGCGAGACAGTGTTAAAGAGTTTCTAAGTAGGACTGGACGTGTGTGTGTGTGTGTACTTGGGTGGAAAGGCTGTGTGATAGACGGATGTGCCTCCCACATTACACACTGAAACTGGGAACGCCGGCTTGTCCTTCCTCACCCATTTCCCTCCCTCCTCTTCTTCAGCACCATATCTCGACTGCAGCTGGGGCACTTCCTGACTGGTAGCGGGATTTCCATGTCTTGCTGCTGCTGCTGCTCCACCTCTGGGATTTCCAGAGCTGCACCCAAGTACGGCGACAAAGCCTCATCCAGCCTGGAAACGTTTATTAGAATGAGTAGAGCCAACACAGTATGTCTAAATATGCCAGCCAGGGTTGGGGTCAATTACATTTTTCAGTTACAATTATGTTTTCAATAACCCATGTTCAATTACAATTACAATGACCATGTCATTTTTTCCAATTACAATTATTATTTATCCTCAGAAAGTTAATTACAATTACATTCTCTATTACTAAAGTTCTACACTAAAAACATATACTGCATCTAGCATCCAATTTCTTTCCTATATATTGATTACCTTGTTCGGCTTCCTAATCAATGAAAATATAGGTTTTAATATTTGTGGTGTGGAAGTCTGAGCCTGTTTTGTGTCAGTGTACCCCTAGATTGATTATTATAATTTTTTCATGGTAAAATGTGTGAAAGCTTTGTTAACTACATGTGTGTAGAACTGTACATAGAACTGTAACATGGTTCCCCAGTTTAGCATTCAATTATAATGGAACATTTTCATAGAATTATCATGGCAATTACAGTTACAAAGTCAATTGTCTAAACTCAATTACAATTTCATTACGACAGCAACAGATTTTTATCATCATATAATTATGGCATATTTGTATTTACTTATCAATTATGCAATTACAATTGTAATTGACCCCCACCCTGATGGGCACATTAAGTCCTCTTTTAGGCATTCAGCGTAATCAAACGTAAAGTTGAACTAACATCTTTGCTTTCCTGACCGACTCGATGAAGACAGTTTTGTATTTTTGGATGTGATGCTGCAGAACGCTGCGTTTGTCCTTCCTTCCTTCTGAGACCAGCTTTAGGTCATTTTCCAGCTCAGCACGTAGGTTTGGTTTGGACATCTCATAACCCATGGCATTGTACCCTAAACACAAATATGTATTTATGTATCTACAGTGAATGGCACAACCTAAAAACCCTATTAGTGTGTGTGTGTAAACACACCCTCCACCAGGCCCATGCCGAGTTCTCCAGGAAGAAACCTTTGGTCAGGTGTCAGACCCACATACATGCGGCTCTTTATAGTCTCAATGTGGTCGGCGTGGGTTGCGTCTGTGCCTGAACAGGATTAACACATTGTAGTTATTATACATCCTGCCAACCATGTATGCTCAGTTCAATAATCAACTCTATCACTAACATTAAAAACGGGATGTGCTAACTTTTTTTTTTTTTCCAGAAAAAAACTGAATATGTTTTTAATCACACCACAAAACGCTCTCCTAAATGAGCCGGTTCACTCATCAATAACATCATACCTGTGGTTAAGAACTTTGGCGTCTGGTTTATGGAATCAGAACAGTATCATAATGAATGAACTCTTGCAGGGCTTTTCACAAATGAATCATGCTTTGTTTCACAAATACTGTTTTGAGGCACATTTGTAATATAAATACACAGATAATGCAAATTGCTGAATGTGCATTTACAAACCGCTTCTGTGCTGTGAAACTTCTGTGTATTTGTGAGAGAAATCGCTGCAGTGAATTCTGAGACTGCCCTGACGTCGCGGGTCAACAAACGTCACCATTGGCTGATAAAACTGATTGACAGATTCATCCGCCAATCAGATGTGTTTGCTTTCAGCCAATCATATGGCTTCTTACATTTTCTCCACACTTTTCACATATCAGTAGCTCTACAATTGGTTTAAAAGTGTGGCGAAAATGTAAGAAGCCATATGATAGGCTTTGTAAATGCACATTCAGCAATTTGCATTATCTGTGGATTTATATTACAAGTGTGCCTCAAAATCATATTTGTGAAACAAAGCATGTGCATTTGTGAAAAGCCCTGCAAGAGTTCATTCATTATGATACTGTTCTGATTCCATATTTGTTCAACAGTAATTTGAGTTTGGAACATCACACCACAGTGTGAATTTAGTAGTGGTGTAACAATACATCGATTAGTTATTAACGATGCAATTACATTGATGCACAATGACAACATCAATCTACATCGTCATCTTTAAGATACGCCTGTATTTTGAAATTCACATAGCATGTGACGTCTGTACGTTTGTGTCACCATTGCCCGCTTCGCCAAACCGCCTTCAAACAACGTGAACGGTGGCATGGCTAGCGTGAGCAGCCAAAAAAAGGACGATGAGGACAACATACACTCGGTGGAGTGCCTCTGCCTCCCCGTAACAAATACTCTCTCACACGCGCACGCACGACTTCACAGAACGATTTGGGAAAATATGGGATGTGATGTGAATTGTTCGGTATGATTGAAAGGTCATCAAGAGCTCTTTAAGTTAACTGATAAAAAAATGCACTTAAACATGTGAAAGAGTGGTCTATTTTAATTTTACTTAAAAAGAATACTTTTTATACTGTTTATTTAAGGCCTGATACCTGAAAGACCTTAGAAATAAAATGGTCAAATCATATTTCAGTTGTTTTTTGGGAGTTGATATACATGTAAATGATTGTGTGAGATGAGCATATGACATCATATCGATCGCAGGCTTGTGAATCAAATCAAATCAAAATGGTATCGTGACAGACTTTGTGATATCGGCAAACATTGTATCGTCATCCAAACATATCGACATTGTATGGTGATGAAGCTGGTGATTTACACCCTTAAAATTTAGTACATTCTTGTTTTGACCACCTGAAGAACATTTCTAGAATAAGCTCTGTTTTAGTTTTTAAAGACACACAAACAATTTTACAAGCTTTTATCTCTTCTCGTTTAGATTACGGTAACAGCCTTTTTACCTGCATAAATCAAAATTTCATAAACCAATTGCAAATTGTCCAGAACTCAGCTGCCAGCCTTTTAACCAAAACCAAGAAATATGACTATATTACCCTTGTTTTAGCCTTTTTACACTGGCTCCCAATATGTTTTAGGATTGAATTTAAGTTATTACTTTTAAGGCCCTAAATTGCCTTGTCCCATCTTACCTCACAGAGCTTTTATTACTGTATACTAGGGATGTAACGATTAATCGTAAGGCAGTTAAAAATCGATTCATAGGTATCACGATTGACGTCGATACTTTGAAAATTGAATCGCAGTACTTTTTTTAAAAAGCAGAAATATATATTTATCCCTTCCCATGTCCAGCAGTGTACCGGCGGGCAGAATCTGCTACTATTTTCTTTCTGGCCGCCTTCTACTCTTACATGTTAATGAATGATTCCTTACCCCTTTAGCACCGAAAGAATATCTGTAAAAGTCACGTTTTTCTATTAGCTCTGTCTGCTAGCATAGCATCTCTTCTTCACTGCTAGATTAGCTGCATGCCAACCGACCACTGGGTTACCAGCGCCCTCTGCTGGTCCAAACAAATATCTGACGTAAATCAGTGCAATGACGGTTTTTTGTTTTTTTTTTTAAAGTCCAATTGTTAAGGCACAAAATACATTTTCAGTTGCACTTTTAAAAAGAAAAAGAACTATTACGCAGTTTTGTATTGTTTACTATAGAACCAGAATTTAAATTAATAAGCTTCTTCTTCATTTGTATTATTCCTTTATTTATTTCAAGATTTATTTTGTTAAATTGCATTGATTTTAATAGTTTATCAAGGGATTGTTTTGACAATAAAAAATAAAAGGAAGATAATACAGTATTTTCTAGTTTTTTTCCCAAAAAAATAAAGGAATATTTTTCAGTCATCATTTGACTACAGTCCCATTTTGTAAAATAAATTGTGAGAGAATCGTATCGTGAACCCAGTATCGTGAATCGAATCGTATCAGGAGTTGAGTGAATCGTTACATCCCTACTGTATACACCAGCACGCACCTTAAGATCCTCGGGCACAGGTCTGCTCTCTGTTCCAGGGGCCCGGCTGAAAACTAAAGGGCACTTTAGAACCTTGTCAGGCCGGGCCCCAACACTGCCCGAGGAGATCAGGTCTGCTGACTCTGTGTCGATTTTTAAATCACTTCTTAAAACATACTTTTATCAAAGAGCCTCTCCTGATTTTTAGTAACTTCTAACTTTATGCTTCTGTTTTTCAAACTGTTTTAATCTCTGACCAAAATTTTACATCTTTTTTTCTAATGTATAGCTGCCTTTAAAAAGCACTTTGTGACATGCGTTTTGAATAGTTATATCTAAATACATTTTATTATTATTATTATTATTATTCGCCAACAGGTGTAAATTGAAAACCGGTAGGAAATTACTTTATTGATTAGGATAAACGATCAAATGGCACTTTTACTTTTAAACTGTAAATCACCAGTAAATTCAGGAAAGCAGATAAATGATCATTTACAGCAGACATTGGCAACGGGCAACCCGGAGGCCAGTGTATTTTTATGTGGCCCACAAACATACAGAATTAGCAAAAAATACACAAAATGACAGAAAAATATACAAAACACACAAAACTACACACAACGAATAGAATGTACAAACATGATTCATCACACTAAAGACCAACAAAAATACATAAAATGACTCCAAAAACACATAAAACATGCAGGACAGCAGCCCTCGAGGTCAAGAGTTGGAGATCCCTACTTAAGTGCAATAAAGCTAGAATATATAATCAAAAGCAAGTCAATGGAGGGTGTTTATAATCCTTTTCACTTTAGACATCTTGATTTGTGTTTTTTAAGATGAACCTCATCATCACCCCTGAAGAGTTCTCACTGGTTACAAATTAAAAGTCAATTTCTATTTTGGGTACCTATACAATCTCTAGGCCCAACTAAAGTATTAATGAGACTTAAAGGTGCAGTCCGTAACTTTTATAAAAGTGACTTTTTGTCATATTTGCAAAAGCTGTCACTGTGTAAGGACGGCCTTACATAAGACTAGTAGTTTGTGTGAAAAAAATCCCACCCCCTGCTGCTCCTGCTGCTTTTGGCAGATTGCCAGAATGCACCGCAACCGAGCAAAAAGAACCAATCAGAGCCAGGATTGTGTTTGATGGACTGTCTGACAGCTGTTGCTCACAGTCCCGCCCCCTAGCACTGTGGCCAAAACACATCAATGCTCATAGCAAGGTAGTGCCTGGAGTGCCATCTTTTTTACAGTGTATAGTCTGAAGGAGTAGAAGATGGAATTAGCAACTTTTCTGCTTGAAAGGTAATTACTGCTGTTTGATTTACTATATGTTTGATTTGTAATTGTTACACTAGAACTCTGTGGTGCATGTGTTGTTCGTGTGCGTGCTGCTCTCACTGCAGCCTCTGTGTGAGCTCCTGTGAGTGACAATGTGTTGTTACGCTGCTGCTGCTGATAAATTGGTGTGTGCACATTCAGAGAGAGAAGCGCTGCAGTAATATGCTTTTAACAGAGCATGTTTTATTATTGTGATGTTGCTGTCGGGCTAATGTTAGCTTGTTAGCTCCTCTGAGGGAGGGACTTTGGAGGCATTGCAAGAGAGCAGCGGGGAGGGAGGGGGAGGGAGGGATCTGAAAGTTAGGGACTGCACCTTTAAAGTATAAATAAAGTGGTTAAAAAATATTCCCTCATACCAATGCCATGTTTTTCCATCAGTGATATGAGGTCTGCTTCAGTCAGCAGCTGTGGAGGGCTCGTCTGTCCGTCCACCATCTCCAAGGCCGAGGGCTGGAATTCAGATCCTTGTTCATACACTGGGATTGCCTACAAAACATATTTATACATCATTTACATATTGTAGCAGCACTATAGTTTTAAGTGAAAATAAACAAGGAGATGTTCAAATGCTTGGAGAGCAGATATTTGGTTTTATTACAAACATTGTTGTGCTTACCTTAATGTTCCACTTGTCGTACGGGTAAACATCCAAATAGTTCTTGGCAATGATCATGAGTCCTGAGGAGGAGAACTTCTCCTGAGCAATGTCAATGTCCACCACGGTCTCATGCCCCACGGCATCCTGGGATACGCAGGCTAAGAAGTGTCGGACGATGAATTCATAAACAATTTTTTCGTTTCCCTGGAATGAAGTGATTAGTTACTGTTTCTGATCCATGTCTGTAATTCCAAAGGAAAAGTTTAATTTCACTGTAACTGAAAAATAAGATTGTGGAGCTTTAGTCAGTCAAAGCTTCCCAGAAATACTAAAACAACTTCAATCAATGCTCAATGTTTGTTCTTATTACTAAGTCTGTGTAAACCAAACAGTTACAGCTTCGTGTGATGTAAAAAAAAACAAACCTGCAATGCATTGGTGTACTTGGTGGGGTGGATTGGAGGATGGGCCTGGTCAGAGTTCCTTCCTCTTCTTGGGTTTGGGCCTCCCGGCTGTTGGAGCACTCGCTGAGCAAACGTACCCCAGTCGGGGCTGTGTGTCTGCTGTTCTACCAGGGGCCCGAGTGCAAGGCTCTCTGGAAAAATGTTGGTCTCTGTGCGAGGATAACTGATAAAACTGTGGAGAGGAGGAAATTACATCATTGTCAGGTTGTGTTCTCAAAAACTAAAAGGCAATTTTGTCTGTCTCAATGACACCTGAATGCAGCGGGCTAGCGAAGGGACAAATGAAAGGTTTAGTACAGGGCAGGGTTCTCGCCAGCGCTGTTGAGCGTAGGGGCCCTCGATGTTGCAATTTTTCTCCCCTATGGAGTGATGGTGCCCCCTACGCTCAGTTTTCAGCAACGTAGGGGGGGTTTTCTGTTGTTTTTTCCGCAACAGACTCCGTACAAACAAGTCAAGCTCCTTGTAGGAAATATCCGTCCACACATCTTGGAAGACTCTGTTTTCGCTGTCATTTTTTCTGATTTTTGACAAGGCCATCGTCTTCATTCACTGTCTCTGTTAAACAGGAAACTTCTCAGTAGGGGGGCGGAGCCATACATCTGTTAGCAGAGCGTCTCAAAACACAGCCCTGCATCATCAGGGGCACCGCATAGTCGCGGGACCCCTATGGCTACTGAATTACTGCCTGTTGTAATTACATATATATATTTTCATTAGTGTATCGTAAAGCTTTGCGATCCGGACGGAAAGCTCTCGCTGCCCGGATATGGACCGGAGTCCGCTAGTTGGTGATCCTTGGTTTAGTAGATCTGGTGTTGTGCAACACAGCAATGAAAAAGGCTTGAAACTGAGCAAAAGTGAAACTCAACCACAGTGAGGCCGTTACAGCTTCTGTTGCTGATTACAGCAACATGACATAAGGTAGTTGTCCTGCATCAGCAAGATTTAAAAGCAGACTGCAGTGTTTCAATATGTGCTGCTGAAGCAATAATAAAATAATATGAAACATAGTGGTCAACTAAGAAAAGTATGTGTATGTCTTGTATGTGTCTTGTCATTCAGGACAATGACACCAAACATGCAGCAATTCCCATTAAGAAATTATTCTGCATGAAGAAAAAAGAATCATATAAATGATATGTGGAATGCACATCTTTCTGTCACTCACTGCATGTAGTGATTAAAATACACTAATAAACGCTGTCTGCAACGCTTGTGCACAGTTTAAGTGAATTACTGCAGGAAAAGTCACTCACCCTTGTGTATAAAGTTTTTCAGCAATTTTCATGGTCTCCTTGGCGTTTATTCTCAGCTTCCTGGAGGCCAGTTTCTCCATTTCCTGTGAAGGAAGGTGATGGTGTTGGTCATGGAACAAACTCTTCCCTTTGTATTTCCCTGAGAAAGTAACTCTCACAACAGGACAGATGTGTGTTAGGATGCAGGGAACACTGTGTGTGGCTTAATATTCCTACCACAGTGTCCAGAGGGAGTGGCCTCCATTTGCTTTTGGGTTTGCTGGTTACTGAGGTGACAGTTGCTATGGGATCCTAAAAATGAATACAATCTTTGTTCACACGCAGCATTTAAAGCAGTTCATTAATGCCGGTCGACAACCTTTAATAAACACCTGCTAGTGACGATGGATCGTGGGCTATGCAGTGCTATGGCTTTCATTCACTAACAGATTCATTATGAACAATACTCAGCATTACACAAAATAAATCCACCTGCTAAACAATCTTTAGCAACTAATGCTTATTATTGCCCAGTGGACAAAACATTTTCTAAGTCTGACTTAGAATACAGAGCCATTACATTTGCCTGTGTGTTAGCAGTGCTTTTACACAGCTGTGGCTACACAGAGGCAGCAAAACAAAACTAGAATATTTTGTTTTCCTGATGAAAATGCAAGTGAGGATGCAGGTGCTGACCATAGAATGTAAAATGAATGAACGGAACAAGCTCCCCAGGGAAGTGAAGCTTTTATTTTTAGAGCTCCCCCTGCTGACTGGCTGCAGTATAGGTCATAAACCCCACCTCCTCAATGATAACAGATGGGATGTGGGTCAAACTGTGAAAATACTCATCACATAATTATTTTCCAAACCTAAACTCTGCTGTGATCATCGGTTATTATCACCCTACTTTGTGTTCAAGTGCTCATTTTTCTGTGAACTTTGTTTTAAATTTGTTATTTGAGGTTGAAAAACGGGAATTCACTTCATATATGACGATGATTGACAGCCGTGGATCTTGCGTAGCTCTCTTTGTGAATAGCAGTTACGTTGTGAAGGAAAGCCATTTAACTAGACATTATAGAATGTAAATAAATGGTGGTATTGTACTGACCTCTATGATCTGAACAAGACGTTGGCAGTACACTAAATGGGCGGGGCGTGTTACCATGGCTCCTCCCACCAGACCCTACTGTACAGCCTCTGGCTACAAATGTCAAATTTGCAAGATGGAAGCGCCCCTAAGCGACATATTTTGGCTTCAAGAACGTTGAGTAGGAACAGCTACAGTGCACGCCCACTGGTGCTGGCCCGAGTTGCATTGCATTACCTTAGCATTAGCATTAACTAGCATTACCATAAATTTGTATTAGCATTAGTGTTAGATAGCATTAACATTAACCTTAGCATTAGCATTGGTTAGCATTAACACTAACCTCGCATTAGCATTAACCTAGCATTAACACTAACCTAGCATTAACTGAAAATTAGCAATAAGGTTGAAATGGGTTGAAGAATGGCTGGGGATGAACTGCTTGAAATTTCCAATAGAAATGAATGAGAATGGGAACTCGGGAATTTTTTTGATTGCTTATTTGTCAAAATCGGACAAACGGTGTAAGAGAAGTTAACGCAGACAGAAGAAAAAACAGATATTAATAGTAAGGATGTAGCCTTCATCCTCACTATTAATAATAATATATATTGTATTTAGGCCATATTATGGGTGGTGCATTTGTGTCTTTATTGTTCAAGCAAAAAATAAAACATTTCAATCAAAAATATATATATTTTTATTCATTAATAAAAACACAAATGTACTACCCATAATACAAAAAAGATGACTTCAATTTAAAAAAGTGTTCAAATGCAATTACTTGGGTCTCAAATATTTTTTTGCATTTTAACACTTTTTTTGATTGAAAAGTAATTTTTTTGATTGAATATTAAAGACAGAAATCTACCTCCATGTCCTTGTAGACAATATGAATACCTTTAAAAAAAACACTAATAATAATTCTGTATTAAACATTTTCTGTGGTAAAATTCAAATGCATATCAACATTTCCCTTTTAAAATTAACTCTAATTATAGTGATATCCAATTATTTTCTAATTGAAACTCTCCTGCTGCCATTGTGCAGCGGTGAGACCTAGCTTAGTGATAATTGCTCGGCTCGTCAGCAACAGGAGTGTTTCTGCGACATTTTTATATTCTGATGACACCTTCGCCATCGAGTCACATGGAGGTGAAACCACGAGGTTTGAAACAAAAAAAGGGTGTTAAGGCATTCGTAACAGAGCATTATAACAAAGCACAACACACCAGAATGAACAAACAATCCAACAAATCCCAGAATAATCTGTATCATCTGACTTTAACATCTTTGATAATCCTAATGCCTTATCAGAGAAGTGAAACAAAAACACCATTTCCATGTTTTTTCTTCTTGTGATCTAATGCCAACACTGGAGAAATGTTTCAACATCTTATTGTTGTGACTTCTCAGTTCTTATGAGGTGTCGACTACTTCAAAGTAGTGATCAGATGATCAAATGCCAACACTAGGGATGGTGTGAGTATACACTCAACCAACCCTTTCATCTAAAAGTTAAAGTTAAAGCAAAGTTAAATATAAACCTTATGGTTCTCATTTCCAGTGTGGATCACGCGTTTGTCGGTCCACCTGCTGCACACAGTTTGTGGCTACTTGAAATGTTTAGTAGCCACTAATCCGGAAGTGGCTGTGGTGCTGTGGTGACGTGCTGACGTGGTGACGTATCGTGGTGACGTATCGATCATTTCCTGTTTACGCTCTACCGCTGCTTGCAGCGCTCTACTACTGTGTTCTGCTAACTCTAATCAAACTTGTTGTCATTGATATTTTAGCCTTGAAAACACTTGTTTTAATTTTTTACCGTACAGTTAAACGTACGAAGGTTAAGTAAAAAGCAATCTCGCCTCTTATAGGCAGTACAATCTCCTTTAAACTTCCTTTTGTCCTTAGCTTAGCTTAGCTTAGCTTAAATTTAGCACCTATGGCTTCTCTCTCCTCCCCTCCGCTCTCCTGCCCGGTGTGTCAGATGTTTAGTTACTCCTCGTCCTCCTTTAGGGACAATGGTAGTTGCATAAAGTGTAGCGTACTGTTAAATATGGAGGCGAGGATCAACAATCTGGAGAAGCGGTTCCGCACCCCTGATAACAAAACCGAAGCTAGCAAGCAGGACCTAGCCGGTGCGGACCGTGCTAGCTCTAGCTTAGCCTCCCCCCCGGCCAGCAATGAGTGGGTTACTGTCCGTGGTAAGCATAGTCGAAGGTCAAAAAGCCGCTCGGGACACCACCATGTTCACGTCTCAAACAGGTTCTCCCCCCTCTGTGAGGACAACACACTCACCGGGGAACAAACTCTGATAATTGGCGACTCCATAGTGAGAAACGTGAAGCTAGCGAAGTCAGCGGGCATTGTGAGGTGCATCCCAGGGGCCAGAGCGGGCGACATAGAATCAAATCTAAAGTTGCTGGCGAAGAGTAATCGTAAGTTTGATAGGATAGTCCTCCATGTCGGCACTAATGACTCCCGACGTCGCCAGTCGGAAGCAACCAAAGTGAACATTGAATCAGTTTGTGCTTATGCTAAAACAATGTCGGACTCCGTAATTTTCTCTGGTCCTTTACCAAATCTGACCAGTGATGACATGTATAGCCTATAGCATGTCATCATTTAACCGCTGGCTATCGAGGTGGTGTCCAGAAAACGAGGTGGGCTTCATTGATAATTGGAGATCCTTCTGGGGAAAACCGAACCTGATAGGAAGAGATGGAATCCATCCTACTTTGGAGGGAGCATCTCTACTATCAGAAAACATGGCACATTTATGACATCTCATGAATGAGACCATGTTACAGAGGGGGAGTCCTCCACGCCCCTCTGCGCTTGCCTTAGGACAGTTTCCCTCCCATTGCTATCAGGATAGCTGTGTTCATCGCCATGACAACTGTTGTGATGGTGATGAATATTATTTTATGGAGACGGTGTCAGTCCCCCGACCCATATTTCACAATGATTTTAACATAAAATCAAATAAAAGAGCTATCAATTATAAAAATCTGAAAAAAATTAAAATCTCAAATCTAGAAACACCAAAACATAAAAGCATTAGATGTGCTCTATTAAATATTAGATCACTGAGATCCAAATCTCTACTAGTAAATGACCTTATCTCAGAAAATAACTTTGATTTATTCTGTTTAACTGAAACATGGCTGTATCAAGATGAATATGTTAGTTTAAATGAAGCCACTCCTCCCAGTCATTTAAATACTCATATGCCACGAGACATAGGCCGTGGAGGTGGTGTAGCAGCTATTTATCATTCCTCTCTCCTAATCTATCCTAAACCAAAGGCCAATTACACTTCCTTTGAAAGCCTGGTTCTAAATTTATCTCATACTGAATCAAAAACCTGCCAGCCAGTCTTATTTGCGATAATTTACCGTCCTCCAGGCCCTTATTCTGAATTTCTATCAGAATTCTCTGAGTTTATATCAAACTTAGTCCTCAGTTCTGATAAAATACTGATAGTAGGAGATTTTAATATCCATGTGGACAAAGATAGTGATAGCCTGAGCTCAGCCTTTATGTCCCTAATAGACTCAGTTGGCTTTTTTCAAACTATTAATGAAGCTACTCATCGTTTAAATCATACTCTTGATCTTGTTCTAACATATGGCCTTGATATTAATGAACTAAAAGTCTACCCTGAAAATCCTCTGCTATCAGATCACTTTTTAATATCTTTTAACATTATCCTAGAGGATCTCGCACTGTGCAATAAAATAGTTACAAGTAGAAATCTATCCAACAGTGCTGTGGCTAAATTTAAAGAGGCCATTCCTGCTGCCTTAAACTCAGTGAACCATCCAATAAATAACTATGATATTAATTATAACCCCTCTCAACTGGATCTGCTTGTCGATAGCTCTGCTAGTCTACTAAAATCCACCTTGGACTCAATTGCCCCATTGAGGGAAAAAACTATTAAACGTCAGAGGAAAGCTCCGTGGTTTAGCTCTGAAACTCACACACTCAAACAAACAACCCGTAAATTAGAGAGAATGTGGCGCTCCAATAAAACAGAGGAGTCACGAATACTTTGGCAAGAAAGCCATAGTAAATACATGACAGCCTTACGACATAGTCGATCTACATACTACTCCTCACTAATTGAAGAAAATAAAAATAATCCGAGGTACCTTTTCAGCACTGTAGCCAGGCTAACACAAAGTCAGAGCTCTATTGAGCTCATGATTCCTCTAGCCCTCAGCTGTGAGGACTTTATGACATTTTTTAACCATAATATTCATAAGATTAGAGATAAAATTAGCCACTCCCTGCCTTCACCTGGGCCTGCTGTACCATTAAATGTAAATAGGCCTAACCTAAACTATTTCACACATATAGGACTTCAGGAACTTAACTCTATTATTTCATCCTCCAAACCATCGACCTGCCTTTCAGATCCGATCCCAACTAAGCTGTTTAAAGAAGTTATTCCCCTGGTCTGCCCATCTTTGTTGGAGACAATAAATATATCCCTATCAATAGGCTACGTGCCACAGTCCTTTAAAGGAGCTGTAATCAAACCCCTTCTCAAAAAACCTACTCTTGATTCCAGCACTTTAGCAAACTACAGGCCTATATCTAATCTTCCTTTTATTTCAAAGATTCTTGAGAAAGTTGTGGCAGCTCAGCTCTGTGAATTTCTTCAAAACAACAGCCTGTTCGAGGACTTCCAGTCAGGCTTTAGAGCTCAACACAGCACAGAGACTGCTTTAGTTAAAGTAACTAATGATCTACTCTGGGCTTCAGATGAAGGACGACTCTCAGTGCTGGTTTTATTAGATCTTAGTGCAGCTTTTGACACTATAGATCACTATATTCTAATAGAGAGATTAGAGAAATTACTTGGAATCACAGGGACTGCCCTAAACTGGTTTAAGTCCTACCTATCTGATAGGTACCAGTTTGTACACGTGAATAATAAGTCTTCTGTGTACACTAAAGTAAGCTACGGGGTTCCTCAGGGCTCTGTGCTAGGTCCAATCCTCTTCTGTATCTATATGATCCCCCTTGGTAATGTTATGAGAAAATACTCTGTTAACTTCCACTGCTATGCTGATGATACCCAACTGTATGTATCAATGAAGCCAGGTGAGACAAATCAGCTATCTAAACTTGAGGCCTGTCTAAAGGACATTAGGGCCTGGATGGACCAAAATTTTCTTCTTCTCAACTCAGACAAGACTGAGGTCATTGTACTGGGCCCGCGACACCTTAGAGAAACCTATGCTAGCCTAACTGCCCTAGATGGCATTACTCTGGCACAAAGCACAACTGTTAGAAACCTTGGGGTTCTATTTAATCAGGATTTATCCTTCAACTCTCACATAAAACAAACTTCAAGAACTGCCTTCTTTCATCTCTGTAACATTGCTAAAATCAGATCTATCCTGTCTCAGGGCGACGCCGAAAAACTAGTCCATGCTTTTGTTACCTCTAGACTGGATTATTGTAATTCTCTTTTAGCAGGCTGCCCGAGCAAGTCGCTTAAGACACTTCAGCTGGTTCAAAATGCTGCAGCATGTGTACTGACTAAAACTAGGAGAAGAGATCACATTACTCCTGTATTAGCCTCTCTGCATTGGCTTCCCATAAAATATAGAATAGAATTCAAGATTCTTCTTCTCACTTATAAAGCCCTAAATGGACAGGCACCAGTCTATCTCAAGGAGCTTGTAGTGCCATACAATCCCCCCAGAACACTACGCTCTCAAAATGCTGGACTACTCGTTGTTCCATTTGTCTCTAAAAGTAGTATAGGAGGAAGAGCTTTCAGTTATCAGGCCCCACTTCTCTGGAACCATCTACCAACCACGGTTCGGGGGGCAGACACCCTCTCTACCTTTAAGGTTAGGCTCAAAACATTCCTCTTTGATAAAGCTTTTAGTTAGGAACCAGCTCATAGCTCATAATTAAGATGCAATAGGCATAGACTGCCGGGGGGGGGGGTCTGGCATGCTCGGTTGGAGAGAGGTTGGAGAGGGCGTTAAGAGAGAGGTCATTTAGGTTAGAGAGGGACCGGAGAGGGTCCCATTCCTCTTTCAAACACTCCCTCTATGTCTGCTTCTTCCCTTGTGTGTTTGCTCCTGTACTCCTTCTGGCTTTTGTCTTGCAGGTCCGTGGGATCCTCAGTGTGGAGTTACAGAGTCTCAACAACTCTGTCTCCACCCTTTCCTCTACACACACCCAACACAGCATAACGTGGATGGCTGTTCATCATAGGAACGGGATCCACACAAGGTTCCTGCTGCTTAACAGAAGGTTTTCCTTGCCGCCATGATGAATTCATGTTGGGTGTGGGATACATATGTATGTGTATATACGTATATATGCATATGTGTGTATCCATAAAATGAAGAGTCCGTCCTTAAGACTGCTCTACTGTAAAGTGCCTTGAGATACCATTGGTTATGATTTGGCGCTATACAAATAAAGATTGATTGATTGATTGATTGATCTAAATCCTCAACTCAAATCACAAATTAGGATGTAATGATGCACTCCTTCCAATTTGAATACATAGAGACCATATTTTGAAGAAAAAAACAATTAGTAAAAATGCAGATTCTTATTTTTAACTAATATATGATCATCTTATAATAACTTTTTTTACAAACTGTTTGAACTCATAAACCAAAATAAACTGCACATTTCTTAACTTATCACCATGCAAAGTTGAACAAAGTTATATATTTTTTTAAAACATGAAATTAAAATATAAGAAAAACATTTCAAACCATATTTACAATGAATAAATAGAGGTTTTTTTTTTTCCTAAGTGCAGCTGATGTTCCTGGCTTCGAATTTACATATTTTTCTTAAAGAATCATGCTGTGTTGTGTGTTCTCAATTTTATCTTCTCACCTTTATTCATTTTCTGGCTTCAGAAAGCCAAAATGCTGCCACACCTGCTCTGACTTCACACACATTTTTTACACTAAAAGAGCTTGACTTATTTGACGGGCAGGATAGGGTTTGGGCTTCATTTTGAATGTTATACCAGGGGCTCGGGCTGCGTTGGGTCTGGTGATGTGTTTCAATGACAGTGAAAAAGATGCACAAATGGATGCTGACTCGCCACAGATCTACATGCGATAGGGCTGCACGAATATGGCCAAAATGATGACCACGATTATTTGGATAAAAGTTTTAATCACAATTATTCATCATGTCAGGACAAAAAAAAAAAAATCTATATTTTTATTTACCTACTTTTTAACAAACAATATATGAACAGTGTGTAGAGTGTAATAGAAAAGTTTTAAACAAGAATATTGAGAAATGCTATTCAATTTACCCCAAAAATGTTAAATTTACTATGGGCTAACTAAATGCACCATTACATAGTGCAACTCTTTGAAAACAAATACAGCGTATAAAGAAAAGTTAAGAACATTAAACTTAAACCAACAGGTTTTCAACAAGGAATGACAGCTTGTCAACATTTTCTAGTTTAAGTGTCCACTACATTAATTAATTAATACTAACTAATTAGGTGCTTATGTCAATAAACTCAAGGGGGCGTGTCGACACACGAGCGCCTTCCCAAACTAACAGAGTTTTATCACTTCAACTTGTTGCTGAGTCACACAGGGTGTGTGTGCGATGACTCTCACAGGGCAACAAGCGCAGGCAGCTGACGTGACCTACATGTGTGTCCAAACCCCACACGACCCGTTTGGTTCCGTCGCGCTCGGGTGTGGTATGATATCCATCCTGTGTCAGAGAGTCTCAGAGGAAAAATAAAAAGGGAGAGGTATAGATGTCTAGTACTTTGCTTTTGTCTTGACCTCTTTTCACAGGAGGTGTTACTTCACCTGTTTATTGGTTTGTTGTTGCGTTTATAACACATTTAACTGCGTTCTTGCGTGATTATGTAAACATCAGTCGTCTGATCGGACTGCGGAACCGTGGTGCACTCAAAACGCAACTGGTGGGGATTGCCGGACGGCAGACAGCGGAGCAAAACCAGATCGAAGCCATAACACAGCGGAGACGTATCCAGTGGAAATTCGGGGTTAGTTAAGCCGAGTGTGCGGCTGAACCGAGAGAGCGTGACTAAAACAGTCCCAGCACCCCCTATTGTTTAAGCAGAGTATTGAAGCACACACTGTGCTGTATCAATTTTAATCCCCTCTTATTTTCAGCAGATTTGAACTGATTTAGGATCTATGCCTACATCCCTAGCCAACACCAAAGCCTCACTCTATATATAACTCTCTTTGTAACAAAGATTTCTTATTAAATCTTTCCTTTCTTTAACACTTATTTACCTGGTTAGTCCAAAAGTCACCAACTACACTATTACAAAAAATGGCTTTTAAATCTTGGTTTTAACAAATTGTTATTTCAACTTAAAATGTACTAAAAAAAACATAATAAAAGACAGACACTGACCTCCATGCAGATCTGGTAGAGCACAAGGCAAGCTGTGTGATTGAAAAGACGGATTCTTTTCCAAATAAATTCCACTGTGTCCTCCTCGACCTTATGAAGCACTGACAAAAACAATGAAAAACGATCAGACTGTTTACTGTTCAAATCTAGATTTGTGGCTCACAGTTGGACATTTAGGTTTGAGCAGTTTGCTTGAATGAGTCGGCACCTTTGATTTTGTAGAAAGTCTCTGGTATGAAAGCTTGAATAGCTTTGAAGCGTTCCACCACAAAGCCCAGAGTGGGGAACTGACAGCTGCCATACGAGATGAGCTGATTGGCCAGGGATTGTGGAAAGATCTTCTGCAGGCGGAGGGTCTGGAATCGGGTGAAAGACGCACCTAAGCAAAAAAAATAGTTTTAAAAGATGGTTTATGACTTTGTCCAACATGTTTTTTCTTTCCTAAGTCCACAGACGCTGCCCTGTTTACCTATTCGCAGGTCCAGCTCCTGGCGGACGTCCACGGCATCGCTGATATTGACATTTGGTTCTGCCAAAGTCTCACAAGCTCTCCGAATAGAATTGGGGGTGATCTCAGAAAACTTTGCTCGAAACACTTGTAAATTGGACTTCACTAAACACACAAACAATCAAATTTTAATTTGATCCACTTTCACAGCAATTCTAATGTCGACATTCTGAAAACGACTCCCGTTCAAACACCGATGTCACAAAACACTTTTACCGAAGAGTTCAAAAGCATATCTAATAACTAGGGATGGGCAATATAGACTAAATAAATATAACAGAATTTATCTCGGAGCTGCTTTTCAAAGGCGGAGGAACTTACTGCTTTTAAAAGAATTTCAAACGGACCAGGATTTGGAGACATTTCTCATGGACAGGTAATAAACATATTTTGATGAAAAGTTATGGCATTCTAACAATGAATGTGTAGTTTTTGTAGTTATGTTTTGCAATGTGAGTGCACAAACGTAGAGGCGTAGATTGGCAGAGGCAGGGGAGGAAGTAGAGCTGTTGAGGGCGGGACATCAAGACATTCTCTCAGAAACTCCGGATAGCAGCTCTAATATAAATCACTGCTGCTGAATCTAGTTTATTTTACATCTGATAATGAGTTACATAAAGTTATGGTTAATAAATATCTCTCTAATTTCCTATAATTAAACCAGATCAAACAGATTATCTAATCATTCAGTATATTTAGGTGTAATAATCTCAATAGTTACATTAGTCTAATGGAACCAGCTTCGTCTGTAAACACGTGAAATATAATTAAAAAATAGTACATTTCACAAGTTGGGATGAATGAATCATGACATTTGTTTTATGCTAACATTTATTTCACACGACGTGAGACATGTTAGTTTTTATCCTTTCATACAAGTGTTAAATCTGACCATAAAGTAAATCTGTGGCTCTTTGTGGTTTGATGACAGCAAGACTTGTTATTTTTACTTGGTCTATTCTTCCTTTAATGAAGTCGTTAGCGTTAGCTCTTAGCACTGTCTGTGTGTCGGTGTGTTGGCTTAGCTTAGTTAGCTTTAGTTGAGTTTCCAGTTCATAATCGTTGCTGCAGGTTCATCTCTGTCCCCGTATTTGTGGAACTTTGGGTGGAGTGAAGGAGGATCTTGGACTGATTCACTTTGTTGAATGGTTATCTGGTCTTAACCAAATAGCAATCCATGATGTATGGCTGCATGGCAGCTTCAGGTAAGCCGTGACGAGCACCACCGTCTGTGTGTGTGTGTGTGTGAGGGGCAGGGGTGCACACCGTGGAGGCTCCTCGGCGGAGCTCCCGATAACAGCGCTCTGCTCCAGAGATTAATGAATTGTTGAAAAAAAAACTTGGGGGCAATTTTTTTTCCCATGGAACAAGGTTTTTCGGGACATTCTTGTCTAAATTGTTGGACAAATGGCCCGTGGCCCTTGTTTCTATCGTGGGATTACATATTCTTAGCGGTGAGAATGTTTTTGACAATATATTGTAAATGACAACATATCGCACATTCTTAGTAGTTACACAAATGCACTGACAACACACCTACCTGCTTTGCAAACATCAATGACTTCAAAGCCAATGTTTTCTCCCTCTCTGTCACAATCTGTCCAGATGACCAAAGCTTGGCAGTGCTTCACTTCCTTTTCTAGTGTTCTCTGCAGAGGAAAGAAAGAAACAGAAAGACTATTGTTACATAACAGCAGATGCTACATAAATTAGCATTAAACACAGATCTGCAATGAATAATACTGTATGTAGGATAATAAACTAGAGCACCTTGATTGGTATCATGTTATCAGGACAATGTTTTTCCACTTCTGCATCAAATAGTAGCACAGGACTGCAGCTATGCCTTTAAAAAGACCACATGGTTAGATTTAATATCACTACAAAACATTTTTTTTTTTTTTTTTTTTTAAATCGTACCATTTCTGGAACAGTGGTTTAAACTCCAGACCTAGTAAATGGCCTGATACAGAAGTCATAGAAACAGTCACATCCTGTTGAATGAAACAAGAGAAGAAATAAGTTGATTTTAAGATGAAAATCCCATCAAAGCAGATATTTACGTGCAGCTCTCAATTTACCGTACCTGGCCGAAGAGATGATATTCATACTCGTAGATCTTATTAAACTTTGACATTCCTTCTCTCTAAAACACAAAACATATTGAGCTTGCTTTGGAAAAAACAAACAAAAAAAAAACATTACTAAACGATGACAGAGCTGAGTGTTGTTCATTCATCAGAGAACAGACATTCACTGATGACAGATGAGTCGTTCCACCCTGATTAAAACATTAAGGATTTATTTGGTGAACACAAATAAAACCACGAGAGTCTTAAAACAATTAATCTTTGGAATGTGCTGAACATTCAAGTCAAATAAGTAAAGAAACATTTTGTGGATCCCCTTTAATGTATGTGGTTGGTAGTGATAAATATAATGGCTCTATTTCAGGGAACTCAAACTGTCTGCACACACCGGGGTTACTTCCTTTCCATGGACCCACAAAACAACTGGATATGTGTCTGTGAATAGTTTTTTTTTTTTTGCAAATGATTACTTACTAAAATTCTGCACCAACAATGTGTATCAATCCAAAAATGCCATGTAACTGTAACGTATTTTAAATACAATGTTGGTTAGGAGTTAAAGAACAGGTGAGAACAATGCTTTTAAATTAATCTAATTTTATGTTAATAGTATAAGTTCTTGGTATTGTTCCATTCATTTAAATAAAAAATAAAAAAAAAAAAGAATGAAAAGAAAATACTTACTGAGCAATAAAAGTGAGATTCAACCTCCTTAATTAGTTTTTTTTTTTTTTAAACTAAAATTTTGTGCCAGGAGTTTATTAAAAAAGACTGTTTTTTGTTTTACAAATTGCAGCTTGCATTTCATTGTTGTTGTTTATGTCAATACGGCTACATTTAATGTATCTCTAGACACATTTTATACAAATATTGCAGACGATCAGGTTAATGTAATTGTGGCAACCAAAATGGTGATCACGATTAAAAATGTGATTAATTGTGCAGCCCTAGGTCCAGCCCAGGTTTACTGTTAATACAAGCCTTACAAAAAATAAAACCCTTTAAATAATTGTCATTTTCTATTTAAAACACCCATATATCCTGTCAGGAGACACAATTAAGGAATGATTGTATGCGACCATGGTAAAGAGACTCCCTGGGACTGACCCTCCGGGCCCGGCCTCCGGACATGATCTCTGCGATGCCTTTGGCCGCGTCGTTCTTCTCGGCCACGCAGAGGACCCTTCGGATCTGAATCCTGCTCTGGAGCATGTCAACCTTCTGCCCGCACAGATTCCGCTTCAGGAGCCGCTGGAGTGCCGGTCGAGCCACGGATCTCCAGGGGAAGTTCTCTATCAACATAGCGGGCGGTCTCACACGGCGTGCTGGAAGCTCTGCCCCGGCTGCTTCCTTTCCGCTCGGTTAGCATGCTAGCTGAGCAAAAACCGAGATAACATCCTCGAAAAGAGTAATTTAGCGTTCAAAAGTGCTCGCCCGGTTACTTACGTATCTGTGTATATACACAACCCACTACCATGGCACTAAACTGGGTAAAACTTAAGAATATTGACTTTTAGAGGTTGAAACATGGAGTAGGTCACTGTTTACAAAACACGCGCCTGTCAAACTCTGCCGTAACTCGGTTGGACTGTCGTAAAAGTGAACGACATAGTTTTCATTAATTACATTTTTTATTTTACTTAATTTTTTTCAGTAAAGAAATATTTTTCCTTGTCATCAACTTGATTTTATTTAAAAATAATAATACAATAAAATTAAATAAAAACTTTATTTTGTTTACTTCTTCTTCTTTAGTGTATTTTTATGAAGGTTGCCAAATAACGGCCAGCTGATGTGGATATTTCGTTTACATTTGTGGTCTAGCTTTATATACACATAAAAATGACAATCTAAACAAAATACTCAACAATTCCTAATTTACTAACCATAAGGTGCATAAAAATTAATACCATACCTCGGCCTGAACGATTTTGGAAAATAATGTAATTTTTTTGTCTTAATATTGCGATTTAATAAAAAACAATTATTTTTTCAAGGGCTTCTTGTCATGTATTTTACAATGAACACAAGCAATAAATCAATCTGTTTCACAATAAACAATATCAGATTTATTTAAACTTTAAATAAAATGTAAATTTTAAAGCACAGATTCCAACAAAAAAGCAAACAAATCTGTGGTTTGTACCTCTTCAACATATCTAACATCACGTTTCATGAAACATGTTAACATGAGGACTGCACTTCTTAAACACTCTGAACTTAACAGGACAGGACAAGACAAAAAACACAGCCTTTGCGATTAGAAAATCGTGTTTTATGATATTGTGATAATATCACAAATGCAATTATTCATTCAGCCTTGATATACACTATAGTTTATTTGGCTTGTTATAGAATTTGTTTGTGACAAATCTCAAAAACAACATCTAAATTATAAACACCGATTTGCATTTGTAGTTTTAAATATTTTTTTTTCTTCTTTTGTGGTCTGTTAAGTTGGTAATATGGCTTTATAAAAAAATAAATTTTAGGTCAGGTGAGAGGGATTTTTCTTTCTAAATTGAACAAATAATGTATGAACACATGCTATGTAAAACCAATAGGACTACAAGAACACTAGCATTTGTTTTGCATAAGTAACAATTGTCCACATTCAGTTTAAATGTTTTATTAATAAAATCATTTGATGGGTAAATAAATAAATTAATGAATTAATAAGCGGTGTGTAATTTCCTGGAGGTGGGCGGAGCGTTGGTCACATGACCTGATGACGAACAGTTGGGTAAACATGGCGTCTTTCTCAGGCTGTGGAATTTAAATGCAGTCTTTCCGTGTGTGAGTGCTACCTGGGTGGGTTTTACTGTCATATTCTCACTAACCTGATGACACGGAGGCGGATAGCAGTGCTGCACTGAAGGAAGGCGACACGTTTGATTCCTGTGTGCTGTCAACGGACTGCTGACTTGATAATTGCTTTTGTTAGCAGTGACTGGTTTGTGGGGGTTTCCTTAGGCCTAGCGTCGCTTTTGTTGGAACCCAGTCAGGTAGATTTGGGACCCCCGACCTTCCTTTGTGGATGAGACGCACAGCTGGACTGTGTGTGTGTGTGTGTGTGTGTGTGTGTGTGCTTGAGCAGGGCTGTGTGGACTGGACTGTTAATGCTCCTCTGCTTCTCACAGCTGTGTTTTCATGAGTGTGAGTAGAACTGCACTCTCTGCTTTTTCTCTAATGCCTTGCTCAGTTCCACTATGATAGGCGCCTCAGACGTTGTGGCTTTGACCAAAGAAGATGAGTACAGTCAGGCCATCCCAGACCCCTGGGCTCTCCCAGAGGAGTTTTCCATTCCTCTCCATCCACTGGCAGATTCCAACCCCTGGGCCAAAACCGCCTACGCTAAGTTCACCAAAGACTTCATTCTTATCTCAGAGTTCTCTGAGCAGGTGGGCCCCCAGCCTCTCCTCACTATTCCTGATAATCCCAAAGTCTGTGGCACCTTTGACCTCAACTACTTCTCCCTGCGGATCATGTCAGTGGACTACCAGGCTTCTTTTGTTGGGCACCCCCCTGGCAGTGGATACCCTAGGCTCAGTTTCGTGGAGGACTCGAGGGTGGTCCTGGGTGACTCTAAGGAGGGAGCTTTCGCCTACGTCCATCACCTGACCCTGTACGACCTGGAGGCCAGGGGGTTTGTGCGGCCTTTCTGCATGGCCTACGTAGCGACGGAGGAGAAGAAGATCATGCTGCAGTTTCAGGAGCTTTCCCTTCGCTTCTCTCAAGCTTCTGAGTGTCTGAAAGCTGGAAACCGCAGAGCATTCGCCAAGGAGCTCCAGAGGAAGCTGCGAGACCTTGAGTAAGAGATTCTTCAGGGTTTAGAATAGATTTGATCTAAAACAGTGGTGTCGAGGCCATTTCACCGAAAACAAACAAGATAATCTAAGAAATAAGTGCCATTTTACCAATACTGTGCTCTAGTTTATGATTTTTAAACATTGAAATGACTACATACAGAACAGAAATATTCTGCACATGAACATCTGAAATTTAACTAGGGCTGGCCAATATGGCCCAAAAATCATCTCTCTGTATTCTTTCCTCAAAATGGTGATATACGATATAAATCTAGATATTTTTAACTCAAAGTCTGACCAGAAAGACACAGGCACATTTATTAACAAACACCTGATCAATATGTGCCACTTTTGGCTTTTTCTCCTTTAAGGGACAGCACATGTGAGTGAGTTCTGTAGTGTGGCATGTTTAGGTAAAATCCTGGGTTAGGATGCACTCAGTAATCATCTAACTGAGCGTTTTATGCTGTTCTGATAAGTAACAAAAGCAGCTACTCCTCAAACAAGTATTTTTATCCAAAATTAAATATATACATATATATACTAGGGCTAGGCGATATGATCCAAAACTCATATCACAATATTTTTTCTCACAATGGTGATATACGATATAAATATCAATAATTCAAATAAAGTCTTTATAGACTAAATAAATAAAAAAACAGACAGAGATGTTAATATTACAGGTGTTAAAGAGTTAAGCATGTGTCACCCAAATTCATCCGTCAATACATGGATTTTCACAGGATTTTACATGAGGAAGACAAATTATTTTTGAAAAACATTATAGTTAAATTTCAGATGTCTATGACTGTATGTTTTACTCATGAGAAGAATTATTCAATTAAAAAAAAAAAAAATCAT
The DNA here is from genome assembly GCF_900634775.1 of Gouania willdenowi. NCBI lineage: Eukaryota > Metazoa > Chordata > Actinopteri > Blenniiformes > Gobiesocidae > Gouania > Gouania willdenowi. The sequence continues at coordinate 1,854,429 of NC_041051.1, read as the reverse complement.
AAACTAGGGCACAGTATTGGTAAAATAGTAGGGCTGGCAAATGCATCAAGATTCAGGTTATATGGAGTTTTCTATTTTGGTGATAACTTGTGATTTATACAATCAGTACAAATCAGTGTCACATATCATTCTTAGAGTACAGCCAAATAATGACCTTTACATTTTTTAATTTTTCTGAAATGTACATTTTATAGTTTATTTTGTATTAAAATACTTTTTTTTTTATGAGTCGCTGTTTCACTACTTCTCAGAACAGCTTAAAAAGCTCAGTGAGGTAAAGAGTCAAAATGCTTCAGAGTCCGAGACGAGACCGAGACCTTTAAAGTTTGTTCTCGAGACCAAGACCGGTCTCGACTACCACAACACTAGTTGCTTCAACAAACAGTGACAACATTTCTGTGAAGACGTACCTGCACATTTTAGTGAAAAAGCAGAAAGGGTTTAAAAAATTAGGGTGGTTGGGGTCGGTGGCGGGGTGTGCTGGGTCCTCGGCTCCTTGGTGCCTTCTCGGGTGTGTGTGTGGGGGGCGGTGGTTGCCTCTCGGCTTGGGGTCTTGGGGGCATCTGGGGGGCTGCTCGGCCTTGGCGGGGGGGTGGCCTGGGCTCCCTGGCCCCCGCTGTTTTGGCTGGCCTGGTTGCATCTAGGGGTTCGGGGCAGCGCTTGGGTTTTCAGTAGCGGTTCTTGCACATACATCTGTCTACAATGCACTGACATGTCTTACACTGTGGGATAAAACTCGTAGTGGGCTCAACTTTAGACACGTTGATCCTAAATACCTGTTGTAGGTATTATCACTCACTCCTTGCCTCTGTCCACAGCCACCACCATTATAGTTAAGCTTCACACTTATCACCAGATTGGCTTGATTAAACGACACAATAAGCACAATATACACAACTACAACTACACATCTCACTCTCACTTTACAATAATCAACTCTTCCCCCCCCCCCCCCCCCCACACTCCCTCACCCAGGTGTAACGCTGCCCTCTCTTTTTAAATTCTCCCTATAATAAAGTATTTCTTACCCTTCCTTAGGGAGGGCTGGTGATGGTCACAATTATGCAATAAAATAAATTAATTTATTTAATTGCAATAACAAAACATGCATTGCTGTAAAAGATTGCACTTCTTGTAGTGTTGACCTTTGACAGCATGTGCAGACATGATTTGGGGCCCAAAATGTATAAAAAAAGCTAAAGTCGATTTGTCATTTATTTGCGAGTCAAATATTACGACGGTTGGTGGTACCGAATCATTAGCACATACCAATATATAAATGGGACCCATTACTCCGTACGTGTCACGGGGGTGCCGGGGGGCCCCATTTTTCACATGACTACTCCTCCGTTAATGCTTGTTGAATTGGGCTGTAATTTGACATGGATATTTCCAAGAGCGGATGTCAAGAGCCTCTCAGAGACCTTTTTGAAAGGGGGGGAAGCCCTTTTCCAATAATTTCTATATTTATTGGAACATAGTCATATGATATATCATTTAAAAGGCAATTCAACGTAGATTATGATTGTACATTGCACAATTTCATTTGTTTTACTCGAGTCATTTCACTGAATTCTCGGGAACGTGGTACGTGCTATTTGGCGCGGAGACGTTCTGCAGGCCCGGCCGTAGTTCATCAGAACTTGTTTTTTGCATGACCTTGCGCTGCAGGACAGCCAGACTAGACCAGGAGTGATAGGCTAAACGCTGTGTAATGAGATGCCAAAAATGTATTAGAGTAAAATGCTGTTTCTTTTAATAAATGCAAACTAAAATTGAATGTAGATGTCCACTCTTTGGCCCTGTTTATTAGGCAGGTATAACTAATCAGCAGACTGTAGTGAACTGGTGTTATTGGTTTGGCTTGTCTTCCACACTGACTACTTCTGTTTGGCTAATTTATTTAACACCATGTCCTGCCCTTTCACACTAAATTTCCCCTTCCTAAAAATTAGCCACTGATTGGTTGGTATTAGATAAGATTAATTCTAGTTTTTCCAACTATTTAATCATAGTTTGGTAATCCTGTCTTTGTCTATTTTATAAGAGAAGAGAAAGAAAGAGAGTAACTCATTGTTTCAGAGGAAATTCCAACAGTCAGCTGATCACATTTACAATAAAAAACAAGGAGAATTTCAGAAATCATAAGAAGAGACACAGAATAGCCTAAAAGACAGAAAGGACTTTCAAATTAAACATCAGATTAAATGTGTGGTACAATGGCACTCTTTTTCTAGCTTTATTCAGCTGAAAATTATACAAGATGAATTAAAAATATTAATAAATCCATAAACCTAATGATGTGTTTTACACATTTGTCTGCACCTACTGTACCTGTGCCTTTTTCTATTAATTTCTACACTCAAGTAGTGACTCTGTAACTGTCCCTACGCTCAATGGTTTTATTTTATTTTCACAAAAAACAGTTTATCTAACTATCGGTAAACAACATTTATACTAAATTCTGTTTTAATGTTTTGATAAAATAACCAGTGACGTGCAGTCAGGGTCGGCAAGGTAGGCAGTGCCTACCCAAAGTGATTTAAGTGTTTTAATTATAATATGATTATAAATGATTTATTTTTCAATTTCCAAAAGCCTACAGTACCTATGAAATTGAAAGTGTCATCATTTTGTGCTTTTCATAGCCCAAATGACTAAACATCGCTATTTCCTAACCGCTGTAAGGTAGGAGGAGGCCACACCCCTTCTCAAAGCACGTTGCTGCTCTGCCTCTGTTCCCATAGCAGGTTTTTATGTGTTTACGTATGCGCAGTCAATTCCCCAAGATGACAACCATTTACGTCCAAAGGCAGCGTACCGTGCTATTCTAAATGCTATACGTACGTTCACAGTGAATTGATATCACGTGACCGCTGCTGCTACGTTCTCTAGCTAGTGGGCGGGATAACACTACAGTCAGGATGACAGCTCTAGAGACGAGAAAGAAACTTTTTTTGAGGAAAAACAACAGCTTTTAAAAGATGGAGACCAACACCTGTTCATATTTTCTACAGTGAATGGAACAAAAAGAAGGATTGACTTTGTGGATGCTCCTCACTGAGGCTGTTCTGAGTAGTTGTTGTTGTCATTTTCTCCATGTTTCTGTGTTTCCAACACAAACAACAGATGTGCTGTCGTGTCATGAGATATATGTTGTTGGGAGAGTATGGAGGCTATATTAAATAATTGTATATGTTTCTTTAATGGTGTTTATGATGTTGATTTCGTTAGATGATAAATACTTGTTCATGTGGATCTTATTGGATTTTTTCTTTATTGTGAATTTTATATTTTGGTAAGTGCATTGAGATGACTTTGTTGTAAATTGAGCTATACAAATAAAGTTGAATTAAATTAAAACTTGCCAGCAGAAATGTGGAATTGTCATTGGTATTGACATAAGTGGTCTCGATTTTGAACGCCCTGCCTACCCTACTGTAGTGCTCACGGCACGTCTTTGAAAATAACCTACAATTTTACTTTACAAACTTTAAACACAGAGACTCACTCTGTGTCCTGGACAAAAGATTGAAAAACACTAACCCAAAATGTTACTATTGTTTTTCATTCATTTATTGCCCTTTTCCTGTTTTTACAAACCGTTTAAGATAGTTACTAATTGTATATTCTGATGTGATATTATTTGTTTATGTTCACATCTACGTTCTTAGTTTTAGGACATTTAGGAAAAGGTAATGAGAACCAATATGGCGGTGGATGTTGATGACTGTTTTCTTGTTTTGGTTGTCTGTAGGTACACCCACTCGGTTCTGCAGCGTGAAGAAGGTCTGCAGAGAGAGGCGGGGCCTCAGTGCATTTACTCGGCTCACACTGTGGAAAAAGCAAACGAGCTCGCCAATGTAGAAAAGAGCATCTTCGAACACAGAGACCTGCTGAGGCAGATCAGCTCCTACCATCACCGTCCTCGTCGGGATCCTCACGCCGCCGCCTGCAACAAGTGTGTGACAGAGTGCTGGAGCGAGTGCGAAGAGCTGCTGGAGAGATATGCCAAGCTAGCCAGCCCCTTTTGTTTCAACGAAGAAGAAAGAAGGACAGAGGAAGGGCAGCATCAGTTTGACGAGGAAGGCGTAGAAAGACTGGATGAGGGAGATGATACGAGTGTAAAACGTAGACTGTCCTACACGCCACAGCTGATCAAAGCTAAGTCCACCAAGTGTTTCGACAAGCGTTTGAAGACGCTGCAGGAGCTGTGTGACAGTACGTTCTACGAGGCCACCGTGGAGCTCCTAAAAGAGACTGAGAGAAGTTTTCGGGGGGATTTGTGCTACATGCACACGCGTCGTCTGGAAAAATCACTGTGCAGAAAACAAAGAGTCACCAATTTCCTCTTTGAGGAGGAGGTTGGTGATGATGATGAGGAAAAAGAAACATTAAGACCATTCTGTGCTGTGAATCACACCAGGGACACCTTTCCACTCTCAAACCCACCTCCTATTGTGCTGGGAACAGAACTTCTTGAATTTGACCAACTGGAACCTTCTCCTCCCCCAGTCCGCTCCTCCACAGTCAGACATACTCAGGACAGTGAGCTGGGACTAGTTGAAAGCCATTTTGAGTCATCTCCTTCAGATCAGACTCTAGAGACCCAGGAGAGCTCAGAGGAGACCAAGGGAAGCTTCAGTAGTGATAAGAGCGGCACATGTGCAGCAGCAGAGGCGCAACACGACAACAGCTCTGACTTGACCCCTGATCCTGACCCGGAAAGGGAGAGTAGCAGTGAAGAGGTGGAGACCACTGCAGGGGGGGAGGAAGGAGACCAGACACCCGTGTCTTTCCTGGATGTGATGTGTGAGCTGGAAGCTCTGCAGGAGAACGGCTCAGAGGGACAAACCCAACCACTACTGTTGCCGATAGATACAGCATGCTGTATTCCCCAAGAAGGTTTTCTTTATGAATCTGAGGCTCAGATATGTCTCACACCCAAATCCCCACAACCCTGTCAGATCTCAGTGGTCAACCAGGAACCTCAGTCTCTTTTTCCACTTCCAGACGACTACACCATGGGTACCCCGTGCTTACAGAACCCTGCAGCTGGGCTGGAGCTGCCAGTGGGAAGCCTGGGAGATGGAGTTTCTCACACCTCAGCGGAGGACGGGTCGGACTGCACCATAAGCACCTCAACAGGCTCTGATTCGACCGCGTTGTCTCTGGGTTACGGAGGCGTGGTGACCCTGCGTCAGAGGAAGAAGGCTGGCCACGGAGCGCTGAGGTTTGTCCGACAGTATCCTTTTGCAATGCAGGCTCTGTGGTGCCTGCTGAGCGGCAGAACCCTAGTGGTGCTCGGGGCAGACGAGGGGAGAGTGCGTCGGCTGGTTTCCGCTTTGGCTCTCTTTGTACCTGGACCTGGGAAGTATGGAGAGAAGGTTCAAGCTTGGCTATCCTGTTCCATCACCCTCACTGACCTGCAGAGATGGAAACTCATTGGATTACAAAGGTATGGATAGAGAACTGTGCAGACACTCCACATTAACTCTAAAGCAGGGTTTCCCAAACAGGGGTATGTCTACCACTAGGGGTACAGGAGCCCATTGCAGGGGGCACTTGGAAAGATTTAACAATTAATTAAAAAATAATCAGGAAATGTTCCTAGTTCCTGATTATTTCTGCATTTTTTTTTTTGTCATATTCACCACAAGCAAACAGTACTATTGTAAGTAAGTAAGTAAAATGTATTTATATAGTGCTTTTCACAGACCAGGGTCACAAAGTGCTTCACATTTTACAGTTTAAAACAATAATAATAACAGAGTACATATGCCAGTACAGTGCAGTGTCAGTAGAAAGCAAGAAATAAAAGGGTACATATAAAGCCTACATTGGGCAAATACAACTGTGTGGCTAGAAAGCCTCCCTAAAAAAGTATCTTTAGTTGATTTTTAAAAACATCCATGGAGTCCAGCATGCGCAGAGTGTGTGGAAGTTCATTCCAAAGGCGAGGAGCTACTGCTTTAAACAATCGATCTCCTCGAGTTTTAAAGCGAGTGCAGGGGACCATCAGCAGGTTCTGAGAAGTGGACCTCAGGCTCCTATTGGAGATGTAGGGCTGGATCAGGCATTTAATGTATCCAGGCGCCTGACCATGGAGAGCCCTGAACGTCAGTACCAGGTTTTTAAAATTAATCCTGTATATGACAGGGAGCCAATGTAGAGATTTTAAAATAGGAGTATAATGGGCTGTCTTGTGGGTACGGGTCAGGAGCCGTGCAGCAGAGTTTTGGACTACTTGTAGATGAGCCAAGTCCTTTTTATTAGGGCATGTAAACAGGCTGTTACAGTAGTCTAATCATGAGGAAACAAACACATGCACAATCATCTCAAGCTCATGACGAGAGACCATGTGTCTCAGCTTAGAGATGTTTCTCAAATGGAAAAAACAGTTCCTAGTAAGCTGTTTAGAATGCCGTTCTAGGGACATCCCTTCATCAAAAGTAACTCCAGGGCGCCAAGGTGCTGCTTAATAAGAGGCACAGTACTGCCTGGAACAACGACTAGGGATTCTGTTTTACAGGAGTTCAGCTGGAGGCTATTTTCACTGAGCCATTGCTTTATTTTGGCCAGGCAGTTTGTGAGGGAAGCCAGTGTCTGAGGTTCAGGGGACTTGAAGGAGCAGTACAGCTGTAGGTCTTCAGCATGTAAGTCACTGAACTGCTGGATCAGCTCGCCAAGAGGGAGTAAATGAATCAGGAACTAAAGCGGCCCAAGGACCGAACCCTATTGCTCAATAAAAGACTACATTTTCTTGTCATTTATTGAAACAGGATTACGTTGAGTTGTAGAGCAGTGATATCAAGAATTTCTGGGAACCCTAAAGACATTTTTGTCTAAAATTAGTTTTGGATCATTTTATACTGTATTACAAATAAAATAACCGGGATTAGTGAAAAGTTGTAAAAGCTTTATATATAATATTTTTACTGCATTTTTCTTAAACTAAATTTATATTTGAAAAAATGACAAAAGTATGAAATACAATACTTTCAAAAAGTATAATCAAAAATTTCCAAAATGTATTTTTAATCAGTCATTTTTTTTAATCAATTACGAGAGACTCCAGGCGACCCCACATGGGGTCCCGACCCCAAGGTTGAAAAACACTGCCGTAGAGGCCATTTTATCTCACTTCTGACAATAGGAGACAATAATTAGCTACATTTTTCAAAGGACACCATATTTACTAACTATTGAAGTAATCACGTGAAAGTTACATTGTATTTTAATAAATAAGAAAAATCCACTTTAAATGTCACGTGTTTTGAATTTGTAGATTAAGCCTTAGAGAACCAACATTTAATGTTTGGGGGTTTGGGGGGGCTGCTGTTCCACAAATGGAAAAACATGAAATTATGGAGAGGGTACTTATGATATGAAGAAGACGTACACGTGATTTGTCAAAAATGCAAAGGGGGTACATGGGACAGAGAGGATTGGGAACCACTGCTTTAAAGTATGTCCAATGGTGAAGTAAAGTTAAGCTTTTAAGGAATGCAAATGTCATGATTTGTCACTTTATTGAACTATTTGTCATCCGGTCTGACTCGGTTCTCAGTGACTTACAAATATTGAGCGACTCAACCTTTATCTGACTAACCTAGAACATAGAAATATTAACAAATAACTACCATACATGCATACAGTCAGGCAGACTAACAGAAGGTGTGCTGTGGTATCAGGTCCAAAGACATTAGCGGCAGACTCTTAAAGAGTAACTAACCCAAAAACCACTTTTTTTCTCCTGAAAACAAATGTATTTGGCTAAAACATCAAGAGTTGGACAAGAGTCAAACAACATACCCAAAGTATTTTAGTTTGGCGTATTTTGTTGTAAAAATGTAAGCGTGACTGCCCTCTATGGGTTAAAACCCTGGTTTTTACAATCAGATTTGGCTTTTACCTGAGAATGGTGGTTTCTAATGTTTTGGTGGTTTCTTAACATCACAAACTACAACTGCTTGCCCCGCCCCTCCGATAAAAACTAGCACCTGTCGACTGGCAAGTTGGTTGGATTGAGATTAATCTATAAATCATGTGTGTGGCTCACACTTCCAGAGGAAACATAACATTGTGGGTGCGTGACTCGCTACTCCTCCGTGGGCTCACACACTCGCTTCAGCCGCGCACATGCACACACTCAGTGACTCTCATCAGGTTGAAATGCGTGAGACTTGAGAGCTTTGCTAGTATATCAGTGTGAGTGTGTCTGCTCAGACGGCCCTCCCCCCTCTCCAGTCTAACCCTCCGTCCGGTGTAGCCTGTGTTGATTCCGCTGTGATTTTAAAATGAAATGAAAATAAACGTTTTGAAACGTAATCACCAAACAAGGAACAGTCAAAAAGAATGTTTCTTCAAAAGAGAAGTCCACAGGAGCTCAAAGTGATTGGCTCTGGGCACACATGTGACTCTCGTAGCTGTGCTTCGCTCGCGGTAAACACTTTTATGAAATGATTCATTAAATGGACTATTCCAATACGAACAAATGCAATGTTGCACAGCTTTGAACCAAGCTGCAGCCTTGTAGGAAGTATGAGCTCTGTCTGTCCCTGAACACCAGAGATACTTTAATAGAGAGATGAATTTATTTTATTGCATAATTGTGGCCATCACCAGCCCTCCCTAAAGAAGGGTAAGAAATACTTTATTGAAGGGATAATATAAAAAGAGAGGGCAGTGTTACACCTAGGTGAGGGGGAAGGGAACAGGGAAGAGGGAGTCAGGGTGGGAAAATGGAAGGGGTGGGGAAAATGCCCATAATAAAGGCATTTACCCAGCCTCAGGGTTTAGTTCCTCTTTAATGTCCTGTGAATGATTGGGTGACGCTTCCATAGATCACTTTTGTTTTTACTGTACATGATCTCACAGATAGTTGAGGTCTTGATCTTTACAAATCAGACTGAACCTCTTTTTGATTTGGAATTTAAATAGAAACATGACATCAGCAAATTGACATTTTGATTGAGATTAGTTTAGCACATTTTAGAAGTTAGGGTGGTGTTTGTGTTTAAAAGTGTTTGACTGTATCTCCTTTGTTGTAAATTCTTGACAGTTTTTAAAACTTATACTCAGAACTTGGCTTTGTTTTTTCCACAGAGTTGCTTCCCCTGTGGGCTCCAACATGCTGTACTCGCTATCCCGCTACAGCCGCTACATCTCCGTCCTGGATGCCGACCAGCGAACCTTGCGTTGTCCGCCGTATCGCGGCCATCTCCTGACCAACATCGCCGACCACCGCACCTTTATCCGCCGTGGCGCCACCTACTTCCTTCATGTACAGAGTACGCTCTGTCACCTGGCAGCTAGAGCCTTCCTGTTTACATTCACCCACCACCTCCACCTGCCTGTCTGCTCCACAGAAGGGCCTGAGGTGGTGGAGGGCCGACGGCGCTGCTTCCTGCAGAAGCAGCTGGAACTGGGGGAAGAAGACAGCCAGATACTGCTCTACCTCAGCCAGCTCATAACTCAGCATTACCTCCACACCTCCACTGGTCACACTGACGCTGCCCCTCTATTTAGTTTCAAATACTCCACCAGCCTTTTATACAAACATCGTCCGTGATGTTTTTATTGCAGATGACCCATAAACCTTCTGTGGCTGTTTATGTCGGAACAAGCTCACCTGCACTAGTTTTAATTCAGTGTGGCGTTCAGTGGCTGTTGGCCTCGCTGTCTGGTTTCTCCTCCTGCCAAATGAGAAAAAAAGTGTGAGGAGAGTGATCTGTGAATGTTTGAACACTTTGTTTTTATTCCTGCAGCAACTTTAATCCTCACAAACGACACTGACAAAACATTTCCCTTTTTCGTTCTCATGGGAGAAATAGTTTTTTGCACTGATGCTGTTGAGATCACTTTCACTTCTTCATACACACACACAACACACAACACAAACTCTTTATTATGTTAGTAAAGCAGTACTATTCTCAGTTGTCAAACCTGTTGATCACTGAGGAGTTGGTCTGCTCTGCTGTCATTGATACTGTGTGTAAATGTAAAGTATATTTTAGAGAGAAACTCTCACATGCTGATCAATCACACTGGTGGTCTAAAGTCTGTCTGAAGTTGACTTTTTTGCACATTTTTCACTTAAATGTTTCTTTGCATTATGTTAACGACACATTCCAGAAGCCATTGATGAATGTTTTGTTTTGGGTGGATTTAAGCTGTTTTTTTTTTTTTGACAAGGTGGAGGAAATATTTCCGTTTTAATGCATGAGAAGTAGTATGTTGCAGTTGGCTGTGACGGGGTAAAATGCATGTGCGGATGAGATGTAGATGTAAAAGCATCAGCAGCACATACACAGTACATGTGAGTGGGGGATGTTGAAGCAGTGGATGTGTAAACTAACAGTGTCGAGCTCCCTAACCTGTTGAGCTCCTTAAAAGATACTTAACCTAAATGTTGTCTCAAAGTTGTGAGCGAGTGCTGTGACGTCAGCATGTGACCGTTCTGTGCCAGGTTGATAACTGTGTGAATACTTGACTTTTCATTTGGATGATTATTTTATTTTGTTTAGTCATTTTGACTCTAAAGACACATTTGTTGTCATCAATTGGAATTTTAAAAAGCTGCTTTTCCTTTATTTAAAAATGTGAAAACAAATCTGTTGTTCATATGTTAAGAACAAGATTCCTAAGTATTTTTTATTTTTTTAAATGAAATATGGCTGACTTAGTGTCAATGTTGGGTGATTGCACAAGTCTGATGTTCCCTATCCTTGACTGTAGTGGTGGAGCTGTGTGTCTGTATCATGGTCAGATTTAATGTGAAATGATACAAGATCAAGGCTGCTGTTACCCCCCCCCAAAAAAACCCAACAATTTTTAATTTTTTAATCACATTATTTTCATATTTTTTATCTGCATTTATTTTTATTTTTTGCTGCTTGTGCTGTTTTATTGCTTTTGAAATGCTTTAATAACTCTTCTTTTTGTAACTAAAGTTCATCAATTTGCAAAAAAAGAGAATGTAATCTGAAAAGCCATACAGTCACGTGCTTAACATGTTTTCACTGTGTCCTTGTTGTTAAGTCATGTCTGCCTTTTGTAACTCATAATGCAGGGCCATCGTGTTCCCTCCACACCTGTACAATGGCAATGTTGCCAATGATATCAATAAAGCATGTTGTGAATGTCGTTCATGATATCTGTGCGTTTTTGTCTTAATGCTGCTTATATTTGGTGCTGTATCTCTGGTTGATTGAAATCCAACACATACCATTCAATATGAAGAATTTTGGGCCCAAAATTGTTTATTCTTTTATATTAATGATTTATGCCAAGTGTCAGAAGTATTGAAATTAGTGTTGGTTGCTGATGATATCAATAATTTTTTGTTCAGGCGGTGAACTGGAAATCTCACATTAGTCACGTTAGGAGCAAGGTTTCATGAAGTATATCAATAATTAGTAGAGCAAGACAAGTTTTAAATCATAAGTCCCTACGTATGCTCTATTATTTACTAGTCTTGCCATATTTTACTAATTGTGCAGAAGTGTGGGGAAACAGCGACACAACAACAGTTCAGCCACTTGTCATTTTACAGAAGAGCTTTAAGGATCATCCATGGGGCGGGTTATAGGGAACATACAAATATATGTTTTGTAGAGTCCAAATTATTAAAATTCAAAGATTTGGTGGATTTGCAAACTTTACAAACTCCATATATGGCAAAGTGCAATGATTTACATATAAAAAGTCAGAGGGAAGGAGGGTATATGTTACGAGGAAAACTACATTTCATAATACCGATGGCACACAGTAGGAAGAAAGGTTTTGCGTTTCCGTCTACGGGGTAAAATGTGGAACAGCTTCAATGAGCAGCTCAAGAAATGTCCAAATATAAAACAATTTAGGAAAAGATTTAAAAAAAATTATTTTTGAACGCTATAAAAATGAAGGAAAATAAGTTGGTTTAACTAGAATTTTTGTTGTTGACATTGTTTGAATGTATGAAGAAGATATATGTGCTTGCGTTATGTGAGAAAGTAGATAAAACCAAAGGAAGTAAGCTATTGTATTAAGACTTTGGAGGAGGGGGTGTGAATTAATAAGTGTTCATCCCACTCCTTTTCAAGCAGCAGTGAATTTTTCTGTTTTCTATGGATTATTGTATTATGTTGTACATACAGTACACTTTTTCATTGTGTGCTCGAAATAAAACTAAACTAAACAATAATTAAACAACCAAAAATGGAATGGGCTGAAGCAGTAACTGCTTATCGGAGCCCATCCCCAAACAGCAATTATATAAAAAAACTACAGAAACAACTCAATAACAGCGCTTTTCATCAGCTTATCAACTTATATTTCAATAGGTGCAAAGTATTTTGTTTTTAGAAGATTTTTTGAACATTGACAGTGAACTTAACTTAAAGCTGCTATCTGGAGTTTCTGAGAGAATGTCTTGATGTCCCGCCCTCAACAGCTCTACTTCCTCCCCTGCCTCTGCCAATCTCCCAGAAGCTACGCCTCTATGTGTGTGCACTCACATTGGAAAACATAACAAAGTTGTATAACTACAAAAACTACACATTTATTGTTAGAATGCCATAACTTGTAATTGAAACATGTTTGTTACCTGTCCATGAGAAATGTCATCAAATCCTGGTCCGTTCGGAATCCTTTTAAAAACAACAAGTCCCTCCACCTTTGAAAAGCAGCTCCGAGATAAATTCTATTGCGGTCACAAAGACGTTTATTCACAAGCTTTGTACCTGGACTTTTCTTTTTTAGTAGAAGCTTTATACGTTGGCAATCGTGGAATGGGTAATGACGGAATGACGCTCTGCTGCTCAGTGATACCTGTTTGAGACGCGCGGGTCATTTTCGTGCACAGTTTACGCAGCACGTGCATTCACTTTGATTGACAGTTCTCGCTCCAGGAAGTCAAAGCCTATTGGCTGGGCGCACTCGGCGATCGTTTTCATTTATATAGGGGTCTGAGACAGCTCTTGTTAAGGTCCTCAATGACATTCACTTGTCATTGAGGACAAGTGGGGGGGGGGGCTCTCTGGCATGGCACTAAACTGGTTTGAATAAGCTATCATAACTATGCAGACGACACACACAGTTACATAACTGTATCCCCAGGAGACTATAGACACTACAAATGCTGATAAACTGCTTTGATCAAATTAATAATTGAATATGTCAACATTTTCTTCAGATAAAACAAGGAGAAAACCAAAATTGTAGTCTTTGGAGCCAAATAAGGAAGACTGAAAATCATCAACAAGCTTAAAAAAATAATGCATAAAACCACAAACCAAACTAGAAATCTGGTGTCATCATGGACTCAGACCTGAACTTCAACAGCCACACAAAGATAGTTACAAAATCAGCTTATTATCACTTAAACAACATCAAGGATCAACTTTATTGACCAAGTAATGTATTGAATACACACGAGGAATTTGTCTTGGTGAACTGTGCTCTCTCTGATAGTGTCAACATTAAATAATAACAATCAACTAGAATAAATAAAAATAAATAAAAAAGAAGTATAAACATAAATATAAAGAGTAGTTAGACTAATATGTGCAAACTAAATAAAATAACAAGATAATAATAGTAATAATAATAATAATAATAATAATAATAATAATGAAATGAAATAAAAATACAGTAATAATAATAAGATAATAGTGCAGTAGTGCATTAATAAGTAGTGCAGGTGAACATTTAAATTAAAATATTATGTCCATGAACATTTACAGTGACAGGTTGATCCAGGGTTGATATGTTTAGTTCCAGGTTATTCCACAGTAACAGAAACAGGTCTGACACTCTATGACTGTTTAGTGTTGATCACAGTGACAGCCTGGGGGAAGAAACTGTTTTTATGGAGGGTAGTTTTGGCGTACAGTGATCTGTAGCGTCTGCCAGAGGGGAGGAGTTTAAACAGATTGTGTGCAGGGTGGGAGGGGTCTGCAGTGATGCTACCTGCCCGTTTCCTGAGAGAGCACAGTTCACCAAGACAAATTCCTCCTGTGCATTCAATACATTACTTGGTCAATCAAGTTGATTCTGATTCTGATTCTGATTCTGAAGGATGAAAAGACTGTTGTTACAGTAGGACCTACAAAAATGTATTCATTCATTTATCTTTAATAGACTGGATTACTGTAACGCTGTCCTCACAGGTTTCCCTAAAACATCTATAAATAAGCTGCAGTTAATCCAGAATGCTCACAAACACAAAGAAAGTGGATCACATTCAATCACAGGATCGACTACAAATTACTACTACTGGCTTATGAAGCATTACATGGTACAGGACCAAAAACCAAAATACATCTCAGACCTTCTGCTCTGATATCAACCAACCAGAGGTCAAAGGTCATCTGGGACAAACCAGCTTTATGTTCCCAGAACAAAAACAAAACACGGAGAAGCAGCGTTTAGATTTTATGTTCCTCGTCTGTGGAATAAATTTACAGAAAGCTGCAGGTCCGACAAAATTCTCAGCGCTTTTAAATTAAGGTTAAAGATATTTGTATTTAACACTGCTTTTAATTAAACAGTCACACTATTTAATCTGATATGATCCTGTTTTAGTGATTGATTGTGTAAAGCACTTTAGGTTGTCTTAAGGTGCTATATAAATAAACTTGACTATATAAATAAACTTGACTATATAAATAAACTTGACTATATAAATAAACTTGACTATATAAATAAACTTGACTATATAAATAAACTTGACTTGAAGTGATTCTCAAAATCATTCCAAACTTTAACACCATAAACAGAAACACATCTTTTAACATTTGTTCTAAATTTCTCTTTCTTCAAAAATATAAACTCCTCTTAAATTATATTTTCCTTCTCTTTGTTTAAAAAGTGATAAAATACCCAAAGGAAGGCTTTTATTTCTTACGCAAAACACAATCTCTATTAACCTTATTATATCCATAAGTTTTATTGTTCTATATTTTTTAACCAGTTCATTAGTAGGTGTCCAGAATTACTATATTCTACTATAATACATATTTAATATATATGTATTATTTTTAATGCTCTCTTTTGTAATTTGATTAATGGATCTATTTATGTTTTACATGTGTTACCCCAGCTTTCAGTAGGCCAGGTAAGGCAATGAGATGAATAATATTTCATTCATTCTTTGTTCTATGCATCAAACCCTGCAGTGTTTTAAAATCAATCTGTCACTAGTCTAATTATGTTTCAATGACCAAAACCGGAAGCATTGCAAAGTATTTGGTAAATCATTTTATATTTATGGGTTCCACATCCAGGTAGAAATCTTTTCATATGCCCCTTTATGAGCAATTTTTACTTTTAATATTGCATTAGGGTTGTTTTTTGCTGTAATAAATGATATATTTTGCTTTAGATAATGATGCATAATAGGGCACTGACGCATTTACACAATTAGCATGATGAATTGCTCTAGCAGTAGTTTGTAATTTTTATTTTCTTATATTCTTCAGGAAAACAACGAAAATAATGCATATTGTAAATAACCCCAGGTACATTTCTGTGTGTAAACAAGATTTTAAATGTTTTATTTTGGTGCTTATCACTATGTTTTAGAGTTCAGTTGTAGTTAACTTCCGGTTAAATGTTTGATGCTTTTATTTTGGCGGCATCACTTCCTGTTTGCCGTTTGGCGCTTGAGGTAACTTGATGTTGCTGGAAAAACACGGAGAAGTAGAAGAAACCAACACGGAGCGGCTTTAAAAGTGTTTTATGTTTAACTGCCCCCTTGAAGAGGCACAAGGTACGTTTAAAATGTCTGGCAATACTGCATGAATGTTTGGTGTGGCCAGAGTTGTATGTTTGTTGGGTTTTATAATGTTTGTCTGAACTTATGCACGTTTAGCATTTTATGCAAGGATGTAAGAGCTTAGCATTTAGCTTATACTTTGTTTTTGTATATTTCAGCTCTTACGATGAATTTAAGGTTAACTGTCAATAAACCTGTTTTTTTCCACTAGCTTGGTGGACCCCATAAACAATGATAAAATTGGTAAAAATTTAGCCTGGTTCTGTTTTTTTTTTTTTTTGGTATTGTAACAAATTTAGATTTTTTTTTTTTTTTTTTTAATGTGGGGTTTGATGCACCCTAATGTAGAACGCCAATAGTTTCAGATATTTTTCTTCTACTATGTTCTATCTGCCGCTTCCAGCAAAGCTCATGATCTAGGATGACGCCCACGATCTGTGTGTAAGATCTGTGTCTGCCTTCAGAACACCATTAAGTCATCAAATCCATCAACAGACCAAGTGCGACTTGCTTCAGCAATGACGGATGTGTGATCATTTGAGGTGTCATGAATAATTGATGCTCCACCATCAACACGACTAATTGGCCTGAAGGAAGAGGTGGCGAGCAAAAGAGCCTGTGTCAGAAAATAAAGGAGAGAAGAATTCTGTCGGAAAACAGACACAATTACTTATATTTTAATGCTGCAGGCTGTGTGTGTCACAGTTTGTGACGTGAACAAATTTTACCGGCTTGCACTGTGCTTAGAGTCTGTTTAGAACTGACATAGGCAACTGCCGACCCTCGGTCTAATTTTGTGTGGCCTCCAAAATAATTGTAACCAAGTTGGAAGTTATATGAAGCCCAACATAACACAAAAAAATGTCAACAAAAGTACACACAGTGTCAACAAAGACACACAAAACAATGAAAAAAAACAACAACATATACAAAAAAAACTTCAAAAACATACAAAATGCCAACAAAATTGCACAAAATGCCAACAATAATACAAAAATATAACAAAAACACACTTGATAAACACACCAAGGCAACCAAAATGTGCCTTATTGACAAGAAAATAGATTAAATGAATTCAAAAACACAGAAAATGTCTAAAATTTCAAAAACACCCAGAAAACCCACACAAAATGATTACAAAGACAAAACTCTGTTCTTTCCTATGTTAATGCTCATATTTGTCATTATTCTAAATGCTAACATGAATGTTGATAATGTGGCCAATCACAGACAATCACATTTTTGTGTCCCCCACTCTGATAGAAGTTGTCTACCTCTGGTTTAGAACTTTTGAGCAAGCAGTTTATCATGGCTGCATTTGGTAAATAAAGCTGGGACTGTAACCGAGCCCTGAGGGACTCCATATTATTTTACTATTAAATGATAGCATGTATATTTTTAGTTGTATACTTTTTGTTCAAAACTGTTTTTTTTTTTTTGTTTTGTTTTTTAATGTATCATAATTGATAATACTTTACAATAAGGGACCCTTAATATTGTTAGCTAAGGCATTATTAAACATGACCAGTTTAACAATGTTATAATAATCATAATGTATTAGTTAAGCTAACATTAACTAACATACTAGTTAATGCATTAATAAGCAGTTATTTAATGCTTAGTAATTCAAACATTACTAAGCATTAATAAATGTTATATAATGTGATTGGTTACCCTTATGGATATTACAGTCAAATGTAATGTCCCTCATTGCCATTTACTTGCAGTGTTTATTGGAGTGTGTGTGTCAATGTTAGCATAACAGTAGTAACCTGACATACACTTTAATAAATGTATAGGAGCCCCTCATAAGTATTAATTAACCTATAGTTAACCATTCTTTCTGAACCCTTATTGTAAAGTGTACAACATGTATTCCTTAGGTATATGATAATATTATCACACTGTTAATTAATGTTAAATAAGGATAGCTATTTACATTAAATAACATTTATTAATGCTTAGTAATTTTTGAATAACTAAGTGTAGCGGTCAGTAGGGGCTTTCTTTTCTCAGTGAACTAGGTAAGGCCACTTCCTGCCTAGTGGAGGAAGTGTCCTGTTTAAATGTCTGGTGATCAGTGACTGCTGCTGGCTGGTGACAGGTGTGTTTTTTAGCATTTTAACCTGCTGTTTAACACATGGTTTTAGAGCTGTTTTAGGACTCTGGTGGAAACTGTTTCCCCCCCATTGTTAAGAGCAATTCTAAGGTAGGACATGTGTTTGAATATTCAGTTTATCCTTTGTCTATTTGGGTTTTAACATCTGTTTCCCTTTTCATTTCAGATTTGAGCCTGCTACTGTTTTGTTTAGTTTGTTTTTAGGGTTTCTTTCTGGTTAAATCTGAGTTTATTTGGTATCTTTTTGTAAATTGTGGAAACCCTATTTTAGCTTTGCACAGTAAAGTTATACAGTCCATGGGTCTTTTAGGTCTTAGAGTTGTTTCCCTTGGGTATTTCTGTTTGGCACTTAAGGCTTTTGTTATTTAATGTGTGTTTGTGGGGGGCACTTTTTGGTTTTTTGGGGTGGGGCTACTTCCTCTCCAGCCATCCTTGCTTAGTTATGTTTTAATCTTTTATTTTTTTCAGACTCTGTTTGGTCCTGGCTCAGGGGCTGTGAGGTTTTAATTGAATGTGTACTTTTAATATTGACCATTGAGTAAAACCTACATTTTAGTCATAGAAATAAATATTCTTTTTTTTTTTTTTTTTAACCTTTTATGCATACTACTGGTCTTAATAAACTTTTGAAAGCACTGTCTCTGCCTATTTTTTTTTTTTTTTTTTTTTTTACAAACTGTTCTGTGTGTCCTTGGATGTTATTTTAGCATTAGTTATTTTAAGTTCAGTACCTCCTTGGTCACATAAGCATTAATTAACTGCTTAATAATGCATTAACTGGTATGTTATTTAATTCATTGTGATTATTATAACATTATTAAACTGTTACTTAATGTTTAATGATGCCCTAACTGATTGATAACTAATTGTGGGACCCTCATTATAAAGTGACCTTCTAATCTAACCAGATAAACATTAATAATAAATTATTTTATGCAATCACAACCTGGCCAAGTGGCAGGAGAGATGTAAGAAAATGACAAAAGATCAGATAAAATAATACATTGGCAAATAAATTATTTTTCCCTTCAGGGGAGGGGCGTATGCTTTAAAGGGTTAAATTTAACTTGCAGGTCTCGAGTTTGACAAATTTGGTCTTAAGGGCTTCTGAAAGTTATAAAGTTAAAGAGTTCATCGCTACATTTTATTTGAATCAAGAAACTAAATGTCAACGGAGATTTTACTTTTTATTCACAAAAAACATGATGAAAAATGTATTTTGACACGTTTTATTAAAACCTTAAAGAGAATAGGGCAGGATTTGTGAACTTTTTTTAATGCTAATGGCTGATGAAGCGTTCCAAACCAAAGAGAATGAGCCCACACACGTTACTGCCATGACCTGACTGTGATACATTTTTTATTGTAATTCTGGGGCCAAAAATCCCACGTTCTGCAGACGTGACGTCAAATGACGCTGATGTGTGTCATCTCTGCCTGAAATAAAGACAGCTTGGACACTGAAAGAAGACAAGCAGGATGGACCAAACACTTCTGTAAAGTTAAAGATATTCACAGATTCAGCATTTCTGGACCAATAACTCATCAACGGAACATCGCTTTTACAAAACCGATGCCTCGTTGCAATCACAGCAAGGTGGACCGTAAACTACAACCGGATTTTCCTCAAAACGAGCTTTTCTCCACATTTTGGAACTTGTATTAAAGCCTCTACGCTCAGGGAATGCTCAGGGACCGTCTGCAAATTGCAACACCGGAAAAACATTAAAAAAAAAACAATAACTTCACACAGGAAAGTGGTGTTGTCATCAAACTCAGCACACATAGATTAACACTTTATAATTATATTACAACACTTAGTTTTAATAAATATGTTTTCAAGTATATTTAGTGATTTTTTTTTCCATTAAATAAGTACTAAAATATGCTATAACTGTACTATAACATGTTATAGTGTCATCAAACTCAGCACACATAGATTAACTCTTCATAATTATACTACAACACTTAGTTTTAATAACTATGTTTTCAAGTATATTTAGTGATTTTTTTTTCATGGATTTTGGTTTTGTTGGATAAATAAACATGGACTGGTTCAAGGAACGCTATGCCTGCATTCTGCCTCCATCTCTCCTTGCATTTGGGTCCACACTCACACCACACTGACACTGCAAGTCTGTTATCACAATTTAACCTTTTTAAATCATAACAGTCTATAAGTAACGTCACCTCGTCGTTACAGTATTAC
The DNA here is from genome assembly GCF_900634775.1 of Gouania willdenowi. NCBI lineage: Eukaryota > Metazoa > Chordata > Actinopteri > Blenniiformes > Gobiesocidae > Gouania > Gouania willdenowi. Next base: position 1,834,338 of record NC_041051.1, on the reverse strand, counting down.
AACTTTCTTTCATATCATTTCAGGGTTTTCTTTATAATTATCAATGAAGTCACTATTATAGGCTGCAGGGTCACAAAAATATCATCACATCTACTCCACATCATGTTGTTAATATTACAGCACTAGATTTGGGAATTTTTGCTTGAGGATTTCTTTTATCTATACCAAAAACAATAGAGGTCTCTTGAAAGCAATACTAAGACACAGTTTGGAAACTGTGTTGATTTTTATTTTGCCATATATAGCAAATCAAAAGACATCTTTCATCTTTAACTCAATTGGGATTTTCTTTTTTTAAATTTTAATAAACATTCTAGTATGAAATACATATACTGTAGAGCTTCTTATATAGCTTCATCACACTTTATTAGTAACATAAGTAATACATAAAACAAACAAAATCTTGTAATCTAGAATAATCAAGATTTGTTAGATATTTACACAAAGAAACAAAACAGTTTAAACTATGAACATTAGTTTCTGGAGGTGCACAAAAGAGTAGTTGTGATGTTGTCACATGCCCATTGTACTGAGACCACAGTTATAGCTGCAGTGGTAAAAATCTGAACTCCATCCTTTGCTGCAACCCCTCTACTCCCAACATTTCTTGTCTCTCTTCAGCTGCTCCATCTAATAAAGGCATAAGGGCCACACAGTAAGCTCCCGAACATGCATGATTAATATGATTGAAATGTTAATCTTTCAACTCTGTGAACTGCCACCTTAAAGGAGACATATCATGCATTTAAATCCTTCCTTTTTACATATAAATCATACAGTTGTGGTCTATATAAAGCAGAATTGCAATGCTTGGGTCTGAATTCCTCATTATTGTAGCTCCACCCCTTTTCTACCCCTTTTCTGATGTGCTTCTGAGAGCAACTCGTTTTGGTGCTGTCTCTTTAAATGCAAATGAGACACTTCATACCCCGCCCCCTCTCCAGGTTACAGAGGTGACACTCGGTTCAACTCCACCCTGTTTGGCCATTTTTGTAGTTTGATAGAAGAGATACGATTATCTAGCGGCGCAGAAACTTTTTATTCACACGTTATTTACAAAATGTCAACAACAGAAGACTTGTCCATCCAGCCTTACATGTTCCAGCCAGAGTCTGACCCATGAAAATGACCAAAACAGAATATAAAGATATCAACGGAGCACCTGAAGAGACTAATTTGAACTTTTCTGTACTTCTAAACACTCTAAAGATACAACAAAATGCATTTAAGGGCTAAAAAATTGGATTTAGCATGATATGTCCCCTTTAACGTGGTGGGGTTATTTGAGTGCCCGAATGATCCAAGGAGCTATGTTGTCTGGGGCATTATGCCCCTGGTAGGGTCTCCCGTGGCAAACAGGTCCTTGGTGACGGGTCAGACTAAGCGCAGTTCAGAAGACCCTTTATGGACAGAATAAAAACAAGGACCGTGACGTCGCCCGGTATAACGCTGCCGGGAACCCACCCTGGAGCCAGGCCTGGGGCTGGGGCTCGAATGCGAGCGGCTGGTGGTCGGGCCTTTGCCCACGGGGCCCGGCCAGGCCTAGCCCAAAAGGACAACGTGGGCCCGCCCTCCTGTGAACCCACCACCCGCAGAGGGATCCGTAGGGGTCGGGTGCAGAGAGGACTGGGTGGCGGTCAAGGGGGGGTGCCTCGGCGGCCCGGTCCACGTCCACAGCTTATGGCTGTTGGGACATGGAAAGTCACCTCGCTGGGGGGGAAGGAGCCTGAGCTTGTGCGGGAGGTTGAGAGGTACCGGCTAGATATAGTCGGGCTCACCTCCACGCACAGCTTGGGCTCTGGATCCCAACTCCTGGAGAGAGGCTGGACACTCCACTTCTCTGGCGTTCCCCGCGGGGAGAGGCGGCATGTGTTGGAGTTCAACTCCACGTGTTGGACTTCACCCCAGTGAATGAGAGGGTCGCGTCCCTACGCCTTCGGTTTAGGGACAGGTCTCTCACCATTGTCTCGGCTTACAGGCCCAACATCGGTGCAGAGTACCCGGCCTTCTTGGAGTCCCTGGGAAGGGTACTAGATGGTGTCCCGACTGGGGACTCCATTGTTCTAGAGGGGGACTAAAACACCCATGTGGGCTGCGACAGTGGGACCTGGACAGGGGTGATTGGGAAGAACGGCCTCCCCAATCTGAACACGAGTGGTGTTTTGTTATTGGACTTCTGTGCCAGTTACAGTTTGTCCATAACAAACACCATGTTTGAGCACAAGGGTGTCCATAAGTGCACGTGGCACCAGGACACTCTAGGCTGGAGGTCGATGATCGACTTTGTAGTTGTATCATCCAGCCGCGTGTCTCGGACACTCGGGTGAAGAGAGGGGCTGAGCTGTCAACCAATCACCACCTGGTGGTGAGCTGGATCCGCTGGCAGGGAAGGAAGCCGGTCAAACCTGGCAGGCCCAAATGTGTTGTGAGGGTCTGTTGGGAACGTCTGGTGGTTCTCTCTGTCCAAATGGACCATATTCTCTTCCTTCATTGTCGATGCGGCCATTTGCAGCTGTGGCCGTAAAGTCTTTGGTGCCTGTCGCGGCAGCAATCCCCGAACCTGGTGGTGGCGCCCGGAAGTAGGGATGCCATCAAGCTGAAGAAGGAGACCTACCTGGCCTTGTTGGCTGGAGGGACTCTGGAGGCAGCCGAGAGGCACTGGCAGGCCAAGCGTGCTGCAGCTCGCGCGGTCGCAGAGGCAAAAATTCGGGTCTGGGAGGAGTTCGGAGAAGCCATGGAGGAGGACTATCGGTTGGCCTCGAAGAGATTTTGACAAACCGTTCGGCGCCTCAGGAGGGGGAAGCAGTGCTTCACTAACACTGTTTACAGGGCGGGGGGGAGCTGCTGACCTTAACTGGGGATGTTGTCGGGCGATGGAAGGAGTACTTCGAGGGTCTCCTCAATCCCACTACCACGTTTTCCGAAGATGAAGCAGAGGCTGGGGACTCACCGAGGTGGTTGGAAAGCTCCTTGGGGGCAGGGCTCCGGAGGTGGATGAGATTCGTCCTGAGTACCTTAAGTCTCTGAATGTTGTAGGACTGTCTTGGTTGACACGTCTCTCTAACATCGCGTGGCATTTGGGGACAGTGCCTCTGGATTAGCAGACCGGGGTGGTGGTCCCTCTCTTTAAGAAGGGGGATCGGAGGGTGTGCTCCAACTACAAAGGGATCACACTCCTCAGCCTCCCCGGCAAGGTCTACTCCAGGTGCTGGAGAGGAGGATCCGGCCGATAGTCGATTCTCGGATTCATGAGGAACAATGCGGTTTTTGTCCCGGTCGCGGCACACTGGACCAGCTCTATACCCTTCATCGGGTGCTCGAAGGTTCGTGGGAGTTCGCCCAACCAGTCCACATGTGCTTTGTGGATCTGGAGAAGGCGTTCGACCATGTCCCTCGTTGTGCCCTGTGGGGGGTGCTCCGGGAGTACGAGGTCCGGGGCCCTTTGCTAATGGCTGTCCGTTCCCTGTATGACTGCAGCAGGAGCCTGGTTCGCATTGCCGGCAGTAAGTCAGACCTGTTCCCAGTGCACGTTGGTCTCCACCAGGGCTGCCCTTTGTCACCGGTTCTGTTCATTACTTTTATGGACAGAATTTCTAGGTGGGCAAAGCTCTCAATTTACTGATCTATCTACGTTCCTACCCTCCCCTATGGTCATGAGAATTGGGTAATGATTGAAAGGACAAGATCGTGGATACAGGCGGCCGAAATGAGTTTCCTTCGCAGGGTGGCTGGGTGCATCCTTCGAGATGGGGTGAGAATCGCAGTCACTCAGGAGGAGCTCGGAGTAGAGCCGCTGCTCCTTCACATCGAAAGGAGCCAGCTGAGGTGGCTCAGGCATCTGTTTCGGATGCCTCCTGGTTGTCTCCCTCGGGAGGTGTTTCAGGCATGTCCTACTGGGAAGAGGCCTCGTGGAAGGCCCAGGACACGCTGGAGGGACTATGTCTCTGAGCTGGCCTGGTGTTGCCTCGGGATCCCCCCAGAACGGCTGGAGGAGGTGTGCGTGGATCGGGAGGTCTGGGCATCTCTGCTGAGACTGCTGCCTCCGCGACCCGGCCCCGGATACAGTGGAAGAAAATGGATGGATGTATGTTAATCTTTCAGTTTTAACAAGTTTTATTTCCTACATACTTTAGACATAATCAATCCAATATCTAGTTACAGTCAGCAAAACTTACCAAAAGACTCTAGTTAGAGTTGATGCACAACACACAGTACCAAGGGGTGTCATTGTTTGGCATCTGTGCTGGTGTCATTCCAAGGAACCATCGTCGACAGGTTTCACACTGTATCTACAACATAGGAATAATTAATCATATTGTGAAACTGTTGATATAAAGAAATGAATAAAGAAATAAAATATTTGATGGCTTTGACTTTCTATTGCTTCTCTCGACGAGGTCAGTCGCATTCTCTGTTTCTCCCTCCCTTCCGTCTTATCTCTCTCCTAGCTGCTGCTTTGTCAGGTCTTGTGAAACTAACAAGAGCCTCTCTCTGCAACTCATCCAAACCGGAATAATGGAACTAATTAGTTGGTCTCTCAGTGCTATCGATCAGATTTTTTCGACGCAAAGAACCAGGGGTGGTGACCCCGCATGTCCAAGCGGGACGTTTGCGGCTGGATACACACTTGACCCTTGGAACAAGTGGCGAGTTGTGTGTCTGTCCATCCTTTCCGTGGAAGACGTGGAGGACATCTACATGATTGGAATAATGATAGTAGGCATGCTGCTGATCGGAACTGGTGGCTTCCTAATCTATCGAAAAGTCCGTACTACGCTGGCGACTGTTTTGGAAAAGCTGCCAGTGATTTCTGAAGGATGTAGCAGGGCTCTGAACACTCAGACTCATGTGTTGATCGATATCAAAAGCAAGCAGGAGCTGCTTTTGGATCGTCTACGCGTTATGGATAACAACTGGGAGAAGTTCGAGACCCGGCTTGGAAGTGGAAACTAGGCCACTCATTGGATTACAGCAGAGAGACCCAGGACAGAAGGCTATTGGAAATTAACATAGCCTGTATCAAATCACATTGCTTATCTCCCTTTCGGCTCCCCAGCTGCCAAGGCTAAAGCCAAGGTTGTCTCAACTCTTATCACCAGGAAGTTTCTGCAGACGGCGGCTCTTACCCCCCACTCCCTCCCCCCGCTCCTTCCCTACATTCCTCCTGGAACTGTTGATGCTGAACTTTTCCACACGTCATCTGGTCATCAGTAACGCAGCTACAGGTCTTCAACTTCAAATGCCTCGTCGGCCATCTTTCCCCACCTCCCCATCCACAGCTGCATGGAGGCGTGGTTGCAGCGCCGACTGGCAGCACGCCCATGTCCCCAAACGGCTGGACTCCTGTTGTTCTTCCCACCTGACCCCCTCCCCCAGCCAACCTCCCACCCAACCCTTCCTACATGCCTTGTCTCGAGTTGTTTGACTGTGTCATGCTTACATTTATGTTTGCAGAGGCGGTTTTTTTCCTGGTTTCACACTGTTTTCTCTGTTTAGGGAAATCAGTTTCAAACTGGCAGTTTTTTTTCCCCTCACCCCTCCTCTCCTCCTGTTATTGATCCCTTTTTTCACCTAAATATGTGGGCGCCGCAAATGGCTGCTCCGGTGTGTTGATGTGTCTCCTCTCACTGCAACTACCTAGTCAAATTCCTCGTATTGTTCTAAACTGTACCTGGTCAATAAAGCTGATTCTGATTCTGATTCTGATTCTGATTCTGAAATGTAATTGTTTTTAACTCCAGATCAAGTTATCCACTAACCAGATTATCAATTGATGTTGTTAAAGCTACAGTCTGCAAATCTTTTAAAAGTGACTTTTTGTCATATTTACTAAAGCTGTCACTATGTAAGGACAACTTTACATCAAACTAGTAGTTTGTGTGAAAAAAACAGGCTCAATGAGCCCCGCCCCCTGCTGCTCCTGCAGCCTTTGGCAGATTGCCAGAATGCACCACGACCGAGCATAAAGAACCAATCAGAGCCAGGATTGTGTTTGATGGACTGTCTGACAGCTGTTGCTCATAGGCCCCGCCCCTTTCCTGTAGCTAGAGCGCCATCTTTTTTACAGTGTTTGGTCTGGAGGAGTAGAAGATGGAATTGGTGACTTTTCTGCTTGAAAGGTAATTACTGCTGCTTGATTTACATTATATTTGATTTGTAGTTGTTACACTAGAACTCTGTGGCGCATGTGTTGTTCATGTGAGCGCTGCAGCCTCCGTGTGGGCTGCTGTAAGTGACACTGTGTGGTTGCTGCTGCTGAGGTGTGGGCACATTGAGAGAGAGAAGCGCTGCAGTAATATGGTTTCAACAGAGCATGTTATATTACTGTGATGTTGTTGTCTGGCTAACGTTAGCTTGTTAGCTCCTCTGAGGGAGGGACTGTGGAAAGTTTGGAGGCAGGGCAAGAGAGCAGCGGGGAGGGAGGGAGGAATCTGAGAGTTGCGGACTGCTCCTTTAATGCATTAAACTTTTTTCTCACCCAAAGGTCAGCAACTGCAGGAATGAGCAGGTCCCCATTTCCACAGAAGGAGCAGAACTCATCCCTTGAAACTAAAAGCAAATTAAGTTTCCGAATGCATGTTTTTGATGACTATGTGAAAGTTCTTTGGTATGTCTGGAAATTCCATCACTGTCATCTTGGCCATCTATTTGAAAGTCAACACTTCACTTGCACTTTGTCTGATCCTACACAGTAAAATAAATATTGTTTTATCAACAATATTAAAAATGTTGCGAATAGCCACCTGCATGAGACCCCGCAGCTGGTGCTATCTTTCTGCAAGGTGTGGGTTATCTTGCCAGGCTGCCACTTGATGTTAACCCAGTCCTCTTTTCCAAGTCTATTGCGGCGCATCTTGAAGTACTGTCTACAATAATTAAGCATAATCAATTTTTTTAATACCCTTTTGTTTAAAAAATGATTGTCTAAGTTAATCATTTGCAAACAGCTTATAAATAATACTCTTCCAGAGGATCTTCCCGAGGATCGACCACAAAAATGTGGTTTGAAAGGGCATGGAGATACTGTTTGAACAAGATGTATATCATTGAACCAAAATCATCTTTAAGCATGTCAGTAATAAAAACAGAAACAGTGTTACAATAAATATATCGTCTTATTTAAGATGTCATTATAAAGTCTATGTTACTACAGCGTTTAAATGTATTTAGTAAACAGTGATTTATATCGACAGTAATATTTTGGTTACAAATCCTTAAGAAAATGTGTAAAACATTCTTCTCAAAAGTATTGAATATTGACTTTTTATTTGAATGTCACACTCAAGACTTTCATCTAATTTAAAACCATTGATGCACAACAATTGTACTATGTTTAACAAGTAAACAAGTTTACCTCTCTGGTCAGAAGTTCGTGAGGCCTCAAACTCTGAGATTCCCTCTGTCTGAGGGTGACCTTCAGCTTATGTTCATCATTTCTCACAACAGCCACAACAACTTCAGTTGATTTGCTGATCCAAAGACATTCCACCTTTATGAATAACAAAGTTGTTATCACTTTATACATTATTCACCAAGTCTTCTGAATAAAAGCTTTCAAAACTCTGTCAATGCGGCTGATTCACTAAGTGTCTTATTCACTCACTACAAAATTTTATCACCTGCTATATTTATAAATCAGCAAAACCTCTTTTGAAAGCTTGGTCCCTTCACTTGTGGCTGTTTTAATGCTGCTCCTCATGTCCTTTCTCTTCTGAACTTTGCCAGTGTTTTGAGCAAATGTTGCTCTCTTTGGAACAGGAACAGTTGATGGAGTCGAGAAATATTTGGAGGTTCCAGTGTGGGGCGTGTCCCCTTCTCTCTTTGCCCAACCTTCCTTAGATTGTGTGATGTCTTTTGAGGTTGTTTGAGGATTCACTTTTCAGTGAGGTAATAAGATATGATGTGTTCTCTGTACCTTCCCTGCAGAGTGCCATATATTTTTCTAATGAATGTCCCTGGTGTCAGCCATCTCTGCTTTCTTAAGATTGAGTGCTTGATGATACCAAACCATCTCTCCACATGGCAGTTTTTGTCCCTTGTTTTCCTTGAACCAAACTTCTTTTCATCCTTGTCTGATGCATACCTTATCAAATCTCCCAACAACAAACCACTCCAAAGTGGAAGAATTGCCAGGTAGCTTTCAAAAAGGATGTCAACAATGCCAGGGCAGTAATATGGATTACCAGTAAGTTGATCTTGGACATCCTCTTTTACGTTTTACCTCCTCCAGAACCTCCTTAAATGCATGCGTGAAATCAGATCTGCCAATAATTGTGCAGGCTTTTCTTTTTTCTTCATCATCTTCCTCCTGAGAAAGTTGGCTGTCCTCCAACTTCTCTGTCTTGTCCATGTCAGGTGTCTTGTCTATCTTTATTAATACCTGCATGACTTTCAGATTAAGAAACACGCTATTGCTATTGCGTTTTCCACATAAAACACTGCACAGTGATCGGATGATGTTGAGGGCATCAGTCAGTGAACTTGTGTTTTGCAACCAGGCAAATGCAAAGGTAGCAAAAGCTCTTAAACCTTTGTCTTCTGTTGTTGAGAAACAGCTGTGTTCATGTCCTTCCATGTCATCTGTCCTGAACAAATAGCAAATGCCCTGTCCAGGTAGCTGAAAATGCTCTCCTTGTTGAAGTACAGAAGAACACTATTTATTAGTGCCCAACTGTAGTCGGTTTCAACCTGATGAACTTTGATTTTTGTGTATTGTGACAGGTGTTGGAGAAACTGCATAAGCCAGAATGTGATGGGTGGTATTGAGTGTTCATCAGTGAGCATCTCACAGACTGGAGGGGGAGGTGCAGAGGTGCATCCGACCACCTCCAGGAAGAGTGAGGGAATAATAAAGAAGTCTGCTGGTCTGACCAGGAACTTTGGATGCAACATTACCTGTAGCATCTACAGTAGGTACAGTACAAGGCCAGTGGGGTCTTCTTTCTCACATGTTGTACAAGAAAGTTGATGCCGGTTTCTGTATACATATGTACACCAAAGGGGTCAATTTGCAGATGCTGAATGTACCTAGGAATTCTGTGATATTGACTGTCACATTCCTTGATAATAATTGTGTGAGGTACATTTCCATGAATTCTTTTACTTTTGCTGAATTCTGATCTAATCATTTTTAGAACACTCATTCAGAGTTTGGGTTATGTTTACAGAAAGAAGTTCAGCAACATGTGTTTTTTTAAGTTTTGAATAGAAAAATTGACTCACTCCCTTGCATAGAGCCCTTGCAATCCTCCCTCTTCTTGTCGCTGCTGGTCTAAATTTCCTCTCACTTTTTTGTGTTTTATTTCTCCCCTTTGTTGCACAGATATTTTAAATCTGCTGTTTCAAAATGGCTTTCTTTTCATTTAAAAAAAAAGTATTTAACACTGCAGGAAGGAAAAGTACAAACTGCACTAATATTCAAATATAGGCTTTTGATTTTTCGGCTGTGAGTTGGTTTGATGTGCTGAGTCTTGAAAGCAAGAGTACAGCAGATTCTTTTTCCGGAAGCTGTTGTATAAAATATTGGTCCAAGGTCTTCTCAGTTTCATTGAACCTTGAAGAGGAAGATTTTTCTGCCATTTATCTTGTTTTATTGTAACTAGTACAGTATGCATTCATGTGGGAGCATAAGGGGTATAATTGCAGGTACAAAATGTGGGTGCAATTTTCCTGGTTTAATTCTATGGGACATATGCATGATAAATGTGTTTGTTGTTTGTTTTTTTACTCACTTTTATATTTATATATTTTTGTATTTTTCTGTAATGTATGTTTTTTGGAGTCATGTGTATTTTTGTATCTATCTGTTGTGTTTTTGTGTATTTTTTGTATAAATATTTTGTTTTGTGTATTTTGAGCCATTTTCATATTTTTGTTGTATTTTTCAGTTTTGTATCTTTCAGTTGTCTTTTTGTGCATTTTTTGTATAATTATTGTTTTGTGTTGCCATTGTAGTGTTATTCTAGAGTCATTTTTGTATTAATATTGTTTAGTTTTTTGTTTTATTTTACTCATTTAGTATATTTTCATTATAAATACTGTGTGTGTGTGTGTGTGTGTGTGTGTGTGTGTGTGTGTGTCTGTCTACATCCATCTCCTCCGTGCGTTATCTTCACACACACGCGCGAGTCTTGCTAAGAGAGACATGGAAGTACAGCAAAAAATAAATGTTTTGCAACAGCAAAGTCGCAACTCTCTCTAAATGGCTCTGCGTGCTCCGCATCAGCCGTGTGTGCTTGTGTGTGTTTACATTGTAGCTGCTAGCATCCTTTCTTAGCACATAGAATAATATAAGAACACTTACCCTTGTGCAGAACAAACAATAATCAAAGTAGATCTGTGTTGTGGATCCACAAAAACGTTACATTCCTCTGTCTGAATAACCAGATAGTTTGTGATAAGGTCGACTAATGACCGTCAGCACAGCCACTGCTCACAGTCATGGAGACGAAGGAGGAAGTGAAGTCCGTGACCGGAGATTTAAAGGAAGTTTGGAATCACATGAATAATATTAAATAACCATGAAATATTAACTTTAATGACTTTTAGCGGTACAAAAACGTTTTTAATATTGACCTTTTTTTTTTTTTTAACCCAAACAACCTGCGACATGGTGACGTCATGAACCCGGAAGTAGCGCGTTGTTACCGAGGGAGCAGTATTAGGAATGTGGATGAAGTCAAAAGTTGAATAGGTTTCATTTCGGGGCCGTCCAGAAGTGAAATAAAATTAAAATAAACATTTTGAAATGACCAACTTTCTCCAAAATAACAGATACACACACTTGGGGTATTTGGAACCCATTGACCAAGTTTCAAGTCGAACTCGCACGGCGTCGGGGAGATATTTGCTCCACACACACACTCCCACACACACACACACACACACACACACACACACACACACACACACACACACACACACACACACACACACACACACACACACACACACACACACACACACACACACACACACACACACACACACCTCCCTTGCTTTCTCAATTGGTCTATGTTTTTTTTTTAATTGGGCTTCAGTTTTTACAGACATTTTCTTTTGTTTGTCGCCTTCTTCAGTGTTTTTTCTGTCTTCATCTGTGACATTGTCTTTTGCTTGATTATTTCCCTGATCTGACTTCTCTTGTTCATTTTCTATTGTGTTTTCTGTCTCCTTTTATGATTTCTTCTTCTATTTTGTCTATGTCTTCCTTTCCTTTTGACTTTTCCTGTTGTGGGCTTATTAAATCCCTGACTCCTCTCTGATTTTTGGTCCATACTACCCAGAGCCAATGACGTTTCTTTGGATCATCTTTACCAAAGAGTGATAAAGCAATTTCTGACCAGATTTCTGAAGAATAATCAGTTTTTTGGCTTGAAATGTTTTTGCTCTTCATTAATTTGACCAGGGCTGCTATTCCACCAGCATTTGCCCATAAATCTTTCCTTTTTCTTTTTTTACTTTCTCCATTGTCTCCAATTAAAGGCCTGTAACCTAGGGAAAGGAAAATGCAAAGCTGAAACCCTTCATGGACATTGTATAATTTTTGTTTTAAAGATTAAGACAGGGATTAAAAAGGATACAAAAAATTAACAAAACAAAATTATTAGATATATTGAAATATAACCTAATGAAAATATAATAAGAAACAGCATTTTTGTTTCAAGTAAATAAAAAGAATTTCTTGTGAAAAACAATTCAAAATATGGCTGTAGACAGCTTAAGAAGAAGATTATGTCAGAAAATCAATTGGGCACAAACTCACAACACAAATTGAATACAAGCATTCAAGCATAGCATATTGATAACAAATATTCAAATGACAAGGACAAAGAAAATAATTGTTCTTACAAGTAAAATCCTGTACATTATTCCAAAAGAATCCAAGGGGAAAGTAAGCTGAACTTCTTTTCTCATCAAAAAAGTCTTTCTTCACACTGATCTCTAAAAAATTATTGCTACACTGACCTTAATTAGTGGATACTCATGATTGGCTAGTGCTTAATCACATGCACTTTGCATCCTTTATCCGATTGGTTAGAAGGCACTGGCCATGAGGCTCATATTAGTATGGCTTAAAAGACACCCCTACTGTACAAATTAAGTCCTGCTAATAAACTATGTATAAGAGAGAAATTATGTTTTTGGTATAGATAAAAGAAATCCATGAGCAAAAATTCCCAAATCTAGTGCTGTAGTATTAACAACATAATGTGGAGTAGATGTGATGATATTTTTGTGACCCTGCAGCCATTAATAGTGACTTTATTGATACTTATAAAGAAAACCCTGAAATGATATGAAAGCAAGTTGTAATACTGTAACGACGAGGTGACGTTACTTATGGACTGTTATGATTTAAAAAGGTTAAATTATGATAACAGACTTGCAGTGCTTAATGAAATTAATTACACACATTTTGTTATATTGGTTTAATGAGTTTTTATTATTATTGTGATTTAGAATCAGAATCAGAATTAGAAATGTTTTAATGGCCAAGTACAGTTTTAAGGACAGTACAAGGAATTTGTCTTGGTAGTTGGTGCACAAAACAAAAAAACAAAGAACAAAGAACAACCCAGCAATAATAATAATAATAATAACAATAATGATAAATATAAAGGATGAGGGATAAATAAAGGATAGATAGATTTAAGGATGAGACAGTTGGTGAAGGACATGGTTCAGGTCACAGGATTTCTGCATGCATCTATTGAAAATAAATCACTAAAATTACATGAACGCATATTTATTAAAACTAAGTGTTGTAGTATAATTATGAAGAGTTAATCTGTGTGTGCTGAGTTTGATGACAATACCACTTTCCTGTGTGAAGTTATTGGTTTTTTTGTTGTTTTTTTTTTTAAATGTTTTTCCGGTGTTGCAATTTGCAGACGGTCCCTGAGCATTCCCTGAGCGTAGAGGCTTTAATACAAGTTCCAAAATGTGGAGAAAAGCTCGTTTTGAGGAAAATCCGGTTGTAGTTTACGGTCCACCTTGCTGTGATTGCAACGAGGCATCGGTTTTGTAAAAGCGATGTTCCGTTGATGAGTTATTGGTCCAGAAATGCTGAATCTGTGAATATCTTTAACTTTACAGAAGAGACTACTGTTTGGTACCGCAGAGGCATGTGTTGTAAGGCTGCGACAACTAATCGATAAAAACCGACTGTTAAAAGCGTTGGCAATGATATTTATTATTGATTCGTTGCGTCGTGGGATTTATGTCAATGACCGTGACACAGAGCCGCTTCACCTGCAGAGCTTTGTGTGTGCGCACCACGTGTGTGTGTGCATGAGTGATTGTGTGCAGGCGCACAAGTGAATGTTTGTGCGCACGAGTGTTATTGTGTGCGTGTATGAGTATTTTTGTGTGCGTACACCAGTGTGCGGGCGCACAAGTGATTGTGTGCACAAGTATGTTTGTGTGTGCGCACGAGTGTTTGTGTGTGCACACCACAAGAGTTTGTCTGTATGCATGAGTGTGCGCGCAGTGCGCACACCACAAGTGTTTCTGTGTGCGCACACCATGGATGTTTGTGTGCACAAGCACAAGTGTTTGTGTGTGCTCACATGAGTGGTTGTGCACGCTTGCGTTTGTGTGTGAAAAACACTTTTATTTCAGTTTAAATAAGCAGGGTATAAATGCTTTTTAGATTTAAAAAAAAAATCAGAAAAAAAACTGATTCATCAATTAATTTATTGACCGACTAATCGACTATGAAAATAATTGTTAGTTGCAGCTATAATGCGCAGAGGTCAGTAAACAGTCACACGAAAGACGAGTAAATAAAAAACCGTGTCACAGTTGGAGACCGGGCCACATTTTCTTGTCCCAGTCCGACAAGAAAACGTTTGTTTTAGTGGTAAACTCGCTTTCGATGTCAACATCAGATCAGCGCAGGAGAAGGTCAAACACAAACAGGGGCGCAGTGCACGCAAGAGACCCATCAGATCTATTTACACAATCTAAGTATCAAAGATAAGGATAATCCATGTTCTTGTGCAGAAAAAGGAATGTTTCATAGTTGTCCTCCTCAGCTCCATGGTCCTACCCTCAGCGCTGTTACTGCTCTCACTGCTACAGCTGCTGCAGCAGGAATGCTAGAACGCTGCGTGCAGGACACCATGTGTCCAAACACGATCACCATTTCTAAATATCTGTTGGGTCAGGTTGGGATGGACGGCTTTGGTCGGGTATCAATCCTCTAATCACAGTATCAGCTGTGGTGCTATGGAATTGATGTGTTCCCTCGTGCCAGCTTGGCTAATGACTGCAGTTACCCTTGCGACCATCGTGTAACTATAGAGTCTGATTTCTAGATCCTGCCCTAAGCTCCTTTAGCAAAGGATGAAGAAAAATGACCAGTTTTCTTTGCAGCCATCTTCATTTTAAATAAAACACAGGGTGTGTCACAATGAGTATGACTGACTGGAAAAGGAAACTAAGTATAACTTCACATACAGGAAAATTATGATTTTTATTATGGTTAAAAAAAACAAAATGGCCCCTTATCATCTAATAATCCACTATTAAAACATAATGAGTAGAATAACTGACTCCCTAGATGAAAAGTGAAGATATCAGCACACTACTTGTGATGTTTGGAGCTGTGTGAGGCTCAGTGAGCCCTGATGTCCAGCAAGGAAGTAAAAAGGCAACAGCAAGGCCTGGGGTGGTGGGGTTCATGGCTCCGGGACAGGGGGTCTGGGATGGGGGTGGCTGCTGCTCGGGGCTTGCGTCCTGTGTTGTTGGGTGGCGGGGTGTTGCTGTGGGTTGCTCCGCCGGCCGGTCTGGGCGCTTTGGCCTGGTTCCCTGGGGCGCGCCTTCACTCAAGATGTCGCTGGCAAGGTGGGCCGGGTCGGCGTGTGTCGCTTCAGGGAGAGGGAAGGGTGAGCTATGGGGCCTAATTTATTTCATTGCAATAACAAAACATGCATTACTGTCTCATAATGATTGCACTTCTTGTAGTGTTGACCTTTGACAGCATGTGCAGACAAGTGAAAATAAATAAATAAAAAGACAACAGCAGTCCAACGCACACGTTAGCCTGAACATCCTCTGCATCCACAGTGAGTCAGTGATCCTTCCCTGCAGAGGAGACAGTGGACACGGCCTGGTTAGTGTCACATTCTAGCTAATAATACATTAAAGCATTGATGTTATGTCTGATATACTGTATTTTCCGGGCTATTGAATGCACCGCTGTATTGGCCGCATTCCAATAATTTAGCAATTTTCCAAGAAAATCCAAGGAAATTCCATTCCATGACATACAGTAGGCTGCACCCTATTGGCTGATGAGGGTGCCCTTTAAATGACTCCATAAATCAGAAAGGACAGGTAGGAGGGCTGCTGTACTACTGTTAACGGAGGTTTCTCCACACAAAATCACATCCTAACTGCTCCACGTCTACATATCAGTACATTTACAGCTTTTTATGGTCACTTTTTACTGGAACAGACTGATACACCGCTTCATCTGCTCTTCTTACCGTGAACGGAGCGATCACAGTGAGTCGGACTCTGAGTCAGAATATGGACGCAATCGCTTCTGAAGAAATCCATTGTGGTGATTTGACAACTTCATGTTGTTAATTGTTGCTTTTTATCATAATCAGGCTGATTTTTACTTTTACTACTGTGTGTGTGTGTGTGACCTGTGTGTCCGCTGCTGTTAAACGTAACGCCATTTGACAACTTCATACCGTTTATTATTAACTACTATTAAAAACTGAGATATTTTACATTTTAAACCTTACTGTACTGTTTATTCCCACAGTGAATGCATACGTGCCAGCACTGCTCCACAAACTTCAATTTATTATCCGCATTTGATTTTCATTTAAACAATCAGAAATCTTCTTTTATATGTAAATAAAAACTAATATTCAGCAGATGTATGACTTCTGCTTTCACTCATTCCCACGTGAGTTATTAAAGCTGTCAGAGCATCATTTTCCTACATTATGTGAAGCTGGTTTCTGAACGTTCAGTGGCTGTTACAGTTCATTCATTCTGCTGTAGGGGTGACTGTCAGTAATAT
The DNA here is from genome assembly GCF_900634775.1 of Gouania willdenowi. Classification (NCBI taxonomy): domain Eukaryota; kingdom Metazoa; phylum Chordata; class Actinopteri; order Blenniiformes; family Gobiesocidae; genus Gouania; species Gouania willdenowi. Next base: position 1,818,293 of record NC_041051.1, on the reverse strand, counting down.
TCTGCATCCTGACACCTGCTTTCACTGGACACACGTGACTGACTGAAAAATACACAGAGCGCACTGCCACATTGGCCGCACCCTTAACTTTAAAGGAAGGAAATAGCGTCCCATACGCCGCAAAATACGGTATGTGGTAAAAAGTATATCCAGGCGTTCCTTGTTCTTTAATATAACAATGGCTGAGCATATGATCTTAGTTTTCATCCTAGTCTAATAAATGCCTTTAATTCAGGTGGTTAACATCAGGTGTGACTTACCACTTCTAGTTTGGTCTTTGGAACTCTGCAGATGCAGTTGGTGCCAAAGTTGGTGTCTCGTGTTTGGATGCAGCGGAGACAGCACAGATTCTCATAGCCCTGCTTTTTCCACTCAGCAATCAGGTTCTTGTCTGCGTAGCCTTCCTTTATACAGTACTCATACAGCTCTGCTCAGACAACGACACAGAAAAACCAACATGTTGGGTGAGTATTGGTGGGAAAAAAAGACAAAAGAAAGATTAGCAACATTATTTCAGACAATGAATATCATAACCCAAATGATGGAGTTAGTGTGCAAAATTACAGGTTTGACGTACAGATATGAAGGTAGATATGTTGCAAAATGGGAGAACTTGCGATGTGAGCTTGTGTATCAATAATCCACACACGTGAAATTAATTTCATGTCACACATGATGGGATAAATGTGAACCTGTAGAGTTAAAATTTAAACCCAAAGAAAATGTTCACACGTGTGATCTGAATGTGAAGTCACAGATACAATATTCACAACAGTGTAGACTGATATTTACACTGATAAAATGACGGCTGCAAACTTGTATTCCAACATTTACTCGCATATGTTTTTTATTATTGCTGCAACAACAAATTGATAAAAATCAACTATTAAAAGCATTGGCAACAAATGTCAGCATTGATTTGTTGCTTCGTGCGACACTGGCTGTGACGCAGAGCCATTTGATTCACCTGCAGAGCTTTGTGTGTGCGCACCACGAGTGTTTGTGTGTGTGTGGAGGAGTGTGTGTGTGTGTTTGCGCGCACAATTGTGTGTGTGTGTGTGCAGGAGTTTTTCTTCTTCTGTTTCTGTGTGAAAAACACACTTATTTCAGTTTAAATGTGCTTTATAGATAAACTGTCTTAAGAAAAAAATCTGATTAATCGAGTATTTGATTAATTTATTGATCGATTGATCAAATATCAGTTACAGCCACAACTCTATGGTTTCAACTTCTCCAATCTGCTGCTACAGATGCACAAACTACTTTACTCATGTGTGTGTGGAGGGCAGATTGACCAATCAGAAAGGAGGAATTGGAGAGAAAAAGCTTTGGCGCACCACTACAGAACATCTCGTGCTCGTTAACTTTGCTGTGCCTGTGAAGCTCCTCCCAGGAAAACGTGATCAGCTTTAATCATCTTCACCTGCTCAGTGTTCGAACTGTTATGTCTGGTTAACTAAGAATAACTCAGTCCGTGTTGTCCTTTAGTTCTTTTTATTTCAGCCTTTAGTCTGTCTATAGCTACACATTCACAGTCAGCTAGCTACCTCAAGTACAACCATTTCAGTGGAAACTTCCGGTTTACAATATAAAAGTCTGTTGGAGCAGCGTTATTAGAAATCTCATCCAAGCTACAGTAAAATTCATGTGAAAATAATGAAATAATAAAAAATAACTAATGAAACACAATAATGAAAACAATCAAAGTTTATACTTAATTTTTTTATTCTTTTTTTTATTTAAGCAATGAAAAATGTAATATTTTTTTCTAATTAGTGAGTGCATGGATAATTAGCCAGAACATAGTTTTGTTTTGTTGTTTTCCTAAAAAAGATGTTGTGTTTTCTTTAGTTTTTTAAATTACATGGTGTTACTTTTGTCCTGACTATGGGAGACAAAAGTAACAAACAACATCTAGTCAACGTCAAATTCCACTTTACACAGAAGATAGGATCATTTAAATTAGGTTAATTTAAACTAAGTTGATCAGAACTTCATTATTAAACCTGATCAGATTCAATAAACCATTGATCCCTGAGAGGAAACCAGGTGACATTAATGCTGTTCTCATACATCTTTATATGACATATAAATAATTAAAAAGGTGAAGTCAGAATAATACATCACACTACAACTTATATCTACCTTTTAATTGTGTGTACATTATTTTTGACATACATTTTTGTTTATTTATGAGTTTTTTTAATTATTAGTATTAATTTTGTTTCCTCACAGGTGTTAAAAACTAATATTTTCTTGAAAAATGATGAATAATTCTAAAAAACAGAATTTAAAAAATGGAATTTGGAAAAAAATAAAACGATTGTAAAGGCCCCTAAAATACCAATCTACACATTTGTGAATATTTTTTCTGCGACTTCACATTCAGATCAGGCACATGTATGAATCTTTTCTTTGGGTTTCAATTTTAACTCTACAGGTTCACATTTTTTTCCATCATTTGTGACATGAAATTAATTTAGTGTGTGGATTTTTTATACACAAGTTCACATCACATTTTGCAACATATCTACCTTTATAACAGACAGTAAGTATAGATTTCCCTCACCTCTGCTTATGGCTTTCCTTTTATAAAACAGGTCAAAGATGTATCGACTGCGCTGGTGGTGCAGCCTGAAAATGGGCCAGAGAGCCTCCACCATTCGTTTCCCCTCATGAGGTTCAGTTTCAGATGAGAGAAAAAATAGATACATAGTAGGGATGTAACGATTCACTCAACTCCAGATACGATTCACGATACGATTCTCTCACCATTTATTTTACAAAATGAGAATGTAGACAAATGATGACTGAAAAATATTCATTTCTTTACTTCAAAAATAAAAATATAATACACCACTTTTCAAATTAAAAAAATCAGAGACACAGAAGATGTGTTATTTTGTTTGGGTCCCAAGACACGAGTTGAAAACGTCTAAGTTTGGGTCAAGAATATTTTTAAGTGTTCCTGTTCGTTCACATGAGAATAGAAACTGATTAATGTTCATGGATTATTCTAATTCGGAGTATCCTACTTCAGATTATTGTAGGAACATTGCTTCTATCTGTAATTTATCCAGTTTTCTGAGTCCCTCATTCATCATTTTTATCACCATAACAATTACTAAAAAACTATTTGGATCATCTTTTCTTTTTGTGTGACTTGCAGTTTTTTGTGTGATGTTCAGAATTGGTTTCTGGATAAGATGATTGATTGCGGTGTGAATAATATTGTTTTGTTAGGTAAAAATAATATTCATAAATGTCATTTCTTTAAATCTAAGCCTACTTTTACCCACTGGAAGAACGAGCTTTAACTTTTTGCCAGTTCTTTATCTCTTCTTCATGGCAGAAATGCTTGTAGTCTTTTCTTTTATAAAAAACTTGATTTCTTTTAATAGCCCAATTTTTATTGTAAGTACATTGTTTAGCTTCTGTCTATAATCTGTATTAATGTGAAAAGGTGACTTTTTGTTTGCATCAAAATAAATGAGCTAAAATAAAACTGACAGAACTTTTAAGTCACGTGGTACACCTATCATGTCACATAAACTGGCCAATGGGGGGCGCTGCGTATGAATAGAACGGCAAGCTATTGATACGGAAACGTATCAATAGCCATTAAATAAACAAACAAATCATGATCTCGTCATTTATTAATGTTAACTAAAATAATGCACGTGTAGAACTGTTGTATAAAAGCAATATCACACTCGAGGGAATGCTGTAGTGCTGAAATCTCAGCCATGGTGTGATCATCTACGACCGAATACCAACATGTGCTCCCCATGAAACATGTTTGACCACTAGATGTTGTCAACAGCACTCCTCCACATGTGACCAGATGTTGTGGTTGTAATCGTTCAGCTAAACTAATTTCTGCTATCAATATTCAAGGTATGTGAAGACTTTATTTCAATTGATAAAACATGAATTTCATGTGTTTCTTCATTGTTTTAAAATTAACAATACTGGCAAAATAATCCCAAAAAACAAGCTTGAAGGAATCTGAATTTATTCAAAAAAAATGTGATACATTTAAGAAAGGATGAGGAAAAATGACAGTTTTCTTTGCAGCCCTCTTCAAGTCAAATAAAACACAGGATGTGTCACAATGAGTGTGACTGTCTGGAACACTAAACCGAGTACAACTTCATATACATGAAAATTAATGGTTTTTATTGTGGTTAAAAGAACAAAACAAAATGCCCCGACATTTAATGATTCACTGTTTAAACATAATGAGTAGAATAACTGACTCCCTAGATGAAAAGTGAAGATATCAGCACACTACTTGTGATGTTTGGAGCTGTGTGAGGCTCAGTGAGCCCTGATGTCCAGCAAGGAAGTAAAAAGACAACAGCAGTCCAACGCACACGTTAGCCTGAACATCCTCTGCATCCACAGTGAGTGCACTCAATGATCCTTCCCTGCAGAGGAGACAGTGGACAAGGCCTGGTTAGTGTCACATTCTAGCTTTGCATATTAATACATTAAAGCATTGATGTTATATCGGATGTATGTGGCAAAAAGTATATCCAGGTGTTCCATGTTCTTTAATATAACAATGGTTATACGTATTATCCTAGTTTTCAGACTAGTCTAAGAAATGCATTTAACCTCTTTAGCCCCAGCCACTTTTCTCTGAAAATCACAAATAACCTTTTTCTAAGTTTCTACGTGACCTACATGGCAATTTATTTTTCAGATTGAAGTAGGAACCTTAGAGGTTACAGATGATGTGACATTTTGGAAATAGTGACAGAGTGACAATAAATCATGTTTTAAATATAGAAATCTTTAGTTTGCCCAAAAAAACCCCAAAAGATTTACATCAAATATAAAACCAATTCTCATTAACGAAGGCTATAAAAGCAGGAATAATTGAACTAATGTATGGGCATCAACTGCAGCATATTTGGTAATAGTAATAAACATTAGGCCAAAGATACAAGTTTTGTACAAAAAAGTTCAGGCTGAAGCCCACTTTACCACAACTGTGCCAAAGTTTTCCACATGTTTGTAAACAAGTGTATAACTGTAATATGACAGTCAAATTGATTCCAATCATTGTTAGTCTTATGTTTGACCACTAGATGTTGCATTTTGGCTTTAAATAAGCACATATCCTTTATTCAGGTTTCAGTGGTGCCATGCGTAATGTATTTTTGGTGCCACTACGCATAGGTATGAATGACACAGTGTTGTAAAGCTGAGAGCCTGTAGAAATTGGTGATATTAAACACTATGGGGGAGGGGCTTTAGCCCTGGCCAATCAGAGCTGGGTAAAAGAGGGACCGGCCATTTAACACACAAGAACTAAGCATTCATTAGACGAATTTATCAACTGAGAAGCGCTCAGATGTGTATAATGGTGGTATCAGTCTCACCACATGTTTTGGATTTATCAAAATATGGAATTTTATGCACATTAGAGCAACTTTTGATAAGAAACAACAAAGGTAAGACAATTTGTCATCATTGCGGACTTTTTCGCTGTGTATTTTCTGATTTTATGGCGTTGTTTTGGTACGTAACATACTCAACATGTATATCAGTGGATTCAGCTCAGCCTGTAGTTTCACGTAGGCTCTTCTTATAGAGATCTGTGTTTATTTTGTGACTCACAGCAGTGGAAAAATTTGCAGAGTTGTCGACTTTTCTCTCTTTGAACATAATGACCAGGTGTGGTGCTGTGGTCTTTTGTTCTGAATGGGGGTTATTTACAGTTGTAGCTGAGTCATTCATTCTTTACAACATTTAGAGCCGTGAGAGTCACGGAAACTGGAGCTGCCCCCGCCGGCGGGTCCGTTGGGGTTGAAGAGGTGGTTAATATCAGGTGTGACTTACCACTTCGAGTTTGGTCTTTGGAACTCTGCAGATGCAGTTGGTGCCAAAGTTGGTGTCTCGTGTTTGGATGCAGCGGAGACAGCACAGATTCTCATAGCCCTGTTTTTTCCACTTGGCAATCAGGTTCTTGTCTGCGTAGCCTTCCTTTATACAGTACTCATACAGCTCTGCTCAGACAACGACACAGAAAAACCAACATGTTGGGTGAGTATTGGTGGGAAAAAAAAGAAAAAACCCTAAAAAAAAGATTAGCAACTAGGATAAGTGTGGGTCAATTATAATTGTAATTGCATGATTGATAATTAAACACAATTATAGCGTAATAATAATTGTAATTTAAAAAATCTGTTGCTGTCGTAATTAAATTGTAATTGAATATAGATAATTGACTTTAATTGTAATTGCCATGAAAATTCTATAAAAATTGTCAATTATTGAACGCAAAACTGTTGAACCATGTTACAGTTCCATGTAGAGTTCTACACATATGTAGTTATCAATTATTAAAACATGTTTCATATAAAGCGTTCCCACATTTTACCATGTAGAAAATTAAATAAATCTAGGGGTACACTGACACAAAAAAGGATCAGACGCCCACACCAAAAATATTAAAACCTATATTTTCATTGATTAGGAAGACTAACAAGGTAATAGGAAATAAAGTAGATAAATATAAATTTTACATCTGATTTAGGATCCGTTAACATAGAGATGCTAACAGAAAGCTAACACAAGAGGAAGGTTAACTTTTGTTAGGCTATTTATTTCAGGTTCAGTAATTGTGACTGAACTTTAGTAATTGAGTACGTAATTGAAATTGACGTTCTGATGATACAAAATAGAAAGATTCTGGTCACTTTAATCGTAACTGAATTGTAATTTAACATGGATAATTGACCCCGACCATGTTAGCAACATTATTTCAGAAAATTAATATGATAACCCAAATGATGGAGATACATGTTAGGACGACAGACAGTAAGTATAGATTTCCCTCACCTCTGCTTATGGCTTTCCTTTTATAAAACAGGTCAAAGATGTATCGACTGCGCTGGTGGTGCAGCCTGAAAATGGGCCAGAGAGCCTCCACCATTCGTTTCCCCTCATGAGGTTCAGTTTCAGCTGAGAGAAAAAAAAAAAAAATAGATACATAGTCATAGAAATTATAGTCCAGAAACTTTCAAAAAGAAACTTATAATACATTATTAATGATTTCTCTAATGTGCTTTGAGTTCATGAAAAGCGCTACATAAATCAAAACCATCAGAATCAGAATTTAAAAAATGAATTATCCCCGTGGGGTAATTAGAAAAGGATTATTATTATTATAAAAGGATTTTTTTTATCTAACATGTTTGTAATCCAAAACTCGGAATGTCACGATATCACAATACTGCTGTATTGTAGTTCCTCAATATCGTTACTGTTATGTCAAGATATCAAATAATGAGCCGTTGCGCTTAAAATTTAAAGCTCAGGTAGGCGATTTTCTCCAAATAGACTATTTAAGTTTTTGGTTGAAATTGTCTTTATGTCCTGACAGAAATTAAGATCTTAAGTGCTCTGAAAAAGGAACAAAGAAAATCTGTAGCAGCTGTAAATCTGTAATAACTATGACCAATGGAAAAAAACAAATTGTTTTGTTTTTCAACCAATCACGTCTCCCTGTCTCCCTGCTCATTCTGAGCTCCTCTTCTGCAGCAGCTGTGCGCATGCATGTGAGTGAGACAGAGCACAGAGGGGAGCTGGAGGTGTTGGGGAAGCTACATTCAAAATCATGCTAGCTTTTGAAAATCACCTACCCTACCTTTAAGTTTTGTGTTGGTTGTAGCGGACCGTTTCAGAGTAAACTGCAAGTACCACCATACTTTGGGGCATTGTCATGAGTTACAGGGGGTAGAGTCAATGGCATGAGACAGTGTGAGATCAGAGGGGAAAGGAAACATGGTGGATGGTGGCGACCAGCAGAGCAAAAAACGGAGGAGTTTGATGAAATTGTACATGATATACCGTGTGCTACACGTCTGGAAATACGAGCAAGTAGGGATGTAACGATTAATCGTATGGCAGTTAAAAATCGATTCATAGGTATCACGGTTGATATCGATTTTCTGAAAATTGATTCGCAGTACTTTTCTTAACCAGCAGAGGGCGCTATCCAGAAGTGTAGGCGGCAGGCGGAATCTGCTACTACTTTCTTCCTGGCCGCCTTATACTCTTAAACATGTTCATAAAGGATTCCTTACCCCTTTAGCACCGAAGGAATATCTGTAATATTACGTGAATATCTGTAAAAGTCACGTTTTTCTATTAGCTCTGTCTGCTAGCATGGCATCTCTTCTTCACTGCTAGAATAGCTGCATGCCAACCGACCACTGGGTACCAGCGCCCTCTGCTGGTCCAAACAAATATCTGACGTAAATACAATGCAGACTGGTTTCTTTTTTAAAGTCCAATTGTTAAGGCACAAAATACATTTTCAGTTGCACTTTTAAAAAGAAAAAGAAGTATTGTGAAGTTTTGCATTGTTTACTATAGAACCAGAATTTAAATTAATAGGCTTCTTCATTTGTAATGTATTGTAAAACGTGACTGTGTACACTGCTGGACAAGAGAAGGGATAAATATATAAAAGTACTGCGATTCAATTTTTAAAGTATCGATGTCAATCGTGATACCTATGAATTTTTAACTGCCTTACGCTTAATCGTTACATCCTACAACAAAATGCAAACATAACACACAAGAAATGACAAAAACACATAAATTACATAAAATTCCAGCAGAAATACCCAAAATGAACGATAAAAACACAAAAAGACAACAAACGACATTAACACAGGAAAGAACTTTGTTCTGAAATTGTTGAATGACAGAGCCTCATTTACTTTTTATTTTGGGATTATTCTTTGCATTTTAACTCTTGAGAACAATCACAGCAATACAATTGCACTTTTGACAATATATCTGATGTCTGCAGTCATTTTTGAGTACATTAAAAAAAAAAATTGAAAATTGAATCGAAACTCAAAATTTTCTTTAAAAAAAAAAAATCAGCTATTTTTTTAGGCAAAATCGCTCAGCCCTAACTTTAGCTAAAGATTCTGTATGTTAGTAGGCAGTATTAAGTTTATAATCTCATAAATATAAAAGTATGACAACAAATACTGTCAGAATAGTGAACAGATAATTCCTCAATGGTCATAAATCTCGTTATTTAGCATTGCTGTAAACTGTGTGCCTTCCTGTAAAACCATGAGCTCTATCTCAATAATTATCGTACAGTGAGGTTTCTACTATGATTATACCGAACCGAAAATGGTATCACTTTCTTCTAATTGTTTGAATGATACATAATCACGTATATGGATGTAACGGTTACCGGTATACCGCAGTAAACCACAGTAAAATATCCGAAGGTGAAGGTTACCGTTTATGTTTTAATTACCATGGTAACCGCTGCGGACGATAACCACAGTGTGGAAAACTCGTGAGATAGTTTATCTGTCTCCCCATGCATGCGCAGCGTGCACTTCTTATGTTGTGAAGAAGACATGGCAGAGGGGGGACGTGATACTAGCGGTCCTTAAGACATTTTTCTGCTTTCAAAGAAATGAAAATCTTCACAGCGTCTCCCCCCTACACACACACACACGTTAACGTTTAGGGTTTCTTCAGCATCAGGTTTGTTTTTAATTGGGTGTACTTTGTACTAACTTATTAACCAGAGTTCTGGTATACGTGGGTTCGTTCAGACATGGTGCTTGGTAGAGAGCATTATGTCTCTTCTTTTTTTTAAACCGTCAGCAACTTCACTCAGTGTCTGACACTTTCTTGCTGTATTTCATTAAAAAATAAAAGGTAGTAGTGGTATAAACTTATTCAAGTTTACTTAATGGGAAATTACACCTGCACATTTGTATCTGTTTTTTTTTTTTTTTTTTTTTTTTTAAACTGTGGTCATTATTGCGAGTGAAATTATTTAAATTTATCAGTTTTTTTCAACATTTTTAAGACATTTTAAAAATATCGCGGTATAACGATAACCGTGATCATTTTGGTCATAATAACCATGGTGTGAAATTGTCATACCGTTACATCCCTAATCACGTATAAATGTAACTTTAATACATTAGCAAGTAGATGACTATCAATAAGCCTTTTCACACTGCACACAGGCAACCTGGGGGGGGGGTCAGAGGTTTTTTTTTTTCTGTATTCCCCTTTATTATTGTTAGTTTCTTTGTTTAACTTGTGTAGTTGTTTTAACAACTGTAAAGTGTATTTGAGTTTTTGAAAAGTACTGATAAATAAAATGTATCATTTGATGGGACAAGAGATTTCGAGTGTGAAAAGGACAGTATGAGTTCTCACTTTGAAAAGGTACATTTACGAGGTTCATCATTCACTAACCAGATCCATGATTATTTTTATTACGCTATTATTTTAATTAAATTTACATATGTGAAGGAAGTGCACAGGATGGACACTAAACAGGCTGATAAGTGAAACAGCACTGATCAGCTGATTGATCACTGTTAAAAAAGCAGGAAAAACCTGAATTTTCAGCTTGTGTGCAGCATTAGCTTTAGCAGCATTAGCTTTAGCAGCTAACGGCATTTCTGCCTTGGAGAAGAATACATTAATACAAAACACTTTGTTTCTATTCCTACATAGTTTTTGAGTATGTGTCTCAGAATACTGAAACACCATATAGATATACCTATATATACACATTAGCAGCAGTACAGTGTTCCATTTCCATATTTTTCTGTTATCTAATATCAACCACCTGTGTCCTGTTCACGAAATGTCAGTAATATGTTACACATTTGCAGCAGTAAAATGTTCCATTTCCAATATTTTTTTGGTATACATGGGTTAATATACCAGTAACACGCGTTTATATGCATATTTATACCCTCGGAAATACCTCGGAATTCCGTTTTACCATTACCCTCGCGAGAACTGAACGAGATCTGTGAGTGTGAAAAGCCTTATGGTTTGGACGTGTGAATAATGACACTTTACTACATAACACACCCATTTTCAAATAAATTCTGTGACACAAAAATGTATTATAGTGTTTGGGTGCCAAAAAACGGGTTAAAAACTTCTGAACTTGGGATAAGAATATTTGAAGCTGTTCCCGTTTGTTCACTTGATAATAAAAGCTGATTCTGGTTCGGAGAATCCTACTTCGGATTATCGCAGGAACACTGCTGCTATCTGTAATTTATCCAGTTTCTTGCGTCTCTCATTCATTCGTTTTTATCACCGTAAATATTACTGACACGACGTTTTTGTTGTAATCGTTCAGTTTCTTCGTGAGACTCTCCATGATGTGCTTTCATCTTTCGGGCCTACCTTCTCTCATTTTCTGATCCAGCTCATCCAACGTGGGCTCTATCAGCTCCCATCCGTCCGGAGGAGGCTTTCTGCTTCTCTTTACCTTCGGCATGTCGCTTTACTTTGAGATAAAATACAACAAAATGTCTCAGAACAGAGGCAAAGCTAAGCTAACGACGCTTCCTTCTTCTTCTGGTGTTTTGTTGGCAGACAAGCTTTTTTCTTCTTCTGGTGTTTTGTTGGCGGTTGTAACTCAGCAGTCACGAGCTGAGATCGGTTACGAGCATGCGCACTACCGAAAAATGAATCGATGCTACTTCCGCTTAGCTTTTTCTACTTCCGCTGAGTTAAAAAAAAAAGAATTTCAAAGCTAAGGTTCAAAGCTAATGTTATTTGACTAGTGCTGTATGGCTCATTTTCTTGTACAAAAATGTACAACTGCTCAATACACGAGTCAAGAGAGGTTCCAACACCACAAAGAAATGATAGACAAGTTAATCTTCATGGTGAAGGGCACGCCATCACCACCATGTTGGAAAAAAACATGATTATAGTAAAACTCCATACGAAAATAAATAATTTATTTTCCAAAAAAACATAATTATAATAGATATTGCAGTAAAAAACAGTTAACCTAATGTAACTTTTTTTTTTTTTTTTTTTTTTTTTTTTTTTTTTTTTTTTTAAATCAGTATAAACCAGTACGGGTACATCTCAGTACGTAGCAGTCACGTACTGAGATTTTAAGAGGAACTCAGTACGATGTGAACTCAGACCGTGACACCGCCACCAACCGGACTGGAGTGTGAATCAGAGCGATAAATACATTATAAAAATGATATAAATAAATAAAAATAAACTATGTTATTTGTTATCTGTTGTAGGATATTCATAGTGCCAAGTGGTGTTTTAGTATTACTGAGATGTAATGCAAAACAATATAACCAGTTCTTTAGTCTCTTTCTGGCAACAGTGACACTATTATGTTTTCCGACTGTGGCGCGCAGGACCTACCTCACAAAAGGTGAGGATGAACACAAGATTTATAAATGTGGTTCTAAATAATAAGTCAGACAACGTCACCCTGGGATATTTTGCCCAGGGATATAATTAGATTGTAGGTAAAGCACTCAGGTTGGTTTACAAAATGGAGCTTGAGATATTGTTCCTGGTACAAAAATACATTTTATTCTTTTCTGAAAAACTAAAAACATCTCATATCAATATATAGCAGGACTGTGAGGGAAGGAGACCACCAAAAAGGGCTAGAGCTTACTAGGAGGGAATAGAACCCCCAAAATTTGTGACACTCACACACAGACACAGGGTGATATAAAGACCAAACCCAGAGGTTACACAGCACACGAAAGAGGACACTACCAATGGGACCCCAACTGTAAGTCTCCAGTCCTAAAAAAGAGACGGGAAATTGTGACGGTTGATATTATAAGTTACACGACAAAATTAAACAAAAGGAAACAAAAATCCTCTGCTGGCATAAGCGACGGGCCTCGCCATACCACCCTGCTCCTGGGACAGTACAGCTCTCAGACCACCATAGCTGGCATTCACCTCCAAGATGAAAGGGAGGGAGAAGTCAGCATATGCCAAGACCAGTGCAGTGATGAGCTTGATCTTCAATGCTTCAAAGCTGCAATGACACTCTTCCGACCAACTCTCTGCAAAAGCACACTCTGACCTTTTTCTCGACTTGGTGCCTACCATCTGTGCCACCAACCTATGGAGAGGAGCAGCCAACTTGACAAAACCCTCCACAAATCTGCGATAGTAACTGGCAAAGCCAAGGAACGACCGCAGGTCAGAGATGGTGTTTGGGGGATGCAAGTTGGCCGCCACCTTGCTGTGATCAGTGGAGACACCCTTATCTGAAATCAGCACACTTGGTGAATTTAGCCTTTAAACCCTGTTGCTGCAACTGCCCCAGCACTACTATCTATCTCTTCAGATGTTGCCCAATGGTTGAGGAGAATACAACAATATCGTCTAAATAAAGCAGCAAAGATTGGCATTGCTGGTCGCCAAAGATCCGTTGCATCAGACGTTGGAAGGTGCTGGGGGTGTTACAGAGTCCAAAGGCATTCGATTCCACTCAAAGAGGCCAAATAGAGTACAGAATGCCGTTTTGGCCCGGTCTGCCTAAGCAACTGGGATGCGAGAAAGAGGGAATGCATCTGTCACCCTTTCTCCCTGAGTAGTCGGAGAAAATCAAATTCTAAATCCTTCTGCTCTCACAGAAGTACTAAATGATCAAAATCTACACAAGATAGGGTTCAATTAGCTTAGATTCATAAAGGAGATTGGCAATGATAACTCTGCATAGAGTGAAAATAAACTTCCAACCACAATAAGAGGACACTGATAATGCTTTTGTGGGGGAAAGGATAAAGTGTATTTTACCACTTAAACCCATCAAATCTTTCTCTATAACATGTCATTGAATGAAGACCCAAATATTCGTCCCAAACAAAACAAAGAAAATAAATCAGTGCAATCTTTTAGAAACTTAATAGTTTTTATAGTTCTTGTAGTTTTTTATAGTTCTGATAGTTCTTTATGGTTCACTTTCCAGCTTACAGGAAACACTTCCAGCACTCAAAACTGTTGTTTCCACAGCCGCTTTTCCTCAATGACTCGCGGAGAATGTGATTGAAAGTTCTGTCTCTCTCTAACGCAGAATGCCGTGTGCAGAGCTGTGATGCATTCACGGTGCATGGGAAAAAACAATACTTTACATAACAGTCAAACGTCACTTTCACTATAAAATAAAATAAAATAAATTAAAGTAAAATAAAATAATAATTCTAACAGTAAAATAACCCTGGGTTACACCCTCTCCTTCTAAACGGCATGAGTCTCTTCATGCACATCTGACCTACTTGGACATTGTGGAGGAGACATCAAAATTTTAGAGAATGCAACACCTAAGGCCTTAAAAAAAGAACTAATGGCCAGAGTCAGTGCCTCTCCTAGCTCATCATAAGTAAACTTCTTAGATGGACGTCTTTTCCTATCAGAGTGTCTCAAACCTACCGACTCTGTAGCAACACTATCGGTTTTAACCCAGTCACTACTGACTATAGATTCTGATGGAACGGGAGCTGCGTCAGTCACGATGGGCATCAAGTCAGGTTCAGGAATGTCATTAACAACATGATTGGGAGACCGACAGGCAGTCTTGGCTGTCTGCTGAACATTGTTTCATATGGGGAATACCCTGTAGTGTCATTTTTGGTACAGTTGTAGGCATGAGTTAGGGGCTTAACAAAGTCTCTCCAATGGTACTTGTCTTTTCCCTCTAATGTGCCTAACATGTCTAGCAACATCCTATTGTACTGTTCTACCAGGTTTCCCCGGATGATAGGGAATGGTACGAATTTTCCTCGCCCCGATCACAGTGCAAAGCGCTTTCACAATCTTAGATTCAAAATCTCTGTCTTGGTCGCTAAGCAGACGACAAAGGAAACCATAGAGAATGATCAGATTTTCCCAAAGAGCTTTGGCTATTGTCTTAGCTTTCTGATCTTTTGTCGGCACTGCGACAGCAAATTTCATAAAATGGTCCGTCATTACTAACACATTTCTGGTGTCTCAACTATCTGGCTCAATGGACAAGTAGTCCACGCTCACTAGTTCAAGGGGACAAGTTGTGTGAATGTTTTCCAGTGGGGCAGCCCTTTGAGGAGGAGCCTTTCTTGTGAGACATCGCGGGCATGTTTTGCACTTTTTTTCAATGGACTGGGCCATTCTTGGCCAATAAAATCTAGCTCGTGTGAGATGCAGGGCACGGTCAAACCCGAGGTGACCATCTTCGTCATGCACGCCTTGTAAAGATCTTTCATGATACTGGTAGGGCAGTACTAACTGGTAAATAGGGGAATTTTTTATCTTTGATCTTCCTGTACAATACCCCATTAGTGAGCTCAAATCTCTTCCATTGTTTTAGCATTAGCTTAACATCAGGGGATTCAAGGTTTGTTTCTTTGAGTCTGGGTTTAATGCCTCCCTCAAAAAGGGTTATGACACGAGCAATAGAGGGATCAGCTCTTTGTGCTGTGCAGCAATCAGCATCAGTCATTGAGGGCAAAACATTTTCACCATATGCTTCAGAGAAAGATGTGGGGTCAATAGCAAGGGACTCCACAACCACAAGGGCTCCGGTGAAAATGACACAGAATGGCGCTGACACAAGGCAGAGAAAGTCTCATGATCCAGTTTATATTGAGTATCAGTGAGACGTTTTCTCATGTCACCAATGCAAGCTCTCTCTTTGACAAATGCCTCATCCTCATGAGGTGGCTCTTGGGGTCACCGAGACAACCCATCTGCGTCTTTGTTGGCTTGCCCTGCCCTGTACTTAGTTGTGAAATAATAAGTAGACAAGGCAGCCAACCACCTGTGTCCCGCTGCATCCAACTTGGCGCTTGTTAAAACGTACGTTAAAGAATTATTGTTGGTCAGGAGAGTAAAAGAGGAACCATAAAGATTATCATGAAACTTCTCACACACAGCCCACTTGAGGGCCAAGAACTCAAGTTTATGTGTGGGATAGTTTTGTTCACTCTTGGAGAGTCCTTGACTAGCATACGCAATCGCCCTAATCTTTCCTCCCTGTTCTTGATAGAGCACAGCCCCCAACCCGTCGCAACAAGCACCAGTGTGCATCAGTGTGAGTTATCATGTGTATCAAATATGAAGCTGTTTGAACATTGTATATGAGAGTTATAGCGGTTTTTCTATTATGGCGTGCAAAATGGCGCCAGCCGAAAAAACCCAGTATGAAAGGGAAAACCAGTTAAAAATCACACTCAGTGAATTTGATGCGAATCCACTGAAAAATAGCCAAGATACAGCATTTAGAATGTGATGGCGAAGGATTTTACAGTGACATTATTGGCCCCTCCCACTGATCACAGAATGTTTTTTCTTCATCAGTGACCTGTTCTTATCTTATGACATTCATCCAACACTATTTTGAAGTCAACACGACATATCGTCTTTCCACTAGAGCTGTTAGCGTCAGATGCCACTAAAAGCGGCGCCCTCTGAGAACGCAAGGCATGATGGGTAATTATTGCTTTGATTCTTGTTTAGGGATGGACAACCATCATGAGTATCAAATATGAAGCAGATTGAACTTTGTATAATAAAGTTATATGCATTTTTCATTCATTTTGCTTAGGCAAATGTCATTTGTGTGAAGTTTGAGGCTGATTGAACTTTGTGTGTCAGAGTTATGGGTTTTTTGAAATTGTGGTGTGCTTCAGGAATTAGCATTGCAACTTTGTGGCAGCGCCACAACCAAACCGTTACAGATATGCAAATTTGTTCGATGATCTTTTAATATTCAGTGGGTTCTAAGTGTTTTGGCTGTGTTTGACGCAAATTGGATGAAGCCCCTCAGACTAGTTCGCACAAATGCGTTTTTGCATTTTTGACCTTTGACTCAAAATGGCTGACTTCCTGTATGGTTTTGGGCGTGGGTCATCAGTAACTTTTTGTTCATCTTGGGGTCAAAAATACATGTGGCAAATTTCGTAAGAATTGGGCAAACCTGCCGGTCGTGCGGTTCCATTGTATTTTTGGTGTCCATAATGCTCGCTGTACGTGCAATTTTTTTCATTGTGTAAAATATTTATTTGTTCAGCAGGCCTGAGGTGCGAGCACATTTGTCCTATGGGGCAAAACCAAAATACCCAAGAAAAACAAGAACAATAGGTTCCTACGACCAGTATGGCCTTCGGACCCTAATAAATGATAGATTAATTTTAATTGATGGACGTTCCACACACTGTAGTCATCTAGGGCATTAAAAACCGGTTTAATAATTAAATTGAATTATTAAAATGCATTTTGTAGAAATAAACTCACCTAAATCTTGCTCATTTCTGCTGTCAGTATTCAAGATTTAATAAGGGGTTATTTCCAGTGATACAACACATTTAATAAGTCAAGCCAAATCGTTTTTGACATAAGACCAAAACAGATCTACATAGTTTTAAAGTTAATACAAAATTAATAATAATGGCAAAATATTCACAAAAAATAAGGTTGATAGAACTCAAATTTATTCAAAAAAAAATTGATACATTTAAAATGTATGAATGTATGTATGAATTTAAGCCTGGATCACCTACGCAATAAAAATATCAAATGAATGAACAAATGAAGTAACTATCCGAGTTGAAGAAAACATTTCCAATCATTTTTGACTGTAGTTGTGTGAAAATTATTATTATTTTAATTCCAAATGCTTTGATAATAGTGTGTTAGTTGCTTAATGTGTTTAATGTATTAAGATATATATTAATTTGTTTAAAAATATTTTGAAGTTGAAATTTGTTTAAACTCTATGGAAAAATAATCATATTCATTACTCAAAATATATGACCTGAAAAAAATGTAATCTTCATAAAAACGTTGTAAATATTAAACAAATATAAATGTATTGTTTGTTATTGCAGCAGACCTATTTTAGACACCACTTGCACGTTGCATCACTTTAGTAGACTTAGATATTGCCTTTAAATAAATAATGCTTATCATGCTTATTGTTAACCTTTTTATTTAAATATTTTTTTAAATTTAATTTACTTATTTTTTAAATACAAGTCAGATTAGAGTTAAAAACATGTCACCTTTCTTTTTCAGGTGTTGCCTACCCCCATGATACCAATTTGTAGACAGGCATATTTCTGGACTACTGGAACTTTTTGTAGCTATCCCTAGTTGTAGTTCTGAGGTAAACCAGCTGTCAATTTATGTTGCAGCTTTGACACTCATTATTTTACTTTCGTTTTCTTTTACGGGGGATTTTAAATCAACGTTTATTTCGTCAAAATGCCTAAAGGAGGTGAGCGTGACTCAAACCCGTTGTGTTGTTCACATGTTTTAGACGTGTTAGCCCGCTGTTAGCGTCATTACACTCAACAACATGCTGCTGTCACACAGGTACATGTTTCGTAGCTTCTTACAAAAAAGGGCTTTAGATGTTTACGAGCTGCTCTGCTACGGCTGACAGCAGTTTTTACTGTTCGTAGTGTATTCGGGCGTGTTTACGGTGTTCTTTTTAACTGTACAGGTAGGAAAGGCAGCCATAAGGGTCGCATGCGGACGTACACCAGCCCAGAGGAGATTGATGCCCAGATGAAGGAAGAGAAGGAGAGGAAGAAGGTTGGTGTGCAGAGTTCAATAAGTCTGTGAACAAGTGTAGTGATCTGTCTCACACAGTTTACATCGTGCTGGGTGTAAATGGTGATTTAGAACAGACATAGGCAACTGGCGGCCCTCGGTCTAATTTTGTGCGGCCCCAAAAACAAATTGTAAGTCATCAAGTTGGAAGTTATAGGAAGAACAACATAATACACAAAACTCCAGAAACACTGTCAAGAAATGTCAAGAAAAGTACAGAAGGTAACAACAAAAGCACAAAAAGATTCTTTAAAAAAAAAAAATCATAGAACTCACAAAATGACAACTAAGACACACTAAACAACATCATATACAAAAGGACCAGAGGTGTATTTCATAAAGCAGGTTATGTTCAAACTCTGAGTATGTTCAGCCTCAAATGAGGGAAACTCTGAGTATCTCATTCCTAAACGTGAGGTATGTTCTTCTCTGAGTATGTTACCATGGCAACATTGTCCGTGAACTAAACCTGGTCACTGACAAGTTTTATCAAAGAAACCCTGGGTTTCTACCTGGCTCCGCCCACCTGAACACCGTTTCTGAACACTTTAATAAACCTTAACACTTTTTTCAGAAACACATTATTAACATCACACACCACAGACGTGTTCACATCATTACTAATGTTGTGTTGATTTATGTATTTATCTATTTTTTTGTGTGCAAACAGTAGTTTTCTTTCTAACATTGTAGATACAGATCATTAAGTGAAACACACTGAGAGGTTGATCTGCATTAAAACATCTACTGACGTCTGTAGTAAAGTTCTCTGAATACAAACCTGTGGATAATATAAAGGAGATGATCATTTAAATAAATCCACTTTTAAGGCTCGATTGTTGTTTTATATTGTTATACAGTTTGATCAATAGATCACATTACTTTGAAGTTATGATGGCGCAGTGAATTATGACACCGCTCTTGGAAGTATAAGGTCGCAGGTTTGCGTCCTGCTTCTTTTTTTTTTTTTTATGACGTTTTTTGGACATTGAGATGACTCTGGCGTCAATATTACATTAAAAGTCAATATTAATTATGTGATGTCAAGCGGCATTTACTGTGTTTATATCCAGTGTAACAGGAGGACTCTCTATGCAGACAGCCTATGCTGCTGACACGTCTACTCAGACACACTTTATTCATATTATTCACCACTTGTCACATCACTGAAGCAATAAAGTGATGAAGCGACCAAAAAGTGTGACTAATTACGAGTAATTTAAGCCACTATAGTCACTGAATGTGCGTTCAGTGTGAAGGCTCATATTCCTCAAACACTGGCTTATTTCACCCATCAGGGTGAGTAAATCACTCTCTTTTGGGTAGTTACCATGGTAGTTCGTATAACCTTTGATCCATTGATGATGGCTTTTTATCGCGCGCGTGTACGTCAGTAACCCAAGGGTTACATACTCAGGGTTGATTGACCCACTTCATACCAGCTGTAATGAATCAGATACCCAGAGTTTCCCATTGCGGGGTTTGTTAACCCTCCTTTATGGAATACGCCCCTGAAAGACACATTCAATTACACAAAATAACAGAAAAATACACAAAACGACAACAAGAACAGAAAAAATATAACAAACACACAAAAGGCAACAAAAATTTGCCATATTGATGAGAAAATATACAAAATGAATTTAAAAACACACAAAATGTGTTTCCAAGCTTGTATTAATGCTCATATTGGTCATTTTTCTAAAATGCTGACATGAATGTTGATTATGTGGCCCTCGATTCAGACAATCACATTATTGTGGCCCCTGCTGTGATAGAAGTTTCCCATCTCTGAATTAGAATCATGTAATTGTAACCATACATGTTAATGCTTTACTCGTGCACTGCTCTGTAAAGCCTTGTACATATTTAGGATTTATTTAAACTTGCACTTCTCCAACATTAGTCTTTACAACACATCTTTTTCAAAAATACCAGAATCTGCACTTATAATTGATTAAGAATTCAAAGTTATTTCATAGCATGCAGTTATAAGAGAACTAGAATGGATAAACATGGTATCTTTAATGTTAAGAAAAGGAAACTTTGATAAACAAATTGAGCCACACATTTTTTTCATGCTGCTTGGAATGCAAAATATGCTTCAGATAAAAATACGGCCCCTGCAGGAATCAAACCCTTTGTGTCAATGTGGGTCCATGACTCAACACCGGCTAATGAAAAGCATGAGCAGCTACTATGGAGCTGATTTAAACGGATACATTTTAAATGCTCTATTTATTATTGTGTACGTGCATCTGTGTGTTTGATTCATTCATTATAGCATGAACAAGACCAGGTGGCTGAGGAGGGGTCAGCTCACAATGTTGAGGATAAGCTTCCTGGATCTGGATCAGAAGACAGCGATGATGAAAGTTCACTGGTACTGTCATGCCGTTGCTGTTATTTTTAAATAGATACATTTTTACAAACAATACACTTTTTTTTTTTTTTTTTTTTTTTTTTTTAAATTAAGCATGAATGAACCTGGATGATAAAAAGACATAAAGCCATTGTTAACATCAGTGCATTATCTTTTCATACTCATTACTAACTAAATCACAAATACTGTATATTGGTTATTCTGTTTTAAAACCAAATCATAATAACAAACAAAAAGTGTGGTTATTTTGTCTTAATGACTTAAAACCAAAACACGAATACAGAAAAATAAAAAACCAAATAAGCAGCGTTTTTCTATTTTAAAATTAAATATTTTGTTTGTGCGATATTTACAGGAAAACTATGGACGAGAGCTTCATGTTTTAATCTCACCACACAGAGTGGACCCACAGACTTTTACTCTGCTACGTTTGATAAAATGATCTTATAGCATGTTGAAAAGAGGCGTAATTTGTGTCGATGACATTTTGCCCCCTCTTTGTTTACATGTGTTTACCTTTTGAGTAGCTATATGTGTGTCACAGCCATGTTTAATGTTTTATTCGCACTATGCTGAGATGCTAAGGGAAGAGTTTATTATCTTTTTAATTGTAATGTTATAAAATATGTAGTTATCTGATTTCTTAATCAGAAAATTTAAGCTACTGTGAAGTTACTGTTGCACTTTTGCTTGAACCTGGTTAAAACTTGAAATAGTTGAATGACAGAGAATCATTTACTTTTTATTTTGGGATTGTTCTATACATTTTAACTCTTAAGGACAATCAATAAAGTTGTACTTTTGATAATAGATCTGATGCCTGCAGTCATTTTAAGTGCATTGAAAAAAGAAAAAAAAAATCAAAACCTGAGGTTTTTTTTTAGGCAAAATCACCCAGCCCTAGTTCAAATAGTATCCAAATAAACAGGTGACTATCAGTGTGAGGCTGGTGTGAGGAACAATAGATGTTAGAACTTCTACCATTTGACACTTTTTCAAAAACAAATACAGCTTTTTTTGAGGTTAGTAAAAATATTTATTTTGCACGTTATAATACCGCTAGCCACTAACAGCAGCAGCCAACACACACAATAGTTGACAATAAATGAGGAGCACCAGTAGATTCATTACACCACCTCTTGCTCCTTTAATTACATATCATGTGCATGTTTTACATAACAACCTTTAAGAAAAAAAAAAAATTTATATATTAATAATGTTTCAATTCTCCCGTTCATCAGTAATGTTTATTATTCTGTTTTTATTGTAAAGTGTCCTCGGATGGCCTGAAATGTGCTTTTTAAATAAAATGAATTATTATTACTATTATTATTATTATTATTATTAATAATAATATGACTTTTGTGTTGCTCCTTTTTTGTACAGGAGTAAAAGTCCTCCCGTGTCTGTGGGTCCACTCTGTGTGGTGAAATTAAAATATGAAGCTCTCGTCCTAGTTTCCCTTAAAGGTCCATGTCATGTTATTTTTCACACATCTCCATTTGTTCTAAGAACCTCAAAAACATAGAATTTGAGGTTTATTTTCCCAAACTCACCTGTTTTCCAGAGTTTTAGCCTCTGAAAAGTCACTTTCTGACCAACTCTACACAAACAGGCTGATTTACATCCTACTTATGTATATTCATGAGTGGGCGTGTCTATAGACGGGACACTGACTTCCTCCTCCGTGCACGGTGACATAGGGCCAGAGGACGGCCCACCCTCCTCCCACCCACTCCATAGCCGAGCTCATGCTGCTTTATAAACACAGAGAGAGTTTGGGGGCGGGGCGTTCACCGGTACATACATAGACTGTAGAAAATACATACATAGCACTGCATGAAGGACGCTGACATGCTCACCTTCATGGGTGTGTTTGTTTACATGTCAATCATGGCAGGCGTGGCTTCTCCAGCTCAGTGTCGTGTCAATTTCGTCATCAAAGTGGGAACGCATCAAATTGTAGCGAGGTGTTTGTGCTCACCCTGCAGTAAGAAAGGAGTAAATCACCCTCTAACTAACGATTGAAGGAATCAATGAGAAAAACACTTTGATCATGTGTATGAAGCCATAATAGACCTTTATCATGTTTAAAACACAGAAAAGTTGATGTAGCTTAACATGGGCCCTTTAAATATCCAAATATCACACAAACAGAATATTTGATTTTAAAACAGAAAAATGCTGTTTGTATGTTTTAAGTAAATAACCATACAGTTTATTTGTTCTTTAGATTTGGTTTTAAAACGGAATAACCAAAGAATAAAGGGTACAAGGATTATCATAGCTTTCATGTAAAGTCTTTTAACTTTGATGGAATTTCCATATATTTGCAGAGAAAGAAAACTGGAGTGGAGAGCTTGATAGAAATTGACAATCCCAACAGAATTGCTCAGAAGTCGAAGAAGGTGACGCAGATTGAGTTGGACGAGCCTCAGCAGTTATCAAGAAGAGAAAGGTTAGTGCACTCTGTCGTTTAGGGTCATCAAGTGTGTGTTTGTAGTAGTCTAATCTGCATTTGTTTCTGTAGAGAGGAGCTGGAAAAGCAAAAGGCAAAGGAGCGCTACATGAAGATGCATTTAGCCGGGAAAACAGACCAGGCCAAATCTGACCTTGCTCGCCTCGCCATTATCAAGAAACAGAGAGAGGAGGCTGCGAGAAAGAAAGAAGAGGAGAAAAAGGGTAAGCACAGCCTGCTATCACTCAGCAGGGTGGATTATACTGGAAGTGTGAAAGATTTGAAAGAGAATGCAACAAGAACACCGTACTTGCTGTGTTTTCCAAATCACTGACAAACTTTCCAGTAAAAGATTTGACATACTGTACGTGAGCACATGACCTAGCATTACCATGTGTTGATTTTAAACTGATTCATCTCACATTTCCTCAAATGAACCAGTGATAAAACGCAGTTCCTCATGGTCAGCTCTAAGCAGGGTTGGGTTCAATCACATTTTTCACTTACAATTACGTTTTCAATTATCCATGTTAAATTACAATTCAATAACGATTACAGTGACCAGCATTTTTTCCAATTACAGTTATTTTTTATCCTTAAAGTCAATTACAATAACGCCCTCAATTACTAAAGTTCAATTAAATTAATCACATTTACACAGCATGTAATAAATAACCTAATAAAAGTTAAACTTGTGTTAGCTTTCTGTTAGCATCTCTAATGCTAACAGGTCCTAAATCAGCTGTAAAATACACTTAAAAGAAATATCTATCATCTAATTTATTTCCTATCTATTGGTTACCTTGTTAGACTTCCTAATCAATGAAAATATAGATTTTAATGTGGGCGTCTGAGCCTTTTTTGTATCAGTGTACCCCTAGATTTTTTTAAATTTTTTTTAAATGGTAAAATGTGTGAAAAATTGATTCACATAAGAATCGCGTTTCTCATCATCCACAATTCTGAATCGATGCATAAATTTCAAAAGTCATTTTTTTTAAAAAATTATTATTTTTCATTACAAGTCAAACAATACAAGTAGAAACACAACCTAAACAACAACAAAAAGAAATAGACAAAGTACAGGACGAAAGCAGTTAAACTATTCTTGTAGTCACAGAGAGTTGAGACTTAGTTCTGGAAGAAAAGAGCAGCTGTCCTAAGCTTTTATTTAGACTATTTATTTATGCTAGTTATTTCTTCTACAGTAAGTAAGCTTTTATTTGTTTAGCATGAATACATGTTACCTTTTGCCTTTGTGTGATTACATCATTGGAATCAGTTTATTTAAAATGATCTTATACAAACTACTGTTTTGATGTCATAATTTGCCTTAACACGCAATGCATTGTATCAATTTTTTAGTTGAGAATCAGTTGAATCGACAATCGATTTTGATTATAGCTGCTGCATTGGTCAAGGCCTGGAAATTTTAGGCAAATTAAGACGACAGTTGTTAATTAAAAAATAGACAAGTTGCATCTCCCTCCAGAAATCTGTAACCATTTTTTATAGAGGGTGCGAGGTGTATAATATGTGTGATGGATAAAATTAAAATGAATAACTTGGTGATTAGAGGTATTTTGCCAGATTAAGTTCCAGTTACAAACAGTAGATGGTAAAATCTTCATCCATGCTTAGTAAAGGGACAGAGGATTAGCAGTTGCTCAGGTAAAGTACCATAAAATGTAGAAACTATGCTGGTGGGTTTATTAAATAATGCATGAAATGGATGGCTGGACAGTAAGCGCTTCATTGGAACACCATCATTTGCTCTTTCCTTTTGGCGTCAAGGGGCTATATTTTATTTTAGTGAAAGTTGCACATCTGTAGCACAGCATTTGTAGTAAATATGCAATGTTTTGAACTTTAGAAGCTTGTTGTAGCGCCACCTTTAGGCCTGTTTTTGCAGCTGAGGCATTCTGACATGGGACTTGACCTTTGTGCAGAATGTGGTGATTGTTCATACATGGGAATTACGATTTCCTCTGAGGAGGAAGAGCATGGATAAGCTGCTGGGAACCACATTACATTTGAGAGCAAAGATCAACAGATACATCACCCTCCCCTTCAAAAACAAAACACTAGTTGGTTTATATTTGTGATGTTCTCTACTAAGTCTCTGATTGTGTTTCCTTCCGTAGCTAAAGAAGCCGCAGCAGCAGCATCGAGAGGAATCAACTCCCTGTCACTGAAATGATGCAGAGGGTTTATCAGAAGAAGTATACTAAATATGTATATTAAGTATTTTCAAATGAAGAACAATTTAGAGTATTTGGTGGTGAAGGAAAAAACAGGCAGAGAATGGTTGTGTATAGTTCTACATTCATTAAAGACTTTGGTTTTTCCAGGAAGTAAAACCACAGTTGAAAACATCATTGTAGATAATTCTCACTGTACAATGGTCACTTTGCTAAAAGGACGTCGCCATCATGTTTTTTGGATTTCACATTGTAAATAACTGACTCATAAGAATATTTCAGAATATATAATGATGAAACCAAGAACAGAAGTCTGTTTATTTATACGCATTATCACTCGTTCAGATAATAAGGATGAAGATGCTTTCATTATTGCTAACAACAATGTTTAGCTCATTAATATGACATCACAGTTAATAAACACTGTCGGTGTATTTAGACACTGTTTACAAAGAGAATAATTAAAGGGATGATTATTTAAATCATCTATGACGGTGTTTCTCAAATGGGGGTACGCGATGGCACAAGAGAGGAAAATTAACAAATGAAAACATTAAAAACATTGGGTTTTATAATGTGGTTTTTTTAAGTTAAAAATGGTAATAATACTGCATATTACCAGAAACTCAGAAAACAACAACAGAAACACATGAAATAAGAGAACAATATACAGAATAAAAGAACAACAAAATACACAAATATAAACTAAAAACGCACACTAAGAGAGAAAAATACTCATTACCAGCAACACACAAAGCAACAACAAAGACAAGATCAATACAAAATGCACAAAAATAACAGAATCATACAAAACGACACCAAAAACACACTGAGATGCAATCATTTAAATAAAACCAACAACACAGAATAAGAGGAAAAATATACTGAATAATAAAAAGAACAAAGACAATGAAATACACCAAAACCCCACAAAATGATAGAAATTATTTTGATTTTGAAAATGATTGTAAATGAAAAACTATAGAAATAAATCTTTAGGAGGCACTAAATACTGATTAATTCCATCATTATGCTCTATTTGTACAGAATTCTAGTAAATTGTTGTCGGATAAAAGGGGGGACATGGATTCAAAAGTTTGAGAACCACTGATCTATGCATTAGTCCGGGTTTTAGGGAATTTGTTTATCAAAGATATGTACTTGATTTATACATTTATTAATTTTGATGTTTATATTAAATGACAAATACATTCAACATTTCATACAAAACCCTGTCCCTGGTTAGATGTTAGTGTTAAAAGTTCAGCAGTAAAAACAAACAGTACAACAATAAATACAAATTCTATGAATGATAAAATAAAAAACAAAGAAACAACACACACACACACACACGTTGGTTACAGACGCCACTGACTGCGTCCACCTGATCAAACTGGGAAGCTTTACATGTGAGCATAGTTGTTAGAGAGTCACCAAGAATCTGCTGGATCATGTGCTAGAAATGTTTATAGTAGAGAAAAGAACATGGAAAAATTTAAGAAATGATATAGTTTAAAATATATATAATTCTTAAAAATAGAATGTAAAGGAACATAGAATAATAAAGTATAATTTCTCATACTTATAATACTCTGGCCATCAGGCATCATATGGATATTTGTCATGTATTGTGTGCATACTTATTTAAGATTATTATTATTTTTATTATTATTATTATTATTATTTTTTTTTATAACAAAGAAGTTACAAATGTAACAAAGTTTAAAAAAAAAAACACCAAAACAAAATAATTATTTAATAAAGGATAAACATTTTCAGGGGCATTTCCTGGGTGCATTTTTTCTTCTTTATAATTCTCAAGTGATCCAGTTTTGTTGGGCGGGGCTTAGCCATACATTTTTATCTTTCTCATACAATAGTTTCAAATCTGTTAATATAAAAAAATTTAAATAAAATCCTGTTTTTCCAGTCCAAATTTCCCTTTTAGTTCTTGAAAGCTCATCCACTTTAAGATGATTTTTTTACATACAAATTCAAGTCCTCTCCCAACAAACTTTACCACCCCAGGCCCTGATATATACTTTATTAATTCTGAAGGGGTTTTTTTTTACAGCAGCACAGCAAAGTCATAAAAATAAATAGAAACGCAAATATTAGAATAAATACAATAAATTAATAACATAAAACAGCCCAATGTTGTTGGTGGTGTTTGGACTCCCCGGACCAGCAGGGGGCGCTGTAGCCCTGAAACAAACTGCTGAGGAGAGGAACAACCATAGACATTTGTAATAAAGACTGGTTACACGTCCGCACTGGCAGCCATCTTGCCTCGGTCAGCTCGCCTACCCATAGCATTGTGTAGTAGTGTTGCATGCACTTTTTAAATAATCATAATTGATACCTGACACGATAATTTAAGAATAACCACATTAAAATAGTTATAAAAAGGTGTCCAAAAGAAACATTCAGTCATTTTGTAAACAAACATATTAGAAAAAGCCTTGTCAACAACAATCTTTCAACACTATTAAGTCAGCCCTGCTGTTCCTTTGTAACAGGACCTTATTGTACTCACTTCCACTAAGTAACTATTAACCTAAATACAGGTGCTGGTCATATAATTAGAATATCATGAAAAAGTTGATTTATTTCAGTAATTCCATTCAAAACGTAAAACTTGTATATTATATTCATTTATTACACATAGACTGATATATTTCAAATGTTTATTTCTTTTAATGTTGATGATTATAACTGACAACTGATGAAAATCCCAAATTCAGTATCTCAGAAAATTAGAATATTACTTAAGACCGATACAAAAAAGATTTCTAGAAATGTTTGTATGATCATGTACTCAATACTTAGTTGGTTTTACCTGAATTACTGCAGCAATGGGCGTGGCATGGAGTGGATCAGTCTGTGGTACTGCTCAGGTGTTATGAGAGCCCAGGTTGCTCTGATAGTGGCCTTCAGCTCTTCTGCATTGTTGGGTCTGGTGTCTCACATCTTCCTCTTCACAATACCTCATAGATGTTCTATGGGGTTAAGGTCAGGTACCATGGTCCTTAATCCAGGTACTGGTAGCTTTAGCAATGTGTGCAGATGCCAAGTCCTGTTGGAAAATGAAATGTGCATCTCCATAAAGTTGGTCAGCAGCAGGAAGCATGAAGTGCTCTAAAACTTCCTGGTAGACGTCTGCGTTAACCTTGGACCTAAGGAAACACAGTGGACCAACACCTGCACATGACATGGCACCCCAAACCATCACTGACCTCAAGCAACGTGGATTCTGTTCCTCTCCTCTCTTCCTCCAGACTCTGGGACCTTGATCTCCAAAGAACATGATGAATGTCCTTTCATCAGAGAACATCACTTTGGACCACTCAGCAGCAGTCCAGTCCTTTTTGTCTTTAGCCCAGACGAGACGCTTCTGACGCTGTCTCTAGTTCAGTGTCTTGACACCAGGAATGCTACAGCTGAAACCATGTCTTACATACGTCTGTACGTGGTGGTTCTTGAAGCTCTGACTCCAGCTACAGTCACTCTTTGTGAATCTCTTCCACATGTTTGAATGGGTTTAGTTTCACAATCCTCTGCAGGGGGCGTGGCTATCACTATTGTTTGTAGACTTTTTTTCTACCACATCTTTTCCTTCACCTCTCTATTAATGTGCTTGGACACAGAACTCTGTGAACATCCAGCCTCTTGAGCCATGACCTTTTGTGTCTTGTCCTCCTTGTTCAAGGTGTCAATGCGGCATGGGCAATACTAACTAAAGGTGGAGGGAGGGGCGCGACGACACACATTTTTGAAAATAACTCGTTATGGGGGGTAAAAAATGTAAGAGCAACATAAAGGGCCTCTTGTACTGAGTGACAAAATAAATAAATTAATAATAATAATCAGAATTTTATTTTTTGGGAGGATTGGGGAGGAGGCCCCCCCTGCAGGCCTGGGCCCGGGCAATTGCTCCCGTTGCTACCCCCGTAGAACCGGCCCTGGTGCAGATCTCTCACCTTCCCTAAGTTACCACAGTCTCCATCAGAGAGCTGCCCGAGTTAAGATGGCCGCCGATGATGACGTCAGAGACTCCGCTGTAAGACATGTCTATGAGGGAAACATCGTCACGTGAACGGATTGGTGAGAAGTTTGGCGGACTTTTGTCCTTTGAGCTGAATCACAAGCACCAGAACTAGTGTGTTCACAGTTCTACTGCAGCAGGACAGTGAGGTAAGTCCCACAATGAGACATTTACATTTGAAACACAATATTTAATATTTTTCTTGATATCTTTTAATTAGAGGTGCAATGTCCTGACGTGAAAACATAGTTTAACTTTTACCTGTGAAAAACGTGTTCATTTTACATTAACTGTTTTAACTACTTTGCTGTTTTCCTGCCTCAGTGTGAAAACCTGTACTTCAAAATAAAACCACGTTGGTTCAATGTGATTATAAAAGCATGACTGTCACATGGCTGCTGTTACCAGAAGTGGCAAAAGTACTGGTTTTCAGTACTCAAGTACAAATTTAGATACTTGATTAAAAAATAACTCTGGTAAAAGTAGAAGTATTGAAGTTGCTTCCTTACTTGAGTAAAAGTCAAAATCACATGCTACTAAATACACTTCAGTAAAAAAGGAAAGCAAATGTCCTTTCAAAAATAAGACAGGATTTTAAACCAGCAAATTCCACGTCTTTTTTTTTTTTTTTTTTAAGACTGTAGAAAACTGGTACATGGAAACAAGTTAAATCTGATGCCTTTGAATCAAACATCTGAAGAATTTAGCACTCATAATAAATACAATTTGTAAATAAAATGTGTCTAGAAAAAAAGTGCAAATGCTCAATAAAACCCAGAGTAATTTAACATTTTTAAGAAACTGGTACATGGAAATAAATGAAATATTAATTTTACCCATGGAGAATGTAGCACTCAATACAGATAACATTTGTAAATAAAATGTTTCAAGGTTCTCCAGCTTTGTGGTTGTTGGTTTTGCTTTTTTTTTTTTACATTGTGACGTCATCTTCAAAGGTCTTCAAAGTAACGAGCTCATTTTTAAAATGTAAGCAGTAGAAAATACAGATTTGTTTAAAAAAGTAAGTCGTAAAAATATAAAAAAGTATCAAGAAAAAAAAAGAAATCTACTTAAGTACAGTAAGGAATTTGTACTGTATTACTTGTCACCTCTGGCTGTCACACTAAAGAGTTGAGACAGGTTTCCATTATTTACTTATCTAACAATGCAGCAGCTTGTTTATTTGTGAGACTTGGGATGTTTCTGTAGGTCAGCAACCTCTCAGTCGATGGCTCCAAAGTCCTTTTACAGTTGTGTAACATTTGAAAAAACATTTAAATCCAGGAGTGACTCAATATCTCATGTATTTTCTTCACATTTATTTGTCTTCCTTTACATTTTTATTATTATGGTTGTTACTAGTAGTGCTATGGAAACCAGTTTGAGAGCATCCTGTTAGTGGCACCAGTTCATCTCAGGGCAAACAGAGAAACAATAATGCATTATAATAGGGCTGGGTGATATGCACCGAAACTCATATATCAATATTTTTTCTCAAAATGTTGATATATGATATAAATCTAGATAATTTTATTTCAAATGAAGTTTCACCAGAAAGACAATTTTGGGTTAAATTTGCTGATGAAAAATGCTACACAAGCGCATATATTAACAAACGGCCACACAAAATGTGTCACTTTTGGCTTTTTCACTTCTAAAGGACAGCACGTGTGAGTGAGTTCTGTAGTGTGGCTTGTTTAGTGGAAGGTCTGGGTTAGGGACGCACTCAGAAATCTATCTAACTGAGCTTTACATTCTGTTCTGAGAAATAGTGAAAGCAGCAACTTCTAAAACGACTATTTTAAAACAAAACTGGCAGCCATCTTGCCTCGGTCAGCTCGCCTACCCATAGCATTGTGTAGTAGTGTTGCATGCACTTTTTAAATAACCATAATTGATACTTGACACGATAATTTAAGAATAACCACATTAAAATAGTTATAAAAAGGTGTCCAAAAGAAACATTCAGTGATTTTGTAAACAAACATATTAGAAAAAGCCTTGTCAACAACAATCTTTCAACACTATTAAGTCAGCCCTGCTGTTCCTTTGTAACAGGACCTTATTGTACTCACTTCCACTAAGTAACTAACTATTAACCTAAATACAGGTGCTGGTCATATAATTAGAATATCATGAGTTAAATAAAAGTTGATTTATTTCAGTAATTCCATTCAAAACGTAAAACTTGTATATTATATTCATTCATTACACACAGACTGATATATTTCAAATGTTTATCTACCTATAAATGCAAGGTGTGTGTGGTTTCAAATACCCCGAGTGTGTGTATCTGTTATTTTGGAGTAATTTGGTCATTTCAAAATGTTTATTTAAATTTTATTTCACTTCTGGACGGGTGGCTGGGCACACCCTTTGAGATAGGGTGAGGAGCTCGGAGTAGAGCCACTGCTCCTTCACGTCGAAAGGAGCCAGCTGAGGTGGCGGAAGAAAATGGATGGATGGATCTTGACAACAATCAAAGCTGACGAGTAATACGTTACAAGTTACAGTGATGCATTATACAGTTTGATTGCCACAGGCAGGAATGATTTCCTGTTGCGTTCTGTAGAGCACCGTGGTAAAATCAGCCTGGTGCTGAAGGTGCTCCTGCGACTGACCAGCACATCATGGAGTGGGTGGGACTCATTTTTATGACCAAATATCATAAATCTAACTCATTTCTTACTATCTTTTAAAACTATAACTTGGCACCGAACTTAGTATTTCAGAGCTAACTCACCCTGTATGGTGAGTTTCTGTGCTGTACCAATACACAAACACTCACTTCACAGTTCACACTCATCAACTTTTATGGTGGCAATTAATTATTAAGGCATAACTTCATGTGGGTGTGAATCTGTGGTTGTTGTAATAAAGGATATCTTTTTGCCCTAGATTTCCACTCTGTGACCAGACAAACAACGATAATGTCCTCATTGACTAACGGCCACAGTGTGAGTAAAGAAACATGGGCCTCACACAACAAGATGATGGTAGAGCCTCTGGCCATCAATGATTCAGAGGTTTGTGTTTGAATGTATTTACTGATACAATAATGTTGCTTCCTTTTGTTTCTGTTGTAATTGTTCATAACTCAGAATGTCTTCTTCTCATTCAATGACTAACCTCAGTTGCCCTTTCTTTGTTTTGCATATTGTGTGTTTATGTACTGTGTGTAAGTGTGACATTTGAGCTGCTGGGAATACAATGTATCTCAAACTGGGAATGAGTTTCATCTCATTTTACGATGATTACAAAGATTACAACTTAATTTAGCAGACGCTTTCATCCAAAGCGACATCCGTCATTAGCAGTTAGGATTAAGGGAATTGCTCATCATCTCACAGTAATGATCTACTGTAGATTGGATTAGAACCAGTGACCCTCTGATTACTAGCCTACTTTCTTAACCGTTCCACCACCATAACTTGTCATCTTGCCACATCTTGGTTTTTTTTTTCATGTCTTTTCTTGGTAAGTTGCGTCTAGTCTTGGCAATTTGTGTCATGTCTTGGTAAGTCGCTCCGAGTCTTGGTTAGTTGTGCCGAGTGTTGGTAAGGTGTGCCCAGTCTTGGTCAGTCTCATCAAGTCTTGGTAAGGTGCGCAGAGTCTTGGTCAGTCTCATCAAGTCTTGGTTAGTCGTGCCGAGTCTTGGTAAGATGCGCCGAGTAATCGTGCCGACTCTTGATTAGTTGTGCCGGTGTCACGGTCTGGGTTCACATCGTACTGAGCACATCGTAGTGAGATTGTATATGCCCATATATCCCCACTACCGAAAAATGAATTTTTGCATAAAACAATTTATGAATTTTTTTTTTTTTTGTTTTCAAAGTGAACAGACACGTGTTTTATTTGTTTATTGGAATTTGTTAGGTTAGGGTTAGGTTAGGGTTATAATCTCAGTACGGAAGTAAACTCAGACTGTGACACAGAGTCTTGGTTTGTCGTGCCGAGTCTTGGTTTGTCGTGCCGAGTCTTTGTGAGTCGCGCCGAGTCTTTGTGAGTCGCGCCGAGTCTTTGTGAGTCGCGCCGAGTCTTGGTTTGTCGCGCCGAGTCTTGGTTTGTCGTGCCGAGTCTTTGTGAGTCGCGCCGAGTCTTTGTGAGTTGCGCCGAGTCTTTGTTTGTCGTGCCAAGTCTTTTTTTTTTTTATTTTTACTTGTCTGCACATGCTGTCAAAGGTCAACACTACAAGAAGTGCAATCATTATGAGACAGCAATGCATGTTTTGTTATTGCAATAAAATAAAATTAATTGTGACCATCACCAGCCCTCCCTAAGGAAGGGTAAGAAATCTTTTATTATAGGGAGAATATAAAATGGGAGAGCAGTGTTACACCTAGGTGGAAGGGGAGGGGAAAGGGAGCAGGGAGGAGAGACTCAAGGTCGGAAATAGGGTGGGGAAGAATAGATTATTTTACAGTGAGAGTGAGATGTGAAGTTGTAGAACATATTGTGCTTATTATGTTGTGTAATCAAGCCAGTATAGTGACAAGTGTGAAGCTTAGCTATAAAGTTGGTGGTTGTGGACAGGGGGAATGAGTGAGTGGTAGTACCTAAAGCAGGTATTTGGGATTGACGTGTCTAAAGTTAAGCCCAGTATGAGTTTTATCCCACATCCCAAGGCGTGCCAGTGCATCGTATACCAGTATATGTGCAAAAACCGCTAATGCAAACCCAGGAACTGCCCCGGGCCCGCAGATGCAGCCAGGCCAGCAAAAAGAGCGGGGGCCAGGGAGCACCCGGCCACCCCCCACGGCCGAGCAGCCCCCCAGACGCCCCCAAGATCCCAGGCCGAGAGGCAGCCACCGCCCTCCACACACACATCCGAGGAAGCCCCAAGCAGCCGAGACCCCAGCCCACGAACCGACCACAACCCAGCAAGACCGCACAGCCCCCCCCGGCGCAAGAGCGACCGGCAGCCGCCACCGCGGGAGAGAGGCACCCCAATGGCACACAACCAATGCGGAGCAGCAGCAGCCCCCAGCCAAAGGCGCAGAACCCACCTACCCGCCAGCCCGCAGATAGCAGGACAGACCTACCAAGCGGCCGATACCGCCATATTTTTCTCAATTGTCTACTTTTATTTATATTGAATGTTTGGGTTGGATTGTTATATGTCCTGAGCTTATCATTTTCGAAGAGGTCTTGGAGATCAATAATTCCGCTCTCTTCCCATGTTTTTAGATAGAGTGGTGTTTTTCTGTTTCTAAAGTCAGGGTTGTGCCAGATTGGAGACAGCATGCTAGTTTTTAATTGAACATTTGTAATGTCCAGGGCTTTCCACCACGCAGTCAGGGTGGAGGCAATCAGTGGGTTTTTAAAGCAGTTATGACGTTTGAGGGTCGTAGAGATAAAAGGGAGATCAGAGAGTTTAATATGTTTGCAGTCTAGCTGTTCTATTTCTAGCCAGGTGTTATGGTATTCTTTTGGTTTTACAGTAGCCATTCTGTTAAATATAAAATGTGGTTTGCTAGGTAATAATGCGTGAAATTAGGGGCTTCCAACACACCCTCGCTTTTATTTTTTTGAAGGGTTGAAAGGCTTATTTTGGGTTTTTTATTCCTAGCATAGAATTTTGTAATTGCAGAATCTAATCTTTTGAACCATTGCATTGGTGGTTTCAGTGGATCATAGAGAACAGATAGTTTATTTTAGGTAAGATTTTCATTTTAACTGAGGCTATTCTGCCAAGGAGTGAGATGGGGAGATTGTTCCATCTCCGCAGGTCTTCTGTGACTTGATCCAACAGTGGGTCTAGGTTCAGTTTAGTTATTTTTTAATTATATTTGTGGGGGAGGGGTATTGTGGGTTTTGGCTTGCCGGGTTCCATGAAT
This sequence comes from Gouania willdenowi, assembly GCF_900634775.1. Classification (NCBI taxonomy): domain Eukaryota; kingdom Metazoa; phylum Chordata; class Actinopteri; order Blenniiformes; family Gobiesocidae; genus Gouania; species Gouania willdenowi. The sequence goes on along the minus strand of NC_041051.1, from coordinate 1,782,958 downwards.
TTTTTCGTTAAAGGAAGGATTGATGATTTTGACCAGTTAATGGAATAGTCTGATAATTAAGAGAAGCTGTTTATTAGTTGAAATACTTCTTCTAATGAGGATTGGGGTTCTTCCAAATAGATTAAAATATCATCCATATAAAGATACATTTTGTGTTCTGAGATGGATGAGTGGATTCCTTTAATAACAGAGTTCTGACGAACAGCTGCTGCGAGAGGTTCAACAAATATTGCAAAAAGCAAAGGTGAGAGTGGGCGACCTTGTCTGGTTACCCTCTGCAGTGTGAAGCTTTGGGATGTTATTTTGTTTGTGGTTACTGAGGCCTTAGGTTTAGAGTATAGGGTGGAGATCCATTGTATGAATGATTCTCCAAATCCAAAATTTGCCAAGGACAGCAAGGAGGAATGACCAGTTGACTCTATCGAATGCTTTTTCTGCGTCGAGTGACAAGATTATTGTTTTCTTTTTAGAGTTCTGCGCCATGTTGATCAAATTAAACAGCCTTCTAACATTGTCTGTATAGTGTCTGTTAATAAATCCTGTCTGGTCTTGGTATATAATTGACTGTACGACTTTCTCTAACCTGGAAGTGAGTGCTTTGGAAATAATTTTTATGTCTGTGTTAATAAGTGAGATGGGACGGTAACTTGAGGGTAACATGGGGTTTTTGTCTGGTTTAAGTAATAATTTAATGTTTGCTGTATTCATGTGGCCTCCTACATAACCTTTATTTTTAATCTCTGTTACTACTCTGAAAAAGAGCAGAGCCAGCATTGACCAGAAGTGTTTTAGGAATTCAGCAGGGAACCCATCTGGACCTGGTGCTTTGCCTGTTGACATGCTATCTAAAGCATTTTGTAGTTCTTGTAAGGTTAATGGTGAGTCTAAGGTGGTTTTCTGATCTATGGTGAGCTGTTGTAGGTTTAAGTTATTGAGGAAGGTTTTAATATATTCAGGGTCAGGGTTTAAGTTTGATGAGTATAGGTTTTGATAATAATCATGAAAAACCTTATTAATGTCCTGAGGTAAGTTTAAAGTTTGACCTGAATTATCAGAAATTGCCGCTATGAAATAGTTCTCTTTGTTGTGTTTAAGCTGATTTGCTAAATATTTGCCTGATTTATTATTGTAGTCAAAGTTTTTGTACCGTAATTGCTGTAAAATAAAATCCGTTTTTTTTTCGATAAAATGATGTCCAGATTAATTTTTGTATTTTGGAGTTTTTTCCATAAAAGTTCAGACGGGTTAGCTGCGTATTCTTCCGTAAGTTTCTTAATTTTTTCTTCAATGGTTTTTTCTGCTATCTGTTCCTGTTTTTTCTTATAAGAAGAGTATGATATAATCTTCCCTCTGATGACAGCCTTGCCGGTTTCCCAGAGTAAGGACGGTGACACTTCCAGAGAATCGTTTGTTAATAGAAAGTCCTCCCATTCTTTTCTTATCATTTTACCAAATTCACTGTCATTAAGTAATGAAGTATTAAAGCGCCACAGAGAGGATAATTTCTGATTAGAGTCACACTTCAGGGTGAGGGATGTGGGGCATGATCGCTAATGATTATAGGATGTATTTTAGAGGAAATCTTATGTGCGATGGAATTATTTGAGAGAAAAAAGTCAATTCTGGAGAAGGATTTATGCACAGGGGAGAAGAAGGTGTATTCTTTTTTAATTGGGTTATTCAGTCTCCATATGTCTCCTATTCCAAGATCATCCATGTAATTCATTAATACTTTAGCAGATCGAGACAGTTTTGTATTTGGGCACTTACTGGATCTGTCTAATGATGTGTTGAGTGTCAGATTGAAGTCACCTCCGATGATTACAGATGAATCTGCAGAAAGGTCTGATAGCTCCGAAAAAACTCTATGGAAGAATTCAGGGTCGTCATCATTGGAGGCATTATTTCATTATTTATAAATGTTTCATTATTGTGAAACATTTATTATAGATTACCACTTTGATAATAGTATATCTACCCTCTGGGTCTATGGTGGAGTTGATTATGTTAAAGAGTAACCTTTTGTTGAAAAGAACCGAGACTCCTCTTTGCCTGGAATTGAAACACAAATTACATATCTTGTTAAAATTTGAGTCTGTCAGAGGTTTTTCTTCTGATTTAAGTAAGTGAGTTTCTTGAAAGAAAACAATATCTGCATTTAATCTAGATACATAATCAAATATCTTAATCTTTTTAGCCTGCGAGCGAGTGCCGAGTCTTTGTTAGTCGTGCCAAGTCTTGGCAAGGTTTGTCAAGTCTTGGTAAATCGCGCCGAGTCTTATGTTGAGTCTTGTCTCGCTTTATCTTGTCTTACCATTGTTTTACGCAGTGTTTGTGTTTCAGGTGTACTCCATCATTAAGAAAGAGAAGCACAGGCAGACGTACGGTCTGGAGCTGATCGCCTCTGAGAACTTTGCCAGCAGAGCAGTTCTGGAGGCTTTGGGTTCCTGTATGAACAACAAATACTCAGAGGGTTATCCTGGCCAGAGGTACAGTTTATTCAAACTATCTGCCTTCTGCACCCAGGACTCGGTGAGTCCAGCTGTGCATATCTAACCCTGCTGGTGTGTGTTCAGGTACTATGGCGGTACAGAACACGTAGATGAGCTGGAGAGACTCTGTCAGAAAAGAGCGCTCGTGGCTTATTGTTTGGACCCAGAGAAATGGGGGGTCAATGTGCAGCCTTACTCAGGTACCAAACACAGCTCCGCCCAGTCACTGTTGGAGTAGATTTACCACAACTTTCTCTTCCTAATATTCAGACCTTTTACTTTCCAGGTTCCCCGGCTAACTTTGCCATCTACACAGCCATCGTGGAGCCTCATGGGAGGATAATGGGACTGGACCTTCCCGATGGAGGTCACCTGACGCACGGTTTTATGACTGAGAAGAAGAAAATCTCAGCAACTTCCATCTTCTTTGAGTCGATGCCTTATAAGGTACAAAAGAGTCATGTGGAGTAAATGAGGCGAGGGTTTGTTTCTATTAGGGATGGGCGATATTGGCAAAAAAAAATTATCCCAATAATTTCTGGTATTTATCACGGTAACGATAAATAAAAACTATAAATAAAAAATAATAATAAAAAATTTCACAATTTAGTATAAACAATTCTTTACAAACACAAATAAATGTGAATACATCAACATTAGACACATTATAAAAGGCTACAATAACTGCTGACTCACTGAGTTCATGAGCTGATATTTCATGGAATATATTTATGCAAGTGGGTCTATTAGAGTTATTTTATGTAATTCATTTATTTTCTCATTTGAAATAAATTTATTTTCTAAAAAAGCACATGAAAAGCAAAAATAACTCCATTAGTATTTTTACTGCTGATGAATCTAGTTTATATTTAATGAGTTACATAAAGTTATGATAAAATAAGTGGTGCCGGTGGCGATGCACATCAATCAATCAATCAATCTTTATTTGTATAGCACCAAATCATAACCAATGGTATCTCAAGACACTTTACAGTAGAGCAGTCTTAAGGACGGACTCTTCATTTTATGGATACACACATATGCATATATACGTAAATACACATACATATGTATCCCACACCCAACATGAATTCATCATGGCGGCAAGGAAAACCTTCTGTTAAGCAGCAGGAACCTTGTGTGGATCCCATTCCTATGATGAACAGCCATCCACGTTATGCTGTGTTGGGTGTGTGCAGAGAAAAGGGTGGAGACAGAGCCGCTGAGTCTCTGTAACTCCACACTGAGGATCCCACGGACCTGCAAGACAAAAGCCAGAAGGAGAACAGGAGCAAACACACAAGGGAAGAAGCAGACATAGAGGGAGTGTTAGAGAGAGGAATGGGACCCTCTCCGGTCCCTCTCTAACCATCAGAGCTTCCGTAAACAACGTTCTGCTCCAGAGAATAATAAGTTGACAACAAATGGGCAGTTTTGTCCCGTGGAACACATTTTTTTCGGGGCATTCTTTGCTAAACTGAGGGACAAATGGTGCTCGCTAATTTCCGACATGGGAATTTATCGTTTATATAATGGGATGACAAATTCTTACCGGTGAGAATTTTTTTGACGATAAATCATAAACGATTAAATATCGCACATTCCTCGTTTCTATTGATATTTTCTGGGCTAGTGAATGCACCGCTGTATTGGACTCTTTCTAATAATTTAGCAATTTTCCAAGAAAAATCCACGCAATAGCCACACCGTGACATAGGCCATAATCCTACTGGCTGATGAGGGTGCCTTTCAAACTAAGCTTTACATCATCAGGATCTCTTTTAACATGAATAAACAAAACAAGCGTGCGCGCACACAGACAAAGCTGCACCCGCTTTCAGAGCCAGTAGACTGGGGAAGAAATCCAGCGCTGAGCCTGTTTGTTCCAACCAAGAGACATTTTTGTCGTTCGCTCATAGGTTTTTACCTTTGTGCACAAATGCGAGTGAAATAAAGCTGTGTCACGTAAAGCAAACAACTCTTCGGTGTAAATGGGATGATAAAACAATGCAATGGGAACATCTATAGAAAATTGAATCGCGACAATGACGTCATTGATTGCGATTAATTGCATGAAATGCTAAATATCGGCCGATCCGATATGGCCTGTCAGATCGGGCATGTAGGCGGACTGCTGTACTCTTGTTAACAAAGGTTTCTGTGGAATTTCCTTGTATTCTGATCAGTTTTAACGAGCAAGTTTCCATCCCCACATAAAATCACACCCTCATATCAGTTCTTTTACAGCTTTTTATGGTCACTTCTGAATGGATCCAGACTGATACAGCGCTCCCTCCGCTCCCCGTGCTCAGTGCCTCAGCAGAGATCACATTGTTACGGACACGATCGCTTCTGAACAAACGTAACGTGGTTATTTGGCAGCAACTTTATGCTGTTGATTTCTCTCTATCATTAACCAGCAGATTTTAACTTTATCCTGAGTGTTTCGTGTGTGCGTGCGTGCGTGCGTGTGTGTGCAGTGATTTAACAACTTTATGCCTTTTATGTCTAACTACTATTAAAAATTGGCTGGGATATCTTACATTTTAAACCTTATTGTAATGTTTCTTTGCTTTTTCCATCGTGAATGCATACGAGCCAGCACTGCTCCCCAAACTTCAGTTTACCAGTATTTTATTTGTATTTAATTAAACAATCTGCAATCTTATTTTATATACGAGAGCTTTACCTTTCCCGACAATATCTGAAGCTGGTGTCTGAACGTTCAGTTTACCGTGATGTTCAGTGGCTGTTACTGGGGGTTTCCACTGGATACGTCTCCGCTGCGCCACGGCACCAATTCGGTATTTCCCCACCGGTTGCGTTTTGAGAGCACCGGTTGGACGACTGTGACGTCACGAGACAGAGCAGTTCTCACGATATTTATCTAATCGTCATGTCATAGCCACATTTTTTATCAACAGCCAACAGAGAAGAGATAAAACTGCAGTAAAACATGAACTAAATCAAAGTTGCTGCAGTTTACAGTGAGTTACAGTATGAGAGGAATCAATATAGTGAATGTGATTTTGTTTTTACACATTATGATGTTTTGATGATGTAGTTACTTGAAATATAATCTGAAGTGTTTTATTTTGAAAAGTAACCGGATATTTTATTGTGGAATACGTGCTTAATTTCCTGTTTAGCTTCATTTGCTCTGTGCTGATTGATGCGTCGTGCTCCGGTGTCCGTCAGAAATAGAAGCCCTGCATATATATCTGGTGGAGGATTAACACATAGACTAAAGTTGAAACCTATCAGCTCTGGTGACGCGATGGTGATGTAACGCAGCGGAGCCGCATCCAGTTGAAATTGGGGGTTTCAGTTCATTCATTCCGCTGTAGGAGTGACTGTCAGTACGCAGTTCTGACACCTGCTCTCACTGGAAAGTGGACATGTGTGCGACTGACTGAAAAATCCACACATAGAGCGCATCGTCACGTTAGCCGCACCTTCAAAGGAAAAAAGTGTCCTATATGCTGCAAAATACTTTTACTTTAATACTTAGGATAATGATACATTTGTGCTGTTTCACAGTTTTTTTATTACGCTCTAAGCTTTGAATGTATCAACTTAAAATATAAAACATCACTTGCTTTCTCTCCGTTTCTGTTTACAGGTGAATTCAGAGACCGGCTACATCGATTATGACAGGCTGCAAGAAAATGCTCGACTGTTTCACCCTAAACTCATCATTGCAGGTACACGAGTGCACAGTTCAGGACTCTTCATAATCCTGAAGAGTCTGTAATGATCACATTCTGGGTTTCTCAGGTAAAAACAACTTTCTCGGCTCTGTATCTCTCTAGGAACAAGCTGTTACTCCCGCAACCTTGACTACGCCCGATTGAAGCAGATCGCCACTGAGAATGGAGCCTATCTGATGGGGGACATGGCTCATATCAGTGGATTGGTGGCTGCTGGCGTGGTGCCCTCACCCTTTGAACATTGTGACATTGTTTCCACGACGACACACAAGACGCTGCGTGGCTGCCGTGCTGGACTCATCTTCTATAGGAAAGGTAGAAAAACAAACAAATAAACGAACCCTGTTAACGTCAGTGTTGTTTTTTCCACTTTGCTTCATTTATTTGTTTTTCTACTCGTCCTTTACTTGTATCTTGTGCAACAGGCGTGCGCAGTGTGGATGCCAAAGGAAAAGAGACTCTGTACAACTTGGAGTCTCCTATCAATCAGGCTGTGTTTCCTGGACTTCAGGGAGGACCACATAACCATGCCATCGCAGGTTCAACCTCTCACCTGCTCAGTTTAATCGGAACAACTACGACTCACTGGGGTTGTCTTTTCATTCTGCAGGCGTTGCTGTTGCTCTCAAACAAGCCATGATGTCTGAGTTCAAGGCCTACCAGGAGCAGGTTCTCGCCAACTGCAAAGCCCTGTCCAACACGCTCATAGACCACGGATACAAGATTGTAACCGGTGTGTAGACGGTCAAGCATTTTATGTTGTGTTAAGATTAAAGCGTGCACATCAGAGGGAAACATCCAAATAATCCTGCTTTTCCAAAAAGTAGCTTTGTCTTTTATTGGAATACTGTCAAGTCTGTTTGGGTTTGTTTCACCACTGCCCAACTTCATAGGCCAGAGAGGGAGACCTAGGACGCTGAGAACAACTCAATGCATGTTTGACAGTTAATTTGATCTATTCGTTGTTTAAGCAGGTTGTTAACCTGGATAAAGGAAGGGAAAGTTAAAATCAAAGTATATTCAACAATTTTCTCATGCTAGGGATTCTATTCTGTATTTAAGATAAAGAAATGTTTACCAGCACTTTTATTTTTAGTTAACTTGATACCTTTTCCTGTTTTAAACTAAATTATTGTGTTATATTAAACAGTATATACTCAAATGATACTGGCCTAATAAACCAATACACAATATACTGAAAATCTAACCTAAAATTTACTCAATTTATAAATCCTTAGTTTTTTAATTTATTTTTACTTGAACATATTTGTATTCTCAATTACATTTTTTGCAAATTTGTATTCATTTACTCATTTATTTATTAAATTGTAAACACATATTTTTACTATGTTTTACCTTTGTTTAAATTTGTAACTTATGACATGATTTGGAACTTTTTCTCTTTAACTAAACTTAATTTGAATCATTTTTACTTTAGTTATTTAACCAAATAGTTCCTTTCCTCACTTAAACATGGCTCAAATCAGTTTATACATAAAAAATGTTGGCGTTTTACTGATCGGACCATACCATCTGCTGCACAGTTGGCACATCGCACATGCCCGCGTGTCAAACTTGTGCTTTCGTCCGAACATTTTCTCCATAACAGACAATAGCAGCGATTAACATAGCAGTGGCATCTCTGGTGTTAGCTGGATGGTTCTGTTCGCACTGTGCAATTTCCTTCTGAGTTCACTTTCTCTGGCAATTAAACAGCATTTCCAGCTGATCCAAACGGGAGCTGATGGTGCACCGCCCTTTAAAAGGCCCTGCCCCACGTAACTAGACAATCCAGCATGAGAAAATCATTTACTTTAAATGATGAGAAGAAAAGGTGGAAATTAGAAAATAAATATTTGTAATTCTTCATTAGATGGTTTGGACTTCACAAATACCATATTTGATATTAATATTATTAGGGTGCACAGATAAGCAATACTTTTCCACTTCTAAAACTAATAATCTATCATAACGTGTTTTAATGTTTCCCTGATTTCACAGTTAAAATCAAATCAGTCCTAAAATTGTGTTTGTATCTGTTTTTAAGAAATGAGACTGAGAAGAGATCATCTATGAACAAAACCATGAATTGCCCAATCAAGCACCTCCACTCACACAGAACTGCGGTTGGATTAGGTTTTGGTATCCAGAAGATGATTTGAGAATAAATTTGGAAGAAAAAGGATATATTTAGTTTGCATAAGATACTAAAAGTTTCCTGGAAATTGCCTGATTATAGATACATTATACATGTATAACATTATGGAAAATTAAGATTCAAAGATTCCACCAAAGCGTTGTGATGCTCTTAATAAGTAGATTATGAAGGGAAGTTTCTTTGAACTCTGGATCTGCCACAAAAGTTCTTAATAATTCCTCCAGTAGATGTCAACAAAGCCACAGTTATATTTTTATGCAAGTTTGTTTTTGCAGAACAAAACCACAAATGATTCCAATTTGCCTTTTTTTTTGGCTCACTAGGGAGCAATTTTTAAGTGTCTAAGTATGGATTCATTTGCACAAAATCTGGACCCCCAGATTTGGAACCAAATGCAGGGCTCTAATGCATACCTGTCAAGTATCTCGTTTTGGCCGGGAAACCCGTATTTTACCCCTCTTTCCCGCCATTGTCCCGTATTAGTATTTTCCTGCAAATATCCTGTATTTTAATGTAATAATAATTAAAAGATACCTTACTAAACTAAATGTTGTCACGAGCCTCGCGAGAACTTCCACCTGAAATGGTCTGAGTGGAAGTTCTTGTAAGATTAGATTAGATTAGATTAGATTAGATTAGATTAGATTAGATTAGTGCTGACATCAGCAACAAACCCAGAAACAACAGAACAGAGATGATGAATGAAGACGTTCTGGTGAAAAAAAACAAAGAACTGGTGTAAATATGTTGTAAAATATAACATAGAGTTTATCTTCATAAAGACCATCAGGATGTGACACAGTTACACGTTCTGTTAGATTAATAACTGATATTTTAACGTCTACCACAGCAGAAGGAACCACGTAAGTCACCATGAAAAATCATCCAATCACAAGCTCCACAAATATACACTGTTTATAAAGTGTTAAATAATGTAAAGTCTGTAATAAATGTGTTTAATAAATCATTAGTGAATATCAGAGAACCATATGAGTGAGTATGAGAAATTATAATAAAATATATAATAAAATAAAATGTTAATGTTTAACTTAAAGACAAACAACGTGAAATTAACAGTAAATATACAACATGTTGACTTGTATATAAACTGTAAGTATATTAAATAAACACATGATTCATATACACATTTATGTTTTTATTTCGGCTGTTTTATAACTTATGAATTAGGGCTGGGCGATATGTCGAGATTCAAGATATATTGAGTTTTCTATTTTGGGGATATAGAAAACTATAATATTTCATATATCATATGAAACAAAATACTAGTTTTATGAGTCACTGCTTTTACTTCTCAGAACAACATGTAAAGCTTAGATGATTAATAAGTGTCACATATTGATCAGCTGTTTGTTAATAAATGTCCATGTGTAACATTTAGCATCAGCAAATTTAACCCAGAATTGTTTTTCTTTTCAGACTTTATTTAATAAAATTATCTAGATTTATATCATAAATCACTATTTTGATAAAATATATTGAGATATGAGTTTTGGTTCATATCACCAGCCCTAGTAGGAATGTTCACAGTATTTTAATGTTAATAAAGGTTAACCTACCAGATTATAATCACATTATTGTATTTAATAAGTGGTTGATAAGTAGGTATTTTAGATTTATTGTACATCTATATTAAAATATAAGGGATACTGGAGCTTGGTTGGGGGGTGGGACGGCTGGTAGTGGGCGCCAGAAAATTTCCCTTATTTTCAAATCCAAAACTTGACAGTTATGATCTAATGTAGAGAATCAATCTTATAAGTTTTTCAGCAACATTCTTCCCTCTTCATGCTCCCCTTTGGAGGCGTGCACTTTAACACATGGAGGATTTTATTGCATTTTTTTAATTTATTTTTTTTACTGTGAACTGCTTTGGTTACCTTATGGGTTATAAAACACCTCATAAATTAATATTTAACTTTAAAGATTGGGAGATTTACTCTGTGACCTCATCTCCAGGGGGTTCTGACAACCACTTGATCCTACTGGACCTGCGCAGCAAAGGAACTGATGGAGGACGAGCTGAAAAGGTCCTTGAAGCGTGCGCCATTGCCTGTAATAAAAACACCTGTCCAGGTAGTGTGTGCGTGTGCGTCGGTGATGTGCAGTAGTCACTGCAGCTTGTGACTCTTACTGAACCTGATCTGCATCCTCCATACAGGAGATAAGAGTGCTCTACGTCCCAGTGGCCTGAGGTTCGGCTCTCCAGCTCTGACCTCCAGAGGTTTTGTGCAGGAGGACTTCAAGAAGGTGGCAGAGTTCATACACAAAGGTACTGGTGCAGAGAAGATGAATGAATAGATTAAAAATGGCCACGTTTACATTTATTCATGTATTTATTGGTTTATTTAACAGGGACAGTGTACATTCATATCCAGATAGGAAATGTACCAGATTTAGCCAGAAGGCTATTTTTCATCTGTCGTCCATTGACAGAATGTTCAAATGTCATCCTAAAAGAATACAAATTACAGTAAATATACAGTGAAAAATGTAGCTACATAATAACATATCACACTTCCATATTACATATTGTTAAAAAAAATAAAAATAAAAAAGAAACAGTATTTGATAAGAGACCATCATCAGGTATTAAAAAACAAGTTCATAAAATAAAACATTAAAGTCAGTGGAGGCACAGGCTAGTGTTGGCATGACTGATGTGAGATGAGCCAGTGTTTGAGGTGTGATTTAAACAGACTGTATGTGGTTTGATTTCATGGGAGCTTTAACTCAGAATAAAAGTTAAATCCTCTTTAAACTGACCATGTAAACACATAATTCCGAATGCAAATGTGATTTCGAATTAGACTTAATCTGAATTAGGCTTATTCCAATTTGAATTCTGAATTAAATAATTCCTCTATTTTGTAAATGTTTAATTCCCTTTTAAGTTAATGATCGGCCAGTCGCGATGACGTGCTGATGACTAGAGCTGAGATTATTTATTTAACTCATTCAGTTCCAGCCATTCTCAGATTTTCTACCCCCCTCAGTACCAGCCGTTTTTGAGCATTTTGACTGATTTTAAAGACCCACAGAATATTTTCTACTATGACTATCTGAAATCTGAAAGATTGAAGCCTCTACTTTCATCAAAAAAAAAAATAATTTGTTTCTGGCTTGTTCCGTTCTTTTGTAATCAGCCGTTGAATAGAGCAAGTTTTACACAAATCTTCAGTTTCAGAGCAAAACGCTGAGAAAAAAGCCTTTTTGTAAAAAAAACCCTGTCAGTGACTTTAAAGCTATTTTTTTGTGCTTTAGTGACAACTCTAACATCTGAACATTGTTTCCTTATATAAAACATTAAAAAATGCTTAGACGGGTCTTTTGATGGCAAAATTATTATTATTTATCTATCTGGGTCAGAGTTGAATGTATTTCTTACTGTATTTTGGCGTTCCTCCAACTTTCTCTACTGTCAGTCTGCACACGTAACTTCCTCCCCGACATACAGTGTCACTGCGTTCCCCGTTTTTTCATGGTTTTATGTCACCATCGCCACATTATCCATGAGTTTCACACATGCTCTGGTTGAGTGTGCGCTGCTGGGAACGTTAACTCTGTACGTAGCGCCATTTTCTGTCTTATAAACGCCTTTCCTTTCTCACTCTGAGCTCTGCTGAGCATGCATGATCTCACATCCAAAGGTACGCTGCTTCCTCCTACATGTCACCTATTATTTTGCTATCTGGCTCACAGACTGGGGGTATTTTTCAGCTTTAATTCAGATTTAAAAAACATCATGTAACCGTGGCTCCTGAGGGCGTAAAGAGACATCAATGTTTATCATTTTGCTGCAGGAATTGAGCTGACTCTTGAGGTGCAGAGCAGCCTGGAACCCAAAGCCCCTCTGAAGGAGTTCATCCTGGCTCTGGGACAGAAGGAGAAGTTCCAGCAGCGGGTGCAGGAGATCAGGGCTGAGGTGGAGGAGTTTGCAGGTCACTTCATTATGCCTGGTCTGCCTGATCTGTAGCTCAGATCATAGTGGTTAGGACACATGAAGCTGGTGGACTGATCCAAATCATCTGAGCATCTTGAGATGACTTTAGGGGATTTTTCATACTGAGAGGGCTTCTTAAATCTGTCAATGGTTCAATGATGCACTGCCTATGCTGGTATACAAAAGCTTTTGATTCCAATGTTTAAACACACCTTAATTCCTTTTTGTATGTCCAAAATTTTCTACCAATCTCATGCACAGTGAAGCACCCTGCACAGCTCTTTGTTTAACATTCAATGATTATGTTTACGGTGGATATATCAAGTACAATGTGATGAAATCATTATTGTTTCCTTCAATAAGGTAATAAAAAAAAAATAGATCCACTGTTTGATTGCTTGTTTGTTTACTAGAGCTTTGCATCAAAAAATATGTACAAAATGTAATCTATGTTTTTCTCAGGATTCATTCATCACCTCAACGGTGAGCAATGATGGTGAAAACTATTATTTGTTATTTTTAAGTGTTTATCCAACACCCCTAAAAGTTGGTAAAAAGTGATTTTCCAATATAAAGTCTGGTTAATCACTTCTATGATGATTTCTGTCCAGGTGTCATTAGCATTTGTTGGGTTTATCTGCAGCTGATGATGTGCAAGGTTGTAGGAATCGATTTCAGAAGAAATACAACAGATCTTGGTGCTGGAATCTGTTTGAAGTTGTCTTTAAGAGCAAAATGATTACAGACTTATACTGATCAGCCAAAAAAAACTTAAATCAGTACAAGGTTGGGCAAAAAAATATGGGTTTAATTAAAAATGTTTGATAAATATTAAACCTGGGTAGCTAAAAAAAGAAAGCCTTGAATTTACATTAACTCATATTTTGACATTGAATTTGGGGCTTTAACAAAAGGACAAAAATATGTTTATACACTGCTACAGAGTTTGAAAAGTTAGCCATTTTTTCTAAATTTGAAGAAATATTACTTCAGTCTTAAACTGGTGAAACAAAAGTTGCCTTGACTGCATGTAAATACTTAAAGAATTCAGAAACGTCATTTTTTTGAAACAGCAGATGTTCAGCAATTATCACTTTACATTCTTTTTTGTAACAATGTAATACAATACCAATTAAACCCCCAAATAAATAGTGGATTTTATGTTCCATTTACAAAAAAATATCATTAGGCCTTAATGACAAGCCTTTTATTTACTTCATATAAGTTATCACTTACACCATCCATATAAAGAAAAATATGTGATGGCACAAAAGTACAAATCTTGTCGAATTAGTGATTGTGCAAGACATCAGACGATGTATTTTGCTGTACTTTGGCCAGATTCAGTTAAGACGTTTTTAACTTTAATTAATTACTATGAGATATTAAAAATATTAAATCGTTGGATGACATCAGCAAATTGCATTTTGATGCTGTGAAAAAAAAAAAATTTAAAAATAAAGATGTTAGAGAAGCGAGGCGCTAAGGCGTCTCTGGCATCGGTTAGTTCTGTCTGAATCTTTCAGGTCAGAGGTCAATGTGCGGCGCGTACAGGCTTTGAACAACACGGTGATATAATTGATGCTTCACCAAGTAAAAGATAAACTCACAGACCGCAGGGCTCGCGTTTCAATTGTCTCTAAAGCTAAAAACTACTACAATTCTCGAGGTTTTATATTGCTAAGCTAGCTGACAGTCGCTGGAGCTCATTACCCCCTCGTTAGCCGTGTTAGCCGGCTAATGAGGAAGCTAACTCATCGGACTTAAAGCTACCTGGGTTTTGTTTGGGGGAGGACAGAGCGGCAAACATGCAGGAGATTTTGGCCCCCGTGGACCACCTAAAGTTTGACGTGGAGCTCGCTGTGGAACAGCAGCTCGGAGCGCAGCAGCTGCCTTTCCCTGGCATGGACAGTAAGTGAAGCTAGCCGTTTTAGCACAAGCTAGCACACACACACTGATGTTAACGGAATGGTACTGAGTGGATACACTATAGCAATAACAATCAGTTATTAAGTGGACAAAATACTTTTGTACTGAGGAAACTTTACAGATATGATCTATTTTATAATTCCTCTGAAGGTAGAATTAGAATCTAGCAACAGGTTATCTATGATTGGATGATCCTCCGTTAATCTAATGTCCTGGAATAGATGTGTAGGCTTAAAAAATACTACTATTATGTATAGATAAGATGGATAAATAATGAAACATGTATTACTACTACAGTGGTTCTCAAACATTTTTGGCAGTGGCTATCCGTACGGTTGCCGTATCAATATGACATTCTAGCGCCCCTATTTGGCCAGTTTAGGTCACGTGATTGGTCAGTCATTGGCCAGTTTAGGTCGCGTGACAAAGACTAAACCTAACCCTAAAAATTGTTGTGATATGTGGTTATAACCTAACCCTAAACTAATTCTAACCTAAGATGCTATGTACTTGTACTTATGTAACTGTACCAATAGCACCGGGGGGTTGTTCGTACGGCAACTGTGCGAATAGACACTTTCAACATTTTTGGCAGTGGCTGTCCGTACGGTTGCCGTATCAATATACCAACTTTCTGTCCATATGCAGCACCTCTATTTGACCAATTTAGGTCACGTGACTAAGACTAAATCTTATCCTAACCCTAAAATTTATGATAATGGGTTATAATCTAACCTTAACCCTAAACTAATCCTAAAATGCAAAGTACATGTACTTTGTTAACCGTACCAATAGCACCGTGGGTTGTCTGTACGGCAACCGTACAAATAAACACTTTAAACATTTTTGGCTCAAGTCCCCCCTTTGTCTGACTACAACATTTTGGTTAGAAAACTATTTAAAAACAACTATAGAGCATAATGCAGGGCTCGAGACTGCGACCAAATTGGTCGCATATGCGACTATTTTTTGTGTGCGAATGAAAATTTTATATGGTCGCATCAGTGTGAGTGCGTATGAGTGACTATTTATTATTTATTTGTTACGTCTTCTTTTAAAATAATATAAAATAAATAACCTGTTATTTCAGCCACTGCTTGTTGCAGAAAAACTTAATATTGACACTAAAACATTAAAACATTTTGCAAATATCTCAAGTCATTGTCAATCTTTACTTCATACAAAACTACGGTACGCCAGTTAAGTCAATTATTCATCAGCATGCGTGGCTATGCTGTACACTCCCCCCACCCCTGCTCAATGAAAAAAGGGTGCAACCAAATTCTGTGCTGGTGTGACCAATTGAGAAAGTTAGTCGCACCAGTGCCACCACTGGAAAATTTAGTGTACAGCCCTGTAATGATGGATTGAACGAGTGATGATAACACACATTTTAAAGAATCTAATTTTGTAAAAAAGTGGAAATAATAAACAGTATTTAGTGTAGTAGTTCCCAACCTTTTTTGATTTCTGGCGTCCCCAAAGACATTTTTTCTCGAGAATTAGTTTGAAATAAAACTACAAACAAGTTGTCATCAGTCTAAAAAACATAGAGCTACAGGTAGATGTGAAACTAAATAAAACAAACTCAACCCCTGGAACAGTCATGTGACAAATCAATCAGTAGTTATTGTTGAGAAAGATTATTATTATTCTGGATACAGTGGAAACAGAAACTATAAAAATAATTATATTATGAACCTGTTTATATTGTAGGGAACATATTATATACATACATGTAATTGGAGTCTAAAGACATAAAAAAACACCACTTTAAAAAGAAAATAGACTAATATAAGACCTTTTTACAGTTATTTGACTCATTCTGCGCCTGCGCGACTTGCGGCGATGACGCACTGGTGACATCATAATCCAAGATGGCGGCGGCCCGAACTACAGCCGACACTATTTAATAAAGCCTTGAAAGACATGGATATAATGAAAAGAGTGGATGGACAGAGGCATAAACATGCAGACTTTCACACAGACGCACACAGACTTATTAAACACACACGGACCAAGGTAAACGGAACAGGCTTCATCAGACGGCAGGCACTAGGACCCAGAGGCGGAGTAAGTGCATCCCCGTATTGCATTCACAGGCTGTAATATCACCAGTTTATCATTTTACCAGTTGTTGTCTTTACCAGAGATAGTGTTTATTATTGGTGACTGTTTTCCAGACTTTTACTGGGTTTTTTTTTTACCGGTGATTAGTTTCTATCTCCCTTCCGCTCCGCGGTCCAAACTGAAACCGTAGCCACACACACACACACTGCAGTAACGTTCTAAATGCATCTTATACAAACCCTGCGAGAAAAAAAAACTAGTGCGGGCATTTAGGAATCGAAAAAAGAATCGAAATGCAAACAACTTTGTAATGATTCTGGAACCGGACGTACGGAACCAGTTCCTAACCTCGGTGCCCAACCCTAATGTTGACACTTATTTACAGAAATGTTGCACTAGAGGTCACATAGAGCAAACAACTCTTCAATGTAAATGAGACAATAAAACAATGCAATGGGAGCATCTACAGAAAGTTGCCTGCCCGTCTGGGCGCTTTGGCTTTGTTCCCTGGAGCGCACAGTCGCCGGAGATGTCGCTAGCACGGTGGGCCCCTCCCTCCTTGGCTCACTTGGGGGACCACGTGGGCCGGTGTGTGATGTGTGGCGTGTGCCGGGGGTGGGATGGGGGAGCGCGATGGGACCTTGCCCATGCAGGGGTCTCCCCTGGAGTTGGGCTGGGTGGGTGCGTGGGGGCGTGGCCTGTGGTTCTTGCCCTGGGGGATCCGCGTCGGGAGTGGTTGGTCTGCTGTGCAGGGGCAGGGATGCCCCAGGGGTGGGTCTTTGGGTTGGGCATCTTGATGGACTATTAGTTGATGGACAATATATTCATTTGTTTATTTGAAACCTTTCGCGTTACCTTTGAAGTGTTTCATGAACTTGTCAAGTTTAACTTCCTGGAGAAATGTGAGGATAAACCTATATCCTCCGTGAGCTTGTCTTTTAAAAAACATCTGAAGATCATGCTTTTCAGAAAGGCTTTTGGTTAAATTGCTTTTAATTTTTATTAACCTTTTATGATGTTCCTACTGTTGTTTTAAATTATCTTGTGTTTTATTATCCTTTTATGTTGCTGCTGTTTTAATTGCATTTTTGCCTATACAGGACTTTGTGATTTTATCTGTGAAAAGTGCTGTAGAAATAAAATTGACTTTCTTATTTACGTACTTATATAGGTTGTAATTTGTCAAAATATCCAGAGCACTACAATGTTATTAACAAACTGCTCCAGTGATGTACTGAAATACAATGTAACTGCATGTGTAGGTTGACCCATTAAGCTGATCATTTAGTGTGTGTTTTTGTAAGTGGACAGGATGGGATGACATATTGCTACACCTTACCATACCTTTATTATAGCCAATAATACTTTTAAAAACTCTAACTAATAATTAAACATTGTATCCTTAAGCACATGTCTTCTGACAATGTCTAAGGAAAGTGTCATGATTAGTACAATGAAACAGTTTTAGTATTGTATACTGTGTGTGCAGTGTTGGGAGTAACTAGTTATTTTTGTAATATATTACAGTAATATATTCCTTTTTGAAGTAACTCAGTAGTGTAACTCATTACAAAAGTGAAAGGTGGTAATATATTACTAGTTACAATTAAAGTAACTCAAGTTACATGTATATTTGATTTAAGTGCACATTTGCTTTGTTTTCTCACAGCACATGACAGGTTCACATAGCCTACATTTATTACCACAGAGGAGTCTATTATATTATAACTGCAGTTAAATCATATATTTAATGGACGTATAATTTGGTAAACATCTTGTAATTGGCTAATCAAGCAGAATATTTGGCAAAAGCTTTTGACTACATTTTGTAGAACACTGATTATTCTGATCAGGAGCTTGTGGGATTTATTACCATAGTTGGTCGACGCGTTGAAATCACATTACGCAACGCACGCTTTCTACGTTTGAACGTGTCGAAATCAAATTAACGAGCGTATTACACACGCGTAATTTGTGACATGACGCACGTCTTTTACGTGTTGCGGGTTTAAAGGCATGCTTTTTACGTGTCAAAATCAACGCGATTTTTGGCCCTTTTGGCTTGCCATACCTTTCTGCTCGCTCGCTGTCTTCTGTGATAATAAAACAGTGATATGATTATAAAAAATAGAATTAAATATGTATGTAATGATGATCAACAGTAAAATGTTGATGAAACAAAATAGGATTAAAAAAGAATAATGTCTAAGAATCTATAAATACTAAAACCATACAATTACGTAACGGTAGATTACATGAAGGCCTGAGTAAATACATGGGTTTTAAGTTAAAAATATAATTTATTTTTTTCAGCTCCTATTATACTTTCCACTGTGATGACCTCTACCTCTGATTGGCTCTGACTGTTTTTCAAGTGACATTTAAAGTGACCAATCAGAAAGGAGGGACCGTCAATGCAATGCCCGCCCCAAAATGCCAAAACTCAACAACACCGCGCGAGATGAAAGGAGTCAAGGCTGTTTTATGCTTGAGCATCAACGTGCTGCGCGGAAATAAGACGCACGGAATCCGCATGAAACAACGCATGTTGCATTTATACTTCGTGCGGCTTCCGCTACCAAACTGCAGGGGGCAATGTATTACAAACACATGCCAACCACGGTACAAAAGTACAGTAGAAGAAGTAGCCGTTGTTTACAACATGGCGGCGACAGCCAGACTGCGTCTACATCTATTTCTCCTCAAAGAAGAGGAAATGTGTTGTCGTTTGTTACTACGGAGACGGAAAAGAAAGCGAAGGTGGTCGACTCGTCCATTAAATTGTAGGAGCCAACCTTCCAGGAACTACAGTCCCCGTACCACATGTGTTCCTGCTGATGCTGCATTTCCTCTTCAACAAAACCTGATGCGGCAATTTCCAGGTATACTATATCCTGTATCTATTGGTGATCATGTTAAAGACGTTTTTGTATGTCAACTGTTAACACAACATAATTTGTTTTTTTCCTCTTTCTTTCCAACATGGTATTTCCTCTTTCTATCTGTACTGTGTATAACATGAACATTGGCAAAACATTTTCTTTTTATAGTATTCGTAGAGTTGTATACTTATATATTCTTTGTTTTTTATTTTTATTGTGCTATTTCCTTTCTTGCAACTAGGGCTGGGCGATATGGCCTTTTATAAATACCGCGATATTTTTAGGCCATGTCACGATACACGATATATATCTCGATATTTTGCATTACCCTTGAATTACACTTTGATGCACAAATCACACCAGTATGATGATTCTATATGTCTACATTAAAACATCTTGATCATACTGCATTAATATATGCCAATTTTAAACTTTCATGCAAAAAAGGGGATATCACAACTAAGTCAAAGTTGACATAACTGTATTTATTAAACAGTGAGTGGCTCAAACATAAAATTGTCAACAGAAAGTGCACGTTCTGTGCAAAATTGTCACAGAGACATTTCAAAACAAGACATTAGTGCAGGATGCAACTCACATGGCATTTCAAAACACAAAATTAAAGTGCACTTTTTGTACATAATGCCACTACAATATTTTAAAACAAATAGTGCCCTTTTGTGCATGTTGTCATTAAGATGACATTTCAAAACAACACTAAATTTAAGTGCACCTTTTGTGCATAATGCCACTAAAATATTTACAAAAAAAAAAAAAAAGTCCGCGAGTTTAACGGTATGGTCATTTTCAACACCGCACAGACTACAAGCTGCGATATATCGCCCAGCCCTACTTGCAACATGATTTTCCCTTTTTCTATCTGTACTGCATACAGGCCCATGTATGTGTGTACTGTATATATATATATATATATATATATATTTCTATTTTTCTGATGCTGAAATTCTGCAAATTTCCCCTTGTGGGATAAACAAAGGACATATCATCTCATCCTCATCTCACTGTACTTAAAGGAAAAACCTCAGCAATGCCCAGCAAATCTACAACTACCACCACTCACATACCAGGAGGATGATAGAGAACAGCTTCAACATACTGGCAGCACGATGGGGAATCCTGGGACGACCAATGGAATTCCACCCACAGAAAACTGAAGGCCTGTGAAGCCCTGCACAATTATTAAAGCAGCACAGATGCTACCAACTCCCAGCAACCAGTTCCATCCCTCCCAGGATCACAGACTCTCTACACACATCTGATCCTGTGAGTGGAGGGCAGTGGTAGCAGGCCACAACAACTTGTTGGACATTAGCCGTTGCAGGAAAGCACTCTGAGCTCCAAATGATCTCAGGTCATTGTTCCTGACACCACAGGGACTTGTTCCTGGCAGGAGAACGTAATCAGAAGGTACGCTGAACAGGAATGAAGAAAATACAGGACTGCAGTGAATTAGAAATATAATACTTTTTATTGTAACATACTGTAACAAAAGAAATAAAATATGCTAGAAAAGAATTGCACTTCTTTGTGACCTGTATTCTATATTTTCATACAGCACTTGGTAGATTGTATGTTTGACTGCCTCAGCTTTGTGTGCTGGGATGATTCCAGCATGTCAGCAACAACACAGTATGTGCTGTGTCCTTAGTGGTGGCTGTAACAGTGGCGCTCACTTTCTCAATATCTACTCATCTATGTTACAGCAGGTGAGCATCTCTGTTCTTCAACTCTGGTCCTGGAGACTCTCCTTGAGAAACTCCTTTTACCTGAGTAGAAAGGCAGAAGTGATCAGAATCAGAAAAAACTTGGGGCGGGGCTGCAAAAATTGCATCATTTGTACGCACGGAGCATGCGGACCTCGCGGATGCGTTGAGCATAAAACAGCCTCAACAGCGAGTGAGTATAAAGGAATGGTGCATCCGCAAAAAAGCACCGCGCACGCGCAGAAAGTGGTCTAACTGTGCGCGATGACAGTTTTTATGTGCTTGGGTTTTTGGCACTAAATTGACACCATATTGCGTGCACTGCGCGCACATCCCTTAAAAGCGATAGTGTATCTTTGTCATTGGGAGCCTTAGTGCTGCCCTGTGACTGTCCTTGAAGCCCCTCCTTCTCTGTATATCCACATCTTTCTCATTATTAATGTCTGATCAATGATTGGACGCATTTATACCGTGTGGTAAAAGGCGGCGATGGATTCGAACGTATCCTTATATATTATTACTGATGGTTTGAACACATGGAGACTGTGATATCTTAATAAAAATAAAGTACACAATAAACATGTTATAAGACAATAATTCTATTGACATTTGTATGGATTTGAAATCATATTAAAACATTTACCATGATATTCTGTTTAATTTCCTTTTAAAATACGGTATTAAAGCGGTATTTAAATAAATAAAGTATAACAGAAGTCTTTTTCACTCATTATTTCCTTTTGTAGATCTTTATTGAGTGTTTTAAAGCATCACTAAATAACTTCTTTAATAATGATGACGTGGTTTCATGAGAGTGACTCAGCAGATTAAACCAAGCCTGCTGCTTAAACCTGGTCAGGAGCAGTTTTGACCATGAACTGTTACTATGGTAAAGTGTCCTATGAACAGTCACACTATTTTAGTGCAACATTTCTGTAAATAAGTGTCAACATACCAATGTAAATGAATAAGTATCTCCAATAGTGCTTTATGTAAACAATAAATAGGGTCTTTCTTACCAGTGACACTATTATAGTGAAATATTCCAGTAAACAATATAATGGTTCCTTCAACAGTGACATAATTTCTGTGAAGACGTACCTGTACATTTTAGAAAAAAAGCAGAAAAGGTTTGAAAAAGAAAATATATCGTGATATATCGCCGTATCGAGATATCGTCACACTCCTAGTAACCAAGGTGTTTTCTCGTTGATGAAACCGCTGTTCCAGTTAGAACCCGGCTTAACGGAGCCCGACTCTCAGGTTAAACCTGGACTTAACCCTGAGCTGGGTTTGATGAAATACTTCCCTGGATGAAACCAATATGTCACCAACCTCTGCAGAAACCTGATAACAAGCCATTCATTTGATTCAGGTGTGTTTGAGCCACCCACCGCTGATCTACAGCAGGAGTTCTTCTACTGAGGAGCTCTTCCATATTCAACTAAAATTGGTACTGTGACTGAAATATAAGTAATGAAATATAAAATTGAATCGTTTTAGGAAATTTGAATGATACCTGGCTCTAGTGGTTTATAATGTTGATTCATTGTTCCCTCTGCCTCTCAAGTACCCACACAACTTTGTGTGTAGAGGACACGTATTGTATAATATTTATTATCTTTATAGTTTTGAATTATTACTAAACCATCCTTACATTATTTTTGAACCGGTTTGTCAAATCTTCCAACAGTCATGATCACTGTGCTTCTACTAAAGGTGTGATGTGTGTTTTTGCAGAGTCTGGGTCGGCTGTGTGCGAGTACTTCATGCGAGCAGCTTGTGTCAAGGTAAGAGAAACATTAAATAGTCCATCACTCCACGGACGCTGTCAATGTTTTAATACAGAACAAAAATATGAAAAAAAACTAATGAAATGCGTGTTTGAATGTGCACAGTGGGAACAAACTATGTCCTCATGTTTGTTTTAAAAAGACCTTTGGTGTTTGCTGGCTTTCTGTTCATCGCTGCTCATTATATTTTGTTATCATGAGTCTTTCAGTGATTACATACAGCTTGGGAACTGGGAAAACTAATTAATGGGCATGTAAAACGGGTCAGCTTGGCTGGAATTTGACTTGTGAGCATAGCTCAATAGCTGTGTGCATGGGTGTTCTAAACTTTCAAACTCATTCATGCAGTTATTTTTCTAAACGTAAGTCACAGGTGCTGCTGAGAAAGCAGACTTTCTGTGCAGTGAGGACGATGTTAAATGCAATTTAATTTTTAAAAAATGACGCCCCTTTTACTTTTATTTATGGCTGGAACTTTAACGCGTTAAATGCGATTAATTATTTACAGAAAAATAACACACTAAAGAAATGAACACAGTTAATGGTTTTTTTTGCACCCACACCAGCGTGGAACCTTTCTCAATTCATGACTTCCTAATATACCCACAATACTGAAGCACCGACAACAGAACACTATCAGTAGTTTCATTGATACATTCATATCTAAATTAATTTGAATTGGCAAAACGTTGCTTCTCGTATCAAATATTGTTAAGCGATTAATTTAGATTAATCAAGATTAATTAATTACATTTTATTAATCGAGTCGCACCACTGATTTTAATTTTTATTTAAGTTTCAGATCGGTTTCTTTCTCCCTCATTTTCCACCTCTTTCTTTCCTTTTAAGAATCATTTGAAGACTGTCTTCAGAAAAGCCTTTGGTTAAATGGATTTTTAACTTTTATTATCCTTTTTTATCATTTGATGATGCTGCTCCTGTTGTCTTAATTTCTCCTCTGTTCTGTACAGCACTTTGTGATTTTTATCTGAGGAAAGCGCTTTATAAAAAGAAATTCCTTACTTTCCTAATATGAGCCCAAACTAGTGAGTTATTTTCTTCTGTGTGATGTTTGTGTTGTGCTCCAGGTGGGATGTGTCCATTTCGTCACATCAGTGGAGAGAAGACGGTGGTGTGTAAACACTGGCTCCGAGGACTCTGTAAGAAGGGCGACCAGTGCGAGTTTCTCCACGAATACGACATGACCAAGATGCCAGAGTGCTACTTCTACTCCAAGTTTGGTTGGTTAACGTTACACTTGGCTTGAATGTGGCTCTTCTATGTCTTTGTGTGCCTATCAGGTAATGTGTTGTAACGTTTGTGTCGCCCTCCACAGGTGAGTGCAGTAACAAGGAGTGTCCGTTCCTGCACATTGACCCAGAGTCCAAGATCAAGGACTGTCCCTGGTACGACCGAGGCTTCTGCAAACACGGTGAGCTCCAACCACAGTTCAACCCCAAACACCAAGGCTGTGCTGTAAATGTCATACCAACGTACTACTCACACTAAGTCTGACGTCAAATTTAGTGTGTAGTGCAATAACGTTAGTTAGTATGGAAAGATGTACCGTATTTTACTGGCTATTTATCACACCGCTATATTGGCCGCATTCAAATAATTTTGCAATTTTCTAAGAATAATCCACAAGAAGGCCGTAGCGTAACATAGGTTGCACCCTATTGGCTGATGAGGGTGCCCTTCACATGACTCAGCCAATCAGAACGGGCAGGTAGGAGGGCTGCTGTACTCAAGTTAGGTTTCACAGAGATTTACGTGTTTCAAGTTTCCTTCTCCACATGAAGGCTGCGTCCGAATATTCCCTCCTATCTCCTTTCCTATCCACTGTTCCTTCAGCCACAGAAGTGTTGAAGGCTCTTTGGCCATGATAAAGAGCTTTCAAATTTTCTTTAAGCTCAGGAAAAGAGGCTGAATGCTTTCTTTTTTACCTCCTTTAGCCTAGGAAACACTGATGCATCCTTTACCAAAGGAGATGAGATAATGCTGACCCACAGTTATTTGCGGCGACAACATTTAAAGGGGAACGCACACCTGAGCGCTGACGGAAACTCACAATGACCGACATCATGTAAATTACCAATGCAATAATATGCCTTGAACACCTTTAAATAAATCATCTAAAACCCATATTTTATTATATGCAAGACATTATCAGATTATAACTGATATAAAACAGAAACTCTGTGGTTCAATAAAAGAGATCAGAGACATTTTTATCCACATGATGTTTTATTAATCATAATTCATATTAGTGAGTGGAAGGTGAGTGTGATCAACCATTCTCTATATGATGTTCTTTAGTTTACCTTTAATTCCTTGTAGCCATGGTAACCTCTTTTCCTTAGAAATTAGCTTTTAGTCCATTTTAGGAAATTTGTAGTTTTTTTCACCACGACAGACGTCACTAACCTTCACCACCGTCAGATTATTACGTCACCTAGGTGAAGTGTGTCTGATTGTCAAAACAAATGTGATGGCCTTTTCCTAACTCCTCTCCTAACACCTTTCCTTAACCCTATGACATCATCCACAGGGTTATGGAAAAGTGGATAGGAAAGGAGATAAGAGGGAATATTCCGACGCAGCCGAAGTCTCCTCCTCACTGCTCCACGTCTACATATCAGTCCATTTACAGCTTTTTATGGTCACTTTTTACTGGAACCAGACTGATACAGAGCTTCATCAGTTCTTCTTACCGTGAACTACCGTGGAGCGATCACGAACAAATACAGTTCAATTCAACTTCATTTATATAGCGCTAATTACAACAAAAGTAATCCACTATCAAAATCTAAAATTCGTAATAAAAAGGGGAAAAAAAACGACAAATCCAACATGCAACTTTATGCTGCTTTTATGGTTTTCTTTTATGACAAACTGTCTGACTTTTACTGTAGAAGGAGCAGAGATCAGAACAGCCTGGATACAGCCTGTATCTCAGTGTGTCCGTCCTCCTCATGTCAGCCTCAGAGTCCACAACAGTTTCCTTCTATTACAAACTGGCTGACTTTTACTTTATTATTTTATACAGGCTGCCGCAGCGTTCTCTCTCTCGCTCTCTCTGACAACATTTCTCTGTGTTTGTTCCATGATGAGGGAGTGTGCATCATGACAAAATGACTGAGCAGAATGATTCCGTGGGATCTCCAACAATTTCATGTAAATGCTTTCATTAAACCACCTGGTCTAATGTGACAGACAATTTTGTGGCAGCATGAATCTTGAAAACTGGAAAAAAATCCACCAATTAGCCACGTCATATAGTCCGGAAATTACGGTAGTGAGAAATACTCGGATGTATACTATATGTGGACATTTTGAAGTATACACTATGGGCACACTAGTCATACTCAACCGTCCCATGATGCGTGCTTGTGCGTGAGCGTGCAGCTACGGTTTCAGTTTGGACCGCGGAGCGGAAGGGAGATAGGAGCTAATCACCAGTAATAAATATTAGCTCCCTGGTAGTTAGCTCCATGCAGTACGGGGACGCCTGCCAGTCGATGAAGCCTGTTCCGTTTACGGCGTTTACCGAGGTCAGTGTGTGTTTAATAAGTCTGTGTGTTTATGACTATAACACAGAAGATCACACACGAGAACTGTTTTCACCTTCATTTTGATTGTAACACACGGTTTCAGTTTGGACCGGAAGAGAGATAAAAACTAATCACTAGTAAAAAAAACCCATTAAAAGTCCAGAAAACAATCACCATGAATAAATATTATCTCCCTGGTAAAATCATAAACTGGTGATATTACAGCCTGTGTTTGCAGTATGGAGACGCATTTACTCCTCCTCTGGGTCCTAGTGCCTGCCGTCCGGTGAAGCCTGTTCCGTTTACCGAGGTCCGTGTGTGTTTAATAAGTCTGTGTGAAAGTCTACATGTTTATGCCTCTGTCCATCCACTCTTTTCATTATATCCATGTCTTTTAAGGCTCTTATTAAATAGTGTCGGCCGTCGTCCACCATCTTGGATTATGATGTCACCAGTGCGTCATCGCCGCAAGTCACGCAAGCACAGAATGAGTCAAATAACTGTAAAGAGGTCTTATATTAGTCTATTTTCTTTTTAAAGTGGTGTTTTTTTATGTCTTTAGACTCCAATTACATGTATGTATATAATATGTTCCCTACAATATAAACAGGTTCATAATATAATTATTTTTATAGTTTCTGTTTCCACTGTATCCATAATAATAATAATAATTCTCAACAAGAACTATTGATTAATTTGTCACATGACTGTTCCAGGGTTTGTTTTATTTAGTTTCACATCTACCTGTAGCTCTATGTTTTTTACACTGATGACAACTTGTTTGTAGTTTTATTTCAGAAAGTTTCACTTTTACAGTTACAGTTGGAAACCTTTGTAATTGAATATCCTAGTTATATTACAGTAACCATATTAAACTATATCAACTGAGTGAATTAATAAAAATGTTCTGTGTGAAGGCTTTTTTAAACTAAAAAATGATCTTGTGAAATCTGTGACCTGTTGACCTGCACAAATCAAAGAATCGTTTAGAACAGGAATGCAAATTTAGAATCGGAATCAGAATCGTTAAAAACCAAACGATGCTCAAACCTAATTGGGACCGGCTTCAAAATGAAAGCATCTCTTCTTGTCTTCCATTAATTTCTTAACACTTTTGTAAATAGGGCTCTTGTTTTGAAGTTAACAGGAAGTTTAGTTAGTAACACAAAGGAGGGTCTCCAAAAATCTCAGAAATGTGAGAAGTTTTTATTGATGAAATATTGATATTCTACTTGGTCACTTTGTCACTTCAAATGTTTTCAGAATTTTCAAAGTTGATATTTAGCCTCAGTTTGCTTCAGGCTTTTGTTCTTGGTAAACTTGAAAGTATACTCCAGTGGAAACGCTCACCATCCTAACGATACTTCTAGTATATAGTACAGTGTATACTCAATGAGTTTGTAGAGGATAGTATGGAGTGTGACATTTACAGCACAGCCCAACAGTTCCTTTCACTTCTTTCTGATGCAGCTTCAACATTTATTCTTCTACATGTTTGTGAGTCTGTTGTGTTACATTCCTCTTCCTGTTTCAGGTCCTGACTGCAGACACAGACACACACGAAGGGTGATCTGTGTCAACTACCTGGTGGGTTTCTGTCCTGAAGGAAAAAACTGTAAATTTATGCAGTAAGTGATGGTTTTTTCTTTCCTTATTGAACTGCACAATATCTGCTCTGCACTTAAAACCATGTATACTGAACATTTGGTATTTGGAGTGTGAACAGTGAAGTCTAACAGTGAGATGTTCCTCTGTAGCCCCCGATTTGAGCTCCCTATGGGAGCTTCTGAACAGCCGCCTCTGCAGCAGCAGAACAGAACCAAACAAGGTGACACCATCGTTCAACACACACACACATTGGAAACACCTCATACATAGGGTGACTATATGTCTGGATTTACCCGGACATCTCCTCCTTTTACGTCTTGTTCGGACAGTCCGGCAGGATTTTATGAATAGATGAAAATGTCCGGGTTTCCCAGGGACCCTGAACACATCACGGGGAACTTGTTAATTTAAAAGACCCTAACTCCACTAACATTTGCTATATCTGAGAAACTCCTCCAGTTTCTGAAAGCTAATAAGTTGCTCTTTACAGCCTATCACATCATTACATGAATTACTCACACATGACAGAATAATTAAAGATTCGGTAAAAAACGGTTTATATTAATGAAAATCATTTGACACGCAGCAGAGAGAAGAGACCAAATACCGTTGGATTCAATTAAAAACCTTCCTGGATGATAAAAACCTTCATAAAGGCTCAGATAAACTTATCCTATTGCTCAGTGGTTTTCAAATGGGGGTAAGTGTACCCCTAGGGGTACACGATGGCATTACAGGGAGAAAGAAAGGAAAATTAACAAATAAAAGCCTAAAATGTGGGGTTTTTGTAATGTTTGTTTAATGAGAAATTATAATCATACTAAAACTCACAAAACCACAACAAAATAAGAGAAAAATATACCAAATAATAAAAAGAACAAACAAACCACACAAAATGACACCAAAAAGAGACTGAGAGAAACATACAAAACGACAAAAGAAACTACACCAAAAACACACGGAATAATTTAAAGAACACACAAAAATGCAACAAAAAACACCCAAAATAAGAAAAAAAAAAAAAAAAGAAAAAAAAAAAAGGGGGGGGGTACAGAATAATGAAAAAAAACCAGACAAACAGCAGCAAAATACACAAAATAACACCAAAAACACAAAATAATGATAGAAATGATTTTGATTAGAACGTGAACTGAAAATACAAGAGTCAGTCTTGGTCCCACACAATGCAGAAAATGACTGTAAATGATAAAAACAATATCAATAAATCTAAATACTGTTTCATTCCACTTATTTACAAAGTGAGATTTTTTCAAATATGTTATTACTCATTCATTCCATTGTTATGCTTTATAGTTGTTTTTCACAGAATTTTGAGCAAAATGTTGCAGTCGGACATAAGGGGGTACATGGATTCACCATTTAGATTAAGGGGTTTACTTGAGCCTAAAACGTTTGAGAACCACTGCTACAGGAAGTTAAAGTCACAGTTATTTATTTAATAATGATTTAATGTTCTGTAAGCATTGAAGGTTTTTTTTTTGTATATAGTTTTAATTTCTAGGATTTTTTTTTTTCATTGTTTTCATGATTGAGAGACGTTAGGTTTATGTGAGATTATTATAGTGCATAATAAAGGTGATTGACTTGCTTTGCCACTGATTTAAGATTGTTTTTATTAAGTCTCTGTTAAAAGAGAGAAATTATTTTTTTAACTTTACTGACGGTAACAACTTATTTA
The DNA here is from genome assembly GCF_900634775.1 of Gouania willdenowi. NCBI lineage: Eukaryota > Metazoa > Chordata > Actinopteri > Blenniiformes > Gobiesocidae > Gouania > Gouania willdenowi. Next base: position 1,753,378 of record NC_041051.1, on the reverse strand, counting down.
TCTACTATATTGTATTTTGCCATAACAAGGTAGATTCAAGAAAACATAGAGTACTTTGAGTACGCCCCAAAACAATGTAAATACCTTCACGCTCGTCCTACATGTGGTTAAACCATGAGATGTTAATCTGGGCTTCTTTTTGATCTTTTCCTGGTCTTCACGCTGCAGTTCCCACAGCCCCCCATCAGCCGCTCGTCACTCTCCATCATCCCACTCACCAACTCCTCTCCTGGACATCGGCCACAGAACCAAATGACGAGCGGATTCCAGCCGTACAACACATTTAACAACGTGTCGATAGCCAACAGAGGGCCTCGTCCACTGGACCAGGTCACCTGCTACAAGGTGAGTCACATGTTCACTTTGTACCAATGGTCTGCTCCAGGTCAGGGTTGGGGTCAATTACAATTGTAATCGCATCATTAATTACAATTAATACGTAATAGTAATTTTAAAAATCAGTTGCTGTCATAATCATAATTGAATTCAGATAATTTACTTTTTAATTGTAATTGCCATGAAAATTCTATAAAAATGGTAAATTATAAGAAATTTTGGGAATTGGGGAACCATGTTATGTTCTACACGTGTAGTTAACAATTATTAAAATGTTTCATATCAAGCTTTCCCACATTTTAAAAACTATTAAAAGCTATATTGTCATTGATTAGGAACCCTAACAAGGTAATCAATAGATAGGAAATAAATGAGATGATAGATATTTGTTTTTAGTGTATTTTACAGCTGATTTAGGACCTGTTAGCATTAGAGATGCTAACACAAGAGGAAGGTTAACATTTATTAGGTTATTTATTTCAGGATCAGTAATTGTGATTAATTGTGATTGACTTCGATGATAAAAAATAACTATTTGGAAAAAATGCTGTTAACTGTAATTGTAAGTGAATGTAATTGAAAATGTAATTGACCAACCCTGCTCCAGGTTTCCTTTTGCAAACTTTCTTAAATTGTTGGTCTTAAGGATTTGTCCATTTGAAATAAAGAATAAAACCATGTGCTTTTATTTTGAAAGGGATTTTTTTATAATGCAACCAGGTACTGTATATTCACACTTTAAACAGCATATTGTCAATACAAAACTGCTACATATTTTGGTTTTACATAATCTTTAAATGTTGCTGTATTGGGATATTTTATATTGGTGTTAAAAGTGCAAAAATAATAATAAAAAAAATAGTTGAATGTTCCTTGATTTGGACTGACTGATACTTTTTATTTTGGACAAAACATGTATATAAAAATCCACTTTATTGATTTGTGTTAACAAAAAAACTAGTAACTTAGTGTCATTAAATCAGTGCACATTTGTCACAATGACTAAAATGTATATAAAGTTGAATAAAGTATGCTGAATTTAGACAAAGTTAGTGTTGCCTTACAAACCCTGCTCAATGTCTCTGCACCACATCTTTTTGTGATTTATTCCATTTTGTTTGGTGGCCTATTATTTTTAAAGTCTTCTTTCTGTGCCTGCAGTGTGGTGAGAAAGGCCATTATGCCAACAAATGTAACAAAGGTCACCTGGCCTTCCTCAGTGGCCAATGAGGATCAAGCATTTGCTGCCAGTGAGAAGAAGAGGAGGCAGCTAATCTGCACCTGGAGCTCAGTGTCATTCTCTGAAACTGAACACTTTCCCGACACGAGCAGTGGAGAGGATTGTACATGTTTTTGTCTAGTTTTCTACCCTGTTTGTACTGGTGATGGAGGCACGCATGGAGAACATCTGTTGAATGTTGGACACTTCGCCCACAGACTTTTGCGCTGCAGGAAAAACATCTGTACAAATAAAAAGTTTGTTGTACGATTTGTGTCCTTCATGTGACACTATTTTCTTTTTTTAGTCGAACACAATAATCCCACAAACCCAAAAGTATGACGACTCCACCATGAATATTTGTGTATTTATTGGTCACACCACAAAGAGCAGAAGGGTCTGGGATGAAGCTGTGATGGTACTCAGTGATACTTCCTCCAGCGGTCGTGCTCTATAGGATGAGGAGACGTCAGTAAAACACTGATTAAAACTGCTCAGGATGGTGAACTACAAAGGAAAGGTGTTTTACTTACTGATGTGATCAAAGGACCACACGTAGCTGATGACTATGTAGCCCGTTATCATCATGGCTATACCCCCTATGCCTCCCTTTCTCACAAAGATGTACTTGTTGTAGTATCTGTCTCGACCTGAAGATGGAAAAAAATAATTCAAAACAGCAGAAACTAAGACAAAGAACAGAAATATATTCTATCTTTAGTCCCTAAACAGATGTGAGTGAACGAGCGCCAACATCTGTCCCGTCTGCTTTAAGAAGCTCCATAATCAGGATTCATGTGTAGGAGAAACAAACAGGTTTTCTCACCCCTCGCCATCGCTGAGATCACCCCGTTGGGAGTGAAGTCTCGTCCTCCGAGCCAAGATCCAAGCTCGCTCAGTTTCACGTCCAACAGACGCTTCTCAACAATGGAAACTGATCAAAGGCAGAGACAACAGTACTTTTATTTATCACCTCAATCTGAAAAAACAAGTGTTCTGTTTTAACCTGTAATTGCAGCTTCTACATAAACAAAAAAAATAAATAATAATAATTCTAATCTCAGATTACATTAAAGTTTTGATGAAACTACAAAGTTGAATAATACACTCATGCATACATTTATTGTTCATACCATTGTGATGACTATAAACCAGGCCACGTTTCATGCCAAAAAACTTAATAAAATAAAAAAAAAAACACTTGGACTCCTTTATAATTAAAGACTCGTTTTAGGAGTGTCTCGATATCAGCCAGAAAACAAAGATAGAATTTTAATCAGACTGCATCAAAAATGTCCAATATATTATATTTATTCAATCATAGAATACTGTAGATATGTTGAAGGTTAAAATGTATGTAACCAATAAGTTAATATATGGGTCAGTTTTTCCTCATCTCTACTATTGCTGACTATTGTTCTGAGTGACATCACTTGGTCAAGCCTTTTCTAACATTCCAAACACTACAAAATGAGTCATAAAAGTATGATATCGGTATCGGCCAATAACCAAGGCAGCAATATCGGTATCGTATTTTGTATACGATATTCATACATTTCCATATCTATTGATACGGAAACATATGAATAAACTGTCAGTCTATTCATATTTATTTTTAGCTACCCCGCTAATTTTTTTATTTTAGGAAATACCCTACAATGTTTATTTTTTTTCGTACAAGTATTTTTAAAGGTGGAATTTGCCGTGTTAAATATGTTAAAATGAAAAATATGTCAAAAGTGAGATTCAAACCCAAAGTAGCAGAAGGAGATCTTTTAGTCAGGCACCTACTCGGTCATCCTAACACGATGAAAACGCACAGTACGCAAGAAAACGTACCCATAGTCACAAGGCTATTATTACGTATCAATAGACACTTCGTTTCGCAAACAAACAGCCATGTGTGGATCCTGAACTACTATTGTAGAACACACCAAACGTTTATCAATTATAGGCGTTTAAGTCACAGGTACTGAGCGCGTGTAAGTGATCTAGGAATATAAATTGAAATAGATCAGTTTACACTGGTTTATAATGAAACTAAAAAATAATCTTTTTTTTTAATCAAATCTTGAGGTGATTATGGTCCGTAGGAGTTCCTCCATTTGGCCTAAACATAGCGTCATATAACTGCAAAGTGTAGTTCTGTTTAAACCACACAGAAACCAACTGAAGCTGGTTTAACACTGAAGTGTAAAATCCTGCCAATGACAAGCAAAGTCCTTGAGCAGACGAGACGGCTTAGTGCGGCCTTCAGGCATTAAAATAGTTTCAGGTTCCAAACAAACACTCAAACTGATGGAAAAACCTACAATTATCATAAAACACTCACAAACAAAAACAAAACGACAGTTACAAAGGAGAAGACCGACAATTTACAGAGAACAAACAGCGTTACCTGCTTTATCCGCCATCTTGACCGGTGCAGGACGTTCTCAGTGAGAGGCATTATGGGTAAAAAAAAAAGAAGACATGATGCATTCTGGGAAATGATGTAGTATTTAAATGATCCACAAGGAGGCGACCACCAGTGCCGTTTAGAGAGATATGAGCTAATGATGCTAATGATGGTGAACAGCTATAGGATGATAACCAGTGTTTATTACACACACAGTGTGGGAAGTTTTGTGTTCAGACACGTAATTATTACCAGGTTATGTTTAACCCTGCGTTTATCTGTCTGTCTGTTAGCAAGATAACTTGAAAGGTTATGAACGGATTTGGATGACATTTTCAGGAAATGTTGATAGATGGTGATGTTCTGGATCACCAGAAATGAGAAAATACAAAAAAATACGAAAATAGGAGCTGTACCCGAGCCTGCTCCTTTAAGCGCGATGGCTTATAGGTAATGCGCGGTGGCTTATGGGTAATGTAGTAGTGGTAAGGAAGTGCATTGTGCTTATGTCCCGCCCGGTACTCGTGCTGTACTTTGCAGAGGTCTGCGTTCTCCGAGTGCCCTAGTTTATTTATAGTTTAATTAGTTTTTGCAGACATATTGTAAACGAATTAAATGTGTGCCGAATCTAAATCACATTTGTATATTTGTATTATTTTGTAAAAATCTGAATCTTATTGGTATATATTGGTATATATTTGTGTATTATTATTATTATTATTATTATTATTATTATTATTATTATTATTATTATTATTATTATCTATCCTACTTTTTTCTACTACTGTAATGTGTGTATTTCTGACCCCTGTTTTTAACAGTCTTTTACTTTTGTCTTTGTTAATGTTTTTATTCTTTATTTGTGATGTGTTCAGTGACTGTAACAAAAGCAATTTCCCCCTGGGATCAATAAAGGAATTCTGATTCTGATTCTTCTTATTCTGATTCTTATATTTAGTTCTAAAAAATGTGTTTACAGCTAATTTTACTGATTATTGTTACACATCATCCTGCATGTGCATTAAATACAGTATAAATGTGTAGATTTAACTATTACTACTATTTAACTAAGTCAAAAACCTTGGTGTTCTGATTGACTCAGATCTGACATTCAGCATCAGATCAAATCTATCACAAAAACATCTTCTACCACCTAAAGAACATCTCCAGAGTGAAAGGTTTAATGACTCAGAAAGATCAGGAGAAACTGGTCCATGCTTTTATCTCCAGCAGACTGGACTATTGTAATGGTCTTCATCAAACATCTACAGCTGATTCAGAACGCTGCAGCTCAGGTCTGAACCAGAACAAAGAGGTCAGAACACATTAGTCCAGTTTTAAAGTCTTTACACTGGCTCCCAGTCAGCCTCAGAGGAGACTGTAAAGTTCTGCTGCTGGTTATAAATGTGTGAATGGGTTTGGTCCAGAATACATCAGTGAGATGTTAGTCAGGTATGAACCCAGCAGGTCTCTGAGATCTATGGACACAGGTCAGATAGTGGAGCCCAGAGCTCACAGTAACCATGGTGATGCTGCTTTTAGTTGTTATGCTACAAAGAAGTGCAACAAACTGCAGCAGAGCTGAAGTCAGCATCACATGTGAACAGTTAAAGGCACTTTTTTTCTCTACTGTGTATGATTGAGAGAGAGATTCTTAGTCATGTTGTTGATGTCATGTGTTTGTTGATGATTTTACTGATGATTTTATTTGATTTTACTGGTGATTTTAATTGTTCGTATTGATTTTAAACAATTGAATGTTTTATCATGTAAAGCACATTGAGTTGCCTTGTGTATGAAATGTGCTATACAAATAAATTTGCCTTGTCTTGCCTAATCAAATTGATGAATCGTGTTGATATCTGGAGGCTGCAGCATCCGACTGATAGAGACTATTCTTTGTTTTCCCAGGTACACAACTCATACACAAGAATTGACTATTTTTTAACTGATGCTAAACTGACATCTAATATAATTTCTGCCAAGTATCATACCATTTTAATTTTGGATCACAGCCCTGTTGAACTAAAAATTGATTTTGGAAGAGACAAGATGGCACCCCGGATGTCACAGACTCAACTTTGTGGGAAGCTTTCATGGCCGTTATGCGAGGACACATCATCGCTTATGAGTCTAAGCTAAAAAAGAGTAGACAAAAATAATTATCGGATATTTCTGCTTGTCTGTCAATGCTTTAAACCGGATATAGAGCGAATCCCTCACCCCCCAAACTGAATGATATAATGAAGCTGAAATTAAAATTTAACTCTATTCTTTCCAATGAAGTGAGTGTTATGCTTTTAAAAGTAAAACAAAAATATTTTGAATTTGTTGAGAAGCCAGATAAATTATTGGCTCGCCAGCTCAGAAGCAAACAGGCTAACAGAACAATTCATTAGATTAGAACCAGTTCAGGTCGTATTACTATGGACCCAAAAAAATTAATAAATGTTTTCGGAAGTTTTAGGAGAACCTCTATACGACACAGATTTTTGATTTTCTCCACGCCCTTCACTTACCCAAACTTAGCCCAATCAGTGCTAAATGCAAAAATAACTCTGGAAAAAAGTGTTAAAGCAATACACTCCTTCCCTAATGGAAAAGCTTTAATTTAATAAGCTGTAATTACATATAACAACAAATCATCATCTTTCTCCTTACAACGCTCTGACAGACAAGGCTGTCCCTTGAGCCCCTTATTATTTGCCATTGCCATAGAACCCCTGGCTATTAGTATAAGAAACCACTCCTCCGTTGCTCCATTATTCTTAGGCAAAGCTGATCGTTGTATTTCACTCTATGCGGACGACATACTTTTGTTCCTCTCCCACCCTGAAGAATCTCTCCCTCTCCTACTTGAACTTATTCATAATTTTCGCATTGTCACAGAAAAAATCAAGTACTTAGGAGTTGTTGTCCCTAAAGACCTAAACTCATTGATAAACTGAATTATTTGAACATGATGGAGAGTGTCAAATCCAACATTGAAGCCTGGAGACTGAAATGCAATCAAAATGATGACACTCCCTCGGTGTCTTTACCTTTTCAAAACATACCTATATTTTTGTCCAAAGCCTTTTTTAAGTTACTAGATTCTTTGATCTTGCCTTTCATGTGGGGTTTCAAGGCTCACTGTATTTCTAAAAAGCATATAACTAAGCCCAAATCTGCAGGTGGCCTTGGTCTCCATGACTTTTGATACTGTTATTGGGCTGCAAACTCTAGGGCACTGATGGATTGGAGAGATGCTTATCCAGGTAATGTCACCCAGTCAACCCCTTCATGGCTGGCAATCGAACAGAATCTTTTAAAAACCTCCCTCCCCGCTCTCCTCTTCTCACAAACCAGATCCCCTGCAACTATTACAGACAATAACTTCATAATCACAAATTATTTGTGAATTTGGTACCAAATACAGAAATCATTTAAAGGAGACATATCATGCATTTACATTTTTCCTTTTTACATATAAATCATACAGTTGTGGTCTATATAAAGCAGAACTGCAATGCTTGGGTCTGAATTCCTCATTATTATAGCTCCACCCCTTTTCTACCCCTTTTCTGATGTTCTTCTGAGAGCAAATCCTTTTGGTGCTGTCTCTTTAAATGCAAATGAGACACTTCATACCCCGCCCCCTCTCCAGGTTACAGAGGTGACACTCGGTTCAACTCCACCCTGTTCGGCCATTTTTGTAGTTTGATAGAAGAGATACGATTATTTAGCGGCGCATAAACTTTTTATTCAGAGGTTATTTATAAAATGTCAACAACGTTAGACTTGTCCATCCAGCCTTACATGTTCCAGCCAGAGTCTGACCCAGGGGAGCGAGATGAAAATGAAGATGATGAACCTGCAGAACCCTAACAAGTGAGCTAACACAAGCACCGAGCTAACGCTAACGCCAAGCTAACTTCACGAAATGCATTTTAATACAGTCTTTTCTGAGACAAAAACGTCAAAATGAAATGACTAATGAAACTTTAGACTTAAATTAAATCACGTAGGCCATATCATCAAGGATCTAAAACGAGCACACAGCGCTAACATATGAAGACGGTGCAACTGCTAATGCTAACAAAACAATGTCAGGGACGTCTTATCATCACACTTTTTAGCGTTATTTACAGCTTACCGAAGTGCTCTGTTCGTCGTCTCCAAAGATAGAAGGAATTGAACCCTCAATCAGACAAAGTCTTTCTGTAAATCCTTCTTTATACTGGTGGAGGTTGATGAAGCAGTCATCATTGAAGTGCTTCGTGCACACAAAAATGACCTTACCCACAGATGTGGTACATTTCCATAAAAAATAAAAGTGAGAAATAAAAATGGCAGATTGCTGAAGTGTTGGACCTGTAGTCGATGTCCTAATTTGGCAGTTCCGCTGCAAATACTGTGACGTTATTGTTCAAAAAACATAATAGAGAATAGAAAAATCGAAACGGATTGAAAAATATGACCAAAACAGAATATAAAGATATCTATGGAGCACCTGAAGAGACTAATTTGAACTTTTCTGTACTTCTAAACACTCTATACAACAAAATGCATTTAAGGGCTAAAAAAGTGGATTTAGCATGATATGTCCCCTTTAAATGACCTGAAACTTCAGGTTCTTTGCCTGTTTTCTGCAACCATGCCTTCCCTCCCTCCCTCACAGATAACACTTTCAGTTTCTGGAGAAATAAAGGCATCATCACCATCGCAGACGTTTTGCCACCTTTGCCAAAATATACACTACCAGATGCACATTTCTTTCATTTTCTCCAGATTAGAGACTGCATTCGCACTAATATTTCTAACTTTCAGTCGATGCCATCCCCTTACGAACTTCATAATCTTAATGAACCAGAGTCCTGACTTGAAACAATTAGTCTCCAGATTTGTAAATCTTTTCATAGAACATAACCCTATAGGTGACTCTGGGTCACCTATTCTGGTCTTGCCCTAAACTAAAGTTCTGGTCAGACATTTTTAATTGCTTCTCTGTTATGTACGACTTTGTCATTACACCAGATCCTTCTACAGCCATATTTGACACAACTCAACACTTATTGAACTTGTCTTCATTACAAAAAAAAAAAAAACATTACAATACGGCATGGAGATGTACCCTCCTTCAGGACCTGGCTACAGGAAATGACCAAATTGTTACACATGGAGAGGGTCCAATATTGTGTCTCTCTCAGCTCTTCAGTTTTTGACAAAAAGTGGCAAACCATTCTTGTCTTACACTATCAAAGAAAACCTAAAGTTTTATTTTGCTTAAATAACTTTGTGCAAATAGTTGTCCACCTTTCTTTTATGTATACTGTAGAAACCTTGTACTTGTACTGTCTTAGGCTAATGAGACATACTGTGATCTTTTAACAGTTGGTGATGATTCCTTAAAAATGTGGCTTACTGTATTGTAAGATATCCTATAAGAAAGTGTATTTGTTGTTTTGTTTTATCTTCGCCCTGTCTTATGTTTCTTATTTCTCTAATTCCTCTTTGTCTTAGGGTTGTTTTTGTCAATGTACTGTATGTTTATAAAATTGAAAATGTATGAATAAAATATATTTTTTAAAAAAGGGAGTTGTGTCTTCCCACTGTCGCTAAATGCTTGTTCATGTGGATCTTGTTGGGTTTTTTTCTTTGTTAATATTAATTTTATATTTTGATAAGCGCATTGAGATGACTTTGTTGTAATTTGCACTATACAAATAAAGTTGAATTGAATTTAATTGATGATGTCACAGGTTCACTCAGAAACCAAAGCAAGTTTCTTTGTTGATAATGATGTCATAGGTTCTCTCTGGATCAAAGCATACATAGGCAGATCTATTAAGGCATGAAGTTACTGTGTCAGTATTAATCTGTTTTTGTTAGTTGTATTAAAAAGAGGAGAGGATGATTCTACGCGGCAGGGATAGCCGAGTGTTGGGCAGCAGCACCAGAAGATCTTACAGGCTGTGTGCCAAACGGCAAGCAGATGTTTCAGATGAAATTGGGTCCTCATCCACTCACAAGAGATACCGTTTAAACCTGAGGAACCGAGACCAAAAAGTGGACTATAGAGAGGTGGAGGAAGAAAAAGAAGATGGATGCTCCATACGACAAAGCTTGAGAATTAAGCTAGACTCTCGTTCACCGTTAGTGTACGACTGCCTCCATACCAGCACTGTTCAAGTTCATCTCCAAAGGATGAATGACATGCAGAAGATGAGACAGAGGACCAGAGACAGAGATGCTGCAGATTATATCGACATGCCTACCAAGAACAACGAAACAGAGAAAAAGAGTCAAGAAAGCAATAAGGAGGATCATGAAGAGAATGGGGAAGATGAGGAGGAGGAAGAGGAGGAGGAGGAGGATGAAGAGGAGGAGGAGGAAGAGGAAGAAGAAGAAGAAGAAGAAGAAGAAGAAGAAGAAGAAGAAGAAGAAGAAGAAGAAGAAGAAGAAGAAGGAAAATGTAAGCGTTATAACTTGAGACAGCGCAAGGCAGTGGTTCGATACCAAGCCCCACAAGACGAGCCAAGAAAAGGTCGCAAGCGCTGTTATGCTTTAAGGGCCACTCATCTCCCACCAGAAAAAGATTCAGGTTCAGCTCCACGGCCCCCAGGAGCCCATACAGCAGTGGAAGAACCAACAAGAAAAGTTTGGCAAGACGGAGAAGTGAGAACAACAAGAGCATGTCAGTCAACAGAGGTCTACTTACAAACATTGTAAAAGAAGACCGACTGGGGATCCATAAGGACAGGATGAAAATCGGAGCCAGTCGAGCTGATTTGGACCCTATTATCCTAGACAAGACGGTGTGCTTTGACAGCATTGGAGGTCTGAACAAACACATCTCATCACTGAAGGAGATGGTGATGTTCCCTATGCTCTATCCTGAAGTGTTTGAGAGGTTCAGGATCCAACCCCCCAGGGGCTGCCTCTTTTATGGGCCTCCTGGTACTGGCAAGACCCTGGTTGCCAGAGCACTGGCCAATGAGTGCAGTCAAGGAGAGAGGAAGATTTCCTTCTTTATGAGGAAAGCTACTGACTGTCTCAGTAAGTGGGTGGGAGAGACAGAGAAACAGCTAAGACTACTGTTTGAACAGGCCTACCAAATGCGTCCATCCATCATCTTCTTTGATGAGATCGATGGTCTGGCTCCAGCCAGGTCCAGCCGTCAGGACCAGATCTACAGTTCCATTGTGTCAACCCTCTTGGCTCTAATGGACGGATTAGACAACAGAGGAGAAGTTATAGTCATCGGAGCCACAAACAGGCTGGACTCCATCGATCCAGCCCTGAGAAGACCAGGGCGCTTTGACAGAGAGTTCTTCTTTGGGCTCCCAGACAGAGAGGCGAGAAAGGATATCCTGAAGATTCACACATGCCAGTGGATGCCTTCGCCCTCTGATATCGTACTGGAAGAATTGGCAGATAAATTTGTTGGTTACTGTGGGGCAGATATCAAGGCTGTATGTTCAGAAGCAGTGCTGTGTGCTCTGCGCCGCCGCTACCCACAAATCTATGGCACAACACAGAAGCTTGTACTCGACGTAAACTCCATCTCCATCACCAGCAGAGACTTCATGTCAGCTATGTCCGAGATGGTGCCTGCTTCACAGAGGGCTGTCGTTTCTCCTGCCAAAGCCCTGATTCCTGCCATCCGCCCCTTGCTGAGCACTACCCTGCAGAGCATCCTGCACAGAGTGAGCCAAGTGTTCCCATATGCTGAGCAGGGCTTAAAAAGAAAAAGAGAAGAAGATGTGATCTGTGGGCTGAGTCAGCCCACATCGCACCGTCCCCGGCTGCTGCTGGAAGAGAAATTAGGTTCAGGAGAGGGTTCCCACCTGGCTCCTGCTGTCCTCCACGCCCTGGAGAAGTTCACTGTCTACACTTTGGACCTGGCCGTGCTGTACGGATCCAGCGCGACTTCACCAGAGGAAATCTGTGCACAGATTTTTGTTGAGGCCAAGCGAACCTCTCCCAGTGTCCTGTACATCCCCCAAATTGGACAGTGGTGGGAAACCGTAAGCCCTGCTTTAAAAGCCACCTTCCTAAGCCTGCTCAGCTCCATACCAGCCTTTGATCCTATTTTGCTACTGGCAACATGTAGCCTCAGCTATGACAAACTCAGCATGAGGTGCAGGAGTTGTTTCGGGTTAAGTACGGAGAGGTTTTCCACATTCAGGATCCCGCCAGTACAGAAAGAAGAAACTTCTTTCAAGATTTGATTCTTAACAAAGCTGCCGAGGCACCAGCATCCAGAAAGAAAGCTGTGCTTCAAGCCTTGGAGGTGCTCCCAGTCGCCCCTTCATGTCAGCTGACTGTGGAGGAGAACCAGCTGATAGAGGAGCAAGAACAGGCCACCCAGAGGGAGCTCCGCCTCTTTCTTCGTGATGTCACAAATCGCCTGTCACAAGACAAGTCTTTCAAGGCCTTTACAAAGCCTGCAGATTTAAGGGATTTCCCTGATTATACAGAGGTGATTAAGAAGCCCATGGACTTGTCAACAGTCCTCCGTAAAATAGACTTCAATCAGTACTGGACGGTTAAAGAGTTTCTCCATGACGTGGATCTTATTTGGAAGAATGCCCTGGAGTATTATTCTGACAAACATCCTTCAAATCGTCGGATCCGCCACAGAGCATGTGCTCTGAAAGACACGGTCCATACTATCATCAAAGATGAGCTGGATGAAGACTTTGAGAACATTTGTGAGGAGATCAGAGAATCGCGCAGATCAAGAGGCAACCCCACTGCACAGTTTGCTCCTGCCAAGGCAAAGCTCAGTGACGTGAGTCCTCACATTGAGCCACTAGGTGACAGAGCTGAGGATGGAAAACGACCCACCGCTCAGGCAGAGGAGGACCGATTAGCAGAGCACAGCATGATGTACGATGCTCAGGCTCTCAACAACGCTGTTCAACAACAGCAGGTGATCAGTGTGGACAAAGCTCTGCAGATCCTTCACCAGAAAACTCCTCCTCTGGTTGTAGATAAAGAGAAATTAAAGGAATTACTTGACAAAGTGGTAACTAAGACAGAAGGTTATGTAGTCTTCAGGTTGGAGAAACTCTACGTTCTGCTCTGTCAGAGTATCTACAGACACAGAGATGACTTCAACAAAACTGCACTATTACAGGAGTTGGAGCAAACAATTGAAGACTTCTGCTGAATAATGAAAAGAATGACTCTTCAATTACTAGACCTTCCACCCTGTACATTTCAAGAAAAGAGATTTTTTTCTGAAAAAAAAGTTCTTTTGTTGTCATAGGTTCTTTTGTTGTCATAGGTTCTTTTGATGTCACAGGATCCTTTCAAGCAGCCACTCATCTTCATACAGTGGTGGGCCGTCAGGGCCAGCAAGGCCTTCTCTGCTGGCCTAAACATAATCAGAAAATAAATTTCATTTTAATATATTTTTTTCATAAATATGTATTAAATTATTCCTCATAGTCTTTTCTCTTCATTTCATAGCCTTCCTCTTGGTTGCACTGCTTCCAGGATTGTATATTTATTTTATAGCTTTCATCCAATCATATTTGAGCTGTCACGTGTTGCCAGGCTTCACAAAATCTTCCCGAGGCCTTCAGAATTAAAAGTGGGGGCGCCTGTACACTTAAATCAGGGGTCTGCAACCTGCGGCTCTGGAGCCTCATGTGGCTCTTTGACTCTTTAGCAATGGCTCCGATAGCTTTCAAAAACTTAATAAAATAATTAATTATTATTTCTTGCAGAGGGTATTGATGAATAATGACATTAACTTCAAATAAAATTAGGAAAAAAACAATTTGTTAACCTAAAAATAAATCACATTGTGCAATAACTTGCGCCTGTGGCTAACCTTAAGTTGTAATGAAATCCCTGGTAAGATAACTAAACTAACAAAAACACTATTCTGGAAGAAAATAGATATGTTGCAAGAAATTAAATCCATTAACTCAAAATTATTTGACATTATTTCAACTTTATAGAATTTTATACACTGTATTGTTTGCATTGAGAAGGTTTTTTTTTTCTTTTTCTTTTTTTTCCCGGCTCCAGAAGGACTTTAATCCTGGTGAGATTAGGCAAAATGGCTCCTTTGAGAGTAAAGGTTGCAGACCCCTGACTTAAATGAACTGAAACAGAATCAGATTTCGAGTTGGCGACATCAGGGCCAGCTAGCAGGTCTCACGTTGAACGTGACACGTTCTTACATTCACGTCCTCTGATTGGATATGCACTAGTGAGAGGCAGCGCTATGCAAAGTAGAGTGACGTTAACCAAATGGAAGCTGGTGTCCCGTTAGCGACTTGAACGAGCTAAAACGTTAATAATGTTTTTTTCAACCCACAATGGCTGAAGGAGGAGAAGAGAATATACATGCAACGCCATTTTCAAGACGGACCTTTCAAGAAAAACTTGATATTGTGAGGAGGGAGCACGGTGGCTTAGTGGTTAGCACGTCCGCCTCACAGCAAGAAGGTCCTGGGTTCAAGCCCTGGGGTGGACACTTGGGTCCTTTCTGTGTGGAGTTTGCATGTTCTCCCCGTGCTGCGTGGGTTTCCTCCGGGTCCTCCGGCTTCCTCCCACAATCCAAAAACATGACTGTAAGGTTGATTGGAGTCTCTAAATTGCCCATAGGAGTGAATGAGTGGTTGTCTGTCTGTGATGGACTGGGGTACACCCTGGACAGGGCCCAGCGGCCTATGAGAGCCGGAGATTGGCACCGGCAGACCCTGATAAACGGGAATAAGCGGGTATGAAAATGGATGGATGATATTGTGAGGATAGGTCATCCTGTCCCAGCCACTTTCAAAGCACCCTGGCTCACAGGTTCAGAGAGACTCTGCTTTCAGCAATAGCCTACATGTCGATAGAAAAGGACTTATTGGTGGAACTGAGACGGACAGATAAACTGTACAACAGTCATTGAAGTCTTCTTGAGGAAAGAAGGGAGGATGGATTTTGTGTTCAAATAAGCGAGGATAGTCGTTTTGGTGAGTACAAAGCTTTTCTTTCTTCTTTTTTTTCTATATTTTTGTGATTTTATTTCGCAAGCCGTGTCTTGACGGTCTGGCGGTACGGTCTGCGCCGTGCCGCCATCGAGACAGAGCCAGGTATGTGCCGATACCTGGCGCACCTGTGACTTCAGCGAAGGGACTGAATTGTTTTGCTTTAATCTATATCAAACGTTCAAGGAATAGCTACACCATTTTACCACTGTCGGAAATGAATGAATGAAACTGCTTTACGGGTGCGACAATGTGCTGTTTAGTGGACTTTTGTAGACTAATTGCCTTTTATTTTTAAGTTGTGACAGTATCCAAGCAATCATATAACTTTTACTTTACTACTCTTAATTGTTAATACGGATGTATTGATTTTAAATGCTCCGGAAATAAAGTAGTTGTAATCGAATATGTTTGTTTCTGTATAAATGTATGGTTTCGAGAGACATGGCATCATAGTGATGGTATTAAGAGGTGGATTCATTCAGTGCAGGACATCACTGAAGGCCTAGGTGTGAAATGCACGGCTCGCCACTGTTTTCACACCAATAACCAAGAAAGAAGAACAAGTTCATTACCTCAAGGACAGACCCACCATGATTCTCGTGCTTCAGCCATGAAAGGAAGTAATACAACTCTGGCACGTTTTGTCCATCTCGGTTCTCTCTTTGACTAAGTCCACTGTAGAAACAACTCTTGTATCACTCTGCACAAAGTTGAAACATGGCGGTGTTGACTGAAAAAGGCAGTGACTGTCGCATCTTATACTATTTGGAGGAACGAGTACAAGAGTCAGACATCGTGTCATCACTTCGGTACTTTATTTTACACACTGCACCCCGTCACTCGGCTGCCATATATCACGTGACTCTACACACACACTCTATTGGCTGATCCCAACAACAGCTTTAGGTAACGTTCAATATCAACAAGGAAATTGTAAAACATTACACCACAGTGACCAGGGCTGAGGTTTGGAGCGGACCAATCACAGCCCTTACGTTCTACGTCGCCTCAACGTGCACCTCCATTTTTGGGAGGTGCACGTCAGGTTATGACTTTGGGGTCTAGCACCTCTTTCATTCTACTCTGCATTGTGTTGACAGTTTTCAACTCACACTTACCAAATGTGTATTTTTGCAATTGACCAAACCTGCCATGTATGTTAAGGGTACCAAAACATCAAATTTCAAAACATTTTTGTAATTACTTTTTAAAAATTGACTCTCTAGCGCCCACTTGAACTTCTTAATCGACATCCCAAAATGTACTGACTGAAGCAGGTCAGTGAGGTAGAGGGGGCCCAGGTTATGGAGGGCTTTGAAAGTAATGAGTAGGACCTTGAATTGTATCCACTGAGGGATAGGAAGCCAGTGTAGATTTTGAAGAACAGGGGTGATGTGTTCACAGGAACGAGTGTGTGTGAGGAGGCGAGCAGCGGAGTTCTGGATGTATTGAAGTTTATTGAGGGTTTTGGATGGTAGGCCGTAGAGGATGCTGTTGCAGTAATCGAGTCTGGAGGTAATGAAAGCATGAATGAGGGTTTCAGCGGCAGAAAAGGAAAGGGACGGGCGAAGACGTGCAATATTTTTTAGATGAAAGAAGGCAGACCGGGTTATGTGATTTATGTGCTGTTGGAATGTGAGTGTTTGGTCAAAGAGAATGCCAAGGTTACGGATGAGAGGGGATGGTGATAGAGTGGTCTGGTCAAGATGAAGGGAGAAATTCTGAGAGGAGTTTATGATGTTTTGCGCGCCAATAATGATGATGTCAGATTTTTCGGAGTTGAGTTTGAGAAAATTGTGTTTCATCCAGACTTTTATTTCTGATAGGCAGTGGGTGAAGGTGGAGAGGGTGGTGGGAGTGATGGATTTAGTGGAGATGTATAACTGAATGTCGTCGGCGTAGCAGTGAAAATGGAGATTGTGACGACGGATGATGGAACCAAGGGGGAGAAGATAGAGGATGAAGGGGAGAGGACCAAGCACCGAACCTTAGGGGACGCCTTGAGACAGGGGAGCAGTAATGGAGGAGCAGTTATTGATCCGGATGAACTGTTGTCGGGTGGTGAGGTAGGACTGGAGCCAGGCCAAAGCAGAGCCAGTGATGTTGAGCAAGGTTTTCAGGCGGGAGATGAGAATGGAATGATTGATGGTGTCAAAGGCTGCACTGAGGTCGAGGAGGATGAGTATATTAAGATGGCCAGAGTCAGAGGAGAGCAGGAGATCGTTTGTGACTTTCAGTAGGGCTGTTTCTGTACTGTGTTGGGAAGTTATTGTCAGTGATGAATTCGTTGAGGATGAGGGCTTTGTTATTGAGAGAGCGTGTGTTCAGAAGGGACAGCTTAAGGTGTCTTTGGTTGGTGATTAACTGAGAGTTGAATGGAAGATGGCGTAGATTGGCTTGGTATACATGGGGTTTTTTGTGGTGTCGTAAAAAGGGAGTTTGAGAACGGTGAGACCAGAGGGATGGAATACAGTGTGGGGAGGACAGATAGTAAGAATATTGCAAGCAGAATGTTGGTGTCAAGAGAAGGAGCTGCAGAATTTTTCAAGCAGGTGCATGTCGTTGGCTGGAGCCTGGTGGATGGCTGGAGCCTGGGCCTGGTGGATATCTGGAGCCTGAGGCCTGGTGGATGGCTGGAGCCTGGGCTTGGTGGAAATCTGGAGCCTGAGGCCTGGTGGATGGCTGGAGCCTGGAGCCTGAAGCCTGGTGGATGGCTGGAGCCTGAAGTCTGGTGGATGGCTGGAGCCTGAAATCTGGTGGATGGCTGGAGCCTGAGGCCTGGAACTGTGCTGCTTGCTGCTGCTGCTGCTTGTTTACCTAGCTTAGCGCATTAGCTGTGTGTTATTCTTATAGGCTCTGCTGTCTACGCCCCTCGTATCGTTACGTTGACGCCACAAGTTGAAGTGGTAAGTCTGCCTCCGTCTCTGGTGCATAATCATGATCTATTGGGTAATGCATGCTTTCTACCTTGTGTAGACGCTGCCGTTTTCTTGGATTTTAAATGATTTTACTATTTTTTTTTTTTCTTTCTTTTTGCCAACTTTAATGTTCTTATAGATTTTAAGCTGTTGAATGTTTTCTGTTGCACTTTTTGATCTCAAAGCACATTAAGTCTCCAATTGTGTATGAAATATGCTACACAAATAAATAAGCCTTGCCTTGCCATTAAGAGATTCAGGGGGTACCTGTCAAGTATCCCGTTTTAGCCGGGGAACTCCCGTATTTTACCCCTCTTTCCCGCCATCGAGACATCTCCTATTAGTATTTTCCTGTAAATATCTCGTCCGTTAATGTATTAATAATTAAAAGATGTCTTACTAAACTGAACGCTCACTAGCCTCGCGAGAACTGCCTCCTGAAATGGCCTGAGTGACAGTTCTCGCGAGATTAGTGCCGACAGCGGCAACAAACCTGGAAACAACTCAGAAAAGAGATGATGAATAAAGACGTTCCGACGAAAAAAGAACTGGTGTAAATACATTGTAAAAATGTGACAGAGAGTTTATCTTCATAAAGAGCAGCAGGATGGGACACAGTTACACGTTCTGTTAGATTCATTTAGTTTTTTCTCTTGTCTGCACATGCTGTCAAATGTCAACACTACAAGAAGTGCAATCATTATGAGACAGTAATGCATGTTTTGTTATTGCAATAAAATAAATTGATTTATTTTTTTGCTTAGTTGTGACCATCACCAGCCCTCCCTAAGGAAGGGTAAGAAACCTTTTATTATAGGGAGGATATAAAAAGGGAGAGCAGTGTTACACCTAAGTGGAGGTGGAGGGGGAGAGGAAAGGGAGCAGGGAGGAGAGACTCAAGTAGAGAGACTCAGTGAGGGTGAGATGTGAAGTTATAGAATATATTGTGCTTATTATGTTGTATAATCAACCCAGTATAGTGACACGTGTGAAGTTTAGCTATAATGGTGGTGGCTGTGGACAGGGGGAATGAGTGAGTGGTAGTACCTATAGCAGGTATTTGGGATTAACGTGTCTAAAGTTAAGCCCAGTATGAGTTTTATCCCACATCCCAAGGCGTGCCAGTGCATCGTAGACCAGTATATGTGCAAAAACCGCTAATGCAAACTCAGAAACTGCCCCGGGTCCGCAGATGCAGCCAGGCCAGCAGAAAGAGTGGGGGCCAGAGAGCCCCAGGCCACCCCCCCACGGCCAAGCAGCCCCCCAGACGCCGCCAAGAACCCAGGCCGAGAGGCAGCCACCGCCCCCCACACACACATCCGAGGAAGCCCCAAGCAGCTAAGCACCCAGCGCATCCCGCCACCAACCCCAACCCCCAGCCCCAAGGCCCCCCGCCAGCACCTCGCCCCCCCCACCCACCCACACCCAAGCACCCAACCCCCCGAGGGGAGTGCCTAGAGAGCCCCCCGCCCGAGAACCCAGCAGAGGAGCCAAGGCCCACGCCCAGCAGACGGCCAGAGCCGCACCGAATGGGCAGCCGGCGGGCGCCCGCCAGTGGGCCCAGAGCCAGCAGGGACCGGACCCCAGGCCAGAAGGACCCGGAACGGAAGCAGCACCGAGAGTAGTGCCCCCAGGGACGACGACCACGCCCATAGTCTGTTATAACTGAGACTTTAGCGTCTACCACGGAACACGTAAGTCACCATGAAAAGTGCCACAAATATACACTACTTTCAAAAAGTGTTTAAGAATGTAAAGTCTGTAATAAATGTGTCTAATAAGTCATTAGTGAATATCAGAGAACTACATGAATGAGTATGAGAAATTACAAGAAATATATAATGAAAATAAAATGTTAATGTCTGACTTAAAGACAAGCAACGTGAAATTAACAGTAAATATGCAACGTGTTGACTTGTTTATAAACTGTAAGTATATTAAACAAACACATGTGTTTCATATACACATTTATGTTTTAATTTAGGCTGTTTTATAACTTATGAATTAGGGCTGGGAGATATATCGAGATTCAAGATGTATCGAGTTTTCTATTTTGGCTATATAGAAAACTATAATATTTCATATATATATATATATTATAGCTTTTGTATCAAAATACTAGTTTTAAGAGTCGCTGCTTTTAAGAACAACATGTAAAGCTCAGTTAGATGATTAATAAGTGTCACATATTGATCAGCTGTTTGTTAATAAATGTCCATGTGTAACATTTAGCATCAGCAAATTTAACCCAGAATTGTTTTTCTTTTCAGACTTTATTTAATAAAATTATCTAGATTTATATCATAAATCACTATTTTGATAAAATATATTGAGATATGAGTTTTGGTTCATATCACCAGCCCTAGTAGGAATGTTCACAGTATTTTAATGTTAATAAAGGTTAACCTACCAGATTATAATCACATCATTGTATTTAATAAGTGGTTGATAAGTAGGTATTTTAGATTTATTGTTATTAAAATATAAGGGATACTGGAGCTTGGTTAGGGAGGTGGGACGGCTGGTAGTGGGCCCCAGAAAATTTCCCTTATTTTCAAATCCAAAACTTGACAGGTATGATTCAGGGGAAAGAGGACGGAGAACAGAACTACATCCAAGAAGGAACCCATCCTCCAGAACTCTGTTACAAATCCTGGTAAATTTTATTTCACCCTATTGTTAGTAGGGTTGGGAACCTCTGGGTACCTCACGATACGATACACGATACAAAGCTCACAATAACAATTATCTCACGATTCGACGGTACTGCCATTATTGATATATTGGTCAGAAATCAATCTATGATAATCTATAACATAACAAGAAAAAAAAAGATTAAGTGAAAAAATACAATTTTTATTTCATTTCTCTGAAAGACAATAAATATAAAAAGTGTCCTATGAACAGTGACACTATTTTAGTGCAACATTTCTGTAAATAAGTGTCAACATATCAATGTAAACTAATGGCACATGTAAAAATATTACTGAGGTAGGGAGGGAGTTAACAATGTTTCTTGCTCATTTCAGAGTTGTTGGCGGAGATTTAGAGCCGATGTTTCATCTGCAGGTCAGCTCATCTTCATCTCAGGACAAATCCAGTAATATTTATTTCATTCATTCTATACAAACATCAACATGAACAATATTGTCTGTTGGTTCATCCTGAATTACCATTATGAACCATTTACTTGAATTTATATTTGTTTATGAATAAATGAAACTATTAAGAACTAATATTATTTTAAATCTTCTATGCAGGAAAAAAGGAGGAATGTATGGAGCAGTAAGGAACATGGTTCATGGAACAGAACTAGCAGGACCAGGACCACGTCCATGGTCCATAATCTCCAGCTCATGATGAACTCCACAGCACTGGTGGAGACCACGCTATTAAGTTAAATTGGAGGCAGCTGGACTTCTCTGTCTGCTGCACAAACGTTTAATAACATAGAAAATAATATAAACAAATAAAAATGTTTATAAATAAAAATTAAAACACCGTTAAAACCTAATGATATTTCCCCCCCTAATTTAATGTAACTTTGCTTTTATCAGTCCATAGAAAACCGTCCTATTGATCTGTTGATGTCATTGATCTGAGTTAATGCAGCAACAGTCTGTCAATCAGTCAGCACCATTTGAAGATGACCTACTGAGCATCATCCAGCAGGTCTGAGCGCCTGTCACGCACACTCTCATTTGTGAACATTGTTCCATCACTGCGTAAATTACACAGCTTATCAGCTGATTCTGGCCTAATGCTCTTGGCATCAACGCAACACGAGAGGTTGATGGTTAAAACATGAAAAGAAAGACACAGGACCTTCCTGGAGCAGTGCGTCTGGTGCGACATCCATGGATGTCCGCGTGCAGCGACTCTGCACCGCAGCCACACTGGACTCCACACAAGCTGCTTCGTTTGTCCAGCTTTATGAGAAAGCTGTGGTTTCCCTGCTTTAACTGTGCTGGATACTATTGTGTAAAACCCGCTGCAGGTGATCAGTAAGAATTTCCACTTGTTTATTTGTTACCACCACCACAGGTGATGTTCTCTGATGAATCAGTGGTATAAACAGACATGTAATCATATAAACAGGCTTCTTCATTAAAAAATGCAGTTCACAGCAAATAATTGTATGACAGGCTTCTTAACATATCAAATAGCCTATTCATTAGCAAGGCAGCGCTACCCTCTACTAGACAGGATTCAATAACTACCTAGCTAAATGCCATGTGCATGCCCTGCTAATTAACAGATACAATTTAGTATATTTCCTTATCAACAACTTTGCCTAACAACATCAATAACTGAACTATATTGCCACAGTCACACAGAGCACATGCAATGTTTGTATCTTTGACAAAAGTAACACAGTTAGCTGTTATTATGTATTTACACAGTGAGCTGAACACAAACCTGAGCTACATTAGCTTAGCAGGCAAAACATTACGTGTATTGGCAAATACTCTAAAATATATATATTCTAAACTTTTTAACTCACTTGCATATGGAATCAGAACAGTATCATAATGAATGAACTCTTGCAGGGTTTTTCACAAATGCACATGCTTTGTTTCACAAATATTATTTTGAGGCACACATGTAATATAAATCTACAGATAACGTAAATTGCTGAATGTGCATTTACAAACCTCTTCTGTGCTGTGAAACCTCTGTGTATTTGTGAGAGAAATGTGCATGTGGTGAATACTGAGACTGTCCTGACGCTGCGGGTCAATGAACGTCACCATTGGCTGATAAAACTGATTGACAGATTCATCAGCCAATCAGGTGTGTGGCTGATGAATGGCTTCTTACATTTTCTCCACACTTTTAAACCAACTGCAAAGCTACTGATATTAGCGCATGCGCAGTGTTCAAACAAGAGCAAGACGCGCTACAATGGCGGACAGAAGAGACAGCATGCAGAGACTTATCCTGTAACACATTTATGTCATTATCCCCTCCTTTTAAATCATGCAATTTCATTGAATCAGTTTAAGCATTCTGCTTAGCCAAGTTACATGTTTGAATAAACAAACTATGTTACATGCCGCCTTTGCGAAACTTGTTGTTTATTGTAACCATGGCAACTGTGGTCGACTTGTTTTGAGCGAGTAGAAACAATGTTGAAAGTTATCATTTTAGTTTTCAGTTTGAATGCTTTATGTTCAATTCAGTCCAGACGTTTCGCTAAGTCCGACACATTCATATTTTTATACCTTTAAAGTAATTCATTGCATTTGTTGACAAACATGAGAAATATTGCTTTTACAAACAAAGTTGTACATTGATCAAGATAGTGTTGAATTATTATACTGGCACATTTTTCATTTTATTTGATACAACAGTGTTTAGTTGCCTCTTGTTTCAGCTGTGGGATAGTCTACTTTAGTCACAGTTTTTGATGTGACGATGGGTGATCCGTCCACTTTTTTGTAAATGTCTCAATCTTTTTAACTGATCAGTGACTAAATAAAAATGCTAACCTCATGCAGTCTTCATCTCTTGATGAAGACTGGACAGTTATTGAGAAGCCAGCTCTCTCAGACCTTCCTACCACTGAGATTGGAGAATCCACAAAGATGGAAGAATCCTGTGAGGTAATCAAGGCAGTAATAAAGGCTTATTCTTCATGCACCATAGGAAGCAAGGTAGCAAACGTTTCACTTCCTAATAATGTGATGATTAAAGGTGTAAATGGGTGGTGTTTATCACCAAACTAATCTTTTGTTAAGGGACACACACAATGTACTCAATTTAGATCATAGACATGCAATATATACAAGCTATAGTAAATGTAATTCAGAGGTTCATAAACTGACAGTTTTCTTTTCCTTTTTTGAGTTTTGCCCAATCTGTCAGGCAGCGTATCAATCGCTGACCTTCCATTTCATGCCATCGTGTGTCGTGAAGGGTAAGAAGTTTACGACAAAGATCCAGATAAAAGGTGTATGTGTATATATCACCATTTGATGAGGTTTAGCCTCTCAGACCCAAAACTTATATTTTGTTATTGTTGGATAAGATTTTGTCCACAATTCAACGCTGTATTGCTGTGGTAGAAAGATAACAGCAGGCAAATGTTGATCAAAATAACAATTCTTCTACATTTTATAATTGTGTAAACTTCTAAGTAATGCAGATATTTAACTCTTGAGTGTAAAATGAAACTAAATGGACCCTTACGTGACAAGCTAGACTGATATCACATAGAACATGCAGGCAGAGACAATTGATGAAAGAAAAGACTTATGTTTAAATGATCAGAAATATGAGTTATGATTTTCAATTGTTGATGTTTAAAGAATTTGACTACCTCAGCAGAAAAAGTCTCCTTTGACCTTTGGCTCACTCCCATGAGGAACCATTTTGGAGAAAACTGCTGTAATATTACAGTAATAACAGAAGTCTTAAAGAGGCAAATACTTAGGGCTTAGATTTTATGCCTTTGTATGGTGTTAGCTTTAGGCAGGAAAAACAATGTAAACAATCAAAAATTACGTTTTGTTTTCCATTTCTGCAAGTAATTGTTTTTTTTTTCCGTGTCCTAAGAATGGACATTACTGCAACACTCAGGGAAGCTGCCAGTCTGACAAGTGTTGAGGAATTACCAGGACCTTCAGTTCCATGGTTGTGTACAATCAGCTGGTCATTTATCAACTACTGCTATGGTGAAGTTTGAAACTAGACCATTTTCTGGTTCTATTTGTTTTGGTTGTAAGCAGTTTAAACAAGTGTCTACTTGTAAACAATAACAATGATCCCCTAAATAAATATTTCTACAAGAACTTTAATTCAGTAATGGAAAAACGGTGCTATACTAACATTTACCACTTACAAATACGATTAAGTAAATAAAAAAATATGTTGATTTTAAAAAGCAAGGCTTTCTAAACTTCACTGTTAACACAAAATAGACTGACTTTGCAATGGAAGCTGATATTATGTTTTTTATAACATTTTCAGAATGGGAGAAAGAAGCAGACCCTAAAAAAACATGTCAGTTGTTCTGACAACAACTACTGGAGCGTAACTCTGAATGTCTGAGCCTCTTACTGTTAATCAACATGTTTGATCCTGAAGAAGAAAAGGACAGCTCATTGATTGCATTCTATAAAAGGAATAATGTGAATTGGGCAGCTCCATTTGGGGGCAGGCTGAAGGGTATTTCACCCCCCCCACACACACACACACACCTCAATATTGTGTAGTTGCTGAAATGCATTTTTTAATTCACAGACTTAAGTGTGTGGTTGTGTGGTTGTGTGTATATATATATATATATATTACAATCTTAGCTTGCTAGGGTTAGGATTAGGGTTAGGATTAAGGTTAACCCAAACCCTAATCCTAACCCTAACCCTCTTTGGACTGTGAGACTGCCATTAAGTGTATAATAAGGCATTAATAAGTACTTAATAATTACAAATTAAGAGCCAATATGTTACTAATGCTAATAAGCAACGAATTAATGGTTAATAGATGTTCCCTAAACTAAAGTGTTACCTTTAAATTTGACTAACTGCAATTGTTCAGGCACTCATATGGGGGTGGTTTAGTGTATGTTGTAAACAATAGCCAAAATGTTCTGAAGCAGGCACTTTAAAAATGCAGTTTTGCTTTTAACTGCAACTGTTCAGGTACTTTGAAATGCTAGTGAATTGTATAGTGTATACTATTGATACATCAATAGCTTTGTTAACTGAATTATTCAAGCTGTGTTGTGACATTGCAATAAAGTTTTGTTAAGAACTTTGCCCTACTGTATGTCTGACCATCCCAGCATGTACTTATGATGCCTCAAGTAAGTTCTCAACATATTGGACAGTGTGCAGATATATGTCTACTCCAAAACAGTCTGAATGTTGCAATGGATTAATGTTGTCTTGCAGTTGCAACATTTCAGGATCTGGAAGAGGACTGTCCAGTATGAGGTTCAGTCATGTATCCACTCTCCTCCCATTCAATCTCTGTATCAGTATACCCTGACAAAGACAGTGTGTATGAACATTGTGGATAATCAATCTTAAGTAAACACATTTAAACAAACACTATGACCTACTACTACTTACATAATATTGCCGCTGTCAGGCAGAACCTTGTATCTTGTATTTTTTTGTAAAGTAATACAAGGGTGTTGCAGAAAAGTAGTGAGAATAGCAGCTCCTAATGCGTTGCATCGCAATGCGTTAGGAGCTTGTTTACATGCTATTGTCACTATTTTATTTTAAAATTGAAAGCTTGAAAAACGCTATTCTTCAGAATAGATAATCAGAACTCTGCCTTAAGTTTGGATTATTATTAAAGGATCAACAATAACGATGATCAGACATTTACCTCTGGATCGGACACAGGATTCTGGGCCACACCCAGCTTCCACAGATGATTCGGTGTCAGGTTTTGCTCCTTCCTGATTGGATGGTTATCCCACGCTACACTGAAGTCATCCAGGCGTGCCTGGATGCGTGGCAGGAATACATAGTGGCAGCAGAATAGGTGAATGATGTCACTGATGTCCAACAAGTCTTGGTCCTCAAGAGAGTGTAGGATGTAGTAATAGAAACCAGTAACATTCATGAATACATCACACCAGAGGCGTTCAATGCTGTATTTGGGGGGAAAAAATTAAATATATATACACAATAACATGTATAAGACCCTTAAAAGAACTGGTCATTTTGCATCAACCATTGAATCAGTGGTTATGTTTTGAAACACAATATTGTTTTCATTATTGAAGAATCAACTGATGGCCCGAAAATTTCTGTTAAACTCTCTTCCTTAAGAAAATTTCTGCTTGTGTATTAAAGCTTCCAAAATTAGGTTTAACTCACTGTTGATTGTGTACGCTTTTTCCCGCAATGAAGCTGTTTGTGTCAGTTCCACGAACTGTGAACATTAATTCTGCTACGCCAACATTTTCTCCACCATGGTCTCCTCTATGGGGTTCCAAGTGTAAAAATGTAGTATAAAAGTTTTAGTTAACACATTTTCATTATTTATCTCATTTTTCTCATATTTAGCACATTTTCCCTACATTTAACGCAACATTTAACCACATATATAGAGGTTAAAAAAAAGCATTAAATCTAAATATTTAAATCTAAATCTAAATTAGGGCTGGGCGATATATCGAATATACTCGATATATCGCAGCTTGTAGTCTGTGCGGTGTTGAAAAGGACCATACCGTTAAACTCGCGGACTTTTTTTTTTTTTTTTTTTTTGATTTTTTTTTTTTTTTTTTTTTTTTGAAATGTCATCTTAATGACAACATGCACAAAAGGGCACTATTTGTTTTAAAATATTGTAGTGGCATTATGTACAAAAAGTGCACTTTAATTTTGTGTTTTGAAATGCCATGTGAGTTGCATCCTGCACTAATGTCTTGTTTTGAAATGTCTCTGTGACAATTTTGCACAGAATGTGCACTTTCTGTTGACAATTTTATGTTTGAGCCACTCACTGTTTAATAAATACAGTTATGTCAACTTTGACTTAGTTGTGATATCCCCTTTTTTGCATGAAAGTTTAAAATTGGCATATATTAATGCAGTATGATCAAGAATGTTTTAATGTAGACATATAGAATCATCATACTGGTGTGATTTTGTGCATCAAAGTGTTAATTCAAGGGTAATGCAAAATATCGAGATATATATCGTGTATCGTGACATGGCCTAAAAATATCGCGGTATTTATAAAAGGCCATATCGCCCAGCCCTAATCTAAATGGTATATGTTATATCTAAATGTTAAATCTAAGTCTAAATGCTAAATGTTAAATGTTGAACTTAAATGTTTTGCACATATGCTAATTGACCCCGCCCCTTGTAACCTCAACCAATACACAAGCAGAGACACACACAGCCGATCCCACCCACCTCTTCACCCTTCACCGATGCCTGCCTGGGTGATTATGGCTGGTTCTCTCCATGCGGCGGAGATCGAGTGCAGGTGGACGAGCTGCCCTTCACAGTACACTCTCGCAACACAACAGTGCAACACAGTTATTAAAATGTATGTTAAATGTATTTTTATTTTGCTGCTGAAGTTTGATGTGACATGCTGAGATCCCCTGAATCACTGGTAATGGTAGCTACATTGGTATGGTACTGCGATCAAAAGCAATAGGTCTTTAGTTCGAATCCGCTATGCGTCACTTTTTTTATTTTGTCTTTTTTTGGATGTCTGGAATACGTCTGCTGAGCAGACCAACTTTGAAATGGCCTGAAGTTGAGACGACGTCTCTGCTGGGTGCAGAATGAACATTTTTACAACTTTCTAGAAATCCCCAAAAAGACAAAACTATAAAGTTGGTCAATGGTGGGCTTGATCCCTGGACTTCATGCTTACAAGCGAACCTCCTCATCTATTCAGTTACCATAACCGAATACAAACCATGAGATCTCAGCATTTAATATCTAATTAACACACAGCATTAAAATACTTTTTAATAACTGTGTTGTGAGAGTGTACTGTGAAGGGCAGCTCGTCAGCCATAATCACCCAGGCAGGCATCGGTGAAGGGTGAAGAGGTGGGTGGGATCGGCTGTGTGTGTCTCTGCTTGTGTATTGGTTGAGGTTACAAGGGGAGGGGTCAATTAACATATGTGCGAAACATTTAAGTTCAACATTTAACATTTAGATATAGATATAAATAATGAAAATGTGTTAGCTACAACTTTTATACTACATTTTTACACTTGGCACCCCATAGTCCTCTCACTCTGAAAATAACACATAAATAGCATGCCTCATCAAATACATCATTATGAACTGAAATGTGTATAGTTCATAAGTAATTACATTCCAAAATGTTCTACATTATTTTTTAACAGTTGTCGCTACATTTCTTTATGTAAATTGCCAATAAGTAGTAAGTGAACAATGTTACATAATTAAACCTCTGGTACACATGGGAACAAAGAGGAAAATTTTCACTCATTGTTTGACCATAACTTTCACTATATGACTTCAAATGGCATGATTTTTGGCTAGGAAGCTTAAATATATGTACATTTCTGAGGTCAATAATACACTGCAGGCAAAAAAGACACTTATACACATAAATGTCCCCTAAAATATATCAGATAAATACTTTCTTCAGATTTTTTTTGCAGAGATCTTTCAATCTAACTCAATTCTTATCAACACTAAATATTCTGGGTTTTTTTTAAATAATTGTATTCTTTGACATACTGTATCCAAGGGTCTGATACCACGTAAAAAATTTCCCACCTCCAATCACTTTTTATAATGAAAATCAAAAACATGGCACACGCTTTATTAAATTGTCAATATAACTATTAAAAACCAAAGAAAAAATATGTTTAGTAGTTTTTGATAAGAAATGAGGTGGATTGAAAGATCTGGGCAAAAAAATCTAAAAAAAAATGTATCTGATATAATTTTAGTGCAGTTGTTTTTATTTATGTCCTTAAGTGAATAGGCGTAATGTTTTAGAAAGGGTACCAGTGGGTCAGGTTATATAATAGTATTTTATGACGGGAATAACAAGAATACCTCAGAGGAAAGCCATGCTCGTTCACAGCTTCACTGAAGAAGGCCAAGTGGGTGTCTGCCCGGTTGTTGTCCGCTACCTTCAAGTACATGATCTACATAATACAAGCACAAATAGTCTCAACTGAAAAATTACTATAGGGATCAAAACAATCAATTCCTAAATGACAGGTACAACAGTAATACAATTACTGAACAACTTATTATTTTAACAGGATCTCATTACAGTTCAGATAAGTCATGACATGATAAATTATGAAAGAAGTTCAGAGATGATTAACTGTATTGCCGGTGTGGAATATAGTTACAAGTTAAATCTCACAGAAAGGATAGATGCTTACTTCTTAAGAATAGTTGATAAAGGTTTAAAACATGGCTCTAAAATAGAAGATATTCGACAAAACATTTGCAGCTGTTTGGTCCTTGATAATGAAAAGTCCTACCTTCCCTGAATAACCGTCTATTCCCCCAAAGATAATAAAGTTGTATTTAAAATTAAAATACAGACAATGCACAAGTCGCACAATACAATATCTGTAGCAAAGTAAGCAGAAAAAAGTCAGTCCATTTTACCCTAATTCAATGTGATCTACTATTCTGCTTATCTTGTTCTGTCAATTACACACAGACATACCTGAGGAGCTTGTGATTGGTGTCGATGTGCACCATATATTTTGGGTAAGGAACCATGTACGTCCTCCTCACCACACATCCCTGGCCAGCACACCACCACTGTCCACACGATGCATGGATGCATACAGTCGGTCCCACTGTACCCTGTGAAGAGCACCTCGGACAGCCCTGTACCCAGCATCTGGCATGGTGCTCTTTGTTGCTGTGATCAATGAATCTAATTCCTCATCACTGCATTTACTGTATGTGGCAGATACTGATATATTATTTTCTGACATCCGTCTAAATAGGGTCTCTCTAGAAACACCAAGGAGCTTGGTAATGTAATTTGTTGGCAGACCCATTTCTACAAGATGTTCGAGAGTCTATACCGACACGGCAATTCGTGGACAGCCACAATCACCTCTTTGATATTCTACTGTGATGAATGTCTGTTGATTATCTGTTTCTTGCTGGAGAATAGTATTCAGATCTGAAAGAGCAGAAAGTATATGCTCTTCTACATCTACAATGTCACCTAGAGCGCTTAATAATAGTAAATAATGGTGGCAGGCAGGTTGCCTCTCCAAGATGCTTGACAGTTGATCATACAACCTTTGATGGATGTCACGCCTCAGTGATTCCTAGAGAATAAATAAAACATGACAAACATGGATCAGATAACTTTTCACTGGCTGAGATTATATCACATAACTTACAAATATTTTAAAAGGCACTTTTGGTTTTTTAACACTCCAGCTAATGCTATAAATTATTTTTTTATTAAAAAAGTGTTTTGTGTTGAAAAAAGCTATTCTGATAGTAATCATTGCTATAGAGTGTTCAGTATCTGTGGCCTCTCCATCTCTTTAACCCATCCATCCAGCAGACTGACTACAGAACCAAGGCCAAGTATTGAGGACTTAAGTCCTTAAGTTTGTAAATGTCTGAAAATACACGTGAACCTGAACTCTATGAAAAAGTTTAATCTGCAACACAATTTTATACAATATGTAGTGGGGGTGTCTGTTTCTTCTATCTCTCAGCTAAGCCGTCCTTGGCTTGAAAAACACAGAAAATATATTTTCAGGTGGTTTGCCAATTTATTCAAAACAGGAGAAAATAGGCTACCAGTTTATTAGCTTCAAATTTATAGAAATCCTGTGAGTAATCTCTACTGATTGGATATACTGTAAATTGGTATTCCAACTTGAAAATGCATTATCTTTTTACTAAAGAGATGGGGAGATTGTTGTTACTCACTGATAGATATCATTGCTATAGAGCTATTTAACACTGGTGTTACGGCTGAATTTACGGTTGACCTTATTTGGAGACATGATTCATTGCTCTGGTTGAATGATGGAGTCCAGGAGAAGCATTGATGATTTTATATAAAAAAAAGTTTATTCTAAACTAAGAAAAAAGGTACAAGATGGAACAAAGTTAGCGTCCGTCCAGGCGGACGTCCGATGATTGAGTGGATCCAACACGTATATTCCCCTCAGTCCCCCTCCCTCCTCCCCCCAGGAGATTGAGACAGAGGCAGAGGCAGAGGCAGAGGGAGGAGGTGAGGACAGAGGGTGAAAAAAAGAAAGACAGTTTGTTCTTTTGGGTCTAAACAACCAGTTCTGTTATCTGTCGGTTGTCTTAGAGACGGAGGAGTGTGCGTTTGTGTTTGTGTGTGTGAATGAATGTGTGTGGCGTGTGTGTGTGACATGTGACTGTGTGAGCATGTGAGTACGCACACAGAGTGCCTATGCGTCCTTGTGCGTTTATTGTTTTGGGGAGATATTGTGTGCTTTTGACAAGGCAGTTTGACCCAGCAAGGTTTAAGACATGAAAATCACACAATGGAAAGTTACCCAAGGCTTAAGGATTAAAATATATGAACTAATAATTTCGCCCCCCACAATCCACTCTTTTTGGACAAAGTCCAACACAAAAAAAAGCGAAATTAGTTAGTAAGTTGTTTAACTTTAGCACAGCCCAAAACACATAAAACATTAATCAAAATTTAGTATAATTCTAGCGCAACCTCATGGTCCGTAGGACTAATGATATTGACACCGTTATAACACTATGGATATAAGCATTATTTTTTTTTTTCCCAGGGGACACAGGCATCCCTCAAAGTCGGAGCAAGAAAAAGGAGGAGAAGGCAAAGAACCCCATGAACACATAATGAATATTACGTGAGACAAGACCCTCTGCACAATAAAATCAAATATCCTTAGCAACTAACATCATTGGTAATCAATAAATATGGAATATATATATATATATATATATATATATATATATCACTAGTAGCAAAAACACACATGGTATAAATGTCAGCACAGCACAGCAACAAAAACATATGTAGGTGTCATCAGTAAGCAGAGTCATCATCTGAGACATCAAAAACACTCATCATAAACACTTCAGGCTGGGCTTCCGGCGGCGGAAGGGTTATAGGACGTGGCGGTCTTTGTTCATGGCGTCAAACGCCTCTTTTGGCCACGGTCTGTAGGTCTAGGACCATTCTACTTCGTGGGACCCTTAAGCGTTATTCGTGATTTCCCCCCCCCGAGAGGCCAGTAAGGGCCAAAAATGACGCGTTAACAAAGGACTTAAACCTGTATTCTAAGGTTTCGACGCGCAGCCGTACCCCAGATTTTCGTGTGGATTAAAGTCCAAAGGAGTGTGGGATTTGCATTTACTTCATGACAAAAGAGGAATAGTTGAGCATAGTCAAAACCGTTCGCTAAATTAAACTATTAGTCCCGGGTGTATGAACGTGGGCACATGTGTGCGAATTATGTGCGGTGTCGCATTCAGGACTAAGTAAAATTGCAATTATGACCGGGAATCTGGCCTAGTTTGCGAGTTCCGTTTCTGGCGAAACAGAAGGGAAAAAAGTGTGGATCGCGTGTAATCTACATACATAGCGGAAGATGTGTCATCGCGTAGTGTAGTCAGTTTTTTACTGGCGGTTTAGAACAACGGTTGGGGTCCCCCATGCCGAAGTTAGAGTGAGACAAATAACAAAAGGAGTCGGAAGCATCCATTGGTATCGCGGTTAAGCGGGGGTGTGTTGATGACACAGGCATGTAAGAACAAAAACAGTTGGATAGGCCCCTACTTTTAGCTTGATAGTGCGCGTATCGGTACCAGGTGTTCGTGAACATTGGTCGCAGCTAAAGTGTTGTGGAGGACGATGTCGTTTATCCAACGTTTATTTCTGCTTGCATTCGTCACCCTGTAAAAAGAAGCATTCATTAGGAACAACACTTGTATTCATTGGTTCAAGTCCAGTGTCCTCGATTGCCCCCTTGGAGGCCAGGAGCCAGAGGAGTACTGGACTTGCGGACAGGACCATCGTGCCAATCGATGACCAGAACACGAGTGACATGAAACGACAGAATAGTGGCATAATTCCAGCCTGCTCCTGGGGTATAAACAGAGGGGCTCGTGACCTCTTCATCACAGCGAGAAAATGCTTGTGATCTCCCACGATGTCCTCAAGGTTGGATTTCAAAGGTTTCAACAGACCATATGCCCCGTTAGAAAGATTAGCTTGTAACCCCGGGGACTTTTCTTCTGCCCTTCGTTGCAACTTTCAGGGCAAACAAAGGCTCCTCAAAACACTGCTCCTAATCCAGAAAAGAGGAAACGCTCCTTACTGCGGTTCCACGATCAGTGGTGTTGTTGGCACCTTCCTGGAGTGTGATGCGTGAATCCACGTGGCTCGCTCCGCGACCTTCACTGCCGTGTGGGTCGTAAGTTGAATTCGGAAAGTGTCGGTCCACCTTCGGTCGTTCATTTCTAGGTCGGCGTTGTAGATGAGGGGTGTTAGGGTTAGTTAACTAACTAAATGAATAGTTAGTATGGCCAGGAACGCAGAGACAGGTCAGAGGTCAGAATCTGAGAGCTTTTCAGATCCTGAAAGGTGCTGCTGCACAATCAAACAATGGTTAGGTGTGGGTTAATGAGCTTTTAGCCATGCTAGCTCAATGTTATCTGTAGCATTCACACGCGAGTGGGAAAATATGAGGCTGAAAGAAAAGCAGGAAGTATTAATTCGATTTTCTTTTCCTGGAGTAAGAAGAAGCATAGCTGGAGTTGCAGTGATTATCTGTGGTACATCTACTTACCTGGTGAGAAGCAACAATTTGAGAACCACTGTTTACAAGGACATGCAAGTCGGACGGAGAAGGACATGCAAGTCAGACGGAGAAGTGTGGAGTGTGATTACATGTCTTCTCAAGATGAATACATACAATTGGGAGACATGGAGATGTGAGAAAGCTAAATGAGTTTAACCAAATAAATAAATAAATAATGTTATTTATTTATTTAAATTGTTTGTTTTATTTTCCTATCTCTTATTTGTGAAGGAGAAATCTTATTCTATCCTTTATTTATTCTGAATAATGTTAACACTCCACACCTAATTACATAGCCTAATTCTTTTATAGAGCTGAATTTGTCAGTAAATTTATTTCATTCATTTCCCTCATAATTATTATTTGAGATGTAATTTACTTAATTTTGAAGGTCAATTGGTGGCAAAAGTGTCTCCTATTCTGTGTCTGAACCAGAGTTTAGCAAGATTATTGGCCCTTTAAGGTTAGACAGAATTAAAGTTAAGTTGAGTCAAACAATCATATTGTCTTTTGCTCTCTGTATTTATCCCATTCGTAGGGGTGACGAGCCCCAGCACGGTTTGGAGAGCTTCCTTAAATGCTTGGAAGTTACTTAACTTTAAACTATCTCTTATTTCAATCAATTATCAAGAATTTCAGGAGGACCCTTTTTTAAATCTCAGGCGACCCAGATTGGGCCACCAACCCAATGTTGAGAACACTTAATTTTTCCCTTAAAAGTGTCTAAACCCAGTGAAGGTGTTTTATGCTCTTGCACGCTAAGTGCTGGTGGAGCAAGAAGAAAATAGTTGGAGGGTTTGAGGTATATTTTCCTATGATAAAATATAAATCAAAAATCAGAGGGACGTTGGCCCGCTCCCTTCCCTTTTTTACATAAGAATACATTTGGATTCTTAAAACCATATGATAAATATCATTGGAAAATCACTTATCTGATCATTTTGGATGTGTCTCCGTTTTCCTCTCTCTTGTGTCCGCCTGCCTTTGTGCCCTCCAACCTCCTCGACCTCCTCCTCCTCAGCCATAAAGGTCAAAGCCAGGGTCAACTGTACGCTCCTTTTGGAAATTTGAAGATCTGTCCCCACTTTTGCAGTTGGATTGGAAGTCTCTGTAGTCTCTGGAATAGATATTATGTTAGAGCATCCACAATATGTCATATTGTCACGTGTCTATTTCAATCTATTTCCCCTTTGCTTCCCAGTTACAGTTATGGACAATACTTCCCTTTAATTCTCATCCTTCATCATAAGAGCAGTGACCAGGCATGGCGGCGAAGAGGTAGGATCGGAGTCGAGAAGGCGGTGGCTTTGTCTGTTAGGAAACACTCAGAAACAGAAAGAGAGGAAACATTGAGACTTAAATGAATAATTTAAAATATCTCTTTTCTTTAGTTGGATCTGATTCGTCTCCTTACAGCGACCTGTATTTTGGAAAAAGCTACATAATAACAACAACTAAGACGAAGACGTAGACAAGTGCACACCACAACGAGTATACACATATAACAACAAAAAACATGGACACTGAACATGAACAGTAAGGTCAGTCAAGGTCAAAGCCAGTCAATCCACTGAAAGTGGTATCATATATAAAAAATGTCGTTTGGTGTTTTTAAACACCCAGAAAAAAACCTTTAAAACCTGGTAAACTTTTAGAAGGCCCAAGGCCTAAAACCATAGTTCTTTTAACAAGCAGCAGTGTTTTCTGAACACCCCACTACATAGTTGGCAAAAACAGGGAGGAGATCTAGTGCATCAAAACCCAGGAGGAAAGGAAGGTGAAACAGAGGAACATGTGTAGTCAAACAGCCATTCATCGGTCAATCACTCAATGACACGTCCACGGCACATTCGCACTCACAATGCGGTTCTCTCAGGCATACGTAACGTGTCATCATTCAGTCATTCATGCACCGCACACGTTCATGCCTCAATTTTCACGTCCATGCATTCACAAGGTTTTGCTGCATAGTGTCTAAGTAGAATATAGGTCTCATCTAACCCACCAGCGGCGATAGCCAGTCCACCTCGTCTCTCGGGGTCAATGAGCTCTTATTGCCCCCCCATGCTTGGCAACCTTTTAGTGTTAATTAACTGCTTTTTTACTGGTATCATCTGATTACTAAGAGGTACGCTCCTTTTTACTTCCGCCTTTGCGGAGTCTACACTTAGATTATTGCCCCTGGTAGTACTGACAGTCTGCTCATCTGCTGATCAGGCAGGAATCGCATGGCCATGCCTAACAACAAACTCAACCCCGGTACCGAACCTGGGGGAAACTCTCAACAGCTGCAAATTCCAGAAACTTAAAACAAATATCTGAATTAGCCGGAGACCCTCTCAACCTTGCCTTATGAAAATATAAAGTAGGGAGAATTTCCAGGGGAACCTTCCAACTTCTGACTTTAAGAAAAATATAAAGTTGGGAGGAGTATGGGGGAAGGGTAACCTCTCGACCTGTGTCTTTATGCAAATATAAAGCTAGGGAGAATTTCAAACTCGACCACTCGTTACTCCGGAGATTAAAAAAAAACCCTCCGAATTAGCAGGAGAATTATAAACCAACGCAGACTGTCAGGACTTTCTGGGCACCTCTAATATCAACATTGAACGGAGCACGCAACCTCTCTTAACCCTCACTCTAAGAGGACGTAGAAATTTGTTCAGTACGGTCTTCGGTTACCAAGCATGTATCAAATCAGGTGGACCACTATCCCCCGAAGAGCGCTTTCCCTAGCAAGGTTTATCCTTTTTCTGCACATTAAACCAGGACTTCTTGTTTGAAAAGTAATTGCCTATGTACTCATAGCAACTAATGGGACATTTTTTTTCTCAGGAAAAAATTTGGTACCCCCCCCTGCTGTCGAGTGGCTTTGGGCCGGCAAGACAGTACGACGCGGTAAGGGGGAGGCGCGCAAAATGAAAACAATGAATGTTGAACTAGGCTGTCTGTCGCAAGCAGCTTCAAAAAGGGTAAGGTACAGATTGTTTACGAGGGTATCGGTCAAAAAATGTCAAAATGTAAACTTGGTTGAGGCTGCAGTCCTCAATCTCTGTCTCAATTTTCCTGAAATTGAGTAAAAACAAAAGAGAAAAAGAAGAATCATTCAGAAATAACAAAGGAGAAAAACGTGTGAGCTCAAAAAAATCATGGCCAATAAAATAATAAAAAATTAAAACTTCAGCTCCAAAAGCTGAGGCAACAGAGGGCTCTTTCTTCAGCGGATGTAACCATATCTTGCATTGTGGGGGGCCTCCCCTCAATCAAGAAAATAAATGAAAGAAAAGCAAACAAAAACAACCTTATCAGTAACACTATTTTCTTCCCCTTTGTTTGTTCTTTTCTCATAAAGGCAACAGCAGTGTAAATAAATGAGCAACATAATGAATAAAAGCAAAGATAAATGATGGGCACACTTGATCTCATGTGGCAAACTGTGTTTCTCATAGTTATGAATGTGGGTGTGTGACTGTATGTCTGGTCTGTCTGCGTGTGAGAGAATAAATGAAAACAAAATAATCTAGTGCACAGTCAGAAGATAGAGGGGTTAGTATTGTGCGAAGGAGAAGCTTGTTGGCTATTTGCTAGTTGTCCCCCTCCATGCCAAAGTTCAAGGCTAAAGTGATTTAGCACTACCACCAAAGGCTGTGGACTTCTTGTGGCTTGGTATCCTTGTGGCTTTTGAAACAGTCTCTTTTTTGGAGAAGATATCCAGCAGACGTGTGACCAGTCTGCAGTTGCTGCCCATCATTCATGCAGTAGTCGTGGCGTTTAACTCGCAACTCATTGGTGGGGGAGTGTCCACTCCGACGCCCACAGGTTCTCAGTCTTTGATGATGGGGCATGTGGCCCATTCATAGACGATGAAGAGTTGACTTGGGACTGAGCGAGTTATTTCAGCATTGCTTTGCTGAATGGGAGTTGAGTCCTTGAGTCCTGAAAGGTCACCGACCTTTGATTGTCCATTTCCTTCTGATGCTTGGTCCTTTGAATGATGTTGACATTTCATTAGCATAAGAGTTGAAGGTGATTTCATTCTTTCATTGAAGATGTCGTTTCTTCAGGGGGGCAACCACAAAGCCAACAGAAACTAACAATTTAAATAATAAAAAATGATAATGATGGTAACAGTAATATTAAAATAAAATAAAATGAAATACTGTATTCATCTGTGTGTGTGTGTTTGAGTGTGTGTTGCTCATATTCATTTTAGAGTGAACCCATCAAACATGAAATCAAAATAAAATTTAAAATAAAAATAAAAATAGTGTCTGTGTGTAATGGCACTATTCTATCGGCAGGGGGCAAGGTGAGAAATCACAATGTTGTGTCACAAGTGTGTAGTGCACTAAACTGGCCAGTGAGGGGCGCCACCTCTCTCTCTCTCTCTTTTGGGTGTGGCTCTCTGTGCGTGCCCGTGCCTGTGCGTGTGCGTGCGCGCGCTTCCCTCTCGCTCTCTGTCTTGTGTGTGTGTGTGTGTGTGTGTGTGTGTGTGTGTGTGTGTGTGTGTGTGTGTGTGTGTGTGTGTGTGTGTGGAAACCAAAAAGCTGACACTTGTCCAAATGAAAGCATTAAAGCCAAACAACAATTCACGTTTAAACAAAATAAAAAACAAAGATAAAAAAAAGAAGTAAAACTCCGCTGGGATGTTTTGGAAACTTTGGTTGCCCGTCTATCTATGGTCAGGACCTCACAGGCTGTGGGAGTCCGAACAAAACCAAAGTAAATAATGACCAGCCGTATTTTATGCCTAAACAAAATATCCGAGCCCGAAGAAAAACAGAGGGAACCTACAGCATTAAAAAGCACAGAACCTCAACCATTTGAGCCTTTCTCATGGCAGTTCACTGCGTCAAAACACAGAACAGCTGAGGATCAAAATCAAAGCTCAAAGCTGAAAATCAATACAATGCTTGACTGGTTCCAAAAAAAAAATCAACACAGAGCGAATATATATATGTAAATGAAAATTTACATATATATATATTTATAAAGGCAGCTTTACCTTAGTCCGAATTGGTGTTTGAGGTTCAACCGATGGTTCGTGATCCAGTCTCTGTCCGAGGGGTGGACAGAAGATGGTCCTGGCCAATTGTTACGGCTGAATTTACGGTTGACCTTATTTGGAGACATGATTCATTGCTCTGGTTGAATGATGGAGTCCAGGAGAAGCATTGATGATTTTATATAAAAAAAAAGTTTATTCTAAACTAAGAAAAAAGGTACAAGATGGAACAAAGTTAGCGTCCGTCCAGGCGGACGTCCGATGATTGAGTGGATCCAACACGTATATTCCCCTCCCCCTCCTCCCCCCAGGAGATTGAGACAGAGGCAGAGGCAGAGGCAGAGGGAGGAGGTGAGGACAGAGGGTGAAAAAAAGAAAGACAGTTTGTTCTTTTGGGTCTAAACAACCAGTTCTGTTATCTGTCGGTTGTCTTAGAGACGGAGGAGTGTGCGTTTGTGTTTGTGTGTGTGAATGAATGTGTGTGGCGTGTGTGTGTGACATGTGACTGTGTGAGCATGTGAGTACGCACACAGAGTGCCTATGCGTCCTTGTGCGTTTATTGTTTTGGGGAGATATTGTGTGCTTTTGACAAGGCAGTTTGACCCAGCAAGGTTTAAGACATGAAAATCACACAATGGAAAGTTACCCAAGGCTTAAGGATTAAAATATATGAACTAATAATTTCGCCCCCCACACTGGTTTTTACCAAAATAAATTT
The DNA here is from genome assembly GCF_900634775.1 of Gouania willdenowi. Classification (NCBI taxonomy): domain Eukaryota; kingdom Metazoa; phylum Chordata; class Actinopteri; order Blenniiformes; family Gobiesocidae; genus Gouania; species Gouania willdenowi. The sequence goes on along the minus strand of NC_041051.1, from coordinate 1,713,510 downwards.
TTTTACTGCAATTTTTTAAAAATGAACTTGTCATCTTTTCCAATTCATACTTTTTTTTTGTATTATTTAATTAAGCATGCCAAAACACTTACAGCTGTTTGAGCACCATCACTATGCCATGCAAGGTTGGGGTTCAGCTCAGCTTGAGGTAACAAACCCTGTAAAACAATGAATTTATTTTAAGAGCTGCAGAGACAGGGATAGAATACTGCTGTTATTAAAGATAAACAATATTCTGGTTGTAAACACTGCTATAGAGCTATGTAACACTTGTTTACCAAAAAGAAAATCAATGACTGCACATTTACATTTGAATCAGTAATTCTAACAATAACAATGTCAAATATGGATTACTTTTGAGGTTTTACATGACCGGACGGCTGCTTGGTCTTTTCGCAATGTTTGGGTTTCATTGACATGTTTAATTTATAGTTTAGGTAACAGGCCCAGTTACAAGACAGTTCTGTTTATCTCTTTGATAGGAAAACACATCCATCTGCTGTGACGTACACGCCGTATTCCTCCACACATAAATATGGTGTAATGTGCTGTTTATCAAAAATTGTATAGAACATTGTTATAAAATAAGTGCCATGGTTAAGGTCTGGTTAGGTTTAGACACAAAGACCACTTGGTGAAGGTTGGGAAAAGGTCATTGTTTGGGTTAAAATGATAACTTTCAACATTGTTTCTACTCTCTCAAAACAAGGCGACCATGGTTGCCATGGTTACAATAAAAAACAAGTTTTGTAAAGGCAGCATGTAACATAGTTTGTTTATTCAAACATGTAACTTGGCTAAGCAGAATGATTAAACTGATTCAATGACATTGCATGATTTAAAAGGAGGGGATAAGCCAATGGTGACGTTCGTTGACCCGCGGCGTCAGGACAGTCTCATAATTCACCACACACACATTTCTCTCACAAAGACACAGCACAGAAGCAGTTTGTAAATGCACATTCAGCAATTTGCATTATCTGTGGATTTATATTACATGTGTGCCTCAAAATAATATTTGTGAAACAAAGCATGTGCATTTGTGAAAAACCCTGGAAGAGTTCAATCATTATGATACTAGATGCACTTCACATCAGACAGCAAACACGGAGGGACTGATGTCAAAGAAAAATCCAGTACATGCTGAGACGCGCTGAGATGTGTTGTCTGACCAGAGTCCATACAAAACAGAAATGGAAACCTAAAAACACTGGCAGACATCCACCAGAGGCCCACTGCCTCAGCTCAAAGCTAGCTGCGCTAAGAGTGACTGTAACTGCTCGTCCAGGGCAGTGGCGTCCTCTTCAGAAGATACACTCTGTAGTCAGTTGTCTAAGTGGAAGTACTTCAAGACCAGGCTGACTGTGGTCCAGAACATGCTTTTGGAACTCATATGTTGTGCAGCAGGGGCTGCAAGTGGTGCTGGGGTTAGGGTTAGCGCTCTCCATTCATAGCCGCGCTGAAACCTGGGGGTGTTGCACAAAACTAGGAAATGGGATAAAGCCTGGAAATATCAGCTACCCTTGATAAACTTATCCCCAAGTCAGTCAGCCAAGTTTATCCAGGACAAGTAACCATGGTGATTTAGCCTCTACAGCTACAGTAACCTGTAACCATGGTGATTTAGCCTCTAACAGCTAACCTGTAACCATGGTGATTTAGCCTCTAACAGCTAACCTGTAACCATGGTGATTTAGCCTCTACAGCTAACCCGTAACCATGGTGATTTAGTCTCTACAGCTAACCTGTAACCATGGTGATTTAGTCTCTACAGCTAACCTGTAACCGTGGTGATTTAGCCTCTACGGCTAACCTGTAACCATGGTGATTTAGCCTCTACAGCTAACCTGTAACCATGGTGATTTAGCCTCTACAGCTAACCTGTAACCATGGTGATTTAGCCTCTACAGCTAACCTGTAACCATGGTGATTTAGCCTCTACAGCTAACCTGTAACCATGGTGATTTAACGACCAGGATAAAGTTAACCCTGCTGTGGCTCTGCTGTCAATGCTGTGAGAAATGAGTGTTTTACAGAATGTCCATGGTTTTTATACATGTTTCTTCACTCAAATATTATAAATAGTAATTTAATTTGTCTGTTGACTTTTGGTTTTAATATCTTTTTATTATCATATTTTATATATAAAGACAAATTTATATATATAAAGATAAGATTTGAGCATTGAAAGTGAGAAGGCAGAAGGTTTATTAGGAATATTTTTCTAATTAATAAAACACTGAACAGTTAGAAAATATACCAAATAATCTGACTTTACTCATTATGACTGCAATGGATCTAATAGAAGATATTTTTTTCAAGTGTGTCCTAAAAATAAGAAAATGAATACTGTCCTGTTGGATCTGAAGGGTTTCACATTATTCTGACTTCACTTTTTAACTTTACAATAACTGTATTTATTTATTTTTCTGTCAGGCCTCTAGTTATTTTGTAATAGTAATAAATCCTACTTTTGGAATTGCTGTCAATGAGTGAGTTTTGATTTAAACTGATATTTGGCGTTTTGTTTTTTTTGTTGTTAAATTATAGATGACAAATCCTTTCTTGAAACTTATCTATATGTATATGTAACATTGCCTCGGTATAAGTAGCCCAAACATGTAGGATTAATAAAGTGAACTGCTATATTTACAGAAAGAGGAGGTGGAGCTGATCACTTTTCTAAATCATCATAGAATAGAATAGACCTTTATAGATCTCCCATTGATCTCCCAGAGTTTAAATTTACACAAAAAAAACAAAACAATTTGAATGCATTAGCTGGGTTTCAAAGCCGGGTCTCCCTGGTAACCCTGCATATTATGCATTGATACCGTTGGTTATTGTCAGCCAGCCTTTCTCTTTCTCCTTTTTAGCAGCGCTGCTGTTCCATGTTTTTTGTCCAGACCAGTCTGTCATTGCCCGATCCTGTTAGATCTCTGAAGCTAAACAGGTCTGGGTCTGGTTAGTAGATGATGGAGACCACTGAGAACTCCAGGGGCCACAGTGGGGGACAGTCGCTCCAGTGGTATCTGTCATTGTGTCCTTGGGCAAGGCACTTCACCCACATTGCCGAGTATGAATGTAGTGTGTGAGTGAGTGTTGGTGGTGGTCGGAGGGGCCGATGGTGCCCTATGGCAGCCTCGTTTCTGTCAGTCTGCCCCAGGGCAGCTGTGGCTACAATAGTAGCTTACCACCACTAAGTGTGGAGGGAAATAATAATGCCTTAATTTTGTAAAGTGACTTTGAGTGTCCAAAAAAGTGCTACACAAATTGAAATTGATGCATTATTCCTTTTTTCTGTATCATGTCTTTTATTTCTTCATCCTGCTGCAGAAGCTGCTGTCCCTCCACTGTGAGCGCACGGAGGCTGGAGGTCTGGGACCCAGTGGTTTAGGACTGTGATATTTTCGTCAAAATTACAGTTTTTAAACACGTTTTTATATTATTCTTGAAAATGTATATGTATTGGCACATATGATCATGCAATCAACATGCAGTTATTAATCTTATTATTATATCTGAACACAACACATATTTGTGTTGTGTTCAGATATAATCTATACAAGCTGCTCACTGGTTTATTTCACATTGTTAGAACTTTGATTATCACACACAAGCACGGACGCATACACACTAATATATAAATATATATATATATATTTTTTTTTTTATTATTTTTTTTTTTGTTACTAACAATGTAGTTAATAATCAGTTCACCAAACAATGTCATTATTTTATAAGCAGATGTATTTTATATGATTTTATATAAATGATAAATTATTATTAAAGCACTATGCCAGGTGCAATATCATTGCATGGGGCGCTAATTATTTTGATGCTTTAATGACAAAAAATTCTGACTATTGCAATAACACCTCTTACGTTTAGTATACATTTTCTATTTTTAATTAACCACCATTTATTTTCACATGGTTAAATGTTGAGTAGTCTGCATCGCTGAACAGTCTGAGTCTGCCTCTTTTCCTGAAGGCGTCGCGGCTCCGGTGCTGCACCACCACCCATGCCTCTCCTTTTCACAGCACATGGTGAGCCAGGCATCATTTACAGTAAATATGATTCAGAACTAAAACATACACTTATCGACATCCATCTTGGGACTAAAGTCCACGCTCTAAGTCCAGCTCATAAACCTGTGTTCACAGCCAGCCTTTAGTTGGCGCTGTTGCGGAGAAAACGGTAGGGTCCTAATTCAATGGGTCCTATATTGATGGTTTCCGGCTGTGCAAACATATACTCCTCATTTGAGGGGGCAAGACATTAATTTCAGGGGCACTGCCCCCTCTTACCCCCCCTGCGTAGAGCCGACCTCGTTTCTGTGTTATTTTACAGCGGTCAGCAACCAAGGCAAGGAGCATTACCGCCCACGTTTAAATTCCCTCCATTAATCCTAGTAGTCTTTATCTCCTCCTGGTGTGGTTGTTTGTATGTGCATCCATCTCTTACCTAACCCTTCTTCTTCTAGTCTGGCAAAGATGCTGAACACCAACTGTGTCTATATTTAGCTGCCGGTTCAATCAATGATGGCACAGCCACAGCGCCATGACTCTGCATACTGATGGTACTGCTCTAAATTCCTGCCTACGCTCACCTCAGGAGAACAAGATAGTTAAAGTAGAAAAAGGTGAGCGCAACAGACGAGTCAGGGTGAATTAGTCTGTTAAAATTAGTCTGTTAATGAAGACCATGAAGGGATGATGAAGATGTAAAGAAAAGAAATGGGAGCCTAAATCTATCCAGTGAAAGAGGTAAAGATGAGTGAAGATGAAAAGATAGAGACAGGTGTGATAGGAACGAGGGATGAGAGACAGATGGAGAGAGTTCACACAAGCACAGAGGAGAAAATAAAGTAAATAAATTAGATGTTTACAAATGGGAGGAATGGTTCACACCCGTGAGACAGAAACCACTGCAGTGATGTGTACAGCCATGGATGGAGAGGAAGCACTGGTGGTTCCCAAACAGGGGTACGTGTGCGATGGCACTACAGGGGAAGATTAACATGTAAAATCATTTTAAATATGGGGTTTTATGTTTATTTTTAAAGAAAAATTATAATCAGACTGAATATTACAGCAACTCACAAAATGAGAACAAAAACACACACACACTAAAAATGAAAACTACTTACTAGTACCACCCCACATACAAAATAACAAAGACACACTAAATGAGAGAAAAATACACAAAAATAACAGAGAAACAACCAAACGATGCCAAAAACACACACACTGAGATAGAATAATTTAAATAATACCAACAACACACGACACACCAAAAACACACAGAATATACAGAAACACACAAAATGACACCAAAAAAAAAAAATGGTAATAGAAATGATCTTGATTAGAACATGAACTGAAAATACAAGAGTCAGTGTTGGTCCCTTTACAGGAGGGAGATGACTGGAAATGATAAAAACTATAGAAATAAATCTATTCAGGAGACACTAAATACTGTTTCATTCACTTATTTACAAAATGAAATTTTATAAAATGTGTGTTAATACTCATTCATTCCATCATTATGATCTATAGTTGTTTTTAAATAGTATTTTGAGCAAAATGTTGAAGTCGGACAAAGTGGGTACTTGGGTTCAGAAATAAGAAAAAGTGGGTACTTGAGCCAAAAAAGTTTGAGAACAACTGTTTTATTTGTATTCTTTTTTCCCCACTTATTTATTAAAATTTTATGAACACAAAAACATAAAAACCTTGCTTGGGTAACAATGCATAAAATAAACAGTCATTCTGCGGTTCCGTATTTTGTATTCAGTCCATTTGTGGTTCTTGGAGTCACAGTTTGTGAGTTAATTTTTAAATTGTGTAGATTCCTTCAACAATTGTCAACCATTGGCCCTTTGTTGGTGGTTCTGTCTTTTCCCAGTTTCTGCTAATAGCTTTTTTAGAAGCCACTAAAAGTATCTTAACCAGGTAGACTTTCATCAGATAAATTACACAGATACAGCACATTGCAGCACAATAACCTATTTGTTGTAGCTCTCCACACACCATTTCCTAAAATACAGTGATTTTATGACATTTCCAAAACATACAGTATGTGAGTTGTCTACATCAAATTCTCCACAACCCTTCCAACATTTCTGTTGTTTATTTAACTGTTCACTTTTCAACTTCGGTGTAATAAAGAAATGCACCAGATTTTTCCAGAACTCCTTCCAAATCCACTAACTAGTGGATGTTTGGTATATCTTCCACATATTGAGCAAATCATCGCCTGTACTTTCCATGTTGAATTCCTTCTTCCATTTTTCTTTTATATAATTAGTTTGGTGCTTTTCTCAGATCAGAATGAAAATTATCATAACTGTTAGTTCAACCTCCACAACATTTAGTCATTTGTGCACATCATTGTAGCAATTTCTCCCTCCTCTGAACAAATTGCAAATACTTTTGGACATCAGTTGCTTTTATACAATTCTCTGCTGTTTTATAACATTATCATTTGCTTAATTAAAATCTATACACAACCAAACACACTAATGCATGCACAAAAACTCAGAAAAACACACACACACACACACACACACACACACACACACACACACACACACACACACACACACACACACACACACACACACACACACACACACACACACACACACACACACACACACACACACACACACACACACACACACAGAAAACCATTAATATTTGTGGCAATAGTGAGACTGTTCTATGGGCTTCATTTAGTTTAAACACTATCGTTGTTTGTTTAACTTGGACAGTCCTCAAAGATGACAACGCCACCCAAATGGGGAACTAAGTACCAACTTGCTGGCACACAGGTAGGTTTTTACCAAAGAGACATTGTTCCAAATTTACAGCTTTATTACTGTGACCAAGGAGGTACTGAACTTAAAATAACTAAGGCAATAATAACATCCAAGGACACACAGAACAGTTTGTAAAAAAAATAAAAATAAAAATAGGCAGAGACAGTGCTTTCAAAAGTTTATTAAGACCAGTAGTATGCATAAAAGGTTAAAAAAAAAAAAAAAAAGAATATTTATTTCTATGACTAAAATGTAGGTTTTACTCAATGGTCAATATTAAAAGTACACATTCAATTAAAACCTCACAGCCCCTGAGCCAGGACCAAACAGAGTCTGAAAAAAATAAAAGATTAAAACATAACTAAGCAAGGATGGCTGGAGAGGAAGTAGCCCCACCCCAAAAAACCAAAAAGTGCCCCCCACAAACACACATTAAATAACAAAAGCCTTAAGTGCCAAACAGAAATACCCAAGGGAAACAACTCTAAGACCTAAAAGACCCATGGACTGTATAACTTTACTGTGCAAAGCTAAAATAGGGTTTCCACAATTTACAAAAAGATACCAAATAAACTCAGATTTAACCAGAAAGAAACCCTAAAAACAAACTAAACAAAACAGTAGCAGGCTCAAATCTGAAATGAAAAGGGAAACAGATGTTAAAACCCAAATAGACAAAGGATAAACTGAATATTCAAACACATGTCCTACCTTAGAATTGCTCTTAACAATGGGGGGGAAACAGTTTCCACCAGAGTCCTAAAACAGCTCTAAAACCATGTGTTAAACAGCAGGTTAAAATGCTAAAAAACACACCTGTCACCAGCCAGCAGCAGTCACTGATCACCAGACATTTAAACAGGACACTTCCTCCACTAGGCAGGAAGTGGCCTTACCTAGTTCACTGAGAAAAGAAAGCCCCTACTGACCGCTACATTACAATGACATGATAGGAATAATTTTCACATTTATTTATATTATAAGACAGCTAAACAGTATAGTGTTTGTATTAAATCCTTTTCTCTTTTCAACACACACACAGTGTCTCACACACACACACGCACACACACACACACACGCACACACACACGCACGCACGCACACACACACGCGCACACACACACACGCGCACACACACACACACACAGTGCAGACTAGGAGGGAGGGGGAGAAAACCATTACAATGGGGTAAACATCACACAAATCACGACACACACAACCAAGAAAACGAGTGCACTGCAAAGTTTGTAACGTTAATACGTGTGAATGTATTTGTATGGTCTGTTTGTTATATTATCAGGCAGCTAAATGCACCTGCTGATACTGTATATGCAATATAATGCTGTCTTAGTGATAAAAGGGGATAATTTAAATCTATTTTTTTTTTCCTTCTTGGTAATGCAAAAATAATTGAGTATTATTTCATGATTTATAAGAAAATAAAAGGGATTAAAATGAATATTTTATGGGTAAAAATATAAATATTCACAAATGCATGGTTGAATAAGTTAAAGCTAAAACAAAGCTATAAATTTAATGAGAGTACATGGGTTTAAAGAACTATTCATGTACAAAGACTGATATTTTCAATCTAAAACACATGCATGTTACTGATACTGTAAGACAAAAAGGTTAAAATATTTGATTATAACTGGAATCTCCATTTTCTATTAGAGAAATTGAGCTGGCCATTAAATACATGCAAAGTGGGAAATCCCCTGGGCCTGATGGGTTTCCTACAGAATTTTATAAAATGTTTTCTGAAAAATTGGCCCCTATTTTAAACAAGGTATTCAGCGAATCACTTTCAGCTGGCTCACTTCCTGATACATTATGACAGGCCACCATATCACTTATCTTTAAAAAAGGGAAAAATAGGCAGGATTGTGGATCCTATCGCCCTATTTCGCTGCTTAATGTTGATAACAAAATTCTCTCAAAATTGATCGCACTCCGCATGGAAACGGTCCTCCCAACCATAATTTCACCAGACCAAACTGGGTTCATAAAAAATCGACAATCTTCCTCCAATGTTAGGCGTCTATTAAACATAATTTATGGACCATCTCCACCTAACAAATCTGAAGTAGTGATATCATTGGATGCCGAAAAGGCTTTCGACAGGGTGGAATGGGACTACCTATTTTGCACCCTTGATAGATTCGGTTTTGGTCCCAAGTTTTTATCGTGGATTAAAATTTTATATAGCTCTCCGATGGCAGCTGTACGAACTAATAACAATATCTCATCCCCTTTCCCACTAACACGAGGGACGAGACAGGGGTGTCCACTCTCCTCTTTGTTATTTCAGTTGAACCACTGGCGATAGCCCTGCGCAGCAATGAATATATAACAGGAATTACAAGAACAGGATTGGAACACAAGGTTTCACTTTATGCAGATGATATGTTACTTTTCGTATCGAATATTTCTTCATCTCTTCCTGTTGCCCTAAATGTCCTAAAGGAATTTGGTAAGATTTCAGGTTACAAAATAAATGCCTCCAAAAGCGAATTGATGCCCATAAATCAGATGACAAGGGACTCTATCTGTGTGTTCATTGCCATTTAAAGTATGTTTGGAAAAAATGAAATATCTGGGTGTTTGGGTCACACACAAATTTAAAGATCTTTTCAAGGCAAATTTTCCACCATTTTTATCCTCTTTGAAGCAGGATCTCGAGCGCTGGGATTTGTTACCCTTATCTTTGGGGGGTAGAATTAACACCATAAAGATGAATCTATTACCCAAGCTTCTTTATCTGTTCCAGTGTGTACCAGTTTATTTAACCAAAACCTTTTTTATCTCCCTTAACAAAAAGCTCACCTCTTTCATTTGGAATAAAAAGAAACCACGTATAAGCAATGCTATATTACAAAGACCTAAACAGCATGGAGGACTCGGTTTACCAAATTTTCAGTTTTATTATTGGTCTGCGAATATTAAAATGATGTCCTGTTGGATGGCAAATGACAAAACGATGGCTGTACCTGCCTGGCTAACTCTAGAGAAAGACTCCTGTAATAACACCTCACTATCTGCTTTGTTATGTTCGTCTCTACCATATCCAGAGCCTCTAATTAACTATACTTCAAACCCAGTTGTCATTCATTCTTTAAAGATATGGAAACAGTTTAGACGACATTTTGGGATCTGTCAATTATCATTACTTGCTCCTATTGCGAAAAACCATGCTTTCACCCCACCCTTGACAGATTCTTTGTTTGGTGCCTGGTCGAGACAGGGAATCTGTTCATTTAGAGATATGTTTGTGGATGGCCTGTTCTCATCATTTGAACAGATTGTCTTAAAATTTGGAATCCCAAGGTCTCATTTCTTTCGATATTTACAGATCCGAAGTTTTATTTCCTCTAATCTCACCCAGTTCCCTTTAAAGCCCCCAGACACTCTCCTGGACTTGATTTATGATCTCAGATCATCCAAGAGGGGAAAGATAGGTGACATCTACTCGTTACTAATGGGAGAAAGCTCAACCAGTCTAAAGTCTCTTAAAAACATCTGGGAGAAGGACCTCGGTGTGAGCGTTTCAGACATCCTATGGTCAAAGATGATTGATAGAATATACACATCTTCAATATGTATGAAACATACCATCATGCAGTTTAAAATATTTCACCGGCTACACTGGACCAAAGTTAAACTTTCAAGATTTTTAATAAATATAAATCCCATATGTGATCGTTGCAAGCAATTCCCAGCCACTTTAATTCATATGCTTTGGGAATGCCCTGGGTTATCTAATTACTGAAAGTTCATATTTGATACACTTTCCAAAATTATAGGCCAGGACTTAAGACAATCTGCCTTCCTGGCTGTATTTGGTGTGGAGACGACAAACCTGGGCTTGGAACACCACACACAAAGCTGTCTGTCTTTTGCCACTCTTATAGCCAGAAGACAGATTTTGATTAGATGGAAAGAATGTAACCCTCCAACATTTACACAGTGGATCAAAGACATGCTGTACTTTGTTAAACTAGAAAAGATAAGGTATACAGTCAGAGGGTCAGCTGACAAATTTTTACTGTCATGGCAGCCCTTTCTAAGTCATGTTGAAAGTCTAAGCTCTGATCATTTTATAAGTGACTGAACCTTAAGTTCTTTCTCTGTAACAGATATTACAAACCCAAACATTAGAAACTTTCTTTGGTCTTTAGGTGCCCCTTTGGTCCACATGTCACTGCTCCTCGCAGCTATGCTTTCCAAAGTCAGTTTGTGACCAAGATGACGTAACGTATAATTTATTGTAACTCACTGGACTGTATTTTGTTTACTTGTCTTTATTTTATGTGTGTATGCATATGTATACATATATTCTTCTTTGTTATTGTTATCATTGTTAGGTATTATCATTATTATCTTGTTTAATTACTGTATGTTTTTCATTATTATTATTTTGTAATCTTTTGACTATTGTGGCTTCCTCAATGTTTCTGTGGGAGGGTGGAGGGGGCGGGGTTCCTTGTTTTATTTCAATAATGAGAATGGCTTATTCTGATGACTGTATTGTAAAAATCATAAATAAACCTTGTTCAAAAAAAAAAAAAAAAATTTGATTATTTGAGATAAAAACCAGGTATAGTTATTTCAAGAATTTGAGAGCGGATATGATTTTAATTAATTAACATTTTTTTGTTATACAGGCTAGGTTTTTTGTTTGGATGGGTTGTTATTGATGTTAACCGGAATGCGAGAGAAAATACTGGAATGGATTGGATCGGGATTCTCTCTTCAATGGAGATAGCGAGCCTGTGTCTGGAACCTGTGATCTGAAAACTCCTCTACTGGTCACATTCAACACAGCGGTAACCACACAAACTGCCACGACAGAAGGATTATTTTTTTCATTTTCCTACCTGACAGACTATTGACATTTTGACATTTTTTCAGACTGAACAAACTGAACTCAAACGACTGGTTGAGGTTTTTGTTTCCTCAAATGGTACATAATTATTCTAATGTAACTCTTAGAGATGCTAGTTGTTAAGTTGTAAATTGTTCTAATAATCTTTGTTGTTATAAAAAAAAAAGCTCATATCTGCCTCCAGCCATTGTTTCAATTCATTGAATTTCCTTTTGTAACTCTTGAGAACCGAGTACATGGTCCATCTAAATAGATAACTACGAAGAACAACATTCTTAAAGCAAGGGTTACAAGTGGTTTGCAGCACATGACATGATGCTGGTCGAATATCTCCCTCCCTACTCCCCATTCCATAATCCGAGGAGTTTTTCTCTGCCTGGAGGTGGAAGGTTTATAACCAGCGTCCACATGCACAAATGGCCTCGCAGCCATGGATGCAGCATGTGATGACATCACAGCAGTCATGCAGAGGGTGGATCCGCCACTCCAGGAGACACTTACCTCGCTGCATTGCAAGGGATGATATCCGTTGTGAGGTAGATGAAAATATACCAGAATAATTGACCTTTGTTCAGTTACAATATGTACTATTATGTTGTGCACATTTGTGCACAGCTCGTGCACAAATGTGCACAGCTACTTCTGTCATGCCCTCTACCTCTGGCATCTCCTGAATTGGTCCATTGGCACCATCTGGTGGTCTCCATGCCTCACTGTCCGGACTACTCACCTCTAATCTTCAGGATTTTGGCTGACGCTGAGGCTGGTGACGTGCTGACGTGGTGACGTATCGATCATTTCCTGTTTACGCTCTACCGCTGCTTGCAGCGCTCTACTACTGTGTTCTGCTAACTCTAATCAAACTTGTTGTCATTGATATTTTAGCCTTGAAAACACATGTTTTAATTTTTTACCGTAGAGTTAAACGTACGAAGGTTAAGTAAAAAGCAATCTCGCCTCTTATAGGCAGTGTAATCTCCTTTAAACGTCTAAGCTATGCTAGCTCTAGCTTAGCTTCCCCCCCCGGCCGGCAATGACTGGGTTACTGTCCGTGGTAAGCATAGTCGAAGGTCAAAAAGCCGCTCGGGACACCACCATGTTCACGTCTCAAACAGGTTCTCCCCCCTCCGTGAGGACAACACACTCACCGGGGAACAAACTCTGATAATTGGCGACTCCATAGTGAGAAACGTGAAGCTAGCGAAGTCAGCGGGCATCGTGAGGTACATCCCAGGGGCCAGAGCGGGCGACATAGAATCAAATCTAATTTTCTCTGGTCCTTTACCAAATCTGACCAGTGATGACATGTATAGCCGCATGTCATCATTTAACCGCTGGCTATCGAGGTGGTGTCCAGAAAACGAGGTGGGGTTCATTGATAATTGGAGATCCTTCTGGGGAAAACCGAAACTGATAGGAAGAGATGGAATCCATCCTACTTTGGAGGGAGCATCTCTACTATCAGAAAACATGGCACAGTCACTGTTATGACATCTCATGAATGAGACCATGTTACAGAGGTGGAGTCCTCCACGCCCCTCTGCGCTTGCCTTAGGACAGTTTCCCTCCCATTGCTATTATGATAGCTGTGTTCATCACCATGACAACTGTTGTGATGGTGATGAATATTATTTTATAGAGACGGTGTCTGTGTGACAGGTTAAAAATGGTTAAAAATGGTTAATATTGGAATGGTGAGGTATTGGAATTATTATTCAAATTACTTTGTAAGTATATTCTATACGGTTTAAAAGAATATCTTTCATATTTCTAGAATTGCTGAAATATTACTAATATAGGGTAAATACTGTGTAATTTGCAATTTGAGTGTTTGATGGTTTGTAAATCGATTGCTTCTGACTTGCATAGCGGTGTGTTCTTTGCGCCTGCGCAAAAAAGTGTGTGTGCTCTTTGGAATAAAGCAACAAGGAAGTTGGAAGTCGACTGCTTCTCTGTCCATTTATTTGTTCCAAAGCAACCACCTTACCTCTCCCACACTGTTGGAGCGGAGGGCGCAACATTTTGGTGGCCCGTACGGGGATGTTTGGTGAGAGAAGAAGCCAGCTGTAAGTGGAAGCTCAAGCCGAATATCCCCCATCGAACCCGTGCATCGAAGACACGAGGCACCTCCGACACTCACCGTGGCTGTCAACGCAAGGAGCAGGTTGTATCTGTAGTGCGCACAACCACCGCTAGAGGGCGCCAGCATACCATAAGCTGATTGAAGCCCACATTGAACTGTCATTTGCCGTGTCACTGATGAAAATGGAGTCAGAACTGGAGGAATTACAGGTAGAAATCAAGGGTGCTTTATATGAACTGAATGTTGAACAACTGACAAAAATATGCAATGAACTACAAATTTATGGACTGGGAAAAGAGCAAATTTCAGATAAAACTAGAGGTCAGCTAATCACGTTTGTCACAAGTTATGTTGAAAGAGATGAGTTAGCTGAGCTTGAAGATGAGGGAATGTCTCAATTGCTCAGTATTAAAGATTTGGTTGAAAATGTAAAAATGGCAAAAGTGGATAAAGAGAGAGAAGATATGCAGAAAGAAGTAAATGTGTTACGAACCACACTTCAAGCCAAAGAAGAAGCTATAAACCAGTTAAAAACCAAAAAACTGAGCTTACAGAGCACACCAATGCAAAAACAATCTTTGGCACCCTCAGCGAACTCCATGTGGCGCAAAGACTTTAAGATATCAGGCCAAATAGGGGAGCCAGGACAAAAAGACAGGCTCACATTCTCTAGTTTGGCCAGGCAGATTGAAAGTGGGCTCAGTAAAGGTTACCAGGAAGATGAAATAATCGATGCAGTGATTCGTGCCATCACACCAGGTCTGCAGCTGAGAAGTTATTTGGAAGGCAAATATGATCTTACTCTTCCTGCCCTGCGGAGGATCCTAAGGTCTCACTACCAGGAGAGAGGGGCAACTGAACTTTATAAGCAGCTCTCATCTGAGGTTCAGAGCAGTAAGGAGGCCCCACAAAACTTCTTGTTGAGAGCCATGGACCTTCGTCAGAAGATTCTTTTTGCATCCCAAGAGGCTGAATCGGGTCTAAAATATGATCCCAACCTGGTTCAAAATTTGTTCATGCATACTATCCTAACAGGTTTGCAGAGTGACAATATAAAGAGTGACATGCAACCCTACCTTCTTCAATCCACCACTTCTGATGAAGTTTTGTTAGAGAAAGTGAACATCGCACATGTAAACGAAAAAGAGCGACAAGATAAGAAGAAACATGCTGTCCCACTGCGAGCGGCCACTCTGAACGCTGTCCACCCCAGTGATCCACCAGCACCAGCAGAGAGAAAGATTCCCCAAAAACAAAACAAACCTACTCCGTCACCTGATCTACTATCTGAGATTGAAGAAATGCGGTCTGGGATGGTGCTTCTAAAAAACCTGCGAGCTGAGGTGTCAGAAATCAGAGAATCTCTGCAGAAGTCTACAGCTACAGCAGCAACCAGCAGCGGAGGACCAGAGGACCACTACACAGCGCCGACCTTCACGCCATATGCACCGTACCAGCTGGACCCATCTACTCAGCACTACTACTCTCAGCGCTCCCCAGCTCAGCCACACTACACAGCACATGGGCCAGCACGGATGAGAGGCACTACCCAGTTCCAGCAGCGCTTCGCCCCCCAGCGGTACTACACACCCCGCCCGCAACCAAGGTGTCATGCTTGTATCCAGGAAGGTGAAGAGTTGTGTCAGCACTGTTTTAGATGTGGGAGCAGTGAGCATTTTAGAGCAGGCTGTAAAGCACAGAGACCATTGAAACCAGCCAGGGGTAACCATTTAAACTAGAAGGGGTCACTCCAATGGGACATGGTGTGACCAATGACATAGGAAGGTCCCAGTGTTGTCATGGTTGTGCTATACGAAGTGAAACTCTGAATTTACAATGTTGTTCAATATGTAAGAGTGCCTTATACTGCTCCAAAAGGTGTCAAGAAAAGCACTGGTCCATACACAAAAATGAATGTAAGCTCTACACATGTGGTAGTATTCAGAAGGAGCGTAAGAAGTCCGCTGAAAGATCAGTCAAAAAAAACCCAAGTGAGAAAATTAAGATACCTACAGTCAGGCAGTTAGTGGGAAGAAAATGTGTTATTAGGTGCTTTTTAGGCAACAAAAAGATTGAAGCACTTTGGGACTCTGGCTCACAGGTTTGTGCTATAGATGAGTCATGGAAAAACACTAACTTACCTGAGGTACAACTTAAAAGTGTAAACGAGCTTATTAACCCGAACGAACCCCTCCATCTTCAAGCTGCTAATGGTACAGATATGCCATATGTGGGGTGGGTGGAGATACCCTTTAAACTCACAGCCAATGACTCAGAGTTGCATATACCTGTTCTAGTGCTGAAAGGTGACCAGCAGAAGTGTCCAATTATTGGGTTTAATGTTATTGAGCACTTCGTTTCAGAAAGTATGAAAGATGAGACTAATTCAGGAGAAAAAACTAAACTTCTGAGAGCAGTGAAATTGGCTTTTCCACATCTTCGGAAAAACAAAGCTGCGACATTTATACACGCTCTTAGTGTGGGTCAAACATATGAGTGCAACGTAAAAACAACGAAGGAAAGAGTGACTGTGCCTAGCCAGAGTTCGTTGTTTATTGACTGTCGGCTACAGGCTAAGACATTTAAAGAGGATATGACACTGATTTTTGAACCTTGTGAAAATCCACAGTGGCCAGACGGACTCGAGTTTTGTGACACATTGGTTTTAGTGAAAGCAGGATCTATTGGGAAAATTACTGTAAGTGTACAAAACCCGACCAACCATGACATTATACTATCAGGAAGAACAGCAATTGGCACTGTACAGTCAGTGGGGTCTGTCTATCCAGCCAATATTTTCAAGAAGGAGTCCCTGCCTGCTTCTATCAATACTATCCAAACTCAGGACATTACAGAGTACATCCCCACCAGTGCGCAATGGAGCCCTACTGTTGACCTGTCTCATCTGGATGAGAACAGAAGAAAGATTGTTCAGCAGATGCTAAGGGAGGAATCAGAATCGTTTTCAAAAACAGATGATGACATAGGGTGTGTAAAGAACTTACAAATGGACATTTTGTTAAAAGACACAGAGCCAGTCTCAAAAACATATATCTCAGTACCAAAACCACTGTACAGGGAGATGAAAGACTACTTACAAGATTTAATAGCTCAGGGTTGGGTGGAAAAATCTACTTCTTCCTACTCGTCTCCCATAGTTTGTGTAAGAAAAAAAGACGGTTCGTTGCGCTTATGTATTGACTACAGAGAGCTGAACCGCAAAACACATCCAGACCGACACCCGATACCACGAGTACAAGACGTGATGGACAGCCTGGGGGGAAACACCATTTTCTCATTGCTGGATCAGGGTAAGGCATATCACCAGGGTTCATGTCCAAAGACAGTAGACATCTAACCGCCTTTGTAACCCCCTGGGGCCTTTATGAATGGATTAGGATTCCTTTTGGCCTTATGAACGCGCCAGCTGCGTTCCAGCGGTGTATGGAGCAATGCCTAGAAGGACTGCGGGATGAAATATGTGTTCCTTATCTTGATGACATTCTTGTGTTCAGCAGGACTTTTGAGGACCACATAGAGGATGTTAGGAAAGTACTACGATGCCTCAGAGGCAATGGTATTAAACTGAAACCAAGAAAGTGTGACCTGTTTAAACCAGAGGTGAGGTACCTTGGCAGAATTGTCTCTGCTGAGGGAAGCAAAATAGACCCGGCAGATACAGCTGCAGTGCGAGCGTTGAAAACCAAGCAACCAGGTACTGTTGGTGAACTCAGAGCAATACTAGGACTGTTAAGTTACTATAGGCAATACATCAAGGATTTCTCTCGCATTGCTAATCCTTTGTATGACTTGCTTAAAGCCCCTCCTAATGCACAGAGTCAGTATAACACCAGAAAAAGAACTTTGAAACAGAATAACAGTGTGCCCTCAAGTACACGTATTCGTTGGGGTGATGTGCATCAGTCAGTTTTAGAAAAGTTGATAGACTGTTTAGTCCAGCCTCCTGTTCTCGGTTTCCCAGACTTTACACAGCCCTTTATCTTGCATACAGATGCATCTAACCAGGGATTAGGAGCTGTATTGTATCAAAAACAACTTGGCAAACTCCGTGTGATTGCATATGGCTCTCGAACTCTAACTGCGGCAGAGAAAAATTACAACTTGCACTCGGGCAAGCTAGAATTTTTGTCACTTAAGTGGGCGATCACCGAGAAGTTTCGCGACTATCTGTATTACGCACCTTTCTTCACTGTGTTTAGCGACAATAATCCACTAACGTATGTTCTGTCAACGGCAAAGTTAAATGCTACAGGGTGTAGATGGGTTGCAGAACTTGGCGATTTCCATTTTACCGTGAAGTACCGCCCTGGAAGAGAGAACACAGATGCAGACAGTCTGTCTAGAATGCCTTTGGACATGGAGACTTACATGGATGAATGTTCAAAAGAAATGTCATACGATGTTTTGAGTGCAGCTATACAGGCGGTTAACCAGCAGGACGAGTCTAGTGCAGCCTGGTCTATGGGTATTTCAGCTAAGTGTGCCACGGTGTCTGTGAGAACGGCTATAGCGCCACTTGATGTTGGACAGCTTAAAATAGATCAAGAGACTGATCCCGTTATTGGACAACTGGTGAAATATAAACTAGAAGGGAAAAAACCCTCAGGTTCACAGCTGAAACAACTTAGTCCACCAGTTGTGTGTTCTTTAAGAGAGTGGGAAAAGTTGTACTTTGATGACAGAGGTGTTTTATACAGACAAACAATAAACAGAAAACAACTTGTGCTACCTGAAAAACACAAGTTGACAGTGTTAAAAGAACTGCATGATGAAATGGGTCACTATGGTGTCGAAAGGACTACTTCTCTGGTACGGGACCGTTTTTACTGGCCCTTCATGCAAAAAGAAATCGAGGACTATGTCATGAGAAAATGCGTGTGCCTTAAAAACAAGAGACCAAACCACGAAACAAGAACACCGCTCACAAACATAGTTACAACTCAGCCTTTTGAACTTGTGTCTGTTGACTTTTTACATTTGGACAAATGTAAGGGTGGCTATGAGTATGTACTTGTTCTTGTGGATCATTTTACACGTTTTACTCAGGTTTATGCTACCACGAACAAGTCTGGCAAAACAGCAGCAAACAAAATCTTTAATGATTTTGCATTAAAGTTTGGGTTTCCCCTGCGACTTCACCATGATCAAGGTGGTGAATTCGAGAACCAGCTTTTTGCCCAACTGACAGAGTACTGTGGCGTGGCAGGCTCAAGAACCACTCCATATCACCCACAGGGGAATGGGCAAGTTGAACGGTTTAACCGGACTTTGATTCAAATGTTAAAGACACTCACTGAGAAACAGAAGAGTAACTGGAAAGACTCACTAAACAAGCTTGTCTATGCCTATAATGCGACTAAATCTGAAGTGACTGGGTTTTCCCCTTTTTACTTACTTTTTGGACGGTCACCACGATTGCCAGTGGACATGTTGTTCAGTTTATCCCCAAACACAGGTCAGGGTGACAGTAACCATCATGATTACATGCAGAAGTGGAAACAGGGTATGAAAGATGCTTATGAAATCACCAGAGAGAACGCGTGTAAGGCTGCAGTTCGGAGTAAGAGACTGTATGACAAAAAGGTGAAATACTCTACCCTGTCTCCTGGTGATCGTGTTTTAGTCAGGAACTTGACCCCACGTGGGGGTACAGGCAAACTGAGAAACCACTGGGAAGATGTTGTACATACAGTGGATCGTCAAGTAAGCAAGGAAATTCCTGTTTATGAGCTGAAACCTGAGAGAGGTAGGGGCAGGTCCAGAACTTTGCATCGTAATCTTCTGCTGCCGTGTGACCATTTGCCCTTAGAGACTTCTTTGCAGCCTCGGTCAAAGAAAAGACTCACTTCAAGATCAGCGGAGGTACCAGGGATTCACTCGGAAGAGGAAGACAGCGATGATGGAGATGAGTATTATCCAGTGTCTTATCAGTCTGAGGGGACCACAGAACCAGCTTACCAGGATGACAAGCACCATGAAGAGGTACCAGAATCAGATAGGCTGTCAGAGAATGACATGAGTGAGGCGGAGGATCAGCCTGTGGAGGTGCGCCTTCCTTCACCTCATCCACCTCCTTCTCCTACTTACTGTGATCCTTATGATGTGGTCAATCAGAGACCTAGACGTGAATCTAGACGACCAAAGGTGTTCACTTATGATAGACTGGGTACACCCGTTTGTTACAACGTTCAGCCGTTACCTTACTATCCGGAACAGACTATGCCATGGGTATACAGTGTGAATCCTTATTTCCAGGATTTTCATGGTCAGTGTTGATACAATTATTCTGTTATAAGTTGAGAATGTGTACTTACATTACGCTCACTTCAATGGGCTGACATTGAGATTATATATCAATATGACTGCTCACGGTTATGAAAAATGAATGTAGGAGAACTGTATAACAGACTTGGACTCTGTTGTTGTATTACACTGGATTCACTTTTGTGAGTGAAGTGGAAACTTGAGACTATGAATGAGTTCCAACTCAAATAGACTGTATGAAAAGAGTTCCAGTTTGTATTCCTTTTTTATAATAAGTTTGACTGTTCACTAGAACTTTGCACGAAGCAAGTGATTAGCCAGTGGTTCATGTGCTACAATGCTGATGTTGGGGACAACATATATTTTGAGGGGGAGTATGTGACAGGTTAAAAATGGTTAAAAATGGTTAATATTGGAATGGTGAGGTATTGGAATTATTATTCAAATTACTTTGTAAGTATATTCTATACGGTTTAAAAGAATATCTTTCATATTTCTAGAATTGCTGAAATATTACTAATATAGGGTAAGTACTGTGTAATTTGCAATTTGAGTGTTTGATGGTTTGTAAATCGATTGCTTCTGACGTGCATAGCGGTGCGTTCTTTGCGCCTGCGCAAAAAAGTGTGTGTGCTCTTTGGAATAAAGCAACGAGGAAGTTGGAAGTCGACTGCTTCTCTGTCCATTTATTTGTTCCAAAGCAACCACCTTACCTCTCCCACACTGTTGGAGCGGAGGGCGCAACATCTGTCCCCCGACCCATATTTCACAATGATTTTAACATAAAATCAAATAAAGAGCTATCAATTATAAAAATCTGAAAAAAATTAAAATCTCAAATCTAGAAACACCAAAACATAAAAGCATTAGATGTGCTCTATTAAATATTAGATCACTGAGATCCAAATCTCTACTAGTAAATGACCTTATCTCAGAAAATAACTTTGATTTATTCTGTTTAACTGAAACATGGCTGTATCAAGATGAATATGTTAGTTTAAATGAAGCCACTCCTCCCAGTCATTTAAATACTCATATGCCACGAGACATAGGCCGTGGAGGTGGTGTAGCAGCTATTTATCATTCCTCTCTCCTAATCTATCCTAAACCAAAGGCCAGTTACACTTCCTTTGAAAGCCTGGTTCTAAATTTATCTCATACCAAATCAAAAACCTGCCAGCCAGTCTTATTTGTGATAATTTACCGTCCTCCAGGCCCTTATTCTGAATTTCTATCAGAATTCTCTGAGTTTATATCAAACTTAGTCCTCAGTTCTGATAAAATACTGATAGTAGGAGATTTTAATATCCATGTTGACAAAGATAGTGATAGCCTGAGCTCAGCCTTTATGTCCCTAATAGACTCAGTTGGCTTTTTTCAAACTATTAATGAAGCTACTCATCGTTTAAATCATACTCTTGATCTTGTTCTAACATATGGCCTTGATATTAATGACCTAAAAGTCTACCCTGAAAATCCTCTGCTATCAGATCACTTTTTAATATCTTTTAACATTATCCTAGAGGATCTCGCACTGTGCAATAAAATAGTTAGGAGTAGAAATCTGTCCAATAGGGCTGTGGCTAAATTTAAAGAGGCCATTCCTGCTGCCTTAAACTCAGTGCACCATCCAATAAATAACTATGACATTAATTATAACCCCTCTCAAATGGATCTGCTTGTCGATAGCTCTGCTAGTCTACTAAAATCCACCTGGACTCAATTGCCCCATTGAGGGAAAAAACTATTAAACGTCAGAGGAAAGCTCCGTGGTTTAGCTCTGAAACTCACACACTCAAACAAACAACCCGTAAATTAGAGAGAATGTGGCGCTCCAATAAAACAGAGGAGTCACGAATACTCTGGCAAGAAAGCCATAGTAAATACATGACAGCCCTACGACATAGTCGATCAACATACTATTCCTCACTAATTGAAGAAAATAAAAATAATCCGAGGTACCTTTTCAGCACTGTAGCCAGGCTAACACAAAGTCAGAGCTCTATTGAGCCCATGATTCCTCTAGCCCTCAGCTGTGAGGACTTTATGACATTTTTTAACGATAAAATTCATAAGATTAGAGATAACATTATCCACTCCCTACCTTCACCTGGGCCTGCTGTACCATTAAATGTAAATAGGCCTAACCTAAACTGTTTCACACATATAGGACTTCAGGAACTTAACTCTATTATTTCATCCTCCAAACCATCGACCTGCCTTTCAGATCCGATCCCAACTAAGCTGTTTAAAGAAGTTGTTCCCCTGGTCTGCCCATCTTTGTTGGAGACAATAAATATATCCCTATCAATAGGCTACGTGCCACAGTCCTTTAAAGGAGCTGTAATCAAACCCCTTCTCAAAAAACCTACTCTTGATTCCAGCACTTTAGCAAACTACAGGCCTATATCTAACCTTCCTTTTATTTCAAAGATTCTTGAGAAAGTTGTGGCGGCTCAGCTCTGTGAATTTCTTCAAAACAACAGCCTGTTCGAGGACTTCCAGTCAGGTTTTAGAGCTCAACACAGCACAGAGACTGCTTTAGTTAAAGTAACTAATGATCTACTCTGGGCTTCAGATGAAGGACGACTCTCAGTGCTGGTTTTATTAGATCTTAGTGCAGCTTTTGACACTATAGATCACTATATTCTACTAGAGAGATTAGAGAAATTACTTGGAATCACAGGAACTGCCCTAACCTGGTTTAAGTCCTACCTATCTGATAGGTACCAGTTTGTACACGTGAATAATAGGTCTTCTGTGTACACTAAAGTAAGCTACGGGGTTCCTCAGGGCTCTGTGCTAGGTCCAATCCTCTTCTGTATCTATATGATCCCCCTTGGTAATGTTATGAGAAAATACTCTGTTAACTTTCACTGCTATGCTGATGATACCCAACTGTATGTATCAATGAAGCCAGGTGAGACAAATCAGCTATCTAAACTTGAGGCCTGTCTAAAGGACATTAGGGCCTGGATGGACCAAAATTTTCTTCTTCTCAACTCAGACAAGACTGAGGTCATTGTACTGGGCCCACGACACCTTAGAGAAACCTATGCTAGCCTAACTGCCCTAGATGGCATTACTCTGGCACGAAGCACAACTGTTAGAAACCTAGGGGTTCTATTTGATCAGGACTTATCCTTCAACTCTCACATAAAACAAACTTCAAGAACTGCCTTCTTTCATCTCCGTAACATTGCTAAAATCAGACCTATCCTGTCTCAGAGCAACGCCGAAAAGCTAGTCCATGCTTTTGTTACCTCTAGACTGGATTATTGTAATTCCCTTTTAGCAGGCTGCCCGAGCAAGTCGCTTAAGACACTTCAGCTGGTTCAAAATGCTGCAGCACGTGTACTGACTAAAACTAGGAGAAGAGATCACATTACTCCTGTATTAGCCTCTCTGCATTGGCTTCCCATAAAATATAGAATAGAATTCAAGATTCTTCTTCTCACTTATAAAGCCCTAAATGGACAGGCACCAGTCTATCTCAAGGAGCTTGTAGTGCCATACAATCCCCCCAGAACACTACGCTCTCAAAATGCTGGACTACTCGTTGTTCCATTTGTCTCTAAAAGTAGAATAGGAGGAAGAGCTTTCAGTTATCAGGCCCCACTTCTCTGGAACCATCTACCAACCACGGTTCGGGGGGCAGACACCCTCTCTACCTTTAAGGTTAGGCTCAAAACATTCCTCTTTGGTAAAGCTTTTAGTTAGGAACCAGCTCATAGCTCATAGTTGAGATGCAATAGGCATAGACTGCCGGGGGGGGGGGGGTCTGGCATGCTCGGTTGGAGAGAGGTTGGAGAGGGCGTTAAGAGAGAGGTCATTTAGGTTAGAGAGGGACCGGAGAGGGTCCCATTCCTCTCTCAAACACTCCCTCTATGTCTGCTTCTTCCCTTGTGTGTTTGCTCCTGTACTCCTTCTGGCTTTTGTCTTGCAGGTCCGTGGGATCCTCAGTGTGGAGTTACAGAGTCTCAACAACTCTGTCTCCACCCTTTCCTCTGCACACACCCAACACAGCATAACGTGGATGGCTGTTCATCATAGGAATGGGATCCACACAAGTTTCCTGCTGCTTAACAGAAGGTTTTCCTTGCCGCCATGATGAATTCATGTTGGGTGTGGGATACATATGTATGTGTATATACGTATATATGCATATGTGTGTATCCTTAAGACTGCTCTACTGTAAAGTGTCTTGAGATACCATTGGTTATGATTTGGCGCTATACAAATAAAGATTGATTGATTGATTGATTGATTGCCTCTAGCTGCGGCGGGGAGTGGTCTCCCCACCTGCAAGTATTCACACCACTACATAAGACACCGACGCCAAACCGTAAACACTGCTTACTCTGACCCTCTCCGCCGCTGTGATCCCACCTGCCTCCTTCCCACCTGGAACCACCATCACCTCTGGAATCCCTCAGCTCACTCCACCCTTCAGCCGGTTCTTCCCCACTCCTGTGCCAGGCTACTTCGTTCGTCCGTGTTGGCTGCAGCTCGAGCGTCTCTGGGTTCCTGCCCATTTGGGGTTTAGAGGTTTCCTCTGTTAGTTAGCCCATTCTTATTTTATGCCTTTAGGAGTAGGGTTTTTTTTCGTCAGTAGTTTCCTGATCGTTTTTTTTATTTAATCTTAGTATTAGGTCTCCCTCAGTTTGCTCAGCACTTCCTTAGTTTCTCCACCACCCCACTTAGGGCGCTGGTAGGTTTTCTGTTGAATTCTGTTTTGTGGAATAAATCAGTTAATTGTATCTGTGCCTCCTGTTGTGCTGTCTGCGCTTGAGCCTCAGTTCCGTCTTGTGACAACTTCCCCCAAAGTCCCTGTTGAAGGGTGAACAGGAAATCCTCACCTCACATGAGGGCCCATCCCTAGACACTGTTATATGTGGATCTCTTCCTTGTATAGAAGTATTCAACATTTTTTAAACGTTAAAGTCTTACCCTAACCATTCAAGGCACGTGTAGCCTCTTGAGCATTATCATAACTTTTTACTTCATTGCAATGGATTCGTATTTTGGTAAACACGGATGTTTTTCTCCCTCAGTGCCGTCTTTATGCCCAGGTCTGAACCGCGTTTCTGAGCAACGTCGGGTGGGTAATCGTGGTCAAACCAGATTATCTTTCCTCTCACTTACACCTTCTTCTGCCACACCTTTTTCAGAATCATGTATTTGGTTTCAAATTGACTACTACTGATATCGCAGGAGCACCTGCGCTCCACTTTAATTGGTGGGGTTTTTTGGGCATGCTGTATTAGCAGTTGTATTTCTTCGGGAAGCTCCAATTCTGTTCTCAATAGTTGATCTACGTAGTTCATCGTTGAGCTTCCTTCAGTTTATTCTGGTAGACCAAATATGCGGATATTGTTTCTCCATGACCTCGATTCCTGCTCCATTAATTTTTTTTGCATATGTCGGGTCTGGTTTAGTAGTTTTAGCAGCGCTTGGTTCCCATCAGTATTCCAATACTCCAGCCCAGTCATACAGCCCTCGACTTTGGTTAATTTAGCCTTTTGCTTTTGTAACTCATTGTTTTCTCAGAGTTTGTGGTCAATGTCTTCTCAAAGCGAAGTCAATTCGTGTTTCATTTCACTCTTTATGTCGTTATTAAATGTTTGCAGCTTCTCTCTGATGTTTTGCTGGAGGTCTTTTATGTCTCTGCTGATACTTGCTAGCCCCGCTCTAAGGGCCTCAGTGTGGTCGTCTCCAGGTTCCGCCTCACTTCGGTCTGGGAGCGCTGCCATCACAGCCTGTTCCTGTGTTGATTTCTTTCTGCGGCTCTTACGTTGAGTATCTCCACTCATTATGAGATGTAACGCATTTGTATATCAAGTTAATTAGTTTTAGTGGGGCTATTTTACCTGATTTGGAGGAGCTCCAAACAACGCAGCTACTCACTCCACCATCTTACCTGAAGTCCCCCGCTCTATTGGTATTGTATGTGGTTCAGTTTGTTGAAAGGAAAGTGAAAGGAGGCAGTAACAGGTATGACTGCTCAGAGGACAATAATCTGTCAGGGACTGTTTACTCATTTTGTTACGTAAAACACATTTAACCGAAAACTTTATTTATCCTCATGGGACAATTCAGTTTAATTTACATCCCGTCCAAGAAAACACGAAAAGACACATATGACATGGAAGTACATGGGAAGAAAAGGGCGGGAGAACTGTGGGTCGCAACAAAGGCAGCGCCCCGTATTTAGATGAATAGTGGGAGGAAAACAAGAGGAGAGAAGAGGGGAAAAAGCAGGTTTTAAACTGAGTTCCATATTGGGGAGGACAGTGGAAAAACTGGGAAAAAACCTCTTCAGCATAGGAAGGGAGAGGGAGCAGAGAATGCGACCACTTTCGTCGAGTGCAGGAAGAAGACTAAATTAAACCTACAAACAGTAACTACGGTACATATGATCATCCTTGAAGTGTGAGCGCCAGTATCCACAAGGCTGACACAGTTATGGTATACGTACAACTCTGTGAATATAGGGATTAAAAGGAAAAGCCAAATGTAAACATCACCACAATGTGTAGACATAAGTGTTTTTATACATACATATATACTGTATATAAAAGCATTTATGTACTGTATGTATAGACAGACAGACAGACAGACAGACAGACAATTAAATATAAATGTTTTACAAGACTCATAACTGAATATAACTATATACATATAAAATATTTGTTTTATTTATACAAGTAGATATACAGTTTTTCTCAGTCGCTTTGGTACTTTTCTCACATCACTATATTAACATTTGCACAGCAGTTAGTGCATTTCTCAAAACACATAGTGAAAACTGCAAAACCTAGTGGATAACTTGCAAAAGCACGTCACTTTTTCAAAATGGAACGTCCATTTCTCAAAAGCAAGTATTTATGTCAATGAAACTGGCAGTGTCATCAAAATGAGAAGTCTTGACACTATCGTTTATGAACAAGGTAGTCAAATGGCTTTGTCATATTTTCATAATGACAGTTTATTCTCTGTGTTTTCCAATGCAAAAAAAACAAAAAGGTTAGAACTCAATGACACTACCTGAAAATGCTCAAGACAGCACTATACGCTGCTTGTTTGAAAACTACAGTAAAGTTACACATTGCTGTAGTTAGGGGAGAAAGTGAGTACAAGAGCATTGTGCCAAAGAAAAATACACTACAGTCACTTATTTAGAACAAACATTAGAAACACCTTTTGGTAGAGCTGTGTACAAATGTGAACAATATAATGTAACAGTACATATTATAACTGAACATAGATAAATCATTCTGGCACATCCAGACATTCCCGTCTGTCTGGCCACATACTGTATTTTCACATCACAACGGATATCATCCCTTGTTCAATTTAGGAGACATTTCCAGGAAAAAAATTTAAAGAAAGGGACAAAATTTGCTTGACAGAATTTGATAACTAGTTCAACAATTTTGTATGTAATGACTCAAGGAATTAAATGAAGACTAATAGTTTAATTGGGAACAACTATTCAGCATTTATAAGTATAGTTCATTTTGACTGACATGGCATAAGCAAATGATAATGTTATAAAACAGCAGAGAATTGTATAAAAGCAACTGATACATGTCCAAAAGCATTTGCATTTTGTTCAGGGGAAGGAGAAATTGCTACTATGATGTACACAAATGACTAAATTAGAGCTGGGAAATTTTGCCTAAAAAAATCTCCGATTTTTTATAGAAAAATTTCGATTCGATTTTTGATGTTTTTTTTAATGCACTTAAAAATGACTGCAGACATCAGATATATTATCAAAAGTGCAACTTTATTGCTGTGATTGTCCTCAAGAGTTAAAATACATAGAACATTCCCAAAATTTGTATTTTGATCTGAGAAAAACTGTAAAAGGAAAAGCCAAATGTAAACAATGCCAAAATGTTTAGACAATGTGAATAAATGCTTTTACATATATGTATAAAAGCATTTATGTATGTATAGACAGACAGATGAATTAATTATATATTTTACAAAACTCATAACACAATATAACTATATATATAAATGTAACTTACTGTAATGTACATTTTTTTTCTACATATATAGTGAAACCCTGTTTATATATATATATATATATATATATATATATATATATATATATATATATATATATATATATACAGTGCCTCTCGAAAGTACTAATACACCTTGAACTTTTGCACATTTTGTCAGGTTTACAACCATAAACATAAAGATTTTATTTTGAATTTTTTACTGAAAGTTCACACACAAGTAACAGACAACTGTGAAGTGAAAGTAAAATGATACATGATTCTGTTATTATTTTAAAAATAGAAAAGTGAAAAGTAAGGAGTGCACAAGTATTCATACAGCTTTTTTCTGAGTGCATTAAATAATAGCCTTTAAAACATTCCTAATGACTGCTGAATGTTCACACTTTGCCCTAATGATTAAATAGAGGCTACCTGTGTGTGATCTACTCTCAGTATAAATACAGCTGTTCTGTGCGGGCCTCAGAGCTATGGTCGGAGTGTATTGGTCACTAAACAACATCATGAAGGCCAAGGACACACCAGAGAAATCAGGGATAAAATTGTGGAGAAGTTTAAAGCAGTGTTAAGTTATACCAAGATTTCCCAAGATTTGAACATCTCACGGAGCACTGTTTAACCCATCATTCGGAAATGGAAAGAGTATGGCACCACTGCGAACTTACCAAGACACAGCCGTCCACCTAAACTAACAGATCGAACAAGGAGAGCACTGGTCAGAAAGGCAACCAAGTGCCCTAAGATGACTCTGGAGGAGCTGTGAAGTACTGCCGCTGAGCTGGGGGAATCAGTCCATGGGACAACTATCAGTCGTACTCTACACTAATCTGGCCTTTATGGACGAGTGGCAAGAAGAAAGCCATTAATGAATGGAGGCCATAAGAAATCCTGTTTGGAGCTTGCCAGAAGTCATATGGGGGACACAGCTACCATGTGGAAGAAGGTGCTTTGGTCAGATGAGACAAAAATTTAACTTTTTGGCCCAAACACAAAACGTTATCTTTGGCGCAAACCTAACACTGCTCATCGTCCTGAGTGCACCATCCAGTGTCAAATATGGTGGGGGGAGCATCATGCTATGGGGCTGCTTTTCTTCAGCGGGGACTGGGAAGATTGTAAGAATAGCTGGGAAGATGGATGGAGCCAAATACAGTGTAGGAGAATGAGTTATTAATAATGGGTTATATAAATAAGAATATTAAATATGATTATTAATATTACTTCAAATTTTGTGGGGTGCCACTCCTGTTAACAGGAGAAATATGTCTAAGTTTTTAGACTAAACTCATCAATGTGAAACCAGGGAAAAGTGAATTCTAACAGTAACATCTACACCATAATCACAGCTTTAATGAATCAGAGGAATCAAAGATTACATTTAACATTTTATTCAAAATTTAACAATTAACACAGTCAAAAAATCAATTGAAATGGGATAATTGAATCATGATAAAATGCATTTCTAGGCTAATAAAAGTGAGGATTATATGTAATAAAGTGAAATCACTATTCTAGGAGAATGCTAGTCTACTAAATATTGAATAAAAAATGCAGGATACGTATTCAAATAATAAGATCATAAAATCAAAGAAAAAAATCACAAAGAGAGCTCATAAAACAAAGAGAGGAGGACAGACAGGATAGACGAACAAACATGAATGAGATGAACTGTGTGTGGAACATGTTGTGAGTGTGTGTAAGTGTGTAGTTATGGAAGTATGTATGTGATCTATTGTGGATGAAGTTTGCTGATGAAAGTTCATTCTGGTACCTTGAAGATGATGTCAGGGTTGGACCTGGAGGTGCTGTTTGAAGCAATGCAGCAGGACGTGCCACCGTTGAGTTCTGTTGTGTTTCAACAGAGTGTAGCCCCTTCAGCCGTTCCAGGTGGTTCTGGCCTTCACAGCTGAGTTAGATAATGGCTCTTGGCTTACCACAGTGGGTCACGGGCTGGGCTTCTTTCGGCTGTTACGCACGTCACTAGATGCTGGATTTGTCCGAACCAGGCAGCTGTTGGTTCCAAAAATCTAACTGTTTCAACTAAAAATAAAATGAAATAAGTGAAAAGGTGGGGAGGGAAACGCGTTGAGTATGAAACGCCAGCGTCCCAAAACTGATATTTTGGGCGGTTTTCTTCTTTTTAAAAGCTTGTCTTTGGGACTTGCCTCCCAAGAAGCAAACTTGGTTGATTGGTTTAAAGTTGCCAGCATCTCAGCTGGATGTCTGTGGGTGTGTCTGGGGTGTGTGTTTATGTGAGACAAAGACAAACAGGAGGGATGATTCCTAGATTTACACATAAACCATAATAATGAGTTCAGCATATTCAAATAATCTTTTCAACATCATATCTTGAAATATCATGTAATACGAAAGAGTTTGATACCAAACACGACTAGAAAATAGCCTAGGATCACTTTAGGAACCGGTTAATGAATTTTACTTGTAATTACTCGTAAACATAAATGTCAAAAATCATGTTATGCCTCTTCTTTACTATATGGTTGCAGTCGATACCTCAAACTAACTTTTGTGATGTTTTCTGGTATTTTAAGCACTTTTTGAATGATGGAACATTTAAAATGGCATTCTGTGGGTATAAAATTATCTGAAAAGAGTGGAATAGGACACACAATATTTGCAATTTCAATTTCTGCAGAGACCATTACAATAATGTTTTCATTTGTGACTTTTCGAAACATAGTATAGTTTCTTTGTTCTCATTTCTTCATTGGGACACATCTCTGAGAAGAGGCCTGGAAAGTGTCCTTCTGTGACATTACACCACAGGGGGTCAGAGGTCATTGGGACAGTTCTGTGATCTTGCAGTATTCCAAAAGTATCTGTTTGTAAAGGAGGGAGAAGACGGATGTTCTTCCCCCTGTGTGGTGTCGTAAAAAGAGTTTGTACTGAAAACTCCAGTGTTTGCCAGTCTTTTTGGCTCCGTTATTGGGTTCAAAAGGGAGCATAGTGGGGTTAGCTATGCACCTCAAAGTTGCTGGGGCAGTTCGTTTGTAACCAGTTTGTAATAAAGAAACAGGCTCCTTGGTTAATTCCTGTTAGAAAGAGTGTCTTTCGGCTTGATGTGGTTTGGTTCCCTACAACAGGGACATTTTGGAGGAAAACCTGCTAGAGTCAGCAAGAGAATTGAGGCTGGGGCGAAGATTCACCTTCCAGCAGGACAATGAGCCTAAACACAAAGCTAAATCTACAATGGAATGGTTTAAAACAAGACATTCATGTGTTAGAATGGCCCAGTCAAAGTCCAGACCTAAATCCAATAGAAAATCTGTGGAAAGACCTGAAGACTGCTGTTTACAAACGCTCTCCATCTAATTTGACAGAGCTCGAGTTGTTTTGTAAAGAGGAATGGGTTAAACTTCCTGTCTCTAGATGTGCAAATCTTGTAGAGTCATACCCCAAAAGACTTGCTGCTGTTATTGCATCAAAAGGGGGTTCCACAAAGTATTAACTCATGCTGTATGAATACTTGTGCATGCCCAACTTTTCGGTTTTCTATTTTTAAAATACTAACAGAATCATGTATCATTTTGCTTTCACTTCACAGTTGTCTGTTACTTGTGTGTGAACTTTCAGTAAAAAATTCAAAATAAAATCTTTGTGTTTATGGTTGTAAACCTGACAAAATGTGCAAAAGTTCAAGTTGTATTAGTACTTTCAAGAGGCACTGTATGTATATGGAACTTGCTGTAATGTACATTTTTTTCTACATATATAGTGAAACCCTGTTTTTATTCTATTATATTGTTTTGCACATCAGAAATGTATCTATTTTAGAATATTTATTGTTTTTGTGTGTACATTGTTCTGAGTCACACTTGCTTTGGCAATGTAAACTTGTTTCTCATGCCAATAAAACTGTTTTGAATTGAATAAATTGATAGATAGATAGATAGATAAATAGATAAATAGATAGATAGATAGATAGATAGATAGATAGATAGATAGATAGATAGATAGATTGATAGATAGATAAATAGATAAATAGATAGATAGATAGATAGATAGATAGATAGATAGATCGATCGATCGATCGATCGATCGATCGATCGATCGATCGATCGATAGACAGATAGATAGATAGATAGATAGATCGATAAATAAATAGATCGATAGATAGATAGATAGATAGATAGATAGATAGATAGATAGATAGATCGATAATAGATAGATAGATAGATAGATAGATAGATAGATAGATCGATAAATAGATAGATAGATAGATAGATAGATAGATAAATAGATAGATAGATAGATAAATAGATAGATAGATAGATAGATCGATAAATAGATAGATAGATAGATAGATAGATAGATAGATAAATAGATAGATAGATAGATAGATAGATAGATAGATAGATAGATAGATAGATAGATAGATAAATAGATAGATAGATAGATAGATAGATAGATAGATAGATAGATAGATAGATAGATAGATAGATAGATAGATAGATAGATAGATAGATAGATAGATAGATAGATAGATAGATAGATAGATAGATAGATAGATAGATAGATAATAGATAGATAGATAGATAGATAGATAGATAGATAGATAGATAGATAGATAGATAGATAGATAGATAGATAGATAGATAGATAGATAGATAGATAGATAGATAGATAGATAGATAGATAGATAGATAGATAAATAGATAGATAGATAGATAGATAGATAGATAGATAGATAGATAGATAGATAGATAGATCGATAAATAGATAGATAGATAGATAGATAAATAGATAGATAGATAGATAGATAGATAAATAGATAGATAGATAGATAGATAGATAGATAGATAGATAGATAGACCAAAGAATATTCACAGACGGATGTTACTCATATGGGGTGCCAAGTGTAAAAATGTAGTATAAAAGTTGTAGCTAACACATTTTCATTATTTATCTCACTTTTCTCATATTTAGCACATTTTCCTACATTTAACACATCATTTAACCACATATATAGAGGTTAAAAAAAAGCATTAAATCTAAATATTTAAATCTAAATCTAAATGGTATATGTTATATGTTATATGTTAAATCTAAATGTTAAATGTTAAATC
The DNA here is from genome assembly GCF_900634775.1 of Gouania willdenowi. Taxonomy (NCBI): domain Eukaryota; kingdom Metazoa; phylum Chordata; class Actinopteri; order Blenniiformes; family Gobiesocidae; genus Gouania; species Gouania willdenowi. The sequence goes on along the minus strand of NC_041051.1, from coordinate 1,680,308 downwards.
TAAATGTCAAATGTTAAATCTAAATGTTAAATGTTAAATCTATATCTAAATGTTAAATGTTGAACTTAAATGTTTCGCACATATGCTAAGTGACCCCGCCCCTTTTAACCTCAACCAATACACAAGCAGAGACACACACAGCCGATCCCACCCACCTCTTCACCCTTCACCGATGCCTGCCTGGGTGATTACAGCTGACAAGCTGCCCTTCACAGTACACTCTCGCAACACAGTTATTAAAAAGTATTTTAATGCTGTGTGTTAATTTGATGTAAAATGCTGAGATCTCTGAACATTTAAGTTCAACATTTAACATTTAACATTTAGATATAGAGTTAACATTTAACGTTTAGATACAAGATTAAGCATTTAGATATGATATATAACATTTAGATTTAACATTTAACATTTAGATTTAACATTTGACATTTAGATTTAACATATAACATTTAGATTTAGATTTAACATTTAGATATAGATTTAACATTTAGATATAACATATACCATTTAGATTTAAATATTTAGATTTAATGCTTTTTTTAACCTCTATATATGTGGTTAAATGTTGTGTTAAATGTAGGAAAATGTGCTAAATATGAGAAAAGTGAGATAAATAATGAAAATGTGTTAGCTACAACTTTTATATTAAATTTTTACACTTGGAACCCCATATATTCAGGGTTCTGCAGACTTTAAATTCACTAAAGAGAGAGTTTTGTAATGAAGGTTTAAATAAGCATTAAGGCTCTTTAGGTGTGTTTGAGTTTGGTATTTAACTTATGATCAAACTCAGTTCATGATGTAGAGTAAATCTGTCACCAACAGACCACCAGACTTTAATGCTTCTGAGCCTCATCACAAGTACAAGTGATAATATTTAAGTCTAATGGGGTTTAATTTTCTGAATGGGCAAATTGAATTTAGTCAAACATGTATTTATTATGGCCTAATTCACAATTATGTAAAGATGTCACTGTAATAACCCTACTTAACCACTTAAATCTACCCTGTGGAGATATTGGTCCTCCTGTCATTGGATTAAACTCTGTTACTTGTGACACAACCAATAATATAAAATCCTGTGAACACAAACCAGTCTGTGTGTATGGGTTTGTGTGTGTGTTTTATGAAGCTACAGAAACAGGCTTTAACTTCACACTATTAAGATGTTTGAGATGTTTGGTTGTGATCAGATCTGAGCTGGAAGTATTTATCAGTGTAGGCGTCGTGCATCGTGCCTCATCTTTCTTACATGAGAGACACAAACACGGATCACACACTCTGATCTTCAGGCTTCACATAGTTTATCTGTGTGTGTGTGTGTGTGTGTGTGTGTGTGTGTGTGTTATAACTACAGCTGCTGTATTTCACGGTAGTGAGCAGCAGTACGGCAGTAGGCCATGAGTCCATTATGAGTGTGGTGCAGACTGCTGAGATAAAAAGACAGATGTGTGTTGCTTTCTGCTCAGTAATCTGATTAGCAGCATATTCCTATATCTCAGAGCTGAAGATCAGAACATGATCAGTTCAATAGACCAATTGTTCTCTGCTGATGCCACTTTCGGCCAGATCCGAGCACTTTTAAAAACCGATGGGAGTAGCTCAGCATCAGGATGGAAGTTCTCTTGTTTCCACACAGGTGACCCCTAGTGGACAAAAACACCAACTACCTGGGTCTCCAGCGGGGGGAATTCAGACTCTCCCCAGGAATGATGCACATATCAGAGCACTTTATTAAAACTGATGAGAGAAGCAGTATCAAAGTGACAGACCTTCTACTTCCTCCTCCCAAGCTTTTAACTTGTGATTATGTATTTTTTTTATGTATTTACCTTTATTATTGTTTCTTTTTTGACTTGTTTAGTTGTTTTAACAACTGTAAAGTATCTTTGAGTTTTTGAAAAGCGCTTATAAATAAAATCAATTATTATTATTGATGGGACAAGCAAGATGTCCGAGTGTGAAAAGGACAGTATGAGTTCTCACTTTGAAAAGGTAAATACACAAGGTCCATCATTCACTAACCAGGTCTATGATTAGTTTTTATTTAAATTTTACAAATTTGAAGGAAGTGCACAAGATGGACACTAAACAGGCTGATCAGTGAAACAGCACTGATCAGCTGATTGATCACTGATGAAAATGCAGGAAAACCTGAATTTTCAGCTTGTGTGCAGCATTAGCTTTAGCAGCATTAGCTTTACAGTAACTCTGCATTTCTACCTTGGAGACTGATACCATGTTTCTGCAAAAAATCTTTCAAGGAATCAATGCTCTAAAGGTAAAAATAATCGTAATCTCTGTCAGGCTCGCTGTTTACACTGTCAGCAAAAGCAAGTTTATTACTCTTGACCTTTGACCTCATGCACAAGGACGTACACATTTTCCCAAAAGTGTCTCCCACTGGATTTGAACCACAGTTTAACCAAAAAGCTCAAGAGTATAATGTTAGTTTTGTCACCTCAGAAAGATGGACATTTCAAAGCGCTTGCATTAGGAAGAAGTCACTGAATATGTGTACAATGGGGTAAAAAAGTATTTAGTCAGCCACCAATTGTGCAAGTTATCCCACTTAAAAAGAAAAAAATCCAGAAAATCACATTGTAGAATTTGTACCCTTTGTTGACAATGACAGACGTCAAACGTTTTCTGTAAGTCTTCACAAGGTTCACACACTGTTGCTGTTATTTTGGTCCATTCCTCCATGCAGGTCTCCTCTAGAGCAGTGATGTTTTGGGGCTGTCGCTGGGCAACACGGACTTTCAACTCCCTCCAAAGACTTTCTATAGGGTTGAGATCTGAAGACTGGCTAGGCCACTCCAGGACCTTGAAATGCTTCTTACAAAGCCACTCCTTTGTTGCCCGGGAGGTGTGTTTGGGATCATTGTCGTGCTGAAAGATCAGCCACGTTTCATCTTCAATGCCCTTGCTGATGGAAGGAGGTTTTCACTCAAAATCTCATGATACATGACCCCATTCATTCTTTCCTTTACACGGATCAGTCGTCCTGGTCCCTTTGCAGAGAAAAAGCTCCAAAGCATGATGTTACCACCCCTATGCTTTACAGTAGGTATGGTGTTCTTTCTCCTCCAAACATGACGTGAGTTATTTACCAAAAAGTTCTATTTTGGTTTCATCTGACCATATGACATTCACCCAATCCTCTACTGGATCATCCAAATGCTCTCTAGCAAACTTCAGACAGGCCTGGACATGTACTGTCTTAAACAGGGGGACACGTCTGGCACTGCAGGATTTGAGTCCCTGGTGGCGTAGTGTGTTACTGATGGTAACCTTTGTTACTTTGGTCCCAGCTCTCTGCAGGTCATTCACTAGGTCCCCCCGTGTGGTTCTGGGATTTTTGCTCACCATTCTTGTGATCATTTTGACCCCACAGGGTGAGATCTTGCGTGGAGCCCCAGATGGAGGGAGATTATCAGTGTCTTGTATGTCTTCCATTTTCTAATAATTGCTCCCACAGTTGATTTCTTCACACCAAGCTGCTTACCTATTGCAGATTCAGTCTTCCCAGTCTGGTGCAGGTCTACTATTTAGTTTCTGGTGTCCTTTGACAGCTCTTTGGTCTTGGCCATAGTGGAGTTTTGAGTGTGACTGTTTGAGGTTGTGGACAGGTGTGTTTTATACTGATAACCAGTTCAAACAGGTTCCATTAATACATGTAACGAGTGGAGGACAGAGGAGCCTCTTAAAGAAGAAGTTACAGGTCTGTGAGAGACACAAATCTTGGTTGTTTGTAGATGACTTAATATTTATTTTACCAAGGGATTTATCAATTCATTCATTAAAAATCCTACAATGTGATTTTCTGGATATTTTTTTCTCATTTTGTCTCTCATAGTTGAGGTTTACCAATGATGAAAATTACAGGCCTCATCTTTTTAAGTGGGTGTACTTGCACAATTGGTGGCTGACTAAATACTCTTTTGCCCCACTGTATGTAACTTGGCCAATAATGGGGAGATTTTATTCAGAAATAACAGTGATGAATGAGACGTACAATGAAATACATTAAATTAATCTCTCTTTTTATGCACGCATCTACACTCTCCTCACTCTGAAAAATATTCAAACGCTCTCTCTCCCTCTCCCTCTAAACTTTATAAACTATATCTGAACCATCAAAACACTATCTGGACTCTGATAACCAAATGTATAAATTCTATCCAAACTCTGAACTAACTGCAGCTCTCTATCAAACACACATAATGAACAGAGCCTGAGGGCTTATGATGCTGTCAGACCATCCCACAAACTCTGAACCACTTCCTAATGCTGCGTTCTCACCAAATGCGTCTTCTGCGGCACTGGACGCATCTGCTGCACGAAACGTTACGCAGGTTTTGCAGGATTAAAAAATGTCCCCCTTTGCTTCATATGCGCCGCTGCGCGTTTGAAGCGAAACACTGCCCACCAGCGACACATCCAACTCGGTGAGTTTCACTGCCTGCTGACCATGCTAACCTAGCTCATTGCTACAGAGAGAACTTTTACCTGCTACTATCACCTCCTTGCTGATTCTCCTCCACGCCAAATCCTTCCTCGTCCGGTCCCGGTTATAAAGGCCGTCTCATACAGCCATACTCCCCCAAATGAAGCAAGCTTCCGTGCACGCTTTGTGGAGCTCCCTCCATTACTCGACACACACTTCGTAGTCACTTTGTACTTTTTTTTTTACTGCTTTCTATATTGTTTTTGTTTTTTACTTGGCTGGTTTTGTCATGTAAATATGAATTATTATTCATGGTTTCTTTTTTAACATACTATATTTAAATGTCCAAAGGTTCTTATTTAACCATAATAAAATATGTTCAGGTCAACCTCAAAACTATTTTCAGGACAAGGACAAACAGTTTCAGAATATCTAATTTCAATTTAATCTAAATTTAACAATAACACAACCATGTACAAGACATAAGCGAAGAGACAAAACAGATATAATCACCAGACACTCAGATTAACACTAAAAAAGACAGTTTGAGCAAAATGCACAAAATCTAAATCGTTAACAAACAAGAAAACTTCTATTTTAAATATTAACTTAATACACAGTAAACAACTCGTATACATATACCTAATAAATCAAATAAACTAACACAATAGACCCCATATGATCAATAACAATGAATCAATCAATAATCTTGAACATAACTTTTATTGCTTTAAATCAGCAATAATCTTTAACAACAATAAATTGTTTGATTTCTAAATGTAAAACATCTTCAAATTAAAATAATACTGTTAGATATAAACATTTCTTCCTACATGTATGTCTTTATTTTTGATGAGCTCATGTTTGACCCTGACAATCACAAATATCTTATGTATCATAACAAAAGACACGTGCAGCCATGTGCCAGGCAAAGGAAGGAGAAACCACAACAACATGGAATAAAAAGGCTGAGACAACCCTGACGACAACAGCTGTGTTTTAGATGAGTGCCTGTTCTCCTGTTGATTTGATATTGCTGTTGATTCCTTTCTGTTCATCTGTAAGAAATTGATTGATTTATTTAGAAAAGCAAGATCTCTGCCTATGTCTCTCTATATACAATCTCAGGTACTAAATACGAGAGTATCTCATATACAGTCACAAAATGCACATTTTCTCCCTAATAAAATGCAGAGATGCGTTTCCTGCTCCACTGAGGAGGAAATCATTACTGTTATCATTAATCATGATCCTATTTGCATATCTTTATGCCATCATTATGGAGTGTTTTTTATCTACTTAAGGCCATTGGTGTATGGATTGTTATATGTTTTATGCCAGAATAGCATGTGATATTCAGCCTTGTGCCTTCAACTGTCTTAAAGGAGGAGAAAGTCAGATAAAAGAATAGCTTTAGATTTGGCTTCAGTGTTGCATGAGAAATATGAAACATTAATAATTCTTAGGAGTTTATTGTTGACAGTTTAGAATGAGCCATAGATTTTGATTTAGAGTTAAAGCACAATTTTAACCACCCTTCATGCACTTCACCGTGAATAGTGGCACAGAAAGACTTGAAACTCTTAAAGATGACATGAATTTGATTCTTTCCGAACTGTTCTGGTTTTCTCGTCATTCTCTAGTTTTCTGCCCCTCTCAAAATACAGTTAGAATCATTAAGTCAAGTCCCTCAAATCTATTGTTTCTAGGGTTGGGACGATACACTGAGTTCACGATATGATACAATAGACAATAATGGGCTCCCGATAATAATCTGATATTTTTTGGAAAGGAATAGCAATAAAAAAAAGTTGTAAAAAACACATTTTTTTTTCACTTCACTTTTTTTTTACTCAATAGGAATTTAAAAAATTATTATTTTTTTAAATCTGACCTTCCTCCGCAATACCACTCATATACAGTAGTCCCACCTTTAGATCCTGTCTTCATTTGTATATTTTATGGCATAGAATAAACACAAACGGACTGGATACAAAAACGCGTGGAAACATTCCAATAATATTGGCCCAAGCCGTTTTACACTTCTAGAAGAACACCTCTGTATTTAAATCACGTATCAATTGTGGAATGGAACTGTATATGGATTTATCTAATGATGAATATTTTCCTTGTAACTTTTAATATATCCAGGCCTTCCTCCTGCAGAGGTTCTTCTTAAAGCTGCAGTATGTATTTTTTTTGGCATAATTTGATCAAAAATAAATAATCACTTTTGAGCATATGGTAATTCAGTCTGTTATGGCATTTATAATATTAATCATCATATCATCAAATGTGTGTTAATGTGTACAATTTGTCATGTTTTAATACATGATGACTGCATTACTCTTTGCACTTTTGAACAGCTGAGTCATGTTAGCACACAGATAAGACACCAGCCTGACCTTCAAGGCTCACATGCGCACGCACGCACGCACACACACACACACACACACACACACTATCAAGACAGATATCAGTGGCGCCAGCCTTCCTCAATACATCCACCTCTTCATCATTCTCCAACGTCTCCACTGTTGGGAGCATCTGACCCCCTCCTTTTCCTCTCATCAGGGTGGAACTTTTTTCTCTATCTGTATAAAGCTTAAGCTGTGGAACTTTCCCAGTTGGTTGCTGGCTGCTTGCCCTCCCTACAGAATGGAAGCTTTTTTGTATTCTTTTTCATTTAGTTTATAATAAATCATTTTTTATAAAATCATCATGCTTTGACTGGACATCATCATTCAACCAGGGCACAAATCATGTCTCCAAATGAGGTCAACCACAAATTTGCCGTGACAAGTCCCTCCAGGATTTTGCAGGCATTTTTTGTGATTGTTTGCGGGCCATTTTTCCAAAAGTTGCGGTAAAAAGTTGCAATTTTTCAGCCCGAAAACATACTTTACTCACAATTAAGTTAAATGTTTCTACCAATTATAAATACATATTGACCAGACATGTTCTAGAAAAAATATGCTTTATTGTTGGAAAGCAAACACCAACACAATTTTGCAAAACATGGAAACCCTTTTTTTCTTTTAGCTTATACACTGAGCATACCCTGAATGCAAAAGGTGCAACAGTTTTTAATCAAAATGATCATCAGTAGTGCCAGTTAGTAAACAATATTGAACTTAAGGAATCTTAAAGTGCATAACATGAACCTGTCATGAAGACATTTCTTTAGGCATAACAAAAAAATAAAAAATACAAAGCATCTATGACGCAAAGCCTATAGTACATCCTTCGCTACTTCCGTAGCAACTACAAGCTCTAAAATGCCAAAAATAACAATAAGCGGCCACATATTTAAGTTTTTTTTCAACGAAAGTTGGGGGCTTTTGGAAAAATTGCATTGCCGCACCGATTTTGCGGCGTTTGCTTGATTTTGCATTATTAGTTGTGATCGCAACATCGCAAAATCTTGGAGGGACTGATAATTTAAAGTGTTCTAAGAGGACCGTGTAATTTTACAGCTTCTCTTGGCTCTATATATGAAGTTAAAAATTCTAGGAGCGTGACGTGACTTTTCAGCCAATCAGAGATCTTTTTACAAAGTGCTCCATGAGCTGTTTTGGGGTGTTACTATTACGTTTCAGCAGAAGAAGTCTTCATCACACTTTAAGCACAACAGTTACCTAAGCAAGAGGTAAAGGAAGACCAACGTGAAGAAGCAACAGAATAAAGGCACAAACATACTCTGGAGGAACAGATTACGCAGATCTCCGTGACTGTGCAGGGTCTGCCCCACGTACTGATGTCAGAGGGAGAGCGAGAAAAGATGGAATAAATCATGTATAAACCTAAGAGAAACTTATCCAAGGTGGAGAGAACAGATGCAAGTCATTTGTAATTTGTCTGAATGCGGAGTGAGTGATGTGGCTACCTGTGTTTGTGAGCTGTGTGGCAGGGGAGGAGCTCTTATCAGCAGTAGCTGTTCAGGACAATAACTACCGAGTGATACGTGCATTCATGTAGGCCTGGGCGATAAAAATGATAACGATATGTATCGCGATAGAGGAGTAATCAATATCAATAGAAATTATGTGCGACAGAATGTTTGATAATAAGCCTTTTCACACTGGAACTGCACATGCGCGACCTGGGCGGGGTCATAGGTCGAGAGGGATATAAACGTCAACAAGCTTGTTCACTCTGTTGATATTTCCAACCTAACAGCATTTATTATTTTCTTCCAGAGATCTTTAGTGTTTTAATAGTGTTTATATTATTAATATTACACATAGTCAGATTCGAGAGGACAAGGGTTTTCTGCTGATGTCACTTTCGGCCGATCTGAGCACTTTTAAAAACCAATAGGAGCAGCTCAGCAGCAGTGTGGAAGCAAGGACAGTACCCTCGCTTCCACACAGGTGACCCCTGGTGCACGAGCACACCGACTGGGTCTGCCATGGGCAGAATTCAGACTCTATTCGGGAATGATGCACGTATCAGAGCATTTTTGTAAACACAAAATAAAGTCCCTACATTTGTCACTAGTCTCTATGGAGAAAAATGTCACTAAGAGCTCCACAGTTGGAGAGGTCACAAGGATACTGGTAAGAGATGATAGGATTTAAAACAGGGAGTGGAGGGTCAGGAGGTCATTCATTTCTGCAGACGTCACATTAGAGCTCGTAGCTGCACATTAATTACACCTGCATGTAGCTGTGTGTGTATAAGATGTCTATATGTATTTATTTTGCTCTGTTTATCCTTAATCTACTAACCATAGTGTAAAGTTTAGTAACTGCTGCAGGTTTGCATTGGTATTCTAGATGATTTACAGGCTGAAGCCATTTAAGATGTGAGTGATGAAAATAGCTCACATCACCACCCACACACACACACACACACACACAGACACACACACATACACACACACACACACACACACACAGACACACACACACACACACACACACACACACACACACGCACACACACACACACACGCACACACACACACACACACAGACACACACACACACGCACACACACACACACACACAGACACACACACAGACACACACACGCACACACACACACAGACACACACACGCACACACACACACAGACACACACACACACACGCACGCACACACACACACACAGACACACACGCACATGCACACACACACACACAGACACACACACGCACATACACACACACACACACAGACACACACACACGCACACACACACACACACACACACACACACACACACACACACACACACACACACACACACACACACACACACACACACACACACACACACACACACACACACACACACACACACATCCCACCTGATGGACTTAATAGTAAGACATCCTTTATGAAAAAGAAGTCTATTTAAGTGTGTTTAGAGTATATTAATTATTGATTAAAAAGTGTACTTTTAGTTTACATTTTGTGTATCAGAGATACACTTAATACACTTTAATATACTTGTAATGCACTAAAATGCATTTACTTCATACTTGCATTCAAACTTTTGATATACTTAGTACAAGTATTTAAATTACATTTAAGTATATTTAGCTTGTGAATGTGCAGATTTTAGTGACGGCAGCCTAATAAATACATTTCTCCCCACATCCTAATGGCTTTATAGTAATAAAATGCAACATATTTTTTTTTTTTTTTTTTTGTGTATTCTTACCTTTTTATTAAAAAACACACAGGTCTATTGGTAGGATAGTTAAGTGAACAAGTCGAAATAAAGTTAAAAGTATATCACAATGTATAATATAACAAAAAGCGCTCAATTAAATGAAAGTGGGTTAGATTTTAGTATAATAATTCTAGTATAGTATTAGTATACCTATAGGTTTACTTGCAGTATGAAATAAAGTACTAAAAGTTCACTTAATTTATACTTATAGAATACATATAGTGTACTTTTGGTAAAACTAAATTGGTCCAATTCAGTCCCAAGAAGTATTGAAATAGTACATTTTGAAGTATACTGCTAGTATATTGGATTGGGTAAGTGTACTTGGTACTTAAAAGTGTACTGAGCAAAATATACTGAAACTATACTAAGTATACTTAGTATAATACACTTTAAGCATACTTCTTTTTCAGTAAGGAATCTGTTGATGTGACAGGAGTAAAGATGGCATTTGTTGATATGATAAAAAACTGAAATAAAGACAAAGAGGAGAACGACGTGAGAGGAGGAGGTAATAAGATGGGACTTGAAAACGTTGAGCACAAAGGACAAATAATGAAAGTCCCTATTAGGACAAAGGAGATGTAGGAAAACTAAAGGTAAAACAAACAAAACAGAGCCGTGTGCCATTAGGGATCTATGAACAGCGAGTGGAAAAAACTGTCTGAAAGTCATCTACAGAGTATCAAAGTGTTCCTCTGACTCCATCATCCTTCATCTTTCTGTGTCTGCAGCCACATTTCATCCCTGTCCTTCCTCCCTGTCTGTCTTTTCTTTTCCTCTGATTCACTCAAAGCTCTTTCACTCCCGCCCCCTCCCCATGTCTGCCATTCTTTCTGTCCCTATCTCCCCCCATCATCTTCAAAGCTCTGTCTGTGGCAGACCTTCAGGGCACCTGCCTCTTGAGGTGGAATAAAATCAAGCATTCCCTCGTGTGTGTGTGTGTGTGTGTGTGTGTGTGTGTGTGTGTGTGTGTGTGTGTGTGTGTGTGTGTGTGTGTGTGTGTGTGTGTGTGTGTGTGTGTGTGTGTGGACTGCTCTGAAGTGCACTACAGCCCTGGGCAGAGCCAGAGCAAACAAAACAAACCAGTAAACACCTGGACCATGGGGTCTCTCACCACATGGTTTCACTCTAAATTAGATTATGTTGCAGTGCTGTTGATGACCTTTGCAGCAGAAATTAGATTTGTGTGGGACGTGTGTGTGTGTGTGTGTGTGCTGCTCGGTCACTCCGCTATCGCGTGTTTCCATTTTTCTCTGTGTGTACTCGTGTGTTTAAGTGAGAATAGATCAGAGATGCACATCAGTAACCTGGTAAGAGCCAGATAGATGTGTAGCCCCTCCCTCTAACTCCAGTTCTCCACATGGATCTGTGTCTGGTGAATCCTTTCTGAACCAGGGAGGGACATGAACAGAATGCTTGAAGCTGATTGGGTGAAGCACCTGTCCACCATGATTTGTTTTAGCCAATCACACGGTAACAAATGATGATGTCGTCATCGGCATGCGCCGCATAGACGCTGCTACAACAATAACAAGGCTACGCTGGTGAAAACTTTCTTTTGGGATAATAATGCTGTGGTCATTATGTCGTTGAGTGACTTTTGTCGTTTTTGCAACACGAGTATGTGAGTTAAGGGCACGTTAACCATCCTCCTGCATTGACATCTTCCTATTTTGATTCAAAGCTATGCTAATAATGGTAGCCCTGCTAGTTTCTGTCTCTGCAACTGTACATGTGCCAGTTTTGCTTCAGTGTTTCTACCTCCGTCACACCCAGATATCCTGCCCTAAACCACAACACTGCCTCATGATTGGTTCTAACAGGTTCAGTTCAGAATCAAAAGGCAAAGGCGGGAACAGCACAAGATGGATTCTGGTGTTTGTGAACACCAGGAGAATACATCTTACAGGCAAGGTTAGCTCGTCCTCACAACTTCTGTAAACCTGACATGGAAAAGGGCTGATTGAAGTATTGTTTTGTATGTTGCAGTATATGTTACAGGTCCCAAGGATGAAGGACCACAATAACAAATAAAAGTACCTGTATAATGCAGGTGAAACAGAGAAGTCAGGACACGATCTGTGCTCACAGCTCTTCAGATTACTTCTGATTTAATGACATACATCATCACAATCACAACCACGGTGTACATAATTCCTTAGTCCAGTTTCCTCATTTTACACACATTTTGCTAATTAAATCATTTCCACATCTCACATTAACATCATCTCTCATCACTCAATATACAATTCAGTTTTAACCAATAAACATTACTCTTTATATAAATAACCCATTCTGTACATACAGTGCATATACTTTGTTTCAGGATAACCTATTTATTATCTTTTACTATATAATTTCACAGTTTTCATGCATTTGGGCATGTAATAAACCTTTTACCTCTCTCAAGGGGCCTGGACTAAATGATTAATGTTTGTGATATGTGTTATGATTAATGTTAACAAAATAGAACTGTAAAACTTAAGACATATTGTGTAACTGCTATACTGTTAACTAGGTGAAACCGGCGTCTATTCTGACCCAAAATGACGGCTGCTGCCGAACTTTGTCTGTCTTGTTTGAGCCAAAATGGTGGCTGCCAATCAAACTTTTACACCCGCTAGTGTCTTTAAAACTACACAGAACTCGGCTAAACATACTCTAAGCTTCACTTAACACCTCTAGTGGTAACAACGTTTACTTATTTCCAACATTCTGTAGTGCTTGGAACATTTACTGACCTGTATAGTGCGAGTGCAACACTCTGCCCAACAACAATAGTGGCTCCCGACACTTAACACAAACTTCAAATGAATAAATCTTTCCCAAAAAACTCAAACATATACTCCAGTATTATACATTGCATTCTTTAATATACAAGAGCACAAAACCATAAACCATGTGCATTTTGGCTTAAGTGGGACCACTATGACTTCCTAATAACTATATATTGGATAGAGTAAGTGAGGAAACTGGACGGATGGACATTGGAATGGATGTAAGAATGGTTGTAAAAACCACAAGTCAACGGAAGGCTCTATGTAAGCATTCACAGTGTTCACGGTAGAACGTGGCTGATAAGTTGGGTGGCCAAGAGATGGATAGGTGAGCATTTGGCCTGGTCGTCTCTGTCGTGTTGATCGTCTCAAGAGGGTGGGAGAGTTAGACAGCGAGTTTGTTGTCAGTTCTTCATGTTCATGCCATGCTGAGGGGTCTCAGACTCTGACTGAGGTAGGTCAAGAGCACTGTCACTTTTCAGCTCGGCTTAGTGAGATGACCTTACTTCCCGCATTTGTTGCCTCTTATCCTGGCTCACTTCCTCTATCACTCTATTGTAAGCCTGTGACGTGGGAACAATCATGGGCACAGCTTAACTCTCTTCTTCTAGCTGACTTTCCTTGTGAGCCAGGTCTGAAAAGTTCTCAAAAATTTGTTGTGCCTTTATTAGTGTATTCAGCACAGATTTATCTTGGGGATGGTATGGAGATGTTCTTGAATGTCCAACCCCTGAGAAATGACCAAGAGTCTTGAAAAGCTAATTTTCGAATTCCCATCCTTGGTCATGATGGAGCTTATTGGGGAATCCAAAGCGAGATACAAAGTCATTATAGATCCGCTCGGCTGCTGTCCGGCCAGATTCATTTTTAGTTGGGTAGGCCTGAGCGCACCGCGTAAAGTGGTCGACTACAACCAAAATATACTTGTACCCCCCTTTACTTTTCTCAAGCTGCAAGTAATCAACACAGACAAGTTCAAGCGGTGATTTGGACTTCAAGCTACTCTGGGTGCACGCACATGAACTGTTGGTTTCTTTTGTCTCAGGCAACTGCATTTTTTAGTTATATAGTCCTCTATGCACCTCTTCATGTGCGGTGCCAGTAGAATCTGTCTCTGGTCACCACTCTCTCAGTGCCAAGATGGCCCATACAATCATGGAGATGTTTCAATACGAGAGGCTGGTATCTGAGCGGTAAGAGGAGCTGTCTTCTCTCTGGTGTTTGCCGGTAGAGGATTCCATTTTCAATTTGTAACCAATCCCATTCACAGAGGAGCTTGCCCACAGGTTTGTTCAACGACCTCCTGATGTCTTCTGTGAGTTTAGCATTAGATTCCTTTAGTCTGAGTATCTCTTTTATCGTGGGATCGTTTTTCTGGGCCTGAACCAACTCATCATGTTTTATTTCCTGAAGAGGTGTGCTCGGTTGGAATATAGCATCCTGAGAAGAAGCTAAGAGGGCAGCAACCCAAGGGACATCTTTTAGCTGAGCAACTCGTGTTCCCCCCCAAGCTGTACTGACGACGTCTTGGGACAACTCTTCTGTACATCTTGACATGAACTGGTCGATGTTAAGCAGAACACGTGACAATGTATCTGCTTCTATGTTGGCTTTTCCGGGTCTGTATTTAATGTTAAAACGGAAGTCTGACAGTTCTCCAACTCAGCAATGACCAACTGCATTGAGTTTTGCTCTGCTCATGATGTATGTACAGTAAGTGGGTTGTTGTCGGTGAAGATGGTAAAGTGTGGTGCAGAGAGGAGATAATCTCTAAACTTTTCACACACTGCCCACTTAAGAGCGAGGAACTCCAGCTTGCCACTATGCCAGTGATAGTTCTTTTCAGCAGGCGTCAAGGTCCGTGAACCATAGCCGATGACACACATCTTTCCATCTTGACTTTGGTAGAGTACGGCACCTAATCCCTTCTCCTACGCAATACAAAGAGTTGGTTAAAGTCTGCATATGCCAGAACAGGAGGATGAACTAACATATCGACCAGCTGTTTGTGGGTACTCTGATGTGTTTGAGTCCAGTCTATAGGTGTCTTAGACAGCAGTTGAAGCACCTGAGGACTTCTCCTGCAACAACTCATACAGTGGCTGGGCTGTCTTTAAAGAGTTTTGGATGTATGAGCAGTAGTAACTGAGGAAACCAAGGACTCAACTGAGATTGCCTACGGTCTGAGGTGATTTTGCCTTTAGAGCCCATACAGCCGCCAGATCCTTTGGGTCGATCCTCACTCCCTCTGCACTGACCAGGCACCCAACATAATGCACTTCTCCTTTAAATAGCTCACACTTTTCAGACCGGAGCTTCACGCCATGTTGTTGTAAGGCCTGCAGCACCTTGCGGATCACCTCAACATGAGCCTCAAAGGATTTAGAGAAGCAGAGGATGTCATCGAGGTACGGTATACAACAGTCGTCTCTCAGGGTGCTTAAGATTTTCTCCATACTTCTTTGAAAAGCTGCGGGCGCGTTCGTGAGGCCGAATGAGATTCTAATCCATTCATATAAGCCCCAGGGTGTTGTGAAGGCTGTTAGATGGCGTGAACCTTTGGCCACAAAACCCTGGTGGTATGCCTTTCCCTGGTCGAGGATGCTAAACCAAGTGTATCCCCCTAACATGTCAAGCAAATCTTGTATTCGAGGAAGTGGATGTCTGTCTCATACTGTTTTCTGGTTCAATAAACGGTAGTCTATACAGAGTCTCAACAAACCATCCTTCTTTCGAACACACGCGATTGGAGTGGAATTGTAGGACTTGGATATAAAATATCCATACCTTCACCAGGAGATCTTGAACGTACTCTTTAACCTCTTGAAGAAGCGGTTTTGGTATTGAAGTGTAAGCCCTCTGAACGACGACATAATCCAAGATGGTGGCGGCCCGGACTACAGCCGACACTATGTAATAAAAGCCTTAAAAGACATGGATATAATGAAAAGAGTGGATGGACAGAGGCATAAACATGCGGACTTTCACACGGACACACACAGACTTATTAAATACACACGGACCAAGGTAAACGAAACAGGCTTTCCCGGCCGGCCGAGTAAATGTGTCTTCATACTGCATGTACAGGCTGTAATATCACCAGTTGATCATTTTACCAGTTGTTAGAGCTACTGTCTTTACCAGGGAGATAATATTTATTACTGGTGATTGTTTTCTGGAGTTTTACTGGGATTTTTACCGGTGATTAGTTCATATCTCCCTTGCACTCAGCGGTCCAAACTGACACCGTAGCCAGACACACACACACACACACACACACAAGCGTGTCACACACGTCACTCAGTCACATTAAGGAAGGTTGTGGTCATTATAACAGGGTGGTTTAAAGAATGAATAAAAGATTGTTTTATCCCGTTCTTCTCCTTGTTATTATCACATTATAAAAAAGTTTAAAAATATCAGGAATTAGTGCTGGTCTCTAACGGTCTTGACGTAGAGTCCGGGCAGCCCGAGTCCGAGACAAGACCAAGTCAAAATGCTTCAGAGTCCGAGTCGACCACCACAACACTAGATCGTAGTGCATAGGTGGGCAAACTACAGCCCGCGTTCCACATCCAGCCTGTTGGTCTTTTTAATCAGGCCCGCCGAAGCCAAAATAAACAATTAAAACACAAAATGAACCGTCTTACTCCGTCATTTATCTCCTCAACACCCGTGGGAACCAAATGTTCTCCCATTCTCCGTTTATGCCCGTCCTTTTCCAGCCTCCTAGCCAATCAACACGCAGAACACATGTAAACAAAGACGAACATTGGCAGAGAAAGCTGCACGTAACAATGATGCCTTCACGGCCATGGGAAACCACAACACTCGTTGAATAAACTACATGTGGAACTTTGGGTGTTAGTACGTTACAATATCATAATTATGACTGCATTCCTTTGACTTAGTCCTGTGATGCCTGGCATCCTACTAGGTATGGACAGAAAATGTAAGATGTGGAAGAAAGCAGAGTTAGATTATTCACCGCCATAACACAACCACAAAGAAGAAGAAGAATTAGAACTTACTTATGGTAGAAGAGGAAACTTGGATATCAGACAAACAGTTCTTCCACTTCAGATAATCAAAGTAAACTGTTTGTTGATGTTTTAATGCGGGATCACGTGGTGTCGCGTGATACACCTGGCTCACACGGCAGCGTAGCGTGCCTTGTGAGCCAGGTGGAGGTTGACGGAGCAAAACCGCGGCACTGACACAGCGATATACATCTACAGCAATGAGTGGCCCAAAGAAAAGAAGAGTTAACAGTGAGTGCTGAGTGTTTAATAATGAATGGACAAGTAAATACTTTTCACTGAAGTCTGTCAAAAGCTGTATGTCTTATTATTTGTAAAGAAACCGTTGTGGTTTTAAAGGAATAAAACATCCACCGTCACTTTTCCTCCAAACATGCTGCTAATTATGCTAATAACCATTATTAACAAATTATGTTGGAGGGTTTTTTCATGGTTTTTACTTAACTGAGCTATATATATATATAGTGTGTGTGTGTGTGTGTGTGTGTTATGTGAACTTTCAAGTCCCACATTTGCCCATTATAATAATCCTGACAAATAACACATGTTAAAATGTGTTGAACCAACAGGGAACAAGTAATATAATATTTCATAATGAATAAAAAACTAAATTAAACTCATTATCTGAATTAAAAAAAAACAAATGTAAAAAGTGCAGTAGAAAAACAGAAAAAAAGAAAGAAATTCAGTACAAGTATGACATGAACTAACAGGGAACAAGTATCATGATGTTTCATAATGCAAGTATATTTCATAAATAAATCAAAAATGAAAAACTAAATTAAATGATTTACCTGCATAAAAAAACAAATGTAAAAGTACAGCAGTCTAAATATTCAGGAAACAACAACACTTTGTTTAACAATCTGTGCCAAAAAGCTTAAGAAAACAAAAAAATAAATAAATGTTTTAAATCAGCTATAAAAGTTTGTTTATGGTTTCACTCCACTTCACATGCCGCGTTACATTTTGATCCCAGTTGCATATCTCATGCAGTCTTAATTGAACTGAATTGTAACCTTGATGAATGTGGTGATGACTGCTCAGGTGACGCTATGACGCTCTCCCTAAGTCTTCTACCAAGCTTCTCATAGATATCTAGCATTTCCTGTATCTCAGTGTTCGTAATGAGTGTGGAAACCCTACTTTGTTTGTTGCGTGATGTTGAACTGCCTGGTCCAGCATAACTAGCTGTATCATCAGTTTGACACGGGTGTGTTAGCTTATCTCTAGTTGTCATAGGGACGGTCTGCGGAGGGCTAATACCAATGTCATCTGAGAAGTGAGCTGTCGGCACACCTTGTCTGAATGTCTGTGAAGCGAGCGATTCTACCTCATCTCTGTCATCAGCGATCAGTGGTGTATTTCAATTCTTGATTAGATCATCAATGACATCCTTTAACATTAGCAACTCCGTCATCCCAGTGTCCTCTGCCTCAAGTAGGTTCTTACTGTACATGAAGGAACTGATCTGGTAGAGTTCTCCCGCTGACAAGGTAAGCAGGTTTTTCCTAATGTCCCACACTAGGCTCTTCCTTTCACTCTCATCAGCCATGGTTGTAGCTCCTCCTAATGGGTCACTCTGCACGACGAATCAGTCTCTGCTCTCAATCACTGCTTTCTCCTGGCCAGCACCAGCTCCGGTCTTGGTCCCAGATGTCATTAGTGGATCAGCTCCATCCCAGCAGGTGGCGCCGATCCCGGACGAGCCCCCAAGATTTGTTACGGGTCCCAAGGATGAAGGACCACAATAACAAATAAAAGTACCTGTATAATGCAGGCGAAACAGAGAAGTCAGGACACGATCTGTGCTCACAGCTCTCCAGATTATTTCTGAAGAGACTTGTTCCCGCACAGAGGTTCCACTCCTCATTACTTTTGATGAAATTATAGTAAAAGCACCCAAATGTTCACAATTAAAAAACTATTTATTTATTTTATTTATTTATTCAGTTCATTTCCGACTCACAGAAATTCATTTGACATTCAGAGCCAAATCACATCATTGTATTTTTTTTTTTTTTTTTTTTGTCCTTTTTTTGTCCTTTCTCATGCCGGAAAGGGCGACGGAAAAAAGCATTATGCTTATCCAGATCCGTCCCCTAATTTGAACACAGATAATTTTACATCCAACCTCGTTTCTTCCCTTTTTTTTTTTTTTGTCCTTTTTTTTGTGATGTGTTCTCGTCTGCAGTCATTGTTCCTGTTGTTACTCCTCTTCACTGTCCTTTTCCTCCGTATTTCCTCGGGTTTCCTCCGTATTTCCTATAAATAAATACATAAAAAATATACCAAAAACTATTGATATTTCAGCTCTTACACATAAATTGTGGCTGACCTATTTTTGGGAGTGCCACATATACAATACAGCTTTTGCCCATTGCTTGAACACGTTTGGCAAAACTTGGCTCATTGAGTCAAATCTCTAAACACAACCAAATAAGACACAGCACTGGAAAATAAAGCAATCACGTCTATGTCAAATATAACTCTAACGCTATCTTAACCTAGCAATCCTTTGTAAAAATGTCACTGTGGTGACAAAATGATACCCACTTCTATCATATACAGTAAATACACCTTTAAATGAGCAGCAACACACTAGTCTACTTCATATAAAACAGTCTAGTCTTTTGTTTTCAGTGTTTTTATTCAGTTCCACAGAAGGCACATATTTACATGAACCAAAATACTCAATTTAAAATCATAACAGTAATGTATTTTACAGTTCAGTGAATTCAGTTAAAAATAAAAAAGTTGTTAGATGTCAAAGAATTAAGATTTTTTTAGATGCGTGTGTCTTGAGGTGCTTCATTAAATTTGAGTTGTTTACAACAGATGTGGACAAAGTCTTCACTCCTGGATATAATGAACACTTCACATGTACGTTCTTGTCTTTGACCATAATTCATATAAAGTAGTGTTTGTATCGTCACCTTAAAAATAACAACTTTTCATCAGATTGTTCCACGCTCACCATCTCTGCTGATTCATCAAATCTGTAGTGTGTGTGTGTGTGTGTGTGTGTGTGTGTGTGTGTGTGTGTGTGTGTGTGCTGGCACATGTGTAAAAACACTGGCTCTGATTGGCTACCATGACACATGACGCCGCCTTAGCCAATCATAATCGCTCACCTTGTTTTTAACCCGCCTCCTCACTACAGCTGTGTATGAAGCCGGGGATGCTTTCGGATCACAGTTTATTCAATCAATACATGTAATGCACCGCATTTAACGTTCAGAAACGATACTGACGTTGTAACGGCGTAAAAAGTAATTAGTTAGATTACCCCATTACTGAAAAAAAAACCGCCATTACCAAATGCCATTATTTTACTGTAAATGCCGTTATTCCAAACACTGGTCAATATGGATGAAACTGTGAACCGGTTTAGATTTGGGTGGACTTTCTGTCCAGCTTCCCTCATAGTCAGACTATGGTTTATCACATGGTCCGCCAAAGTTGCTCTTATGTCATCTGAAATATTTGTCCTTGAATGGCCTCTCTGACCATGTCCTTTCGTTTTCTCTCCGTGTCTTCCTCTACCTCTACCTCTCAATGCCTCCATGCTTGGAAAGTTCTCAGAATGGCTAAACTGAGGCCTTTTTTGTAGCTGGATGATTGGTGTTAATTTTTGTCAGTGAGTATTTTCAGGTGTGTGTCAAAGTATTTTCAATTACCCAATGTGTGTTGTGTTTTGAATAGATGTGTTTTCCCAATGGTACCCTGAGATTTCCTTTTTCAACTATGTGTCTTTGGCATGAAATAGTGTGTAGTGTGCTGGGGCAAATGTTAAATGTGTTAGAATTGCAACTAAGAGGGAAAGCGGCACTTTGTTGAAGGTATAGTAACAACAACTTTAAGTTATGTTACTTTGATTTAAGCATGTGTCTATAGTGTTCAAGCAATGGGTAAAAACTGTAATATCATTAAACAAACCTATCCATTGTGGTGTGAAGTTATGGAATGTGTTAACAGAAGAGTTAAAATATAGTAGTGATGTGCTGATATTTACTGTAATATAAGGTGTAAAGACATTATGATAGATAAGCACATACTTGTTCCTGTTGAACAATAATAAAAGGAATAGGTAGTATTTATTGTCTTTACATATATGTCTATGCAGGACAGGTATATATCGTACACAGAGTTTGCGGGGGTCAGGGGGGGCATTATCCCCCCCAGTGATCAAAAGTTTTCATTTAAGTTTTCTTAAATTCATTCGAAAAAATTAAATTCTTAATAAAATGTACATAATATACACATGTTAAAGCTGATATCCAGAGTTTCTGAGAAACGTCTCGATGTCTTGCCCTAAACAGCCTCACTTCCTCCCTCTGCCTCTGCCAATCTACCAGAAGCCACGCCTCTACTTTTCTGCATGCGCATCGCAGAACAGAACAAGGTTGCATTGAGTCTCATTGATTTAAATCTACGGGTCAGGTAAAAGTGATGCACGGCCTTGTTTCCATGCACAGTTTCTCATTCACTTTGATTGACAGTCTCAAAAACAGGAAGTCAAAGCCTATTGGCTGGGTGCACTCTGCAATCGTTTTCATTTATAGAGGGGTCTATAGGACGAAGGAGGGACTTATATACATTAATGTATATGAATGACCACCAGCAGTAGACCATAGTAAAAAACTAGTTAGGTATTTTTTTTCATTTCGACAGAATCATACATAAACATACATTTCTCAGAAACCCCGGATATCGGCTTTAAGTGCTGCTGAACATTTCAAGCTGCATTTTGGATTTGTTTTGGCAGGTCCATAATATAGCTTTCAAAACTTATGTTACAGAAATGAAAAAATAATAACAATAAAAACAGTTTGATTGGTACATTTGTTTTCATTCCTTATTTGTGAAGCGAAACTAGTTCTATATATACATTTTTTTAATATATTTATTTTTTTCCTGCTGCCCCCTGGCAAGTTTCTGAAACTCCGCCTATGGTATGTATGTATATATAACGTACTGTATGTGTACTGTATGTGTATATGCATTTATATGTATGCAGTAGGCCTGGGAAATATATTGAGATTCACAATATATCAAGATTTATATTTTGGCGATATTGTAAATTACAATACTGAACTGAGGCGCATCGCGCTGGCAGTATCAAAAAAGGGTGACCTGGGGCGCTCTGGGGGGCTGGGTCGGTGTGCCTGGGGGCTGGCGGTGCGGCGTCCCCTCGTTGCCCAGGGCGGCCGGGGGTGTGGTCGTTGTCCTCGGGCGTGCTGCTCCCAGTGCTGCTTCTATTCCGGGTCCTTCTGGCATGGGGTCCGGTCCCTGCTGGCTCTGGGCCCACTGGCGGGTGCCCGCCGGCTGCCCGTTCGTCTCGGCTCTGGCCGTCTGCTGGGTGTGGGCCTTGGCCCCTCTGCTGAGATCTCGGGCGGGGGGCTCTCTGGGCCCTCCCCTTGGGGGATTTGGTGCGGGGGTAGGGGTGAGGGTGGTGGGGGGCCTTGGGGTTGGGGGTTGGGGGCGGTGGCGGAGTGCGCTGGCTTCTCGGCTTCGAGGTGCTTTCTCGGGTGTGTATGTGGCTGCCTCTCTGCTTGGTGTCTTGGGGGCGTCTGGGGGGCTGCTCGGCCGGGGGGGTTGCCTGGGCTCCCTGACCACCGCTCTTTCTGCTATTCTGGCTGCATCCTCGAGTCTGGGGCAGCGCTTGGGTTTACAGTGGCAGTTTCTTGCACATACATAGATCTATGATGCACTAGCATGTCTTAGACTGTGGGATAAAACTTGTAGTGGGCTTAACTTTAGACACGTTGATCCCAAAAACCTATTTCAGGTATTACCACTCACTCCTTCCCTCTGCCCACAGCCACCACCATTATAGTTAAGCCTCACGCCTACAACTTCACATCTCACTTCACAGTAATCAACTCTTCCATTTCTCTTCCTTGAATCGCTCCTCCCTGCTCTCCTCCCCCTCCACCTCACCCCCACCCTCTTACCTAGGTGTAACACTGCCCTCTCTTTTTATATTCTCCCTTTAATAAAGTGTTTCTTACCCTTCCTTAGGGAGGGCTGATGATGGTCACAATTATGCAATAAAATAATGCAATTTATTTAATTGCAATAACAAAAAAATAAAAAATAAAATGCATTGCTGTCTAAAAAAAGATTGCACTTCTTGTAGTGTTGACCTTTGACAGCATGTGCAGACAAGTAAAAAAAAAAAAGGTAAATTACAATATTGCCAATAAGGCTATATCAATACATTTTCTAATTTATAGCTTATTTTGTATTAAAAAAAACTAATTAAAATGATCCCCGTTGGTTTAATATCCAGGACAGTGAGAGGATAGATGAAACCTGGCACTGATGAAAGGAGAAGAAAAAACTGAGCTAACGAGAAGAAAAGGAGAAAGTGGGCCTGGTGTCGGACATTTCTATAAGTCCTCCATCTAATTAGAGTCATTGGGGAGAAGCTGTTTAATAAAAGAGAGAGGCTGGAGATGAGTGTTGGAGGAAAGCCAGGGAGCTCGGCTACACCCTCTAATTCACTCTGTGCCTGTGGGAGAGAAGAGAGCTCTGATGGAGAGAGCTATTGATCGGTGAGTGTGATGAGCACAGACTCAACCAACACAGCTTCATCTCTCCTAAGTATACACACACACACACACACAGTTTTTTGTTTCATTTTATTTTGCCAAAAATAACTCCTGTGTAACGTAGTGGAAAGCCTTCAGGTTACAATGAAACATCATACATTGCTTTATAAAGAGGTGATAGTATGGGGTGTTTGTTTGCTCTGATTTGTACCAAATGAGATGAAATGATTCAAAAAATTAAACACATGAGAAAAAGACGTTTAATAACCAATGCAGACAAACAATCAGTTTATTGTTGTTTCCACCATTGTAACGATGAGGTGCTCGTCACTAATTACCGTTACCATTAAATATGATAATTGTAACGAACACAGTGTAGTTAGTGAAATTAAATTCTAAACATTGTATGTAAGAGGATTATGATGAAAATGATTAAAAAAAAAACAAAAAAAACAGGACTGGAATAAAAAAGTTAAGACCAAGACTTGATTGTAATAATAATAATAATAATAATAATAATAATTACAATAATAATAATAATAATAATAATAATAAACACAACAAGAAAATAAATAAACACTAAAAAAAAATTAGGATCAAAAGTTCAGATTACAATTGTAATTGTACAACTGGCTCTGTTTTTTCTCAGTGGCTCCTCTTTTCTTTCTTTTTTTTTTTTTCCAGTGGCCCTAATCCTCTTCCATAGTTATGTAGCATTTAGAAATAATTTAAGAATAAATACCAATGTGAGCATTAGTACAGGAAAGAACAAAGGGTTTTGTGTATTTTTGTGGCCATTTTGTAATTTGTATTTTTTTTCATTTCAGATATTTATATTCTTGTTTTGTGTGTTTGTAGTCATTTAGTGTAATTGTGTTGTCATTTTGTGTATTTTTGTGTGTTTTTTTAGTTATTTAGTGTATTATTGGAACAAATGTTTTATTGATATTTTGTGTTTTTGAAGTCATTTTGTGTCTGATTAATTTCGTGTGTTTCTGTTGGTGTTTTGTATCTTTCAGAGGTGTGTTCCATAAAGGAGGGTTAACAAACTCTGAGTTTATCCATAAACTCTGGGTCAACATACACAGCGATGGGAAACTCTGGGTATCTGATTCATTAAAGCTGGTATGAAGTGGGTCAATCAACCCTGAGTATGTAAACCTTGGGTTACTGACGTACACGCGCGCGATAAAAAGCCATCATCAATGGATCAAAGGTTACACGAACTACCATGGTAACTACCGAAAGAGAGTGATTTACTCACCCTGATGGTGAAATAAGTCGGTGTTTGAGGAATATGAGCCTGTTCTAAAGGTGTGTTCAGTCTTCAGTGACTATAGTGGCTTAAATCACCTTTAATTAGTCACACTTTTTGGTCACTTCATCACTTTATTGCTTCAGTGACGTGACGAGTGGTGAATAATATGAATAAAATGTGTCTGAGGAGACGTGTCAGCAGCATAGGATGTCTGCTTAGAGAGCCCTCCTGTTACACTGGATATAAAGACAGTAAATGCCATTTGATATCGAATCAATTATATTGATTTTTAATGTAATATTGTCACCAGAGTCATCTATACGTCCTAAAAAATGTCATAAAAAAACACTGAAGCAGGACACGAACCCATGACCCATCACTTTCAAGAGCAGCGTCACAACTCACTGTGCTATCATACCTTGAAAGAAATGTGAGTTACAGATTGAACTGTATAACAATATAAAACAATAATCGAGCCTTAAAAGTGTATTAATTTAAATGATCATCTCCTCCTTTATATTATCCACAGGTTTGTATTCAGTGAACTTTACTACAGACGTCAGTAGATGTTTTAATGTAGATCAACCTCTCAGTGTGTTTCACTTAATGATCTGTATCTACAATGTTAGAAAGAAAACTACTGTTAGCACACAAAAAAAAATAAAAACATAAATCAACACAACATTAGTAATGATGTGAACACGTCTGTGGTGTGTGATGTTACTAATGTGTTTCAGAGAAAAGTGTTAAGGTTTATTAAAGTGTTCAGAAACGGTGTTCAGGTGGGCGGAGCCAGGTAGAAACCCAGGGTTTCTTTGATAAAACCTGTCAGTGACCAGGTTTAGTTCATGGACAATGTTGCCATGGTAACATACTCAGAGAAGAACATATCTCACGTTTAGGAATGAGATACTCAGAGTTTCCCTCATTTGAGCCTGAACAAACTCAGAGTTTGAACATAACCTGCTTTATGAAATAAACCTCTGATGTCATTTTGTGCATTTTTGTTGGCATTTTGTGTATATTTCTCTCATTTATTGTGTTTTTAGATTTATTTTGTGCATTAACTTTGGGGGATGGACAGAATGAATAGGTCTGCCAGTGGCCCATGTCTGGTATGCATACTGGTCTTGTTGTTTGCACAAACTATGTTAATAATCTCATTAATGAGGTTTAATATTTGGTGACTGAAACTGAAATGTGTCCACAATCTGTTATTGAGAACAATAATTACTAGGTAAGACCTGTATTCTCAAGTCGAATACGTATTTGCCAATTGAAAACTGGCAAATAGAATTGTTCATTTGAAAGACGTCTTATTGTGTGTATTTTGTTGTTGAGTAATGTCCCCTAATGTTGTTGTTTTTACTAATTAAAATGAAAGTAAAAATGCAGGAAAAACAGAAGACTGACCATGACCTTAAGCAAAGGTCAAGGTCACACATTGAAAGGAAATGTTGTTCAATGGTAACAGTCTGAGCATTGGATCTCACTTTGACCTCTACCGATCTTTTTCCTATTTTTAATTGCCAAATATCATGAATATATTCTTAAAAGCTGTCACTGACATGATGAGCCTTTTTATGTGCTGGCGTCTGATGGGATGGATTACCAATATTATTTTGTACTAGATGTCAGTATTCTATGAGGCACGTGTCAATCTCATATTAAAACCATGCCCTTTAAAGCATCAAATTCGGCCAACTGGAGAAATTAAAAACGACAGAGAAAACATGAATCATTGTGTAAATTACAGACTAATTCAGTTGTAGATATCTCACAATATTTGCAGTGGCTTTCAGTTTTCTCATGTTTATATCACATGATGGCAGTCATTTTTAATCTCTAATTGTTAAAAGAACTCTACATGCCGCTCCTCGTCTGTGGAACGCCCTTCCTGACCACCTTAGGTCTCCACAGACGGTGGATGCTTTTAAAAAAGGACTAAAGACCTTCCTTTTTAAAAAAGCCTATAGCTAATTTTAACTTGTCCTGCTTTTATTGTTGTATTGTATTGTATTTTTATCCTGTTTTACTATGTAGTACTTTGAGATTTTATTTGAAATGTAAAGTGCATTATAAATAAAATTCATTATTATTATTATTATTATTACATTTATTCCAAAGTCATGTAGTTTTTTCTAAATTATTCCACAAAATTTACCAAAATGAAATAAAATGTACTCACAAAAACAAGACAATTTAAGTAAAAACCCTAAAGAGACGGACATCTGATATACTTGGATATTGTCTGTGCTTTACATACTTTACTTACCATTTATATGTAAGAGTGAAAACTAGTGCACCTCCTTTTTTAAATTACTCATTTTTATTATTATTTTTTTTTATTTCCATAACTTTTCTTAACTCTATTTGTGTAAATACAGGTTATAAAGCCTCAGTATCACCCATCCATCATGAGCTGACGAACCTGTCTCACATTTATAGTGTTATTTTAAGTGTTAATTCAACACTATTTCTGTGGTTTCAGTTAGCATCTGAAAAAAGTGAAGGATTTTCTTCTGACGGCGTTAGATTTAGAACACTCTGCAATATGTACCCATAAACACCTGTATGTTGGCATTGTTTTAATACTCACATTCAGAGAGATGAAGGTTGGCTGATTATGAAACACATTCCCAAAGGAAGCTGAATGGCAGAGATGACTGAGTAAAAACAGCAGGTAGGGTTCATAACGAAAAACAACAAAAACAAACAAATGACCTGCAGTTCCAACATCTGAAATAAATGAAAGAAGACTGAACAATGTTTAATATCAGTGGCAAGGGAAAGAAAACATTAGGGACATATTCAACCCAGTTTATTGGATTTCACATAGTGATGTATACATTTTATTCTGAGTTTAATGTTGTTTAATCCCATCTGGAATTTTACATCAACAAAAGTCCTGAACGTTAGTGTTTTATTTATCAAAGCTAAATAATGAAACTGAGTAACCTGAGATGGGCTTAGGATAAATATAATGAAGTAACCAAATTTTGATTTTATACTGTATATGTTCATTTACTATGCTTTTGTAGAGAAAATGAGTGCCCTACAGTTTTCACTTCTACATATAAATGATATGTAAATTATATGATATGTCTCAGTCTCTGTTTGATGTTCACTTTAAACTCCTGATGTTTTGACTAATTTGATGAAAATGTAATTTTTCATATCAGTTTTTGGTATAACCTCTCACCCCTTCCCTCTGTTCACAGCCGACACCATTATGCTTAAGCTGGGTGCTGTGTCACACCTTCAATTTCTCCACACTTGTCACCAGACTGGCTTCAAAATCCAGTATTATGCTATATTTCACCATTTTCCATTTGTTCTAAGAACCCCACCAACATAGTATTAGAGGTTTATTTTCTGGAGTTTTAGCCTCTGAAAAGTCACTTTCAAAGAGCTCCTTAAAACAATCTGTTTTTTGGGCCTTCGTGCATATACATACGTGGGCATAAACACACACGCCACTTCAGCGTGTGTGTTTATTACAGCAGCAGTAAATCATTAACAGTCTTGCTTCTCCTCCTCACTTATTCTAACCACAGTAATATTCCATGTAAGACCATTGTTTTGTTCGACCGCTGCATCACATTGGGTCACAAACACGTCAGATCATCCCACAAAGGTGATACAAGGTGGTATAACGGCTACTAAAAATGGAACTGATTGCGACCGCTCGCTCTGCGCCGCAGGGAAGTAAACTCTCAACTATCAGCTGAGTCAGCAGTTTCAAACACTTACATGAGCTGCTACGTCACTTTCTTCTCCTCCTCCCCTCTTCTGACCACAGGAATAGTTCGTTTAAGACGATAGCCCAATGTTTTGTTTTACTGCTGCATCACATTGGCTCACAAACATGTCAGATCATCCCATAAAGTAGGGGTGTCCAAACTACGGTTCGCGGGTCAACTGCGGCCCTTTATAATTGGCCCGGGGCCAATTACTGCCAATATACTGGACTATAGCCTAAACATGAAATGTGGCAGCACTGGAAGCAAGCCGTCCAGCTGTATTTTGACAGTTGAAATTAGAAAAAAACGAGCAAATGAATAGTGTACGGTGTGCTCATAGCCATCTGAAATATGTGTGCATTTGAGCCTAGGATGTATGTGGTGGACAAATTATCGTGCACGGAGAGGTTTCGACTGTTAAAGGAGACATATCATCATTTAAATTCTTCCTTTTTACATATAAATCATACAGTTATGATCTATATAAAGCGGAACTGCAATGCTTGGGTCTGAATTCCTCATTATTATAGCTCCACCCCTTTTCTACCCTTTTCTGATGTTCTTCTGAGAGCAACTCGTTTTGGTGCTGTCTCTTTAAATGCAAATGAGACACTTCATACCCCGCCCCCTCTCCAGGTTACAGAGGTGACACTCGGTTCAACTCCACCCTGTTCGGCCATTTTTGTAGCTTGATAGAAGAGATACGATTATTTAGCGGCGCAGAAACTTTTTATTCACACGTTATTTACAAAATGTCAACAACGTTAGACTTGTCCATCCAGCCTTACATGTTCCAGCCAGAGTCTGACCCAGTGGAGCGAGATGAAAATGAAGATGATGAACCTGCAGAACCCTAACAAGTGAGCTAACACAAGCACCGAGCTAACGCTAGTGCCAAGCTAACGTTACAAAATGCATTTTAATACAGTCTTTTCTGAGACAAAAACGTCAAAATGAAATGACTAATGAAAACTTTAGACTTAAATTAAATCACGTAGGCCATATCATCAAGGATCTAAAACGAGCACACAGCGCTAACATATGAAGACGGTTCAACTGCTAATGCTAACAAAACAATGACAGGGACGTCTTATCATCACACTTTTTAGCGTTATTTACAGCTTACCGAAGTGCTCTGTTCATCGTCTCCAAAGATAGAAGGAATTGAACCCTCAATCAGACAAAGTCTTTCTGTAAATCCTTCTTTATACTGGTGGAGGTTGATGAAGCAGTCATCATTGAAGTGCTTCACACACACAAAAATGACCTTATTCACAGATGTGGTACATTTCTATAAAAAATAAAACTCAACCAGACACTTTGAAAAGGTTCTGATGCTGGGAGACGGTGTAATGAAGCGTGTGGGTTACTACATCCAACAACCCAACATTTTGACTTATCCTCTCGTAACTTCAGCATCCTGGAGCTTGGACTACAAAATAAAAGCGAGGAATAAAAATGGCGGATTGCTGAAGTGTTGGACCTGTAGTCGATGTCCTAATTTGGCAGTTCTGCTGCAAATACTGTGATGTTATTGTTCAAAAAACATAATACAGAATAGAAAAATCAAAACAGATTGAAAAGTATGACCAAAACAGAATATAAAGATATCAACGGAGCACCTGAAGAGACTAATTTGAACTTTTCTGTACTTCTAAACACTAAATATACAACAAAATGCATTTAAGGGCTAAAAAAGAGGATTTAGCATGATATGTCCCCTTTAACACACCCTAATGACGGACAACAAGCATCCACTCCTGCAGCACGCATGCTGCGCTGACTTCGCACTAGACAGTGTGCTCAAAGTCATCTCAAATATGTGTACAGTCGAACCTAGGTCAAGGAACCCAATGAGAAATCGCCGTGCATGGAGAGGTTTTAACTGTTAACACAGGTTAGTGGGCGCTGTGGGTCCAAAGCTGAAGTTTCACTCTATGAAACATAAGGCCCATATATTGTTTCAGTTATGTGCTTTTAATTTGTTGTTTGGTTCGTTCAATATCAACTGGTCCTACAATTTTACAGTGCACGATTAAAGCTTGGTTTTTCAACCACTGTGACGTGGTGCAATTTTGTGCCGTGAGAGATTGTCAGGTGTGCCGTGGGAAATTATAAAATTTTACCTAATTGTTCTCAAAAAACATTTTTTAAAACAAATTATTGTCTGCAAATATGCCATTGTGCTGCTGTTTTTTCACATTGAGTGTATTAAGTATGCAATATATTAAATATGATTAAATATTTTAGTTTTTTGTCTGATTTGTATTCAAGAAACTTTGATAAGCATGACTGAAAATTGTTAATTGCACTTTTGTGTTGTAGTTTATTGATTTTGTTTCCTTAAATAAACCATCTGAGGCACTATATGCCTCACCATGAGTGGCCCAGCTGTTGGTGTATTTTTTGGTGAAAAACGTTTGGACATCCCTGCCATAAAGGCCATACAAGGTGGTGTAACGGCTGCTAAAAATGAAACTGAATGTGAGCGCTCTTCAGTTTATCTATATACTGAATGTAAAGATATTAACTGTGATATTAACTGTAATATCAACCTGTGTGTTTTACCTGTGAGGTAGTTTGAGAGGGAGGAGCTCACATTATTATAGGCTAGGAGGAGCCAGGATTGTCAGGAGGAGGAGTTTCCCCATTATGACACATCAGTGGGGAAAAATCCAACTCGCCCGTTAGGAGCTCACTTTCTTTCAGAAGAGCAAGGGAGGGAGAACCAGTGTTCGGAACGTTACTTTAAAAAGGTAATTAGTTATAGTAACTGCGTTAGTAACTGAATTACTCTATAATAAAAGTAACTCATTACCAAGGAAAGTAACTATTTGCGTTACTATTAAAAAAAAAAAAAAAAGAAAAAAAAAAAAGTTGCTCTATGTCAAAGAATTCACATTTTTTAGATGCGTGTATCGCAGTGACGTGCCGTCAGGGTAGGCAAGGTAGGCAGTGCCTACCCAAGGGTGAATTGATATTTTGATTATTTAATTCTAATTCTAATTTATTTATTTTTTTTTAATTATAAATTATTTATTTTTCCATTTCCAATAGCCCACAGTGCCTATAAGTTTGAAAGTGTCCGCATTTTGTGCGTTTCATAGCCCAAATTACTAAACAGCGCTGTTTCTTGGAACAGCTGCACAGTCTTTTTTTTTTTTTTTTTCGCTCTGCTGTAAGGCAGAGGGAGGCCACGCCCCCTCCCAAAGGCACATCACTCTTCTGCCTCCGTTCCCATTGCGTGATTTTACGTGTTTGCGCATGCGCAGTCAGGTCCCCAATGTGACATCAATTTACACGTAAAGGCAGTGTAGAGAGCTGCCTTTGCACGTAACTGCACTATGCTAAATGCTATACGTAAGTTCACAGCACATTAGTGAATAGATGACACGTGACTGCTGCTGCTACGTTCTCTAGCTAGTGGGCGGGATAACACTACAGTGTGATGACAGCGCTAGAGATGATAAGGAAACTTTGTTTTGAGGGAAAACGACAGCTTTTAAAAGATGGAGACCAACACCTGAGTTACCAGAGCTTCAGCAAAGGTAAGGTCAGAACATGTTTCATACTGTAGCGTTTGCGGCCTGACACTACGGGGCTAACTAGCCGAATGACGAGGACACAGAGTGGCTGCCGTTTAACCGGATGAACCGGGTTTTATTACCCTCAAGAACAGGCTAATACTGGGTTGGAGGAGTGCCGAAAAATAACAAAAACGGAAAGCTAACTCTACTAGCCACTGGTCGAGGTGTCTTCTTTTCTCCCTTCCCTCTTTTTAGTTCCACCCCTTTTTTTAGTTCCTCTTCCGCTCCCAACAAAAACTGGCCTATCCGCCTAACTAGGGCAACTCCTTCCCCCACAACTTCCAATCAATCCCCCCTAAAGTCCTGCAGGGTCGTGTCGTGTTTCCCCGGGTGATGATGTGGAGGATGAATAAGGATCGTAGATGAAACTAGCATGCATAATAACACAAAGTTTATTAACACAAGCAGAATCAAAAGAACAGGGCTGAGGCAGAGGCCCTGTGAGAGCAGTTGGGGTCAGATTTACTCTGAAGAATCTTAGCCAAAAAAGGCCTATATGACTTGAGACCAACGGGAGGAGTCTAAGGCTTTAGCCTTAGAACAAAGAAAGAAAGCCACAAACTTTCACACCTCAACAAATGGAGGAAGTACCAACCTGGGAACAAGAAACTTTCAGGGTTCACAAATTAATCAACATCCAACAGTGGAGTTACAGAGATAACGGGCAGGTGGTCACAAATAAAGCCATCTGTTGACATCTTATACTCAGCTTGAAGTGAAGAGGTATATTGCATAGAATGAATAACACTTGTAGTTGACAATGGGTTATATGAATGAGAACATTCTGTTGGTTCTTGAATTATCTGAAGAGTGGCATTGAACAAACTATATTTGCAATCTAGATTTCTGCAAGAACCATTCCAATAATCCTTCATTTGTGACTTTTCAAACAAATACATATTCTTTGATCTCATTTTGAGGGGGAAACAAACAGCTGGTATTCTTCCAACATCCTGAGTTACCTTTGGGGGTGATAAAATCCCCTGGGCTCCGCATGGGTTCGGAGCCCAGAGTTTGAAAACTTAGCAAGTAAACATTGATTGATTGTTTAATGTAACAAAGAGGTGAGAACAGGAACGAACCTGTTCTTTGATCCTACTGTTCCTTTGCTTGGCCAGGAAGGGGAAAGGGTCCCCCCTTGGTCTACATTTACACTTCACAAAGGGAGGGAGACCTTTTGACCTCAATGCTGAGGCTAGTACAGTATCTCATTCAAAGTTCAATTTAGATGATTTAATTTCCTATCACATGTGAAACAGTCAATACACCTCAGTCGCTACACGCCCCCCCCCCCCCCCCTCTAATTCCTCGTCCCCGAGGAAGAAGAAAGTCTTGGAAGTGACCCGGAGGGCGCCGTTCCCTCTGTGACCTTCTGACTCCACCATCCAACAGCAGGGTCCCAATCGTTGTGACATTGTCCTTTGGCACCAGGGCTCCAAGCGGTGTCACAGCCTCTCCTGGCGGCACATCCTGACGCCGCCTCGGTGGGGCTCTACTGCGATGTGACGATCTCACCCGTGCCCTAGGGGTTGTCACTGGGAAGGCGGGTTGCTGCTTCCCCCGGTATGGTGTCATCCTATCCCTGTGCAGCACAACCGTGCGACCTCTGGGTGCCAGTTTGACTCGATACACAACTTCTCCAACTCTCTCCACCACATAACAGGGACCAACCCAGTTGCTGTCCAGTTTGGGGCAGCGGCCTTTCACTCTCTTGGGTCCATACACCCAGGTGAGGTCCCCAGCCCGGAAGTCCTGCCCCTTGGCTCGCATGTCATAGCATCTTTTCTGGCGGACCCCTGCCTGTTCAGCCTGACGTCGGGCAAATCCGTGGGCCGCCTCTAAGCGGTCCTGTAACTGCCTGGCATACTCGGGCCCAGCCATGGCATCTGGTGCATCAGGTGGTCGTCCATAGGCCAGCTCTGGTGGTGTTCTATGCTCCCTGCCCAACATCAGCAGAGCAGGAGTACAGCCAGTGGATTCTTGGACCGCACTGTGGCAGGCCATGAGAATGAGGGGTAGCTGCAGGTCCCAGTCACTCTGATCTGTAGCGGTAGTGAGGGCTAGCTGAGCGCCCAAGGTCCGCATGAAACGCTCCACCAGCCCGTCACTTTATGGGTGCAGGGGAGTGGTCCTCGTCTTCCGGATGCCAAGCTGGTTACACATAGTGGTGAATACCTCCGATTCGAAATTCCGACCCTGATCGGAGTGGAGCACGGAGGGGGTCCCGAAGCGGCTGAACATTCCTTGGACCAAGGCTTCGGCCACGGTTGTCGCCTCCTGGTCTGGAATGGGGTACGCCTCCATCCACTTTGTAAAGTAGTCGATGGCGACCAAAACAAACCGGTTACCTCGGCTGGTACGGGGAAGGGGCCCCAACACGTCGACTGCCACCCGGTCCATAGGCGCCCCAACCCAGTGCTGCTGTAAAGGTGCACGTGACTGACCTTGGGGACCCTTACAGGCAGTACAGGAATCGCAGTGGCGGCAGTAGTCCTCAACATCCCTCCGACTCCTGCCCCAATAGAATGCTTGTCTCAGCCGTCTCAAAGTCTTTGTCACTCCAAAGTGACCCACTCCAGGAAGTCCATGGTGTGCCTCCAACACTTTGTCTCGGTGGTCCTTTGGCACAACCTCCTGCCAACGTGGCTCTCCGGTGGCTGGTTCAAGCCAGCATCTCTTCAGGACTCCTCCTTGCAGCTCCAACCCAGGCCACTGGGACCACAGGCCTCTGACAGTAGCTGACTGAGCCACAACATCGTCCCAGGGTGGCCGGTTGTCCGCCTCCAGCCACTCTATGACCATTTTGAGGTCAGGGTCTGCGGCCTGCAGCTCAGCCCAACCCCTTACATCTTCAGGTAACAGGGCCCGGCAGATCGCATCTCCAGTCGGTCGGTTAATTGCTTCCCGCTCATCCGCCCTGTTGCAGTGTTGACATCCTGGTGCACACGGTCGGCGGGAGAGGCTGTCCGCATTTGTATGACTCTCTCCGGCTCTGTGTTGTATGGTGAACTGAAAAGCCTGAAGTTGTTCAATCCACCTGGCAACCTGCCCTTCCGGTTCCTTAAAAAACATGAGCCACTTCAAAGCGGCGTGATCCGTGCGGATGGTGAACGGAAGGCCGCAGAGGATGTGCTTGAAGTGATTCACTGCGTCGATCACTGCTAATAGTTCTCTACGGGTGACACAGTAGTTCTTTTCTGACTTATCCAGGGTACGGCTGTGGTAGGCAACCACCCGTTCGCCACCAGGGGTCAGCTGCGAGAGTACAGCCCCAAGACCTGTGTTGCTAGCGTCTGTATCCAGGATGAACGGCAATGCTGCATTTGGTGCGACCAGCACTGGGTCCTTACACAAGGCTTGCTTCAGCTCTCGGAAGGCGGCATCCTGTTGGGGTCCCCACACGTAAGGTCTGTCTTTCCGCAGTAAGTCAAACATGGGGGCCCCTATAGTAGAGAACCTTTCCACGAAACGCCGGTAATAGGAGGCGAGCCCTAAGAATGATCTCAGCTGGTGAATGTCCGTGGGGGTTGGCCAATCCCTGACAGCAGCTACCTTGTCTGGTTCTGTCATGATCCCCGCTCCACTGACTCTGTGACCCAAGAAGGAGATCTCCTGCCGCTGAAACCTGCACTTCCCCGGGTGAAGTTTAAGGCCGGCCCGGTTAATCCGCTCTAGTACCTCCCCCAGAGCCTCGAATGCTGAGTCAAAAGATGGTCCGTGGACAAGGAGATCATCGAGGTAGACGAGGCAGCGTTCAGGCGGCATCCCCAAAAGGACTTTTTCCATTAGCCTCTCAAATGTGGCCGGGGCATTACATAATCCGAATGGCATGGTGGTGAACTGCCATAAGCCACGTCCCGTGGTGAAGGCGGTCTTGGGTTTGTCCTCTGGGGCCATGGCCACCTGCCAGTACCCACTCTGGAGGTCCAATGAGGAGAACCATGCTGAACCGGCCACATAATCAAGGGACTCATCTATCCGTGGCAGTGGATAGGAGTCCTTCACAGTCCTGTCATTCAGCGGTCGGTAGTCGACGCAGAACCTAGAGCCACCATCTTTCTTAGGGACCATTACGACTGGTGACACCCATGGGCTCTCCGATGGTTTGATTATGCCAGCGTCCCTCATCTCTTGTATCATCTGATCAGCCGCAGCTTGCCGGGCTTTGGGTAGTCTTCTAGGTCTCTGGCGAATAGGCTGTGCATCCCCTGTTTTGATAAAGTGCTGAACCAAATGCGTTTGACCAACATCACTCGGGCCAGTGGCAAAACTGTGTCGATAGTCAAACAAGGGTTCAAGCCCTCCTGGTTCCTCTCCCAGATGTCTTGGACCGCTTTACTGGCTGCTGACTCTGCTTCAGGAATGGAGGCCACACACACAGTCTCTACGGCCGCAGGGAGATGTGTGAACATGTGCATCGGTTCTGGGGTTACGAGGTGGTCATCATCGGTGGAGGGGGACATCCGCAAACGGGCCTCCCATTGTGGTGGACCGGGACAGGGCGGGTCTTTCTCCCCACTATGGTTCTCACACAACTTCATGTCCATTTTCAATGTGTGGTTATGTCCAGGAATGAACGGAAGCCCCGTCTTTGAATGTCGCAGTACGTGCCCCGAGGTCTAATGTCACCCCTGCCGCACACAGAAAATCCATTCCGAGTAAGCAGTCCTCTTTATTTTGGCGACCCAAACTGGTTGCAGGCCGAGTAGGGCCCTATTTCGATGTGAACAGTGCTTCTTCCGAGCATGGGAGCCTTCTCTCCGGTGACTGTGGTGAGTGGAATATCAGCGTCTGAGTTCTGATACCTGTCGGCATTAGGTCAGGGTGAAGGAGCGACACAGTGGAGCCTGTATCCAGTAGCCCTTGGTCCATTGGCCATTAACTAACAGAGCTACCCTACAGCAGTTAGTGGAAGCTGCGTTCAGATTGAGGAGAGCATGGTTGACAGGGGGGGAGCGCTTTCACAGCAGGTTGTGTCTCGTTTTCTGTGGGGAGCGAAGGGCGGCTCGGGTCTCCCCCCTCTACACCGAGCCTCTGGAGTTTCCCTGTTCCGGCTTGCAGGGCAGAATCAGGCACCGGGCAAACACGCCATGTGGCCTCTCCCATGGCATCTCCAGCAAACTTGGCTCTGTCGGTCGGCCGGAGACATCGTTTTACGTTCTGAGCCTGCCTGGATAGTGACAGGTCCAGGAGACTGAAGGCTATGGCCACTAGGCGGCATGGACCTGTCTTGGTTGGTAGTCCAAGCCTTCCGTGAGTATGTCCTCAACCACGCTTTCTCCAGTGCTGCCTCCAAAGTCTGTGGGTCGGCGAGTCGGACTTGCTGGCGTAATGGCGGGGGTAAGAGACCACGGATGAAAGCTTCTTTAGTTAACACCAACCGCGTGGTTTCATCAAAGTCAGGAAATCCCCTTTGTGAAAGGTAGCGCAGCTCCGCCGCAAACACACCTAATTTTTCTCCAGGTTCCGCATGCGCTCGTTGAACCTCTGCCGCATAACGACTGCAGGGGTGGTGCTCCCAAACCGTCTCTGCAGGGCCATGGATATAGCTTGTGGATTTCCAGGTCGGCAGCGGTGATGTCCATGAGTACTCTTCTTGCCTCCCCCTCTAACGCGGAGATCAATTGAACAGCCTTTTCCCGGGGACCAGCCGTTGGCCGTGGCTAGCAACTCAAACTGGGCACAGTAGGTTTCCCAAGAGGTGAGGCCATCATAGCGTCCCACTTTATGCTGCCGCTCCGGGAAACGGGTTCTGGGGCTTGTTTCTGAAGAGCAGCCAGGGCTGTAGTGAGGGCAGTAGTAAGAGCGGGGACCAGGTCACTCTGACAGTGGACAGCAGCCATGGAGCTAACAGGGGTTACAGCCACGGAACATTAGCATGTTAACTGGGGTGCTGTTGGTGTCATTATCATCAGTTGGCTCTCATTTTCATCCAGTTTAAAAACAGAGTCTTGTGTTTCCCCCATATGGATGCTGGTTACATTTAGAGCTATTCAGGACACGTTCAAAAGCACGCTCCATTGCAATACTCATTCTGTGCAAAAAGTCATCTTCTATTTGGCTGTAATGTGTTTTGCAACTCTGGGATAGTGCTTTGTTGGCCCACCACTTTACCTTGAGACACAGCGGTGACGTCATCGTGCTGTGGCTGGGCAGGACGTGCGCGCGACAGACCGTCCACCTCTGTCTCATCTGTGTGGTCGGTGTGTCGCCGTAAATTGAAAAGGATTTTTTTCATCACATCGGGGACTTCAGTCAGCAATGTGGCCATCGGTGAGTTAAGCTTCTTTTTCCTTCTCACCGCTTGGCTGGCATCAGCTGGTACTCCCGTAGGTGTTCTGGCGGGGTGTATGGGTTGAAGTGTCGGACTTTCCGACGTTCGGCCATCTCAGTCCTGCAGTAGGCTAGTAGCTCGCTGTTGTAGCCCGCGTATGTGAGGGGAATGGAGGCTTGGCAATCCCACTTCTGACACCAGTGTAGCGTTTGCGGCCCGACACTACGGGGCTAACTAGCCGAATGACGAGGACACAGAGTGGCTGCCGTTTAACCGGATGAACCGGGTTTTATTACCCTCAAGAACAGGCTAATACTGGGTTGGAGGAGTGCCGAAAAATAACAAAAACCGAAAGCTAACTCTACTAGCCACTGGTCGAGGTGTCTCCTTTTCTCCCTTCCCTCTTTTTAGTTCCACCCCTTTTTTTTCTTAGATGGCTAAACACTTGTTCATGTGGATCTTATTGGTTTTTTTCTTTCTTATATGAATTTTATATTTGATAAGCGCATTGAGATGACTTTGTTGGAAATTGCTTTTTACAAATAAAATTGATTTGAATTGAATTAACGCTTGACAGCAGAAACATATGAAATTGTCATTGGTGGTCTCGATTTGCAACGTGCCTACCCAACCCTAGTGGTCACGGCACGTCACTGGTGTATCGTGAGGTGCTTCATTAAATTTGGGTTGCTTACAACGGATGTTGACAAAGTCTTCTCTCCTGGATATAATGAACACTTCACATACACGTTCTTGCCTTTGACCACAATTAATTTAAAGTAGTGTTTGTATCGTCACCTTAAAAATGTCAACTTTTCATCAGACTGTTCCACGTTCACCATCTCTGCTGATTCATCCAATCTGTAGTGTGTGTGTGTGTGTGTGTGCGTCGCGGGGTACTGGGACATCGTCTTAGCCAATCATAATCGCTCACCTTGTTTTTAACCCACCTCCTCACAACAGCTGATTCAGAAGCCGGGTATGCTTTCGGAAAACATTTTATTTAATCAATGCATGTAACGCACCGCATTGAACGTTCAGTAACGATAAGGGCATTGTAACGGCGTCAAAAGTAATTAGTTAGATTACCCCGTTACTGAAAAACAAACGCCGTTACCTAACGCCGTTACTTTAAACGCCGTTATTCCAAACACTGGGGAGGACACAGAACTTTTTTAACTGTGGCCCTCTGAATGAGGCTAAAGGGATGTATATCACTGTAGCATAACCACCATAAAATGATTTTTCATAATACTGCCCCTTTACCTGATTACACAACACAATATGCACAACTATAACATCACAATTCACTCTCACCTTAAAACAGTCAACATGTCATTATCCCACCCTAACTCCCTCTTCCCTGTTCCCTTCCCCCTCACCGAGGTGTAACACTGCTTTCTACTTTTATATCCTTCCTTTAATAAAGTGTTTCTTATCCTTCCTTAGGGAGGGCTGGCG
Organism: Gouania willdenowi; assembly: GCF_900634775.1. Lineage (NCBI taxonomy): Eukaryota > Metazoa > Chordata > Actinopteri > Blenniiformes > Gobiesocidae > Gouania > Gouania willdenowi. The sequence continues at coordinate 1,640,476 of NC_041051.1, read as the reverse complement.
ATGGCCACAGTTATGCAATAAATAAATGTATTTATTTAATTGTAATAATACAACATGCATAGCTGCTGTAAAAAGATTACACTACATATAGTGTTGACCTTTGACAAACATGTGCAGACAAGGTAACAAGAAAAAAAGAAAAGAAAAGATGAGAGTACAGCCATCCATTTTGTCCATTTTCCAACCCGGTTGCTCCCTTTTCAGGGTTGCAGGGAAAATTAAAAGTTATTTTTCATAATTTGTAATTGTAAACGACTGCAGTCATATTATACAGGCACGGCAAAATCATAAGTCCTGAAAAATATTGTAGAGTTTATTGAATTTAAGATATCTACAACTGAATTAGTTGGTATTTTACACAAAGATTCATGTTTTCTCTGTCATTTCAATTTCCCCTGCGGGACAAATGAAGGCTATAAAGGGCCAGAATTGGCCCCGGGCCTTTAGTTTGAAAACATGTGCTAGAGGGTGAAGACGGTACGTGTCCTGATTAATTTAAATTGATTGATTGATTTTTCTGAACTCAAGTCCCCCTTTTGTCCGACCAACAACATTTTGCTCAGAATTCTGTGAAAAAACAACAACTATAGATCATAATGATGGAATGAATGAATGATAACACACATTTTAAAGAATCGCATTTTGTAAATAAGTGCAATGAAGCAGTATTAGTGACTCCTGAATAAATTTGTTTAATTTGATTGTTTTATATTTTAAGGTATCCTGCTGTAGGACCAAAACTGACTTTTGTATTTTCAGTTCATGTTCTAATTCAGATCATTTCTATTAACATTTTGTGTATTTTGTTGTTGTTTGTTTTATTATTCAGTATATTTTTTTTCTTATTTTGTGTGTTTTTGGCATCGATTGTTGTTTCTTGTGTTGTTTTGTATGTTCCTCTGTTTATTTTTGTTAATTTCTCATTTAGTGTCTTTGTTGCTGGTATTTTTCTCTCTTAGTGTGTGTGTTTTTTGTTGTTGTTTTGTCAGTTGCTGGTAATATTCAGTGTGATTATCATTTCTGACCAAAAATAAACATTATAAAAACCCCATATTTTTAATGCTTTCATTTGTTAATTTAAGTATCCATGCACTGTAGTGCCATTGCGTACCCCTAGGGGTACACGTACCCCATTTGAAATGAGAAACACTGCTTTAGAGGGTGAAGAATGTACTTGTTTGAAGTCAGATACCACAGCACACCTTAATAGTGTGATTTAAACCTATAAGTTTGTTCTGTAGATAAAGGTAAATAAAAGGCAGAAGGTCATAAATAAAGTCTCTGATGCTGAATATTGACTATAGTCACTTTAGGAAAGATTTAACGGAAAAACAAGGACAGCCAGAGGCAAAGCACCTCCTCCTCTTCCTCTTCCTCCTCCTCTTCCTCCTCCTCTTCCTCTTCCTCTTCCTCTTCCTCTTCTGTTGCTGCTGGATGGTGCGTTCACGGACAGACGGACGGACTGACGGTACCGGGCTTCCCTGCTGGTCTGAGGGGCAGGAAGGACCGGGTCCGACCGGTAGAGCCCACTTCCAGGGTCCAGTGTAGAGGCTGTGTGTTCGGACATCAGAGAGAAGAACGGTGGAGGTGAGGAACCATTATTAATAATATATAATATTAGAACCTGTTGTTAGACGATTTACGGCTCACGGAGGAGACGAGACGAGGAGAGACGCTGAATCATAGCATTGTTCAGGATTGAACCTTTATATTTATAGCTAACAATTACTCTTTTGTACATTTTGTTAAATTACATTTTAATTACACACACACACACACACACACACACACACACACACACAGATAAAACTCCGACATCAAATAAATTATTACTCTGTGGATAAAAACCACCTGATTTTTGCTGGTTTTAACAACAATAGAATAAAGTACAGGTCGACATTAGAGCTAGAATTTAATTTGAGCGGCTGGTTGAAACCCTTTGATTTAAAGACGGAGGCTGAGAGCTCCCCCTACAGCCTGAAGGCAACATGACACAGTCTTTTAACATGACACACAGTCTTTTAACATGACAAACTACTGTCTTTTATTAACATAAACTATGGTATTTTAATAACACGACATAAACTACAGTGTTTTACTAATATGACAGAAACCACGCTCTGTCACATGTCAGAGTTGAGGATGACCAAGCACAGAGACAGAATCAGGCAGGTGTAACGTTCATTTTAATGACAAAAATACATGGGAGGCACGAGGAAACCAGGGAGCATAGTGCAAAACACAGCAGGACACAAGGAGGGTAACAGACATTCACAATGATACAGCCATTGTTCTGTGTCCTAACATTTGGTTACGCGCCACACCTGTGTGGAAACATGAGGCAGCTAATCACTCACAACCCAAATCACTGATTGGAGGAGACCCCAGCAGGAATACCTGGGAACACAAAGACAAGAGTTAACACGTGAAATTAGAACTATTATAAAAACTAAACAGAACCAACAAAGACTTAGTGAATAGAAAGAGGATCACAAGGGCTACAGACAACCAAAACTAAACAGAACCTGACACACGCTTTTAGGCTGTGGTGATGGTTAAGATAAAAAAAGATGAATTATTATTGTCATTGTACAGATGTAATGTAGAAGGACGTCATAAAATACGCCCACAGCCTCGTAAATAAACAGCTTAATCAGATATAATGTAATGAGAAGCATTTGTATACATATATAATTCCAGCAGATTATTATAACTTACATAACCAACATATATCCTTTACCAGAACTTTAAAATAATGAATGGTGTGATTCTATGACATTGCACTCAGAAGAAGAGACAAATAACATAAAATGGTAAAGATATGTTTATAAAAAAAAGAACAAATTGATTTCGGTTTAGGATGTTTATTTGTGGAATGATAGTGGTAAAATAGGTGCACTCAAATGTGACAATTTAATGATATATTGTAAGTACTTGAATTTATGAAGGGTTGACTGAAGGTGTGCTGTGGTATTTGACATCAGGATCTTAGTATTGCATCAAATGCTTAGCATCCAATCAAAGCTGTTGATCATTTGTGATCAGATAAATCCATCGTTCAGGCCTCATTCATCAATAAAATGATCATTTGCTCAAAAAAAGATGCAAATTGTTTAAGAAGTTTATTTTCATCTACACCTTAAACGCTTTGTTGACGTGATCACTCATTGCATTGTGGGATGTGGCGTTTCATTGACAGATGCACAGAAATGTTTTTAGTTCATTCTTCCTGTGATTTCTTCAGACAGGAAGGCAGTGATTGGCTCGATACCATTTTTGCATTAGTCTGTTCCTGGTATTCCTCCTGATATTGGAATTAAATAAAAACATGGGACTCCACATCCCACAATGCAAACTTTAGTGCAATTTCAAGCTTTACATCTTTTTTTTTCAAGCAAATGATCTTCGATTTATCGATCTATGACGAGGCCTGCACTATGTCTATATTTGATTTAAAAAAATATGTGGGTGGTTGCAGCTTTAAATCATTCTTGAACCGCTTCATTCTGTTGTAAGAAGAAGCCACTTCCACCATGGAATTAGGTCGGCATATGTTTAGAGTGCTCATAATCAGTTCCATTTTTAGTAGCCGTTATATCGCCTCGTATCGCCTTTGATGTAATCGGACGTGTTGGTGACCCAATACGACGCAGCGGTTGGAGAAAACAAATGATTATCACCTAAAATGGTCTATTCCTGTGGTTAGAAGAGGTGTGTATGACAAGTAAGCGAAATAGCAGCTCCGCTGAGAAAGAGCTGAAGCAGATGACTGACTCCGCTGCTGCTGCCGCACGCACACCGTGAAGCAGCGTTTGTCTGACTCACAATCACAATAGCCTCTTTAATATCCATGTGTTTTACTGTAATGTGCAGTTTTTTTGGCTGAAAACAATAACAAGAGTGTGTGGATAGCAAGAGAAAATTGCTATAGTGATCATTGATCACCCTCTACAAGAGTGAGGCATAAAGTCTGTGTATACAGACACGCCCACTCATTCATATGCATGAAGGCCTCAAAACCACCTGTTTTTAGAAGCGTCATTAAAGTGATTTTTCAGAGGCTAAAACTCCATAAAACAGGCGAGTTTGGGAAAATAAACCTCAAATACTATGTTGTTGGGATTCTTAGAACAAATGGAGATGTGTGAAAAATAGCTTAATACTGGACCTTTAAAGTAACCCACATGGAAATAATATTAGTAGACAATACAGCGTGTGTCTGATGTTCTGAATGATGGATATCACTGGTATGTATTAAGCTACAGACAGTGTCTGTAGCTTAATACATACAGTACATGCAAGCCAGTAGTACGTAGTTTAGTAGTAGTAGTTCTCTTGGTAATTCATAAGGTATAGTTAGTAATCATCAACATACAGGTAACATATAATTTATAAGTTGTTAACTAACATAAGTTAACTATTAGCTATCTATAAGGCACAGTTATAAATCCTTAACAAACTGTTAACAAATATTGACAAGCACTCATCATCTAACAGTTTAATAATAATGATCTATTAGCTACTTATAATGGATAGTTATTATAAAGTGTAACTGTTCCATTAGTGAAAAACTAATTTTATAAAATGTCATTTTTGCATTGACTTTAATTACTTTAAGAGCGAAATTCAGAATACTGTAAAAAAGATCAGTTTGTGAGATAAAAATTAGCTGTCTATCATGACTCACAAATTATGTTATTTGTTATACACATTGAAAATGTATTCAGCAATACTGTTTACAATCGAACAATTTGATGCACTGTAGGCTCAATTTTTAAATAAATCAAAAATCTGTGTAGATGGTTTGTGTGGGACAGTCTGAAGATGAGCTGTGGAAAGGTTGGTGTCAACTGAGCAAAGGTTGTGGGAGGACATACTGTAGGTCAAATACGTACTGGGGGATACATTTTGCTGAAAGTTACAAATCTATAGCACACGTGTTTCATGTCATGACTCTGGAACTTTGTGAATAATTTGGTGCTTGTTCACGCATGGGAAGGTGGATTTATTAAGAAGAAGAAGAAGAAGAAGAAGAAGAAGAAGAAGAAGTTACCTTAACAAGCACATTTTATACGTTCACAGACAAAGAATCAAACCTTTAATTCACACTGAGAGCCCATGTTGTAAACCTCTGCAGCGGGTCAATTACATTTTTCAATTACAATTACATCTTCAACTATCCATGTTCAATTACAACCCAATTACAGAATGGTGACTGGCATTTCTTTCATTTACAATTAAAATTACAATGATCAATTCCCCCCAATAGTCAATTAGAATTACGTTCTCAATTACTGAAGTTACATTTCAATTAATCACAATTACTGATAGTGGAATAAATAACCCCATACAATGTAACTGTAACGTTAGCTTTCTGTTAGCATCTCTTATGATAACAGGTCAGTTTGACCCATGCTTTAAATCAACTGTACAATACACTAAAAAATATTATCATCTATTATGTTTTTCATCTCTTGTTCTGCTTGTTACTCTTCCTAATCAATTAAAAATATTGGTATTAATAATATAGGTGTAGGCGTCTGAACCTTTTTTCTGGCAAAAATAGTCAAATGACCCTCAAGAGAAGTGGCAGGTAGTGGGAAAACTTGATCTAAAACATATTTTAATATTTACATATGTGTAAGCTATAAAACTGTATAATGGCACGTAATTTAATTTAATTTTAATATTTTTTTTTAAAAATTTTAATTAAAGTTTTTATAGAATTTTCATTCAAATTACAATTACAAAGTCAATTAAAGCTTCAAGCAGAGATGAACTGGCCCTTGCAACCACGTGGTGCACGAGTGTGGCACGTAGCTGACCATTTTCAAGGATTATATCACAAAGTTTCCTGCAATGTTGTGTGCAAATATAATGTCTATGATTTCCTTTTACCAATAGGTGGCGCTATAATTATCAATGACGGTTGAGTTAAACCATAACTCCTTTTTTTGGCAAACTCTTAATAACTACCATAAGCTTCGCTCGTGTGTCACGTGATCAGCCTGTGCTGTGAAAACTTCCTGAACTCTGTAGTGGTATAAAGAAGTACCTGCCCAGATCAGTGAAATCCTCAGTGTACTGAAGTAAGAGTTCTTCAGTACACCGTAGAATTCTGACATCATCACTGTATTCATTTATTTTAATGCACTTAAAAATGACTGCAGACATCAGATATAATATCAAAAGTGCAACTTTATTGCTGTCATTGTCCTCAAGAGTTAAAATGCATAAAACAATCCCAAAATAAAAAGTAAATGAGTCTGTCATTCAATAATTTCAAGTTTATAACATTGCAATTAAAAAGATAATAAACTCTTCCCTTAGCATCTCAGCATAGTGCGAGTAAAACATGTGGCACTCATATAGCCTACTCAAAGGGTGAACAAAGAGGGGGCCGGCTCACATCGTGCTACGGTAACTGTCCAAAAGTCCAAAAACTGTGGTGGGAAAAATATAAAAATAAATTATTTAAACTCAAATTTGGAAAAATAAAAATATTTTTTATCTACAAAATTCGATAAATCGATTAAATTTATTTTTTGCCCAGCACTATGATGATGTCAGAATTTTGTAGAAATTCCACAGTGATGATGTCATCAGTCAGTTAGGAGCCAATACAATTTTCAAGGCGGTGCCATTGAGTCATTTTGCCATTCATGTGTAATTCCCCCAAAATATCAAATTCTTTGCCAGTGCTAATATGCGTACACATTTTCATGAGATTTTGATAGTGTTTAGGTAAATAACATAATAATAAAAACGAGGTGCATTACAGTAGGGTCCTACGTATTGTTGTGCTCGGGCCCTAATTATCTGAACCCACTTACAATCCAATTACGATTACAACAGCAATAGATTGTTTCAATTATTATCATAATTGTAATTAATTACCAATTATGCACTCACAATGATAATTGACCCCAACCATGCTCTTCACTACCGAAGCTTTGTCAGCTCATTTTACGCTTATTTTCGTTGGAAATGGACAAGTATAAAAACCATCATCTTTAGGAAGCATCTTAGCTTCAGTCAGACAATTAAACTAAATTGTACAATATGTCAGCCACAAAGACATTTTCCGCTGAATGTGAGAACATAAACTCCTCTCACCAGGTCCCCAATCTGTCATTAGAGCAGCTGCTGCAGGCTTTCATTCACTTCAGTGAGCAGGAAGCTGCTGAGGTCACACTCATTGTTCTAAGCAGAATCAATGCAAATGCGTATTGATATTGTTCATTATGCAAACAGTTAGCACAAAAGCTTCAGTACCTGTGTCGGTGCACCAACACCTGACTGAAGCATATCAGAGAGAGACAAGCTGCTAATAATGAAACATTCAACACAGGCCACTTAATATTTGTATGATTAATGTCTATAAATATCCAAAGTACAGCCATTACATTACAAACACTTATTACAGTGCTGATTCATCAGATAAAGAGATCAATGTGTTCATGGCAGAATAGAAATAAGCAGTGACGTGCCGTCAGGGTAGGCAAGGTAGGTAATGCCTACCCAAGGGTGAATTGATATTTTAATTTTGATTTGTTTTAATTATAATATAATTATAAATTATTTATTTTTCCATTTCCAATAGCCTACAGTACCTATAAGTTTGAAAGTGTCAGCATTTTGTGCGTTTCATAGCCCAAATTACTAAATTGCTATTTCCTGGTATGGCTGCACAGTCTCACTCCGCTGTAAGGCAGAGGGAGGCCACGCCCCCTCCAAAAAGCACGTTGCTGCTCTGCCTCTGTTCCCATAGCGTGTTTTTATGTGTTTGCTCAGTCAGTTCCCCAAGATGACAACCATTTATGTCCAAAGGCAGCGTAGAGAGCTGCCTTTGGACATAGCCGCGCTATGCTAAATGCTATACGTAAGTTCACAGTGCATTAGTGAATTGATATCATGTGACCACTGCTGCTACGTTCTCTGACTACAGTCAGGATGACAGCGCTAAAGACGATAAAGAAACTTTTTTTTGAGGAAAAACCTACATCTTTTAAAAGATGGAGACCAACACCTGAGCTACCAGACCTTCAGCAAAGGTAAGGTCAGAACATTGTTGGTACTTTCTACAGTAAATGGAACAAAAGGAAGGATTGACTTTGTGGATGCTCCTCACTGAGGATGTTCTGAGTTGTTGTTTTTGTCATTTTCTCTGTGTTTCTGTGTTTCCAACACAAACAACAGATGTGCTGTCGTGTCATGAGATATATGTTGTTGGAGAGTATGGAGGCTATATTAAATTACTGTTTATGTTTCTTTAATGGTGTTTATGATGTTGATTTTGTTAGATGATAAACACTTGTTCATGTGGATCTTGATGGGTTTTTTCTTTCTTATTATGAATTTTATATTTTGATAAGCGCATTGAGATGACTTTGTTGGTAATTACTTTATACAAATAATGTTGATTTTAATTGAATTAACGTTTGCCAGCAGAAACATATGAAATTGTCATTTATGGTCTCGATTTGCAACGTGCCTACCCAACCCTAGTGGTCACGGCACGTCATTGGAAATAATCAAGCATAAGTATTTCAACAAGTTGGATGACAGACTGGCAAAAGAGTGCAGCTCTTGTTTGGTGTTCCTGGTTTGTAGGATCTAAGGACGTCTTCCATGAGGACATCAGGCATCAGGGGGAGAATGTTTTCAAACCACTGAAGAAGTTAATGTTCTGAACCATGTTACAATTTAATAGCTTACACATATGTATTTATTTGGGCTGGGCGATTTTGACAAAAAAAAAATCAGATTTAAAAAAAAAAAAAAATTGAGTTTTGATTCGATGTTTTTTTTAATGCACTTAAAAATGACTGCAGACATCAGATCTATTATCAAAAGTACAACTTTATTGCTGTGATTGTCCTCAGGAGTTAAAATGTATAGAACAATCCTAAAATAAAAAGTACATGATTCTCAGTCATTCAACTATTCCAAGCTTAAACCAAGTTAAAGCAAAAGTGCAACAGTAACTTCACAGTAGCTTAAATTTTCTGATTAAGAAATCAGATAACTACATAGTTTATAACATATAACATTTCAATTATAAAAAATAATGTGTGCAAATAAAAAATTGGTGTGTGGCGCACATGTAACCTACTCAAAGGGTAAACACATGTAAACAAAGAGGGGGCGGGCTCACATCGTAACGCGAAAAAGTCAGAAAAAATTCTAAAAATAGTTTTTATCTACAAATTTGATTAATCGATTAAATTGATTTTTTTTGACTATTTTTGACAGAAAAAAGGTTCAGACGCCTACACCTATATTATTAATACCAATATTTTTAATTGATTAGGAAGAGTAACAAGCAGAACAAGAGATGAAAAACATAATAGATGATAATATTTTTTAGTGTATTGTACAGTTGATTTAAGGCATGGGTCAAACTGACCTGTTATCATAAGAGATGCTAACAGAAAGCTAACGTTACAGTTACATTGTATGGGGTTATTTATTCCACTATCGGTAATTGTGATTAATTGAAATGTAACTTCAGTAATTGAGAACGTAATTCTAATTGACCATTAGGGGGAATTGATCATTGTAATTTTAATTGTAATTGAAAGAAATGCCAGTCACCATTCTGTAATTGGGTTGTAATTGAACATGGATAGTTGAAGATGTAATTGTAATTGAAAAATGTAATTGACCCGCTGCAGAAGTTTACAACATGGGATCTCAGTGTGAATTAAAGGTTTGATTCTTTGTCTGTGAACATATAAAATGTGCTTGTTAAGGTAACTACTTCTTCTTCTTCTTCTTCTTCTTCTTCTTCTTCTTCTTCTTCTTCTTCTTCTTCTTCTTCTTCTTCTTCTTCTTCTTCTTCTTCTTCTTCTTCTTCTTCTTCTTCTTCTTCTTCTTCTTCTTCTTCTTCTTCTTCTTCTTCTTCGTCTTCTTCTTCTCTTCTCTTCTTCTTCTTCTTCTTCTTCTTCTTCTTCTTCTTCCTTCTTCCTTCTTCTTCTTCTTCTTCTTCTTCTTCTTCTTCTTCTTCTTCTTCTTCTTCTTCTTCTTCTTCTTCTTCTTCTTCTTCTTCTTCTTCTTCTTCTTCTTCTTCTTCTTCTTCTTCCCATGCGTGAACAAGCACCAAATTATTCACAAAGTTCCAGAGTCATGACATGAAACACGTGTGCTATAGATTTGTAACTTTCAGCAAAATGTATCCCCTTTGCTCAGTTGACACCAACCTTTCCACAGCTCATCTTCAGACTGTCCCACACAAACCATCTACACAGATTTTTGATTTATGAAAAATTGAGCCTACAGTGCATCAAATTGTTCGATTGTAAACAGTATTTAAACTTATTTACAAATTCTTGCTGATTCATGATAGATGATGTTCGGAAAATATCAGAATTTTTATCTTCAAAACTGATCTTTTTACAGTATTTAAAATTTTGCTGCGACTTTTATAAAAGTAATAATAATAATAATAATGCATCAATTTTATATAGCGCTTTTTTGGACACTGAAAGTCGCTTTACAGAATTAAAGAATAAGTGACTTTTTGTCATAGTAGCTAAAGCTGTCACTATATAAGAAAAGCTTTACATCAAACTAGTAGTTTGTGTGAAAAAACATGCACCACGACCGAGCAAAAAAAGAACCAATCAGAGCCAGGATTGTGTTTGATGGACTGTCTGACAGCTGTTGCTCACAGGCCCCGCCCCTTTCCCGGCTGGAGCGCTGTCTTTATTACAGTGTATGGTCTGGAGGAGTAGAAGATGGAAATGGTGACTTTTCTGCTTGAAAGATAATTACTGCTGTTTAATTTACATTATGTTTGATTTGTAATTGTTACACTAGAACTATGTGGTGCATGTGTTTGTGTGCGCGCAGCAGCCTCCGTGTGAGCTGTTTTAAGTGATACTGTGTTGTTGCTGCTAGAATCTGGTGTATGCACATAGAGAGAGAGAAGCGCTGCAGTAACATGCTTTTAACAGAGCATGTTATATTACTGTGATGTTGCTGTTGGACTAACGTTAGCTTGTTAGCTCCTCTGAGGGAGGGGCTTTGGAAAGTTTGGAGGCAGGGCAAGAGAGCAGCGGGGAGAGAGGGGGAGGGAGGGATCTGAAAGTTGCGGACTGCACCTTTAAAGTAATTAACTTATTAAAGTCAGTGCAAAAATGACATTTTATAACACCAGTTTTTCACTAATGGAGTGGTTACACTTTATAATAACTATCCATTATAAGTAGTTAATATCAAATTATCACAAGCACTCATCTAACAGTTTATTAATAATGATCTAACAGTTTGTTAAGGATTTATAACTTATAGATAGTTAATAGTTAACTTACAAGCTGTTTGTTAACAATTAATAAATTACATGTTACCTGTATGATGATGATTAATACTGTAACTATACCTTATGAATTAGCAATAGAACTACTACTATTAAACTACTTACTAATGACTTGTTAAGTATCAGTTAAAACTTCATGTACGTTATTGGGACGTTATTCTAAAGTTATTCCTCATTTACTAACGTATATAAAGTTATAAAAGTTGGTCAAAAGGAAATGTCTGACATCTGTAATTGTTAACAAAGGTTTCTGTACTAAATATTTAGTTTCATTTTTTCTATTGTGTCTTGAAAATGAAAATGAATCCTGTGTTTTTGTGGATTTCTGTTAATATTGTGTCTCTCACAGTTGAAGTGTACCTATGATAAAAATGACTGACATCTCCAGTCTTTGGAAGTGGGAAAACCTGCTAAATCAGCAGTGTATACTTTTTTTTCTCACTGTAGTTATAAATCAATAACAGCTTTTAAGTTATCTATTGCTATCTACAAGGCACAGTTACTGTTAGCAAATCTTACAATGTATAACTCATTAACTAACAGTTTATTAATGGTCTATTGACTACTTATAACGGATAGTTATTATAAAGTGTTAAATCATTGTTATAATCAAATGACCAATATTTCCATTCTGTCTAAATGCTATAGGTGAATTTTGGGATTTTTGATTCGTGCAGCCGTTCATAATTGTCTTCGTACCCATAATGCATTGGGGTGAGCCCCTGTGGTGGTGTCAGCATATTTTCCCTGCACACATGAGGTCTTCTCACCGTTCTTTATTTTATTCCTACATTATTAAGCTTCTAAATCTGATTATCCTCTAAGAAACGTGAAATACCACAACAATACTGTAGCTACTGCACAGCTGGATTAGTCCTGTTTAATGTGACTGTAGAAAGGAATGTGTGTATCTGTGTTCTTCATAGGACGGATTGGTGACTTTTAGCCCTGAGCATGCTGGGATAGGCTCCAGTGCCCCGCGGCTTTCATTAGGTCAGGTAACTTTTATCACAGTAGGGGCCAAAGATGTGAGTTTCCATGGCTGAGGGCCACAATATCAACCTGTCAGCATTTAGAACAATAACCATGTGAAATAATTAATAATGGAGAAAAGAAGGGGTTTTTTTGTCTGTATTTGGTGTTTTTGTGTGTGGTTGTTTTGTGCACCTTTGAAACCATTTTGTGTGTTTGTTTTAAGGGCCGCACAGACTTAGACTCATGGCCACATGTGGCCCGTGGACCACCAGTTGCTAATGTCTGTTGTAGGTGTTTTCTTTAATGACCTGGGAAAAAAAACACATTTCAGCAACATTTGAAATCATCCTTCAGGGATAAGTGTTAATAGAATAAATAAATAGTTTAATAAATTATGTTGCATATGTAAGTTTTCCCTTTTTACTGTTTTTATGTTGTTGAAATCCTATAATTTAACCTATAAAAGTGATTTCTGACTCTCTCCTGTTTAATTCCCCGTTCATCCTGTTCCTAATATTTATTCATAACAGCTGTTGTGCAAAAAGACATTCATTTATCAAATGTAGTGCTTCTTAAACTTTTTTTGGCTCAAGTACAACCTTTCTTTTATTTCTTAGTCCGACTAAAACTTTTTGCTTAGAAAACTATTTAAAATCATCTATAGATCATAATGATGGAATCAATGAGTGATAACACACATTTTAAAGAATTTGATTTTGTTAATAAGTGGAAATAAACAGTATTTAGTGCAATGGTTTCCAACCATTTTTTGATCGTGACCCCATTTTGACATCAAGAATTTCTAGCCACCCCAAAGACAATTTATTCTAGAATAAAAAATGTATCAGGTTTGAGCTCAGCTATTTTAATGCATTTTAGTTTACCTATATTCACAAAGTGAAAGTATATAAATACAGTTGTTTAAGATTGTGTTGTTTTAATTTAAGAAAAAAAAAGAAGAATTACAAAATTAAAAAAATTAAATAACATTTTTCAGAAATTTAACTAATTAAATTTAACCTAATTTAAACTTTTGGTGACTAATAGATTTATTTTTAGAGTTTTCATTAGGGCTGAACGATTTTGGAAAAATATCTATTTTTTCCTCAATATTGCAATTACGATTTAATATGCCATTATTTTTTTAAGTGCCTCTTGTCGTGTATTTTTCAATGAACACAAGCAATAAATCAATCTGTTTCATAATAATCAATTTCAGATGTATTTAAACCTTAAATAAACAATAATAAAAATAATAATGTAATAATAATAAAAAATAATAATAAAATATAAATGTACAGATTACATCAATAAAGCAAGCAAATCTTCAACATATCTAACTAACTTCACGTTTCCTGGAACATGTAAACATTTGGACTGCACTTCTTAAACAATCTCTGAACTAAACAAGACAAGACAAGAAAAAAAATAAAAATAAAATTGCAGCCTTTGCGATTAGAAAATCACGTTTTTTGATATCACGATAATATTGCGAATCCAATTAATCGTTCAGCCCTATGTTCCAGTCATCTCCTGCCAGGTGTGGGACCAAGACTGACATTTTATTAGTTCTTTTCCACTCTTTCTTTCTCAAGTACCTCCTGTAGTGCCATCATGTACCCCCATTTGAGAAACACTGATCTAATGCATTTTATATTAATAAAGCAAACAAAATGTTCATTGTGTATTTCTGCCTCTGCTGGATTCAGAAGGAATCTGATCATATTGGTGTATTTTTGCATGATAGATGACTGAAGTTATTTACTCATTAAATGCACAGCGGGTTTTTCACACAGTTCGTCTGTCACTCAGTCGTGCTCGCTTGTTTTCTCATTTAAAATGCCTCTCACACCCCGACACACACACCCACCCACGCAGCAACAGCTTTGTTTGGGTGTTTTCACTCATTTCTACATTTGAATCATTTGTCCATTCTTTTTTGTTTTGTATTTGCAGATCCTCCTTTATTTGAAGATCTTCTCTCCAGTGTTGCTGGAATTGTGTTTGCCTTGCACAGTCCCATGAGTGTGTAGTATACCGAGCTGAGAGGAAGAGCTTTTCCTCGAGCGTTTGTGTGCAACCGTCAAGTGCAGAGATGGACTCGGTGAGCACAGAGCACCGCAGGGCCCCGTCAGCCCTGACACCCGAGGAGAGGGACGTGTGGAGGGATGGAGGCAGAGCTGGATGGAGGGATGCAGGGAGGGAGGGATGGAGGGAGGCCAGGGAGAGGGGCGTGGTTCAGAGCTACAGCTTCGACTCCTACCAGCTGGAGGAGGAGGAGATCAGTAAAGACGCCCCGGAGCGAGGAGTGCTGGCTTTGTCTGAACCTGGTGAGGGAGCGTCTGTTCTGACCCTGTGTGTGTGTGTGTGTGTGTGTGTGTGTGTGTGTGTGTGTGTGTGTGTGTGTGTGTGTGTGTGTGTGTGTGTGTGTGTGTGTGTGTGTGTGTGTGTGTGTGTGTGTGTGTGTGTGTGTGTGTGTGTGTGTGTGTGTGTGTGTGTGTGTGTGTGTGTGTGTGTGTGTGTGTGTGTGTGTGTGTGTGTGTGTGTGTGCGTGCGCGTGCGTGTGCGCGTACTAAATTATACATCAGCTCAGACACAAATAAAAGAGAGACAAATCAACATAAATCATCTCAGTTTCATTTAACGATACATGTTTATCCTAACTCCTAATCCTCCTTTTACATTTCCAGATACATAACTTTGTCACTGTTTCAGCCACATATAATCCAGCCCTGTGCTTTAATCCCATGATTCCCAAACAGGGGTACGTGCAGGAGGTACTCGGAAAGGTTTAACAATTAATTTAAAAATAATAATTCAGGCTTTGTTTTTTAAGAGAGCGCGCTGTTCCACAAATGAAAACGCATATGATTGAACTATATAGAGCGTACTTATGATATGAAGAGGGGGTACACGGCACAAAAAAGATTGGGAACCACTGCTTTAATTTACAGTTGATATACAACACGTGCAGAAAAAACATGACATAATAATAATATCTTCCTCTATGGTCCGTTTTCCCATCACTGTCTTTTCTAAGTTCAACATTTATCATTGTATTACATCAAACCCTGCCTGCTGTGGTAGTGGGTCGGGGTAATAACACAGCACTCTTTTTGATTTATTGCAGAAAACCTCGCTCTATTTTTAATATGTGTGTCACCTTCAGAAAAACACAACGAAAAGCATCCTGAGGCAGTTTTTACGTCATTGGGTCACTCAAGGAGTTACGTTAGCTTCAGCTTAACCAGTGATTTAAGTGACTAACTGATCATAGTGTTTAAAGTTTATCACCAAGTGAGCATTTACCCTGAAAGTTGATGTGTCAAAGATACGATGTAGTAGGACTGGGCAATATGTAGACCAAAAGTCATAAATCAATATTCTTTCTCAAAATAGCAATATACGTAATAAATCTCGATTTAAAATAAAAGTCAAATAAAGTCTAACCAGAAAGACGATTCTGGGTTAAATTTAATGATCCAAATGCTACACAGGCACATTTACTAATCAACAGTTGCACAATATGTTCCACTTTTGTCTTTTAATCCTCTAAGGGGCAGCACGTGTGAGTGAGTCTCGTAGTGTGGCTTGTTTAGAGGAAGGTTTTGATTAGGACGCACTCAGTAATCCATCTAACTGCTTTTAATACTGTTCTGAGAAATAGTGAAAGCAGCAACTCCTAAAACAAGCACTTTAAAACAAAAATATACATGTATCAATATAGGTGATATTGTAATTTTGTATATCCCCAAAATAGAAAACTCAATATATCTTGAATCTCGATATATCACCCAGCTCTAGGATGTATACGTTTGTTTGAGGCAGGTTGAGGAGGGCTGTAGGTAACAGTGGGTCGTCCAGCATTTCCAAAACTGCTGTTCCTTACAAATCCTTTAATTAATTAAAACTTGTAATTCTTTTCATAATAAGCATGAAACACAACGTGTTGCCCACATCCCCACAACAAAATCCTTAAACATAAATCCTATTTACACACGTTTCACTTCAAACCAAAGGCACAGAGTAGGTTGTTATAAAGTAATATATAAATATAGGAAAAACAAAACAAGTATGATGATGTTTGTGCCTTTCACACATTGTGGTTCACTGTGTAATAGTGTGTAGCTGCACACGGTGTGGATGTTAGTTTGACCCATGCATGCTACTCTCCCAAACACTGTGAGATGATCTACAACCAGTTCTATGTGCTTCTTTGTTAAGAATTGTGTGATTTTTTTTTAAAAATTATTTTTAAAAGGTTCAGAGGATTTGTACAGTGGGCTAATATACACATAAACACATGGACTTCTCTAAAGTCAATCTAGATGCTGCCCTCTGTGTGCTGTATCACTGAAGTTTATTTCTCTGAAGTAAAAAACGTATTCCTTATCATTAAAGGGAAAACATTCAAGTAAACATTCAAGGTATAGCATTGGAAGGGAACTGCCAACCCATCAGTAAAATGACCATCATTAGGGGCCTGTACTACGAAGCTAGATAACTATATCCTGGATTTATTGTATCTCTGTTAGCAGGCTTCACCTAACCAAACATTTTCCATCAAGCAGAAGCTGTCCTACGAATCTAGATTACAACACGCTAGGTTAAGGGTGTTGATTTCAGCCTGGTTACCTGCACGCTCTTGTGACAGAGGGAGAGATTACAGCGTCAGACCAATCACAATCACAGAGACACTGGAGAGCGATTTACGTCACAAATGAGGAATAGTTCTTTGAAAATATGAAGAATTAAAATCCATAATTCAGACCAAAAACAAAACTGTTGCTGCAGTAAAAGCAGGAAAGAATGAACGAGTGTTAATGATTAAATGAGTGAGATTATAAACGGAGAATAAACACACACTGATCAGTTTCACTTTCTCTTTGACCTTGTTTGTGGCTCTGATGCTGCGTTCATACAGATCAGTCTACATCATAAGGTGGAATATATTTATATTTATAATATCTTACAGGACTGAGGCTCTCAGAGTCACCACAGAATACACAAATTAATCAATTTATTAATTATCGGTCTAAAAGCGTCCTACTAATTTAAGTCAGTCCATCAGATATAAATATCTATGTTTCCTATAGGATGTCATGGTAAATAAAGGATAACTATTCTCTCTCCTGTCTGTCACATCAGATCCACACAGAGACGTGTTCACAATGATCCTCCTTTTATTGGACAGGTCGTTTTCTAAGAGAACTGATGGGTCAGGAGGCGGGGCTTTAGTACTTGCTCAGATCCTAGCCAGAACAAAACCTGGCCCCGACCAGGTTAGTCGTCCAGCCTAAGTTACCATGGTGATTTAGCTCCGTAAGACATTATTCAGCTTTGTAGGACAGCACACAATGATTAAATCCCGGAAGTTTGCACGATGAGAGGGAATCTAACTTCATAGTACAGGCCCTTAACGTCAGATGGAGACAAAGAAACCCTCAGTGATAAATAACAACATGGGAAACTACATGAAGACCCAGAACCTGTTTGTAGGCGGTTGCCTGGTTACAGCAATCAGATGAAAAGTGGCTCAGACAGGCTTCATCCGTTCCTTACTTACCATTCACTGCTGCCTCTCATTGTGCTCTGAGTCACTGCACCCGTCCGTCTCCACGCTTCACTGTTCAGGAACAAAAGCGAGAAGATGAGATTTCCACAGAGACTGAGTGTGTCTGATGGAGACGTGTTGTCATAAAGCCTAGCGTTGATTACTGTCCTAAACCATCCCTGCAGGACATCTCTTACCAGTGTTGGGAGTAACGCGTTACTAAAGTAACACAATTATAGTCATGTATTACTTTTTACTGTAACCCAGTAATGTAACACATTACTAAGAAAATTTTGGTAATATTATACCTGTTACAAATCTCAGTAACGCACGTTCCAATGTATTTTAACCTGAGATGTGAAAAACAGCAGCAGTAACACCTGGACCAGTGCCACGCTAACACCAAGTTGACAGAGAGAGAAGCAGGTGAAGAGAAAGAGAGCAGAGGACGAAAGTGTGGAAAAGAGTCAGACAAAGCAGCAGAAATGAAGTTTCTCTCTGTCTGCCATGTTACGTGAACCAAGAGAAGTGAGGAGACTGGTGAAGAGTGTGTGGTAGAGGATATGCAGCCTCTGACATTAGTGGAATCACCGGCTTTTAAAAACTTATCGGCAAAATCCCCATTGACGCCAGCAATGACAAGTAATGCTAACATATAGAGTGGTACCATACCATACAGTAATACAGTATGGTCACTGGTCATCTAGCGTGTTATTATTACAAACAGCAACACAAACTCAGTATGTGACACCAGCGTATGGCTGTGGCTCATACAGATCAGATTCCTGCTCTGAAATGTGCACTGTAGAAGTTTTAGGTTTAGAAGTGGTTTTTGTAGAGACATTCACAGTAGAAATGTTGCTAGCTAGCAGCTAAAAACAATAGCAGATCTGATCGGAGCCTCCACCGCCATCATCAATTTGACTGGTGGTCATGTTATCTCATGATTGGTTTGTATTGAGTGCTCATACTGCTCACCATGTTAGCAGCAGTAAAAAACAGTGCACTAAAAAGAGAATAAACGAATAGAAACAAAAAGAAAGAGACTGTGCGTCTTGTCATGTCATAAGGCTATAAGTTACATTCTAGTTGTTTCTAGCTCTATTGTGTTTCATATGACTAGGTCTAGACTTTAAATATTTACGATATCTTTATCATAACTTACCAGACTTTAACTTTGTCTGCTTTTGTGATTCTGACGGTCATTGTTACTTATTGTATTGTGCCATTAGCTTTCACTGTGTCTATTATATTTAGTTGTTAGTAGCCTACACAGTCATTATGCTATACCACGCAATATATATAATATAGAATCAGTTGCAATAAAACATATTTTAGTATTTTAGACTTCTGCGGTTATTATGGTGAAAGTAACTCAAAAGTAATGTAATGCATTACATTTCAGAGACAGTAATATTGTAATGCAACTAATTACTTTTAAATGATAACTTGCCCAACTCTGGGCAGGTGTTACACAGCAGCATTACTCAGAAAGGAAAACCAGGGCAAAAAGGCAAGGAAAGAAAAAAGAGGGAGAGAAGGTGAAATGAGGGAAAGCAACTGGTAATATATTATTTCATTTGAAATTAACTCACATATTTCAATTTCTTTAGCACGTCAAAGCTTAATTGAAAACAAAATTATTAAAAAAAGATTTTGAAGACTACATTTTGCTGCCACCAACTCTTAAGTAGGTAACCAGAGTGTCCCCATGATTCTAATCATTCTATATTTACCTTTTATTAACCTTTGTACACGTTTGCTTTGTGTGTGTGTGTATATATATGTATATATCTTTAAACACACAGAAGTTAAATGGTAAATGGACATGATTTATATAGAGTTTTATCACCACTGAAACAGTCTCAAAGCGCTTTACATATCAGCTCATTCACCCAATCACTCTCACATTCACACACCAGTGGGACAGGAATGCCATGCAAGGCACTAGTCGACCACTGGGAGCAACTTAGGGTTCAGTGTCTTGCCCAAGGACACTTCGACAGATAGTCAGGTACTGGGATCGAACCCCCAACCTCTCGATCAGAAGACGACCCTCTACCACCTGAGCCACGGTCGCCCTAAGTTCCCTGAAAAGGAACATCTGTTCCCCCTACTTAAGGGGGAACAGATGTTACAGTCTCTAGGTCAAAAAAGACACAGAAATGATCAGATAGAGCTAAGTCTCTTACATCAACAGCAGAGATATCAACACCTTTAGAGATAACCAGATCCAAAGTGTGACCTTGAGTGTGTGTCGGACCAGTCACATGTTGTGTAAGACCAAAAGTATCCATTAAAGCATACAGTTCTTTGGCAGTATTGTCCATGTTATTGTCTACATGAATATTTAAGTCACCTGTTATTATTAAAAAGTTGTATTCAGTGCATACAACTGACAGCAGTTCAGCAAACTCATCCATGAATCCTCCAGAATATTTTGGGGGTCTATAAACGACTAAAAACAGAACTCTTGAATCACCCTTCAGTAAGAATGACATATATTCAAAGGAGATAAAATCACCAAATGTTATTTCTTTGCACTGAAATATTGATTTAAAAATGGCAGCAACTCCACCACCTTTCCTGCAAGTACGACACTTATTGAAATAAATAGTCTTGTGGTGAACTTTCATTGAGAATAGTATTACTGATACCATCATTCAACCATGTTTCATTGAGAAATAAAAAGTCCAAGTGATGTGTCAAAATAAAATCATTAATTATTAGTGACTTGTTAACAAGAGATCTAACATTAAGAAGAGCTAATTTTAAAGACTTTACTGGAGACACTGGTGGACTTTTTGGATGACATGTTATAGGAGTCACATTTTTATCTCTATAAAGCTTTTTGTTTTTCTTTAATTTCACAATTTTACCTGTGTTACCTGTCACCACAGGAATTAAAGAAGCTGCATTAACTCCATAAGGCCCTGACTTTTTCTGGTTGTTCCTAAAAATAGAGTTATTGCAGTCTAGACCCAGCACACATCAGACCTGTGTCGCTCTAAGATGAACACATCTGGCCTGAGGAGAAGAGTGATCCTGGGCCTGGTATCACTGAGGAGGGATGGGTGGTGCTGATTGGTTCTTTAGAGGAGATAAGATGGGACCATGGTGGGGTAAAGGGTGGGGTGTCAGTCTTGTGCCAGCCAGAACCAGCTCGTTCATCTGGGCAGTTAAATCCAAGAAGGCAGGGGTAGGAGAGAAGCTGGATGAGGTGGAAGTAGGTGAATTTTGGGGTGAAGCAGGTGGGTCCTGAGATGTGGGGGTTGGGTTGACCTCTTCATTTTGGCGATTTTTATTTCTTTGTGAAAGCTCATGGACTCCATGTTCTTTCCTTGTTGTTTTGTTCTCTGATGGTACATGTTGTCCTCTGTCTTTATCAGAACTGATAGCAGTGTGACTGGTGAAGTAAAACAAGTTGGATGTGAAGAGTTTTACTCCAGCCTTGTTTAGACACAGTCCATCTGCTCTAAAAAGATGACCACGTTCCCAAAAAATAGGAAAATTTTCTATAAAATTTAGTGAAAGGGCAGCACAAGCTGAAGATGAAAATGTATTCAAAGAGTAAATCCTTGAGAATTTCAGATCTCCTTTGTGGACTGGAGGTATCTGGCCACTGATGAACACTTTAGGCTGCAAACAGCTCACAGTTCTGTTAGCATCTCTTATGCTACCAGGTCCTGAATCAGCTGTAAAATACACTAAAAACAAATATCTATCATCTATTTCTAGCCCAACCGGCCAAGCCCTGAGAGCCAGTCCTTATCCCGAAATTACGGATCTGACTTGCCAACTTCTGTTACTAAAGAATCCACGGTTAACTGAACTATCGTGGTGATTAGTGCATCATTAACCCAACACAAAACTAGCTTATTGTGCTCTTTAGGCTGTGAACAGAGGCTAACTCGTTTCTGCTACCCATAGTAATGGCGCCGGGTCAAATGCCCGTATGTTGTGACGTCTTATGGGAACCATGTACAGTATATCTGAGCCTGTGGTCATGTGACTGCCGTAAAGTGAAACGTTCTCCAGGTCACATGACCTGGCCAAAGACGGACCATCTCTCCAAACTTACAGTCAGTATTTCAAGAAGGAAGCCCCGCTCGGATCATTGATACTGTCAAGTGCTGTATATTGGTCTGAGGAATTATTTAAAATAACTCATATGGGTCAACTCTTTAGGTCACAAAGTCCACAGTGTGCTTTTAAGTACATACAGAGTTAAAATTGAATAAAGCATGCTCATTCTTCCAACTGCAATGTTTTTGGTCTTTTGCATTGTATTGTAATCGTGTGTCTATTATCCTATGTCATATTGTGAACCTAGTGTATCATCCCAGCTCTAGCATCTATTGATGACGTGCTATAAAACCAGTGGTGGTACTTCTTCCTTCTGTTGTCGATTCCCTAACATTCATGTTTTCTGGGATAGTGGAGCGGTGATGATGAACGAGGGTCATCCTCTTCATCAGTCTCTCAGTGGAGCTACGTGTGTCCTGATTACTGATGATCTAGTTTGTTCCCTCAAATGCTTTTAATTTAATCACATCCCGCTGTTTGATGTATGATTTCATACTGCTTTAATACCCCTCACTCTGTCTGCGCCGCTCAGACTTTGAGGATCCGATCCCTGACGACCGTTACCATGGCATCTACTTTGCAATGTTATTAGCCGGAGTGGGCTTCCTGCTCCCCTACAACAGCTTCATCACTGACGTGGACTACCTGCACCACAAGTTTAAAGGTACAAAAATGCAGATATACGTTGAAGCCTGGGTTAGGGTCAATTACATTTTTCAGGTACAATTACGTTTTCAATTACAGTTCAATTATGATTACAGTGACCAGCATTTCTTCCCAATTACAATTCAATTACAAATATTTTTTATCCTCAGAAAGTCAGTTACAACTACTTTCTCAATTACTAAAGTTCAATTACAATTAATCACAATTACTAAGCCTGAAATTAATAACCTAACGAAAGTTAACCTTCCTCTTGTGTTAGCTTTCAGTTAGCATCTCTTATGCTAACAGGTCCTAAATCAGCTGTAAAATACACTAAAAACAAATATCTATCATCTAATTTATTTCATATTCTGCCTTGTAAACGAGGTGTTACATTTCAAGGGGTTTTCCACAAATAAATAAATACATTTCCTATCTATTGGTTTCCTTCTTACGCTTCCTAATCAAATAAAATATATTTTTTAATATTTTTGGTGTTGGCATCTGAGCCTTTTTTCTGTCAGTATACCCCTAGATTTCAATGGTAAAATGTGGGAAAGCTTGATATGAAACATGTTTTAATAACTGTTAACTAAATATAAGTAGAACTGTATATAAAGAACTGTAACATTGTTCCCCATTTTGCGTTAAATTATTGTTGAAAATTTTTATAGAATTATTATGGTAATTACAATTACAAAGTCAATTATCTAAACTCAATTAGAATTTAATTACGATTATGACAGCAACAGATTTTTTCAATTACAATTATAAATATTTCATAAATTACAGTTACAATTGACCCTAACCCTGGTTGAAGCCAAAGCACACGTTCCTGTGTATTTCATCCAACTTTTTGTGTTTCAGGGACGTCCATAGTGTTCGACATGAGTCTGACTTACATCCTGGTGGCTCTGCTAGCTGTCATCCTCAACAATGTGTTGGTGGAGAGACTCAGCATGCACACCCGGATCACTGTGGGTGAGTCAGAACGCTTTGAAAGTATGTAGAGGAAAGGTTTTCCGTGGACACCTAATGTATTAAAGCTGCAGTATGTAGAGTCCTCTCTCCGCTCCGTTTTGAAACCAAAACTGTAACTTAGCCTCCCTTACTGGTGTCTTTGTGAATGCTCTTAGCAACTTTTTTCTCAATAGAGACAAATGTATGGACTTTATCTTGTTTTTGAGAGAGTTTTCTCTGGTGTTTTAGAAACTCTGACATGAATGTACGTATCAGTCAGTAGTTACTGCCCTGAGCAGCGACTGTTGCCTTCAGACTGAAAACCATCACTCCACATCCAGACTGTAAAGTTAATTCACCTTGAATAAGCTTCTCTTAGGTTTACACATGATTTATACCGTCCGTTCTCACTTTCTCTATGACACCAGTACGTGCAGCGGACCCTCCGCAGTCACAGGAATCTGCAAGGACGCAAAGCGGTCCGTTCCTCCCGAGTATGTTTGAGACTTTAAACTTTTGCTTCTCCACAGTGGTCTGCCTTTCTCAACTTCATTTTTTGTGTAACTGTTGTGCCTAACGCCCCGATGGAGACTTCTGTTGGAATGTCCATCATTACACTTTTTTTTCTTACACTGTCCTCTCAGAACACTTTGATTACAGTATGCTTAAAGATGGTTATGGATTTTTAAACAAATAATGCCAAAAAAAACCGTACATACTGCAGCTTTAATCCATTAATGAGAGCCTGAAGGGTTAATGACAGAAAATATCAAACCTTGGACTAAATCTGGCCTGTCTTGTTATGTTTGAGCGACAGTGTTAATTTCCACAGCTGCTGCTGTCCTGCATTCATCAGAGACCTACATTAGATAACGACGTTTAACTAAAAATTGAATAATTTACTCTACAGACTGAAAGATTAGCTCTTGTGGTCTGAGAATACTCTGTGCTGAACAAGTGACATTTCAATAACTCTGATAATTATATTTAGGCTAGAAAAGCAGAGCCAGGGATCACATTGACTTGTATAGATTGTTTTATTTTTTAATTTAGTTTTTCATGTTGGTTCAGGTTTGATCAGAGGTGTAAAGACTAAGATAAGATAAAATAAAATCAGATAAGATAACCTGTATTTATCCCACAAAGAAATGTGCACAGTTCCAGCAGCAGATAAATAAAAGAAAAGAAAAGAAAAGAAGAAAAGAAAAAAGACATACAGCATAATAAAAAATAGAAGATATATACACAGTACAGCTCCTCCATGAACCGTCACCTTAACGTGGTGGAGGGGTTTGAGTACCCGAATGATCCTGCGAGCTATGTTGTCGGGGGCTTAATGTCCCTGGTAGGGTCTCCCAAGGCAAACAGGTCCCAGGTGACGGGTCCGACTAAGAGCGGTTCAATAGCCATATATGAAAGATAAAAATCAAAGGCAGTTCACGTCGCCCGGATTGGCGCTACCGGGGCCCCACCATGGAGCCAAGCCCGGGGTTGGGGCTCGAGTGCGAGCACCTGGTGGCCGGGGCTTTGCCCATGGGCCCCGGCCGGGCAGAGCCCGAAAGGATGATGTGGGCCGGCTCTCCCGTAGGCCCACCACCCGCAGGAGGGATCATATGAGGCCGGTGCAGTGTGGATCGGGCAGTCGTCCAGGGCGGGGGCCTTGGCGATCTGATCCCCGGCTACAGAAGCTAGCGTTAGGGACGTGGAATGTCACCTCTCTGGCGGGGAAGGAGCCTGAGCTTGTGTGCGAGGTGGAGAAGTTCGGACTAGATATAGTCGGTCTCACCTCGACACATAACAAGGGCTCTGGAACCAGCCTTCTCGACAGGGGTTGGACTCTCTTCTACTCTGGAGTCGCCAATGGTGAGAGGCACCGGTGAGTGGCTATACTTCTTGCCCCCCGACTTAGTGCCTGTACGTTGGAGTTTACCCCGGTAGACGAGAGGGTAGCCTCCCTCCGCCTTCGGGTGGGGGGACGGATCCTGACTGTTGTTTGTGCCTATGGGCCAAACAGCAGCTCGGAGTATCCACCCTTCTTGGATTCCTCAGAGGGAGTACTGGAGAGTGCTCCTTCTGGGGATTCCCTCATTCTGCTCACGTTGGCAGCGACAGTGAGACCTGGAGGGGCGTGATTGGGAGGAACGGCCTCCCTGATCAGAACCCGAGCGGTGTTTTGTTGTTGGACTTCTGTGCTCGTCACAGATTGTCCATAACAAACACCATGTTCAAGCATAAGGGTGTCCATATGTGCTCTTGGCACCAGGACACCCTAGGCCGCAGTTCGATGATCGACTTCGTAGTCGTGTCATCGGACTTGCGGCCGCATGTCTTGGACACTCGGGTGAAGAGAGGAGCGGAGCTGTCAACTGGCAGACCCAAACGTATAGTGAGGGTCTGCTGGGAACGAATGGCAGAGTCTCCCGTCAGAAAGAGCTTCAACTCCCACCTCCGGGAAAACTTCAACCATGTCTCGGAGGAGGCGGGGGACATTGAGTCCGAGTGGGCCATGTTCCGTGCCTCTGTTGCTGAGGCGGCTGATCGGTGCTCTGGCCACAAGGTAGTCGGTGCCTGTCGTGGCTGCAATACCCGAACCTGTTGGTGGACACCGGGGGTGAGGGATGCCGTCAAGCTGAAGAAGCAGTCCTACCGGGCCTTTTTGGGCTGTGGGACCCCGGAGGCAGCAGACAGGTAAGGACAGACCAAGCGGAGTGCAGCCACGGCGGTCGCCGAGGCAAAAGCCCGGACATGGGAGGAGTTTGGTGAGGCCATGGAGAACGACTTCCGGACGGCTTCGAAGAGATTCTGGACCACCATCCGGCGTCTCAGGAGGGGGAAGCAGTGCACCGTCAACACTATGTATGGTGCGGATAGTGCGCTGCTGACCACGACTCAAGACGTTGTGGATCGGTGGGGGGAATACTTCGAAGACCTCCTCAATCCCACTGACATGCCTTCCAATCAGGAAGCAGGGCCCGGGGACCCAAGAGTGGGCTCTCCTGTCTCTGGGGCTGAGGTTGCCGAGGTGGTTAAAAAGCTCCTCGGTGGCAAGGCCCCGGGGGTGGATGAGATCCGCCCGGAGTACCTCAAGGCCCTGGATGTTGTGGGGCTGTCATGGCTGACACGACTCTGCAACATCGCGTGGACATCGGGGGCAGTGCCTCTGGATTGGCAGACCGGGGTAGTGGTCCCCCTTTTTAAGAAGGGGGACCGGAGGGTGTGTTCCAATTATAGAAAGATCACACTCCTCAGCCTCCCCGGTAAGGTCTATTCAGGGGTACTGGAGAGGAGGGTCCGCCGGATAGTTGAACCTCGGATTCAGCAGGAGCAATGTGGTTTTCGTCCTGGCCGTGGAACTGTGGACCAGCTCTACACCCTCAGCAGGGTCCTTGAGGGATCATGGGAATTTGCCCAACCAGTCCATATGTGTTTTGTGGACCTGGAAAAGGCATTTGACCGTGTCCCTCGGGGATTCCTGTGGGGGGGTCCTCCGGGAGTATGGGGTATCGAACCTCCTGATAGGAGCTGTTTGTTCCCTGTATGACCGGAGTCAGAGTCTGGTCCGCATTGCCTGCAGTAAGTCGAAATCGTTTCCGGTGAGGGTTGGACTCCGCCAGGGCTGCCCTTTGTCACCGATTCTGTTCATAACTTTTATGGTCAGAATTTCTAGGCGCAGTCAGGGCGTTGAGGGGGTCCGGTTTGGGGGCCTCAGTATTGCATCACTGCTTTTTGCAGATGATATGGTCCTGTTGGCTCCAACATACCGTGACCTTCAACTCTCACTGGATCGGTTCGCAGCCGAGTGTGAAGCGGCCGGAATGAGAATCAGCACCTCCAAATTCGGAAAAAGGTGGAGTGCCTTCTCCGGGTTGGAGATGAGGTTCTGCCCCAGGTGGAGGAGTTCAAGTACCTCGGGGTCTTGTTCACGAGTGAGGGAAGGATGGAGCGAGAGATCGACAGGCGGATTGGTGCGGCGTCTGCAGTGATGCGGAGTCTGCACCGGTCCGTCATTGTAAAAAGGGAGCTGAGCCAAAAAGCAAAGCTCTTGATTTACAGGTCGGTCTACGTTCCAACCCTCACCTATGGTCATGAGCTTTGGGTCATGACCGAAAGAACAAGATCGCGGGTACAAGCAGCCGAAATGAGTTTCCTCCGTAGGGTGGCTGGGCTCTCCCTTAGAGATAGGGTGAGAAGCTCAGTCATTCGGGAGGGGCTCAAAGTAGAGTCGCTGCTCCTCCGCATCGAGAAGAGCCAGATGAGGTGGCTCGGGCACCTAATTAGGATGCAGCCTGGACGCCTCCCTAGTGAGGCGTTCAGGGCACGTCCCTCCGGAAGGAGGCCCCGGGGAAGACCCAGGACACGCTGGAGAGACTATGTCTCTCGGCTGGCCTGGGAACGTCTCGGGGTCCCCCCGGAAGAGCTGGAGGAAGTGGCCGGGGAGAGGGAAGTCTGGGCCTCCCTACTGAGGATGCTGCCCCCGCAACCCGGAAACGGTTAAGCGGAAGAAGATGGATGGATGGATGGATACACAGTACAGTACTGATATATCCTATTCAAGTAGAAGTACTATTACTTACAAAGTACAAGTAAAAAGTCACTCAATTAAATAGTACTCAATGTAAAAGTTACTAGTTACTTTCACCCCCAAGTTTATTGTTGGTAATAAATCGTTGCCACGGTTCCCTTGCATACAGTAAACATCTCATGTATTAGAAATGTATGTTTTGAGTGAATTCCGATTTATTTTGCTTTTTATTTTATTTTGTGTTTAGTTTTTGTATATATCGTCTTGTGGTGGTTTTTCCTTTTTGTCTTTTTTTTTAATTGACAAACACTACATATTTACATGCGTACTATTAAAATATTTAACAAACTTCGGATTCATGTTTAAATCATAATTAAATTTTCATTAGGAATTAGGTGTTTACAAGATGAGTTTAAAGAGGATATTACTTTTATTCTGAATTAAAGAGGAATTAAACGTGTAAATGTGGCCTTTGGTAGGGTCTATTTGTTTTGGCCTGTGTGTCCTCACGAGAGCTGGTTTCAAATCAGTCCTGGTAAAAGTCCAAGGTTTGTTATTAAAGTTTGTAAAGCTCCCACTGCATACTTTTAATTCCAGTTTGGGATTATAAATCATATAAAAACCTTCAGTGAGAAATTAAAATTCTAAAACTCAGCTCTGTTCTAACTCCTCGTCCCCGTCTGTGTTTCAATCTGAAGGTTACATCTTTGCTCTGGGGCCACTGATCTTTGTCAGCGTTTTTGACGTCTGGCTGGAGAAGTTTACCACCCGGCAGGCTTACGTCATCAATCTCGTCTCTGTCGGAGTGGTGGCCTTTGGATGTACAGGTACTGCTAATGTATATATTGCCTTGTTTGTGAGTGTGATGGTGTAAAAAGGGTTAGCGTAGGTAAAGACTTGCAAACATCAATCAAAGCATTTTTTTAAGATGAAGATGATACAATTGATTGTTAATGCTGTCGGAAACGATAATCTTATTATCAGAATAAGACAATACTCATAGGTCAATAAAAAAATTATTTGGTTAGAAAAAAGATGTAAAAGGTTGAAATTACAAGTTAGTTTTGATCTTTACTATAAACACTTGTGCAATATGGAGTCCCATAGACAGATGCATAGAAGTGTTTTTACGTTATTCTTATTGTGGTTTAAACTCTGCCAAAGTGACTTCCCAACACATTTCTGGTGTTTTGCACCAACTGAAATTTGGTGAAAAACAATGGCGGTTGTTATATATGGGGCTTACACAAAAAGATCCGAATCCAGCTGAAATTGAATATCTCGCAGAGTGAGATAATTTCATGAGGAATACCGGTAACAAAATAGAACAAAAATTGAACGAATCACTGTCCTCCTTGACTGGCAAAGGAAAACAAGAGATCACGGTATACAAATAAAGTAAAAACAGTTCTATGCATCTATTTATGGAACTCCACAACAAACCGAGTCTTTAGTGCTTTTCAACCAAATTATGTTTGATTTATTGATCAATGAGGCCTACACTACGTTTTTATCTGGTAAAGAGACCAATGCTCAATGATCTAAAAAGCTGCTAAATGATCTAAATCTGGCTGAATGCTTCACTGCAGTAGAAAATAATGGGATGTTTACAGGCAGTGGGGCCGTGTGACATCACATGATAAGCTGCTAATGGAAATGTGAAAGTGCCCCTTAGAAAAAACATTTTTGGACAGTCAACCTTTACTGTCCACGGCGCTAAACTCTACAACTCCTTGTCTCCTGAGCTGAAACAGGACTTACATCTGGGGGCTTTTAAAAATGAACGAAAGCGTGTTTTAAAAAGAGACCAAGTGCGTAATCATTTTTAGATTGCACTCAAATGCACTTCTTTTGTGTAATGTACTTCCTTTGTATAAAGTCAGAATTAAATGATTAATGTCACTGTAAATTTATTTTCTGTATTCTGTATTTTTTATGTGCATTTGAAAAGCCTGTCTAGGGACGGACATTGCAAATTAGCCTTGGCTATAAATGTTGTAGTGTGGTACATGTTGATTGTTCACATGAAATAAATCAATCAATCACATGATTTAAAGATGTAGGAACAAAGTAGTCCCATTTTTAAAAGACAATTAAATGAGTTTGATGCATAATAATATGTTTTATCAGGCATAGATCTTCTAATAAGTATATTTCATAGATTTTTGGTCACATTTGTAAAAACAGTGGAGGATCCCTTTAACTCATTGGCTGCCAGCCATTTTCAGAACGGCCAACCCCATAATGCCAGGCGTTTTAGATGATTTTCACTGATCTTTCAAGACCCACAGAATATTGTGTGTTATGAAAACATAGAAACCACCAAAAGAAAGATTAGACT
The DNA here is from genome assembly GCF_900634775.1 of Gouania willdenowi. Lineage (NCBI taxonomy): Eukaryota > Metazoa > Chordata > Actinopteri > Blenniiformes > Gobiesocidae > Gouania > Gouania willdenowi. The sequence continues at coordinate 1,610,073 of NC_041051.1, read as the reverse complement.
CTCTTCTTTCATCAGGAATACGTTTTTTTTATTTTTTTATTTCCACCTTGTTCCATTCTTTAGTTATCAGCAGTATAACATAGGCTGGTTTCATCAAAAACGTCATTGGCAGTCAATGTTACTAAACCAAATGACGTCTGTATATGTCAGTGGCAGTCAATGAGTTAAAGGTCTAGTATTCTTCTATTTTTCACCCATCTCCATTTGTTCTGAGAACCCCAACATAGTATTTGAGGTTTATTTGCCCAAACTCGCCTGTTTTCTGGAGTTTTAGCCTATGAAAATTCACTTGCCAAAAATGGGCCGTTATTTGGGCCTTCATGCATATGCGTAAGTGGGTGTAAATACACACGATGCTTATCGCAACAGCAGCAGTAAATCATTAACAGTCTTCTTTCTCCTCTGACCACAGAAATAGTCCATTTAAGACGATAGTCCATTGTTTTGTCTGACCGCTGCATCGCATTAGGTCACAAACACGTCAGATCATCCTATAAAGGCGATACGAGGCGGTATAACGGCTACCAAAAGTGAAACTGATTGTGAGTGCTCTTTGGTTTATCTATATACAGGATTGTTTATACGTATATATACTGAACGTAAAAATATTAACTGTATTAACTGTGATATCAACCTGCCGTCTTTATATTTGTTTTACCTGTGAGGTAAATTCTTATAGGGGGAGGAGTTTCCATGGTTGTGATGTCACAACTCGAGAAATGTTTAACTGGTCCGTTTGGAGCTGACTTTTTACAAAATGTGGAATAATAAGGGAGGGAGGAAACAGAACTTTCTACACTTTGTCCCTCTGAATGAGGCTAAAGGATGTTTATCACTGTAGCAAAACCATTATAAAGTGACGTTTTCTTAATACTGCCCCTTTAAAAAAAGTGTTTGTCACAAGCAATGCACATACAGTTGTATTTAACTATTGAACAGTTTTTTTTATCAGTCCTCTTCTGTTCCTAAATCTGAGTCTGTTAGTAGTGCAGACTGATACCAAGGAAGCAGAATAAGTTGTCAGAGCAGCAGACAAACACAGACCTAGCAGAGGGTAAAGGTCGTAACAGCTGCTGATGACTTGTACCTCGCTGTCCGTGTGTAAACGTAGCTGCTGCTCGCTGTAGTAACAGTTTAATTAGTGAAGGTCTGAAGGTCGAAGCAGCCTCATGTGGCGTGTGAAGGCACAGGAAGTGTCAGCTGCTGGTGTTAGTGTTAACGTGTTTGCTCTCCGTGTGATGAATTCCTCCTCCCTCCTCAGTGCAGCAGTCTAGTTTCTATGGTTACATGGGGATGCTGCCCAAGAGGTACACACAGGGAGTGATGACTGGAGAGAGTAAGTACAAACACACACTCAGAGCTACACACCACTCCTCTGCTCTAATCCACACCTGTCCTAACTCTCAGGTACAGCTGGCGTCATCATCTCACTGTCTCGTATCTTCACCAAGCTGCTGATCCCTGACGACAAGAAGAACACGCTCATCTTCTTCCTGGTCTCCATCAGCATGGAGATGCTGTGCTTCCTGCTCCACCTGCTGGTGCGTCGCTCCCGCTTCGTTCGCTACTACACGAGCCACACTCAGGGCAAAGTGCCGGGGAAGTGTCACGACCCTCGGGATGATGGCACGGGTTACAGAGTTCACCACGACGTCACTGCGGAGGAAGTGAGATTTGTAAGTATGGGGACACACAGCCACCAGAAGGCATCAGTGCTGCCAACCACATATACTGTACTTTCCTGCAGGCAGAGGTGGCAAAAGTCTTCAGTTCTCAAGTAAAAGTATAGATACTTGAAGAAAAAATTACCCTGGTAAAAGTAAAAGTATCGAAGTTGGTCCCTTACTTGAGTAGAAGTAAAAAAGTACATGCTACTAAATGTACGCATGTAAAAAAGTAAAACAAATGTCCCTTTGACAGGGCCTTTAAAGCGACAATTATTTTTTTTTTTCAAGAACTTGTAGAAAACTGGTACATGGAAACAAGTTGAATATTGAGCATTGCGTTAGTCCAGGCTGGCACAGAAGTCAAGCTAGCTAGCCTCACCAGCTGACAGAAGCCACTCCATAATCAGTTAATCATCCAGCTGATAATGTCTGTGCTTCCCGTTGGTTAGAGTTTAGTCACAGCACTGTATTTAAGCCACTGCAAACACGTGCGTCTACGGCGGGGGATTTTACTCAGAACCTTAAATCAGGCTTGAAGTCTGGACGTGATCACTCCCGAGGTTGATAGTTCACTGTAAGAAGAACTGACGGAACGCTGTATCAGTCTGGATCCAGGAAAAAATTATCATAAAAAGCTGTAAATTGACAGATATGTAGACGTTGAGCAATGAGGAGGAGATTTCATGTGGAGATAAAAACTCATCAGTTGAAACTGACCAGAATAGACAGAAATAAAACCTAACGGGAGTCTAGCATCCCTCCTACCTGCCTCATCAGCGAATAGGGTGCAGCCTATGTGACGGAGTGGCCTTTGTGTGTTTTTTTTTTTTGGAAAATTGCTAAAATATTGAAATACGGCCAATACAGCAGTTTACAGAGAAAAGCTGAGGAAAGAGTGATAAGAAGGATTAGAAGAGTGAGACAGAGAGAGAAACTCCAGCACCCTCCACCACAAAGCCCTCACCTACACAGATGTCCTCTCAGACAGCAGGTTCTAGGACTCAAACACAAGCAGAACCTCCATCCAGAACCCCAACCAGACTGAACCACATCATAAGAAAACTACCTGAACCACTGGAACGAATCAACACGAACCCAGAGCAAACAGGAAGTCTACTTGGCCCTAAACAGGAAGTACACAATGGCAGAATACCTAAACACAGCCCCTGGCCACAGAGACAGACCGACACAGACGGACCTGTCTCCCCCGAGAGGACAGACTGTGCACCCACTGCACCCACTGCACCCACTGCACCCAGGGCCAGGTGGAGACCCAGCGGCACTTCCTCACCTCCTGCTCCAGCTTCCAGGACCTCAGAGACACTTACTTCCACCTGATCACACACACCCACAAAGGCTTTCAGAACCTGTCTGATGTCCACAAACTCTCCTACCTGCTCAGAGAATCCATCAATGTGTGAACACAGCAGCTAGATTCATTGACTGCTGTGACAGGAAAAGGAACTCTAATGACCTCCAGCCCCCATAGACCCTACAGTCCTATTACATTTATGTATACTGTATATAGATAGTCTGCCCATACATGCATGTATATATACATATGTACAGTAGGTGTTTGTGTACATGTACTATATATATATACAGTATGTACTTGTACAACCGGATGCACATGTGTGTGTATATTAATATATGTAAAATTCTGTACATAACCACCCCTTTTATAACATTTATAACATAATTGTAGATTTTGTTCTACATATATAGTGAAAGCTTATTTTATTATTTTATTTTAATCTTATTGTTTTGCACAAATGTTGCTATTTTATTACATTTAATCTTTTTGTGTATAGATGGTTCTCATGTAAACCTGTTTTCTCATGCCAATAAAGCTGTTTGAATTGAACTGAATTGAACTGAATTGAATTGAATTGAATTGAGAGACAGAGAGTGAGAGATAATGAGAAACTGACAGAAGATGAGAGGAATCAACTTTGTAACGCAGCTTTAAGCAACACTTTGCAACCAGAACGCATGGAAAAGTGTGCGTGTGTGTGTGTAGCATGTTTTTGTTGCTAAAGCAAAAAGCAGTAGCACTCTGCATAACGGGATAATCTAAAATAGTGTTTCCTCCTGAATTGCTCGTACTCTCAATCAACTAATGGGTGCATGTTAGCGTGTGTGTGCGTGTGTGTGCGTGTGTGTGTCGTGCATGTATTTGCATTCCTTTTCCAATAATTTACAGCCTCTCTCACAGTTACATCAGACTGCAGATGCCTCGTCATCCTCTGAGCTGCTATAAAAAGCTGATGTCATCCTTCCAGGAAGCCATTTCTAATGAAAACACCAAAGAAGATGAAGGTCGAATCCTGCTCATGAACAGTATGATGGCCACTTCCGCCGTTTATGGCGGTAATTGAACACATTTAGCATTTGCCAGGGATGATTTGCAGGTTTTCTCTGCCAACATCAACAACCAATGTTTTACAAATCTCACACAAATGTCCTGAAGGAAGGAAATCGATTACAAATAGGATTTTTCACACAAATGTGTTTTTCCTTTTCCTCTCAGACTGTCTGTCTGTTTTTATCCTTAAATCATGTGTTTTGTGCTCCTGTTGTCTGATTGGGAGTTAATGGCCTTTCTTGCAATCACAAGCTGTATTTCCATTATAGATTTTTGCAAAACAAAAGCGATATTTCTAAATATAGACAAAGAAATCCCATGAAATCTTGTCCCGTGAGACTTTGCTGCAGAAAGACGGACACTCAGAACCTCCTTATAATGCTCTGTAATCCTTTGTTGTTTCACGTTTAATGTGTTACTAATCATTTTAAAGTATAATGCTGAGAAATGTCCCTGTCTCCTCCTCTGTTTACACGTACCGCGCCATGTTTTCTCAGAGTGAAGTGGTCATGTGACCAGGTACATCATGTTCTGATGTGTATTTGCAGAAAAAGTGTTTCCATAGCACTTTTGCGACACATTTAAATATCGAAAACATCTGCAAAATCCTCCTCATGAACGTCAAAACATTTTAGTGATATTTGAGTGTTTTTTCGAAATTCAGGTGTTTCCAGTTTTTATTGCTGTATTTAGATTTTGCGCATTTTAGCTACTCATTTATTCTGAAAGGCAACGCTTCCTTAAAATGTTTGCTTTATCAGCAACTTCATACATTTTTTCTCAAAGGAGCATAGCGCAGTGATTCAGGAGGAAACACTATTTTAGATTATCCCGTTATGCAGAGTGTTATGACAAATGACAAATGCCACGGAAAATCAGGAGCGTCCATGCCGAAGCCAACGCTCTTGTTGCACGGATCAAACCGCGCCATCCAACGGGAGAAGATTTAGCATCAGAGAACAGACACAATTCACTTAGGGCTCTATTCTCCCATGTGCGTATTTAAGTCAGTTGTTGCCAGTTACGCACTGTGAGCTGAGCGTACCTGAAATGTGGGCGTTCCCATTCAAATCTGGCTTTACACGCATTCTCCGGTGTGAGTAAGTCCTTTTCCTCTTACGCGTTTCTAACCCCCCATAAGGTGAAACATTATATTGCACTAGAGATATGGACTGTTACATTTTTATTTGTATTATGAAGTTAATAGTTCTGTTTCACTGTAAACATCCCTCTGTATTAAAGCAGGACGCTCTGTGGACGCGTTATTACATCATATCTTCATCATCTAACTCTGTCACGCTTTACAGTGATGATGATGAAGGTGATCAAGGAGAGAGATTTTAACTGTGACTCAGTCACACTGCAATAATCTGATCAATGATCTGATCAAATCAACCTGTTACATTGTTTATCAATGAAGGCGTTTTAAATTAAAAATGAACTTTATCATTTTCACGGATTTTTTACAAGCGTTGGGAAAACTCCATGTTCCGTGATTTCTAACCAGCCCAAAAAAATCATCACCTCCTTTCCTTCAGCCCGCATTCATTCACACATACGCGCTTTTTGGCTCCTTATGCGCGGTGGGCGTGTCAGCAGCCTGGACCGGAGAATACGCGTAACTGCAGGCATGTAAAAAAAAGCTTAAGTCCAGACGTAGGGATACTGGTAAAGGACCATAGGTTTAGAAACAGGGAGGGGGACTGGTTGTTTCTATACAAGTTTCTCGATTCTACATACTGCAACTTTAAACTGCTAGTTAGTCTTTTTGCCACATGACAACTTTATGTTCACTGTTCAGCCTGTGATTGGACGAGCAGGTGAGGAAGCCCTGTGTGCATCAAACATGTGAATAAACCACTTAGTATAAATCTCTCTCCGTTGTTGTAAAGTGACAACATAAACGACTAAATGAGCCACTTTGTTGTTGGTTTTCAGGGAAATGGTGCAACAGCCCCGACTGCAACAGAAGAAGGCGTTGAGGACTTTGTGGGCGGGACTTATGTGCGCTTTGATGCCCCTAAAGTGAAACTGAGAAGGAGCTGGCCTGGAGTTCGTGGTACGTGCTTTTTAACTTCAGAACTTCCAGGAAACAGATTTGATTAGTATTGACCTGCTTCCTAAAGCTGTGTGTGTGTGTGTGTGTGTGTGTGTGTGTGTGTGTGTGTGTGTGTGTGTGTGTGTGTGTGTGTGTGTGTGTGTGTGTGTGTGTGTGTGTGTGTGTGTGTGTGTGTGTGTGTGTGTGTGTGTGTGTGTGTGTGTGTGTGTGTGTGTGTGTGTGTGTGTGTGTGTGTGTGTGTGTGTGTGTGTGTGTGTTCCCTCTCTGTAGACATGATCCTGCATCGTTACGTGGTGTCCCGTGTGATCTGGGCCTACATGCTGTCGATAGCAGTGACCTACAGCATCACTCTGTGTCTGTTCCCTGGGCTGGAGTCAGAGATCAGTAACCCCACCTTAGGGGAGTGGCTCCCCATCCTCATCATGGCCACTTTCAACATGTCGGACTTTGTCGGCAAGGTGAGCCTCGTGTGTTTTTCATGTAATTGCACTTTGCTGCAAACTAAGGAATAAAAACTGACATCCTGGGGTCATAATAATAAACAGTGCTTTGTGTTAAATGAAACTATTGAAATAGGGAAATGAGATAAAGAAGTGAAGGAAAGATTAATATGTAAAATAGGAAATATAAGTAGCCACCACCATTTCATGCAAAACCTCCTTTTACCACCTATGTTTTTTATGTATATTTACTAGAGCTGTTGAAAAACATCGATTCAGCGATATATCGCGATATTACGTTGCGCGATTCTTGGATCGATTCAAATTGCATTCGTATTGATTTTTAAAATTTTATTTTATTTATTTATTTTGAACCTTTATTTAACGAGGAAAGTCTTTTCCACTACAGGAGACGTTGTAACTGAACAAAGAAGTGCTGAAACCTGGGCACGTTGACAGCTTGTGTTTTTTCAATAACATCTAAAAATAAAATACTAACTTTCTGCATTTATTTGTTGTCATAGACATAAACCTCAGTTAAGTTGCACTAAAGTCAAAGTTGGTTTAAAAGCCACAGGCAGATTGTGTTATTTTAACTTGTTGACACATGGCATGTTAAAGCCAATGTTTGAGTGTAAAATATGCCAATAAATATATTTCATACATAATGTTTTCATGAAGGTGAACACATTTACAGATTAGTTCTTTCTTAAGTCATATATATATATTAAAAAATTGCAATAATCATCTTATACTTTAAAATTGGAATATATCGTATTGTATCGTATCGTGACCTATGTATCGGGATACAAATCATATCGCCAGATACCAGGCAATACACACTAATATTTACTGCTGCTCTTCACACCCTATTGTTTTTATGTGCATTTTTATTTATTCATTTTTCTTTTTTTGTGTCCATACCTGCTGATGTAAAATATATTTTTGATACATTTTATATATTGTTAAATTGCTTTTGTGTATTATTTTCTCCATAGGGTAAACTGTGTATTTCCATATTTGTTTTATCACTTAATAAAGTATAATCTTATCTAATTTTTCATTAAAATGTAAAATAAGGAGTGTGGAAGTCTAAAAGAAGAGTTTTTAGGGTTTTTGCTGCTCAGAAAACAATCAAATCTTTTAATGAGCAACAAAAACCAATATAAGGTACACATTTGGAACATTTGGAATAAATAAAAATAAAGTTTTAAAATGAATTTGTTATATATTCACAGAGGAGCTGCTTTCACCTGTTTACCTTTAGATTTCTGTTACACACACTAAGTGAAGCTAAACGTTAATAAACGTCCACAGTGCAACCTTACTGCCCCCTGCTGAGGGGAAACAATACTAAACCACCTCTTGGTGAATGCACACGTCTGATCATACCTGATAAGTTTTGGATTTGAAAATATGGGAAATTTTCTGGTGTCCGCTACAAGTCGTCCCACCCCTCAACCAAGCTCCAGTATCCCTTATGTTTTAATATAGATGTACAATAAATCTAAAATACCTACTTATCAACCACTTATTAAATACAATGATGTGATTATAATCTGGTAGGTCGACCTTTATTAACATTAAAATACTGTGAACATTCCTACTAGGGCTGGTGATATGAACCAAAACTCAAATCTCAATATATTTTATCAAAATGGTGATTTATGATATAAATCTATATAATTTTATTAAATAAAGTCTGACCAGAAAAACAATTCTGGGTTCAATTTGCTGATGCAAAATGCTACACATGGACATTTATTAACAAACAGCTGATCAATATGTGCTACTTTTGGCTTTTTCACAGACAGCATGTGTGAGTGAGTTCTGTAGTGTGGCTAGTTATTGGGAAGGTCTGGGTGAGAACGCACTCAGTAATCCATCTAACTGAGCTTTACATGTTCAGAGAAGTAAAAGCAGAAACTCCTAAAACTCCTAAAACTAGTATTATTGTACAAAATCAGCTATAATATATAATATATATTTTTTTTTAAAAACTCTGTTCTGAGTTGTTTCTGGGTTTGTTGCTGATGTCAGCACTAATCTAATCTAATCTTGTGAGAACTACCACCCAGGCCACTTCAGGTGACAGTTCTCGTGAGGCTGGTGACAGCGTTCGGTTTGGAGAGGCAATGTTTTTATTCATTTATCTTTTAATTATTATTACATTATAATACAGGATATTTACGGAAACATACTATTACGGGAGGATGGCAAGAAAGAGGGGTAGAATATGGGAGTTTCTCGGCCAAAACGAGATACTTTACAGGTATACGTCTGATGTTTATAAATGTTGTAGTATTATGCACTGGTAAATGCAGTAGCAGCTCCCTATACGTTAGCTGGTCCAATAATGCAGTAAGTGTGTGAATGCAAAGATTATCTGACTGATTGATGTTACTGTGTAATAAATAATGTTGTCTCCTCAGATCTTGGCAGCTCTGCCTTATGATTGGTCGGGAGGTCGCCTGCTCTTCTTCTCTTGCCTCCGTGTGGTCTTCATCCCTCTGTTCGTCATGTGTGTCTATCCGTCCAACTCACCCACGCTGTCCCACCCCGCCTGGCCTTGTCTCTTCTCTCTGCTCATGGGAGTCACCAACGGATACTTCGGCTCCGTGCCGATGATTCAGGCGGCTGGAAAAGTTCCACCTGAGCAGAGGGAGTTAGCAGGTGAGAGGTAGTCACAATATCCTGATCGTATCAATATCTGTTCAATTTAGGATCTCGACAATTGATTTGATTTTGATTAGATTTCTTTATTTATCTCAAATATAACTAAACAATATAAAGGAATCACTGCTTGCTTAAAAAGAGCCCCAGCGATGTTTGAGAAGGAAGCTTAACGTCCAAGCTATTTCACAAAGAATAAAAGAAATGCATACATATATACATACATATTAGGGGTGTAACGAGATCTTGTGCCACACTGTGAACGTGGATGTGACAAGGTTTTTGCTTTGTTTTTCTAATTGTCATTTTGAATGTTTAAACAATCTGTAACAAAGATGTAAATCTCTCTCTCACCCCCACCTCTGCAGGGAACACAATGACAGTCTCCTATATGACAGGTCTGATGGTGGGCTCTGCTGTGGCGTACGCAGCGTACAGCTTCACGGCCCCCACAGCCACCATGCATCTGTCCACCTTCAACATGCGAACACCTGCCAACGCTACAGGGTAGAACACACAGTCATGCACACTCAGCAGTTTCCACCTGCAGCCACCAAGACTGATGAGCTCCAACTGCAGGAAAATACAAGTGTGTGTGTGTGTGTGTGTGTGTGTGTGTGTGTCTGTCTCCAGCCATTTAATGACCTTCAAGCATCTGTTGTGATGAACTTCCTTGTAAAGCAGAATGGGACACGTACACCTGCTCCATGAAGTTACAGACTGTGTGTGTGTGTGTGTGTGTGTGTGTGTGTGTGTGTGTGTGTGTGTGTGTGTGTGTGTGTGTGTGTGTGTGTGTGTGTGTGTGTGTGTGTGTGTGTGTGTGTGTGTGTGTGTGTGTGTGTGTGTGTGTGTGTGTGTGTGTGTGTGTGTGTGTGTGTGTGTGTGTGTGTGTGTGTGTGCGTGCGTGTGTGTGTGTACTGTGTGACATTTGCCTGTAATGATTCTGAGCTGCAGGAGTTAAAGGAGACACATAACAGGTCTCATTTAGTTTTTTTTGCTCCACAGAGATTTAAACTTAGCAGATTTGGATTTCAGTTAAGTACCATCCAATCTTCAGCAGTAAATTGTCCCTGTGCAAAATACCTTTTTGCGGCCATGAATGACTAATTTGTGGCCATGAATTATAAATTGGTAGCAAAAAAATGTAATTTATGGTCACAAAACTAGTGATTTGTGGCCACAACAGGCAATTTCTACAATGAGCGGTTGTAGAAATGTGTAAGATACAATAAAAACAGGGTTGACAACGGGCGAAACACTTAACTTCCTGTTTACAACAACCGCAGTATTATTTTGTGGCCACTAATTATTATTTTTTCCCATGTCATGTCTGGGGCTCTGTAAGTCGTACATAAAGAAGGACAAAAAAAGATTTTTTGTGTAATTCTAGTGTTGCTTTGTGCGCCTTCTGCTGGTCAAAAGAGGAATAACGCATGTTAACAACAGATGTGTAGCCTTTTGTGTTTCCTTTATGTGTCTGTGTTTAACTCTTTGTGCTAATGTGGGATGTTTAAAGGGAAAAAACTGTTTGTGCCAAAAACAAATCCTGCCTGTTACTGACCAGTGTGATGAAAGAAGACTGAATGTAAAACTGTAAATACAATTTAATATTCACTCATGCAAAGCTTCTATAGATGAATCGAGCTTTACCTTGCTTTTACATGTTCTGCAGAAAACAATGAATTTTTCACAGATAAAAGAATCAGCAGAGTTCAGTTTATACATTATGAACAGGGAAAAAATAGAAATAATGCACAGTGCACTGCATTATGTAGGTGAAGGCTAAATAGAGCCTAATGCTGACCTCATGACTGTGTGCTCTCTACAGAGGACGTTCAAGGAGACACTTTTGTTTTGTTTTTTTTAGATAAATGGACATAAAAATTGTCTTTATGCCTTTTTTTTTGAGAACTTTATTTATTATAACAAGACATTTTTGATTGCCTGTGGTTGTTTAAAGACTGATTGGCCATCCCAGAAAACAGGAAGTGACTTTTAATGTTATTAATGCAATTACAATGCAGTGGTTGGATTTATTCCCAACCTTTGATATAAAACAAATAAAGTGGTTTTCAAAGTTAAACCCAGTTCAACTATAGATGCAAGTAAAATACATTTTAATCTCGTTTAAATGCTAACAGTTACCACCAGATATGCTACAGAGAATAGAAGGAAGGAAGTGGAAGATGTTTAAAATGTAGTTTGATTCTACAACTTTCTCAAAAATCTTCAAATGTGACTTTAGCGATTTGTAAATTTCAAATGTTATCATTAACAGTCTGTGATTTAAAATTGTTTATTTTTGACATTTCAGATGTTATGTCACAGTTTATTGATGAATCAGAATAATTTTTTTTGAGACAAATAAAAGCCACAGACTGTGGATTGTAACCTCCTAAATCATCAATGATGTCCATATTTAAACTATTCATACCAAAGCAGTGATCTGAAGTCTTCTGAAACAACTGAAGCTGTCGAAGCTGATTGTGATAAAAAAAGAAAGGAAAGCTCCAACATTGATCTTAGGAGCCTCAAACCTGGACAATAGAGCAGTCTCAGTGTATTTGTTCATATTAATAAAAGCTTTAGAGTATTTAAAAAGTTTTCTCCAAGTAATCCAAACTATTTTACACTTGTATTTATTTATATGATCAGATGTCATGTGACTTTCAGCGTTTCACTGATTTGTGTTGTCTGTTTTCTGACTCAAATGTCATGTGACTGACTACTGAGCATGTGACTGCAAACTGTGACTAATAAGGATGTTTTCAAAACTGTATAAACTATATCATAGGACATCTGAAAAGTTCCAATAAAGGGAAAGATTAAGCTTTGAAAAAGGTTTGTTTTTTGATAAACGGTAACGTGTCGTCAGCTGGATTTGGCTTTTGTACGGATTTAAAGTCAGAAATAGAGACACACACTCAGGATAGAAAAATGGATGTTAACTGTACCCACACTTTAACCCTACGTCACTGAATGATGACGAGACAACAACAAAAACTGAATGTTTTTATGATTTCCATTTTTTTTCCCTGGTTGTTTTTCATTAAAGTGTTTAAGCCCCATCAGCAGCTCTTATTAAAATGTTTACATGTTCTTTTATAGTTTTTGCCTCCTCCTGTTTTTAAAGGGGACACATCATGGTTTTAAATCCTTCCTTTTTACATATAAATCATACAGTTATGATCTATATAAAGCAGAACTGCAATGCTTGGGTCTGAATTCCTCATTATTATAGCTCCACCCCTTTTCTACCCCTTTTCTGATGTGCTTCTGAGAGCAACTCGTTTTGGTGCTGTCTCTTTAAATGCAAATGAGACACATCATAGCCCGCCCCCTCTCCAGGTGACACTCGGTTCAACTCCACCCTGTTCGGCCATTTTTGTAGTTTGATAGAAGAGATACGATTATTTAGCGGTGCATAAACTTTTTATTCACACATTATTTACAAAATGTCAACAACGTTAGACTTGTCCATCCAGCCTTACATGTTCCACCCAGAGTCTGACCCAGTGGAGCGAGATGAAAATGAAGATGATGAACCTGCAGAACCCTAACAAGTGAGCTAACACAAGCACCGAGCTAACGCTAGCGCCAAGCTAACGTCACGAAATGCATTTTAATACAGTCTTTTCAAAGACAAAAACGTCAAAATGAAATGACTAATGAAAACTTTAGACTTAAATTAAATCACGTAGGCCATATCATCAAGGATCTAAAACGAGCACACAGCGCTAACATATGAAGACGGTGCAACTGCTAATGCTAACAAAACAATGACAGGGACGTCTTATCATCACTTTTTAGCGTTATTTACAGCTTACCGAAGTGCTCTGTTCATCGTCTCCAAAGATGGAAGGAATTGAACCCTCAATCAGACAAAGTCTTTCTGTAAATCCTTCTTTATACTGGTGGAGGTTGATGAAGCAGTCATCATTGAAGTGCTTCACACACACTAAAATGACCTTATCCACAGATGTGGTACATTTCTATAAAAAATAAAACTCAACCAGACACTTTGAAAAGGTTCTGATGCTGGGAGACGGTGTAATGAAGCGTGTGTGTTACTACATCCAACAACCCAACATTTTGACTTATCCTCTCATAACTTCAGCATCCTGGAGCTTGGACTACAAAATAAAAGCCAGAAATAAAAATGGCGGATTGCTTGAAGTGTTGGACCTGGAGTTGATGTCCTAATTTGGCAGTTCTGCTGCAAATACTGTGATGTTATTGTTCAAAAAACCGAATAGAGAATAGAAAAATCAAAACAGATTGAAAAATATGACCAAAACAGAATATAAAGATATCTACGGAGCACCTGAAGAGACTAATTAGAACTTTTCTGTACTTCTAAACACTCTAAATATACAACAAAATGCATTTAAGGGCTAAAAAAGTGGATTTAACATGATGTGTCCCCTTTAAGGTTAGGAAAACACTCAAAATGGTGGGGATTGTTTGGTGTTTACAGTTACATTGCAAGAAAAAAGTATTTGATGCCATTTAGTTTGAAGACAGATGTTTGATTCATCCTGCAGTGCAGTAGGAATGTTTCTGGTTTCTATTATTTCCTCTAATTTTCACTCACAGTCAGCTTTTAAAGGTTATATATCATGCTAAATCACATTTTTTGAGCTTTTAATCTTGTTACAAGGTTAATTCCTTATTAAAAACACCCCCAAAGTATTATTGTGATTCCTTGCTGCATTTTTGAGCAATCCTCACTAATCCTGCTCTCTGAGCTGCTGCTCTGCCCTCTTCTGAAAAACAAGCTAAAAAACCTTAGTGACATCACTTAAGTCTGAACCGCCCCCTCCAGGAAGTGCCTGCTGTCGGTGTAAGCACTAAATGCAAGTATATCCAACTGCAGCCACGGGTACAGTACAAGCGACGCCCCCAACAAACCACACCCACGCAAGCAATTTTTCAATGTGCTGAGCTGTTCCATTTTTTGTATTCGTTATATCGCCTCGTATCACCTTTGAATCAGAATCATTTTTATTGACCAGGTACAGTTTAGAACAATACAAGGAAACTGACTTGGTAGTTGCAGCGAAAGAACACTCATAAACACACCAGAACAGCCATTTGTGACGCCTTCATATTAGGTGAAGAAGGGATAAAAAACAGGAGGAGAAGTGAGAGGAAAACGGCCAGTTTGAGACTGATTTCCCTAAACACAGAAGGCAGTGTAAAACCAGGAAAAAAAACACCTCCGCAAACACAAATTTAGGCAGGACACAGTCAAAGAACATGAGACCGTTCATGTGGGTAGGAGGTGGGCTGGGGGGCGTGCTGCCCATGGGCACTGCAACCACACCTTCATGTGGCACGGACGGGAGGGGGGGCGGGCAGATGGACAATGAAGGCTTTTGGAACTGAAGACACGTTGCTGCGCTACTGACAACAGCCAGATGACGTGTGGCAACAGTTCAGCATCAACAGTTCCAGGTGGGAATGTAGGGAAGGAGCAGAGAGAGAGAGAGTGTGGGTAAGAGCCACCGTGTTTGTGACACAATGTGACGCAGCGGTTGGACGAAACAAATGATTATCACCTTAAATGCACTATTCCTGTAGTTAATACAGTTGAGGAGGAGAAGAAAGTGAATTAGCAGCCAGTGAGTGTTTAACGAAGCTGAATTACTCCACTGCTGCTGCTGCAATAAACACACAGCCTGAAGCGCCGGGACGGACTCACAATCACAAAACTATAAAATTAAATAACTTATATTGTGTATTGTCTTGTAGTTTTCACGGTGCTCTGCTATTCTCATCATGGAATAAAAGGGCATTGAGAAGCATCAGTCAAGACTCCAGCATCTTGGTCTTTCAACCCAAGGGCTGTTACAACACGTACGTAGCATCTTAGGGTTAGAGTTTGGTTTACGGTTAGGTTCAGTCTTTGTCACATGACCTAAACTGGCCATGAGGGGCACTGCGTACGGATAGAATGTTGGTATATTTATACAGCAACCGTACGAATAGTCACCGCCAAAAGAAAACCGCTTTGGTGATCACTGATCTAATCTCGCAAGAGCAAGGCATGAAGTCTGCGTCTGTAGACACGCCCACTCATGAATTTGCATAAAGGCACCAAAGCAGCCTGTTTTTAGAACTGCTCAGTAAGTGACTTTTCAGAGGCTAAAACTCCAGAACACAGGCAAGTTTGAGAAAATAAACCTGAAATACAATGTTGTCGGGGTGCTCAAAGATAAGCACCATGCATGGTTGGTGGTGGTGTGGGGTGACTGGTCAAAGGTCACCGGTCCCTGGAGAGTGAATCTCAGACGTTCTCACAAAGCTGCTGTTGTTGACCTTCTGTCTTGGTTTAAGAGCTCCAGCCTGTCCAGGAGGAATCGTGCAGACAAATCACATCATTCCATAGGTCAAAGTTCTTCTTTTGTATTTACATGGATCAATAGACCCAGGAGTTCATGTACGTGCACAAGTGTGAGTGTGTCTCAGTAGGGATGTTTCACTTTAAAGGTTATCATTGCTCCTAAACACACAACATTGGTTTTCCACTTATTTATCTTTACGTGCCTTCAACACATCTTTGGTTGTTTCACATCAGTTTCAGGTCATTTATTTTATTCCTCTGTCTATGATAACAACAATTAGTCCCTGGACCCAGACCAGATCTTTCACTTATCGCTACCACGTACCTAAGGTGGCCAATTCTAGTCAAGTGTTTTGAAAGGGAATTAATGCGCTAACTCAAAACCACCACAGCTAAGAGCAAAAAGCTATATTTGAACAGATTTAATCAAATAATAATACAACTGATCAAGAAACTGAATAAATCTGTAAGACTGTATAACGGCTACTAAAAGTGGAACTGATTGTTACTGCTCTCTGGGGGCTACACTGTGGCAAAAATATATGGTGAAAAGATGTTAAAAGTGACAATAATGGGTCAACATATCTGACATTAGATGGAAATATGGTGGGAAGGGTTTATAAGTGCTGAACATGTCTGAAAAGTGGGAAAAATGTGCAGAAAAGGCATTGAAATGTGATGGAAAAGTGGCAGCAATGAAATTATTGTAGCAAAAATGCATTAAAAGGAGGTAATATATGACAAGAAAAAGTGGTGAAAATACTGTAGGTTAAAACATAAAAGGGTAAAAATAAGCAAAAATTGTCTCAAATTAATTTTATTTTTTTTATTTTATTTTTTTATGAAGGCATCTGGCGACCCCCTCTGAGTGTCTCACAAACCCAAAATGGGGTCCTGACCCTAAAGTTGAGAAACCCTGATGTAGGTGACTGCTCACTTATGTTTAAGTTTTCAATGACCTGTTAACATTTAATATTAACAATGTCACTTGTTTTGTCATACAAATACTAAAATAAGTAAGTAGTTTATTTATAAAATGCTTTTTGCAGATAAAATCACAAAGTGCTGTACAGCGTTGTGGTAAAAATACAAGTGCAACATCATAATAAAATAATAAAACATGGGTGCATAAACATCATAAGAACAGCAACATTAAAGGATAATAAAAATTAAAATCCAGTAACTAAAAGCTTTACTGTAAAGTGTAGTCTTCAACAGTTTTTAAAAGTAACCACACAGTTGAGCTCCCTGAGAGACTGGTGCAGGTTATTCCAGAGTCTGGGAGCTACAGCCTGGAACACCAGGTCTCCTCTGGTTATAAATTTAGTTTTTGGGGTCTTTAGGAGACCCTGACCTGAAGACCGAAGGCATCGCCCTGATGAGTAGGGGCACAACAAGTCTGAGATATATTTAGGGGTCTGACCATGTAATGCTCAAAACGTAAGAACTAATATTTTATAATTTATTCTAAACTTCACTAGAAGCCAGTGCAGAGTAGAAAGAATGGTGGTGATGTGGGATGTTCTAGAAGCACCAGTTAAAAGTCTGACAGCAGCGTCTGTACGATCTGGAGTCTGTTTAGGGTCGACTTATTAAAACATGTCAAATTACAATAGTTAATGTGTGATGATATAAATGTGTGTAAGACCAGTTCCAGATCTGATTTTAATAATAAATGTCTGACTTTAGAGATATTTCTCAGGTGATAAAAACAGTTTTTAGTCAGTAGATGACAGTGACCCTCCAGACATGAACTGATCAAACACAAGGTTTAACAGATGAGCCCAGATCACCAAGAGACTTTTTAATCAGATGATCAGAGTTTATGGTTTATTAGAATTTATCTGGAGATCATTTGATGACAACCAGTTTTTGATACAGGATATACAATCTAAGAACTCTGATAAAAAGTGAAACGCTGAGTCATTAAAGGAGCAGTACAACTGGATATCATCAGCATAAAAATGATACGACACAACCAAAAGGCATCAGATACAATAAAAACAAAACAGGTCCCAGAACAGAGCCCTGGGCTACTCCACATGACAGGTTGGACATATTAGACATTACATCGTTAATAGCATAAAATATCCATTTCACTGCAACGTTTCATATTAGTTGCTCTTTTTCTTGGAACAAGCAGTTGAGATTTGTTGTTAGGTTTGTATTATGAGGTTTTTCAGTGTTCCCCTGTTCTTTATAAGAGGGAGGGGGTCTGAGGTATGCAGACTGAAACAGCCTGAGGGGAAAACATGACTCAGCACCTGCTGCTTTGATTCTTCCACTAGAAAAACATGAACATCTTCAACCATTAATCCCTACATGAAATAGATGGTGCAAACCAGGGTTGGAGTCAGTTACATCTTTCAATTACAATTACTTTTTCAATTATCCATGTTCAATTAAATTCAATTATGATTATGGTAACAGGTATTTTTTTTTCAATTACAAATAAATTACAATGATTATCAATTACAATTTTACTAACTTTTATTAATATAGCCTTGTGATTATTGTATGTGTGTACGATGTTTACATTTTAGTTTATTTATTAAAAAGTGTTATGTAAAAACCCAACTTTGAACAACAGTTAGAATACAGCAATAGCTATAAACATTCACAGTATTGTTTCTCTGTAAAATTGTATCGTCCCTATTCAACTCTTCTAACCGTTACCAACTGTAGGGTGTCAAATTCACTGACAAGTAGTGCCAAACCTTGATATGAAACATATTTTAATAATTGTTAACTACATGTGTGTAAGCTGTGGGGGGCGAAATTATTAGTTCATATATTTTAATCCTTAAGCCTTGGGTAACTTTCCATTGTGTGATTTTCATGTCTTCAACTTTGCTGGGTCAAACTGCCTTGTCAAAAGCCACCACCTTATCTCCCCAAAACAATAAACGCACAAGGACGCATGGGCACTCTGTGTGCGCACTCACATGCTCACACAGTCACATGTCACACACACACGCCATACACATTCATTCACACACACAAACACAAACGCACACTCCTCCGTCTCTAAAACAACCGACAGATAACAGGACTGGTTGTTTAGACCCAAAAGAACAAACTGTCTTTCCTTTTTTCTCCCTCTGTCCTCACCCCCTCCCTCTGCCTCTATCTCAATCTCCTGGGGGGAGGAGGGAGGGGGACTGAGGGGAATATACGTATTAGATCAGAACTGTGTCTCACTCAATCATCGGACGTCCGCCTGGACGGACGCTAATTTTGTTCCATCTTGTACCTTTTTTTCTTAGTTTAGAATAAACTTTTTTTTATATAAAATCATCAATGCTTCTCCTGGACTCCATCATTAAACCAGAGCAATAAATCATGTCTCCAAATGAAGTCAACCGTAAATTCAGCCGTAACAAAGCCTTAGAACTGTTTTACATTTAATCGAAGTATAATTAATTACAAAGTCAATTATCTAAACTGAATTACATCTGAAAACAATAACAAAGTTTCAAACAATATTGATAGAGACCTGAAAAGAAGGGCTACCTCTTTTCAGTCATTTTATCGCTTCTATAGTTCCTCTAGCGCCACCGGGTAGTAATTGGAAGAAATTGCATTCTATTGTTCAAACGTTTTTATGGAACAAAAAGAAACCAAGAATCAATGTTTCTACAAAGAAATACATCATCAGGTGGTGCCAATCTGCCTCATTTTGATTTGTACTCATGGTGTTTTGTTTTACGTTGTCACGGCAAATTTGCGGTTGACCTCATTTGGAGACATGATTTATTGCTCTGGTTGAATGATGGAGTCCAGTCGAAGCGTGATGATTTTATAAAAAAAAGGATTTATTATAAACTAAATGAAAAAGAGTACAAAAGAAGAAGTGTCCCATCCTGTTGGGAGTAAAAGGCAGCCAGGTACTAAGCAGGATGGTTCAAAAGGTCTGGTGTCCGGCTCAGGATATACATGACTGACCAACAGTTTCACAGTTTTAGCTTTATACAGATATGAGAAAAAGTCCCAACCCTGAAAGAAAGAAAAGGAGGGTGTCAGATGCTCCCAACAGTGGAAATGTTGGAGGATAGGTTGGCGCCACTGTTATCTGTCCTTGATAGTGTGTGTGCGTCTATATCTGCATGTGAGTTTGAGTTTGGCCTTCAGCAGAGACAGTGAGTTGCACTGTGGATACAATACGATCTGTACTGTTTAATCTAACGTGACTCAGCTGTTCAAAAGTGCAAAGAGTAATGCAGTCATCATTTATTAAAACATGATAAATTGTACACATGAACACACATTTGATGATATGATGATGAATATAATAATTGCCATAACAACGTCCACTTAATATATGGTATCATCATGGTGCCCATTCAAAAAGAACTTAGTATTAGTAGTATACCCACACAGTCTGTCTAATATGGTATACTCTGGTATACCCCAGACGGAATAGTAAAACAAGACTGCGCACCAATAATCTCTTATCTCTTCACGATATGGCATAATCTCCTATCTTTAATAATTATTCTCTTTTAATTGAAAAAAGTCCATTTTTTTTCCAAAATGAAGCAATAAAGGAGTCTGTGTCCTCAAAGACATTATAGGGAGAGGAGGTCTTCATGAATTTAATGACTTGGATATATTCTATAACCCATTTATATTTACAACTACGTACAGCAACGCATGTTCAATGTGTTCCTTGGGGGACTGTGCTAGATAATCACTGTCTTCATATAATAATTAATAGCAAAGGTAAAAACATTAGTGTTGTCTCTGAATGGTATACATTTAGAGTCAAAGCTTCATACAAAACGTTGTTACGTAACAGACTTTGGAAGAATTATTTTGACATCTTCTCGGACTCAGACTGGCACACTATATGGTGCAATATATCAATGTCCTCCAGATATCTTGATCACCAAATGATACATTATAAATGTATTCACAGATCATATCTAACTCCTTGAATGTTACAACAAATGAAAGTCAGAGACAATCTATACTGTGACTCTAGACAATACTATCGCTACTTTTTATCATATGGTTTGGCAGTGCCCGGAGGTTAATAGATTTTGCAACAGTGTCTCCAGTACTTTATCAAATGTAATAGGGGTGACCATTCCTCACTCACAGTGTTTTATGTTATGAATATTACATTCATATGGTTGCTTCACCAGTATATTTTGATGCAAAGTGGCCGCCCTGTAGACAGTGCCGTCGTGTTCTGCTGCTGCTGCCCTCCTCCACAGAAACAACCTTTACCTCAGGCTTAGCTTTTGTTTTTGTCAGTGTTTGGTCTGTGAAGGATTACACTCCTCTATGTCAAATGGTTTCTTTAATGACAGGAATGAATGAGCCCTGCAATACAAAAGTGCAGCTAAGCAGAAGATTATAACTCTTACATAAAGCTAAAGCATATACAAGAACATAGAGAACAAGTATAAATGAGCCGAGTGCCTAGAGCGAGCCAGTTCCGTTTACCGAGGTCTGTGTGTGTTTAATAAGTCAGTGTGTGTTTAATAAGTCAGTGTGTGTTTAATAAGTCAGTGTGTGTTTAATAAGTCTGTGTGTGTTTAATAAGTCAGTGTGTGTTTAATAAGTCTGTGTGTGTTTAATAAGTCTGTGTGTGTTTAAAAAGTCTGTGTGTGTTTAAAAAGTCCATGTGTGTCCGTGTGAAAGTCTGCATGTTTATGTCTCTGTCCATCCACTCTTTTCATTATATCCATGTCTTTCAAGGCTTTATTAAATAGTGTCGGCTGTAGTCCGGGCCGCCGCCATCTTGGATTATGTCGTCATCAGCCACCATCGCCACAGAATGACTCAAATAACTGTAAAGAGGTCTTATATTAGTCTAGTTTCTCTTTAAAGTGGTGTTTTTTGTGGCTTTAGACTCCAATTACATATTTGTATAATATGTTCCCTACAATATAAATAGGTTCACAATATAACTATTTTTTATAGTTTCTGTTTCCACTGTATCCAGAATAATAATCATCTTTCTGAACAAGAACTGTTGATTGATTTGTCACATGACTGTTCCAGGATTTGAGCTTGTTTTATTTAGTTTCACCATCTTATTTCTTGGCAGAAATGCTTTTGAACATTTGCTGTACATTCAGCTGACATAAAAATCTTGTTTTCAAATATGTAGAATAATTGTGAATTTATCAGTAGCAGTAGTAGATTTAATATTTTGGTACATTTTTTGCAGGCACCTTTTTTCTCCATCCAATGTATTTAAAGTGGCTCTCTTCAAACATGGTAGAAGTTCATATAGCCTGGAGAAAGAGTTTGTTAACTTATAAAAAAAAAAAGCTCTTCGCAAAGCTAGAACTTCCTATTACTCAACTCTAAAAGAGGAAAACAAAAATAATCCTCGGTTTCTATTCAACACTGTAGCCAGGCTCACCAAGAGCCACAGCTCTGTTAAACCCTCTATTCCTGTTAACCTGAGCAGTGATGACTTCATCAACTTCTTTACTAATAAAATTCTAACAATTAGAAACAAAGCCAATGTCCCCTCTGCAGGAGTGATCAATACTTTATTAAACAAAGCAGCTCCTGAGGTATCCCCAACAGGCAGCTTTTATTTACATAGTTTCACTCTAATTGGTCTATCTGAACTGACCTCAATAGTTAGTGCTTCTAAACCAACAACCTGTCTTTTAGATCCAATTCCAGCTCCACTATTTAAAGATGTTCTTCCACTAATCAGCACTAATATGATGAACTATATTAACACATCTCTAGTAACAGGTTATGAACCACAGGCCTTTAAAACCACTGTAATCAAACCTCTCCTTAAAAAACAATCCTCGATCCAAGTGACTTGTCCATCAGTTATTAAAACTCCAGGCTCGTCTTAATGACATCACATCCTGGATGAGCCGTAACTTTCTCCTCCTTAACCAGGATAAAAACCAAAGTGATTTTATTTGGTCCAAAACACATCAGAGATAAATTATCAGAGTAAATAGTGTCTCTAGATGACATTACTCTGTCACCCAGCACCACAGTAATAAACATAGACATTATCTTTGATACTGACTTATCCTTTAATTCTCATATTAAACAAATCACAAGGACAGCCTTCTTCTACCTCCATAATATCTATAAAATCAGGAATATCTTGACCCATGCATGTGTTACATCTAGACTAGATTATTGTAACTCTCTACTTTC
The DNA here is from genome assembly GCF_900634775.1 of Gouania willdenowi. Lineage (NCBI taxonomy): Eukaryota > Metazoa > Chordata > Actinopteri > Blenniiformes > Gobiesocidae > Gouania > Gouania willdenowi. Next base: position 1,587,371 of record NC_041051.1, on the reverse strand, counting down.
AGGATGTCCCAATAACTCACTAAAAATTCTCCAGTTAATTCAGAATGCTACAGCTAGAATACTAACAGGTACTAACAGGAGAGAGCAGATTTCTCCAGTATTAACTTACCTTCATTGGCTTCCTGTAAGATCTAGAATAGAGTTTAAAATCCTCCTGATAACATACAAAGCTCTACATGATCAAGCTCTTGTATATCTTAAAAAGCTGTTAGTGCCTTATCGTCCGGGCAGATCACTCCGCTCTCAGTCTGCTGGTCTCCTGGAAGTTCCTAAAGTGTCTAGATGTAGAACAGGAGGCAGAGCATTCAGCTACCAGCCTCCTTGCCTTTGGAACCAGCTCCCAGTCTTAGTACGGGTGGCTGCTACTTTCTCCACCTATGTACATATATATATATACTTTATTTTTTTTCATTTTTTCTGCAGTCTGTGCCTTCTCCTCGCCCTCCGCTCTCTTTTCTGTTTCAGGTGTCTTGATGCTGGAGCTGGTGGTTCCAGATCGATGGCTCACGGCTCAACTAGTCTGGGACACTCGGATGGACTATCCTACTATCCTATTCTATTTGTCCCTCTGTTCACTAACCCCAACCAGTCTGAACCTGGTTCCGCTGGAGATTTTTTCCTCTACAAAAGAGGGAGTTTTTTTCTTCCCACTGTCGCTAAATGCTTGTTCATGTGGATCTTGTAGGGTTCTTTCTTTTTACTATGGACTTTATATTTTGTTCAGTGCTTTGAGATGACTTTGTTGTGTTTTGCACTATATAAATAAAGTTGAATTGAATTGAATTGAATTGATATATATACATACAGTGTACATTTTCCATACTATACTGTGCGATGTGTGATGCTATAACGTTTATTCATCGTTGTTTTTTGGGAAAAAACGTTCTCCTCTTTTTTATTTTATTATATATTATTATTATTATTAGTTAATTTATTTGTATTTATTTTTCATTTTTTCCTTTTCTTCCCCTTTCTTCTTAGTGCTCTTAAGCCTTGGCTGCATTCTGTGGGGATAAATGGGATGATATGTACAGGAACAATGGCTACTCAGTGACCAACCACATGCTTTTACTCAGTAATGTAAATAACTACTGTTTCCTGTACCTATTGTAAAAACTATGGAAAAAACAAATAGAAAATTGATCACAAAAAACTATTATCTGAACTCAATTATAATTCAAATACAATTACAACAGCAACAATTTTTTTCAATAATTATAAATTGCATGATTACAATTATAATTGACCCCAACCCTGGTGTTAACATGGGGAAAGCCTGCATATATTCAGGGAGAACCTAGAAGTGTTATGGTCCCAACTGAAGCTGTGGTGTAGTGTTAGTAACCAGTGGATGAAACAGCTCAAACCAGTGGGAGGTGTTCAGGAGGGGTTTGGATTTCAAATGGTGCATTAAGCTGTCAGGTATTCAGTGAGCGTCCCCTCACAATAGTGTGTGTGTGTATGTGTGTGTGTGTGTGTGTGTGTGTGTGTGTGTGTGTGTGTGTCTGTGTGTGTGTGTGTGTGTGTGTGTGTGTGTGTGTGTGTGTGTGTGTGCGTGTGTGTGTGTGCGTGTGTGTGTGTGTGTGTGTGTCTGTGTGCGTGTGTGCGTGTGTGTGTCTGTGTGTGTGTGTGTGTGTGTGTGTGTGCGTGTGTGTGTGTCTGTGTGTGTGTGTGTGTGTGTGTGTGTGTGTCTGTGTGTGTGTCTGTGTGTGTCTGTGTGTGTGTGTGTGTGTGTGTGTGTGTGTGTGTGTGTGTGTGTGTGTGTGTGTGTCTGGGAGTAAACATCCCTGCAATACAAAGACCATGATGTTTCATTCATTGGATTTTCTCCATGAATAATTGAAAGCTAATTGATATGCAGTGTACACACTACACACTACATACGACACATGACACAGACATACTACACACACACACACACACAACAGACTAATACATGTGTGGTCTGCTGTCATTTAACATTGAAATGGAACTAGAAGCTAAAGAGACACAGCGACAGACAAACAATAATATGATCAAAAGCAGCACAAACTCACAGAGTAAACATTACAGTGTGAATCAGTCACTAAGGAACAAATAAACCATTTTTCACCATCTCCATTTGTTCTAAGAACCCCAACAACATAGTATTGGAGGTTTATTTTCCCAAACTCGTCTATTTTTCAGAGTTTTTGCCTCTGAAAAGTCACTTTCATGATGCTTAGTCTGTATAAAACTATTTTAAGATGTCTCAGATGTCATAGTTTTCTTCTTTTTATTTTGAAGCTGAAGTGCTGTTATTGACTAATCTGTTTTGTGTACCTGTATAACTGTATGATGTTACAAACACACACTTATTGAGATTTACTTGAGCCTTCGGTTACATTATTCGCATATCTACAGTGGCTAAGCAGACTTAGAATAATTAATTTGTTGTGGGTTTATCCAGTTTAATGCATTTTAGATTATTTTTTTTGGAATGCATGTTTAGTTTTATTTGAAGGGCTAATATAAATGAAAAACTTTGTTGTGCTTTTTTGAACAGCAAAGGCTACTGGAATATTTAAAAAATGTCAGAATATTCAATAAATATTTACTTTCTTTAAAAAAACGTGTCTAAAAATGTATTCTAGGCCAGTGGTTCTCAACTGGTCCCACCCTGGGACCCACATTTTGCCACGGACATTAAATCGCAACCCACTTTTTTTTTCTTTTTTTTTTTTTTAAATTCAACAAACAAAATGTTGTTTTTCAAAAAAAGCTGTTGAAAACATATATATAATATTTTTTTCCAACATAAATCTACATATTTTCCTGTATAACATGCATTTCACAGCATGCATATCAAAAGAAAAGTTTCTTTCAAAATAAAATACAACATGAGAGACATTAAGCATTTATCTAATTTTGACCAGCTGTCCGTGACCCACCCAGTACAGGTCCACGACCCACTTTTGGGTCCCGACCCACCAGTTGGGAATCACTGTTCTAGGCTATTTATGCATTATTAAAAAAAATAGTGAAAAAATTAACCACATTTGGTATTCGGCCAAGCATTTATATTTTATTGTGCTTCGGCCACAAATATTAATTTTGGTGCATCCCACTTATTATGATCACAGGAATAGTCATTTTAAGACGATAGTCCACTGTTTTGTCCAACAGCTGCGTCGCATTGGGTCACAAACACTTCAGATTATGTCAAAGGTGATACGAGGCAATGTAACGGCTACTAAATATGGAACTAATTGTGAGCGCTCACACTGCGCTTCGCATTATCTATATACAGGATAATCTATATACTAAATGTAAATATATTATCTGTGGATAAAGGGACTAGTGGTTAAGGGAGCAGGCTTGTAATGGTGGTCTCACTGGTTCTAATCTCCCTGGTCCATCACTGTGGGATGTTGATCAGTCCCTTATATTAACCCTAACTGCTCCCTGGGTGCTACACCGTGGCTGCCCACTGCTCCTCAGGGAGGGGTTAAATACAGAGAACACATTTAGTGTATGTAGCTTTACATATATACTATATTATATATTAAACAGCAGTGATTGTTTTAGCTGTGACGTAGTTTGAGAGGGAGGAGCTCATATTCTTATAGGGTAGGAGGAGCCAGGATTGTCAGGAGGAGGAGTTTCCACCTTATGACGTATTAATGGGGGAAAAATCCAACTTGCCTGTTCATAGCTGACTTTTTATAAAATATGGAATAATAAGGGGGGAGGAAACAGAACTTTTTAAACTTTGACCCTCTGAATGAGGATAAAGGATGTTTATCACTGTAGATAAACCATTATAAAGTGATTTTTTCATAATACCATTAAACAAAATATAAATGCATACATTTAAAAAATAGAATCCAGGTTTAGGGATTCTCAATGGTATGAACGTCATTTTAAATGTTCTGGTCTCTTCTATGTGCTCACCTGGCAGGTAGACATCATTATTAAAAGGCAGAGCTATCCGTACGGTTGCCGTATCAATATACCGCCCCTATTTGGCCAGTTTAGGTCACGTGACTAAGACTAAACCTTGCCCTAACCCTAATCCTAACCCTAAAAAATGTTGTGATATTGGGTTGTAACCAAACCCTAACTTTAAGACGCTACATACTTGTACATCAGTAACCGTTCCAATTGCACCAGGGGTTGTCCGTACGGCAACCGTACAAATAGACACTTTCTTAATAAACCATAATCACATCACCTGACACATAAAAAAGCTTCATTAGAGACCTTATTACTTATATAAAACACATGATGATAAGGTTTTAGTTTAACTAAGGCTAAAACTTTGAAACTATTTAAAAAGTAAAAGTAGAAACTGAATAAAGTTTCTTCTCTTTAATATAACCTGTGTGAGGCTGAAGAACAAAGAAAGACAAAGCTGTGGGATGGTTGTGAGATGCAGCTCATTCTTTTGTTTTCTGATAATAACCAAGCTGTAGGACAGTGTTATAATCAGCCTTTTGTACGATTCCTCTGTGAAAGTCTAAAGCTCCTTTGTTTAGATACCTGTTGCCGTGGAAACTGTGAGCAACACTTCAGGGGTCAAAATGCTCACAATCACTGCCTTTGACTGTAACTATTGTCATATTAGAACATCCTGTCAGATGTGATGAATACATGGAATAAACAGTAGTTTTTTTCTTGTATCTGTACTTCACTTGAATAATTTCTTTTTGGCAACTTTTTACTTTTACTTCTTACTTTTTTAAACAAATATCTTTACTTTCTACTCTTTATATTTAAAAACTCACAACATAAAACAATGCTAAATTTTGGTAGTTTGAGCTTATTTTCTCTTTGGCAGGTCCCTTAGTTTTAATGGTTAACATTTTCAAGTTTTTAAAAATGTTAAACTCAAAGCTGCTCTAGGTTTAATTGAGCATTTGTATTTTTCTTGACACATTTTATTTAGAATTTTTTTTTATCGGCAGTGGCTATAGTACGGGTGCTGTATCAATATACTGACATTCCATCCGTACGCAGCGCCCCTATTTGGCCAGTTTAGGTCACATGATAGGTCAGTCATTGGTAAGTTAGGTCACGTGACTAACCCTAGCCCTAAGACACTACCTACGTGTACTTTGGTAAATGTACCAATAGCACCAAGGGTTGTCCGTAAGGCAGCCGTACAAATACAAATACAAATACACTTTCTTTTCTATCTGTAATGAGTGTTAAATTCTCCAGATTTTCATGAAGGGTAACATATAATTTATTTCCATGTATATATATATATATATACAAATTCCATATATATATATATATATATATATGGAATTGGCTGGTTTAAAACACTGTCTTATTATTGAAGGGACATTCGTTTTACTTTTTTAGTAATTTAATAACATGTACTTTTTTATTTTACTCAAGTAAAGGAGCAACTTCAACACTTTTACAGTCATTTTCTGTTCAAGTATCTTTACTTTTACTATTGAAGTGAAGACTAGTACTTTTGCCTCTGCTGCTTGTGTTTCTGCTAAAATGAATCCTCGTCCAATCAAAAGCCTGTGTTCTGTGGTGTTGCCCAATCAGAGCTGAGCATGCTCACACACCCACAGTAGGAGATGCTGGAGATGGTGTGTGTGTGTGTGTGTGTGTGTGTGTGTGTGTGTGTGCTCATTCATTCAGTCGCCTCTCAATTCCCTCCAAAGGACCTTCATCAGCATAACATCACAACCTGCTGGTGTGCACACACACGCACACACACACACACACACACACACACACACACACACACACACACACACACACACACACACACACACACACACACACACACACACACACACACACACACACACACACACCTTTCAGTAACTAACACGTCTCTGCAGCTCAGCAGAAACTGAACTTTCCTCCATTTTAACACAACCTGCAGCTTTATTACTGAGTTGCTAAAATGGAGCCTGATGAAGTCCAGTGTCTGATTAAAGAAGCAGTTCATGACACCAGGGAGGAATAAAGGAGAGCAGCTCTTTCCAACCACTCACAGAGAACAGAGATGAGGAAGAGGAAGAGGAAGAGGAAGAGGCTAATCATCAGGGAAGAAATGTTTGTTCAGTGAGTTATGAGCTTCATCTGGAGCTTCTGTCCAATGACAAAAACCAAACAAACAAAGTCAACCATCAATCTTCTGTACCTGCTTATCTTAATGGAGGACAGGAGGAATTATCCATTGTTGGTGGCTCATGGGTCCCTATACATTATATCAGACATAGGCAACTGGTGGCCCACAAACAAAAGCAAGAATACAATAAAAAAAAATGCAAAGAATTACAAAACTGCAGAAAAATACAGTAAACACAGAAAATACTCCAACACAAAAAACTACGACAAAAATGAAGAAACTGAAAACAGTAATACACAAAACTACTCCAAATAACACAAAACGACAGCAAAAATAAACAAAATCACTCAAAAAGTATTCAAACTACAAAGAATGACAACAAAAGTATGCAAAAAGACAAGAAAAACACACAAAAAAGACTCAAATAAGCAAAACAACAAAAAAAAATACAAAGAAATTACCACAAACAAAATGCAATTTGACAACATTAAAACACCATTTTACCTCAATAAACATACATTTTACAGGAAAAATACACAAAAAGACTACAGAAATGCACAAAATGCAATCATAACAAGCAAGACAACAACAAACATAAGCAGAATGACAGAAAAACACACATAATGACTATAAAAACTCTTTGTTCTTTTCTGTGTTAATGCTTGGATTGGTCATTATTCTAAATAATGACATGAATGTTGATCATGTGACCCCCCAAATCAAATAATCCCATCTCTGCATTATATAGTCTACATATAACCAGAAACCACAGTTATGTTTTATTTACTGTATATATTATTCAAAAGGCAAGACTTTTTTGTGACAGTTTTTTAATTTTAGGTACTAAGGTAACAAAATAAAACAAAACCTGCTGCTTCGCCCTTCTACTGTATATATATATATATATATATATATATACATATATGAGACTGATACCTAGTGATTACGTATTTAGGACAATAATACAACGTCCTACATTGAGATAATTATAAAGGTAGATAAGCTAAGTTTGTGAGTATGCAACTGTATTAACGTCTTCACCAGAGATAAAGAATCAGACAGAATATTTTCCTCTTTGTCTTTTGGTTTCCAAAAATAATTTTCTTTATAAACATTCAAGCTTTTAAGTGTCATTTATCTTTTTTCTTCATCTTCTGAAAAACATGAACTTTTTAAAGAGCCATAAACTTCCTTTCTGGACGTTATCACAACGTTAAAACAGCACACAAGCTGCCAGTGCTCAGAAATGACTGAATAATTATCAGCCTTAAACATTAAAAATGCTAAAACCTGAACATTTTGCATCAACATAAGGCAAGGCAAGGCAAATTTATTTGTATAGCACATTTCATACTCAAGGCAACTCAATGTGCTTTACATGATAAAACATTCAATTGTTTAAAATCAATAAGAACATTTAAAATCATCAGTAAAATCAATTAAAATAATCAACAAACACATGACATCAACAACATGACCATAAATATCTCTCAATCATATGCAGTAGAGAAAAAAAGTTCCTTTAACTTTGATTTAAAAATGTTCACATGTGATGCTGACTTCAGCTCTGCTGCAGTTTGTTCCACTTCTTTGCAGCATAACAACTAAAAGCAGCATCACCGTGTTTACTGTGAGCTCTGGGCTCCACTATCTGACCTGTGTCTCTGGGCTCCACTATCTGACCTGTGTCCATAGATCTGTGAGCTCTGGGCTCCACTATCTGACCTGTGTCCATAGATCTGTGAGCTCTGGGCTCAACTATCTGACCTGTGTCCATAGATCTGTGAGCTCTGGGCTCCACTATCTGACCTGTGTCCATAGATCTGTGAGCTCTGGGCTCCACTATCTGACCTGTGTCCATAGATCTGTGAGCTCTGGGCTCAACTATCTGACCTGTGTCCATAGATCTGTGAGCTCTGGGCTCCACTATCTGACCTGTGTCCATACCTGACTAACATCTCACTGCATAAGAACATGAGAAGAAACCAGAAACATACGACTAAAGCCAAGATGGATCAGTGGAAAACATTAAGTGCAATTAGCCTTTAGCTTGACATGCTAACACACACACATGAACTATTGGGGGGAAAAAAAATAAATCTGTAAAAACGTATTTAAAATCTAAACTAGTGCCGTTTCAGTTTGACCTGGACAAGTCTTTAGTTCCACAGGTGTTTGTTTATCATGCTACATTTAGCATATATCTATTTATTCATCACAAAATAGCCTACTTAAAGTTTGATGATTTATTTAGCTTCAAATGTTTTTATTAGAGCATTTTCAGTATATGATGAATAGCGTTCCCACCTTTCAGAAAAACTCACTGGATCGTGAACAAAATCCTCAAAAATAGAAACATGTGGACATAGAACAGTGTTTACCAAACATTAATGCCCCATGTGCCCCTGAGCTCATGCTCTACATTATTTATTAATATCTACAGACTCATCTGAACTATTTCTGTGTCTCGTCCAACATTAACCTTGAATTTAAGCCTTTTTGTTCATTTATTTCTGATGTTTTGCTCATTCACCTTTTGGTGTATTTTAAAGAGTTGTGCCACAAATTATAATTGATGGATAAAAAAAAAAGTCTGTCCGCATGTAAAAAAATCTATAATGTTGAAAAAAAAGCTGAAATGTTTGTGTATCTCCTGAAAGGTGTTCATGTACCCCAAGGGCGGCGCTCTGCAACCATTATTCTCAAAGAAGCAATTTTGCTTCCTCTCACATAGATTGAAATATTTTCATCACATTGTCTCCTAGCAACCCCAGCCGAAAAACACAATGAGTTAACAAACACTCAATGAGTTAAAGGGGGGAGGGGGACGGGGCCCCACCCCCTTTTCCAGTAATTTCTGATTTTATTGGAACATAGTCGTGTGATATATTGTTTCAACGGCAATTCAACGTAGACTACCATTTTACGTTGCACTATTTAATTTATTTTACTCAGTGGAACCGAGATCTTTTCAATGAATTCTCAGGAACATGGTACGTGCTATTTGTCGCGGAGACGTTCTGCAAGCCTGGCCGTAGTTCATCAGAACTTGTTAAATTCGGAGGTTCTTTCTTTTTCCAGTGTGTGAGAAGCAACTTCTTAGCAGTGATAATGCTTTAAGAAAGAAAACACTGCTTAAAATGTAGTGTTATGGTGTCTGATGTAGGAGGATGAGTTATTATTAATGGGTTATATAACTAAGAATATTAATTATGATTATTAATATTACTTCAAATTTGCGGGGTGCCACTCCTTTTAACAGGAGAAATATGTCTAAGTTTTTAGACTAAACTCATCAATGTGAAACCAGGGAAAAGTGAATTCTACCAGCAACATCTACACCATCATCACAGCTTTAATGAATCAGAGGAATCAAAGATTATGTTTAACCTTTTATTCAAAAGTCAACAATTAACACAGTCAAAATATCAATTGAAATGGGATAATTAAATCATGATAAAATGCATTTCTAAGCTAATAAAGGTGAGGATTACATGAAGTAAAGTGAATCACTATTCGAACTAATCTAGACTAACTATTGTAAAATCAAAGAATAAAATCAAAACACAGAGGGAGACAGACGGGGGGAGACGGACAAACATGTGGTGGATTGTGAGTGGAGTGTAAGTATGAGGATGTATTGAATGAGGTTGTATTGTAGGTTAAGTGAGTCAGTTCTGCTGGTCCATTGTTCACTGGTCCAAACCTTGAGATGCAGTCTGGTTGGACCTGGAGACGTTCTGGGTTTGCAGGAACAACGTCTGTATAGCAGTATAGCTGCGCTGGCGTGCCGCCGTTGGGTTCTGTTTCGTTAACCAGCAGTGATTCTATTGGGCGATCCACAACCCTTCTGGGATGATCGCAGCCGGTTTCAGACTAAGAGGGACCACGGTTTGGTCCACGATTCAGATGTTGGAAGGTCGGCTTTCAGGCACGGTCCTTGGCGTCTTAGGCTTTCACTGCGAGCAAGGTTCTTAAAAAGTCTAACTGATGTGTGATGTGGCACTAGTAGGGGATTTTATTTTGGTTTGGGTTTATTGTGGTGTGGCTTTTGATTGCATGTTGTGTGCTTTTATTGTTGCTTTTTGGTTGCATATTTTGGACACCGCCCCTTTTAGCCTGTTGCCCCTAGCAACCCTGACAGCTGTCACTTTTGGCTAATCAATGGCCCCCTGCAATTGAACACACCTGCGACGCATCAGACGTGACCATAAAGAGGAGGGCACGGAAGACAACGGGGCAGGCGAGACGCGGACGACAGACGTGCCTTGCTGAGGGAGGACGCGGACGTACATCTGATTGGAAGCCCTGGAGTATACGGCAGACCCCGCGAGCAAGCGGAGCGAGACGGAGATCGTGCCCCGACGCGAAACTACAGTAGAGGCAGGGGAGACCCTGCCTTGCCTGTAAGTATACAGACGCCCTGGGGGCGTGTCGGCTGTGGGTTCGTGGGGACGTGGCGCTGTGTGCTTGCTGTGTCATTCTGTGACAGGGAGGATCGAGACCCAGGGGCTGCGGTAGTCCATCAGAGCGGCTCGGAAGTGCAAGCGGAGCGAGACGGAGATCGTGCCCCGACGCGAAACTACAGTAGAGGCAGGGGAGACCCTGCCTTGCCTGTAAGTATACAGACGCCCTGGGGGCGTGTCGGCGGTGGGTTCGTGGCGCTGTGTGCTGGCTGTGTCATTTTGTGACAGGGAGGATCGAGACACAGGAGCTGCGGTTGTCCAACAGAGCGGCCCGGATGTGCAAGCGGAGCAAGACGGAGACCGTACCCCGACGCAAGACTACAGTGCCTGAGAGGTCCCTGAAAGTGGATGAGCTGCGGTATTTACGCACGGCGCCCGGACTGGTCTATACTGCCCTCTCAGGATAATATTTTAGATTGGTATTCTATGGTTGTTTTAATAGTGTGGTGCGACTTTTTTTAGACTTGCAAATATTAAATGGTTAACGTGCATCCACTGTCTTCTCTTTATTGGGCCAGTTGCTCTCACTACATTGGGTTTTAATATTTTATTGGTTTAATCAATTTAGTATTTCTAAAACCCACTCGGTACCATTACATTTCTGGCGTTGTCGACAGGACCAATATTGTGAGAGCACTGTTTCCCGGTAAAGACAAGATGATGATGCCTGTGTATCCTGGTGCGCCGTGGCTGCCAAAATTTAGAGGGCTCGGTGACGATCTCAAGTATTCTGATTGGAAGGAGCAAATTAAAGGGCTCCTGGGCAGCCAAGATATACCAGAGGCACGAAAGGTGGCCATTTTGTTGGGAACGCTTACAGGTGAGGCGAAGCTTCAAATTTCGGTTTTAGATGCGGATGAGAAGGATCATACTCGGAAGATTTTTGCATATTTGAATGCTTTATATGGTGATCAAACGCCAGTATCGGTTTTGAGGGCCCAGTTCTTTAGTTGTGCGCAAAAACCAGATGAAAATGTGCAATCATTTATTTTGAGGCTCCGCGAACTCTATTGCAGGCTTAAACAGTGTGATGGTGATGACTCCCCCTCTGACCGTGCTCTGCGGGATCAACTGTTGCTTGGTCTTCGAGCCGGACCACTAGCCCAAGCACTGAAGGTGTATGCGCGGCGCAATCCGGACCAGGACTTCACTGCTCTCCGCCAGGAAGCCCTCCTGTTGGACTCCGAATATGGCTCCATGCCATCTGAGGTAACCTGCTCGGCAGTCAATAAACAAATTGCTTCCTCTAGAACACCACAAGAAAATTGGAAAGAACAGCTGAAGCGGGAGATCATGGAGGACGTTAAGGGCCAGATGAAGGGCCTCGCTCAGGAGATTATTGCCGAACTAAGGCCTGTCATACAGACACCTCCAGCTCACCCCAACCGGCCAAACCCGCCGGAGAACTACCAGCCGAGACGTGCGCCTTATAATGAGCGTGATGAGCAAGGTAGGCCCATTTGCCGTAACTGTAAGAGAGGAGGGCATATAGCCAGATATTGTAGAGCTGCGACTAAACATGCACAGGATTTAAACTAGGTGACCCTGCCGCTGAGGTCCGAGTTGCAGGGCTCGCCACCACGACGACACCATCCAGGGCCCCTGAAACATTTGTAGGTCAATGCCCCACTATACAAGTTAATGCCGGAGGCACTGTTCTAAAGGGACTTTTAGACACCGGGTCCCAAGTAACGCTGATGTCTGAAAGCTTATTTAATGCTCACTTTACCGAAGCTAAGCTCGGAAGGGCCCCCACCCTGTTTCGTTTAAGGGCCGCTAATGGCCTTGAGATTCCCTACATCGGCTATGCTGTTCTTGATTTTGAGGTAGAGGGTACTGAAGTCCCTGAAATAGGAGTAGTGATCGTGGAGGACCAAAACTGTACACACCCCTTTATAATAGGCATGAATGTAATCGTGGGTTGCTGGGATGCAGTTTTTAAATGTCCTAAGATATCTAACCTTCAGCATTTTAAAAAGCAGAAGGTGTGGAGGGATGCGTTTGCAACGTGTTCCCGAATAGAAGCCGTTTCAGTGGAAGATGGCTTGCTGGGCCACGTGAGACTGGCCTCAAAAAATAATGTCACCATTCCTCCAAAGGGGGAGATGTTGGTGTGGGGGCGTGCTAAGAGCGGGCCTCGTGGGGCAGACTACTGCGCCCTGGTGGCGGCTATGCCTGGTGCTGTAGGCGTGGCGAAATCCCTGGTTGTGGTAAAGAGAGGTAGGCTGCCCCTCCGTGTTTGTAATCCCCATTCCTACAGTATTTCCTTAAGACGATTCGAGAAGCTAGGACAGCTGTTCTGTGTGGATGATAGTGATGTTCATGGAGCTGAGGATCTGTGTTTGTCGCTAGTAGAAGAGGGTGTTGTAGAAGTGTCCCTTGTTGATACCACAGTTGACCAACCAGGCCCCGAACTACCCCCAGATGTTAGGGACTTGAGTGATAGGCCTGACCTGCCTGAGCAGCAACAGGAGCAGCTACGCACCCTACTGGCGAAGTGGGAGAAAGTGTTTGCACAACATGAGGAGGATTTTGGAAGGACCAGTCTCGTGCAACACAGGATTCCAACTGGAAATTCCGCCCCTGTTAGGGAGAGATACCGGCCCATCCCCCCTCTGTTATACAAGGAGGTGAAGTCATTGCTTTCAGGTATGCTGGCACAGAGAGTGATAAAAGAAAGCTACAGTCCCTGGGCAGTGCCTATAGTTTTGGTCCGCAAAAAGGATGGGAGTTGGCGCTTTTGTGTAGACTACCGGAAGTTAAATGCAGTCACGCACAAAGACGCTTTTCCGCTACCCAGAATCGAAGAGACTCTTACTGGTTTGAACAAATCGGAGTGGTTTTCGACCCTAGACCTTGCTAGCGGATACTGGCAGGTGGAGATGCACCCGGATGATCGTGAAAAGACTGCATTTACAACCCCCCTCGGACTGTTCGAGTTCGAACGCATGCCATTTGGCCTATGTAACGCACCCGCCACCTTTCAACGTCTTATGCAGCACTGTTTGAATGGCCAAATAGCAGAATCATTATTGGTTTATCTTGACGATATAATAATTTTTTCTGCTGATTTCTCTTCCCATCTACAGCACCTGGGCCAGGTGTTTGAACGTTTGCAGCGACATGGACTTAAACTCAAGCCTACTAAATGTAAACTCTTTCAGCGTGAAGTGACGTTCCTGAGACACGTAGTGGATTGTGATGGGGTGAGACCGGATCCAGGTAAAATTAAGGCTGTACAAGACTGGCCTGTTCCAACCACCATCAAGGAAGTGCGAGCGTTCCTTGGATTGTCGGGCTATTACCGCCGTTTTGTGGCTGACTTCGCCAAAATAGCCCGTCCCCTAAATAGGCTTCTCACTGGCATCCCTGCTGACAAAAAGACACAGGCCCGTAAAATAGTATGGACACCAGAGTGTCAGACATCATTCGATGCGCTAAAAGTGGCTTTAACATCTGCACCCATCCTAGCGTATGCCCGCTACGACCAGCCCTTTATAGTTTACACTGACGCAAGCAACCAGGGACTTGGTGCAGTTTTGTCTCAAACTCAAGATGGAAGTGAACATGTCATTGCTTATGCTAGTAGAAGCTTACACCCTACAGAGCAGAATGATGCCAATTATAGTTCCTTCAAGCTCAAACTTCTTGCACTTAAATGGGCCGTGACAGAGAAATTTAAAGATTATCTGACCGGTGCCCAATTTACCATCTTTACGGACAATAACCCTCTGGCCCACTTGCAGACGGCAAGCTTGGGTGCAGTAGAACAACGCTGGGTGGCGCAACTAGCTTCTTTTGATTATACAGTAAAATACCGCTCCGGAAAAAGTAATGTCAATGCAGATGTGCTGTCCAGATTTCCCCTCCCCACAGAAATAATGCCACCAGATCGCGAACCTACCACCAGTGCAGCTGTTGAAGTGACTCTGGGTAGAGAGTGGGAAGAAGCTCAGGCTTTGGACCCGGACATCCAAGCTGTGAAGAGGTACGTGGAATGGAAAAGCTTCCCTAAATGTGCAGAACGCTTGTCTTTGTCTCAGCCTGCTCAGAAACTGCTGCGACAGTGGAAGAAGCTGGTGGTGAAGGGTGGAGTGCTGTACCATGTGGTTGCCGATCGAGACACACTGGAAGAGTTCCCACAGATCGTGTGCCCAAGTACGAGGCGCGAGGAGGTCTGGAGGAGTATCCACGAGTGTGGAGCCCACTTCGGACCTGACAAAACATTGGCCCGGATCCGGCAGCAGTTTTACTGGCCTGGTATGGAGGGGGAGGTACGTCAGCTTCATCAGCATTGCCTCGCGTGTAGCCTACAGAAAAGTCGTACTGAGCCCAGGGCTGCCCTTCACCCGATTACCACAACTTTCCCGTTAGAGGTAATTGGGTTAGATTTTTTATCGTTAGGTCGCCCTACTGACCCTTGGCAAAACATTTTGGTAGCAACTGACTTATTCACTCGGTTTGCCTGGGCAATACCAACACGGGACCAGACTGCACAAACCACTGTTAAAATGGTATGGAAATTCATTATACAACAGTTTGGCTGCCCTTCACGCTTCCATTCAGATCGTGGCCCTAACTTTGAGTCTGCATTGATGTAGCAACTTTGCGATATGTACGGTATTGCAAAGAGTCGCACAACACCCTACCATCCAGCGGGCAATGGTGGCGTAGAGCATTTTAACCAAACACTACTTAATATGCTTCGAACATTAGAGACAGAGAAACAAAACCGCTGGCCAGAGTATTTGCCTGAACTAGTCCATGCTTACAATAACACTACGCATACTGCCACGGACTATGCCCCATCTTTCCTCATGTTTGGTAGGCACTTGCGGCTCCCGGTCGACGTGGGGTTAGGTGTAAATCCGCGACAGATACAGTTTGATGTTCAGGGGTGGGTTGGGGACCACCAGAACCGACTCACTTTTGCATACAGCCTTGCTAGGGCAAAAGCAACCAACGCAGCTTCCCAACAAAAGCGCCAATTTGATAAGAGGGCTCACGCTTTGCCTTTGACCCCTGGTGAGTGGGTTTGGGTCAGAAATAGGCAAAGGCAGAGAAAGGGCAAACTGGGCACATGGTGGGATCCAGAACCCCATGTTGTTTTGGACGTTGTGGGAGAGATGGGGGTGGTTTATAGGGTGCGCCCTGAGAGGGGTGGCAGGGAACAGACTGTCCACAGGAACTCTTAGAAAGTATGTACTGTGCCCCCGGCTGACCCTCCACCACCACTGGAGGAACCACCACCACAACAGACTCAAAGCCATGAATTACCCGTGTTTTATGGTTTTTTGCCCCCTCCAGAGCCTGAAAGGGAGGCACCAGAGTTTGTGGGGCAACCTAGGCGCTCCACTCGGACAAATTTAGGACAGTTGCCTGCTCGCTATGTGGACTAGAATGCCTCCGTTGCAGGGACTGACAACGATAAGGTGTGGGGGAATGTGATGTGGCACAAGTAGGGGATTTTATTTTGGTTTGGGTTTATTGTGGTGTGGCTTTTGATTTCATGTTGTGTGCTTTTATTGTTGCTTTTTGGTTGCATATTTTGGACACCGCCCCTTTTAGCCTGTTGCCCCTAGCAACCCTGACAGCTGTCACTTTTGGCTAATCAATGGCCCCCTGCAATCGAACACACCTGCGACGCATCAGACGTGACCATAAAGAGGAGGGCACGGAAGACAACGGGGCAGGCGAGACGCGGATGACAGACGTGCCTTGCTGAGGGAGGACGCGGACGTACATCTGATTGGAAGCCCTGGAGTATACGGCAGACCCCGCGAGCAAGCGGAGCGAGACGGAGATCGTGCCCCGACGCGAAACTACAGTAGAGGCAGGGGAGACCCTGCCCTGCCTGTAAGTATACAGACGCCCTGGGGGCGTGTCGGCTGTGGGTTCGTGGGGACGTGGCGCTGT
Source organism: Gouania willdenowi (assembly GCF_900634775.1). Taxonomy (NCBI): domain Eukaryota; kingdom Metazoa; phylum Chordata; class Actinopteri; order Blenniiformes; family Gobiesocidae; genus Gouania; species Gouania willdenowi. Next base: position 1,570,928 of record NC_041051.1, on the reverse strand, counting down.
GTGCTTGCTGTGTCATTCTGTGACAGGGAGGATCGAGACCCAGGGGCTGCGGTAGTCCATCAGAGCGGCTCGGAAGTGCAAGCGGAGCGAGACGGAGATCGTGCCCCGACGCGAAACTACAGTAGAGGCAGGGGAGACCCTGCCTTGCCTGTAAGTATACAGACGCCCTGGGGGCGTGTCGGCTGTGGGTTCGTGGGTTCGTGGCGCTGTGTGCTGGCTGTGTCATTTTGTGACAGGGAGGATCGAGACACAGGAGCTGCGGTTGTCCAACAGAGCGGCCCGGACGTGCAAGCGGAGCAAGACGGAGACCGTACCCCGACGCAAGACTACAGTGCCTGAGAGGTCCCTGAAAGTGGATGAGCTGCGGTATTTACGCACGGCGCCCGGACTGGTCTATACTGCCCTCTCAGGATAATATTTTAGATTGGTATTCTATGGTTGTTTTAATAGTGTGGTGCGACTTTTTTTAGACTTGCAAATATTAAATGGTTAACGTGCATCCACTGTCTTCTCTTTATTGGGCCAGTTGCTCTCACTACATTGGGTTTTAATATTTTATTGGTTTAATCAATTTAGTATTTCTAAAACCCACTCTGTACCATTACAGATGCAACTACAAATAAAAGAAAAATGAAATGAAAGACTGGAAACATGAGGGAACACGTGTGAGCTTGAACGCCCGCGTCCAAAACTGAAGTTTCTGGGCGCGCGTCTTTTTTTAAAGGAAGTTTGGAGACGCCTTTTGGAGGAGGCGTCTTGGTTGATCATTCTGTGATCATGTCGGTGATTGGTCACTGTCTCTGCTTTCAGCTTGTGGGTGTGTCTCAAGTGTGTATGTGAGACAAAAAGACAGACGACAAAGGGATGATTCTAAACATAAAAGAATGCCTAATAATTAATTCCACATATTTCAAAACATCTTTTCAACATCATATCTTGAAATATCATCTATAATGAAAGAGTTTGATACCAAACATGACTGGAAAATGTCCTAGGAACACTTTACGAACCGGTTAATGAATTTTACTTGTAATTACTCATAAACATAAATGTCAAAAATCATGTTATTCCTCTTCTTAACTATATGGTTGCAGTAAATACCTCAAACTAACTTTTGTGATGTTTTCTGGTATTTTTAAGCACTTTTAAATGATAAACACTTTAAAATAGCATTCTGTTGTTATTGAATTACATGAAACGAGTGAAATCGAACAGCCAATATTTGCAATTTCAATTTCTTGTAGAAGTCATTCCAATAATGTTTTCATTTGTAACTTTTCAGTCAAGCACATGTCCTTTGTTCTCATTTGAGCGGGAGAGCTAAGGTTATTCCAACGTCCTGTGTAACCATTGGTTTGGGTTCGGGAGGTGGCAACTTCTGCAGGGGGTCGGAGCCCAGAGTTTGAAAACTTAGCATGTAAACATTGACTGACTGTTCCCCTTTTGATCGTAAGGTAGCAGAGAGGTGATAACAGGAGGACAACTGCTCTTGGATTCTCCTGTTCTTTTGTTCGGGCAGGAAGGGGAGAAGACCCCCGTGGGGCACGTTTGCATTTCACAGTAGGCAACAGACTGTCCGACTCCACTGACTGGTGAAGCCAAATGTTCTCAGTCACATATCAACTTGGGGGTTTAGTTCCCTACACTGATATTCCTAGAACGATCATTTTTAAGTCAGGAACTAGTTGAGTTTATAGGACTTCAAATAATATTCTAAAGATATTTATCCAGCAGTTCTGAACTTAAAACAGTGTAGAAGAGCATCGTCTGCGACTCAGCATCTGTTACACGTAGAGGAGATCTCAGCATAGATTCTGTGTAGTCTCACCTTAGAATTATGAAACGATGCAAAATCTTGAATTGAATGGACATATTCCAAGCTCTTCTCCAAAAGTGAGTCTGAGATCTGTAAACCCATCTCTACCTCACATTTTGCTTTATTTAAATTTGAATCAACTGGTGTTATGGACTGTAAAGTATTATAGACATATGCAATTGTTTGAAGAAGGGTGCAAGCATTCGTCTAGATTTCAGCCTTTGAAAGTCTCAAAGTTTTGGAGATTTTTTTTTTTTACATAATTTGCAAATATCTGAAGAAGTTGTTTCCAGCTAATTTGTATTTGCTCTGCATTTGAGAAAATGAAAAGACTGTCCCGTTAATGTATAAATCTCCTATTGTGTGGATACCCGTCTTCTGCCGATGTATTAAAGTGTTATGGATGGAGCAAAGGAAGGGTTTAAATTTGATTATTCATTTGAAAGATAACCCTAGACCAGGGGTCTGCAGCCACATTCCTACTTCACCTCCTGCAACATCTACAGACCATCAGCTAAGCTCAAGTTTTAAATCCCTGGTAAGAAACTAAACCAACAAAAACACTATTCTGGAAGAAAATACAGATTTTAATTGTGTGAGATTCCTTTAATTTCCAACATGACATCTTATCATGTATGCTTTACATGTGGCAAGAAATGAGCAATTAGCATGAGTTGACTGACATTATGTGTTATCAGAATCAGAATCAACTTTATTGGCCAAGGGTGTATGAATACACACGAGGAATTTCTTTTGGTGACCTGTGCTCTCTCAGGTAGTGTAACATTAAATAATAACAATCAACTAGAATAAAGAAAATAAATAAAATAAAGAAGTATAAACATAAATATAAGTAGTTAGACTAATATGTGCAAACTAAATAAAACTAACAAGATAATAATAATAGTAATAATAATAATAATAATAAAATAAAATAAAAATACAATAATAATAGTAATAATTATTAAATAATAATAATAATTATTATTATTAAATTATCAAATTCAAGTTATTTTTTTGTATCTTTTCAAATATATTTATTATCTTTACATAACATTATTCGATATAATTTTAATTGTATACAATTTCATACACTATTTTGTCTTCATTAAAAAGTTTTCTTCTCCGACTTTAATCCAGGTGAGACGAGGAAAAATAGTTCTTTTGAGAGTAAACGTTGCAGACCCGTCCTAGACATTTCAGCTTTTTCCTCCACGACACAAAACGTTGCCTCGGAAGCGATCGACTCCATGACACAGCAAAACTGATCAGTAGAAATACAGGAGACGACGACTCGTCAGCTTCACGGTTTCAACGGTTGTGATGACACAAACTCTCAGGAGACAGATATGGTACAGTTCCATCTGTTTATTGATTAGCTATAAAATATCGAGTTACTAAAACAATTTCAAAGAAACACTGATAAACGCTGTTGGTAAAAAAAAAGAAAAACAAAAAGTTCCTTACACATGTTGGATATATAGTGACAGAATATATGTTTCAGATCTCTCTCTAAAATGTACTCTTTTTGATTTTTTTTTTTACTTACAAGATTAGACATGTGTACAAAGTATATTCTGATAGCTTCTCTTTGTCCCCTCCACAGTAAAGGATCATTTACAAAACTTAGATGAATTTTCTTTTCAAAATAATCTTTTTTTTTGTTCTGTAACAGGACGATAAAGATACTGAAGGAACAGCAGACGAAGAACCAGCCTCCAGTCCACCTCTCTCTCTCTCTCTCTCTCTCTCTCTCTCTCTCTCTAGCAGCTAGCTCCCTGGGCCTCAGCAGTATTGCTTGAAAGGCATGGACGATTGTTCAGAGATGGGAAGCAAAGGGCAAAAACACTAAATGACACAAATATGAAAAACAAAATAACAGAAAAGCTGAAGTAAAACCATGAGAAACAAAACATATACAAATGTAGGACAAAACAAAAACGGAGCAGGGAGTGTTTGAGCTGGACCCAGTATGAAGGAAGCAAACCATAGACCAGAAGACAACAGCACACCCTCTAACGTCTAGGTTTGTACAGGTGTGTGTGTGTGTGTGTGTGATGATGGAGGGACATTTGGGGTCGATTACATTTTTCAGTTACAATTGCATTTTCAATTCCCCTTGTTCAATTACAATTACAAGCATAAACAATTACAATTAAATTAATTATTTTTTATCTTCAGAAAGTCAATTGTGTTCTCAATTACTAAAGTTCAATTACAATTAATCCAAATTACTGAGCCTTTAATAAATAAGCTAATAAAAGTTAACCTTCCTCTTATTGTGTTAGCTTCCTGTTAGCATCTCTAATGCTAACAGGTCCTAAATCAGCTGTGAAATACACTAAAAACAAATATCTATCATCTAATTTATTTCTTATCTATTGATTACCGTGTTAAGCTTCATAATCAATGAAAAAATTAGTATTAATATTTTTGGTGTGGGCGTCTGAGCCTTTTTTGTGTCACTATACCCTGAGATTTACATTTTTTTCTAAATGGTAAAATGTGATAAAGCTTGATATGAAGCATATTTTAATAATTGTTAACCACATACTGTATGTGTAGAACTGTACATACAACTGTAACATGCTTCCCCAGTTTTAAAATGTAATTGCCATTTTTTATATAATATAGAATTTTCATGGCAATTCAATTTACAAAGTCAATTATCTGAACTCAATTACAATTTCATTACGAATACGGCAGCAACGGATTTAAAAAATTACAATTATTATTACTCTATAATTGTAATTCATTATCAATTACAATTGGCCCCAACCCTGGTCCAATCACACACACACAGCTGTGAGGGTAACGGGCACTTGGACTTTTCTTTAACTGCTGTCGGCTGATGCACCGACACAAGAACACTGATCACAACAAACAGAAGAGCTGCTCACACTGCTCTGAATACTCAGCTAGCAGCAAGCTAGAGCTGTAGCCACTAACGTGTCTGGATGAGTGGTTCGTCACTGGTCTGGCCTACGGACCACCATTACAAACAAGCATCACCCAAAATAAGTGAAGAATTCTTAAATATATTGATTAGGATTTACAGCAGAGGTTCCCAACCTTTTTTGGGTCATGACCCCATTTTCATGACAAATGTACGCCAAACCCCAGACATTTTTTTTTCTAGAATGAGTTTTTGATTGTTTATTAAAGTGTGTTACAAATAGATATTTTTATTCTGTATTTTATTTGAACTAGAGTTATATTTGAAAAAGTGTAAAATATAGGATACAGTTATTTGATATTTATTGTGTGTGATGCATATTTGAAAAGTAATAATAAAAAATAAATATAGAATTTCAATCTGTTTTTATCCAAAGTTTTTTTTTTTTTTTTTTACCAGTTACTATAGACATTTCAGGCGACCCCCACATGGGGTCCCGACCCCAAGGTTGAAAAAAACTAATGTTTTAGGGCTGGGCAACATATCAAGATTCAAGATATATCGAGTTTTCTATTTTGACAATATAGAAAATTAGAAAATTGCCTATGTTTACATATATATTTTTATAGATCATTTTGTATTACAACACTCATTTTAGGTGTTTTCTCAAAACAGCATGAAAAGCACAGTTAGATTTCTGAGTGCGTCCAAACCAGTGGGCGTGTACTACAGCTGTTCCTACTCAACGTTCTTGAAGCCAGAATACAGCACTTAGGGGCGCTTCCATCTTGCAAATTTGACGTAATTTGGAGCCAGAGTCTGTACAGTAGGATGCAGCGGGAGGAGCCCTGGTAACACGCCCCGCCCATTTAATGTACTGCCCTGATGACGTCACAAACTTAAGTATCTTTCCCACTGAAAATTCTACCAACGTCTTGATCAGATCAGAGGTTCGTACTGGAGCTCAAAAAAGATGAAAAAACTGAACGGAATAGTTAAATGGTGACTCAGCATTCCTTCACAATGTAACTGCTATTCACAAAGAGAGCTACGCAAGATCCGTGGCTGTCAATCATCGTTACATATGACGTAAAATCCTGTTTTTCAACCTCAAATAACTTATTTAAAACAAACAGAAAAATGAGCACTTGAACACAAAGTAGGGTGATAATAACCAGCAGAGTTTAACTTTGGAAAATAATTATGTGATGAGTATTTTAACAGTTTGACCCACATCCCATCTGTTATCATTGAGGAGGCGGGGTTTATGACCTATACTGCAGCCAGTCAGCAGGGGGAGCTCTAAAAATAAAAGCTTCACTCCACCAGGAAGCTTGTCCCTTCCAATCTTTTTACATTACTATTATCTTTACATCAATATCACTAAACAAGCTACACTACAGAACTCACTCACACGTGCTGTCCCTTAGAGGAGAAAAAGCCAAAAGTAGCACATATCGTGCAGCTGTTTATTAATAAATGTGCCAGTGTGACATTTTGTATCAGCAAATTTAACCCAGACTGTCTTTCTGGTCAGACTATATTGAGTTAAAATTATCTAGATTTATACTGTAAATCGCCATTTTCAAGAAAAATATTGAGATGTGAGTTTTGGTCCATATTGCCCAGCCCTAGGTTGAAATGAATGTGTTTAATCATATTACCTCAAATTATCTCCACCTAATATTAAAGGTGTAAACTGTAAATCTGCAGCGTAGCTCAATCCCCTTCAAAATAATAACGCAAGAACCTTTTCACTTTGCATGTCAAGTTAAAACATCCGCAGCCAACATCTGGGTCTGACACGAGTTGAGAACGTTTGCTTTCGACACTTCAAAAGCATGTGATCGCTTATCATAAAAATATGACTGATGAATTAAAAAGTGTGTTCTTCACTCTGAATGGAGTAAAACACATTAAATATATTGAATATCAACAATCTTCAATCTCTGCAGCGACGCAGAGGAAAAACAACATGGGCGTGGCTAAAGTCCAAGACTATCTCGGCTTGCGTTCCTCATTGTATGGACTATATACGTTTATACTGCAGGCAACCACAGGAGAGCAGCTCGTCTTACAAAAAAGGAAAAAGAAAAAAAAGTTGTTTTCCAAGTAACCTCGGAACTAAAATACAAACAGAACTGACAGGATTTATGGCGACTCATAATCCTCACAATCTGCCTTAAGGCCTGGGGGAGAAAGGCCGCTCTGAAACATTCATCGTCTCACCCTCAACAAGTCGCTTAAAACAGGCACAAAGCAGCAAAATGAGCACGAGTGGGAAAATAATCATTATTTAGATCAGTTTTTAAAGAGTCACTAAACCCCAAACCCACTTTTTTCTGCTGAATACATATTTGGGTATTAAGTAGTGCTGTTTATTAATCCTAGTCCAACTTTTAACATTTTAGTAAAAGTATTTTAATTTTGTGTATTTAGTAGTTTTTAAAGTGTCAGAGTTACTGGCAACTAACGCTTGAACACCGGCTATTGTAATTAAATTTGCTATTGGTTGAGACGGATTATTTCGATTCCCCTGCATCATCAACTTTCACTGTTGGCCCCGCCCCTCCTCTGAAAGGTGAGAGGAGGGCTTCCTCCAATCACAGCCTTGATTGACAGCCTCAATGAGGAACATCACTGCTCGTTCCTGCAGTGATGTTTGTGACCGTTTCTATAAAAAGCAGATTGTGGTCTAATCAGAGGGTTTGTGTGTGTGTTTGTACAGACACACAGTCTGTCTCTGCGTGTGTGTGAACGTCCATGTGTGTGTGTGTGTGTGTGTTCTGATGCTCATGCTGGGAGTAGATCAGGGACAGTTGTGAGCCCAGGAGCCCCACCCATAATCAAGGCATTTGTTTTTTTTAAACTGCCCCTAGTGGCAGGTCAGCAGAAAGCAGGGTTTAGTTACTCCTTAACAAAGTTCTCTCATACCAAAATGATTATGGGGCAAAAAAAATAAGCAGCAGAGGAAAACTAAAATAAAACCAACAACATGTGACAGTGGACGTTTAGCAGCTGCAAATGGAAAAAATGAAGCCAAATGATGAGCTTTAAAATGAAATGATGTGATCGGCGTTGGCAGAACATCACCGTCGTCACCTTGATGCGTCGTGGAGCGACTGCAGTGTTTGCTACGCTGAAATGAGGAAATGAGGATGAAATCCACCCAGCAGGACCACAGCCATCACAACAGCCTGTTTGGTTTCAGTGTTTCAGACTACTGGGTGGATTTTACCTTCAATTAAAGCAACCGAAAGATGACACGTGAAGGTTTTTAGTAGCTTAAGATTCCTTCCTCTCTCTTTAGCCTGAGTCTGTGAGGGAGTCAGAAGGTTTAGGATTGTCAGGGGGAGTAAGGGCTTTACATTAGAGTGTTTCTTTAAGTGCTCTCTGTTAGGACAACAATGGAGGGACGATTCCCACTTCTCTCCATCTGTCTTTGTCTGTGGCTCGTGCTGTTGGGTAGATACGTTTACAGGACTGTAACATCACCACGGCTACATCATAATCACAACGTCACACCAACGGATGTTCCATACAGGCCTCCCCCTCTCCCTTCATCCTTCTGACGTAGTCCAGTTCCTTAAAGCTTCTAGAACTCGGAAAGAAATCTACCACATGAAGATAAAACACTCATATTAACCGTTAAATAGCTGCGTGTGCGTGCGTGTTAACTGGGATTAATATTTACACTGTGTGTCAGCATGTGTGCGTGACTGAAGGTTATTTACACGTAAAAGGATGCTGGAGAGGTCGTGGGTGTTGAGTGAATCAGGGTGTTAGTAGATAAAGAGTGTGTGTGTGTGTGTGTGTGTAAATATTCGTGGACTCTGTTCCTCCAAATAGTGCCTAAAATGTCTGTGTGGTGGTGGAAGCTGATGTTAAATCCATAAGGTTGGTGTGTGTGTGTGTGTGTGTCTGATCAGCAGATGACTGGAACTCCGTCGGTGTTGAAGATCATGCCGGTGGTGGGCTCGTACGTCCCAGCCAGGTAGTAAAGGTCCTCGCTGTCAGCGTAGCGGCGAGTGTGCGTCATCTGCTCATACTCCTCCACGCTCACCACCAGGCACTTGTGACTCACCGTCTGCACGTCGTTCTCGTCACTGTGCGACGACTGGTACAAGGCGCGCTGCGGGAAAAGCAAAGGCTTTTATTTTGAACAAGGTTCCCACACTTTATTCACAATGATTTTTTGAAACTTTTCCAAAATATTTGACCAAATTTCCATGTTGGTTTTGAACTGCTAAGATCTATTCTACCAAAAATGAGCAGACCTTTGAGTGTACTAGTGTAACAGAGGTCTGACAGTGTGTCACAGTTAGTAGCTAAAATGTGGCACGTTGTGTCCATAACTTATCTATCATTAAGCGTCGTATAATGGCACGATTGCCTTGAACACCTATTTTGCTGTTTTTATTTTTTTTGCAATATCTTTTAAATAACAATGCATCAGCTATTGATTGTAACAATAAAACAACAACTAATGAACTGTTACCATGTTTAATTATAAGATTACAATTTCAATTTGTTAAAAGTGATGTACAACACAAGGTGTTAGGGTTAAGGGACTTGTTTAACATCCCATAGTAATAGCAAAGGTTGGAATCTAAACATTAAAATAAAATAGGCTATATTTCTAAAACAGTTCATTTATTCCATGACTTTTCAAGACCAAAAAATAGTTTGTTCAAAGTCCATCTTTTTTTCAGGAATGTCATGACCGTGAGGACCCTGCTGCGTTAGGGCTGGGCGATATGGATCAAAATTCATATCTCAATATTTTTTCTTAAAGGGGACATACAATGAAAAATCCACTTTTGAAGGTTTTTTTGATCACGAGGTAACTTTAGTGTCCACCGGCACACAAAATATGAAATAAATCATGAAGTCCTTTGTTTGTGGTCTGTAAGTCTTATAACACAGAGAAAATTGCTCTGTTTCAAATTCTCTACATTTGTGATGTCAGTGAAATCGAGAAAGAAAATACCCTCCCCTCCGCTGGTAACTCCACCCATGGACTCCACCCCCTACCTGATGAAAACTTTTGCGAAAGTCCGCTATTGTTTTTCTCGCTAGCGAAGGCGTGATGGCTACCGTTAAAACTAAATACAGAACTTGCCTGCTGCCAGTGCCGCGCCTCCACAGTGAACGTACACTGTAGCGTCAGCACTATTTCTTCATGCAGAGGTTTACTCCGCTCTTGTGGTTCAGCGCATTGGGGAACCTGTTATATAACCTCAGATCGCTGATCTGACGTATTTGTGACACAATGCGACGCATCGGTTGGACAGCGACGTACTCACAATAACAATAGCCACTTAAATGTCCATGTCTTTTACTGTAATGTGCAGTTTTTTGGCTGAAAACAAAAACAGTGTGTGGATAGCAAAAATAAAATCACTTTGGTGATCACTGATCACCCTGTAAAAGAGCGAGACATGAAGTGAGTCAGTGTCTATGGATACGCCCACTCATACATACAGTATGCTTAAGTAGGCCACAAAATGACCTGATTTCAGAGTTAGTCAGAAAGTGACTCTTCAGAGGCTAAAACTCTGGAAAACAGGCAAGTTTGGGAAAATAAACCTCAAATACTATGTTTTTGGTGTTCTTAGAACAAATGGAGATGGTGAAAAATAGCATAATATGTCCCCTTTAAAATGGCGATATACAATAAAAATCTCGATATCACTCAAAGTATAACCAGCACATGTGAGTGAGTTCTGTAGTGTGGATGTTTAGGGGAAGGTCTGGGTTAGGACGTGCTCAGTAATAACATAAACTGGGCTTTTCATGATGTTCTGAGAAGTAACGACAGCAGCGACTGCTAAAACAAGTTTTTTTATACAAAATAAGCTAGAAAATAGACTTTTATTTATATTGGTGATATTATAGTTTTCTATATTGCAAAAATAAAAAACTTGGTATATCTTGAATCTCAATATATTGCCTAGGCCCATCCTATTAACATTTACTGTATGTGAAATGCACTGTTAGTGGCTAGCGGTATTATAACGTGCAAAATAAATATTTTTACTAACCTCAAAAAAAGCTGTAATTGTTTTTGCAAAAGTGTCAAATGGTAGAAGTTCTAACATCTATTGTTCCTCACACCAGCCTCACACTGATAGTCAGTCACCTGTTTATTTGGATACTATTTGGACCATAACACTGTTGGGTAAAGTTAGCAGATACTCACACATTCAGATTTCCAGCATCAATAACTAATAAAACAACACAAATTACACCTATTTACAACATGCTACAAGGTCATTTTATCAAACGCAGCAGAGTAAAAGTCCATCTGTGCGTCCTCTCTTTGTGGTGAGATTAAAACATGAAACTCTCGTTCATAGTTTCTCCGTAAATATCCAAATATCACACAAATATAAGATTTAAAACATTTAAAAAAAAAAAGAAAAAACACTGCTCGTCTAGTTTTTTTATTTTTCTGTATTTCTGTTTTGGTTTTAAGTCAGTAAAACAAAATAACCACACCGTTGATTTGTTATTTTGATTTGGTTTTAAAACGGAATAACCAAAGAATGAAGGGTACACGGATTCTCTGGATATATCTACTCTTTAAATACTCAATCAAAACTTAAATCACTTAAGAAAAAACCAGTTTATTATTTCAGCATCGATTGGTGTAAATGTGGAAGAATAATTTCATGCAAGTTTTAAAGCCTGTAGATGTGAAATAAAAGGTAGTCTAGGTTGTTCTTACCTCCATAAAGTCTTTCCTGTGAACAGCAGAATGTAGAGCTGCTGGTAAAGACTGACCACACATCTGATCCCAGTTCTGCAGAACAACAAGTACGCATGAGTTCTAAAGATTTTTAAGCATACAAACAGCAGTAAACTCTAAATACAACAAAGTCAAGATGTCATCATGTCTTCATGGTAAAGATATTTCATGATGACCAGGATTGACAAACAGCATTATTGTTGGGTAAAGCTCATACCTTCTTGTCTGTGAGTTTCTTGCCCGGATTCGTCTCCTCTGGATGATAAAACCAGTTGACCCGCACCACCATGTTGCTGCCCCAGGACTCCCACATGCTCTGGATGCGTCCAATAAAAGGCAGGTTGGGCCGACCCGCGGACAGAAACACCGCGCAGTCTCCGATGCGTATCATCTCTCGGCCACGCACGATGGCTTTGTAGAAGAGCTTCTTGGCTTTGCCCTTCATGCCACGTCTCTGCAGAGAGACCAGGAGGACAGTGAGTGACTAAAGATACTAAAAACACAAAGGCCCTCATTTAACAACCGTTCACATGTTCAGATCTGAGCGCGCAACGTGCGTTTGACCAAATCCACGCAAGCTCTGGTATTAATCAATTGTGACGTGATCGTACGCTACGATCAGATCTCACGTCTGGTCTGACTTCGTGTACAATAATCAGGTGTGTGGATTTGTGCAGCAGCACAGGAACATCTGACTGAATCGGAAAATAAAGTATGAAACTAACCTCAGCTGTCATTTAAACATAGACACATTCAAAACAGATCAAAACGAATCATTAAAAAAAAAAAAAAATTAATTTTTGAAGCGTTATAAATATATAAACGTTATAACTGATACCACTTTTTTGGCTTTCCTTCAACAAAATGCTTGATAAACCCAGCTGCTACCGGGCTCTAGCGCATAGGTTCACCCAGCACGTAACACACAGACGGATTAGAGGAGCTGCTTCAGCTGGGATCAGCAGGAGAACGTGGTTGTATATATACAAAGGAAGTGTGTGACGTTATTTTAACCTGTTTGCCACAACACTGCATTGGTGAATGGAGCGATGTCTCATTACCAGCACTGCATGAGGATCCAAAGCTCAACCTGTGTCAGCTCAGCCGTCGTTCATTTATTTTAATGTGTGATCTATTGCTTCCAACGTGAGGCCTATAAACAACATCATTCTGTGTCTCTCTAGGTTCTCTACCTGTTGTGAGGTTTGGTCGCAGCGCTTATGCACACAGGGGAAGAAAGTGGGGGTTCACTGGCTCACTCTCGATCAAAAAGCAGGGATTAACACGTTTAGGCAGTGAATGAGTAAAAATTCATCTAAACCATCATTAGGCATTGGTTAAGTTAGTTATGGAGAATGTAATTCAAACCTCAGCCTGAGTCTGTTCCAGTACAGAAACACTGTTTAGTACCTTCATTATCCTCTTCCACAGGGCGTTTAAATGAGCTCCTTAAATTCCAGTTTTCACATGACCAAAAAGTACATCTTTGTTTTTCTTCACCTCAGCTGTGAGGATGTTGATTTTCACCTCGGAAACACATTTTATACAAATGCTTGTTTCATCTCAGTGGGCGGGGCCTCCGAACCAGGAATATTTGATGGCCTAACACGTTAATGATGATCAAATTTAGCCGCCGCATTTATCAACACTGGATCATTGGTGTGCTGGGATTGGTCAGATACGAATGTTTCATAAATCACACGTTGGTCCTGTCGTACGACACAATGTGAACTTGCACCTGTTTTCATGCAAGGTTGATAAATGACGGCCAAAGAGAAAGAGAGCGCTTATCCGTCCTCACCTGAGTGGGTTTCCCAAACCACTTCCACAGTTGTCTTGCTGGGAGGAAGGCAGAGATTTTGGGTCGGTTCTCCACACTAGGAAGCCTCTGACGTTTGGCCAGCTCCTTGGTGGTAGGGAGGTGGACCCCCTCCCTCCGCTTTGGTCTGCCCACCTTCCCCTCTCCTCCGCTGGGCTTGGGTTTAGGAGGTCGACCCCTCTGCCCGGAGCCTTTCCCAGTGGCTGGTTTAGAGGGTTTGGTTTGAGCAGGAGTAGATGGAGTGGGGGGGGAGGAAGGAGATGGAGATCTAGAAAGAGGAGAAAGTTCTTCAACCTCCTCCTCCTTCACCTCCTTCATCTCCTCCTGTGCGTCATTCTTGCTTAGTACAGGAGAATTTTGGACAGAAGCGGGTGGAGGAGTGGAGGTCCGCTCCTCGTCCGAGCTGCAGCAGGACTCGTCGGTAGATGAAGATGAGGATGAGGATGAAGATGAGGAGGAAGAGCAGGAAGAGCCAGAGCAGGAGGAAGAGGAGGAGCAGCTGGAGGTGCATTTCTTCTTCTTCATCATCTTTCCTTTCTCTCTCTCCTCCTCCGACTCAGAGCTGCTGCTGCTCTGGGACGACTCCTTTATTTTGCGCTCCTCTCTCTTCTCCACCTCCTTCTTACATGTTTGCACCTCCTCTGCTCTGCCAGTGTTCCCTCGCTCCTCTGCCTTTTCCTTCACCACATGTGAAGTTTTATGGGTGGAGTCATTTTCTAACAGGCCGCTCTCTGGATTTGTTGCCTTCACTTTGGGCTTCAGCACCTTCTGATGGGCTGCAGCTGCCAGGATGGGGGCGTGGTCTCGACTGATTCTCCGCCCCTCCAGCAGCATCAGAGCTTTTGTCTTCTTTGTCTTGGGTGATGTCACGCCTTCGTGGTCGAGCTTCACCAGTGGTTCTACTGACTGGGACTTGCATCTCAGAGCTGAGCCCATGTCGCTCTGCGTGGAGCTGGGCTTGGGCCTGGGGGGCAGGGCGCTAGGACACATGTTTGGTTTGGGCCTGGAGGCAGAGGATGGTGGCATTGAGGATGAAGATGAAGGTCGCGAAGTCAGCGTGGCACAGGATTTGTTTGAGGGCATCCTGGAGATGCTGCTGGACAGCAGAGCAGGGCTGAGGCTGGGCCTGGTGGAGCCACCGTGGTGGTCTGAGGAGGATTTGGCTGAGGAGGTGGAGGTTGGCCTTGAGGTGGGGGAAGCGTTGAGCTTGGGTACAGAGGATGATGCTGTGATACCAGGCCTGGATGTTGGTCTGCTGCTGCTGAAGCTGCTGCTGTCTCGTTCTTTGCGCTGGTGGTTGTATGAGCCCAGGTTGGGCTCGCTGTACAGATCCACAGTCAGAACTTTCCCGTAGGTGGACGGGTACAGGGAGGGGGGGAGGGAGCGCGAGGCCTTCAGCGCAGGAGGCTGAGCTGAGCTGCTCTTCCTGGGTGGAGGTGTGGGGCGGGTAGGGCTGCTCGCTGGAGACAACACTGAGTTCTTAATGCTTGGTTTGAACTGAGCTCCAACTGACGGTCGAGATGCAGGACGTGGTTTCTCCTGAGGGGTCTTCTGAGTGGAGGAAGGCCTGTCCTGAGCAGGCTTGGCTGGAGCCTGGAGTCTCTCAGCGGGCTGAGCCGAGGATGAAGAGGATTCAGCTTTCACTCTGCTGTCCAGGTTCACTGAGGTCTCTGAGAAACAAACAAAGAAAAGGCAAAAGGAGAGAAAAACAGTTAACCTCTTAAGCCCCAGCCAATTTTCATCAAAAATCACATACTACCCATAACAAATAACATTTTTCTAAGCTTCTGCATGACCTACATGGTTAATTTTTGTTCAGATTGAAGTAGGACCTATAGTGGTTACAGATGAAATACGGTCAATATAAAGCCAATTCTCATTATTGATGGCTATAAAAGCAACAAAAAAATAATTTAACTAATGTATGGACATCAACTGTTGCAAGTTTGGTAATAATAAACAAACATTAGGCCAAAGATACACATTTTTGTACAAAAAATGTTCAGGCAAAAGTCCAATTTTCCACAACTGTGCCAAAGTTTTCCACATGTTTGTAAACAAGTGTGTAACTGTAATATGTCAGTCAAATTGATTCCAATCATTGTTAGTCTTATGTTTGACCACTAGATGTTGCATTTTGGCTTTAAATAAACACG
This sequence comes from Gouania willdenowi, assembly GCF_900634775.1. Lineage (NCBI taxonomy): Eukaryota > Metazoa > Chordata > Actinopteri > Blenniiformes > Gobiesocidae > Gouania > Gouania willdenowi. The sequence continues at coordinate 1,555,490 of NC_041051.1, read as the reverse complement.
TATCCTTCTTTATTCAGGTTTCTGTGGTGCCATGCGTAATGTATTTTTGGTTCCACTCTTTGGTGGCGTTACGTGTGTGTCCAGTTCAGCAATGCTTTGACCAATCAGAATGATTGACACAGCGTTATAAAGCTGACACCCTGTGTGTGGCTTTAGCCCTGGCCAATCAGAGCTGGGTAAATGAGGGACCGGCCATTTAAATACACAAGCTCATTGGACGAGTTTCTCGACTGAGAAGTGCTCAGATGTGAGTAATGGTGGTATCTGTCTGATTACAGGATTTGAATTTATCAAAATATGGAGTTTTATGGACATTAGAGCAACTTTTGATAAACAACAAAGGAAAGACACAATTTGTCATCATTGCTGACTTTCTCCACAGTGTATTTTCTGATTTTTGTGTTGTTTTGGTACGTAACATACTCAACCTGTATATCAGTGGATTCAGCTCAGCCTGTAGTTTCACGTAGACTCTTGTTATAGAGATCTGTGTTTATTTTGTGACTCACAGCAGTGGAAAAATTTGCAGAGTTGTCGACTTTTCTCTCTTTGAACATAATGGCCTGGTGTGTGTGCTGTGGTCTTTTGTTGTGAATGTGGGTTATATACAGTTGGAGCTGAGTTTCTTAGCTTTACAGAGAGGTATAGAATGTTATTTAATTCATTCTTTACAACATTTAGACCAGTGAAAGTCACGAAAGCTGGAGCTGCCCCCGCCGGCGGGTCCGTTGGGGTTGAAGAGGTTCAACCCCATGTGGATATTGTCAATGTGTGGCTTCATAATCTTTGTGGTCTTGGGCCTCCCAAAACTGAGAATTAAGAGATAAACCAGCAAGAAAAAGTTTCCTAAATCAGATCAAGAAATACAAAAAGTGCTTATGCAGCAGAAACACAGCCACAGTCAGCAAACCAACAGTGTTGGTTTGCTGACTGTGGCTGTGTTTCACGCTTCATGTTACACGCTTCATGTTACAGCTCATGTTTTAGCCACAGATGAACAAAGCAGCTGCTGGAGTGAATTTGTTTAAGCTGATATCAGAGATGACAGACATGTGATGAAGGCCGACTCTGAAGCTGCTGCTATTTTTGTTGGCTTTGCTGTTTTAAGAGATGAGTCATCAAAAAAAGCCAGCATATTTCTATTCCAGGGAGACACTGAACTCTGCGTGAATAGGGAAAAAAGTTTGTGTTACTGCTCCATTTAAATCATTTTAATGATAAACGAGGACGTCTAGTTTAGCACATTTTGTTTCACATTTCAAGCAGTTGATCACAGGAAAGTAACATTATAGGTTAGGCTTCTGAAAGGAATTCAGTCTTTCATATTGTTATAACAGGACATTTCTTACAAGTTTTTAGCCACTTTCAGGATCTTTTGTTGTGAAAAAATAAAGCACAAAATGTGGTGTCGGCGATTAATCGAAACATTGCTTTACTTAATAAAGCTTCTGTATTTTTTACCTAAACTATATTGAATGAACAAACAACAGAAAACTACACTGAGGCTGTGTTGTAAATGTCATAATAACGTACTACTCATACTAAGTCTGACATCAAAATGAGTATGTAATGCGTTCACATCAGATAGTATGGAAAGATGATGTATACTATATGGGGGCATTTTTTAAGTATGCACGGTGGGCACACTAGTCATACTCAACCCTCCCATGATGCTTTACAAGCAGAATGTAAATTGATCCCGGGACCGGCTTCAAGCTAAAAAACAGACATCCAATTTCAAAATAAAAGCATCTCTTCTCGTCTTCCATTAGTTTAACCCTAAACGACTCCCCTATTGTAAATAGGGCTCTTGTTGTGAAGTTAACAGGAAGTTTAGTCAGTAGCACAATGCAGAATCTGAAAATAACAGAAATGAGTTTTATGGATGAACTGATATCACACATGATCTTCTTCACATGTTGATGTTCTACTTGGTCACTTCCTCACTTCAAATGTTTTCAGAACTTCCAAAGGTGGAGAATCAACAGAGATATTTAGCCTCAGTGTCATCATCGTAGGTTCCAAATGCATTTTGGGAAACTTGGAAATATACTTCAGTGGGAACGCTCACCATCCTAATCATACTATAGTAGATAGTAGACCAGTGGTTCTCAAACTGCTTTGGCTCAACGACCCCCTTTCTCATATTTCAGAACCCAAGTCCCCCCTTTGTCTGACTTTAAAACCAACTATAGATCATAATGATGGAATGAATGAGACATTTTAAAGAATACAGTTGTTTAGGATTGTGTTTTGTTATCATTTAAAAAAAAAAGAATAATAATTTTTTAAAAAATCAAAAAACTATTTACATTTTTCAGAAATTTCAGGTGGTTAAAACTCCAGGCAACTCCACATGGGGTCCCGACCCCAAGGCTGAAAAATACTGATTTAGTGGCCCGTGAATTGATTAATGTATATATATTTTTTTTATCATTTCTGGTTATCTCACGCCTGGGGTGGAACCACGACTGATACTTTGTGTGTAAATTATCCACTCTCTCTCTCTCAAGTAGTACCATTGCTACATGGGGGTACATGTACCCCATTTGTGAAACCCTGTAATAGACAGTATTTACTCATTGAGTTTGTAGTGTATAGTACAGTGTGACATTTACAGCACAGCCTTAGAATTGGTAGATAGAAATCAGCTGCTTTCTAATGGTGATCACTAACAATGGTTTATAAATCACATGCAAACTCAACCAGCTGATGGTTTGATAATCAACATTAATAACTGAACTTCTAAAAGGTGATTGATGACCTTTGCTTTGATGCTTCCTCACCACTGATGTGCTAATGGGACAAGTTGTGTTAAACAGAATTTACGGTTGTAAAGCAGGGCTCGAGACTGCGACCAAATTGGTCGCATATGCAAGTATTTTTTCAGTGTGTGGGAGTAAAAATTTCATCTGGTTGCATCCATGCAAGTGCGTAGGGTGACCTTATTTTGAAAATCCAAAAGGAGGAAACGGGAAGTGCACGCTGAGGCGTCCGGGCACGCGTAGCAAAAAAGCGTATTGGGGGCGCGATTACTGGACCTGGGGTGGGGGGCGGGGTAGAGCGCGCTGATGACGTGAACGCATGGGGGTGCGCTTATTGGACCTGGGGTGGGGGGCCAGGAAGAGCGCGCCGAGCGGAGTGAGAGAGCGTACACGTGCAGCGCAGCTCCCAATATCAGCTGCGAGAGCGGCTTCTCAACACAAAATGGGATAAAGTCAGATATGATACTGTGGAGGAACTCATCAGCATCGAGGGGCCAGAACTGATGCACTATGACATCAGGCCAGATGTTCAGCTGTGGTTCTCCCAGGGGAAGAGGGTTAGGAGACCCCACTATCAGAGCTGGACCCTCTGAATTTAATTCATGGGGTGAAACAATGCAGATGATAAGTTGGTTATGTTACTGTTAACTTAATTCATGTACAGTATTTCTGTCAAATAAATAAAACAGAATACATGTAAAATGTTATGTTTTAAAATCATAAGAAAAAAACTGTTATTTCAGCCACTGCTTGTTGCAGAAAAACTGAATATTAACACTAAAACATGAAAACATTTTGCAAATATCATATCTTGAGTCAATCTTTACTTCATACAACAATACGGTTTACCAGTTAAGTCAACTACTCATCAGCATGCATGGCTATGCTGTACACCCCCACCCCCACTCAAAAAAAAAAGATGCGACCAAATTTCATGCTAGTTTTGTGCTGGAAAAGTTAGTGTACAGCCCTGTGAATGCAGAAATGCAGAGGAAAAGCTCCATCTTTCCTATTAGAGAGAAAATCCCTGAGGTTCACCTGGCTTAGATTTGGGTTTCCGTCCTGGTTTTCCTTTGATCTTAGGAGTGTTCTCCTCTGGCTTGGACCCAGTGTCTTTCCCCTCCTTACTGCATTTTCGGACCCTCCTCCTGGAGCAGCTGGCAACGAGCAGGGCCGGGGACGGCTCAGCGCCTGGAGGGAAAAACCAGACCATGAGTATGTGTGACAGTGCAGAAGATTGTTAACAAGAACCAAGAGAAACACTGTTGTTTAAAGCTCCTGCTGATACTTTTGATATTTTGTATTAAATATCTCCTGAAGTTATTTATTTCTCTAGTTTTTATAATTTCCTGCATGGTGTGGAACCAAGACGGACCAATTCATTTTCAGTTCATGTTCTAATCTAAATCATATCTATCATCATTTTGTGTATTTTTGTGTCATTTTGTTGTTGTTTGTCTGTTCTTTTTATTATTCAGTATAATTTGATCTTATTTTGTGTGTTTTTGTTGTTGTTCTGTGTGTTTTTGTTGCTGTTGCATATAAATGGGCATGAGTTGTGCATGAATGTTGGTGGTGGTAAGAGGGGCCACACTCTGTCAGTATGCCCAAGGGCAGCTATGGCTACCTTGTAGCTTACCACCACTGGTATGACTATGTGAGTGACTGGTGTGAATGAATAATGGTTTCTGTAACACACTTTGAGTCTGGTCAAAAAAACCACGACATAAATCCAAGCCATTATTATTATTATTGTTTCTTCTTTTTATTATTCAGTACATTATTCTCTTATTTTGTGTGTTTCTGTTGTCGTTTTGTGAGTTGCTGGTAATACTTAGTGTGATTATCATTTTTTACTAAAGGTAAACATTATAAAACCTCATATTTTTAATGCTTTCATTTGTTAGTTTTCCTCTCTCTCTCTCAAGTACCCCATGTAGTACCATCGCGTACCCCTAGGGGTACACATACCCCCATTTGAGAAAGACTGGTATAAGGGAAATAGTGTGCACGTGTCTGTGCGCGCTCACAATGGATCTTGTAGTCCGGCGGCAGCAGCCTGATGTGGGACAGAGGAATCCGTCCGGTGTCACCATCGTCAAACTCCACTGTGATGAGATCGTCCTTCTCGTTGATGTCTGAGCTTCCTGTGGAGGAGAAACCACCACAGGTCACACACAGCAGTGGTTCACGACCCAAATAAGGGTCGTGAACCCATTTTGATATCAAGAATTTCTTGGCAAAACTAAAGACTTTTTTTCTAGACTTATTTTTTGATCATGTTTGTTGTATTATTAATATTGTTATTAGTCACCAGGATTAGTGACAAGTTGATAATATATATATATATATATATATATATATATGTTTGGATATAGATATAGATAACAATAGTGGAGATGCCGACTGCATCCTCATTGTTATCTGTTTTTTTCTGTGTTAACTCCTAAACCGTTTGCCTGCTTATGATAAACAAGCTACCAAAAAATTCTGAATGTTCTTGAGATTTATGCTTCATTTCAAGCCATTCTTCATCTGATTTTCACCTTTTCAACCTTTAACATGTTCAGCTACTGCCTTCAACCTTTTTCAACCTTATTGCTAATGCTAAACTAGCATTAACCTAACCATGAGAGCAGACATGGGCTCGTCTATAAACGCTCACATTTACAGACCTTATTAGTGGTGTGTGTGTTCAAAGGAGAAAGTTTGATTTACAGGCTGAAGCCATTAAAGATGTGAGCGTTTCACCGTGCGCGTGCGCACAGACACGCACACGCACACACACACGCCTTGGTTTATAGATAGATGCTAGGTTATTGTTATTATTAGGCTGATGCTAACGCTAGGCAAACGCAAATACTAGGTTAATGCTAATGTTAGATCAATGCTAATGTTAGATCAATGCTAATGCTAAATACATGCTAATGCAGTGCGATGCAGGTCAGCATTGGCATCGTCACTTTGAAAAAATAATAATAATTAAAAATTTTCAAAATTGTATTTCTAATCAGGCGACCCCATTTAAACTACAGGTGACCCAACATGGGCTCCCGACCCCAAGGTTGAAAAATACTGCACTAGAGTTAAAATACTCAACCAAACATAGTGATACAGAAGCAGTGTGATGCACTTTACAGTGGATTAGCAGCTTTGCTAACATGCTTTACATTGGTCTGTGCTGACAGCCACAAAGATGGAAAGAAAAAGAGAGAGAAAGAAATAAGGAAAGAAATAAGGAAAGAAAGAAGGAAAGAAGGAAAGAAAGCAGGTGTGTCTTTGTACCGTTGACGACTGTTCCTGGGTAGAGGCAACGGTACTGCTGGCTCCAGTAGGCTGCTATACGTGTGCCCTCAGGCAGGTAACGTACAGATGGAGGTTTCACATCAATGATCTGTACATTAATAAAAAACAAGAAGCCTTTTTATTTCAGCAGACCATCACATCACACAGCAGAGATGAGTTTACTTTCTATAAACTAGTTTGGAACATTCATTTATTTTTTCTTGACATATTTTCATCATCCCTCCTAAAGTAAAGGTGAACATGACTTTATTGACTATAAATAAGATGAAATCACAGACTTGCTACTAATAAATATTTTCATAATCGATTAATCGGTCAATGAATTCATCAATTAATCGATGAATCAAATAAAACGGTATGAGTGTGTATTATAGCACAATTTACAACAATAATGAACTTTGTTTTGCAGCAGTTAGTAACCCAAAGAGCAAAGCACACACCCACACATATTATATAAATATATATGGTATATAAGTATAATTACCTTAAAAAAATACTTCAAACAAATTTGAATAAATCCATCCTCACTTCATTACAGACCAGTGTCCATCACTCACACTTTAAAACTTGAGGCTTTATCGTCAAACTATTACCACCATTGTGTTAAGTTTATCTATGAAGCTCATTTAAACCCTGCTTAAGCTGATTAATGTGAAATAAAAATGAATCTCTCACACGCACACACGCTCACACAATAACTCACGCACGCACAAAAACACATTAACACACTCGTGCGCACACACAAACACAAAAAACTAGGGGTGTCCCGATTCGATATTGATATCAGATATCGGTCTGATATCAGCCAGAAAACAAATATTGGATTTTATGTAGAATACTGTAAATATTATGTTGAAGGTTAAAATGTATATAACTAATAATAAATAGGTCAGTTTTTCTCATCCCTACTATTTCTGACTATTGTTCTCTGTTTGAGTGACATCACATGATCAAACGAAGAGTTACGAATGTAACTATGGTTCTATGAATCCCGAATGACCGCCAGAGGCGGTGCTTTAAGCACTGAATATTCCCCTTCGTGCATGCGCAGTGCGAGTATGTATACCAACAATGTCCCCCGTGACCCCTGGATGACCCAGAGGAAGTTTTTTTTTTTTTTTTTTTTAAAGGATTTTTTTGGCTCTAGTGGCCTTTATATGACAGTTGCTTGACAGGAAAGGGGTCAGAGAGAGCAGGGAATGACACGCAGGAAGGGGTCCCAGGCAGGGAATCGAACCTGGACCCGCTGCAGGTGAGGAGCTATAGCCTCTGTACATGGGGCGGGCGCTCTACCCACTGAGCTAAACACCGCCCCGACCCAGAGGAAGTTTATATCTTCCGGTATCACTCCAGTGTACTTTCCTACAGAATCTTCTCGCGAGCACACGAGGGTTCTGAGTGACAAAGAGCTCTGGCGGTCATTCGGGATTCATAGAACCATAGTTACATTCGTAACACTTCGTTCTATTTCATCCCTGCTGACCGCCAGAGGCGGTGCTTTAAGCACTGAATGACTTATACCAGAAAAGTCTCGAAGAATCCTGCTTACCACCCTTCAGTGTGTAGGGTCAGAGGACTCTGGCCGAAGGACCACAGCCAATGGATGGGGTGTGGCTACATTCACCCTGTAGAATCTGGAGAAAGTGCCTGGCGACGCCCATGAGGCCGCAGCACAGATGTCCTTCAGGGGCACTCCCCTCAGGGCAGCCCATGACGTAGCAACACTCCTGGTAGAGTGGCACCGCACACCAGATGGGATGAGACGGTTACTTGCCTGATATGCATGGGCAATCACATCGACAATCAAGTTGGACAGACGCTGCTTGGAGACAGCACCACCCCTGTTAGGGCCACCATAACAAAGAAAGAGCTGATCGGACCCCCGAAAACCGACAGTAGCTGCAATGTAGGCTTCCAGGACGCGCACTGGGCACAACAGGTCAGACTGAATCTCTGGCTCCACGGAAGAAGGGTTGAACCGTGCCAGCCGAATGGGCTGGTTGAGGTGAGCGCAGGACAGCAATTTAGGGAGAAAAGCTGTGTCCGGCCACAGAGTGACTCCCGAGCCATCCGAATTCCACCTCAGACATGTGTCGCTGATTGACAGGGCGTGCAGCTCACCGACACGCTTTGCGGAGGAAATGGCCAGAAGGAATGCAGTCTTAAGGGTAACCCACTTCAGCGCTGCTCGTGCCAAGGGCTCAAACGGTGGAAGGCGCAATGCCTCCAGCACCAGGGGAAGATCCCATGCTGGAATCCTTGTGGCTCTCGGAGGATGCAACCTCCAAGCTCCTCTTAAAAAAAGGGACACCAGCTTGTGGCTACCAATCGTGCCATTGTCGACCATTACATGTCTGCAAGATATTGCTGCGACATAGACTCTCAGCGTTGAATGAGAAAGCCCTTTGTCCAGAAGGGACTGGAGAAAGTCCAGAATAGCTGGCACAGGACAGTGCACAGGGTCCAGCTCCAGCCTTGTACACCAGTCGGAAAACAGTCTCCATCTGTTCTCATACTGGAGGCGAGTAGACGGCGCTCTTGCATTCATTATAGTATATCTAACTGGGTCGGCACAGATGCTCAGGAGCGTCTTGGGCCCCCCAGTGGCCAAACGCACAGTTGGAGTTGCGGATTGGGGTGCCAAATCCGCCCGGCCAGTTGGGACAGGAGATCCCTCCTGTCGGGAAGGCGCCACGGTGCGCCGTGACAGAGGCTGTGCAGCAGCGGGAACCAGCTCCTTCCTGGCCAGAAGGGAGCTACATGCAGGATCCTGTGGCCCTCCTGAAGGACCCTGTGGAGTACCAGCTGAATTAGAGGAAACGGAGGGAAGGCATACAGGAGGCCATCCGGCCAAGGATGAGCCAATGCGGCCTGGCCGAGAGGACTGGTTGTCTCGGCTAAGGAGAACCACAGAGGGCAGTGGGTCGACTGCTCCGAAGCAAAGAGGTCCACCTCTGCCCTGCCGAATATGCTCCATATAATGTTCGTTACCGCCGGGTGGAGGTGCCACTCCCCAAACGGAGGTTTCCGACGGGAGAGGAAGTCCGCCAAGTGGTTCTGCTCTCTCGGTATATGCATTGCTCATATACTGATCAAGCGGGGGGCTGCCCATGTGAGGAGCTCCCTTGCCACTTCCAGCAGCCGTGCAGACTTGGTACCGCCCTGATGGTTTATGTGATACACTGTAGACGTGTTGTCTGACCGCACAAGGACATGCTTGTCCCTCAGATGCGGCAAGAAGTGCTTGAGAGCTAGGTTAACCGCACGCAGCTCCAGCACATTGATGTGTGCACCTTGGTCTTCTACAGGCCAACGCCCCTGGGCCGTCCTGCTCTGCCACACCGCACCCCATCCTGAAGGGCATGCGTCTGTGGTAACGGCCTCCCTGCGAGATGGAACGGAGCCTATAGGAACGCCTCTGAGCAAGTAAGCCCTGTCCCTCCACGGAGCCAGGGCGCAAAGACACTGTTGTGAGACCTTGAGCCTCCTGCTCCTGTGCCACTTTGCATCCAAGTGAAAACTGTTCAGCCACCTCTGCAGCGGGCGCAACGATAGCAAACCCAGAGGAACTACCCCCGAGACTGACGTTAGCTTGCCCAAAAGACGGAGGAAAGAAACATAGGTCAGCCAGCGGCCCTCCCTGAATAAGGCGAGCTGGCGAAAAATACCGTCCATACGGTGGGGGGAGGGTTTTGCCATCATAGTTACACTGTTCATTAAAACCCCAATGAAAGTTGTGACCCGGGATGGCACCAGGCAACTTTTTTCCACATTCACCTTGAGTCCAAGTCGAGCCACATGGGACAGGAGACGCTCTGTGTCTTGTGACGCCTGGACCCGGGATGGAGCACAGATCAGCCAGTCGTCCAGGTATGGGAGAACCTTCAAGCCCCGAGACTGTAGAGGTGCTAGGGCCGCAGACACACACCTTGTGAAGACCCTTGGGGAGAGAGAGAGGCTGAAGGGCAGCACCCTGAACTGCCAGCGGCGGCCGCGGTATGCGAAGCGCAGAAACTGCCTGTGTTGCTGAGCAATTGGGACGTGAAAGTACGCGTCCTTGAGGTCTTTTGATGTGAACCAGTCCCCATGAGCCACCATTCTGAGGACATCTGTGTGGTCAGCATGTGAAAAGGTATGACCTTCAGAAATTTGTTCAACCCTCTGCGGTCTAGGATTGGGCGGAATCCGCCTGTTTTTTTTGTCACTAAAAAGTACGTTGAATAGAACCCCCGGTGACCTGACCCAGGGTCTACAGGCTCGATGGCGCCCTTGGCCAGGAGGGCAGACAGCTCCTGGTCTAATGCAAGAGCCTTTGCCGGGTCTCTGATGGATGTCATTCTGACCCGGTCGGATGTGGGGGGCCGACGGCGGAATTGAAGTTTGTCCCCCTAGGTTAGGGTGGCGACCACCCACGGGTCTGAAGCATGAGTAGCCCACTGTTGGAGCTGCTGATGCGAAAAAAAAGTCCGACCGCCGGCCCGAAAGCCTCAATCTCTGCCCCCCCGGCCCCTCGGGGCCCTAGTGGGAGGGCGGAAAGGCTCTGGAGCTCGAAATTGTCTGGGGGGCAGGCGAGCAGAGCCCCGAAAATCCCGGACTGGTCTCCGTGCGGGACGCTGGGCATCACGACGACCAGTGGAGTGAGTTGTCGATGGCATGTGGCTGCGAAAAACCGCCGGGGGGCCCCTCAGCCTGCCGGCCGGGGGTCTATCAGGAGGAGGCATCCGGCTAAGCCCGGCAAGCTGCTGCCTGGTCTGCCCCGCCTGGATGGTCCGTTCCAGCTCTTCCTGGGCTGCTGGACCAAATATCTCCCCTGGTTCGACCGGGAGGCTGCGCAGCATTCTCCTGGCTGCCTCCGTTAAGTTTGACTGAGACAGCCAAACCTGACGACGAGCTTGGACTAAGGTGGACATTATTCGCCCAAGCTCTCTGGACATGAGCCCAAAAGCCTCCAATGAGGCATCACAGAAGGTGACCGCATCGGCATGTACACCGCCCTCCTGCAGTGAGGCTGAGAGGGCCAACATGAGGTGTGATAGGGAGTTTCCCATGCGACCAGCATGTGCTCCAGCATCATAAGCCCTCGTGAGAAGGTCATCGGTTATTCGACACTGGGGTCGAGGACACCTAGCATCCCTTCGAAGTGCTTCATCTGGGGGCACCATAAGAGAAGCGATGGCAGGCTCGATGGGCGGAGTGCGATCCAGGCTGGCCCCCGCTGCATCATGCATGGCTGCCAGGGCCCACCCATCTGCAGAGAGACGGGAGCAAGCCTTACTGTCCCTCCAACAGGACTGCAACTCCCTCAGATTATCCTCTGAATGAGGAATAGCGAAAGCTGTGGGGGCAGGCCTGCGCCTGAAGAAAGCGCTTGCAGATGCTGCCTCTGCCTGCAGTGGGACAACTGTGTGCAGCCGCTGTAGAGCCAGGCGCATGACAGCGCGCATAGAGTTGTCTTCCACCTCGGCCCCCGAACTGTGATCCGAGGAGTGGGAGCCCTGCTCAGACACCTGGGATCCGACATCCAAATTCTCCCCATAATCACAGAAATGGCTAGCCGAAGCAGCCAAAGAGAGTGTATCCTCCTCGGGCAGCAGCATTGGCATTGGGGGAGAGAGTGCCGCATCAGCCACCAGGGGAATAACCGGCTGGCTGTCGGCCAGCAGGGATCTCATCTGAGCCAATTCAGCAGACAGCTGCTCAACTTTAGATGATAACCCACTATGGTCAGACTTCGTTCTCTTCCTGGAGGGGGCAGCTGCCGCAGCCTCTGCCTGCCTCTTGGAGCGTGTCTGACGGGTCAGAGGTGGCTGGCCTGGGGGGAGGTCGACTACGGCTACTGAGCCTTCCACCCCCGCCAACCTGGCAACCCTGGCCGCCCGAGGCAAGTAGCTGCAGTTCATGCAGGGATTGCCTGACAGCGCCTCCCCCAGGTGCTCAGGGCCAAGGCATGTGGGGCATAGGTCGTGGCCATCTTCTGGCTGCAAAGAAACCCCACAAGATGTGCAGATATGTGAGCCATCCATCGTAGCTTGACTGAGAAGTCACTGATTTCAACACAGGTATTCAACAAAGGGAGGGGGAGTGCACGCCGCCTGTCTGGTATCACCCTGCACTCCTCGGCTTAGCCTGAGCGCGGACGCCGTAGGTTGGGCGAGTATAGGGACCGTATACTGGGGAAGGGAGCGCGCACGCTGCCTGCACAGTAGAGGCCCAATATACTAAACAAAAAACAACCACTGTACTGTGGTCCTCACCCAGACTGGGCTCTTTAACAGAAGATGACACTAGCTTAGCCGGTGATGCTAATGTAAACAAATCCATGCTGGGCTCCGGGCGTGAGCACACAACCCACCAGCAAACAAATAAAGTCGGCTAACTTAAATTTCGGGAGTAGGCTGCTCAAATGCAGCCTTTACCGACCATCTCTTTCATTTTTATAAAGACAACCGTTGATCTGCCGAATAAGCGGCTACTTACCTTGTCAGCGTGTCGTCGGGACCAAACACAAACCATATGCTGGGGGGAGGCGGCGCTAACGCGGCCTGTGCCAACAGAGGTTACTAATGGGTGAAGCTACCGCTACCCAAACACTCACCGTCGCAGCTCCTGGAGGGCGAATGCACGCTGCTCCGACCTACCACGGTCACAGAGCTACTAGCGACGGCAGCTGTATGCACAGTATTCCAGTAACTGCGCGCGAGAAGAAAAAAAGGAAAGTACCCTGGAGTGATACCGGAAGATATAAACTTCCTCTGGGTCACGGGTGACATTGTTGGTATACATACTCGCACTGCGCATGCGCGAAGGGGAATATTCAGTGCTTAAAGCACCGCCTCTGGCGGTCAGCAGGGATGAAATAGAACCTTTTCTAATATTCCACACTACAAGATAAGTCATAAAACTATGCATGATTCGTGCAGATAGCGAATCGGATTGGTATCAGCCAATACGCAAGGCTGCAATATCGGTATCGTATCGAAGTGAAAAAGTTGTATCGGGACATCCCTACCAAAAACTTTATTGACAAATGCAGCAAACAGCTCTGCGTCACCGTCAGTGACATACAGTAAATCACACAACGCAATGAATAATGACATTTGTTTTTAACAGTTGATTTTATTGATTCGTTGTTGCAGCCTTAGATTTTTTCCTTTTATGGGTGAATAAATGCAGATTAAAAAAAAGGTCAGGCCTCAATGACAGCGAGGCCGAGGCGTGTCTGCTCTACGCTCAGCTTCTCTAAACTCTCACATATCGCTACGGTAACAAAGCGGAGGAATGAAAATGTGTGAGCGACACTCACCGCCTCCTGAAGCAGCTGTTCCAGGCAGTAAATGTGAGGCCGGTTCCCCCTCTCACCCTCCACCACCACGCTGTATCTGCAGGGAGGGATTGTGGGAGAAAAGTGTTAAGGTCACCACGCAGGCTGCGCCACCTTTAAATGATGGTCTGCAGAGCTGAGTAGGTCCTTATCTGGAGGCTGACGTGAAACGTCCACAGCTTTCACATCCTTTAGAGGTTTACAGTATCATACAGTATACAGTATATATGAGGGTCTGGTTCAGGCTATTTAGGCTCTTCCGTGTGAGTTATACACAGTTAACAGCTTGTGTTTTCATCTTTACAAACTACAAACTGCCCGAGTACGTTAAAAATAAATCAATGAATGAATAAACAGCATTTATAAAATGGCATATACAGTATATTTGGGGAATGAGTGATTTATTTATTCATTTTTAATTGTGGCACAGTTTGTCCTCCATAGATAACCAGCCGTGAAATACTTTTAAAAGATGGAGCAGTTCCTATTCGCTACTATTTAAATGAAAAAAATGAAATAAATCACTGAAAAGAACATTTAGTGATCAATGGTGGCACTTCTGGATCTCGTTTCTGCACATGATTAGCTACATTCTCATCAAAACACAAAGTACATCCAAGAAAATGTGTAGTAAATAGTTTTTCTCTTTTATATTAGTAAAAAAGAGTTACCAAATACTTTCCCCTTCATAATTAAAACAAGACTTTTTTATTGGCTGAAAAACCTCTGTATTACATCAACAATGTATTTAGCCATCATTTTATCCCACTTATCCTGTACAGCAGTATTTGTCACCTAAAAATGGTCAGATTCTTTCTGAAGAATCTGCTTTTCCCACCATAATTTGGCTTATTATTATTATTATTATTATTATTATTATTATTATTATTATTATTTAATGTTACAGTTTCACACACTGTGTCTTTTATAGTTCTTAAAACTGAGTCCCAGAGAGTCACTGATGTTATTTTTTGTGTTAAAATATCTGGGAACTACCTGTACTACTGTGCGAGGCTGGGTTGAGGCCAATTACATTTTTCAGTTACAATTATGTTTTCCATTACCCATGTTCAATTACATAATCCTGCTGACAGATAAAAAAACAAATGTCAGTGAAAATATTCTGTCTCTGATGGAGGTAATTAACCTAAAGAACTTCTGTCATCTGGAGCAAAAATAAATGTATTGAAACAATTTAAAAATGATGATGGTGATAATTAAATTATATATAAGAAACACTGTATCATGAAAGAAAGTCTATAGTGAGTGTATTCACTGCTGTAATCAGCATCTTTAATCATGTATTTTTCCGTTATCAATGCTTAAGAAGAAGGAAGTATCTGGGTTTCATTAGCAAAATAAAAGCAATATTTCTAAATGTCGACAAGGTATACAGTAACTGAGCTTTGAACGTGTTTCCATTGAACATTGTTTTGGGGAGGAGCCTCTAATTACAGTGAAATCTCATCCTGTGAATCTTCCCTGCAGAAAAACGGACACTCAGAACCTCCTTATAACACTCTGTATTCCTTTGTTGTTTCACGTGCAATGTGACACTAATAATTTGAAGTATAATGCTAAGAAATGTCCCTGTCTCCACTTCTGTTTACACGTATCGTGTCATGTTTTCTCAGAGAGAAGTGGTCATGTGACCAGGTACGTCAGGTTCTGTGACGTTTATTTGCGTGAAAAGTATTTCCATTGCAC